>NC_091688.1:70877500-72127500 GCF_041296265.1 Equus caballus | reverse complement strand
TTACAAGCACATAGGTATATAATTGCCAAGTACATAATTCTTATTAGTGGAAGGGTTCGGGCTAGATGATGTCTATGGCTGGGAAAGGATTTCTAATTTTTGGTAGAAGCTTGCACTGATGACCTCCAAAATTCTTCTCAACTCTCGGATTCTCTGATACTATAAAATGTTTACAAGATGTTGAGTTTATTTTCTTTTGTGTATTTCATATTGGTCTTACGGACTCTGTGAAACCTACAGGGTGTTCTCAAGGAAATTAAAATTGCAATGACAAAATCAAGATACAAGTATATTATTTGTAGGGAAATATTTGCCTACACAGATCTTTCCGTCTTGAATGGGTGTCCTCCTGACTGAAGCTCTCAGGAGTCCCCTGAATCTCCACAGGCAGAGTCTCTCAGAGGACTGTAACTTTCCCAAGATGATATCTCATGAACACGTGATTGGACGTCCCTTACTGTTAGGGAACTTCGGTATTTATTCATTCATATTTGGCTGTGCCCTTACCAGGTGCCAGCCTCTGCATTGTAAGACAAAAATGGCAGAGACCTGGATGTACTCTCATGAATCTTAAAGTCTAAATACCATGATAGGTGCAAATGATTAGAAAGTTGCTCTTGAAAAATACTTTAACTCTGAGTGCATATATAATACAAGTAGCTGTGGACAGTAGAAAATGGTTAGTTCTGATAAAGTTGTAAAAGTTAGCTATCAGTGAAGCACAAAACTACTGTTTACGTAAACCAGTGTTACTATCAGTGCAACCTATTGAAGAAGAAGAAACTCCTAAGGGTATCTTGAGCTACTGATGAAATAGCTGAACAACTAATAAATCAGTCTACCAAACTTTTGGTGGAAATAATATAGAATTTTTAAAAATTTCTTTGAATAGACATAGAATTATAGAATCCTGCAGGGGCCCAGTAGCCTAACATCGATCTAAGGTATACCTGTGTCGCTAGACTTTTCCCTTCACTGTTCTCGAAAAAGGTTAACAGCCCCAAAGCACTTTCACAAAATCAGAGGGCAGTTTTCAAATTGAGTGAAAGCATTTGCTTCATAAATCATGTGTTTTTATTTTTACAATATTTAAGTGGTGATTTGCATTCGGCATTTTTAGTTATAGTGCAAAATAAATTTGTTGAGACAAAAAAATGCACTAAATCTTCAAGAAAAACTTAGCAAAGCACTCATTGTCTGTGCCCAGTGGGCATGCAACCTAATTAGCCTGATTGGTCTAATGCAGTCCCGGGAACTCACACTACATTAACAAGTCAGTTAACCACATTTTAAAACTGGGCCAACAATGTTCAAGTCTCATGGGGTTCATTATGCTTTAGTGCACACTTGGCACCTCTAACATCGCAAATGACTTGAGAAAATAAAGAGCCCTGGCAACAACTTTTATACTACAATGCTGATCTAGATACCTTTCCACCTGCCAAAGGATATATCTCTATTACGTTTGTTTGTATCCATCTCCCCACCAGCCCCAATCAAATGTTTTTATAGCCACTTGGTGGTGGTAGTTCTGCTTTATGGGCTGTGACTTAAGACCATCTATCCTATACACCTCACTGAGCTAGGTCAATTTTTAAATGAAAAATTCCAAGGAAAATCAAAGACGTTTTTGGCAAAAGCTGGGAATGTAGGGCTTGCCTTATACCTGACACACATATGCATATGTCTGCCACACCAAACAGGAAGTATTAACAGTAAGATAGATATCAGCTGACACTGAATCCTGGGTCAAAAACTGTCTAAACAAACCTACCCTGAAGAGGACAGAGCTGCAGAGTGTCCCTCCTGCCTTCCTCTCAGAATCTTTAGGCAGAATGAGAGCCTCAGATAAAACTCACAAGGGACTCTTAACTCCTTTGTGCCATGGAAATGACCTGGGCAATATCACATGCTTTCAGAATGGAGTTGATGCAGGATGTGGAGGTCATTGTGAGCCCCTGTGGTACCTGCCAGAGGTTCCAGAGATCTGGCAGGGATTGCATGTACTGTAGCTAAGAGCAGTATCCTACAGACACATCCAAGACATCACAGCACCAGTAAGTGAAGGTAAGACTGAGTCAGGAAAGGAGGATCTCTAGGTCCCGATGAAACCAGAGAGGATGCAACAAATTCCCCAACCACAAACTTTAGCATAGTATGCCAGCAGATACCAGGACTTGCGTTTGGAGCTGCCCCTCCCCTCCTCTCAATCGCCATGGCTTATGTTGCCCTCCCCATCTTGCAACTTGAGACCATCTTGGACATGTCAGGGGCAAGGAGGGGAAATCTGAAAGATAGTGAATTTACTAGAATAAGACTGTCATCTAAATAAAAAGTTTAAATTATTAGATCAATGTAAATTATCAGATTAAACCAAATTATATTTTCCTTGCTCCCCAGCATTATTGTTGAGGGTGATAGGAAGATAGTTTTAAAGAAATGTTATGTCAGTTATTGGAAATAAGTCATATTTTCTGTGGATGTAAATTTAGGACTCATCTGCAAACATCCACACTGATTGAGTGCACAATTAAAGTAGTCATAACTTTGTTACCAATTGCCCTGGTGGGGTTTGTCCATGTTAAGATAGTCAGGAGTCAAACTATCAACTATAATCAACTAATAATCAACTATCAAGTCTGAGAAGGGGTCAGGAAATTCCACTATGTTAGAAAATTAGAAATATATGAATTAGATCCAGCCCTGATGTCCTAGTGGTTAAAGCTCGGAGCTCTCACTGGTTCGGTGGCCTGCATTCAGCTCCTGGGTACAGAACCACATCTCCTGTCTGTCAGTTGCCATGCTGTGGCTGCTGCTCACATAGAAGAACTAGAAGGACTTACAACTATGATGGACAACTATGCACCGGGGCTTCGGGGAGAAGAACAAAAAAAGAGGAAGATTGGCAACAGACGTTAGCTCAGGGTGAATCTTTTCCAGCAAAGAAAAAAAAAAGGAAAAGAAAGATGTGAATTATTTACTAAGTATTCAGACATAGGCAGGTTACTGAATCAAAATATTCATTGATTAATTATGAGGACAAATTTCTTTCTGTTTTGTTTATGACATACTTTCAGAATCTACAATATAACCTGAACTGTAATACTCAATAAGTAGTTACTAAATACATGAATGAAGGAAGGAAGAATGAAATATGGATGTTGCAGTTAGTGACACAAGAAATCAACATCAAGAATTAAAGGAATATACTATCATTAGGTTCACAGGCCAGCCATGGTACACACTACTGGCCAATTGTCATCTTGATGTAAAGTTGTGAAAGACCAAATGTCTGAAAATACAAAGCTGTTTTTCTTCTGCTTATTTCTACTGGGAGGTCAGACTCTGAGTTTGGTTTACTGACTCTCCTTCTAGTACTAATTGGTGATCTAAGAAGATTCCATAGCAAATTACGGACAATGCCAAGGGCAGTGAGTTCACTCTGGGTTGCAAGAATCTACCTTTATTGTCCTTGTGTCAGGAAAAAAGAATCCAGGAGAGAATTTATCTCTCTGACCTCATTGTTTTAACTAGTGGCTGAATAACCTAGAGATAAATAAAATCCCCAACATAACAGAAAAATGCTGCAGAAAATAACAGATTGTTTTTGTGAAGTTAAAACATGGTGTTTCAAAAATTGTTATGCATGTTATCTTATTTGTAATTCTCTCTATTTAAAAACACATAGTTGTACCAAAAAATAATTTAAAAACCTAGGAAAGTGCAGAATAATAGAAGTTTATAATGACCCTGGGAACTAAGTTTACAGTCAAACTAGTTCCAAAATCTTACAAGAAATTCTGCCAATTACAGAGTTAATGAAACCAAATTGAGGAGCAATTCATGACTAAACCCTCTTTACCTTCACCAACAGAATAGGTTCCCAATACATGTCCCCTCTCAGAGATGCATAAAGTTTCTAGATACCAGAAAATGTCCAAGAATTTTTAATACATCTGCAAAAAGATTACAAAATGATATATTTGTTGATCTTTGGATTGTATGTGACAAATACACAAAAATATATGCGCATGAATATTGATCTTAACACATATTTTAATAGTGAAACACTGGAATGAATCTAAATGCCCATTGATAGGAGAATAGTTATATAAATGAAGATACAGCCATACAATGGAGTATTGCAAGGCATCGAAAAGGTAGATGTCTATATGTGTTAACATAGATTGTTGCCGATGATATCTTATTCAGGGAAAAACACGTTCCTGCAAATTAGTGAGCACATGTAGAATGGATACTCCACTTTACCCTTTTTAAGGTATGTGTGTTTATGTGAATGAAAAAATCTCTGAGAGGTTACCACCAAAATGTTAACAGTAATTATCTCTTGGAAGTGGAATAACCAGTGATTTACATTTCTCTGTTTAAGGATTGTATAAAATATTTGCAATGACAGTTTTATATTTATAATAAAAACAATCAAGACACATTTTAGAAAAAGAATCCTTAAGGTTTATATATAATACTGTGAATAAATGATCGAGCACTATCATAGTGAATAATAAAAGGGACATAATCACCACAAGTTAAGTACAAGTCAGCACTCTCTTCTTCCACGCTGTAGGACAGAAAGAAATACTATGTGAATGAATCAACACGTTCTCCTTCCACTGTAATTGTGAATAGTCACATCCTTGGCTGAGTGTCCTGAATTTTGATGTTATTGGAGCATCATTTCTTCCCTCATGTCTGTAGAGGGGAGGAGAATTCACAACACTCTTGAGAAAGGAGCAGCCATTACCGATTTTAGTAATGAGAGCTAACTTATATGAAATCACTTCATCTCCACAACAACTCAGTTAGGGACTTTGGGCCCTTAACCACAAGGAAACTCTATTTTCCTCCAGCCCTGGAGTAAATATTTCCTTGTACTGTCTTTAAGCCTTCACTTGCTCTTTTCTATTAGACAAGGAGCATTTTGACTGGTGAAATGGTGAACGTTGGGCATATTTCTTAGGGATGGAGTTGTTCTATTGAAATGCGGACAATGGGTAATTCAACTCTTTGCTCTCTCTCTCTCTCTCTCTTTTAATTTAACCCCAATTTTGTAAACTTTAAAAAACATCTTAACTCCATTTAATCCTCAAAATCATCATTGCTAACTGAAAAATAAACAGCCTACCTTTAAATCTCTTGGCATAGCATCTGGTACCACATAAGTATTCAACAAATGTTAGTTGTCATAATTAATATTGTGGTCATTATTTTAGAGAAGGAAAGAGGATATTTTAAGAATTGAGTTGAATTTTGAAAGCTCAGCCAGGCCTGGTTGAAAGAGCAGGGGGAGAACAGAAGAAAGAGAACACAGAAGGCAAATGGAAAACTGCAAGAAAAAGGTGAGAGGGAGCAGTGTTTGGGATGCTATGGAAGGAACATAAGGGATTCAGGTTCTCCCAGTGCAGAACTGGACAAAGTGCACATGGGAAGGATGTATTTATTCTCTTAATCCACTAAAGGCACAAGCACTGGAAAAATCAATGGCAGCTTCAACTCAGGAATATAATGAAGGAAAATCTCCAGCTAAGGCAAATGTGAAGACAAAGGAAAGATTCCTCCTAAGACACAGGATTTACAGGCCCAAGGAGTTCCAGAAGAAGAGGCAGCAGCAGCAAATGGCACACTACTAAAAATGTCCTTAGATATTTCTGAGGTTGAAGAAATCCAGAAAAAGAGCAGAAGATTGACATTGCGGAGAATACAATGCAACGAACTCTGGAGCATTGGCTCCTTTAAAATGCAGGGCACCCGGCTCTCAAGGGGAAGTGGAGGTTGTATCCCCAGGCGCGTGCTCATTCCTCAGCATCCACAGGCCAGAACCTAGGCAGGATCCAACGACTCAAAGGCTCAAAGGAGATATGGAAATGAAAAGATGTGAAACGAACGTAAAGTGAAAGAAGAGAGCTTCAAAGAAGGCCTGGAGGCTGGAGGGGTCATCACAGCAAATTTATAATTTTTGCAAAATGTAAGAATATATCAAATCTGGGAAACAATGTCACAATTAACTTTTTAATGGAAGCATTCTCATAACTGAATTTAAGTTCATCATTTAAGGACTCAAAGTAAACTGGCCTAGACTATCGGGCATTCTGGCAAGACTGAAATCAAATCTTCTCTAATTTTTTTCTGCTATGGTTCAATGCTGGCAATCGCACTGTGACATTACATTATGTATGGGGATAACTCCTGTGGGTGAATGGAAACTGTCTTGTCTCTGCTAAATTTTATGATTGAGGGCTGCAACTGTCATCATCTTACGTGTCCTATAGATTCTTTGGATTCTTTGTCTGATAACATGTCACACATGAGTGTGACTTGAAATTGAAGTAATTAAATTTTCAAACTGCCAAAAGGGGCTATACTTAATCCCATAGAAAATGACCAATCTGTTCCTGAAAGAACCCAGATTGCATGTGAGATCGATCCTTCTCACCGAAAATAGAAAGAAACCATATTGAATAAGCAACATTTTGGAATTTTGATTTCTTTGAAGTTTAATTAACTTGAATCAGATTTTGCTTTTGGTCTTTAACTTCCCTCTGAGAAGGTAATAATAGGAGGAATTTCTTGTTATTCAAGTGTGGGCTGTACTATGAAGTTATACTGTATTATTGGAGCTGCTTTTGTTTTTGCATAGATTTACTTGTATAATTTCGAATAAGAAATACATGACGATGTAGCTGGGTACGATCTGGGGTTGAAAATTGAACAAGGAATGAACTTTTGGCCATGAGTACATTGTACCTTGTGAGTTACATTAATTAATGGTTTATTCTGACCTTTGCCAGAACTTTCTGGGTGCAAAAACAGAACTATTCACTATTGACCTAGAAGGAGGAGTGGAGGGGCAGTGGTGGGGAGTGGGATGTCTCTGATACTCTGCCAGTCCCTCTTCTGCAGAGCTATAGCCACAAGCTGGGTTGGCCACAGCCTTGGTTGTTAAATGCAAATAATTATACAGACACAAAGTTTCAGAGTTTGGGGGAAGAAAGCTCATTCCCTGACTTCTATTTCCCTTTTCCCTGAGAGAGTAGACATCTGTACATATTCTACGCATAGAAGCAGAGGTAAAATATCTGATCAGTGAGCTCTTGGAGAGCTTAAGTCTGGCCACATTTACTGGGAGGCAAGGTAACTGTGTTGAAATGCTCATTGCTAAGTGATCGCCACCCCTCATTCCAATCATCCATGTGTCCTCAAGCACTGAGGGCCCAACCACCCTAGCACTCCCACCACCCTTGTGGTCACCAAACTACAAAGGGCCCTGGTGAGCCCAGCTTGGCCTCTGCTCTCTCTAATCTAGCATCTCTGCCTGTAAATGTGTGACAATTTCCCTGGGAGCCGGGAGCCTCAGTTCAGGAAGGGCAGAGGAAGTGCCATTCCAGCCTCAGATCCAGGCTGGGTTCTCAATCCGGCTCTACCAGTAATAAAATTGGCACTTAATTTTATTCCTTAGTTAGCCCTTTGAGGCTACTTCTCAGTTAGCTGGAAGCAGGAGGAGGGGATGGTGAGCAACTAGTGACCAGCAATTCACACTGCAAATATGTCCATTTTTATTGATACAGCTACTTCAGAGCTCAAAGAACAATTTTCAAAACTCAATCAAAGAGAGACAGGGGCTTAAGAAAGAATAAAGAAATTAAGATTATTTATGTAAGACAAAGAACTGAAAAATGGCATAAATTTTATAACAAGCCAAACCACATTGATAAATAATTTTTTCTGTTTCTGGCTTCAGAAGGAAGAAATAAAGGTGGTTACTGAATATGTATAGAATCTAAAGGTGTACATCTATATAGATGGATGGTTGGACTTATGCAGAGAAAAATCTCAATTTTAGAGAGAATTTAAAATTTTTTATCCCGTTGTAACTTAAATTACTCTGCCTTTGGCCTTGATGTGCTCAATATAGGAAAACCCAACCTTTGCAAAATCCCTTCTCCTAGCATTACACCACTTCCTTCCCTACTCCCAACTCCACACTCCTAGCCACAAATAAGTCTGAGATTCCCCAGGAAGGGCTTCACAAATTGTCAGGAAGAAAATCTAACTTACAGCATCCATGCCGCTCCGTTGACCCCGTATGCTCTATATGATGCTCCACCAACACAGCAGTTTCCCTACTGCTGGCCTTTGCGTTCTCAGGAATGCAGGAGCTGCAGACCACTGCACAGCTACAATGGCTGTGAGAGTCTTTCCTGCTTCTTTCCTGGGTACCCGAGGCCTCCGAGTGTCCACTTTAGCCCTCAGTTACAGCAAAGCTGTGTGTGGCCAATGGAGGGCTTTAGGAGTAGTCTTATATCCCTCTGAATATTTTAAAACACATTTTTGTTACAGTGGTGAAAATTAGTGTTGCTTATGGCACAAAGTATTACAGAGTTTAGTGAAAGAAGCCTTTCCATTTTAATTTACAGACCCTTAAAGCTGAGCCTAGAATGAAATCATGTATCAACCAAGACATTATACTGAGTTCCTCCTCTGATGACCTAAGACTTTGTTGTTGAATCTAAGCCATTTGCCTGGTTTCTTCTTCCTTTGGAATGAACTCTTTCTATATAGTTCTTAATCTTCTGCTTATAATTAGACTTGTTTGGAGCCAACTCACCATTCATCAGGCAGGATAAGACATGCTTTAAGTTCAGCATTGGACATAGTTCATGTTCTTTTCCCAAAAGCTTCTCAGCCACTAAGAAACTGTGGTACACCTATTCTACCACTTATCTAACTATGCCTGAACGCCAGCAGTGGACAGTGAGAAGGTAACAGCTTAACCAGAGATTTCTGCTACATTGTTTATTACAATCTAGAAGCAGAACATAGAATCATATAGCTAAAGGAACTCAAGAGACAACACCTCAATACCTCAGTAGCTGCTAGCAGCATAACACAAAACATGTTTTTATAGACACGTATACAAGGGAATTCAATTGGCCTACTAGTAGACTCTTATTGCTCTTTATTTTCTGAGTCAATGGCTATTCCCAAAAGCAGAGTTGCAGGTCCAGTCCTAATCTACTGTGACCATAGCTTTCAGTTGAATTCATTTGCCTTTTGACATCGTGCCATGATTTGCAAAGTCTCAGAAAGATTAATCACTTTGATTGTCCACTGTGCGTAAGGACTGATTCAGCTCTTAAGTCAATTTAGAAACAGATTGGTCATAATTCTACCATATCTGTGGAAATAGCCTTGAATTTCTTTGGTTATTGAACACCACTTTATCTCAAAACATTTAAAAATGATTGTCATTCCATGACCTTTTCTTCTGGGTAAAATAACTTTTAAAATTTCTGGGAAATTAAGTTCATGTATAAAATATAACTTCCTATAAAAGTGGAATAAATACCTAAGAGTTGCTTTGGGATCCTAGACTAGGTGAAAATGGGTGGTGGGAAACGGAATGCTATTGATGCAGAAACAAATTAGAGGCTGGTCCAAAGGAGAAAGAGCATCACAAAAAGAACGAAGAATGAAAATTATTGAAATAAACGTATATCAATGAAACCATCTATTAATGTAACTCCTCTCATGAATCTGCAGAATGTGAGATTGTTGAAAATTAAACATTTTTGTATTTCAATGATAAGAAGACATACGAAATCAATAACTGTGAAAGTAAGTGTTCTCTTTCATTTAGCAGCAAAGATTAACAGAGGATATTTAGCATATCAATGAAAAGAAGAGGTATTTGAATTTGGAAGATAGTATCTAAATAGAAACAGAAAAAGAGTACAAGCCAAAGACTTAAAAACGATTTAGAAAATAAATATACAAAACAAGTGTATCATAGAAAATAGAAATTGAAGCCTTTTGTGCTCACAAGAATGGCTAAAATGAAAATACCAAGTAATTGGAATTGCCATTAAGTGCCAGTGGGAGTGTAAATCTGTGCAATTATTTTGGAAAATTGGTCCTATCTTCTAAAGCTGAACATATACATATCTTGTAATCTAGCCGTTCTACTCCATGTCACCAAATATCATGCATTGGAGTGTTCACAGCAGCACTATTAGTAATGGTCCCAAATAGGAGAAATTACTCACATGTCCATCAGCAGGAAAATGAATCCATTAATTTTGATAGAATCATATAATGAAATAATATACAACAATAAGAATTAGACTACAACTGCATGCAACACTATGGAAAAATCCTACAATATGGAAAAATGTTAGTGAAAGACACAAAAGGATAAATACTATTTGATTCCAATTACAAAGATTACAAAACAAAACAAAAAACATGTATTCATCTATGCTGTTAAAAGTCAGCGTCGTGGCTGTCCTTAGAGGAGAGAGGGTGGTAATGACTGGAGGAGGAACTAAGGGGATCAGGAGTATAAGCATGCCCTCCAAACTATAATGAATCTCTTTTCTTCTCTCCTTCCCATCAAGTTGTCATCACCTTTTGTTTAGACTCTGAAGATAGCATTTTAACTAGTTTCTTTCTGTTCTTGCCTGCCTACAAACTATTCTCCATATCATGGCCAGAGTAACTTTTTAAAGTAAAAATCAAATTGTGTCACTCTCTTGTTTTAAATCCCTCCTGTGCCTTCCCCTCATACTCAGAATAAATTCCCAATGTCCATCATGGACTGAAGGTGCTGCATGATCTGGTCTCTGCCTACCTCCTCAACTTCATTGTTTATCGTCAAAGGTTGAAATGGTCTTCCATCTGGTCCCCAAACACACCTACTTTTCTCCTATCTTTATCTTAGTTGTTTGCTCTGTCTGGAATGTCCTTCCTTCCTGGATCTTCATGTGATTGGTTCCTTCACAGTATTCATATCTCAATCCAAATCTTATCTTGTTGGAAAGATCATCTCTAAGCCATTGTCGAAAAGCCACATCCTACCCGATACCACCAGTGTATTTCTACCATATCACTTTGTGTTATCTTTTTCATAACGCTTATCACTATCTGAAATCTTGTTAATTTGTTTTCATATTTGTTATGTCTTCATTAATAGAATATAAAGTCCATCAAGCTAAGACTCTGTCTCTTTATCTTCTCTATTGCTTTACCTCCAGCTTCAAACACAGTGCCTGGCATAGAAAAGGTGCTCAATGAATAATTGCTGAATAAATTGAAAGACTTGAAGGACTTTACAGAGATGGGACTGAAGGAGTGGAGCTATCGGAGGTTCTCAATGGCGCTTAGAACAGAGACCCAGAGGAGACGCTGAGCAACAGGACTTGCCAAGCACAAAGAATGGTGGAACTGAACGATTTGATTGTTACCGTTCTCTTAATACATTTGCTTATACACTTTACGTGGCAGAAAGGAGGGACAATTGCATACTCAGCTTACCTAATTTTTGTGTGTATATTTCTCCTGAATTAGATCACAAACTGAGGTTAAGATTCTGTCCCTTATTTATTAAAAAATATGTATCAAGCACCAACTATGTGCCAAGCACTATGATGCTGTTAAGTGTATGGGTAGAAACAACAGAGCAATAATCCCTGCCCTTGTGGTCCTTATGTCCTTGTTGGAGAAATAAATATTAAACAAACATAAACCAAATATGTAACACCAAATTGAGATAAGAACAGCAGCCACTCAGCAGCCAGAAGACTCAAAGAGGCAAAGAGGCTGAGAGAAATAACACAGTGAAACACGAGGGAAAAACAGGGAGCCACACATTTATATTGGAGTTTAGGGAGGTCTTATAAAGAAATTGAAGAATACTTTTGAGATTCTTGGTTCAAAGAGAGCTTAAAACATTGAATAGGAATCTGCTGGAGAAAAGTATGGAATGAATGTTCAGTCTTAGAAAACTGTGTGGGCAGGGAACTCAGAGTAGAAAAGAGGTTGGGGATTTGAGCAGCTGGGAGAAGTGTAAAGCTTAGAGAGAGAGAGTAGAGTGGCAGAAGCTAGGTTAGAAAAGGAGGTCCATGTTGAAGAATTTGCATATTTTTCCTCATGTATGAGAAACCATCAGAAGATTTTAAGGAGGGCACTGATATGTTCCTATCTACACCTTTCAAATATCATGCGGCTTCTGGTTAAGAGAGAAAGCAGGAACATCAGTCTGAAAGGTGAGGGAATAGCCCAGAAGAAAGATAATGGCAACTTAGACTAGATTTTGCAGTGACTAAGAAGAGAATTGGATGGATTCAAGATTGATTTTGGAGGGAAAATTTTTAACTTCTTAATGAATTGGATGGGAGTTAATGGAGACAGATGAGTCAGGATGACTCTGAATTGGCATATTGGGTAATGCAGGAGTCGTCTCCTAAGCAGTCTGGGGAAACTGGAGGAAAAACATATCTTGGTCTTTATATCACCAGAATTTTGGGGCTTCTACCAGGCAGTTAACAAATAAAGATCAAATGAATCAGTGAACGAATAAGTGCAATGTAGAAAACAGATAACTAGTGAGCAAAATTGGGTCACTATCTTGCATCTTGTAATGCAAATAGATCACCGCAGCAGACACAGGTATCTCTGACAATACAAATGTGGATGTGACACTGGGGCAGAGAGCGCCCACCTGGCTTTATCATAGATAAATTCCTTACGTGGGATTTCAGGTAATTTTTAAAAATTTTTATATCATTTTCTCCTGCATTTTTGCTAGTTATTTTCTTTGCCTGCAATGCTCTCCCTTCCTGGATCTTCCTAAGGTTGGTTCCTTCATACCTCAACTCAGTTTCATATTTCAGCTCAAATTTTACCTCTGGATCAAATGTAAACCCACTCCACATTTCACCTTTTCTCTCTCACTCTCCCTGTACACGTATATATGTTGCTGTAGATAGACAGACAGATAGGTAACATGTTTATATGGATATAAAAATTTTAACAATGATGTTATTAGTTTCTATTTAAGTTCATTAGAACTATTTTTATTTTAAAAATAATAAAAAATAAATAAAAAGGAGGCATGTTGCTTAGTGACTAAGAACGTGGGCTTTGAAACCAGACTGAGTCAAACTGTATCTCTGCAACTCTTACCATCCTTGTGGCCTTGAGCAAGTTACTTCACCTCTTGAGGCTCCAGTTACTTATTTAGAAAATGAGGATAGTGATATCTACCTCATAGGGTTATTGTGAGAATTTAATTATATAATGTATGTGAAGTGCCTTTTATAATGTCTGGAACAATGTAAGTTTTTAATAGATCACAGATATTATATGTTATTATATTTCACATATTTTAAATATATAAATGATTATATTTATGAATTTAAATACTTCTCTTTCTCTCTCTCTCTCTCTCTCTCTTTTTTTTTCCTGAGAAAGATTCACCCTGAGCTAACACCTGTGTAAACCTTCCTCTGTTTTGTGTGTGGGACACTGCCACAGCATGGCTGCAATGAATGGTGTAGGTCTGTGCCCAAGAATTGAACTTGGGCTGCTGAAGTGGAGTGTGCCGAACTTAGCCAATAGACCACCAGGCCAGCCCCTTAAATACTTTTAATGTATTCAAAAGATGGCATCAGAGGACATAGGATTCCTTTAAGATGGAGTAGTACCATTCCTCCAAGATCCTTCTCCTTCCAACAAAAGAACTTTGGATGCACATAACAAAAAGCATAGTAAACCTCTGAAAAGTGGAAAAAAGAAGATGCTCTGCCTAGAGACCTCCGAACTTGAGGAAGAACATGCAAGGAGTTCACTGAATTTCCTTATTGTCTCCCATGTATCTTGGACAGAAGTCTCCAACAGTCGCCCGTAGGTATACAGGAAGAAAAGCTCCTAAGAAAGTCTGTTCCTCTTAGTCAAAAGACCTGGAAAAAGGTAGTCTGACAAGAGAAAACCATTTTTGGAAATACCCAACCCTAGCCAAACAACTGTGGAAAAATTTCACCCATCTCAAGGAAATAAGGAGCAAGCGCTCATTGCCCTACAGGTGATGTTGGGGGTCAAGCAGGGAACTGATCTTCCATTGCCATCTGATACATTGATACACTGCCAGGTAGTGTTCCAATCCCCTGCTGGGTGGCGTTGTCACTGAGCAGGGAGCTGATCTTCTATCACCTTCCCTATGAAAGCAGGCAGTACTCTGATTTCACCGCTACGGTAATGTCAGCAGGGCCCCGTTGTGAGCAGAGTCTCCATCTCCACTCTGTAGCAAGCAAACTTACAGAGGTGGTGTGAGGTGGGGTCAGTCACCACTAACATTCTCTCTCCCATCCCTCCTGTCAGCAGGGGGCCAGTGGGGAGCTCAGCTCCCACCCAACCTGAGATTGAAAAAGGTGGTACAAATCAGTAAGTACTCCACTTTCCCCTCACGCCAGGTGTGAGCAAGATACAGCGGGGAGCTGAACTTCCCAACCAGCAGCCACTCAGCAACCAGAAGACTCAAAGAGGCAGAACTGATTGGCATTGCGGTCTCCCTCATTCCTGACGTCACTGAGGCACAGTGGGGAATTGGGCCTCCACCTCCACTCAGCATCAGCAAGTGTGAACTAGGTGCTGGAAATGGGGCTACTTGGCATCATGCTTCCTCCTCATTATGCTACTTAGTGTCAACAGCAGGGCCACTGGGAAGGTGAATATACATAACCACCCAGCCCTCCTTGCAGTACACATCAACAGTGGGACTGCCTGCTGAAACAACAGAAGATGAGATAGACCGTGTGATATCCAACATGTTGAAGGCACAGTAAAAATCACTTATCATATCCAGAACCAGGAAAAACACAGTATGAGTGAGAAAAGACAATCAACAGACACCAACATGGAGATGAGTCAGATGTTGAAAATACCTGACAAGGATTTTGAAGCAGCTATCATAAAAATGCTTCAACAGCGGGGGCTGGCCCTGTGGCCGAGTGGTTGAGTTCGCGCGCTCCGCTGCAGGCGGCCCAGTGTTTCTTTGGTTCGAATCCTGGGCGCGGACATGGCATTGCTCATCGGGCCACGCTGAGGCAGCGTCCCACATGCCACAACTAGGACCCACAACGAAGAATATACAGCTGTGTACTGGGGGGCTTTGGGGAGAAAAAGGAAAAATAAAATCTTTAAAAAAAAAAAATGCTTCAACAGCAATTGCAAATCTCAACAAAGAAATAGAAGTCATAAAAAAGAGCGAGTTGGAAATGTAGAACTGAAAAGTGCAGTAAACAAAATAAATAAAAAAAAAATGCTGGGTGGGCTCAATAGTAAAATGGAGAAGCCAGAGGGTAGAATTCATGAACTTGAGGCCAGATCAATAGAATTTAAACAACCTGAGCAACAGAGAGAAAATAGACTGAAATTAAAATGAGCAGAGTGTTAGGGACCTATGGGACAACAGCAAAAGAACTAATATTCATATCAGAGTTCCAGAAAGGGAGGAGGGGAGTGCGACTGAAAAAGTATTCAACGAAATAATAGTTTGAAACGTCCAAAATTTGACAAAAGAAATAAAAATATAGATTTAGGAAGCTGAGTACACCACAAATAAGATAAACTCAAAGAAATCTTGGCCACTTTAAAATGGTGAGTTTTATAATTTGTAAATTATATATCAATAGAAACCAATCGATTGCTTTTCTGTATCCTAAAAATGGATATTAAAAGCACACTATCATTTATAATCTCTCTAAAGAAAGTGAGTTACTTAGGTAAAAATTTAACAAAATATGTACAAGAACTGTATGATAAAAATGCCAAAATCTTTATGAAAGAAATTAAACAAGACTTAAAAGGGCCTGTTCCTGGACGGGGATACTCAACATCATAAAGATGTCAATTACCTCCAAACCGATCTATAGTGTTATTGGTAGTGCTATCAAAATCCCAGCAAGGTTTTTGGTAGACATGGACAAATATATTCTAAAATATATGTGGAAAATCACAGGCTCGGAATAGCTAAAACAATCTTGAAAAAGAAGAATAAAGTGGGAGGAACCACTCTGTCTGATATGAAGGTGTACCACATAATGATAGTAATCAAGATAGTGTGGTATTGGTGAAGGGATAGACACATAGATCAATGCAACAGATCAGACAGCCCAGAAATAGACTCACGCAAATATGCCCAACTGATTTTTGGCAAAGATTCAGACATAATTCAATGAAAAAAGGATAGCTTTCTCTTTTTCTTTTTTTTAAGATTGGCGCTGAGCTAACATCTGTTGACAATATTCCCCTATTTTTTTCTCTCCAAAGTCCAATACATAGTTGTATATCCTAGTCACAGGTCATTCTAGTTCTTCCACGTGGGCTGCCGTCACAGCATGGGCTGACGAGCAGTGCATAGGTCCGCGCCCAGGATCCAAAGCGGCGAACCTAGGGCTGCCGAAGCCGAGTGGGCGGACCGTACCACTCGGCTATAGGGCTGGCCTCCAGCTTTTTCAACATATCATGCTGCAGCCAATGGACATCTATAAGCAAGAAATGGGACCTTCACCTAAATTTCACACCTTTTACAAAAATTAGCTCAAAGTGGATCATGAACTTACATGGTAAACATGAAACTATAAAACTGTTTGAAAAAAAATAGGAGAAAATAGGGATATAGGGCTAGACAAAAAGTTCTTAAACTTAACATCAAAAACAAGACCCATAAAAGAAAAAACTGATAAATTGAACCTCAACAAAATTTTTAAATTTTGCTCTACAAAAGACACTGTTAAGAGGATGAAAATATTACTACAGAATAGAAGAAAATGTTTTCAAACCACATAACCAACAAGGAACTAGTATTCATTACAAGTTAATTTTAATCAATATCAATATATTAATGAATATTAATATAAAAGAGCTTTAAAACTCAACAGTGAAAAGAAATCCAATTTGAAAATAGGCAAAAGGCATGAAGAGACAGTTCACCAAAGAGGATATACAGAAGGCAAATAGACACGTGAAAAGATGTTCAATGGCAAAAGCATGTGAGAAGATGTTTAACACTATGGCCACTAGGAAAATAAAAATCAAAACCACAGAAAGATATCACTATACACCTATTAAAATGGCTAGAAGGAAAAATAGTGACAACATCAAGCTCTGGTGAGGATGGGAAGAAACTGGATTTCTCAGGCTTTGCTAGAGGGAATGTAAATGTTGCTGATAGTAATGTTGTAGTCATAAACGAAACTGAACAAGCGTCTTTCATGTGGCTCAGTCATTGAACTCCTGAACATTTATTCCAAAAGAAGGAAAACTTATGTTCACACAAAAACCTATACGTGCATGTGCAGCTTTATTAGTCATAGCCAAAACCTGGAAACAACCTAGATGTCCTTCAATGGGTCACTGGTTAAACAAACTGTACTATATCCATACTGTGAAATACTAGTTAGAAATATGGAGGAATGAATTATTGATACATGCAACCACTTGGATGAATTGCCAGAGAGTTAACACTGAGTGAAGAAAGCTAATCCCCATAGGTCACATATTGCATGATCTCATTTCTATGACATTCCTGAAATGATGAAATTACAGAAATGGATAAATGATTAGTGGTTGCCACCGTTCAGGGATGGGGTTGGGGAAATGGAAGTGGCTATGTTATAAAAGGGCAACACAGGAAATTCTTGTGGTGATGGACCTGTTCTGTCTCTTGACTACGTCAGTATCACAATCCTGGTGGTGATATTATACCACAGTTTTGAAAGATACTACCTTTGGGGGAAACTAGGTAAAGGATATTAGGCTTCTCTCTGTACTATTCCTTACAAATGAGCATGAATCTACAATTACATAAAATAAAAAGGATTGAATTTGTTTTTAAAGTAGAACTGGAATTTTAAAAATACCAAAAAACAAAAAGCTCCCCTAGGGAATATTCCAGAGTTTCAGAGTCAAAGAAAGAACATCTACTGAAGAGAAGAGGATGAAACACTGGTTCCTGAGTGTCTAATAGGGAAACACTAGTGAGAGTCAGCAACATTGCAGAGGAAGAAGATTGCACACATTATGGTTAAAAAAATTAATGTGGACTTTGTATAAATGAAATGGATAAGATGGGAAACAAAAAGTATTTGGGATACATTCTGAGAAAAGACATATGCTATAATATATAAACGCGTTGAAAAATTGAAGAGGCATCTTATTGAAATGAGGAGATAGAAGGGGAAAGAATGAAAAAATTGTACTTGATGATGATGATATTAAATCGTTAGCTGAGGCTTAAAGGATGTTAGTTGGACTAATAAGAGGACAGAAATGAAGAGGAGACGTTCTAGTTAGAAGTGTGACATATGCAAAAGCTCAGAGTTGTGATTGTAGAGCGTACCTGAGTAAAGGCTGCTAATTGGATACGGCTGAAGCTGAACATGAGGTGTATTTACAGAGGTTATAGAGGTTGCCAGGGCCAAGCAAGAGCTGTCTTGTAAACCACGCTAATGAGTTGAATGTCTGTCTATCCTGGAAGTGGCAGGGAATTATCAGAGAAATAAAAGTCTGCTTGCCTGCTTGCTGTCCGCTACCCTCTGCCTTCCTGTTTATTCTCTTTCCTTCCTTCCCTCCCTTCTCCATTCAGCTCATACTCTTTCCCTCTATTCAGCTGTACACTGAACTAGGCATGGAGAGTGCAGAAAAACATATGATAGTGTCTACTCTAAGGGATTATAGTCCATTAGGAAAAAATGCACAGAAGATTAGCTTACTGTCTTTGGAATTTATTTTTTGTTTACTTTTGGTGACAGAAAAGAAAGCAGAAGTAAAATGTATTAAACTCTACAATGTTCCAGACTCTGTGTTCAACATTTTGCATGTTTTATCTCATTTCACCCCTACTATTGCCAATTAAAGTAGGGAAATCATGTACAAGCATATTGATGTATTATATAAATAATTTTCATAATTAAAACTGTGGAATTTTGTCCCTGGGGTGTTCAAAAGCAGTCTAGACATCCAGCTGTTATGAGTGCTCAAGCGAAATCCTGAGGGGTGCTATAGCCCTTGGCTCAATGAATTCATCAGGTTCTGTCTATTTCAAAAAATAATAAGTTCCGGAATTCTATAGTCAGCTGGAAGTAGTGGTGAACTCTTGCACTAATCTCAAAGGTTTTAAATGTGATCTTCTTCTGAAGGAAGAAACAACTGTTTTACTGTATCTTCTTATTAAAAACGTCATGCAATTCTCCCTGGGGTGATGATGGCTATTCTCATGCCAGGGCCAACTTCCAACAGAATAATTTTATTTGGCTTGCCTAAGTTTCCTGGGGATTCCAGCTGCTTAAGGCGTTCTTCCCTTCTGATTTCAGTAGTTGCGAAATTCTATTGTTCATATTTATACTTAAGTTTAAATGATGGGGTTAAATGCCCATATGTGTGTATACTACATATATGTATATAAAATTAAATCATATTTCTCATGTCCACACCACTCATTCCAAACCAAATGATAGAGTCTGAAGAAATCCAGGACTCTGGAAATGGCAGCTGGTACCCCACACATGGAATTCAGAAAGAAAGGGGCAGTGTCATCAAAGGATGCCTTGAACACATCCAGGACAAGGAAATATTCGCAGGTACACAAACATCATGTTGCTGCTTTCTGAGAACTGTTTCTTCAATGGGAAAATTTTGATTCATCTTGCTATGAAATGTTTCACTAAATCATGTACATTATCTCTATGCAAAATTCTATTAAATCTTGGTTTATGCTTAGTCGGTTTTGACTGATGAAAGTCAGTATATCAGAAAATGAATCACTCATATAAAGCAGCGGAAATAATTTTGGAATGAAATTTCCAGATTCCACTGTTCTAGCATAATCTCTGTCTCTACTCAGCTATTTGACCTGAAGCAAGTAGGCAGCTTCACCTCTGCGGGTCTCTCTGTTTCCATCTCTAAGAAATGAAGAAGTTAGAAATATGACTTTCAAATTGTTTGGTGTCCCAGAATCACTGAATCAGGAAGCGGGCACCACACGCAACTGATCCTGTTTCTGAGGCCAGAGACTGTCTGAACTCTGAGTCTGGAGCCCCCTTGTGGGTGGTCAAGAGTGGAAGAGAAGTCTGAGTAGCAATCCTATCAGTCTGACAACTGAGTCACAATTGGGGAGGTGTTCATGCCATACGTAATTTCTAATTTATGTGTAGGTTTCTGAAAATGAAATCAGCCAACTGAGGCTCCTTTTCCAAAAGCAAAAAAAGTTGAACAAAAAACTATCAAAGTGATGTTCATGCCTAGTGACGACAAAGACAGAGATTTTTTTCATCCCATGCACTGCTTCTCCAGAAATTTTGGGAACTTCTACAGAAACTTTCTTTGAGAAGCCACATCCTTTATGCTTGTCAGATCATTTGATTTGTTTTTTTCTGTTTGTTTGGGGTTTTTTTGAGAAAGATTAGACCTGAGCTAACTGCTGCCAGTCTTCCTCTTTTTGCTGAGGAAGACTGGCCCTGAGCTAACATTCGTGCCCATCTTCCTCTACTTTATATGTGGGACGCCTACCACAGCATGGCGTTCCAAGCAGTGCCACGTCCGCACCCGGGATCTGAACCGGCGAACCCCGAGCCACCGAGAAGCAGAAGGTGCACACTTAACTGCTGCGCCACTGGCCGGCCCCTGATCATTTGATTTGAAGGCATGTTTCAGCTAGAATGGGCTGGTTCCCCAGAAAAACAAATATCATCCAAGCCAGAAGTGTCATTCAGAAAATCTGAAAGGAGATGCTACTCAATCTCATTTCTAAATGTCCTGAGACAGAATTTTAAGTTTAGCTGGATTTTGAGAGCAGTGAAACTATTCTGTACGACACTAAAATGGCCAATACGTGTCATTATACATATGTCCAATCCCATAAAATATACAACACTGAATGAACCCTAACGTAAGCCGTGGACTTTGCATGATAATTATACATCAATTGTTGCAAATGTACTACTCTGATGCCAGACGTTGATGGGGGGCAGCTGTGGGTGTGAGGGAACAGGGAGTATATGGGAACTCTGTACTTTCGGCTCAATTTTGCTATGAACCTAAACCTGCTCCACAAAATAAAGTTTAGTTTAAAAAAGAATCTAGTCATGGGGCTGGCCCCGTGGCTGAGTGGTTAAGTTCGCACGCTCCGCTGCAGGCTGCCCAGTGTTTCGTTGGTTCGAATCCTGGGTGCGGACATGGCACTGCTCATCAAACCACGCTGAGGCAGCATCCCACATGCCACAACTAGAAGAACCCACAATGAGAAATATATAACTATGTACTGGGGGGCTTTGGGGAGAAAAAGGAAAAAATAAACTCTTTAAAAAAAAAAAAAGAATCTAGTCATGACTGCGTCTTTATTTTTTTTCTAGCAAAGAAACTGTTTTCATTAATTGAACTAATATTTATAGGATACTAACCATATGTGGATGAATAAATGAATGCCTGTGTGTGTGAATACAGCAGTGGCATAGATGCTTGTGATACATTGGTGAAGGAGATTACAAGGTCTCTGCCCACACCATCTTAGTAGACCAGACAGGGGCAAGTCCACTTTGGGTGTGACCAACAACTTAAATGAGACCAGTTAGTGTTTGTGCATGCGCATGCACACGCACATTTCGGTGACAGGTAATCATACCTGGGTAAGTTTTAGGCACACATGGGCTTCTAATTTTTCAGGAGATGTCAGAGATACAGGGATGGTTATAGCTCAAAATATCTAGAGGAGATTGCTGAGATGAAGAGTAGAGCTCTCAGGGGCTGGCTTGGAAGTGTAGTGGTTTAGTTCACATGGTCTGCTTCGGCGGCCCGAGGTTTGCCAGTTCAGATCCCAGGCACAGACCTATGTACTGCTTATCAAGCCATTCTGTGGTAGGCGTCCCACATATAAAGTAGAGGAAGATGGATACAGATGTTATCTCAGGGCCTGTCTTCCTCAGCAAAAAAGAGGAGGATTGGCAGCAGACATTAGCTCAGGGTTAATCTTCCTCAAAAAAAGAAAGAGTAGAGCTTTTATATCCAAGGTGGATAAATTTCCTCCTCTTTTCTCTATATGTTGGGACAATTTACATTCTGCCCTGGAAATGGGTAATCTCTGTCTAATGGTGCCAAAGGGAAAATTGCATCTGAGTTAAGGCAAATGACCATAAAAGTGTCAAACTCTGTTGTATCTGTGTGACAGATTCTCAGGAGGTGGTCTCAGAGATGTCAAATTCTATTTAAGTAGTGTACAGGCATACAGTTCCATTTTTAATAACTTTATTTGCTTATGCTTCAGCTTAAGATTTCATTTAAATGTGATTCCAATTTTCAAAAGTTTGAAAACCACTAGGTCATAATAGATTCCAGCTCTAATAGATATTCTAGCTTTAAAGGAAATTAGAACAGACTCTAATTTCTTTATTTGTTGCTTCACACAACCGGAATGTTCTACAATGTATTGACTTGTACCTTACCAACAAGTTTGAAATCTAACATTACTTCACTATTCTCTGCTATTTTTTCCTGACAGCGATATTATTAGCTTTATTTTTCAGCTGGGCAAACTAAGACGAAGATTGACTCAGCTGGAAACAAACCAAGTGTCATACACAGAAAGAGACCCAATTTGTACTAATGTTAGAACCGACAGACTCTGAAGGCAGGAAATATGTCATTTTCTTTAGAGAATGTCCACATTTCCTCGCACTGTGCTCTGAATTTAATTGACGTGAACCAAGCACCAAATGACACCATATTCTCAGAATGGAGTAAATAATATTGACCTGGACACTCATGATAAGTGGTGACAAAAGAATTGCTTAGCTGAATTTCTATAAAAGCCATAAATACCAACCAAACAATAACTGTAACTTAAAAAATAATTTAAACTGCACATGTTGTTTTGATTTAGCATAAAGACTCAAAAAAATTTATCAAGCCAGTGGCACAAATACGAAATATAAAATTCTGGAGAAGACTATAGAATGAAAGAATGAAGCGACCAAAGGCATTTCCTAACTCTTGTGAGGGTTCCCAACCACTGTCCAATTAATATTTGATCACTCAGTTCTTTAGTCATTTGATCATTATTTAAATAAATTATGTTTCTTGAGTGTTTTAGTCACTGATTAATTTGTGTAGTCACTCAGCCACCGATGTACAGACATAAAAGAGTTTGTCAGATGCTAGGCTTGTGCTTATCTCAAAGATTGAATATTTGAGTCCAGCTCCAATACTACAATTCACTGCAATAGTAGGAAAAACGTCTGAGATTCTACACAACACTTTTCTTCACTCACTCAACACCCAACTCTGAACCGTTCTGGTTCATTCCTTCATTTAATACTATGCATCAAGCACTCAACCAGGCACTGGGATTATAGACATGAAAAATATATATATCAGAGTCTTTTCCTCCCCTGTAAAGCTCATATTCTCATGGTGTAAAAGTAGAATAAATAAATAAATAAATAAATAAAAATTTTATAATTTCAGATGGTAATAAGGATTATGAGGAGAAAATAAAGTAAGATAGGGATCAAAGACTGACAAGTGTGGTAGTTTAGAAAGGATGGTGAGGAAAGTTCTTTCTGTGGAGCTGGCATTAAAACAGAGATCCAAATTAAGTAAGTGGATGTGTTAGGTGAGTATCTGGGAAAGAACTCATCAAGTTAGAGAGAAGAGCAAGTGCAAAGGCCCTGAGGTGGGGACATTCCTGCCTTGGTAAAGGAATAGCAAAAAGGCCAGTGTGGCAAGATGGGAAGTAGTAGGTAATGAAGTGAGAGAGGTAACCAAGAAGAAAATAATGTAGAGCTTTATAATACATGGTAAAGATTCTGATTTTTTCCCTCTAATTTATACTGAGATGCCATTGAAGAGTTTTATTTGGAAGATGACTTGTATATGTGGGAGACGTGTAGGACAGGCAGGAGAGGAACCAGGGAACAATTATTTGGCTACTTAGTCATCTTTGGAGAAATGGTAATGATGATGTTGGAGTGGAGATGTGACAGAATTGGTTGGATTTGAAATGTATGTTCGTCATCATTAGACGTGGCGACAAAATGGTTATGGTATCCATGTTTGCAAAGATGAATTTTCTACTTTTAGCTCAGACTTCTAAGTAAAGTTACTCCTCTTGTCAAAACGTACAAAATTGATAACCCCCATGTTTCAGTGTAGCAGAAACCACAGTACATAACACATAGAGAGATTAGATAGAGGAGCAAATTTCAACAAGGAGACAGAAAAACCCTTTCCGAGGTTTACCGAGTAACAAAGCTCACCAGCATCTACAGAGAGAAGTAGAGAGAAGCAAAACTTACTTAGTTTTATCACTAATAAAGTCTTTTCACAAATCTATTAGTCAGTGATCTTAGCTGCAAACAAGAGAAGCAGACTCTGATTCATTAAGCAGAAAAAGTACGTATTGAAAGTCCCTTGGAAGTTTCACAGAATTTCTGGTAGGGCTGAAGAAATAGGCTTGAAAAAGGTGCAGAAGCAAAGGAAGCTAGGCAGCAGCAAGGACCCCAGCCAGAATCACATCACAGAGCAGGTCTGGTAAAGACATTGCTGCTGCCACTGGTCGGTCACTAGGTGCTACAGCGTGTGTTGTCACTGCCCCAAAGACCAGCACCGGACACTGGATGCTGCCATTGGAACTACTGCCGTAGCTGCTCTTGGAAACGTGCTGCATCTTCTACAGCTGCCACTATCACAATCTCCTTACCTGCTTCTATCGGTCACACCTCCTTTCTGAATGCCTATAGCATAGGATTGATTGAGTCCAGGTCAACTCTACGTAGTCTGGGAAAGTGAGCATCTAGCCATTTAGCCTTCTAAAATGGGAAGCAGGCTCCACCTGCCACCAAGACCAAGACTCATTCAGTGGGGAATTCACACAGCATAGGAAGGAAGATCAGATGCTAGGACGACAAAAATATGGGGGGAAAATCAGTTGTAGGAAATGGCAAATATGTAAGCTAAGACCAAAAATTGTGTGCAAGAAGTAGTAGAGTGTCTTATACAAGAACATTTTATTCTATTGCAAATCTACACAGGAAAATGATGATGGGGTTACATAAAAAAGCATAAAGAGAACCTGGAAGAAAAGAAATTCAGACTAAAGAGAATTCTCCTAATTGAGGAATTTCATCAGTTCCTCAAGGAAGAATGAGAAATTTGCATCTGAAGGTCATCTTTTAAAATCTAGTCTGATGATGGCAAATGGACAGGCAGTACATGAACCTTCGCTCCATCTACTGAGCCAGTGCAGACACTGTCAATCAAGAATCTTATTCATTTATGTTGAACCCAATCTTAACTCCAGATTTCTTCTTGCCGTGATGCTTCAGGCAACCACTACCAATAGACTGGTGGTGAGTAGGTTAGAAATCATTTTCCTTTCTATGCTAAAGTACCTGTTTGGTAAAATGCCTAGTTTTCCCCCAAGAAAGTGGCTTCAGTAATTTCCAAGTAATCATTGCGTTAGAGTCATGAAATCTTGGATTAAACAACTCTTTTCGATGTCATAGATATACATTGGAGTGACCCCAGCTAATTACTACACTCAAGAAACTTACTGCTGGGGCTGGTCCTCTGGCCCAGTGGTTCAGTTCACACACTCCACTTCAGTGGCCCAGGGTTGGCCGGTTCAGATCCTGGGTGTGGACATACACACTGCTCATCAAGCCATGCTGAGGCAGCATACTACATAGAAGAACTACAATGACTTACAACTAGAATATACAACTATGTACTAGGGCTTCCAGGAGGAAAAAAAAAGAGGACGATTGGCAACAGATGTTAACTCAGGGCTAATCTTCTTCACCAAAAAAAAAAAGCATACCTTTAAAAAAAAAACAACTTATTGTTTCCACCCATGTGCAGAAGTAGCTAAGTAGCGCTCTCTAAATAATTTTATTGAACAACATTTACTTCTCTCCTTGTTAAAGAGGTTGTGCTATCTTTTACATTAGCAAATGCCTCATTTTCTTTTATTAATTATTTATAAATCATAATGCTTTCTCAAACACAAGATCAGAAGGTCTTAAATGTCTTAATGTCTGCAGGAATAAACTCATGCATTATATAGTGTCCGGCATTGATCTAAATCTATGTAGGTAGGTATAGATATACGCTATACATATTCACATATACTATATGTGTATATGAGTTTATATTCTGAAAAAAATCCCTATTTCACATTTTGTTATTTATCACTATTAGCTTTTCTTTTACTCCATCCTTTTGAGAACTACTTTATTATAAGAGATAGATGCTAGGGTGAAAAATTTTTCCCCACAAATAACCTTTTACAAGCTACTACCGCCTCAAGATAACATGGAATGAATCTCTTTGAGTAATACTTCTAAAAGTCAAATACATTGACAGGCTGATGGAGTGCAATGCCTGTATTATCAACAAAAGGCAGAGTCTGAACATGTTGATAAAACGTCACAGTAGATTTAATGATCACTCTGAAAAGTTGCAGAGGAATTCAAAGGGGAATCTTTTTATAATAGATCTCTAAAATTTTCAGGCTCCCAACATGAAGACAAGGGTCGTTGTTAACTAAGCACAGATATCTGAGGTAGTTTATTAACTTGAGAAATAGTTCTCTTAAATTGTAAATTGCGTAGTAAAAATATGTCGGCATTTTTTCAAACTCATTGATTTAGAACACAAGAATTTTAAGAGAAAGCCTTCTGGCAAGACAAATAAGATACAGAACAACTTCAACTCTCCAAAGATTTTTCTCCTCGTGGCCCTTTGTAGTCAGACCCTCCTCCATCTCTCACTTCTGATAACCACTGATCATCTATGGAGATTGTCTTACTCACTTAGCATGACGTCTTTGAGATTTATCCACGTTATTGTATGTATCAACAGTTCTTATGACTGAGCAGTATTCCGTTGCATGGATACATCCATGTTTAGGCCCCGTTCACTATACCAAGCTGAGTGCCATGTATTTCCTACAAAAGTTTCTTAATGGGAAATTATAGAGAGATGAACCATGCTTTTTTCTCCATTCATCAGTATTCATAAAAATTAAGAAAATTATTTAAATTTATCCCATTAAATAAAAAGACAATGGAAGCTTTTGCCTATAACAGCCAATATATAAATGGACAATCTCATCAAGAAATGGCATATTAATAAAATATACTTTGTCTTTATCAAATCAATTAGCTATTTGAATCATTTTTTAATTAAACATAATATATTTTAGAGATAAATGAACAAAGAAGTAAGGAACATAGATTCAAGTGGTATAAATAATTCAGGCCTAGAGATACATAATTACTGCTCTGAAAGAATATTGATATGTAACTAATGACATTACTCCCATTTTCTTTCCACTGAAGGTCTTACAAGATTGTTTATAGGTGTTTTAATATAGATTGGTCTAGATTGATTTCCTTTATTCGAAAATTTAAAAATGCTAAAGCACCTAATATTTTAAAAGGCACTTTTTTTGCTTTTTAAAATCACTTTTCAGTTCTCTTAGGTGAAATTAATGCAAGTTTACTGCACATATACAATATATTGCATATACATATATTATATATAATACACACAATATACTGCATGTATTTGAAATATGCAATTTGATAAGTTTGGACAAGGTACATAACCCATGAAATCATCACCGTAATCAAGATAAGGAACAAATCCGTCAACTCAAAAGTCTCTCACGCTCTTTATAAATCACTTCTTCCCTCACCACCTCCCCCTTCCCCATGCTCAGGCACAGGCGGATCTGCTTACTCTAATTATATATAACTTTTCATATTCTAGAGATATATATAAATGAAATCAGACAGGGTATAGCCTTTTTTTGGAGTGGCTTCTTCCACTTGTCATAATTGAGATTCCCCTGAGTTGTTGCATCTATAGTTTTTTCCTTTTTATTGACAAGTAGCCTTACATTATATGGATATGCAACAATTTATTTATCATCCATTTATTGGTGGGCATTTGGCTTATTTGTTTTCCAAAGTGATTGTATCAGTTACTTCACATGTTTTTCAACACTCTGTTGAGTCTTCTTAATTTTAACCATTTTATTGCATAAGTAACGATATACCATTGTGGTCTTAATTTGAATTTCTCTACTGATAGATGATGTCTAGTATCTCTTCATGTGCTTTGCCCCCCGTATTATTTTTTATGAAGTGTCTATTCAAACATTTTTCCTTTCTCTTGGCTTTTTTGTTGTTTGTTTTCTTATTATTAAGTTGAAAGTATTTCATATATACTCTATATGTTTTTGTAAATATTTTCTCCCAGTCTGTGGCTTATCTTTTTATTTTTATAGCAGTGCCTTTGGGAGAGCAAACATCTTTAATTGTGATGAAGTTCAGTTTACTTTTTAAAAATTCTGTGCATTTTGTGTTATATAACATCTTTGCCAAACTGAAGGTTTCTAAGATTTCTTGTCTTCTTATAGAAATCTTATAGTTTTAGTTTTTACATTTAAGTCTATGATCCATTTCAAATTAATTTTTGTATATGTTTTGAAGGCTAAGGTTTATTTCTTGTTTCTGCATATGGGTTATCCAATGCTCCACCAAAAATCACCAAAACATTTTCCTTTCCTCAATGAATTGCCTTAGCACCTTGGTTGAAAATCATTTGACAATATATGTATGTTTCTGTTTCTGTGCTGTCCATTCTGTTTCATTGATTTATTTGTCTAATTTTGTAAGAATAGCACATTGTGTTGATTACTGTAGCTTTATAATAAATCTTGAAATCATGTAGTATATGGTCTCCAAATTTGTTCTGCCTTTTTGATGTTGGCTTGGGCTGTTATACATCCTTTGACTTTCTATATATATTTTAGAATCAGCTTGTCAACTTATACGAAAAAAAAGGCCTTTTGGAATTTTGAATAGAATTGCATTAAACAATTCAAACAATTGCATATAGATCAATTTGGGTAGAATTGACATTCTAAAAATATTGCATTTTATGATTCATAAATATGCTATATCTCTACATACATTTAGGTCTTCATTGATCTCTCATAGGTTTTGAAGTTTTCAGTATACACATCTTAAATATTTTTTGTCAAATTTTTCCCTAATTATTTTTTTATTCTACTGTAAACAATTTTGTTTTTTTAATTTAAAATTTCAACTTGACAACCAAATTGATTTAATTATCAGGTATAAAACACTCCACACCTCTACTCCACATACCTTAGAGAATAATACACTGCACCTTACTGAACATTCTACACCTAGAAGAGCAGAATACACATTCTAGAAGCTGCAACAGGCAAAAGCAAAATGGATATTATACTGCCTTACTCATAGCATAAGAACCTTCGAACAATGTACTTCCCTTTCTCACCTATCAGTCTTTCTACTATGATTGTTATATATTTTGCTTCTCTATATATTATAAATCCTGCAACGCACTGCTACTGAAGGGTAGCAGAGCATGCCATCTCAAAATACACCTCTTTGGCATGAGGATTATTTTGAGCCGATTATTTTGAGAAACTGCAGACACAGAAGTTCTGAAAACAGAGTAGAAGTTACCCTTTTGTAAGGGAAATTTGCATTGGAAAGGAGGCCTGTACCAGGAAAAGACTTAATACCTGGGAAAACTTTTTGACCTGAGAGACTTTTCTGCTTGACAAGGCAACCTGTGTTTACCATACACTTCCTCTTCTCACCTTCCCATGAGTTGCTTCCCCCTCTTGAAGCCCCAGACTCCTATCTCCTTCCTTAGCTCAGGGTCCCAATCATCTGGCCACCTTTTGAATCTCATATCTCTGCAGGGCTCCCATATGTAGGTGTGTAATTAATTTCTTTCCCCTCCCGTTAATCTGTCCTTTATTACAGGGGAATCTCAGCCAAGAACCTGTAAACGTAGAGGGAAAAGTGTTTTTCTTCCCCTACACTATTTATTTTTGCTTTAAACAGTAAATCGTATTTTAAAGAAATTTTAAAAGAAGAAAAGAGTACTCTGTATTACTCATACAGCTGTTACCGGCTCTTAGTTAATATCAGCCCCAATATTGGCTCCCCTACAGTGAACCCAACATATGTAGGGTTAAAACTAAAAGCACACATTCCCAGTTCCCCAGTTCTTTAGTTACACTAGTATGTAAATATTTATTTCTTTAACCTCTGACTCCCTGAGCTTTATAACCAAATAGAAGTTACAAATTTTTAAAGCCCAGATGGCCTCAAGCTGGGCTTCCACTAAAGTTGTGGCTAATCACGGGATCTTGAAGTTCTTTTACAGAGAAACTAATGTCCAAAGAATATCAAGAAACTGAAGCTTCTCAGGCCCAACTCCTCAGCTTCCTGACCTCAGAGTCTACCTTCCACCATGGTGGTAAGCAGCCAAGGACACTCACTGGAGAAATCCTTTGTCTCTTCCCATTGAAGCAGCCCCAGACACTGGCTGATGGGAAAACGCTGACCAAGATTGCCACGCGCCCCCCCCCCCACCTAAAACCCCAAATAAAAATCCCTACGCATTTTTTAACGGGGAGCTAGCAATTCTTGAGGCACTAGGCCTTGCTGTGCTCCCTCTGCCTGGCAAAGTAAAGCCTTTCCTTTTCCACTCAAGGCTCCGTTCTCATTATTTGGATTGGCATCAGGATCAGAGACCAAACATTCAGCAACATAATTAGCATTTCTAGTGCTCTTCATTTTTTGTGTCACTTCAGATTTCCATTTAGTATCTGAAGGTCTTCCTTTATCATTTCTTGTTGCAAGTAAAAGAATCCTTGTGATGAATTCTTTCAGGTTCTGTATGGGTGAAAAAGTCTATTTTGCTTTCATTCCTGGAAGATTTTTTTTCTGGGTGTAGAATTTTAGGTTGACAATTTTTTCCAGTTCTTAGATGTTACTCTATGATCTTCTGCCTTACATTGTTTTCCGCTAGAAGTCTGTTGCCATTCTTATCTTTCCTTCTCTGTACATAAGATTTTTCCTTTATCGTTATGTTTCAGAAATTTGATTACAAATGGAGTTAGTGAATTTTTCTTCATGCTTTTCTTCTTGAGATTCATTGAGCTTCTTGGATCCGTGGGCTTTTTTAAAAAAATTGGAAATTTTTTACCCGTTCTTTGCTTCCCTTATTTTTCTGATCCTTCTCCTTGGGAATATTCCATTTGCATGCACATTGTGCTGCACAAAATTGACCCACATTTCGCTTATGCTCCATTCATTTTCACAATTTTTGTGTCTGTATGTTTCATTTTGAGTAGAAACTATGCTTTCTATTGCTGTATCTTCATAGCTCGCTATTCTTTTCTACTCATAGTTTCTATTGATAGGTCTTCAAGTTCACTAATCTTTTCTTCTGCAGGGTCTAATCTGCCATTAATCCTATCTAGCATATTTTTTGTCTCAGTCTTTGTAGCTTTCATTTCTAGGCTTTTGATTTGGGTGTTTTTTTATATTTACCATTTTTCTACTTAATATATTTAAGCTTTTGTCTATCTTTTTGAATATATGAAACAGAGTTAAATAACTCTTTTGTTCATGTCCGCTAATTCTGTCCTTTACCTTTGTAGTTCCTGTGTCAGTTTTGATTAATTAATTTTTATTTTCATTCTAGGTCATGTTTCCTACTTCCTTGAAGGCCTGGTAGTTTTCGAATGGAGCCACACATTGTAAATGTTTCTTCTTTAGGTGCTAGATGTTTTTGTATTTCTATAAATATTCTTAGGCTTTGTTCTGTGGTGAAATTAAGTTACCTTGATAACAATTTGATCTTTTCAAGAGTTATTTTAAGCTTATTAGGATCAAAGCAGCATTAAGTGTAAGGCTAGTTTTTCCAACTACTAAAGCAATATACTTCTGAGCACTCTGGGTAATAGCCCTTGAATTATGAATTGTTGTTTTTTAAGATTTTAACTGATGAGAATGCAAACTATTCTTGACCTTTTGTAATCTCCAGGAATTGTTTCCCCTCCTCCCTTCAAATAATTCTTTCTCCAGTTTTGAGTATTTTCCTCACATGTATATGCTGATCAGTACTCAGGTGAATACTCAAGGAGGACCCCGCTGCAGATCTCACTCTCTCTTCCTTTCTCTCTCTCTACACAGCTCTTTCCTTACCAATACTCTGCTCCTGGACTCCCAACTTTATCATCTCAGCTCAAGGAGAACACTGGGCTCTACTTGAGTTCTCTCTTCCTGATCTGTGGCCTAGAATCTCTCTCTGGGACTGCCAGAGCAATCATTGTACTACCTTAATTGTTTTCGTATCTCATATATCATTTCCCTGCACTGCCTGATGTCTAATAGCTGAAAACTGTTGTTCTGATCTTGTTCTTATGTTCTTGTCCATCTTGATCCGATGCAAAAACCCACACAAGCATTTTAAAGAAAATGCAGTATTTTTTTTAAGTAAGTAAATACATTACCAAATACTCCTAAAAGGACAAAACCTTTTCCTGGCAAAAAAGATTCTAGGTAGAAATTTTGGAGATCTCATTGAGCCCATATCTAAATGACCAACTTGGGATCTCTCTTTCTTTGGAGTCAGTGCTTAAATTTTTCGGAAATTAACTCACAAGATAAAAAGTAAATATTTCTGGTCGTCAAAGAACACATAAGAATCAGAATAAAAAGTACATTTATATAAAATTTTCTTTATTACTGAGAAACCTCCTCCTTAAATCTCAAAATGATCTATATATTATTTAAATATATTATTTTTTAATCAGCTATAATTAGAGTCCCAAAGCAGTGACATTAACTAATAACTAAAGAATTACAGAAGATAATTTACATATTTTATTTCGGTTAATTAGTGTATATCATTAGTATAAAGTATTACCTTATATTCAATAAAACATTTCCTAGGAACTTAGTATTTATTAATTATGCAAAGCATAGATTTTATTGAGTAATTAATATATCTTCTCTACTGTATTCCATGCAAAAAATACATAGAGCACTATTCAAGGGATTACTAAGACACACAGTATTGGAGCAAGGGTTTCTATCATTTTGCTAGTAAATATTATTTTCATTTTATAGTATCAATGGACTTTGACAACTACTATTATTAGAAGTCCCACAACGCCTTCCTTAAACGTACCCTGGGCTCAGATTTTCATAGAGGAGTGACTGAGAATACAAGTCAGCTGAGGAGGTAATAATACATTCAAAACAACTGGGTTTGGGCTCTGGGCATGCTCTAGTTTTGCTACTCAGTTTTGATCCAGGTTTCAACCGTCTCTTTCTATTCCTTCTCTTATTGCTATGACTGAACAAATCCTTCATCAGATCTGACTTAGTTTCCAAATCTTTAGCTATCAGTTCACTCCCTCATATCAAATCACGGGTCTTAGTTAAAGCACTTTGGTTTTAAGTAACAGAAATCAAATCCTACGAACTTAAACAGAAAGGGAAAAATGATCAATATAGATTATTGTGTGTGTAACCCATAGGCAGAAAGTGTGGCTGGTTTTCACAAAGAAATGTAGCCAGAAATTGGAAAAATATCCAGGGAGCAAGGTAACTATACTCTTAGTCTTTCTCTCCTGGCATATCAGATTTCTCTGATTCATTTTGGAAATAATCGACCATGATTTCCATAATTACTGGATATGATTGTCCTTAATTCAGGCAATTTTCAGAGATGAATTCATATTTTTTAACATCAATTCCAAATTCCCCAAAGTCATAAACTGGCTGACTCACCTTGAATCAGATATCAATTCCTGGTACAATCACCTGGTCAAAGGGCAAGATTACAGGAAGAAAATATGGCTTCCTGGGCTTGCCACCGTAGGTCCTACGAGTTTAATTGACTTGACTATAAGGTTATCTGTTACATTAAATTGCACAGTCCTTGAGTACAGAAACTGCTCAGTTTGGGATACTCGAAAAGGGCTAGGACAAGGAAGCAGTACAAAAGACATTTGTTGAATAAATGAAAAACATTAACAACTAACATTTTATTGAGAGCCAACTACGTACTAGGCATTGTGCTAAATATATCTCATGAAATAATTTGTTTATTACTCACAGCAATCCTGTGAAGTAGCCTCTCCAAATATTTCTATTTTACATATGTGGAAACTGAGTCTCGAGAGAAGTTACAGTAATTTCCTAACCTTTCACTTCTATTAAGAGATGAATTTGAATCCAGGGATCTGATTCCAAAACATGATTTCACTAAATAAAACTTATTCTGCACCAAGTGACCCCTGGGAATGATCATGAGCCTCTCAGTTGAGTGACTTTTCTCTCTACCACACTGCCTGTTCATCGTTTGTATTAGTCCTTAGTAGCCTCAGGTAAAGTACAGCTATTTTTTTTCTGCTTAAAAATGAACCAAGTGAGAGAAAACAAGCTTTCATGTAAATATACACATACAGCTACTTACACAGGTTTGACAGATTACCTTTCTTTGGTGAAGTAGATTTTATAAGGTGGACCCTCATGTATTTCATGGGTATGAAGAAAAGCTTTGTTTGGAAGCTGTTTTTTATAGTTGTTTTAATTGGCCAGTTCTTAAATAGACTTAAAAGGCCAATCCTCTAAACAGTTCTGTTCTTATTACTCCGGTGGAAAGTTGCCGATGTCAACCATGAAGCCGTCTTGCGATACATATAAGAATCACAGCAGGGGCCAGGAATCGTGATTGAAGGAAAGCCTGTTGTCTGAAGTTGTCTCAGCACAAGACTCCATAGGAATGGAAAAGCAATAAGCCTGCTGGGGAAGATGCTTTTGTGGAGTCTGAAAGCTACCTGAAGAGAGTGAATGTAAATTGCCGGGTTACCAAAGCGATTGAAATTGTCTGATGGAAAGAGTATTGTATACAGCAACAACACTGCTCTTTGTTCCTTTAGAAGCAACTTTTGGAAAATGTGCCTCTCAAAAAATAAAAAGAAACATGAGAGGGAGAGGTGAAGAATCAGCAGGAGGCACACAAAATTTTAGAGATCCAACTGAGTTTAAATGTGTCAGATGGAATATAAATTAGATAAATAGCCTATTGTTCTATAGTAAATTAGAATAGAAAATATTATCTACTTTTCATGGTGAATTTTTGAAGCAGTATGTATTCTAGTTACCCAGTAAATTGTGTAAGCATAAGACAAATTCAAATACATGAAAGTAGTCTATTGACAATATTGCTCCATGTTTTTCATTTATTTTGTTTGCTTACACATTCCTCTGTCCTGATAATTTTGAAGAATTAAAATATGTAAGATTTCCTTGGTAGACTTATGGGGATAGTTTTCGTTAAAGCTTAGTTTTAAAGAGAACATTGGGATTTAACATAAACCATGAAATGAAATACTGACCTCAGGCGACCATAAATAGTTGTTTGCCATTTGCGGCATACATTTTTCCTTCCAATCAATCTTTTAGTTGCCGTGGAAAGGTCTTATATCTGCCTGTACTCCTAGAACCTAGTACAATACGACACGTTAGTAAGTGTTCTGATCATGTTCATCATTGCCGTGGGGCGATTGTGGGGGTGATGATGCTCCACTAATCTACAGTCTCCCCAACATTTAGGTACCATCATTTGTTCAGTCCACAAATATTAATTATGTGTGGCTGATGACACTTGGGCACAGGACTCGTTAAAGAAAAAATCATTCATGATCCTTGTTGAAGAGGGTAAGGAAGACTTTGTTCAAGGGGGACTATCATGATAGCTACAGGAATCACTGCAATGGGGTCTTGCAGCGGCGGAGAGAAATTGGGTTCAACTCCAAATACAGCAAGGAAAAGTGGGAATTTATAGCCAAGAAGCAGGGTAGGCATCAGTATAGAAAATTACTAAGAGGAAACATCAGGGGTGAGGGGCAATTTTGGCTAAACCCACCTAGCAGGATTCTTGCTAAGGCAGGCTGAGGTGATCAGACACCACCTGGGGGTTGGTGAAGAATGAGGAAGCTGATTGGATATCGAGGGTGATCAGGTATGGAGAACGGGGGATTCTGGCTAAGCTGACGTAGCAGGAGTCTTTCTAAGACTGGACAATACAGAGCTGAACACGGAAGTCCAAAAGTCAAGGCCCAGTTGAAAAAGAGCTCAAAGGAGCCTGAGTAGAGTTTGGCCAAGGAAAGAATCATTGTCAGACTCAAAAAATTAATGTTATTCATCCATTTTACCCATGTTGAAAATAGGAGAAAATGGATTTTTTTAAGTTACCGATTTTAAAAAACATATAACGAAACATACATTTCTCAGTTTGAGGATTATCTCACATGATGAGACTATGCTATAATATTCAGACCACTACCACACAATGAATTTTAAAATTCCAGAAAAGAATAGAAATTACGTGGGCACTTCACTCATATGGACGTACAAGTGTTAAGTAATTAATTAAAAAGCTGTTCTGAAATACAATGCTTTCCTGAAAGGAGCCAGAAGCTTGATCATAAAAATGAAGAAATAAACAGATAATACTCAATAACACTGTAAATAGACAATGAGTAAAATTTTAAAGTTTTAAGCAGGAAATACTCAAGACTTATATTGAAAATATTTCTTACCACACAAATTATTTAAAGCAAGTTCCCTATGCTTGAAATTTTTGAGTTCCCTTTAACTTCTCCACTCCTTTTTCTACACATTTAATCATCGAGCGAGTATTGACTCTTCACACAGAAACACCACCTTAAATTCATCATTTCCTCTTTGCACCCAATGCCACTCAATAGTTCAGGATTTTATCACCACAAAAGCCTGATTAATAAAATACCGTGCTGTGTGGCCTCTCTATCTCCAGCCTTCACTTAAAAAAAAAAAAAGAACCATTTGAAATAACCACCAGTTTAATTTTTTAAAAATTACTCACCCGTAAAGTTTCTTTCATTTAAAAAAGTCTATAATGGTTCCTGGTGTCTTTCAGATGGGAAATGGAGATTCACAATAGCTAGAGCTGCATAGCCTACCAAATTTTAAAATCCACTCCCCCCAACAGGAACCTTCAGTAAACCTCTTGGATTGTTCCCTTCTCCATTATCTCCAAAACTGCTAAACATTCCTCCCTCTGATCTCCTTTTCTGCTGCTCAAAAAAGCTAGAACGATCTTCCTCTCTCTCCAAAATAGATACTATGTACCTTTAAGGAAGACCTTCTTTATAAAATCTTCACAGTCCTCTTTCACATAATGGTCTTTTTTTTCCAGTTTCCATGTTTATATGATCATCTTTAATTAGAATATAATTATAAACAACTTGCTTATTAGACAATTCTCAGCATAAGAAGGACAGTACTACTTGTGTGTGTGTGCGCGCGTGTGCGTGTGTTTATGATATCCAGGAAGTCTAACTTTCAAACCATAGGAACCCAGATAGAGAAAATAGAAAAATAATGAGGAGGAAATCAATAATTGCAAGTAATTAGAAAAAGAAATCTGAACTGAAGAATACTTGTCTCAAAAATGCAAGGACCCTGTCCAAGTGCCCAGAACAATAAATAAAAATTATCCAAACTAGAACATATGATCGTATAATTTTGTGACACCAGTGATAATAAGTTGCTTAGGCTTCTTGAGACTCAAAATATCTGAATTAAAGAGAAATTTGCAAGCTATAAGAGAGTGAAGTAATGCTTTATAAATTATGAATGGAACAACTTTAAGCCTAGAATTCTATACCCAGCCAATCTACTCATCAGATGTCCAGGAACAACAAAGACTAAGACATATCTCCCATGCCTCCTGAGGTAGGCAGAATAATAGATCCCCTAAAGATGTCCATGTCCTAACCACTGGAACCTGTGAATATGTTACCTTATTTGGCAAAGAGAAATTAAGGTTGTAGATGGAGTAAAGTTTACTAATCAGGTAAACTTAAAATACAGATATGCACCCAATGTAATCACCAAGGTCCTTAAAAGTGGAAGAGGGAGGCAGAAGACGAGGTGAGAGTGGTACAGTGTGGACTCAACTCTCCATTGATGCCTTTGAACACGGAGGGGGTCCACAAGTCAAGGAATGCGGGCCGCCTGGAGAAAATGGAACAGACAAGAAAGGGATTCTCCCTTCTATATTTAGAAAGGAGCGGAGCCCTTCCCACACCTTGATGTTAGCCCAATGTGATCTGAGTCAGTCAGACTTCTAACCTACAGAACAGCAAGATGATAAATTTGTGCTGTTTTAAACTTTATATTTGTAAAGATTCGTTAACAGAAGCAATAGAAAATCAATATGTGTTCTTTTTTGAGAACTACTGGAAGATTTTTCTGCACTAAAATAGGAGAATAAACCAAGAACAGGAGACCTGGGATACAGCAGAAAAAGGGAATAAAGGATAATTCCCAAGATGGTGGCATAAGAAAACATGACAACGCTTGTGGAGTGGGCCTGGAATGTGAATGGACCAGTTTGAAACAAGAGAATGAAAGGCATTTGGAGGAATTCAGGGGGAAAATGTTACTAATAGATTATCTGATACCTTGGATCGTGTAGAAAATTGCAGTAGAACATTTTCAACAGAGCTATTAAATTGTGTGTTGGGAGTTAATCAGAGATTTAAAGAAAACAACAAATAAGATGATGAAGCCGTTAGTAACTCCAAGAAAAGCAAAAAGTTGTAAAAGAAAGGAAATGAACCAGTAGCACATTACTTGAGTAGAATCTACATCGTCATAATAACAATGAAAAAATTGTGTATAGATTTTGCCATCAACTGTGGTACATTTATTATAGGAGGATGGAGGAGATGGAAAAGATTAAGGAAAGTAAAAGCTAAAGTCTTGGTTCCCTTAAAGTCAATAGAGGATATCCAAAATTTATGAATCAAAACACAGCAGTACACACATATTATTTGGAGAAACAGATAAGAGTTACTTCATGGGAGGGCAATACAAAATTAGCATTCTGCAATTCTATTGTTATAACGTTTTAACACGTTTTAACCTTTCAAACTATGTTGTATGTATTTATAGTAAAAAAGTCAAATTAATTTAAAAAAATTTATGGTAAGTTATATGCTAAAATATTAACAGATGTTATCTACGAGTGACATCATTATAAGGAAAACTATGAGACTGCCTGCCATCAGCTGATCCCATCTTTGTTCCCCACTTTCTTTGTCCCCAGAGTGCTCATTCACAATTGGTACTCTAAATATTCTGCTCACTTCTGTGTTAGTTGTTTTCCCAGCTCATTAGAATGTAACACCCGTGAGGAAAGAGATATTATCTATTTTCATTGTCTCTGTATCTCCAGAGCCTAAAACAATGCCTGCAAAGTAGAAAGGATTCAGTAAACAGAAATGAATACATGAAATTTTTAAAACCTTGGAAAAATACCTATCTTTTTTTAGGAAGATTGGGCCTAAGCTAACATCTGTTGCCAATCTTCCTTTTTTCTTTTTTCTTTTTTTTTAATATCCCCAAAGCCCCAGTACATAGTTCTATATCCTAGGTGTAGGTCATTCTAGTTCTTCTATGTGGGATGCTGCCACAGCTTGGCCTGATGAGCAGTGTGTAGGTCGGCGCCCAGGGTCTGAACTGTTGAACCTTTGGCCACCAAAGTGGAGTATGTCAACTTACCCACTCAGCCATGGGCAGGCCCCTCTAATTTTTAAACTTAATAAATATTTATTAACTTAAAATCAGAAAAAAAAGAAAGTCATTTCCACTTTAAAGAAAAAGAAAAAATGCTGTCTAGGAAGAAAATCGGGAGTGAAGCAGATGCTCAAGCAGGGAGAGGTGATTTTGTCCTCCTGCTCTGAGAGAGATCAAAGTAGCTGAGACAAAGCACATGGAGCAGGAGAGCTGCATTCAGACCTGTGAAAGCATGGAGATGTGCTATCCAGAGGAGGGTCAAGGAAACCAGATCAGGGCATCCATTTATATTCTGACCTATCTAATTCAGTCTAGGGCGGAAGGAGTGGTGAATGGTGGGGAAAGGAGGCAGATGCTTGGCGTTGTCTCCCTCAGCTCTGCAAAGTTAAGTAGATCAATGGATGCCATGCAAAATGCTTTTTATCTAGTCTCTAGTTCATTGAGCACAGGTTAGCATCATCTAAAGTAAATTGATAGACTAACAATTTCTGTTCATATTTAACATCAGTTAAGACACTATTTAACGTTAATTTAAAACACCTAGTCACCGTTCATGGCTTCCTTCCTTCAGTCTCCACTATTTTCCATCACTGCTTAACAGTCTGTTTTCCTGGATTTACTCTGCAGATAATTTAGCACGCGTCCCCAACTCACCCTGAAGCATTTTTTTCAGTTGTTAGAATCCTCCTAAAGAACATCCATTGCTCCCCCAACACCAGAATTGCTTCAGTTTAAAGAATAACATAATTTGGCATTAGAGGTGTCATTTATCCTGCTGTGCTCCAGTTCTCCTGCTCTATCTAATCTTGAGGACTTTAAATAGTGAAAAACTCCTATCTGTGCTTCCTGTCGCCAGGCCTATTTAGCTACCCAGGAGCTTCTGCTTGTTTTACTTGTAGACTGATTGAGTTTTCAAATTCTTCCTACTGCCATCAATGATACTTCTTTTCCAGGTCATGAAAGAAAAATTGGTGGAAGTAGCATGTTGTTTATCTTTCACCCAACTATAAAGAAAGCATTGCCTCTTGTCCATCATTTGTTAGTTTATTTGTCTTTACATAAATATTGCTCATGCTTAGGCTAAAGTTCTTTGCCATAAATACTAAGAAGCATAGTGCATTCTACTTTTGTGTTTTCACTGCATTTTTTTTCAAAACTTAGTTTTTTTAAGGATCTTTAACTCTTGTAGTTCTAAAGCTTTCAAGCGTATTTTTAAATAATCAAAAAATTTGAAAGATTGAAAACCCCCTTGCCAAGTTATTTCATCATCCTCCCTCCTCTGATATCTTGATAACCTTGCTTCCCAATGCATGTGATTGTGCTGAATCATTTACAGAAGGATACAAGAAAACTTCACTGCAGTCATCAAAAGGGAGGCTGACTCCAAGAAAGCAATTGTAATGTCTGAGCACTAAGCTATAATCTTGTTAAAGCCATCGTTAGAAGTTATTACCAAATTAGCATTTCTGGCTTAATTAAAATATTAATTTTATTCATTATAACAGGGAAATTATATACATATGGTAAATATCAGGTCACTGTAAAATGTATTTATAATATATCTAATACTGTATATACACAATAGAAAAGTAAACATACAACAGCAGTTTGGGCTGGCCAAACAGATTTTGATTGGGTGTACTTTCACCATTGTTGTTGATGCATTATGGGTATGTTGTTTATGCACACACCATCTAGAAAGGCTAATATGAGTAATGGTCCACCCAGATGCACACTAAATCTAGCATGAGCTCTTTCAGGGGAGCACACGATTGTCTTATGTGATATGAAAATCTTGGAGACGTATCTTAACTTTCCATCTCCCAACTTCCATATAATCCTTGATGGACCTAATGAGTCTGAAAGAAGAGCATGTGAGAGCTCAGAGATCTTGACACAGTAGATAGGAAAAGAAGGTGAGAAAAGCAAAATGAAGTGGAGGGAACGAAAATAGGGCAGCGGTGCTGATCCTGGAAGAGAGGCAGAAGGTCCTGAAATGTACGTTATTAACCTTAGGGCTTGATGGCTAATTTGGGGTCAGGTATAGATATACTAACCAATCAAATAAAGTTGATACTATGGAGTTCCAGAAAAAGACTGAGAGGTCCTGGGGAAAGGAAGACCTTGTGGAGAGAGGGGTGGATATTAGAAAATGGGGACATAGAGAAAGAGATACATTGGTGAGGTAATGAAACTGTAACTCTGGATCTAGACAGGCATTTGTGCATGATACAAATATGGCACCCACATTCATAATCATCATGACTATGAAACATTTCAGAAGAAAACAAGAGTAGGGCATTATAGATTTCTATAGTTAAAGCTTCAGTGTATACCAAGAAGGATACATAGTGTAATTTTTGAAGAGAGAGCATGTTTCTTTTGAATAATATGTATTCTGAAGGTAGATTTCCAGAATTTTCTTACCTCTACAAGGATGAAGCAGGGGAAAATTGTGTAGCTCCTAGACTCTTGGCTTTGATGATTTGGAAACATATTTTCCTGTTGGGATATAGGGAAAGAATAAAATTGTTTTGAAATCAGCTTGTACATGGTTATACGCTCTGTGGAAGCTCAATATATTCCCATTACAAAGCTAACTTTGTCTTCACCAGAAGCTGACATCTTGCTACCTGAGTTATTGTTTGAAATGTCAGAAACATCAATGTCTTCCCTTCGTATTGCTCCTAGCATCCACAGGGATCCTTCTTTTTTTAAATGCTACCTGTGGCTTGAGAGCTCATCAAACATTGCCGCTTAAATCAGATAGGTAATATCTGACTATATCTGTCAGAGAGAGAGGCATCATGACTGCGGAAATAGTGGAGTTCCCTGGGCACCACAGCCCCACCTCCCCTGGGAACTCTGTGCCTGCCCCTCTCCAACACTATCAAAATATTAAATGTTTCTTTAGATGACCTCTTGTCAATAAACTCTTGTCAATAACCTGACAAGGTATCCCTGGCCTCAGGAATATGGGAAAGAAGGAAGAGGTCCTGAACTCTGATCTGTAGCAGGAGCTCAAATTTCAAGGATATTCCACATTATCTCTAATTATCTCATTATCCACATTATCTCACCTAATTTGGAAAATTTACAAAATGAAATGTTCTTAATATGAAAATCACCCAATTAAGTACACATGAACATAACCAGTGGAAATGTCTATGTGGAATCATCAATTAATATATTTTGATTATGATCCTTATGAAAATAAATAAGGAAATAGTTTGAGCTCCTTCAAATTGTCAAGGAGGCAAAACCTTGTAGAGTCAAGGCCTTACAGAGTCAAAATTAAATGTTTACTTGGAATTTCCAGCCAAGAATGATATGCAAAAATAAATGTGCATAAATAACTTATCAAAGACAAAAGAAATATCTAAATTGCTACATTCGTCTGTAGACGAAGCTGAAGAGGTGGTGAAATGTGATTTTTTCCCCTGGGTTGCAGTATCATGACCAGGCCCCAAAGCTGATGTGTCCCATATTCTAAGTTCAATTGCTGTAAGCAGTTGAGATCTCCCTCCATACTGAGGGGAGCCAAACCAGCCCCACCATCTCCACTCCCTCCCCATAGTTCAGCATTTTTCAGTAGAATACCTCATTTCAGGAGACATTTGGACACTGGACGTGGAAAGTGAGTTGACGTAATGAGTTGGACTCTTTATTGGCATTTAAGGACAAGGACCTGGGATCCTATGTGCCCTGTAGTGCACAGGACAGATCTACACACAGTGAAGAACTGTTCCTGCATCCTGCCCCGCTTTCTAATGTCCCACTGGTTTACTTTCACTTTAAATATGTCAGTTCTAGTTTAGTTGTCATAAGAAAAAAATACAAAAAATGATGAGAAAATCTCAGTAATTTAAGAGAAGATTATTATGGATAGAGAAAGTTAAAATGAATAAAGACGTTGCTTCGCAATTATACAAATTTTACTTACATGAAGCATTCTGTTCACTAAAGATTATTTCCCATGACATATTTCATTTAAAAGATTTTCATTGTTTGGATTAAGTTAGTGGAGCTTCATGACATGCAGTGATCTTATTGAATTTCATTAATAAAGTTCATTTTAAAAGATTCCACTTTACATCTATCATGTATCTATTTATCTATCTATTTTACTTTTCTAGAGTAATGATAAGAAATTTGTGTGATGGAAAATATATTCAAATTTTTTCTTTTTTTAAATCTTGGCTTTTATTTTGTTTTATTTTTTTCCCTCCCCAAAGACCCAGTACGTAGTTGTACAGTCTAATCATAAGTCCTTTTAGTTCTTCTATGTGAGTCACTGCCACAGCATGGCTACTGACAGACTAGTGGTCTGGTTCCACACCTGGAAACCAAAGTTGGGCCACTGAAGCAGAGTGTGCTAATCTTTAACCTCTAGGCCATCAGGGCTAGCTCTCAAATAATTTGTTTATTTTGCGAGTGCACATGTTTTTCAGTTTTACTCTGACACCTTCGATCTTATGAAGAAATAGTAAGGCTGAGGAAAAGGGGGAGCAGAAAAGTAGCCTGCACGCCCTCTGTTTGACAAGGAAGTGATGTGTATTTTCCCATGGGTGGAGCTGACATAAGAGAAAGTAGCAGGGTCTAGGGCTTTCTTGCCAGCACCACACTCAAGAAAGCCACCTTGTCAGGCTAGGACATCTAAGCAGCAAGAGAGTGAGGGGAGGAACAACTTTGGTGGGGGCTGAGGACACGTGGGAGATGAGGAGGGGGCTCTGAGCTTCCTAGCAAAGAACCTTCCTGGGAGCCCTGGGAGAAAATCAAGGCTGACTGTGAATGAGTTCTGCCACAAAAGACTAATCCCAATCGACAAAGATGAAAAACAAATTATATGAGATCCGCAAAATTTAAAATGAGAATAAAAGGGAGAGAGAGGAGCTGATGGCTGATGCCTGAGACTCTTGCTTCAGTTTTGGTCACGAGGCCTTTACTGGCCTGCAGACTGCAAGCATTACAAGCCAGACAGGGTTACCTGGGGCAGTCGTTCCCACACTCTTCCCCCTCCCCTCTCCAAACATAACACGATGTCATCCTTTGTGAAATGTAAAATGTACAGGGAATGAGTGATGAAAAAGGAAATGTTTCTTTATGAAACTAGAGGAAAATAATGATTACTGCTACAAATAGTATATTGCAAACATCATTTTTTCTTTCTTTTTCTGAGGAAGATTCACCCTGGCCTAAAATCTGTTGCCAATCTTCCTCTTTTTTTGCTTGAGGAAGATTGTCATTGAGCTAACATCTGTGCCAGTCTTCCTCTATTTTGTATGTGGGTTGCTGCCACAGCGTGCCTGACAAGTGGTGAGGTCCATGCCAGGGATCCGAAATTGCAAACCCGGGCAGCCAAAGCAGAGCATGAGGAACTAAACCACTATGCCATGGGGTCAGCCCCTGCAAGCATCATTTTAAACATTTGTCAGTGTAAGTTGCCAGAATCTTCCTTTTGAAATGAAGAGGTTATTCTTCATGTCTTGGTGCTCTCTCTGGAAGACAAAGAGCAAAGGGAAAGGGGAGTGTTTCATAACTTTTATAGCTGATTTGTCGTACTCATCATAAGACTAATAAGTTTCTGTCAACTTTATTTGAAGTCTGTGCAAGTTAGCAATTATTTGGCATTTAAATAAAGTCAGAAAGTGTGTAGAACTATAATATGGCAGCCACAGCCAAGCAAACTGTGGAGGAATGGACTATGTTATGTCATGTATATAATGTTTTAGAATCAAAATATTTTGCTCTTTTAAATAAGGCAAGACAATTTTCTGCTGGTATGTTCAGTTTTGTGAAACTATTTTTCAGAAGTGTTTAATGCTTAGCTGACTCATTTAATGGGTTCCATCGTATATGTACCAGGCTAAGGCTGAAAAATTCCTGTGCTTGAACTTCAATTATTGCTTGAGAGCCATAGACCCTTTCTTCCTTTGAGCACTTCTTGGCACTGCATATATGTAGTGTGGTGGTTTTAGAACAGTCCAAAAATTCTGTGATGCTCCTCCTTTCAGGAGGTGGACACTAATTTCCCTCCCTGGACTTAATAACTTACTTCTAGTGAATGGACTGTAGTGGAAGAGACGGTGTGTGACTTCAGAGACTAGGCCATAAAGAGCAGGGTGGCCTCCTGTTCTCTGACTTACTCTTAGATTGCTGGGTCTGGAGCAAGTCATCTGCCAGGCTGTGAGGAGAGCCCATGTAGCAAGGAATTTGTCCTCCTGTCAAAACCCAGGGAGGAACTGAGGCCTCCTGCTAATAGCTAAGTGAGTGAGGCATCATGGAAATGGATCTTCCATCCACAGCCAACCTTCATACAACTGCAGCTCCTGCCATGTCCTGACGGCAAGAAAAGGAGAGCCCCTGAGCCACAACCATCCCCTAAACCACTCCCAGACTCCTGGTCTCCCAAATCTTTGAGATAATAACCATGTGTTGTCTTAAGCCACCAAATTTTGGAGTAAAGTTTTACAGAGTAATAGATAAATTTACAAGTATTAACTGCGATTCGTTTGCATATTAGATAATAACAGTCAGGATGAAAGGTTTGTTTTTAGTTTTTCAAGGGTGGGGGTTGTAAAGAAACATTATCCATCCTGGGGAAAGGAGTACCCAACCGTGAATGTCAACTCATTATTAACTTCTTAGTGGAGCAGCATCCTAAGAAGCCAATCTCGGAAGCGGTTATTTTGTTTTAGGTTTTGCTCACAATCCACTTATTTATTCAGTCTCCAACATACACATTGCCATGTCTGCCCTGACCCTTCCAGTTTGTTCCTAGATTGGTATCATGAAGGGCGCAAATGGCTGACAAATGGCTAGATTTGGGATGGGGTCAAATGAGAGGCAGAAGTGGCGGGGCGGCAATCTCAAGTGAAATGATTCAAGGGAGATGCAAATAGGAAACTGGGTATTCAGTGTGTGTTATTTCTTGATTAAACCATATGAAATTGCCACATTTGTTGGTCAAAGCTGGTTGAACATTGGCAATTTCATATGATCTATACATATATATATAAAATATATGTTTGGTTATATATGCATCTCAAAGACCAATCCTCATTGACTCTGTAGCATTTGAAAAAGATTAAATAGAGCACCCAAAACAAAAGAGAAGGAAAAAATGAAAGACAAGAAGGGTAAAAGGAGGAAAGGACAGGGGGAAGGAAGGAATTTTGTTAGTTAATTCCTTGCAGGTAGTAAGGTCTGAGGACCCTGCTTGAGTCTTAGCTTTGTCAAGCACTGTGTAACCTTGTGCAAGTCAGCTAGTCCTCATGATCCTCAGTTTTCTCACTATTTCGTGGGTTTAGTAATAATGCCTACCATACAAGTTCATTTGAGGGTCAAACGAATTACCAAACGAAATACTGTGTGTGAAGAAGTCTTTATGAAGTACTGTCCTCTCCACACAGACTGTGGGTACGGGGCCTGGTCCTCCAGACCTCATACCCCAAACAAAGGGATGGGTTGTACCCTTCTGTCTATTGAAACTATGTTTGGGATCTTCGGTAATAGAAAAAAGAGTAGGTTGTATTTTCTAGGTATTATAAGCTGAGCTGGGTCTCCCAAAATTCCTATGTTGAAGTCCTAACCCCCTAGTCCCTCAGGTTATGACCATATCTGGAGATAGAGCCCTTAAAGAGATAAATAAGTTAAAATAAGGTCATTACGGTAGACCCTAATCCAATGTCATTTATATCCTTATGAGAAGAGATTAGGATGCAGATACACACTGATAAACAACATGTGAAGACTCAGGGAGAAGATGGTCATTGAGCCAAGAAGAGAGGCCTTGGAAGAAACCAACCCTGCTGACATCTTGATCTCAAACTTCTAGTCTTCAGAATTGGGAGAAAATAAATTTGTGCTGTTTAAGCCACTCTGCCCTAGCAAGCTAACATACCAGATAATAGCCACCCAAGTGTTACAGTGGGGTCTCGCATGCTATTTCAGATTCAATCTTCACTTAGCTATGTAGATTTAGCTGGTATCTGAGTATAAGTTTTGTAGTAAGAAAAGATTATTAGGGTTTTTTTGAGGGAGTTGGGGATCTTAAGAACTGTTACCAGCTATATAATCTTGGAAAAATTTCTACATTGCTATAAAATAGATTGAAAAGTTGAAAGAATTATTCAAATGCAAGTTATTTCGAAATTTTCTTTTCCCACTCAGGGGAAATTTTAATATTTTCCGCAAGGAAAGCAATATACCCAGAAAAATCTGCTTAATTTGAAGATGTCTTAACTGTGGCAAATTTAAATTCTAGTGTGATTTTTTTTGTGGATGCAAATGGACGCTAGTTAATGTTAATATTACTCTCAGAGAAACACAATTAGGAAGGTAAATCTATTGCATTTTCTACCCTTCAAACCAAATAATGCATCCTATTAGAGGTGATTTAAGGACAATGAGAAATTTGGCTTAACTGCTACATCTATTCGTCGTTAGTGCAAAAACCTGAGAGGGGACTGGATATAATTGCTACTTTTGTAATATTATTGTGTTCTTAAAGTATGTGAATACCAGCAGAAAAATTCATATCATATTTTCAAGGCAAAATTAACATAATTGTGTTGCACCAATGCTATTCTACTATTGCAACAGATTCCTACAATATTATTCCACATTTTACTACCATTTATATATTGTTTTAATACCCTATTCTGCATTAATTGATTTACATTAATTGTCCCCTTGCGCCTGAAACAGTGCATAAATGTGAACTTACCCTCCACAAGAAAATAGCTGCACTGACTATTGATTGCAGCTTCTATTGAAGACCTTCGCAAAAAGATATTAAAATCTTCCATGATGACAATAATCTTGTGTGCCCTGGGGTACTGTCATAATGGATTGTGTCTAATTTCAGGGAATATTTGGTTATATTGTCTTTTCACCAACCCACCGTAATTTAACTGGTAGCTTATATGTTGCATTTTCTTGAAGAGAGAGAAAGAGAAAATATAACATGAATATAAAAATGTTTTCTCTTTGTCAAGTTCAAATCCTGTTTTTTAAATAATGAGGTTTATGAGATTTGAAAATAATGGGTGAATGTGTTAGCTTTCCAGCAGGTGAGGGAGCAGCATGTAAAACGCTACTGATTTCACAGTGAGTCCTTCAATACGTATTTAAACTGACCATTCCAGCAAAAGGCAGCTCCCTTGATACTCCCATCATTTTTGAAAATAGAAGTGCATTATTTAGGATACTTTTCAGATGCTGTAATAGAGCACTAAAATCACAGAGCAGAAACAAAAAAGAATTTTATTTCCCACTTAAGTAATAGTGCAGCTGTACAAGATGTGGGGCTGATAAGGCAGCTGCATGGTGTGGAAGATCCAGGCTCCTTCTATAAAGTTGCTCTGCCATCCAGGCATCTCCCTCATCTGTATAGTCCAATATGGCTGATTTTCACCATGTCTGCTTTCCAGGAAACAGGAAGGAGGAAAGGAGTGGAAGGAAAGCGTGTCCTCTCCCATAGAGGAAATGTGCCCAGCACTTCCATATTGGTCAGAACATAATCAAAAGGCCATTGCTAGCTGCATGGAAGGCTGGGAAATGTGCCCAGCTGAAATTTGTATTTATATAAGGAAGAAGTTGGGTGACCAGTAATCTCTGCCACCTGAAAGAATAGATGGATTTTTTTTTTCTCTGTAGAACTTAATTCAGAGCTTGCGTACCTGGGAATTCAGCAAATACTGTGTTGGAAACTCAAGCCATGTCTTTAGGCTTTGCGTGAAATTCAATAGCCCAACCTAAAAAAATGTAATAGTATGGCTGACATCCAGAAGTGTTTATTGGGTGCTTCACAGTGAATCAGTGAGTCTCACTGTACATTTCAGAGCTGTGGTCATATAAGTACTGTCACAGTATTTTTTTCCAATAGAAACAGGAACGGTGAGATAAACTTAGCCTACGTCACTTTGCAGAGACAAAAAAAAAACACTGTAGTGTGTTACTAATCATTTCAGCTTTCTTCTGGTCTAAATTGGACTAGTCTTAGTTCTTCTACCTATATTAAGTAGTATGTTCATCATGGCAGCCTGAATTTACATAGTATAGTTTTGCCATTATTAATACAGTTCTAATTTCTTTTCTTTTCTTTTTTTTCTTGAGGAATATTACCCCTGAGATAACTACTGCCAATCCTCCTCTTTTTGCTGAGCTAACATCCATGCCCAACTTCCTCCACTTTATACATGGGATGCCTACCACAGCATGGCTTTTTGCCAAGTGGTGCCATGTCGCACCCGGTATCCGAACCAGTGAACCCCGGGCCGCCAAGAAGCAGAATGTGCACACTTAACCGCTGCACCACCAGGCTGGCCCCAGTTCTAATTTCTGTTTTATCATTTGAAAAAAATGCTCTATTTTTTCTGAATATAAAAGTATTTATTCTCTTTATAAATAAGTGCAAAGAAGAAAGCAAAAATTATTCATAATCTTATCTTCCAAAGATAACTCTTGTTAGCATTCTGTTAGATATTTTTCTAGACTTCTTCAATGCATATAGATTATGAACCAATCAGTTTATTACGCATTATCTTAAGCATAAATTATTAGGCAACTGTCATGCTATTCAGAGTTCCAATAGAAACTCTACACAGATTACTGGAGATCCTCAAAAGTTAAAGATGTTCGCGCTTTCTTGGTCCTCTTATTCTGATGTGCTCCATCACAGTCTTGTCCTTAACATACCAGGGTGGTATGTCACCTTTGTTTGGGATGCTTACATTTTTTATGACTTTGCTTATGCATTTATGATGAATTCAATACATAAAGTCTGTGAAAATATTTGCTTTCCCCAACATTCTGATTTATACTTAACTGAGAACAGGTCTTTCGATGCAGCAACTCTCAGTCTTTCTCTCTTTGGTTCTGAGTGCTTAATGCTGGGGTGTTCACCTTCTGTCTGAGATGCAATCCATATATTATCTACATTGCTACATTCTCTCCGGCAAGTAAGTGAGAGGATTTTATTCCCCACCTTTTAACAGGAAAGCCGATTCTTCATCAAGAACTTAGCTGAAAACATCTCCTTGCAGCTGATGCTCAGCTAAGTAAGGTATTATAGAGAAATTTTATGCCCACTCTTGTGTGTTTCATTCTCCTAATATTCTCAAATTTTTTCAGTGAAGTGTGTCCTATTGTTTTTTACCATCCAGTCTTGCTGTGGAAGAACATAATGTAATTCCATTTTTCACTTAATTTTATTCTTTTCTCTTTTTGTAAGCTTTTAGAATCTTCTCTTTATTTCTGGTTTGATAAAATTAGGAGTATTTACCTAAGTGGGTTTTTTTTACTTATATTGCTCAACACAATGTTAAGACTTGCGTTTTTCCTTATCTCTGGTAAACACTCTTGTATTATTTCTTTGATTAATGTGTCACCTGTCTTTCCCTGAATATACTTTTTAATGTATGTTTGACCTTCTTATTTGATTTTCCATGCCTCATCATTCTCTTTTATATTTTTTATACTTTTGCCTTTGTGCTCTACATTCTGGGAAATTTTCTTTGATCTCATTTAGGATTTTTGTATTGTAGAAACATCATATTGAGACAACAAGGTATAGAAGTCATGATACCCTTTTTTATTCACATACACATTAAAAATTAGATGTTGCAACTTTTACAAGTAACATCAATTTGTTGCTTGTAACAACATAATTGCCTGTGACATACATGTATACCATATATCTTACAATTAGAACTGGCCAAGATCCAATATCAGTGGAGGAAAATAATCTAAAATGTCATGAATGATTGCTAATGGAATATAAGCAGGCTGAAATAACTTTAAAACGCTAGAAAAGATGAAATATGGACAATGGAAATTCACAGTTGAGGTCAATAAACTGCAGAATTGAAGCTACAGAAAGACAACTCAATGAATGAGAAAAAAACTTGACATACTCTTCTAGAATACAGAAATAGAATATATTAGAGACAAAATAGATTTGTGGAACTGAAAATGGAGAGCTACAATATATATATTATTATAGATTTTTTTCCAAGGAGAAATAGATTAAAACCCAGGCCCCAAATCTCCTTTTAGACGTAGTTCTTCCCAGGAGCTGCTATAGAAATAAAGCCAGCGCTGCTACTGCTCGGAAGAAGGTCGAGCCAGCCATTGCTCTCCCTTTACACTTCCTTTCATTGCCAGCTTACAGTATGTTTTTCCAAACTCACAATTGGTCACATGAAGTGGGCTCTGGGCCCGCTGATATTTGATTGATAAATTTTCATCAAGAGTCCAAGATTCGGGGCCGGCTCCGTGGCTGAGTGATTAAGTTCGTGCGCTCTGCTGGGTGGCCCAGGGTTCGGACCCTGGGCGCGGACATGGAACGGCTCATCAGGCCACGTTGAGGTGGCATCCCACATCCCACAACTAGAAGGACCTGCAACTAAGATATACAACTGTGTACAGGGGGGGTTGGGGAGATAAAGCAGAAAAAAAAAAAAAAGCCCAAGATTCTCTGAGATTGGGGCAGACTTTTCAGAGACTTTTCACTGAAAATGTAGACCAAATTCTATAAGTATGGCGCTTGGAGTTTTTGAATTTATGATTATTTCATTTGATTTTTCCTTTAACTTTGTTTAAGAAGAAACCACATTCCTTAGGTAGCAAAAGTTTTGTTCTTCTTTATCAGTTCATTTGGAAACTGATAAATTCTACCACTCCTTCCCTGTGGGTCTCTAATTTTCTGTAGCCACCATTAGGGATTATTTGATATCCACCAAAGGCCCTAAATTGGGAAATAAAGCAGAATGGCCTCTCAAATGTCCCTCAGTCAAGCCTCACAGATCATGAGAGACTGACTCTTTTGTCCTAGTAAATTCCAGAGATCAGGGCTTACCAAATATTTAAACCAGACCAATTTGAGCACATAAGGAAAGTGTGCATCAAAGAGACAAGAAATAAGCCACATAGTCCTGAGAGATAGTATGACTATGATGCCCTGTTTTGCCCCAAAGAAGGCGTAGAAACTGACGAAGTGATATGGAAAAGGATCTGAATCAAGATAAATAGAAAACCCCTAAGACAGCCAGTCTAGTGCCATCTGCTTCTGCCTGGCACTAACTCCATTCTCCGAATTCTCCTAAGGGCCAAAAGGCAGAACAGAAAGCTTATTACTGCACCCATTTTATAGGTAAAAGAAGTGACTCTTAGAATAACTTGCTTAACGTCAAGTAGTATTTGAGCTGGTATTCTGAATATCAAGGCCCATGCACTTTTTATTCTAGCATCACACCACCAATTAAAAAACAATGTAATAAGTGTTGAGATGCACATAAGCCAGGGGACTATGGTTTCAAATAGACTGGGGAAGGTAAGTTATGAAATAGTTACCAAGGCCAGTGACTTAGAAATTAATTAAGCACTCAGAAGATATTTGTGTTTCCTAGAGTAGTGATTGCCACAAATAGACTAGCAAGAAGAAATACGTGTAATTAAAAAATATCTATGTAGCGGAATGTTGAGCAAAGAAAATCACACAATCAAGAGACTCTATCTTCTTAATTTTAGAGAGTTACATAGAGATACAGACTTCTGATGAAATGTTTTGTTCTGTGGAAATACGGGACATGAAGAAATGAAGGAGGAGGGAAGAGAGATACAATGGCTGAAGGGCAGGATGACACAGCCTTCCGGATAAATGAAGTATCTGGCCTGTATATATACTTTCAGGTTTGTTAGCTGTTTTGTTTTGTTTTGTTTTGTTTCTCAAATGCTCCCAGAATGAGCAGAAAATTGTAGAGGGGGTGATGAGAGTCCAGCTGCTGCCTCCAAAGAGCCAGGACTGATTTTGCCAGCAGCTGAGAAATTGCACATGGTAGCTGATAGGTCAAGACCACAAATGGATAAATGCACTTCTTCTCCCACTCCCACAGGATTTCAATTCATTCAGGTTTTAGTTTGTTACTGACCTAAAAACATGTGCAAGAGAACTCTCTTCTTATTTTTCCTTCGTTTTTTATATGCTGTCCTTCTTTTGTTTCTATGAATCATGTATTCACAATGAAATTGGATGATATGAAAATCCACATACCCCAAAATGTAATTATTCCATTCAACAACGATCTCGTAATACATAAAGGTTTACTTCATCTTCCTGGTGGGGTCACCCATCTGGCTATCCTGGCGAGAGAAAAGCAGTTTGAATAAAAAGACTCTTTTTGGTCTGAGTAAATGCAAACCATGGAGAGAAAACTCAAGCAGGGTTAAAGGTAACGGACAATGCAGCTCCTCGTTTTTGATCTTTTCCCCACTCCTCAGTAAGCCAATTCATTCTTCCAGGTGTGGACTGCTGAAGTGTATCCCAACATTGCTCTGTATCTCTTTTCTACTATACAATAAGAAGGTGTTTAGAAATTTATTTCCTTCCTTGAGACGTAAGCACTGTCAGTCGTTGTCTGCTGTCCTTGATTGTGGAGAATCTTCCTCTTTTAAATTTGTTACTTGCTTGCTACGTGCTTATTTCACTCCTTAGTTTGGTTTTCCTTTTATCAGATTCCGCTGGGTTTCCACAACTTTCACTTCATCTCCCACTCTCTTTTAAAGAAACACCTAAGTGGAAATAACCATGTTTGCTTCTGTAGAATGTAGTGGATACATTCATAGGATTTTTTAAAAAATTAATAAGTGAGCACAAGATCTATGGTTTAGAAGCCTCCTTAGGTACAGTCCATAGGTAAGCATTCTGTAAATATTGGTTGAAAGAAATAAACAAACAAATGAAAATTCAGTTTCTTTTACTCCTTTATATCAATCTGTGCTCTGTCTTCTTCAAAGCTTAGCCCCTTCCAAACGTTATTGAGGCAAAACCACACCCCTGTTTATTTTTTTACTTGACGTCCCTTGATATTCAACTTAATGGCGAAAGGACATTAATATTTATCAAGCACCTACCAGTGTCAGGCACCATACTAAGTAATTTTCACATGCTATCTTTAAATCTTCCCAGAGTTTCCCCTTTCAGAGATGACAAATAGTGACACAGAATGGTTACGATAAGATTTCCTCACTCAGAATGTAGAAAATCACAAGAGATTATTGCTCCCAACAGAACAATTAAAAAGATGGATAGACTACAAAACTTACGGCTTTTTACTCCATCAGAGAGGTAAGGTACACAAAAAACTTAATGGAAATAAATTTCAGAGCTTTACAAGCTCCTCCTAGGAGAGAAGACATCCCCTGCTATGTCTATCTCTGGAAACACAGTGGGAGAAGATGCAAGCTCAGCATAGATGGTGAGATTTGCAGCTGAAGGAGAAACAAGCCAAACTATTAAAGGTCACATATAGGTTGATATGACAGATTAGAATCTTGAAGAGCTCCAAATGCAGACCTGCATTCATCTGTCAATTCTCTTCCATGGGATCTTGACCTGTACATAGGGCAAAGACTGGGAAAATAATAAAAATGCTGCAAGGAATCCCGCAAAATTCATTCTAATTCATTCCATTAGAACGGAATTCTAATTCTGGAGATTAGAAGTAACAGACAAGAACTTTGAAATAACTATTACAGATACATGAATGTGTTTAGTGGAAAAGGTGAACAATAAGCAGCCAGGCAATTTTAGCAAAAAATTAACAATGCAAAAAAAACAATTAAATAAAAATTCTAGAACTGAAAAATACAATATTGAAAATAAAAGTCATTTCATGTTTCCTAGCAGCAGACAGAGCAATTCAAAAGAAAAGACCAGTGAACTACAAAAATCATAGTTTTAACACCTATCAGAAAGTTAAGGTACAAAAAAGTTAAATGAACTAAATTTTAGACCTCCATAACCCCTTCCTAGGAGGGAAGCAAGTCTCTGCTACTCTCATCCTAGATGGGCAAAAAGTAAAACAGAATGGTTAAGGTATTTTCCAGAGGTGAGAGTCATCAAATAGAAACTCTGGGATTTTTATTCAGGTCATCCTGACACCAAATGGGCTCTTTCTATGATACACTCTGTATCTCAAATTACACACACATTTCTGATTATAGTGCTCTTATTCATTTACTTTATACCAGATGTCTCCTAACGTAGACCACAAAATTCCTGTGGGCAAGTTGTGTGTCCTCTAAATCAAGGCCATCTTCTGCAATCCTAAATTGAGGTCTCTGCCTACAAGAATTGCTACATGCATAATGTCAAAACTAAATGAGGTCTATGCTAAAAGCCAATTCAGATAGAGAGGTTGATAGATGGATACATACCCAGATATAGACACAGATGTTATTTAGAGCCTTAGAGGTACACTTTATCTGAATTTTCAACCAGTCTTATTGGTCCTAGACTCTTTCATTTTCCCTCCCACACTCCAACAATTTTTCGTCTATTGTATGTCTTTGATGTGATAAAACAGGAGTCTCAAAATCAAACATCTTCTGTGGCCAGGGAGATAAGCTAAGTGTACCAAGCAAAATTAGTTGGGTAATCAGGCAAGAGAGAGTAATAAGAAATGCAAAAATGCAAAGAGCCGTAAAGTGATGCCACACCAAAATGCATTTAAATTCAAATATATTTTGAATAGTCTCCTGACCAAGATTTCAGCGAGATCTGTTCCTTACACTACCACTTCGTTCTACAGAATAGAGCACAGTGGTTAAAATCCACTGTGACAGATGAAACTGATTTCAAGTTCTCGCTCTGCCGCTTGCTGACGTGGGTAACACAGGCCTGGTCACGGACTGCTGTTAGCCTCAGATGCCTTTTTATCAAATGGTGCTAATGATAGTACTTACTTCATAGGTCACTACAAAGATCAAACAATGAGGTAGTATGTGTAAATTGCTTTGATTAGTGTCCGATGCATAGTGAATTCTCAATAAATATTAGTGATTATTAGTACTGATGAATCTTAACCCCGTTTTCCAAAGAAAGTTTACAGTCTAGTTTTCAAAGTTATTCTTAATAAGAACTGGAAACGTTTATTCTAAATAAAATGTTTACTGGAAGGTTATTATTAGGATCTATACTTGCAATTATTCACATAAGTATAATGTATTTGATCATATATTAAGTACAATATATAATATATTAACAACAGTGACAAACTGATGACTCATGACTAGTTCATTATTCAATGATGACATCTATATCTTTTCTGTCATATTCATGGAGAACCTGTAATTTCTATATTTTCAGAATTATTTTCCCTTCAAAAGTGTGTTGCTCTGGATACAAGCCCCTGGAATGTCATTTTAAAAATTCTTGATCATTCAGCAGACCCTTCTTTATTAAAAACAACTGTAAATATTCAATAAGGAAACATTTAAATGAATGATGATAAGGTTTCTTCTGGAAGTGACCATTGAAATGAAAATGAAGCAGGATTATAGCTGATTTTATATGTTGGTTTATCTAATTGTCGTGTTAATAAATTGCTGTTGACAGGATAAACTTGTTGGCTGCTGTTTCTATTGCTAACAGCCTATTTATATGCACCATATAAATGTTTTATGGCTAGATTTCCCATCATATTTTGACTTAGAGCAAAATAAAGATATTGCTTTGTTGAAGGACATCTTCTGTGGTCACAGTCTTTTGATGTCTTTTAAAATAAGAAACTTAAATGCTTAAAACATCACAAAACAATATTATTTGTTTTCCTGAAATGTTTATTGATTTTTTATATTTCTCTACGCAATTTCTCTATGCAAACCTTTAATATAAACATTTGCTATGGTCTTGTTACAATACTAATAAGAATGTTATTAATTTATAATAAGAAATAATATTAAATTATTGAATAAATATTTACTGATGAGCTATTCTGCTCCAGACCCTAAGGACGCAGTGGTAAAAAAGACTGAATGGTCCCAGACTGTGAAGCTTACTATTTAATGGGGAAGGTAGTCATTTAAAAAAATAGAGTAATGAATTACACAAAAAGGATTTATTTACTTTTAACTGTGATAAATATTACAAAGTGAAAGCAATTTTCATTTACTGCACTTAGTCGTTTTTCGAGCACTTATTGAAAACCATGTTACATATCAGGAAATATGCAGGGTGAAAAAGAAAAGAGACGAATATCACAGTCCCTCTATCAAGAAGCCTAACTTGGTATGTCTAGGAAGAGAGATCAATACATACACGGCAAAAGATGGTCCAGGACATGACAGAGACCAACAGGTAGTAACAGCGACATAGAGGAGAGACTGACTCTATTTGGGGAGGTGTACATGAAGCCTTCCCAGAGGAAGTTACGTTTTAGGTGAGTGTGGAAGAATAAACAGAATATGGCAGACAAAGAAGGCATGGAAAGAAAATCTAGGTGGAGGATTTTTTTTTTAAAGTCTTTGATGTAAAAAGAATAATATATTTGGAAAAAACTCTTTACTTATATCACTTAACGTATGCAGGAACAATGTATGAAACACAGAGGTGAAAATAAGTGCTCTTTGGCCTTTTGGAACTCAAAAGCTAGAAGTTGAAGAAAAGAATAGATGGTACAAAATGTTTGATTACTGTATTAGAATTCTATTCCAAATCTATAATGTGATCTCAAAAGAAATACCACAAAATGTTTTTTTAATCTGAGAAAGTTAACATACTAGTATCAATTAAAACTATATGGAGAAAAGAGCAAGAGAGGAGAATAACCTAGTTAAATATTTAAAAATACAATATTTAAAATTTTTGTATTTTAACTGGTTTGGAATTGATGAATGAATGGACCATTGCAGGCCTATGAATAAATATAAACTTAGTAATTGAAGAAACAGTACTTCAAGACAGTTGGAGAAAGTGTTTCGTAATAACAGATGCTTAGAAAAAAGTAAAGGACTTTGGACCCTTACTCTGAGAGATCAGTAATATCTCTTCCCCATCCTTCTGAATTTTCCTAAGCACTCCAGCCTCTAGAACCTTCTCCTTGGTGCGTTGGTAGGAAGAATTGGGTTTAGCTCCACCTCTTCCTCTCTCCTTTCTCTGTGGGATTGGCTTGTGTGCAGAGAGCGTGTCCCTGGTTTACTCTCAAGCAAGCAGTAAACTTATGGTAAAGACTGTGGCCCTCCAGCAGGCATCCACTGTCTGATGCTCCCCGTGACTGGGAGGCTGAGGCTTTCTAATTTGAGGTGATGGGAGGGAAGGGGGTGTTCAGTGGTAGAAAACCCACTGTGGTCTCATAAATAAGCAGTGTTTTGCTGCATGGGCCCAAATCTCTGCAAGATCAACAAGGTCTGGCATCTAGCTCAAGAAAAACAATCAGACTTCTAGTGTAGTTAGAATGGATGTCTTCAAGCTTTGCTGATGACAGACTAAGTGCAGACCACACGGGCTTTTGTCTCTAGCATGTGGTGCTGGTATATATTGCACCGTACTTTTATAGATATACCCATGGCTATTAGTGATTGCAGCCTGAGCCAACAGCTTTAAGCTATAGATTAAGCAGCTAAATCAGGCAGGATTTTGACCTTGGTGCCTCACTGGAGGTTACATCACCAGAGGTGAGTGTCTTCTCTTACAGGAGGGATTGCAGACAAGTGACTTAACTGAACAGCAGGCAGGGCTCAAAGGCCCTTGGCTGCTGCAGCTTGATCCTGAGCTACCTGGGGACAGCTCGGCCTGGCGTTGCAGGGGAGGCCGACATGGGATTCAACAGTTTCCAGGCATTGGTAGGTAGCATAATATGTACTACTTTCAATTGCAAACCAGCTGAAGTCCCTGTGAACAGGTGAATTTCTCGCTTTAATTGCCAATGCTAGGCCTAGAGAGGCGGCATTAGGAGATTGCTCCAAATCCCTTTCTACATCCATGGCCCTGTGGAGGGATGACTCTGGGATTTGCGTGACTGATCCAGAGGTTCCAGAGTCACATCCTGCCATGTGGTCTCTAATTGGTCTGGACTGGTTAATTATGCAAGCTCTGACCACTGCTTCAGGCTTCCCCAATCCAATTTGTATATTATCTAGTAGGCAGATGGCAGAGGTATTGGCCCCTCTCAGCCCTCAGGGACACAAGCTTCAGAAGCATCCACAGCAGCTGCAATTCAAGAATCTGTGGACGGGATTTCTCCATTTGACCAAATGCAAGGATGAAGGGAAAACCTTCCTAAGAGATAATCTCATAGGTCTAAGAAAGTCCCTGGCAAAAGTCAGTGGCTACAGCCATGACGGCAAAGAACTGTAAACGCCCGCAAGAGAGTGTAGATAGTGCTCACACTCGATTCACCAGGACGGTGCCAGAAACTCAGGGTTCAAAGGCAAAATGGAAATTAAAGGATTTTACACAAAGGAAGATTTTTTATTTTCTTAGACATGATAATTACCAAAATTAACCTCTTTCTAGGAGATTTCTCCCAGATGAGTTTTAGTTCACTGGTCGTTGATCCTGGCCAATTGGTATCGAATAAGGTTAAAATCAAGACTTTTCTACATTCACCCCCCCTTTACCCAGATACTCCTGAGCCTCTGCTACTGCTGTGATCAACCCAGAGGATAAGGGGGATCCTGTGTCACAATGCTGCCTGGGGGAACTCCTTCAGGGACTGGAGACTTGCTCACTTTTACATCTTGAGATGTAGGAGCACAGCTATAAAATCTTTTGTGTCCTTTTTTTCAACCCAGAATTCCTTAGGACAGGTAAATAGATCCAATAACATGCACAGGCTATACACATCAAGTAATCTACCATAATGTTTGTCTCTGTTACTTGTAAAACATTCCAAATAACAAAAAATATATTTTGCATTTACAGTTGTGTTTTTCATTGACTTGAGGGTGCTTCATTGATTGTAAAATGGATTAGTTTCCTGTGGTAATTTTTCTACTAGAAATGCAGAAATAGAAGTTCGTATACCTATATTGATCCTTTGACTGATCTCCATCTCGATTTCTATCTTCATTACTGTTTCTGTAACCCTACTCCTCCCATACCCGTTTGTGTACCTATATAACCTCTGATTTTATTTGCTGAAAAAATTGTGGAGTAGCTGAGTGGTAACTGTCTATTCAAAAATTACTAGTGAAGAAAAAGGGCTAGAAATGGAATACTTACAGCTCTAAATTTCTTTGAAAGGGAGATTGTAGAGAACTAAGAGGAGTTTGGCAACAAAGTCAGAAAACTCAGGCAGTATCTGAGTCATTTCAGCGAAATTTGGGAAATGGCAATTTTTTGGAAGTGTGGTTTCCTGTAACATAGAATACTTGGTGGCAAATATTGTGAGATGAGGTGGCAGGAGGAATGCCAATGAGTGGTGAGTAGCTGTGGAAAATGACACTAAAATCATCACCAGCTTCTTCTAAAATCAGGGCAAATAAGGTGACGTGGTTTTGTAACAATAGAACTATGTGCAGTTTTTTTAACTGTGTCCAAAATAATATTCCTCACTGCTGCTGTCCCTAAACCTGGATCAAAGCTTTTGGTGCTAAGTCAGATCTATGTTGAGGATAGGAAAAGAAACAGCTAAAAAGTCCTTTCATTGTTCACCTTTGCAAAACATTAAGCAGTAAAATAAGTATTTAGAGACAGGAAGAAGGGGCAACATTTTATAAAGATTGTCATATTTTTAAATTCAGATAACTACATTAGCTTCAGCACAATGGCTTATGGCTCCCAAGTATTTATGTGTCAACAATAACAAGCCATTAAAACCACATAGTGCAAGTACTAACATGCTATTTTTAAATTATTGGCTTATGCGGTATTATTCTTAAACTGATAATGTTTTCCTGAAGTTTATAATAAATATTCTATAACCCAGCTTGTTTTCTAGTTTTCTAAGTTAACAGCCCTCCCTAAGCAAGGTGCTTTTCATTACAGATGCATGTATAAAAGGAATCTGGCCCAGGAGAAATTAGATTTCTTACTTGCCTCTATCCAATAAAGAAAATTTTGCACTAGTAAAGTAAAAAGGCAAATCACAAAATACCTCCTTGTGATTTCTGACATCCCAGCCATTTTCAAGCACTAACAACTATGCATCATTGCCAAGTAGGACAGACCAGAGCCTAGATAATAATGGGAACTAGACCATAAAAGTTAGTTTTAATGGGAATTACTTTCTGTGGTCTAATCTTCTCTTCTCCTTGTCTTCCTGGATCTAGCAAGAAATAGGGGGAAATATTCAGAGCTAAACTGAGTTTCTTGGGTTGGAATAGAGGAAATGGAAAATATAATAATAAATATTTATAATACAGTTTAGAAATAAAATTTATAGACAAGCATTGTATTTCACTGAACTATTGCAATAGCCTTCCAATGGTCCCCCTGCTTCTACTCATGACCCCATGCTGTCTAGTCTCCATAGAAATATTTCATTTTATGTCACTTCTCTGCTTAGAACCCTCTGATGGTTTCTTGTATTTCTCATGGTAAGATCCAAAGTCCTCATCACAACCTATAAGACCCTCCTTTATCTGTCTCCCCTTCCTAGCCCAACTTCCTCTCTGATACTATTTTTAACCTTGGCCCTTCTGCTTCAGCTACTCTGGCTTTCTTGCTGTTCTTAGATTGCACCAAGTGTTCTCCCACTTCAGGGCCTCTGTATTTGCTATTCTCTTTGCCTGAAAGATTATTCTTCTAGAAAACTCCATGGCTTGGTCCATCATTTCATTCAAGTCTATGCTCAAATGCCCTCCTTTCTGAGACCCTCTCTGGTCACCATATGTAAAAGGGCACACACCCTTCCACCCTTCTGCCCAGCTAAACCACCTTTACCTTCCTTTATCTGACAGCCCTTATCACCAATGAGCATGGTGTACATTTATTTATTTATTTATTTTTTCTTTGTCTCTGTTCCCCTACTGGTGTAAGCTCTATGATGGCAGCCTTATAAATCAGGTGTTATTATAACATCTCCTTTTCAAGTAAGAACAGTGGGGTTTGTACAGGTAAATAGTTTGCCAAATATCACACCCATTACATAGTATAGCCATAATTAAGCCCTGATTTTCTGACTCCAGGCCCTACTCACTTTTCTTCCCCTGGATCTTAGATATTTTTCTTTCAAAAGAAAAGCATTAATAAAAGACCGGAGATGGAAAATACGATTGGGGGATGCTGTAGGAAAGTTCTTTATATCTCTACGTTTCTACATCTGCCTGATTAATCTTCACTCATACTCATCGCTGGTGTTGTATTTCCTCTGCTTGCCATCTATTTAAATCCCCGTGTTTTTCAAGGCCTACCCCAATCTCTTTCCCCATCAGGAAAACTTCTGCAATTCTCCAGAATAAACAAAAATAGAGCTTCTCTGTTGAAGCAGGTTGCAAGACCCAGGGCCCCATCCTCTGATCGTTGCCATGACTTAGGTACCATTCAGGTAAAGAAAAAACTGTTTAGGCCTTTCTCCAAATCTTGCATTAAAAGAATAAGAGAGGTGCTCTAAGCTTGTGCGTTATCCTGCCTGGCTCATCTGGGTAGCTTATCAGATCCTGCAGAAGAAATTAACACTTTCCACAGGAGATCAGAGCAATAAGAATATGATCATATTTTTTTAGGAATTATCTTTTTTAATCCAGAAATATAATGTCTGCAACTTTGCTTTAGTATTCTTTTATTTTCTGATTTCTTAAATATACAACTATAATTACAGAAATTGCGCAGCCAGAATGCATTGAACAATTCCATTACAATTCTGTATCTCTGATAAAATTATGAGTCTTGTAAGGCAGCTTTGAAGCTATTTTATTTTGGTTTCCCTTATCTGACCATTTAGTTATTTAATTGCAAAATATGGTTTGTCTGACCCATCTCATGTCACATCCTTTTAAAAACACTATATTTTCCAATTGCACATGAAGCAAACACTAATACCTTCATAATAGATAGCTTCTTGACCTATTTATCTTACTGACATTATTTCCCCTCTTCTGAAAAAGACTCCTGCACTGAGTGGAATATCCCCAGAAGCCATTTCTATTCTCCTTCTCCCTCTAACACTCACCATAAATGACCAGTTCATTGGCAGACACCTGACTCAAGCCAGGCAACTCAAATTCTCCTCCAGAAATCTGAAATTTAGAAAGGAGAGATACAGAGCCTAAGAGTCCTTGGATTTAAGTGATAGGATTGTTCAACTTTTTCTAAATTGCTGGAGATGCCTAGTATCCTGTCAATAAACTTCTTCCAATTCCTCTCTTTTTTTCTCAAGGTACAAAGTAGTTGTTTGCAACTAAAACAAATTCTCTCTCTCTGACCATCTCTGCTGTCTATCTATCTATCTATCGATCAATTGATCTATCCATCCATCTGTCTAATCTATCTATATCTGATGCTGATATACTCCAGTCCTCATACTTCCTCATACTTTGAAGTACACTCTTCTCTTCTTGGAAGCAGCATTTAAATTTTTTTTAGAATGCAGATTATTCCACTTACATCATCGAAATTGTCCCACTGGACAATTAGATTCTTTTCTTTCCTATATGCAAGACCAAACCCATCACGTTCATAATAGACTGCCAGACAGACTCAATCCATTGAACTTCTTCTATTGCGTAGACTCAGACAACAAAATGCCAACATCCCTGATTAGCTAATGGCTTCTGGCTGGGACAGTGCCCAGCTTGGAAACATTTCCTAGCATCTGGGCCTCAGTTTCTGCACTTGTGAAATAAGATGGATTCTAAATTTAAACTTACTCCTAACTGAATTTAAACTGACTACGCAAAATAAATTTATTGGAAATCATTCCCTGAATGTAGGGACCATGTATTATACTCTTTTTTTATCTTTACAATCCTTAACATATAGAAGGTATCCATTAATATTTGTTGAATAAATTTGAATATTGAAAATAATTAGGAGATTTAAATTTGTGTATTCAATTAGAATTTGCAAGTTACACCTGAATGTTAATTTTATGCTGGTGAAGTTTTCAAATTTTATGTAGCAAAATTTTCATATTATTAAATGTTAAGTATATTCTGAAGAAATATAATATTTTTATATTTAAATGTAAGTGTTAAGTTTAACAAACATGCTATTGACAGAAAGCAGATTCATGGATGCTAGAGGCTGGGAGAAAGAAGAACTGGGGAGTAATTGCTTAATGGCTACAGGCTTTCTTTTGGAGTGATGAAAATGTTTTGGAATTAGATAGAGGTGATGCTTGCACAACATTGTGAATATGCTAAATGCCAATGAATTTTACACTTTAAAATGGTTAGTTTTGTATTATGTGAATTTCAGTTTTAAAAAAATACATGTTATCAGGAAATAATGTGAAAAAATGAGATGGGAGGGAAGAATCTCAGCATTCTTAAATTTTCATTATCTGGAGATTAATGTAAGAAAGCTGCAAATGTGTGCCACTCGTTGAATAAAATTCCCTCTTTGCTCTCCAGAGGAGAAAGATGGCTCACAAACTGAGAAAACAGAAGATTAGATTTGAGGCAAACAGAATTAGTCTTCATCAATCATAATTATTAGCTATGCAGAAGATTTTCACGGTAAGAATGTATTGATAAATATGCTTGAGAGGAAAATTAACAAGGTTAACTTGTTAAACATATCAAATAAGTGTGTAAAATCAACCAAGTATTAAAAAGAGTTTTTGTTTATAGGGAATGTATCCGGCCTAAAAGCAAAAACTGTATCTAAAATATAAAGTCTTCAAAAGTAAAGTAATGCCTGCAGCATGTTGTGGTCTCTTAAAGTCATCTGACTTTACAAGGTCACTGTGCAGTGACTAGGACAATACACTGTTTTAGAAATCAAAATGATATTACTATATGCCCGATCATAGTGAAGGGCACCATCATCCTCTGATTGCACAAACCAGGGACCCAGTGGTTATCTTCAACTCTTCCATCCTTTTTCAAGCCTTCATGTAATAAACTACCAAGTCTGGTTTATTTTAACCTACTAACCCATCTATCTAGCCCTGTAATCCTGAATTGATATACTTCTCAACACCCCACCACCAGCGTTCCATTCCAGTCTACCTTTGGCCCTCTTTAGTTTGATGCGTATATAAAATATTCACATATAGAAGGCCATAGGTTTTGGCACTATAAGAACCTCCTACGCCTATCAAACTTACTCTAATCTCACTGAAAACTATTGTGTACATGAGAGCCAGAAGAATCTTTAAAACATGAGAATCTGATAATGGCATTCCTTGTTTAGAATCCTTCAGTGATTTTCCATTGCTCTTTACACGGCTTATAAGGACCTATCAGGCTCACCTCTACCTGACTCTTCTTCTCTAGCCAGGTATCTCCGCCCTCCAGTTACAACGGCTTTTCTCTCAATTCCTCAAGTGTGCCATGCTCCCATCAATTCAGAGACTCCATACATTTTTCTCTGCATGCAGTGACTTTCCCTCCACCCCTATCTCCATTCTCTCTTCCTGCTCTTCATTCAGATTCTCTTCATTCAAATGATACTTGAGCACTGAAGTTTTACCTAATAACACAGATTAGGTCAATCCCCTCAAATGTTTTCATAGCACACAGGAGTGTTCATTTATAAAAACCATTACATCTCTAAGTCATGAATTTTGTGTAAATATTTTCATTTTACATTTTAATTGACTGTAAGTTCCGTGAAGAGCAGGACAATGTCTATTTTGCTCACCACTGTGTTCTGACTGCAAAGAACGAATGAGTTTACAGTAATTAAACCAGAAAAAAATCTAGCAAATGATCATATTATTTGACAATTAACACTCATACTCATAATCTTCTCCCAGTTCTTATTGGTGAAGTCATCAAGTTTAGCACCTAAACACACTGCAATTAGTTTATAACTTTAATAATACTGCTAGTTTGCATCTCCTTAGAGAAAGACATATGTCTAATACATCTTCCGTATCCCTCTGGCACCTTCAGAATGAAGAGCATGTAGAAGGGACTCAGTAAATACTTCTTGCTTAATTGGTATCATTATTTCCAGATACTAAGACAACGTTGTACCCATGATATTTCCGCAGAACTCCAGACGCAAAGTTGATAGATATTTCATATACACATCAAACTAAGGCGCCCAAAGCAAAATTCTTGACTAAACAAGTGCTTCCTCTAGTCTTCCCCATCTCTGTAAATGGCACCAAAAATTGACTAAAATTATACTTTAAAAATACTAAATATCCTGCTTAAAATATTTTGATCTATTCTCATTAGATGTACAATAAAACCTAAACTTTTACTGTAAACCAAAGTTCTTACTTGATCTGGCCCTGGCCCACCTTTAACCTAAATTGGGTTCCTAGACCCAGTTGCAATGTGTGTGCACGTTGCAGGGGAGGGGGTGTTCCCACACAGCACTAAGCAATTCTCCAATACCAGCAGGGTATCCACGAATTGTACTCAATTGAACGCAATTCTGACACTATCTACCCAAAGACAGCATGAGATTCCACAGGCTAAGGGTTCAGTCTTACAAGATCGTGCCCCACTTTAGACACCAGTCACAAGCCCAGGCTGTTATTTGTGCTTCTGACCAACCAGCTACAGATTGGAGGTTCTCATGATCTCCTCCTTGGACTTCAGATACCAGTCACAAGTCCAGGTTGTTACAGGTACTTCTGATCAACTGGCTATAAATCAGAGGTTCCCAAGAACCCCTCTTTTGGCTCATTTGATTTGCTAGAGTGGCTCACAGAACTCAGAGAAACATTTTACTTACTAGATCATTAGTTTATTATAAAAGGATATAACTCAGGGACAGCCAGATGGAAGAGATGTGTAGAGCAAGGTATGGGGAAAGGGCACAGAACTGCCATGCCCTCTCCACGACCACCACTCTCTGAGCACCTCTGCATGTTCACCAACCCGGAAGCTCGCTGAACTCAGTCCTATGGGTTTTTAAGGAGGCTTCATTACTTAGGCATAATTGATTAAATTATTGGCCATAGCCAATCAGTTCAACTTCCAGCCCCTCTCCCTTCCCAGGATATCAGTCCCACCCCTCTACTCATGGTTAATTCCCTTGCCAACCAGCTCCCATCTTTAGGTGCTTTCCAAAAGTCACCTCATTAACAAAAATCTAGTTGTGGTAGAAAGGGCTTGTTATGAATAACAAGACACCCATTTCACCTTTATGGCTCTGAAGCAGATTTGAGGAACTGAGGATAAGACCAAATATAACAAAAGATGCTCCTATTGCTCTTATAGCTTAGGAAATTCCAAGGCTTTTGGGAGCTGTGAGCTGGAAACTGTGGAGGAAGACCAAATATATATGAGAAACATATTTTGTCAACTGGATGACTAAATATATATCTCTTATAAATCCCTATATCATATAACCTCATCTAAAAACTCACTCCCTCCTGTCGTCCTTCCTCTAGCCACATTGAGATTTTTGTAATTCAAACTTGTCAAGCTTTAGACTATTTGCTTCAATATCCATTTGCCTAGAAAGCATTCCTCCTGATTTTCACATGACTGAATCTATCTTTGTCATTTGGTTCTCAGCCTAAGTGTCACCTACACGGAAATGTCCTACATGGACCATCCAATTTAAGGATGTAAATACTCAATCTCTATAAATAAAATTGAAACCCAGAAAGATAACAGATTGCATCAATCTGGGGCCGGGGGGAGGGTGCTTTTTTAACTAGGGGGTTCAAAGAAGGCATCTCTGAAGACATGATATTGAAGAAAGACCAAAATTAAAAGAAGAAGCCTCTTAGGTAGCTGGAGGACCAACCTTTGAGCCAACGGAGCAGCTGTGCAAAGCCCCTTAGACAAGAGTTGGTGTGTCTGAGGAGCAGCAAGTAGGCATGGTGACTGGAGCTGAGTGAACAAGGAGAATGGTGGGGATGAAGTCAGACAGTCAGCAACAGACCAGATCAGGCAGCAGTCCTGTAAGCCATAGCAAGAATTTTGGATTTTACACTGAAAAAGACAGTAAGACCTTCAAGGGTTGTGAGGAGACGCATTATACAATCAAGCTTTTATTTAAAAAAGAAAAGAAAAGCTGAATAGATAAGTGAACAAAAAGCGAAAGACAAATTGGTCTTGAAACACAGGGCTCTAACTGTGTCTCTCACTCTGTCAGCCTCCAACAAAATGGAGAGGATCTCTGAGACTCCTACGGAGTCGATCTGATTCTTCAAATGCGACTGACCGCCATATATAAAAAGACCCCTCCTAATACTGCCTGTGCTCCTTTTCTACTTTTTTTCCCATAATACAGAATTACCTAACATTTTACATATATTTGGGTTTTGTCAACTTATTTTTGTTTATCTTCTTCTACTAGAATGACAGTCTCTTGAAGGCAATTTCGTCTGCCTTGTTCAGTGTTTCTCTGGAGCACCTAAAAGACTGCAGGTGTTCAATTCATACAGCCTGAAAAAAATGAATGAATAAATGCAGGTAGATGGTAACCGTGGAAGTCCCTTTACCCCCACGACCCCAAAGCATTGACTACCTTGTGTGTGACGCCATTTCCTCCCTCAGACTCACCCAGCAACCCTACCCTGCGGCTCAGAGACCTGTAACCCTAGCTCCCTCCGCTCTCCATAAAGTCCCTATGCCTCCCCTTCAGAAATTACTCAATCTAAAGTTCCCTTTTAGAGCAAAAAGACGTTCTTCCCTCTTTCAAAGTCCAAGAAGACACATTGAGAAAACTCTCCAGTGGTTGCAAGGAAAACATTGTTATAAGAAAGAAAAATCACTCTGTACTTTGAGATTCAGAACAGCATAGATAGATCTGACGTTTACCTATACCAAACTCCTGAAATAATGGCAACTTGGACAATTTTGTAAGTGGCTTACTTTCACAGTATGATTTCTGTTTATGACATTTTTTTCAGGCTACCAACATATGGCCCAGATTTATCTTATTGAGTAGATCATCTGCTTTTAAATGAAATACATGATAGCAATAAGCAATTTCCTTCTGTGACAACAGTAGAAAGATTAGAAAATGCTTATCCCTCAAAAGCACATCCATAATTATTGTCCAAGGTTACTTTGGCTGAAGGGAAAAAATGAGTTTAAAAGAAAAATGTCTTCTGGAGGAAAAAAAAATATGTATTTAAATATAATAGACAAGTTTAGAGGCATATTCTCAGAATTTGAGACATAGAATTCAAATTTGTACTACTTTCAAGGTCATTCATAAACTGTGAAATCATAGTTGCCAGTAGAGATTATAGATGTCGTAGGGAGTAGCACATTGACATACTGAAACAAACTGTTCCAACGTTTTCGTGTTTGCACAATGCTTTGCATTGTAAATTTTTTAAAAAGATAGTGTCACTGGCTAAAGTCCAGCATTAGCAAAAAACTATAGTTTGAAATGATTAAAAGCAAAATATAGTTTCTTCTAGAAAGAAAAAATTATGCTACTTCTCATGATATTAACATTTGTATTTTGGGTGATTACTGCTGATGCTTGATAAAGCTTGATATAGGAAAAGCGGGAAACTTCTCTGTCAATTCTTGGTTCTTATGATATATATTAATTCCTACATTTGGGGAAGAGGTAGAGAAGAAAAGAGGTGGACAGACAGAAAGACACACTGAGTCGAGTATCCTTTGTGACTTTGTGTGCCATGGAAAGAAAATTTCAAATCTCAGTTGAGCTGGGATTATCTCAGAAGGTAATCTTAAATTAAATTAGTTTAAAATTAAATTAATATTTGATTCTTAAGAACTGATGTTCTCAAGAATGTCATGAGGATTTTGTGAAAATTCAGATTCTGACTCCTGAGGTCTGGGGTGTTGCTTGGGATGCTGCATTCCACGCAAGTCCCCAGGAAAGGGCGATGGAGCTGGCTGGAGGACAACACTCTGTGAGTCCCAAGGTCCAGGCCCTCTCCCAGGAAATGCAATAAATTTTAACGTGAACCTATGCAAAATGTGACCATCACAAAGAAAAACCTACTTCCAAAAATATCATATAACTTATTCAAAACCAAGATACTTTTCCATATAATCTACTATTATGTATTATTCACACCAAAGTTGTTTCTGATTATGAAATCAGAGAATAATCAAGAGACCACTGTATTTTTACATAGAAACCTTTCTATATGACATTCCAAAATTTCATTCTAGGTCTGAAATCACTTAATAGATGAGATATTGTTAAAATATTGCCCTTAAAGTATATCCATAAACAAAATTATAGAGTGACCTATGTCTTGAGAAAACTTTTCTGAAAATTCCTACTAACATAAATTTCTTAGTCTGAATTTCCACCTTTTTAAATTCTGAATAGTTCATTTTGATGCTTATTTAAATGTAAATTAATATAGAAAACTAGAATTGGGGAGAGCTGTTAGAAAACTAGTCTAATAGTTCAAGAGAGAGGTGGTGACGGCTTGACCTTGATACTGATAGTTAAGGAAGGTGGAGAAGGAAGTTTGGACAGAAACCTAAGAAGTCAAATCAATAAGCTTAAGGTATGTACTGTTACAGACTATTTGGTTTTTTTCCTATTAGGCTAGCTAGTAATCTCAATGCTATTTATTGAATAATCTATCTGCCATTGATTTGAAGTGCTATCTTTATCATATTCTTTATTATAAAATTATTCCATACACACTTGGCTTTATCTCTTACATCTGGCTCTATCTGGTTCTTTCTATTGATTTGTCCATTCTGGGCTGGTACCAGACTGGTTTATTACTACATAGCATATTACTGTAATATTTCAAAATTTCCCCATGATTTGTCTTCCAGATGAACTTTACAACCATTTAATAAAGTTCCAAACATCCCTGATGGGATTGCCTTGAATGTTTAGATTAATTTAGTGGAGTCATATTTTTCTAATTTGAGTTTCCCAAATGAAGAATAGAGGATATTTCTGTTTTTATTCAAATCTTCCTTTATACCTTTTACTAAAGTCTGTAGTTTATATATATTTATGTATATTATACATTTAAATTTTTTCCCTGGAATTATGTATTTTTCTTATTGTTGTAGATAACATCTTTTTCCCCTCATTTTCTTCTTATCTGGTTATTAGGAGCCTTTAGATTATTGTGCAATTTATTTAGATTATTTGGCAACTTAATTCACTGAGGTCTCTTACTGCTCCTATTGGCTTTTCAGCTAATTTCTTGGCATTTCTAGTCGTACAATGATATAATGTACAAATATTTGTGCATTTTCCTTTTTTCCCATTATTCACACATTTTTTTCTTTTCTAACTTCTTTGATGTTTGTATGACAATATTAAATAATAGAGATGGCAGCAAGCACCTTTGTATTTCGAAATCCTGTCTTTAATAGAACACTTTTATAGATTACTATAAAGCATTTTGCAAACTATAAGATGTATGTCATAATTTCTATTGATATTTCCTTAATAATCTTTTAAAATATAATGTAGTTTTAGTATATAGGAAAGCATCCTCCTATTCTTATTTTGTTCATGGCTTTTAAAAAGGAGTAGGTGTTGAGTGTTAGCAAACGCTTTTTAGTATCTATTAACAAGATCACATGACTCCTCTTGTAACTTCTTCATACAACTAATGTTATTAATAAACTCCTGATGATGAACTATACCATCATTCTAAAGATAATTCCACTGAGTCACAATGCAAAAAATTTAAGTGTATTATTGTATTGTACCAACAATTTGGGGAGTTGTTATATTTTTGCACCAATATTCATAGACAAATTTTTTTTTAATTCTATGTTATCTTTGTCAGATACCAGTGTATGTGTAATTCCCGCTGCACAAAATAATTGGAAAAATTTCCTTCCTTTTCTGAGATCTGGAACAGTTTAGATAACAGAAGGTTTCTATTTCTATTGATGTTTTGAAAGAGTCCATGCTTCAAACTGTCTGGATTTGAAATATTGCTCAAGGATATCTCTCAACAACTTTCTCAATTTAGTTTATAGTTATTAGACTCAAGATCAGTTTCTCTTCCTGGGCGAAATTACATAATTTTTATTTTACCAACAATACCATTTCCTCCTGGATTTCAGATAGTGTTAATTAGTTGAGAGAAGTATGAGTTCCTAAATCTTTTTAATTTTCCTAATATCTTTCATAACTCAATTTTCTTGTTGTTAATTTGGACCATGTGTGGGTTTTATTTTTTCTTTATTTGGATTGTCAAATTTATTCTTCCTCTTGCAGTGGCTGCTGCTGCTACTGCTGTTTTCCAAGAACCACACTGGGGGAATTTGTGATTGATTCTCTTTTTTTTCCCTCTTTTTCCAAAATTTGTTAATATCTTTATTAAATCATTCCTGTTGTTTTCCTCACATATATTTTGGTACTCTCTCCTAGTTACTTGGGTTGGATGTTTACTTGACTCATTTTAATTCTTTCGTGTTCCGTGCTGAGTCTATTTGAGATGATCCATGCTACTCTAAGTACCTCTTTGATTCCATCGCCCTTTATCTTTTTGTCCATGTTTGACTCATACTAGAATTCCTCACACGTAACTAACTTGGTTGAGGTGCGACTCATTCCCTCAACATTTACTGTAGTCGTTATTTTGTTCTTTAGTTGAGCTGATACCATTTATTTTTCTACATTTAATTCTGTCTTTGTTATTTTCTTATGAATACTTTAATTAATTTATTTATTTTTTATTTTTTCGGATGTACATCATATTTCGAATTCTGTGTACATTACATCACGTTCACCACCCGAACACTAATTACAGTGCATCCCCTCACATGTGACCCTAATCACCCCTTTTGCCCGCTCCCCTCGCCCCTTCCCCAATGGTAGCCACCAGTCCAATCTCCAATGCTATGTGTTGTTTTTTTTTTTTTGTCGTTTTTATCTTCTACTTATGAGTGAGATCATATGGTATTTGGCTTTCTCCCTCTGACTTATTTCACTCAGCATAATACCCTCCAGGTCCATCCATGTTGTCACAAATGGCCGGATTTCATCATTTCTTATGGCTGAGTAGTAGTCCATCATGTATAAATACCACATCTTCTTGATCCATTCATCCCTTGATGGGCACCTAGGTTACTTCCAAATCTTGGCTGTTGTGTATAATGCTGCAATGAACATAGGGGTGCAAGTATCTTTATGCTTTTGTGTTTTCAAGTTCTTTGGATAAATACCCAGCAGTGGGATAGCTGGATCATATGGTAGATCTATCCTTAATTTTCTTATGAATATTTTTATACAGTTATGTTTGGCTTTATTTCCCTCATCTATTCCATTCTTTTTGTGTATTTGTTTGTTTTTGTACTTCCTTACTGTTATTTTCTTATTCTATCATTTGCTGTATTGTCTACTTATTTTTCTTAAATAACTTAGAAGAAATTCTTTTTTTAGTAGTATCAATGAATACCTAAAAGACTTCTTAATGCTGGTCGAATTAGCATATAATATAAAGGCTATAAAAGACATTATTAGTGTTCACCAATAAATAGTTTTTCTTTTTCTCCCTGCATAAGAAAAGCAGGACTTCCCCAAGACTTTGTAGTTAGGTGGAACCCTAGGACTAGTCCTGGACAATGGCATGTGAGCAAAAGTGACTTGTGTCATTCCAGGCTAAGGCACTAAAAAATTTGTGCCATGCTCCATTCTCTCTCTCCCTCTTAAGTACCTGTGAGGTTCCATATGGTGGAGGATCCAACACCCTGGGACCTTTAGTGACCTGTGGAGCAGAGCTCATGCCACCAATCAACAGTGCATGTGAGTGATTGAGAAATGAACCTCGGTTATGTCAAGTCAAGGACATTGCAGAGTTAAAATTGTTACCACAGCAAATCCTAGTCTCTCCTGACTGATCCATGTAGAGAAGAGACTATCAGCACGTGCATTGTAACCTAAAATTAACACTAGAGTAGTTGGCACTGGCAGACAATAAACATTTTGCCCACAGGTAAGACAGTTTAGTGGCAAAAGCACAGGCATCAAAATCAATCTTGGGCTTGATTCACGAGCCACATGACTTTGGCTAGTTACTTATCTTCTACATGTTTAGTTTTCTCATTTGTAAAATAGGGTTAATAACTATTTGAGGAGTTTCTCTAAGGATTAAATAAAAATAGTGTTTGTTAAACACCTTGGGTCTAGATGGTTCCAATGAAAGTAGAGATAATAATTGTTATTGAGTTTCTGTTGTTTATTCATATTAGAAAACAAAGAATTACTAAAATTTTTTGCTGATAAAATCTTACTAATATCAATGGAACTTACATAAAGTCAATAAAACTACTAGTCCATCTCTCATTGTCTAGTGACTAATTCCATATACACAAAAAGAACCAAAACCCTTTGGTTTTTCAAAGAAGCAATATTCTCACATACACAGTTTGTTAGATTCTCTTTGTTGACATACTTGGAACTTGACATTTGAGTCCTTTATATTGCAAAGTTTGTGCTAAGGTATTGTCTCTCCAAATGAGTACAAACATAAAAAATATAAAATGCAGGGCTTATTTTAAAATATAGAATTAGACATTTCTATTCTCTCTCTACAACATCAAATAACCTAGCGAATATATTAAAAGACAAAAAAACTTTGAATATTCTTTTCTTAGTGATCAACTCTTCTTATTTTCTTTCTTTTTTTTTAAATTTTCTTCTTATTTTTAATCACTGAGAATTTTATTTTTGTTGGTCAATTTCAGAGGTAACTGAGTTGATTTTCATTTGTTTAGAAATTAGGAGTGTGTGTGTGTGTACGTGTGTGTGTATATACACCAAGATTTTATTTTTATTACATCATTGACAAGGAAATCTCTAAAATCGGATTGTCAACAGCTATGCATTATTTCTTTCCTCAAACAGGGCTTTGTTTAGTTTAACAAATAACAAGACTTAGACAGATTTTGAAGGATACATATTAACTCCTAGATTTACCCACAATAGAGTTTGGGAAATTTAACTGTTCTTTATCTGGTGAAAACAGGAAAATGAACTCAATGATTTAAAAGTTTCTTGAAACAAAAACTAAAACCACTGGAGACACGTTTCTCAAATATTTTTGCTAAATCTTCTCACAGAAAATATTTGACTAATTAAAATACTTAACTGTAATTTTCTCTATCTTTTTTACTTCTAATATCAGAAACAGTGGATGTTGCCTTAACAACTCCAATGGATAACTTGTTTCAGGGGTACAAATTTGATTTTAGAAATATGATTCAAAATATATTGACTGATATTTAAAAGCAGAACACACCTTAAAGGGCTTCTATTACCAATAATTAAAGGAAAAAGAAGGAGAAGACATAAAGGTAGTAAATATAACCTATTTATCCTGGAAAACTAGATGTTAATATCACATCAATTTGAATATCATTTCTATTTCTAAAATACAACCCAGGAATAGGTCACGTTAAAGAAAAAACACACACGTGATAAAAAGAAAAAAATGCAATATGACCATGGCAATAGGACAGAAATATTTTGCCAAGGAACTATTTTTTTTTACTCAGATAATACAAGTTTCAGAGAATGCACTCCAGATGGCAAATCCATGGTTTAAATGAGTGATCTTTACTACCCACAAAATCTTACAGGCTGCAGTTCTGAAACTTACATCTGCTGTGAGTGAAAGTGATTAGGATTTCAAGTTGTAGCTTTTTTGCCTCCACTTTCTAACTGGCTGTCTGTCTCTTAGTGATACCGTTCCCGGTATCAGTTTCCCCACATTAAACCCAGCATATATGGGGTTAAAACCAAAACACTCATTCTCTGCTTACTCTCTGGCTTCCTGCCTCCAGAATCCTCTATCCTCCATGGAGACAGACACCGTCAAGGACAAACACCTGGACCATCTCCTCCCCACAAAGAGATACGGGCTGGTGGGAAAGCTGCTGACCAGCAAGGTCACAAGCTCCCTCCTCTCTACAAGCGTCTCAAGGGCAAAGACAGGCTGGTGGGAAAGCTCCGACCAACACGGCCATATGCTCCCCCTCCCCTACATAAAGCCCCAAATAAAACCCCTTCCTTTTAGCTTTTCGGGGAGTTTGGGATTTGAGCCTTAGCTGCCCTCTCTCCTTGCTCAGCGCTGTGCAAAAATAAAATTCCTACTTTCTTCCACCACACCCAGTGTCAGAGATTGGTTTGCTGTGCAACGGGTGAGCGAACTCACTTCAGGTTCGGTAACATTATGGTGTCCCAAGGCATTTGCACAGTGTCTGACCCCTGGGAGTTAGTTGCTTTTCCTGGTAATGACTCACATCAATATATTTCTTACCTAAGAGAAAGTAGCTCCCTGTCCAGGAGTTGAAAGCGATAGTTAAATTTGAGTTACCGTATTTCTTAATGGTAGCACTGGTAATGGATGCTCATAAAGGATAGAGGTAGAGAATACACAAAAACAGCCTTTAAAGAGCCATCTCCTGGAGATGGGATCTGGGTAGTTTGTTTATTTTAATGTCGTACCCAAAGTATAAAGTCCTGTGGCTGATTTTAGCAGCTGTAGTCAAATTTATGGCAGTTTCTAGAAGCAGCACAGCATAAGGAAAAAAAATTTTGGGCTCTAGAACAAAACAGATAAGAGGATTGCTGATCATCCCCCAAAATTGTTAGCTCTGTCGCTATGGGAGTTACTTGACGTGTTTGAAGTCTCAGTATTCTTATCTACCAAATGGAGATAATAGTAAATAGCTTGCAGCATTGTTGTGAAGATCAAAGCTAAAGCTAAGACACTTAGATCTCTGAGCACCTAGGAGATGCTCAATGGTGAGAGCTATCTTAATATTTACTTTTGTAATTTCAAAGCTTCCTGTGAACCATACTTATCCAGGGCGGGATTATCCTTCTGATGTAGTCATATAAAAACTGAGTTTCTCTTCTCTTTCCCTTTCCTTCTCTCCTTTCTTCTTTCTTTCTCCTTCTCTTCCTACTCTCACCCCTCAAATTAATTAACCCTCCTTAACATATTTTTTGGGTGTATTTAGTCCCCTTAGAAGTAATAAATAACATTGAATGTTAAGATTTCCAAGTCACATTAACCAGGTCATCTTCCTGCTTATTTCTCCAGCTTTCTCTCTTTTGACATAAAGAAAAACTATAGCTATGAGGTTTTTCAGAAAGCATACTATTTGTTTTACTCAGAAATTTACCCCTGGAACAAATTGAGCTTCCAAGCAATAAAACTGCCACACGCAAGGCTTCTTTAAAAGAAATTCTACTTGAAGATGTATTGGGGACTAGAATATTAGAAGAAAGTGACAGGCTTCTGATCACAAAAGCAACTATTCCCTTCAAAAGAGAAAAATACAATAAAATTCCTAAGCAACTTACAATGTCATTGCATTTAGAGGAATATTGAACTATGCCTCTATGGTGTTTTCCTATGAGCATAATCATCCACTTAGCCATGGAATCATATTTTGTAAACAAGAGCACTGGAAAGGGACTTAGGATGCCCATGGGGTTTTCTCAGCAACACTGGTGGCTCAGAGGCTAGCATTGAGTGGGTCATTAGCCTCCTTGAATTTCCATTTTCACATTATTGCATAGTTGGGTTTAGGATTTTCTTTCCTCTTAGAAACAGGAGGTCTTTACGTTCCTTTAGTGCAATCAGAACTAAATCAAGAAGTGAAGGGAGCAGAGAATATGACGCTTGAGAGGTACTTAGGATAATATGCAGATTCATTAGATGGTGACCATGATCCTGCCTCTCCACCAGCCTCACTTCAAGCACTATCCCCGCCATCCTTAACCCTGTCCCCAAGATTTTCCCACTAGTAATCTCTCCATAAGTTCTCCCCTCTGTTTGAAGAACTTTCCCCCTCTATAAACCCAACTACTCATTTGTTCATTACATGAATAATTCTTGAGGATTCACAATGGTCCTGCTCTGGTGCTGGGTGCTAGAGAGCCATAAGATAGACAAAGTCCCTCCTTCAGGTATTTGATGTTCTAGTGAGGGAGCTAGACAAAAACAAGCTGACACATAAACAGGAAACTGCAGACGATAGTAAGTTGTATGAAGAAAATAAACATTCCTCAGGTCCCCACTGAAATATTACCTCCCCAATTCCTACTCGTGATGCAAATTAGGACATCTTCTTACTGTCTTTGCTCATACGTTTTTTTATTCTTTCTATTTTTGCTCACTTTTGTGTCTTGAGCCCCAATCGTGGTACCTGGCCTACAGTAGACCTCCAGTGATATATTTGTCTAATAGATTAATAAATTATGGTTGAGGATCTGGGGCAAATCAGAATTGTCAAGCACCTGTTGCCAGATATTTATAGGAAATCAGAAATATGTTTTTACAGTGGTAAGTACCAAACTCACTCATTCTTTTAATATTACTCCAAGGAATAAATATATAAATGGTCTTAAAGAATGAAAGAGAATTCAAAGCTGAACAAGGGTCATTAGAAAGGAAAATCCAATGACTAGGAATTTACAATTAGCCTGGCAATGCTAGTGAATGGGGCATAAGGGTGTAGTTTTTAAGGAAATTACTCAAATTTTGAGTAAATCATTCAACTTTGTTATTAGTAAGAAAAAATAGAGAGGAGAGAGAATTACTATTTTAATCTTCATTGAGCATTTCACTAGGTACATTTCATAGGCTAACCCATTTATTCCTCAAGAAAACATCAATGTCATTATCTGTGTTTTATTTGATGGGGAAGTCGGGTCTCTAAGACATAATATAGTAACTAGGTATTTCAACTGTGTTAGAACCCAGATGTTTTGGTCTCTATAGTTTATACTCCTTGACTACACAAAACTGTCAGTTTTATGGTATGTTTGTTATGCTTTTATATTTTGCTTGAAACTTCCCAAATTATAATCTGGGTCCTAACTAAATAGATCTATTTAGCTGAGATGAGTCTTTTTCCAGTCCAAAGTATGTTGATCCGTAGCTGAGGGTCTAAGGTCTATACTTAGGGGTAACCACTCTGTCTTGGGGATGTTCATTCTTTCTTGGGTTAGCCCTTTCCCATCATTGAATTATTTACAACTTTTGAAGGTCAATTTCTACAGAGATAATGAGGGTGAAATACAAAGGCATGCCTAAGAGCAAAAGAGGTGGATCTAGCGTGAATGGGAAGTTTTGGAGGCGCCAGCATGGCAATTGGGATATTGATTTGCTAATGCACACTCTTCCAATGGGCTTCTTCCCCTATCAGGTGCTACTTCTTCATTCTTTGGCTTGCATCTCAAGTGTAGCTGGAATAGAAACATGGGTAGAGTTAAAAGAGGTATGTTATACAAAAATAGCCAAATCCACACTCAAAAAGGACCTGTAGTGAGATCAAGGAAGATGGAAAAGGGAGACGGTGGTGATAATAAGCAAACTCACTGAAGGGAACGTCTATCTGTCTATTTAGAGAGATAGAAATTAAGAGGCATGTGTAGTCAAAGTGGTGACTTGGGCCATTTGGGCTGCTATAACAGAAATACCATAAACTGGGTGGCTTACAAACATCAAACATTTCTTTCTCACAGTTCTGGAGGCTGGGAAGTCTAAGATCATGGCACTGGCAGGTTTGGTTTCTGAGGGCCCACTTCCTCCTTGACAGCTGTTTTCTCACTGTACCCTCACCTGGAGGAAGCAGCAAGGGAGCTTTCTCCAGCCTCTTTTATAAGGACACTAATCCCATTCATGAGGGCTCCATCCTCATGACCGAATCACTTCCCACAGGCCCCACCTTCAAATCCTTGAGGATTAGGATTCAACACATGAATTTTGGGGGAACACAAACATTCCATCTGTGGCAAGTGGTATTCAACTTGTTTCTAGTTGCAGAACTCTTTTGTCAAATAAGACATTTCAGAGAACTCCAAAATACAAAACATATAAAAGGGAAAGTTCTCTGGAACATGCTGAGAACCCAGGTCATATGGTCTCAGGCACCCCTCACATCTTTCCCCCCAAACTTGGCAGTACCTGAGGCACCTCCTAGTTATACTATGGCACCAAGAAAGCCACTGGGAAATAGCTGGTGCAATATTGTGGTTTATAAGAAATATATATTTGGTCATTCAGATGACCATATTCATATATATTTGATCTTCCTCCACAGTTCCTGACTAATAGCTCCCCAAACCCTTGGAATTTCCTAAGCTATAAAGGAAATGGGAACTTCTTTTGTTATAATATTTGGTCTCTGTCCTCAGTTCCTGAAAAAGCTTCAGAGCCATAAAAGTGCACTGGATGTCTTATTATTCATAATAAGCCCCTTGCCACCATAACTGAGTCTATGTAAATACAGTGACTTTTGGAAGGATGGGGGCTGCTTGTCAGAAGAACCAACCATGAATAGAAGGGTGAAACTTTCAGTCCCACCCTCTGATTTTAGGGGAGGGGCAGGGGATAGAGGTTGAATCACCAATGGCCAATGAGTTAATCAATCATACTTATGTAATGAAACCTCCATAAAAAAACGAAAAACAGGGGGTTCAGAGAGCTTCCAGGTTAGGGAACCAGAATGCTTGCTCGCGCCACCATGCTAGAACCCAAACTCCATTAGAACAGAAGCTCCTTGCTCAAGAGCTTGCCCTATGTATCTCTTCATCTGGGTGGTGATTTGTATTTTTTAATATCCTTTGTAAAAAACCTGTAATCTAGTCAGTAAAAGGGATTTCCTGAGTTCTGTGAGCTTCTCTAGCAAATTAGTATAGTCCATGAAGGGGGTTATTGGAACCTCCAGTTTGTAACCAATTAGTCAAAAGCACAGGTAACAACCTGGGCTTGCAATTGGTGTCTGAAGTGAAGGGCGATCTTGTGGGACTGAATCCTTTACTTGTGGAATCTGATGCTACCTCCAGAAAGTTAGTGTTAGAACTGAGTTAAATTGTAGGACACCCAGCTGGTGTCAGAGAATTGCTTGGTGTAGGGGGAACCACATCCCCATTTGGAATTGGGTGCAGAACCCAAAGGAGCTGGGAAACCATCAATTAAATTAGACAGATTTGGATTCCAGTCTTAGCTCTGTGTCTTCTTACTCTAGGACTTTGAGCAACTTAATTACTCTGATTGATGATGTTTCTTTATTGTGATGGTTAATGCCCATAAAACATTAGCACATTACCTGAGTGATAGTGTAGATGCTCAATAAACATCTCTGTTGGAAGAAAATTCAATTAGAAGGGAACATTGAGCTCTCCCTACTAAGTTAAATTGATGATGTTTGGAGATTACTTAGCTAGTAAGCTCATATTTAAAGGATCCATTAACCATGTGTACTTTCATTTGGAAAGGAGGGTAAGCTCTTCTTATCATCTCTGTTTTCAGAGTGGAGATAGTAAAAAACCAAAAGAAAAATACACAGGGCTTGGGCCACTCATTATGATTCAGAAACATGAGTTAGAAAGGGCAGCTGTCTCCCTGCTTTGAGAGCAGGTAACGGCATCATTTTTGTAAATGAGAGTGGAGATGAAGTCACTGTGATACACATTTCTGCAATAATAAACCAGAGAACATTAGAGACAAATAAACACTTGTTGCCAGGGGAATATTCTCCTCCAGTAAAGACAGGCATTAATTCTCACAATAGAGTCATCTAATAAGTGATTCATCCAGACACTAATATCGAATCAGTTCACACCTTTAATTGCTCTAAGAACCTTTTAAACACTGTAGCACATTTAAACATACTCAGGGTTATTCGTCGTTCCAAGTTAATTCCTTAGTCAAACTAGTTTCAAAATGAGTAAATGACACAAAAGGAAAGCACATTATCACTTCACACTAAATGCTAAATGTCACAATTCTTTTCCTTACATAAGTAGATTTTTACCTGCAATGTTTTTCCTTAGACTTTTTCTGACACTTTAAAAGATTAATAGAAACTACTTGTGAAGTCATAGAAAGTTTGCTCTCCTTGACTTATTAAATAAATAGATTTCAATTTTTCTATGGAGTTGCTTTTCATTTTTTACAACACTGCAATGTTTTACCTACTTAATTTCACAATGTGAGTCATTAATAATGAAATATATTTGCCACGTTCAGTGAAATGAAATGTGATGCCAAATTAAAACGTATTAGTGTATTTTCTTTACGTTTAGTATTTTTCTCCCACATATATGACAATCCTTAGATAAATAAAAATACTACCCTGAATTATACTACTTTTCCACAAGGGGGCTCTTGAAAGGTGAAAATACAGCCTGTGACTAGTGATCTGCCTACATCTATTGGTAAAAACTAGAGAAACAAGATTTTTAAATATTTCCCTGAGAATTAACAAAATTTTTAAAAATTACTTTGAATTAAATTAGCATTTCCACTAACTAGAGTTAGCTAATAGCAATAAAAGCTAAAGTTTATCAAACGCTTCCTGTGTGTCCGATAATGTGTAAAGTGCTGTATGTGTAGCTGTTATTATTAATTGCACTTTACCCAGTCAGTTATGGTAAGCATGGGACTCTGGAGCCAGGTGGCCTGGATTTGGATCTCTGCTCTGCCATTTTTCTTATTTCTGTGACCTTGGGTGAGATGTTCGTCACTTGACTTTATCTGTCTTCGGTTCCTCTTCTGTAAAATGAGGTTGCTGGAAGTACCAAGGGACTTGAGACACCTAAAGAATTTAGAAGAATGCCCGGCGCATAGAAAGTGCTTTGTAAGTTCTCACTACTAGTACCATGACAGAGGACAAAAGTGAGGCACAGACAGATTAAATGATGTGCCCAAAAGCACACAGCTCAATCAGTGTGCTAGAGTGTGTTCTCACCAATGTGCTCTAGTATAAGAGCCAACTAGCCACTCCACCCCCATACTGGCTCCCACTGCCAGTGCCAGGGAACTGACTCCACATTTGCTCACATTGCCAGCACAGTCTACACTCCTGAATGTTCCTGTGCCTCTTAGTTACCCACGCCGCGGCTGTAATTACTGATTTATAGCACTGTTACCCCTCCTCATATTCACTGACTGATGTATTGAACTCTGCCATAAGGCTACTTGAGTTCCAGGACAATGTCTTCTTTACTTTTGCTTCCCTAGCACATAGTAGGTACTTACTTTGGTACAAGGATGATTTGAAAATAAGGACATGCTAATCTCTGCAACTGTCCTGTAAAATAGGTTCTGTTTATCCCATTTTACAGATGAGTAAACTGAAATTCTAAAAGGCTACATCATCAAGATCTCATAGCTTGAAAATAGCCAAGCTATTTGAAATTAGACCTGACTCCAAGGCCTGTGTTCTTTTGGCTATAGTACCTGCCCAAACACGCTCATGATTGTGCATTTACTGACTGAAGGAAGCATGTGAAAATCCCATCGAGAAATATACCTGAGCGCTTTGAAGATGACGCATAGATGATTGATAGATACATGATCGATACAGATGGATAGATGATTGATACATGATAGATGTGGATGGATAGATGATTGATAGATAAATAGATGGTTTATTTATTCTTTTCATCCTACCACAACTTAAGTATTCAGATGAGGATTGTTCCCCTCAAATAATTATGGTCAAATTGTGCACTTTTTTCAACAAGGTTAAAAATTCTCAAATTGACTTTATAACTCCTCTTTTAGAATTGTTTTTGCAGAATATTTAAAAAAATGTAATCATGGGATAGACCTTGAGGGCATTATGCTAAATGAGATAAGTCAGACAGAGGAAGACAAATACTGTATGATCTCACTTGTATGTGGAATCTGAAAAAGCCAAATCTGTAAAAACAGAAAGTAAATTGTCGCTACCAGGGACTGAGGGGTGGATGGGTTGGGGAGATGGTTTTTAAGGGTACAAATTTACAACTGGGAGATAATTTCTGGAGATCGAATGCACAGCATAATGATTATAGACAACACTAGTGCATTATAAACTTCAAAGTTGCTAAGAGACTAGATCTTAATTGTTCCCACTACAAAAAAAGAAATCATAATCATGTGATGTGATAGAAGTACTAGTCAACACTACACTGGTAATCAAATTGCAACATAGAAATGTATCGAATCAATGCATTCACCTTAAACTAATACATGCTATACGTCAATTATATCTCAATAGGAATAAATATAAAAATGCAACTATGGGCAGATATTTAATTATAGTTAATAATTAAGTCAGATGTTTTTTCAGTTCTAGAGACACCACGGTGACCCAAAGCAGGTGTGGTTACAGCCTTCGAAGACCTTCCATGCTTTTGGGGGAGGCAGACATGAATTCAACAGTTGCCCAGATAATAGAAAAATCACAACTGTGAAAGCACTAAGAATAAGACGATTACACAATGAAAGTGTATCACAGAGAGAGTCACCTGGTCAGAGACTCAGGGAAAGCTTCCTTCCAGGGGAGATTCTGAACTGAGGGTCACATGATGAGTGGGTGTCAACCAGGTGAAAAGAGTGGGGAAGAACGTTATTCCAGGCAGAGGAAACCGCATGTCCAAATTCCTGTAGCAGGGATACTGTCGTGGATGAGGAGCAAAAAGATGGAGCAGAGAGTAAGGAGGAGCATGGTTCAGGAAGAGGCTGAAAGGTAGAAGGCAGACAATTCATTAATTTAGTAAACATTTACTGGGAACCTGCTAAAGCCCAACGTACGGAGAAATCACGAAGTGGTAAAGAATTTTTCTCTCAAGGAATCATTTAGTCTGGCAGAAGATGGACACACACACATTTGTAGATATAATATAATATAATACAATCAGTATCGTAACAGCGGTCGGAACAAAATGCTGTGGGAGCGCAATAGGAGTAATTAATTCTGATTGAGGAGGAACAGGAAGGAAGGAATCGGCGAAGATTGCATGGAGTAATTGACATTTGAGCTGAGCCTTAAACCTATTCCAGGCAACAGCTTGGAGAGAGGCACGAGATGTAACAGTGACTGTAAGTCTATTAAATAACAATTCCTTTGAAGAATCTATTTATGGACTTAGTTATTCTCTTTTCTTTCCGCTTCCTAATATTGAAAAGGAAATGTTTATCAAATCATTCAGCATTTCTCAACCGCCGCCACTAGGTGGCAAACGTTTCCAAACTATGCCAGGAGCGTGTGCTGATGATCAGAGGCTGCTGGACACCGTTTTTTGGGCTCTCCAGCAATCATAAACAGAATATGCTAAAAGATTCTCATTATTGTCATTTTGAGCACCGTCACTGTTTTGATGAAATAAAAGATAGCAGCAGGAACAAAATTGTATTCAAAAAATGTAAACACAGGTTTTATTGGCAGAAACTAAAATTCTGCTCTTTTAACAATAGAACCCTCCACTTCAGACTTAGAACAAGGCCAGAGAAGTGGAGCAGCTCCATCACAGATTGCCATCTCCATGACAACCTTTGCAGTTCCATGAACAATTAAAGCTACAGTATCATTTTGTCAGGAAGAAAAAAAGTTGGAGTGCTGGCTTGTATTCACATTTTAGAAAGGGTTAGAGAAATTAAATTGATTCTAATTAGTGAGGCTGAATTATCGGGGTGAGGGAATAAATTTGAAAATGGTTCACAGAAGCAACCCTCTCTCTCTCCTCCATTAGGAAACAAAACTACGTATTTTGTGCTGTTTGATGTACTGACGTTATCGCTATCCTCTTTAGCTTTCTTTGACAACAGCTCTTTTGTGCCAGGCATCCTCAAAAATCCTGGCTTCATTCCCCTTTAGGCTGTCTTTGTGGATGAAAAAAATCTGTCCATTACATTAGCAATTAGTTTTCTACCAGATGGTCTGGAAAGTGTTGGGACTCCCTCAGAGTCCTGGAATAACCTCATCTCCAGGCCCTGTGCGCTTTTTCCTCTTCTGAAAGCATTTCTGGATTTTTAGTTGTAAGTGAGAAAATCTGTAGGGCTCAGCTTCCCTCTGCCCTGAAGTGGATTGTTCAGACTTTCTGAAGGGTTCAAAGAAACTATTTAAAGTTAAAAAATGAAACATAAAGAAAGTTTAGTGGAACAAGAGTGTGGTGTACGAAGAGCAAATGGGTGATGAAGGATTTTATGACTTGCTAACTTTTCAAGACTGTACGAAAGCATTTAACATAGAGAATAAAGACCAGCACCTTTGCTCCTTTAAAAAAAATATTAATAAAGAAAGAATAAAGATAGTAATGGGAGCTGAGCTTTCATGTTATTTCTTCAAACCAGTAATATGAAACATATAGTTAAATTTGAGACATTTCTGAGATGTCTGAGGATGGAACCCAGTTGGTACTATATTACCAATGGTTATAATGGAGTATTATTCCATGAAAATCATAAACATATATATTTTTTCTTCCCTTTAGAAATGTACAAGTATGACCCTTTCTGAAGTCAGAAGGGTGTGACAGATGGCTCTTTATGGACCCTTTCAGTTCCAGCCTCCTATATTTTTACAGGTATGAAATGCAGGCACTATGACACTATTGCTGTACTCATTTTGACCATCATTAACATTCTATAAAAATGGCTGGGAGAAATGGGTAGCCAGTCTGGAATCCAGTGCACTTGTGGATAGAGGCTGTCATTGCTTGAAGAAGGCACTGTGGTTATCCCCTTGTTGCATGGGAAAATTGAGACAAAGGGTAGTTAAATGTCTTTCCCAGCACTAAATCCACTGTAGATGACTTATTTCTGTCTGTCCAGAATGTCTTTGGTTAAGTACACTTACTTCATTCGTGTCTGGAAGTGAATGCAGCTGCCCCTATCTTTGGCCCCACAGCGGACGTGGAAGGGAGGCCTGGACAAAGAGAAAGTTCCGTCTCCCGGCCAAAATCATACATTCAGGAATGGACGCAGGGCATGAACTTTGCCAATGGAAATTGTCTCCTCCCAGGGAACCTTGAAGCTATTGGAAAAGAAACCATATCTTTTTGTTTGTGGGGCAAATGTAAGCCTGGAATTATTGGTGGTCGTTTTTTCCATCTTAGAAGGAGAGCTTGTCTGAGAATGAAGCTAACAAAATTACAGCAAAGAAAATATACCCTTTTATACACAAAAAAATATTTTAACATATGGATTTAACATATACAGACATAGACACCTAGTTAGATTTTAGCTGTGAGGCGAAGAGAAAAAGAAAATATGTCTAATGATAGTGTCTAATGAGCCCTTATAACTAGATCCTGACAAACTCACCTGGATCCTTGTAACTTGTAACAATGAGGAGTTTTTTTAATTATTCATTTTACTTTTTAAATTATCATACAGTGGAATATACAGTTTTGTGTACAGTTCCATGAGTTTCAGCACTTGTATAGATTCGGTAACTACCACCATCATTTAGAATATGGAAAGAGTTCCTTCTGTTGCCTCAGACAACTCCCTCAAGACATCCCTTTATCACCACACCTTCCTATACTCCTCAGCTTTGCTAACCATTGATCTGTTTTGCATGTCTATAAACTTATCTTTTTGAGAATGTTCTATAAGTGGAATCATATGGTACAGAACTTTGAGACTGGCTTCTTTCCCTCAGGATAACATATTTGAGATTCATCTGAATTGTGGCATGAATCAACAGCTTGTTCCTTTTTATTGCTGAGCAGTATTCCATTGTACAGATGTTTCATAGTTTATCCATTCACTCATTGAAGGACTTTCGGCTCTTTCCAGTTTTGGAAAGACTTTCTGAAGAGAGCTACTATATAAACATTTGTGTACAAGTTTTCCTGTGAACATAGCTTTCATTTCTCTAAGGAGTGGGAGTTACTGAGTTGTGTGGTGAGTATATGTTTAACTTTATTGGAAACAACCAAAGTGTTCTACACATTTGCATTACCACTAGCAATGTATGAGAATTCCAGTTGCTCTGTATCCTCATCAGCACTTGGTATTATCAGTATTTTTCTTTTAGCCATTTTAATAAGAGTGTAGTGGTATCTCATTATAGTTTAAATTTGCATTTCACTTATGGCTGATGATGCTGAAAATTTTTTAAATATGCTGATTTTCCATCTTTATAACCTCTTTGGTGAGTGTCCAAGATTTTGCTTGTTTTAAAAATTAGTTTCTTTGTTTTCTTACTATTGAGTATTGAGAGCTATTAAGTGTCTATTTCACAGAGCAAAAGTTTTTCATTTTGAGGAAGTTTCACTTATCATTTTTTTCCTTTATGGATTATGCTTTTGGAGTCATGTCTAAAAACTTTTTGCCTAGACCCAGGTCACAAAACTTTTTTCTTTTGTTCTCTTTTAAGCTCCTTAGGTGGTTTTAAAACAAAGTTAACTTTGAGAAGCATTACCACTCTCATCCAGGAAGCATATATTCTCTAGAAGTTGATGGAAAGTCCTAGCTTGAGAATTACCTACATCCACTGCTGGATTCAAATATAAAAAAAGTATATTTGGTCAATTTTCCAAATAGATCTTTGGAGAGTTAACTGTCAAAGGAATAAGAAACTTTCCAAAGAAACTCAGGCTAAAAGACAAGAAAGCCAGGCATGCGCTCCTGATAACTGAATTTTAAATTTGAGTGAGAGAGTGTTTCTTAGTACAACAGTGTTGCTCTAAATTGTCTCTAACTTTCTGTTTGAATTCTAGGAGAAGGCAGAAAGTTAAAAGTAAAAGAGATATTTCACTCTAATAAACCTGAAAGATTTGTTCTCAAATTTAAAGAGAGAAATTTAAATGCTCCTCCAATTTATTGTAAAATCCCAGAATGTGTTTGCGCCCTGCATTTGCCCAGTGCATCCCCAGCAGCACCCTGTGGAACTGGGGAGACTGCTCCACTAAGATGGCAATGCAGGGGGACTCAGGGGTTCCCAGGGAAACCAGCAGGAGTGGTGCCTCGTTGAAGTGGCAGAGATTGGAGAAGGCGGTGTGAAAGTGGAAACGGTGCTGGTGTCTACTTGGAATGGCGACACTTGGTAAATGGAAGCAACACCTGACACTGTGACAGGTCCAACAAAAGCAACCACCCAGTGGAAAGGCCAAAACCCAGAAGGCAAGAAGGGGAAAAACATGACCAAAAGCTAGAATTGTTGCTAGAATTTTTCTGAGAGTTTGAGTGATCATGAAAGGCAGGTTGGCGCAAGAGCCAGTGAAGCATGGGTTTCTGGTGACATTGCATTTGGTGCCTATTCTAGTCACTAACTGCATTTTATCAAGCTGTGTATTTGAGTATCTTGTTTCCTTTTAAGTAGTTTAAGGAATAGTAACAAGCCGATGGATGCTGGAGTTTGCAACAAATATCTAGGAGTTGACCCTGTGTCTCAAAAGGACTGTACCATTTATATGCTTTTAAAAAATGCCATTTCCCAGACCCTACTCAAGAACTTCTGCTTCATCCCTCTGAAGGTTGCCCACATGCCTGTGTTTTTAACAAGGCCCACAGAGTATTCTGGTCCAGGACAAGACTTGAAAATCTCTGCTCTGAAATTCAACACAGAAGATTAAACAGCTTATGGGGTGATGGGATAGCATAGAATGCAAGAAGCATGCTGTTCTAGTAAGCACTTTTGGATTAGTGTAAGTTAGCTTTACAGATAAATCCACCAGCTCAGTTCCTGCAGATAGAACTGTGTTTTTTCAGCAGGCCAGAAGTCCCAGCAGATGGAAGTGTTATACATTGGATTATTGGGATGCTGAAATGGGCCACCCACATCCTCACTTCAGGAAGGAAGGATTTGCTCCCCCAGCTGATTCAGTGATTGCCAGAAGACTGCCTCACCTTGGGTCACACACCTTTTTTCCAGCTTGAATCTAATGACTTATGAATGTAGAGGGAATAAAACCTGCTCGCCTTAGGACAGCTCTGCACGGTCATCCCAGCCGCAGCTCTCTTTAGGGTTAGGTGAGATCTTGATTGAGACTGCACTACAGGCCAGCTTCTCCCTCTATCCAGTTCTGCTTCCTTCCTCTCCCTTCCGCAGGGGTCAATCCCAAGAGCAACCACGACTCAGCAAAGGTCCTGTATGTCAATCCCCATCTCAGAGTACACTTCCCAAGGAACTCAACCTCTGTCAACTCTTCAGGTTGCACATGGTCAAAACCAAACCAGCTTAAGGAAAGGAGGAAATTCATCATAAAGATACTGGGTTATCTCAAGTTGAATTACAAACAGCGGGAAGAGCAGAGATGCAGGACAGATCAGAAACAACTGGAATTACAGCATGAAGGCCACCAGATTGCTGTCTCATGCTCTCCTACTCTCTTGGTCTCTCTTTCCTTCTGTCACTCGCTCCATCTATGGTCTCTGTTTCTCTTTGTCAGCTAGATTTATTCTATTACTGCCAACTGGCTACTTCTACTAGATGGGAGATGTGGCTGTTATATTTTACATTTGTACATTTCTACCATCAAAGAAGGACTAAGTCTTTTTCTCAATCCAGTCTGTAAATTCTTAGGGAAGATTCCGGTTGTCCAGATTGGGTCAGCTTCCAAGGACTGGACCAATCACCTGTTGTTACTGGGCAAGGGAAGGTAAGAACACGCCAGCTTTCTCTGAAATCACATTGGTGGAGGAAGGAGAGCACTTCACAAAGAAGATGGGGAAAAGAAAGCTTGTCCCTGGGGAGGGACCTGGGGAAACAGTGTGTGCGGAAGTGAGCATATTAAACAGCTGATGTATTCTGAGCAGAAGTCTCTACAATACCATAAAAAATGCCATTGTTATAATAATTTAGTATCTACAGTGCTTTGTGGTTCAAAAACATCTTTATCTTACTTTGTCTCATTTTCATTTTTACAAGATTTTAAATGTATGAGAAAATTAGTAAGTGCCTTCATGAAAATCACAGGCCTACTATGAGTTAGATCTGGGGCCAAAACCAGGTCTTCTGATTCCAAATCCAAGTCTAAAAACTGTCTACTTTTGTACCTACTTACTCGTTCTTTTTGCCAAAAAACATATGAATCTTAATTGGTCCCCTGTTCAAGCAGTTATACGTACTCGCCTTTTGCTGAGAAGAGTACATAATGCATCCAAATGTGTGTGCTTCCTCATGGCTACATTGAAGCCTCATCAGAATAGGTGACCGCTTAGAATGCCCATTAATTAGGACACAGATCACTCTTCCACCAACTTCCAAAATGACACAAAGACAAAAAAGCATCTTACCTGAATTCCCACTGGCAAATAATGCTTTCTTAATAGCCAATCAAAATAAATGTATTATTTCACAAAGGCCACTCTCAAAGATATACACCTCAGACTAAGGAGACTTTTTTTTGATCAAGAGATGATGACATTTATTTTAATCTTCTAGCTCTTTTCCCTACATACCAGGAATCAGTCTATGATACAGTTTTGGATCTTAAATTTGATTTCACTTAAGATTAGTTTAAGTATTATTTTATACTCATATTTACATTTTTAATCAAGTCAGAACATGATAACAAAGATAAAAAGTGTATATTCTTAAATAAAAAGCTGGATAAATTTTTGCATATACGTATATATATAGAACTTCCCGTGCAAACAATACTTAGATCAAGATACAAATCAAGGTTTTATTTTGCCTTTGCCTAGTTTATCTCTGGTGTCCATAAATAAATAATATTCTGACATTCTGGCTGCTATCATCATCAATGTGTTTTGCTTCTTCTTAAAGTTCATATAAATAAAATTATACAACATATAGTCTTTTATAACTGACCTTTTTCATTCAACATAATGTCTGTTAGATTCATCCATATTGTTTCACGTACCAATAGTTCATTCTTTCTTATTGCTAACGTAGAATTCTATTGTAGGAACATATCACTATTTATCTATTCTTTTATTGATGGGCATTTGGATAGTTCCCAGTTTTTAGCTATTATGAATAAAGTTTCTTGAAACATTCTTGTCTTTATTTTGTGTGTGTGTAAATGTATGGGCTCATTTCTCTTAAGTACCTACCCAGGAGCTGAATTGCTGAGTCATAGGAGAAGTTTATGTTTAGATTTAGCAAAAACAGCTAATATTTCAAAGGGGTTATATCAGTTTATTATCCCACCAGCAAAATATGAGAATTCCTGTTGCTTGTTTTCCTCACCAACAGTTGGTATGGTCAGTCTTTTTAATTTCAGCTATTTGGTAGGGGGGAAAGTATTACATTGTTATTTTAATTTACATTTCCATAGTGAATAATGGAAACTTTTTCATACACTTACTGATTATTTGGAGATCCTGTCTTGCCAAATTCCTTTTTAAGTCATTTGTAATTTTAAATTTGAATTGCTTGTCTTTTGCTTATTGATCTGAGAGTGCACTTTATATATTCTGGATATTTGTCAAATATGTATGTTGCAAATACCTACCTTCTTCCATCCTGTGGCATAATACTTCCCTTTAATGGCAGTTTTTGATGAACAGAAGTTTTATCTTCACATTAGGTACATAATCCATCTCAATTTAATTTTTAAGTGTTGTATATGAAGTAAAGATTAAAGTTCATTTTGCATTCATATAAATATTTAATTGGTCCAGTGCTACTTGTAAGAAGACTACCGTTTTCTCCATTGAGTTCTTTTGTTTTAAATCACATGACCAGATGTATATGAGTGTGCAACTGGATCCTCTATCCTGTTCCATTGAGCTCTTTGTCCAGCCTTGCATCTATGGTATACTGTCTTATTATATTATATTATTATATTGTATAAAGCTGCATCTTTAATTCCTGGTAATCCTCCAATTTTAATTTAGTCCTTCAAGATTGTATTGCTTCTTTTATATCCATTGCTGTTTTTTGTATATTTCAAAATCAGTTTGTCAATGTACGCAAAAAACCTACTAGAGTTTTTATTGAGATTGTATTAGCATGTATATCATTTATGAACATGTTACATCTCTCCGTTTATTTGGCCCTTCTATAATTCCCCTGAGCAGTATTTTGTGATTTTCAGTGTGCGGATCGTGCTTGCACTGACCCTCTGCAGATGGAGAGCACACTAATGAGCTAGGCTAGAGAAGAGCCCGAGAGCAGAGAGACCAGAGGCCAGTGAGATATTGAGGAACTCCAGGAAAACTAGTGTCACCCTGGAGTTCCGCATCCTTCTCAAGCTCCATTTACGTTAACAATGTGTTTTCCTAATTGCAAACAATATTATCCTAGCATAATAATCCCCTCTGCTTATGGTCGCTGATTGTGGCTGGTAACCACAGCCACAAAATACCTTCACAGCAACACCTAGATTAGTGTTTGATTAAATCACTGGTTACCATAGTTTGGCCAACTTGACACAAAAAAACTAACCATCATTCCAAGAAATGCCAACAGCCACCAAAAGCTGGAAAAGCCAAGGAAGGGTTTCTCCCGAAGGGTCTCTGGAGAAAACAAAGCAGCTTTGCTAACACCTGAATTTCAGACTTGTAGCCTCCAGAACGATGAGAGAATAAATTTCTCTTGTTTTAAGTCACCCAGTTTGTGGTAATTTGCTACAGTGGCCGTAGGAAACTAACACAGGCGGTTTGAAGCTATCGATTTGGGAGTTACAGGCGTAATGGAAGGAGGAAGGAGAATGAGATGGAGGATGTGGTATCAGAGAAATTCAAGAGAAAAAAGTATTTCAAGAGGCTATACTGTCAAATGCCAAAGGAAGATCAAATAAGACAAAGACTAAAAGATTTTCATTAGATTTAGCAACAAAGATAGCAATGGAAATCATTGTGAAGACAGTTTCATTTTAAAGACGAAACGCAGATTTTCATGTGCAGGATGGTTAATGGTTAAATGAAGACTTAAAAATAGCAATTCTAGGCCTCTCTCTTTTTACGAAATGCTTGAATTTGAAGAGAAGGAAGGAGGTAAGTCTGTAGTTAAAGAGGTATGTAGGATTAATATGTTTGCTTCCTTGTTTAAGATAGAAAAGTCTATGTATTTAAATCTTCTTCAACCACTGAAATGGCAAAGAGGAAAAAAAAAGGGAGTAATATAAATAAAAGTGAGAAACTTGTAAAACACTATCCTTGAGGAAATGGCAGGTTTAGCGTCCAAACTTTAAGGAAGAGAAATTGTACCTCTTCCATCGTAAACACAAGCATCAGGGAAGAACGAGTTCAAGCAAATTGTATATGGGATTTAAGGAAGCTGAGGAAAATCTTGCGTGATGATTTCCATTTTCTATATTCTCTGCAAAGTTGAAGTTATTTACTAAGAGTGAACATTGAAGCCTGGAGTTAGAAAGTTTTGAAATGAATAAGTTTTTTGCAATAGCCTATCTGGACAATGGGAGAGAAAACTAGTTGGAAAAAAACAATAGAATATTTCTTCACAGCCCTGAATATGCATTTTTGGTTAGAAACTATCAATTTGTAGTGGCACCAATCTGCGCATTCTAAAGGTCCCTGCTCTAATGCTCAGACTCCAGAAAAAAAAAAAAAGGACATTTGGGTTGATCCTGTGTTCACGTTTGATCTGTCAGGGACAAAGGCAGGACAAACTAATGAAAGTGAGAACAATAACAGGAGAATGATTGAAATAATGTTATTTCCAGGCTCAATAGATGCTTTTTTTCTCATTTGTTTCCTATTCCTGTACTCCAGCATCTAATCTCAATAAATGAGAAGCCATGTTGTCCACAGAAAAAAAGCAATCGTTAAAAGAAGGCTTCCAAAAGGGCAGAAAGAAGTGGGTTGGGTTGGAGAGGAAATCGAGTTAAGTGCCAGAGGAAAAGGTTAAGTCCAATAGTATTGGATAATGGGTGTGCCTGAGCCATTTGCTTCAGTAAATCTAGATGTTCAAAACAACGATTATATCTGAATGCTTTTTATAGGGCTATTTCTAAAGCATTGGAGTGGGAAAGGTGAGAGGGAAGTAAGGACGAAGGAATGTAACAAGAAAGGAAAGCCTTCCTAGGGCCTTATTTGATGTGTTTCCCACCACGGTTATCAAATAAACACCTGATGCCCAGGCAAATTGGAATTTCAGATAAACAATGTGTACATTTTTCATATAAATATGTCCCAAATATCAATGGGATATACTTATACTTAAAAGTACTCATTTTTTATTTGAAATTCATGTTTAACTAGATGTTCTGTAGTTTTATTTGCTAAATCTGGCAACCCTATCACTCCTCCCCTGACAGAGACGGTGTACAGTCAATTTTGCCAAGGAGTAGAATTACACAGCATCATTACCCCTGGGAGAGATTAAAGTGCTGGACTTAAAAAAAAAATGTTGCATTTATAATGTCTGTACAGTGAAGTTTCTTGAAGCACTATTCAAGCAAGATTTGAATCAGAAGTTTGCCTGTGTTTTATTCTGAAGCCTTCTTGATTTTATTCATTGTTTTTCTACAAAAGAAATTGTGTTTGACGCTATATCCCAGAAGTAAATCCGATGCTTGTTAAGGTGTGACTAGAATGAAGCTACTTTCAGATTATGGCTGTTTCTCCCCATCCTGGAGATATCTAAATGAAATCTGTCTCTAGGTCACGAATGAGTAAGCACAGTTGACAGACTTCATCAAAGTCCACCCTGAGAAAAAAGGTTGGATGTCTGGAGCTGAAGACAAAGAGAAAATGCCTGATGAGATCTTTTAAATTGAAGCCACTAAAGATGACATAATAGCAATTAATACATATAGAGTAGTGACTCCATGTCAGACACTGTCTTAAGTGCTTCATGTGCGTTAATTCTCATCACAATCTTATGGGTCAGATATTATTAATATCCACATTTTGTAGATGATGAAACAGAGGTTAAGTTCAAGATCACTCAGTCAGGAAAGAGGAGAGCAAGGATTTGAACCTAGACAGTTAGGCACCAGAAGCTCTGCTCTTAACCGCTGAACTATATTTCTTCAACATACCAAGAAAAGCTTTATGATTAAAAGATATTTAGGTAAATACTTCATTGGTACAAAAGGAAAAAGATCTGTGTCACGCCAGCACCAAGCATGGTGCTTAGCACATATAGTGGTCAATAAACCTTGGTTAATGGATTGTCTAAAACATCTCCCCATCCTCAGTGCAGCTATAGCATTGTTCATCCTTCTGTTGCAGCATTTATAACACTGTACTGAGTTTATTTGTTACTTAGATGTTTTCCTGTAGTAAACTATGACCTCCTTTGGATTAGAGATTAGGTATTTATACTCTCATTCTTAGCTCATGGCAGAGTGCCTTGTACATACCATTAGCTTGATTAATTGTCAATGAAGGAATAAATGAATGAATAAAAAAGAAAAAAATTCTAAAGTTGTAAGTTAAGCTGCAAGGTTTTTCCTGTGTGTGTGTTTTGGAGACATCAATCTTCTATAAATTTTTCTAAATATGCTGTGGAATTAAGGTAGAAAAGAAGGTGGCTTTCCAGGGTGTAATGCCAGATAGCCAAAAGCATTGCAGCGATGGATTCTGGCTTGACATACTTAATATTTATGCAGCAAAACTACCCTAAGGACCTCTTTGTGTGCTTCCTGATAATACTAATCTTATCCGGTTAGTTGTATCTTAGAAATTGATGGGGGTAAGGAGGACTGTTTGGACAAAAATAGATGCCTCTCAGTGCAAATTATAGAGGAAATCTTCAATTAAATTTCTAGTATTGCATCCATAAGTACTAATATGGAAAAATTGGGAAGGGTACTGAAATTTTAAAATTGAAATTGTATATATATATTGTAATATAATATACAAAATGATATATATATGATACTATATGTCTTTTAAATATATATCTCAAAGAACCTAAGAAACAGAAGGGTACCCACCACACTGATGACCTTTGATACCTCTGGGAAAGAGACTGGAATGGGAGGTGGTGATGAATGAAACGTGAGTTTTAGCCATAGCAGTTTTTTCTAAAATAAGAATATATTTAGGTCTCATTTATGTAATTAAAAATAATTCTTGGGGTCTGGCCCCGTGGCTGAGTGGTTAAGTTCGCACGCTCCGCTGCAGGCTGCCCAGTGTTTCATTGGTTCGAATCCTGGGCAAGGACTTGGCACTGCTCATCAAACCACGCTGAGGCAGTGTCCCACATGCCACAACTAGAAGGACCCACAACGAAGAATATATAACTATGTTTGGGGGGCTTTGGGGAGAAAAAGGAAAAAAATAAAATCTTAAAAAATAATAATAATAATTCTTAAAAGTGTAGCAATACTCTCAGTTATCAATAATATAAACGTTATCTTTAATGTCATTAAATTAATTTACAGTCATGGGGAACAGATGACACACTCTAAGAAATGTTAGTTCTTAAAGACTTTAAAAATAGGTTTACATAGAAAATATCTGATTGACAAAGTCACACACCTGTAAAAGTTCCAACAAGATGAACACACGTAAGGGGAAAAGTGAAAGTCCGCCATACCCTAGGCGAGGGAGATGGGATGGGGCAAAGTATGAAAGGAGCAGGAGTCTGAGATGTCTGTTTTAAATATTATTTGGTAATAAAATTCTTACATTTTAGTAGGACCACTTTGACCTGCATAATTCAAAATGGCCTTTCAAAATTATCTGTGTACCTCCAAGGGAAATTATAGCATGTGACTGACCTTTCTCTCTTTCTAAAGAAAACACATCATCTAAAACTAGTTGTATTTCTAAAACTAATGTCATCCTGTGAATTTTCCTCTATGTACAATGTACACTCTCTTTAACTATCTTTTTTCCTATTGGCCGCTAATATTCACTATAATGAAGAAATGTCACTGTTTTGTTTACAAACTGAGTAACCAGAAGCTATTGGTGCATACAGCTTTTGTTGAACTTTTCATTAAACTTTTGGAAAACTAATAATGAATTTTCTAGACTTAATACATCTTCTCTAGCTTTTTTTATTGGGAATATCATTTTTGAATCCAGAGGTCACCTTCATGCTGTCAAAAAGCCATCATCAAAAATACCTGTTACATTAAGACAACACAAGAAGAGCCTATTAATTAGTTTTAGTTTAGCCAATGATCTACACTGACGGGGCAGGGTATTCCACAGTTGTTTAATGAGCGTCTCCTGTATACTGAGAGCATTGTTGTTTATTCTAGGGATTCAAAAGCAAACAAGACAAAGTCTCCATGTGGGTATATCAATCAGAATCACCTTGTGTGGGATCCAGGGACTGACTCTATGGTGGAATGAGCAGTCTCAAATCATCCTTTTTATTGGTGCCAAGACTTTAAGAAGACCTCCACCAATTGCCATCAGTCTTCAAGGTTGAGTCTGGCATTCTTAATGATTTCCTTTTGAAAGTGTGCAATCTTAATATGGAAACTTTTCAAACTTTGGATCAAGCTATAATTCCCCCCAATAAACTGGAGTATATAAGAAGGGTTATAGTTGCACATATCATATATAAATATGTAGTTGTGTACATATAGTTATGCATAGTTATCAGAACCTAAAGTGAGGAAATGTTTTAAAATCTTCACCATCAGTATGTCAAACATTATGTAAAAGTAAATGGGCAAAAACTAGCCCACGAACACATACATTGACTCTTTAATTCAACATTCAACAATTATTTGTTGCATATGTACTGAGTAAAGGACTGAGTATAGTATCATGAACAAATTATCCCAACCCCTATCCTCCTAGAGCTTAGAGCTTGGTGGAAGAGACCAGCGTTAAAAATATAAATCCACTAGTAAACACAAAACTATGAGCTCTACCATTCGCTGTGAAATAAATAGAATACAATTGCAAAGAATTGCAGTAAGGACCAGTTTTGATTTCAGGAGGTGGTCATAGGAGACTCACAGTTTTGTCTAACTCATCTTTGCAATAAGGAGATTTCTAAAAAAAACTCTGGTTAACTCATGTTAACATTATTACCTTGTTAAGGCTTTTAAAATCATGTCTCGAGTGACACACTTCAATGGTGTGCTTTACTCTCAAAATTATCTTAAAATCTTATGTATGTCATAATCACATCAAATATGATTTAGCCATTTTAAATTTCTACCTCTTTCTCATTAATAGAATGAATGTGAACAAATAACACATCACTGGAGTTAATTAGTGATATGAGGAGAAATGCAAACGAGCACACTTATATGTACATTAAAATGGTATATAAATGGTATATAAATCTTACCCTAAATCTGTGTATAGGGATTGTCCTGTTAAATACCTTTCTTCTGTCTTCTGTCTTCTGGTAGAGGGATAAGCTTTCCCCAGGAAAGGCTGGGCCAATATGGGGACTTCAAGCACGGGCAGATGATTACATTCCCTTCGCTTTGTGTTTGACAAGTAATAGCACACGTAGGAGGGGCTGAGATGGACAAAAAATGATAGATAAAGAGCTAGAATGAGAGATCAGTGTAAATCTGGGGGTGACTGAGCTGCTGTGACTGACTGCTTTTGAAAAATTTTTAGAAGAGTTTTCATCATAAGAGAGTTTTTGAACAATAATAATATTAATAATAGCTTCCATTCCTTGTATACTTGCAACGTACCTGTGATGTGGATTAAGGCTGCCCCAGGTAGAGAAGCCCAAGGTGACCTGGCTTACATGCCAATCTATGTGACCCAGTGGATTTTTATGGTATGAATTAGGGCTGCCCCAGGGAGAGAAGCCCAGGGCATCCTCACCTACATGCCGATCTGTATGACCAGATTCGTATCTGAAGTTATACGACTGCACAATAACCTGACCCCATCTGCACTGAAATCACTTAATGACTTTTTACATCATCTTTTCTTTGTCCAGTAAAACAAGTCACGTACCCGTGCCTTATAAATTTAGCCCTAACCCTCAACTCAGGGCAGCAGCTCTTCACTGCCCATGGGTCCTGTCCCCATGCCTACAGCTCTTCACTGCCCATGTGTCCTGTCCCCATGCCTACAGCTCTTCACTGCCCACAGGTCCTGTCCCCATGCAGCAGCTCTTTACTGCCCATGGGTCCTGTCCCCATGCTATTCCGTACTATTCTCTAAATAAAAGAGCACGACTGCCAGACCTTGAGAGTCCAAGAAATCTTTCTTTCGACTCTTTGGGTCGCCGTCCCCGCACCACCTGGTCCAGTGCCTCACAAAGAATATTACATTCAATTTTCTTGACAGCCTCATGAGGTCAGAATTATTACCCTTGCTTTACAGACACAAAAACTAAGGCTCAGACAGGGGAAGTGACTTGTCTGGTGTCACACAGCTTATCATATGGAAGAGCCAGGATTCAAACTCATGTCTGTCTGACTCCATGGTCCTTTTATTGCATCACATTGGCTATTCACTGAAGGAAAAGGGTTTACAATTTCCCTAGCCTTTCATGGCAGTGTGGAAGCTATTTTTGCTGAGCCTAGAAGATGTGGAACAAGTTATTAAATGTGCAAATTGATTTATGTTAAAATCAATGAATTATGAGTGACTATTTCACTAATAGCTTTTTACAAGGTGCTATATTTGGTATTTGCGTAGCATTATGCCTTGCCATGCTTTGAGTTAGAACAAATGTGTTCCCATGAAAAATATTTATTGAACCCTCCAGAGGCATTTGAAATGCCAAACTATTCTTACACTTTCACTGGTAATTCTAAAATAGAGGTTTATACTTTTCATTGATTTGCATAAAAGCATAAATATACTTTCCTTTTCCAGCCCTTTCCAGTTTATTCTGACATCAGCAGTAGATGATTACCTCATAATGAGAGTAATTTAATATGAAATGTTCAGAGAATCCTTAACGAGCCTTTAAAGTTATAACGAAGGACAACGCCTGCTCCCACCTCTTGGCTGTGCAAATCCTTTGGAGGTGATGAGAGGGAAGCATCAATGAAAATTCAATTGCGTTCTTTATGAACCTGCAGCAAATCTTCACAACTGAAATGTTTTATGAGCCTTCCCAGGTGCTTTTGTTATCCATTACAATCTAGCAAACAACCTCCAAAACCCTGTGTCTTAAAACAACATTTGTTATCCCATAGTTTCTATGGGTCAGGAATCTGGGCACGGCTGACTGGGTTCTCTGGCTCAAGGTCGCTCACAACCTGACAATCTAGGTGTCATCCTGGGCCACAGTCATTTCGACACTTGACCAGGGATAGAAATGCTTCCAAGCTCAATTGCAGGGCAGTTGGCAGGCCTCAGATGATCCACTTCCAAGCTCAATCATGTGGCTATTGGTAGGCCATTTCTTCCCCAGTTGTTGGATGGAGACATCATTTCCTTCCCACATGGTCTTCTCCACAACAGGACAGCTTGCCTCTCCCAGAGCAAGGTCTCCAAGGAGAGAGAGTGAGGGGTGACGAGCAAAATGGAAATTACAGTCTATTTTAATCTTAAGTCAGGAGTGACTTTGCATCACTTCTTGCACTATTCTTGTTCATTTAGATTGAATCACTAGGTCTGGCCCACACTCAAGGGGACACAATTATATAAGGGTCTGAGCACCAGGAGGCAGAGACTATCTGGGGTCCTTTTAAAGGCTGCCTACCACGCAAACTAAAGCTCACTAGGTCATAAGACAAATATTATCATCATTATTATAGTCATGCAACAACATTAATAACTTATACTTTTGTAGTAATTTATATTTTTCAAAGAGTTGTAGAAAAAGCTTACCATACCAAAGTCTGATGACATTTTATCAGTAGATAAAACAAGCAGTGTGAAATTTATCCAATGGAATAGACTGATGCCTGTAAACCTGGCAAATGCATACATCCTGTGCCTAAGAGTGAGCAGTAAAGTAATAATGAATCCATCTTAATACGATGCAAAGAAGTGTTGATGTTCTTGTACATACCTTTGCAGTAGAGCTGACCTAGCTGAAAAGTCAAGTCTGTATCCTTAGGACTAAGTAAATCTAACCTGACCTCAAGGTGATTAAGCCAATGATCTTGGTCTCATTAGTCCTAATCAATTGAGTGCTTGATCCTAATGCTAACAATGCCTGAGCACATCATGATTGAATGGCCTCCAAGTCAGTGCCCACGAATATTAAGGAATAAAAAATGTGACAAAGATAAAGATCATGGTTTATAATTATATTGTCTCCAGGAAAATAATTCCTAAGCCTATTATATTAAAGTTATCTTGACTCTGTCGAGCAACTAAATTTTAAATGTCTGATAAATAAAAATCATCGTTCAAAGTTGTATTATTCATCAATTTCATGATAAATCCACTAGTTTCCAACTAACAGCACAAGGATTACTCACACTGATAAACAAGAATTGGCTGAAGCTATCTCAGACAGCTGTGTTTCCAGCGAACTTTTTAAAAACTCTACCTGATGAACAGGTAACTGATCTGTTAATAGGGTGACATGTTTCATGTGGGTACATGCAAAGGATTTTAATGCTGAATTCTAGGTCTTCCATTTGTTAGCATTGTAACTCTAGGAATCTTTCCTAAACTTTCCAAAATGCAGCTTCCTGACCTGTGAAATAAGGATGACACTCTATGGTGGCCATGAAAATGTGCCTCTGAGACCCCCTACCACAGGAAGCACACCAGACTGAAGGCCCCTGCTGCTACACTACTTTGACACCCATGGCTGTATTTGCCCTGAAGCCATCCCTCCCCTGGGGTGCTCCCATCAAATGACCGAGTGTGATTGGGTACTAGGTCCTGTTCCTGGAAGAGATGGGACTCTGCTGGCAAATTTTGGCTTGGCTATTCCCCAATTGCCTTGCCCAGCCTTCCTCAGACTGCTTGGCACTCTAGGATGCTTCCACTCAACCTTTTCCTCTCTTCTCTCAGGCTCAGACTCCCACTGCAGTCTGTTGCTTCCTAGCCTCTGCAGGCTCCCTTCTATATTAACCACGTCTTTGTTATTTTCTGTATTCTGATGTTTTGACTTCTGGGACCTTGCTGACTCTGAAGGGAATGCCCCTCCCAGGTTTAGCTAATTCCTAGAGATAATAAACAACTTGCCCCTGAGCATGCCTTTCAAATGCAGACCAATCAATCCAGAGCCCACACAGGCAACCACCTCTTTACTGGGCTCTTACCTTCCAGGCCACAATCCACTTGCCCTGATCACCCCAAGGCCAGGTACCAAACAACTGGGAGAGCCTCCATGCCCAGAGCCCGCTGAGATCTTTCAAACTAGCCAATACTAAACCTGTATAGTCTGTCTCTTCCTATTCCTTTTGGCAGAAATCACAGTAGTCTTTTGCCGTCATTTTTCTCTGTTTCCTCTGTCTCCTGACCAATCCTGGCGTGTCTCCATGACAGGGGGACAACTCCATTTTGCCCCATCTTTAGATTGTTCCAAAGGAAATCCATATTTTTAAGATGTTCATTCAAAAATGCTGTGGAAATCAAACCAAATATTGAAGGGTTAGATGTGAGTTGTGGGCTATGTCAAAAAAATGACAGAGTAAGAGTGTGAAATTCTAGGCAGAGGGGAAAGCCTAAGAAAGGCTGGCAAGTGAAAGCAGCCATGGTCATGTAGAGAATGTCCTCCAGGAAGACTAGAGGTGAGACTTATTGGTGGAGGATGGGCTGGAGTGGCTGGAAAGATCAGAGAAGCCCAGATTAAGAAAGGTCTTGCCAACTATTTACAGAGTGCTGAATGACCTTTTAAGAGTTTTAAGCTGTGGAATTATATGGTTGGATTTACCGTTTAGAAAGAGCTTTCTACTGCCATATGGGAAAAGAATTCGAGTATGTCATGACTATTAAATGGTAGACCACTACTTTTCACCTCTTCGGAGGTACCATTTTCTGTGACAATATGATAATAAAACGTGCTTCAATCTACACCCTTGGGCTATCCCTACTCCCATCCCCTCCTGCCGAACTCGGTGTCCACTTCCAATCTTCAGTTAACTAGAAAACACTCCAAGAGTAGTGAAGACAGCCCACTGCAGGGAAGAGAAAACAAACACACACACATGAACTTGGGCTCTATATTAGTTATTTATTGCTGCAAAATGATTATCCCTAAATTTAGCATCTTAAAATGAAAATAAATATTACTATCTCACGGTTTCTGTGACTCAGGAATTCAGAAGCAGCTTAGCTGAGTGGTTCTGGTTCAGTGGTCTCGGAAAAGGTTGCGGTCATGATGTTGACTCTGACTGCAGTTACGGGAATTCTTGACTGGGACTGGGGGATCCACTTCCCAGATGGCTTACTCACTACCTGTGGCAGGAGGCCTCAGTTCCTCCCATGAGGACCTCTTTCTAGGACTGCTGGTGTGGTCACATGACATGGCTGAAACTGGATACCACCCCAACCGTGAGATATCTGGCTATTATTGTGGAAACCTTCACAGCTTTAGAGTATCCCCAGACGAAAGAAGCGCAGGTTCAGAGATGGAGATCTGAATGCTTTGAGACTGAGTTAATCATCCCAAATTTGACCAATAATGGAATCATCTGAGTAGAGTTATTTACCAGTCTAGGGGCTTAGAGTCTGAAATCAAACCCAGTTCTAAAATAAAGTTCTGTCTTATAGAACTGAGTTTTGTTTGCTGTCATAACTGGTGAAATAGATACATGGTACTAGGGAATGTGGGCTAGCTAAAGCTTATCCTTAGTCCCAAAGATTCAAGAGAGACTAAGTTTTGCCTCGAAGAATTACCGCAAGATCATCTCACTTCTAGATCTACTGTAATGAAACTCTGCTTAAACATCTGCCTGGGGAATCGGGAATGTTCCAAAATGTTACAGTGACACCAATATGCATGAATTCCTAGAAACTCTAGGGAAAAGAACCCAAGGTAACCAAACAATAATCTGAATGTCATTTAACTCAAAACATTTAGCTAAATAATATCACATAAAGAAATTCTCCAGTACCTCGTGATTCCTTGCTTAAAGATAGAAAAACTGATAGATAATAAAACCCATGTTGAACAGTATAAATCACAATGAGACTCTGACTGAGTTTAAAACTAATATCATGTCTATATTGGTAAATCATATGAAAGATTAATAATGAATTAACAGTTTAACATTATAAGTGAGCTTAACTGCCAGGATGATTTGTCTTCCTTAAAATAGGCAGCTTACTATATAAGAAACTTGAAAGTATGAAAGCAAACAAATGATCATCTCTCAAAAAAGCCACTTATGTTAAGCATAATAGGATTGTTCATCTTTTAGCACAAAGCCAGTATAAAATGACTTGCTACGGTTGTAAGATACCTATCAGCTTAATTGATTAAAATCTAAATGAAAAATAAAATGCAAGTAAAGTATCCAATTTCTCCTTGAAGACTACCCAAGAACTCACGTAAGCATTTTTAGTTACATTTTCTGCATCAACTGGGAACTACTATGCTTTCTGTCTTAAAATGCTGGTGTTTTCAGCTTTTCAGAAACTCTTCACATGAGAATATATTTATAATATCTGTCAAAGCCAAAATTGCCCTGGACAAAAACAAACAGGCAAAAAAGACTTTATTCAAGGCTATTGTAAAAGAGGTGGGAGGCCAGCACTCAGTCTGAGCTTAACTCCACTCAAACAAGGGCTGGAGAGTCTTGAAGAGCTGGGAGGAGTAACTGTAGGCCACGTGTGTCTGCTAATGAGCCTTACCTAAAGGAAAAGCAAACTTTCTCTGACCTTCAGAAAGTAGTTTTACAACTTGGAGCAAATTCGCACTGAAGTTAATCTCCTACCTTCCCACGGCAACTGGGAGATTGCGCTGCTATCTCCCTTGATAATTACCTTTCAAAGGGATGACTCTCAGGTCCTTGAGAAAGACAGTCTCCGGAAGTAAAACTCACAAAAGCCTTTTTAAAAATTTGCATCTCAAAGGGGCAGAGAAAGAATTTACAAATTTTCTAAAGTAACTTGGTTAAGCTCTAAGAAAAGAGAGGTGGGGGCCTCAAGTCAGGAAGGAGCCTGTCTAAAGTTTAGTCAAGGTGTGGAAAGGTTAAGGATGTCTTGATCATCCCAAATCTATATTCACACGTGTATTTGAGCTAATCTGTGGCCTTTCACCGATGATAGACTCTACCTTTGCCCCAGATTTCAAGACCTTTTCCTTTTTTTTTCTTCTTCTCCCCAAAGCGCCGCATTGTATAGTTGCATATTCTAGATGTAGGTCCTTCCAGTTCTGCCATGTGGGATGCCACCTCAACGTGACAATGATGAGTGTTGCTAGGTCTGCACCCAGGATCCGAACTGGTAAAACCCTGGGCTGCCAAAGCAGAGTGTGTGAACTTAACCATTTGGCCATGGGGCCAGCCCCCTTTTCATTGTTTTTGTTTGTTTTTTTGGTGAGGAAGACTGGCCCTGAGCTAACATCTGTGCCAGTCTTCCTCTATTTTGTATGTGGGATACTGCTACAGCATGGCTTGATGGGAGGTGTGTAGTTCTCTGCCCAGGAAGCAAACTCTCAAACCCCAGGCCATTGAAGCAGAGCACATGAACTTTAACCACTATGCCACCAGGCTGGCCCTCAAGTCCTTTTCCTTTATCCCAGCTAACAGTTCAACTGAGACAGTTGCAGGAATGAGGATCAAATGCCACACACTGGGATTCAGGACAGTGTACACACCTAGACATTCATTAGCTTAATCTAATCGGTGAGAATTACTTCTGTTCTAAGAGCTTCCAAAAACACAGCCTCTCCTCTGGGTAATCTGCTATAGTGTTTACAGTTCTCACAGGCAAGACTTTCTTCCATGAATCTAATTAAAATTCTTCACCTCCCATTTTAATGTTCTCCGACCCACCCTTGGAGATCATCTCCTTGTCATCTTCTGTGCTACTATTCTTTGTAAGGTTGAAGCGTGAATTTCCCTCACTGTATTCACCTTTGCAGGCTAAACTATTTCAGTCCTATCTTATGTCTTTTCCATAGTTGAATCATGTTTATGCCATCAGAGTTTAGTGGGAATATCTGAGAGCCAGAGAAATCTAGATTCTAATCCTGGGTCCCCCACTTTTTTCTAGCTGGAAAGCCTTGGACACAATTTCAGAGGCCCAGTTTCCTCTTTGTAAAATAGAATCAATAAAACGTACTTTAAAGGAAAAGGATTAAATGAGGGATCATGTTGAGCACACAAGAGATGCCTAATAAATATGAGTGCCCTTCATCTTCCTTCTTTTCCCTACTGCCTAGCTGTTCACCCAGCTCACTGGCCACTGATTCTTCTATACTGAGAAGAGGGAAAATATAACTCACGAATGCATACAGTGTTTGAGTAACCATTTCACTGATGGTGATGAACTCTGCACTAAGGTCATATAATAGATCATGAAGAATTGGAAATATTGATCAATTTTTTTAAGTGATTAGAGTAATAGGGTAACAATGTTGGAAACCAAATTATGGTTTGATATGATTGATTTTAAAGGGGCATTAGAAAAAACATTTTTCATTTAATCTCTCTTAAAAACCAGTTAAATCAATTTCCTTAAGTTCACAAAAGCCAAAAGGGCTTGCAGATTCATTTCCACGCTCTGATTAAGAAAAATGTCACATATAAATAGTGAGGATGTTTCCTTTAGTGCAGGGAAGTGGAAGAAGAAACTGTCTGATCTATTGTGCTACTGATGCAGTAAAGATATCAGTTTTTAAAAGTCCCATGTTGATCATTCAATTCTTCCCTCAATCTAAAACAAAAACAAAAACAAATTCTCTTCTCAAAACTGAATGCTTTCTATCCTCAAAAGACACATGAGAATATTTTAGTCAACTATTTAGTACTGTTAACACAGGGTCAAAAACAAATAGTCAGCTGAGTAAAATTCAAATAAGCCTGAAGTAATTGAGGCTGTTCTCTTTCTTTCTCTGTCCTTCCCAGAAAGCCAGATGATGTGTTTACTAAATGTATTATGTTTGTAATAGAATACATTGCCAAGTGCTCTAATAAGCTTATTTAATTCATTTTAATGAATTAGTTATCTTGAAAATTCCTGTCCCAACTTTCTTTATATTCAGAGCCATGTCTCTTTATAATGAAGGGTTAGGCTGGGGATATGTTTCTGGCAAATTTCTTCTTCCAGTGAATCTGACATTTATTGAGCATCTACCTGTACAAAGCAGTGTTTCAGGCACTTTACTACTCACTGTGGGTGGTAGAGAGATGTGGAATACATGGATGCTTTCTTAGGAAACTTAAAATCTATCTGGGAATACAAATTATAGAGAAGGACCTATAATTTCAGGCATGTTTCATATTTTATTTCTAGTCTGAGACTTACCAGTTATTGCTTCATTGCTTGACAATTAATTATTATTCTTTATTAAATAGGGCAATCAAATGCACAAGAAGAGTAGGGATGTGTATGAAGACTATGAATTGCTAAAAGTTCTCTTCAATGACCTCAGAAGTCAAGGGTACCTTGATTAAAAGGCACAGCTGGTATGGAGGAGAGAGAATTAATCTCTGAAAAGGGAGCAAATGCAAATAAATGTTTGATGGACTTTGCAAATGAGTAAGAATGAAAGTGATTCACAGTCAGGAAATAATGTAAAGAATATAATCACATTTTCTGATGCCCAACTTAAAACAATTTGGAAACGTAATATTGTCTTTTAAGACTATTGGTAACCAAATACCTGCTTACTGGTAGAAGCTTTCGCTAAATGAACTTGATACATGATAGCACAAAGTAGTTACGGCCCTAACCATTTTTACACTAACATATATTCGTTTCATACTAGGAAACTCAAACCAGTTCGGAGTCTAGACGTTCATAATGGCTGTCCTCTGGGCAGCAGTCTTTCTGATCAGCTGGGCTTTGCACAGTGCAATTGACATTGAAATTCCAACACAGCTGTCATTCACCTTCATTTGATCTGTGGAAAATCAAGAACCAATAGTGACGATAGCCAAACAAAGCCAAGCAGAGTTTGAGATGGGGGTGATGTAACTTGATCTTGTCTCGTGATACACGCACCTGCCATTATCACTTGGTCCGGGTTAAATGCTTTTAACTGAGCCACCAATCCGGTGGTGTGGTGTGTAACAGAGAACTCTAGGACTGAGGCAAGGCTGCTATATGCCCTCATTTCAAATGACAGCAAGGTTTCTTCTCACAAGCGGACTGACAAAAAATAATAGAATCTGGCCTAATAAATGGTGATTTTAAAACCTACAGTCTAGAACTCAGCTGTTTGATTAAATTGAGTTAAAAAAAAAAAAAAGAACAGAAGAAATATCGATCTTTGAAAAAAAGCAAACATTTTACAAGGACAGCTTCAGATAGGATTCAAATCCAGTCCTTTTGAAACAAAAGTCACATTAATTCATAAGGAGCATCCATTGAAAGTTAAAGTTGATAGAAAGGACCCTTCTCAAAGACATAAAAATCACATGCACACACACACACACACACACACACACCCCCACACACAAACACCATTAACTATTATTATTTAACTAAAAATGTCTTTAAGTACAGCCAGTCTTCAGCACCTGACACTTCTTAGGCTTCCAAAATGCCCTCTTCGGGAGGTGTGGGCTCCTGAGGGCGAGAACCTTCCTCCTATGCCTGACCTCAGAACCCAGCTTGGCTCTTCCCATGGCCAAAATGGGAATATGGTGCTGCCTAGCCCCTCACCCTAGACAGGAATGTGGGACCCCCTGAAGCCTGAGGCTCAACATATGCCCACCAAGACCCCCCACCACACACACTCAGGTTGCCCAAGAGTACTAAACTGTCAGCTCCACTGTAAGAACAGATACAAATTAAAAATAAGAGGCTTAATTCTCCCTGTTGAAAATGTGGAAGGGATTTCCATCCCCTTATTTTTCTTAGAGCATTTACCTTAGAAAACTTATCATTGTAAGTACATTTTTATCTCTTTGAAATGTACAGAAATCCTTTTGAAGAATAGATAGGGATCATCTTTCCCAAGGACATGGGAGCCATCTCTTTGCGATAGTAACATCAAGGGAGATAGTACCCCTGTCTTCCAGTTTCTGTGCAAGGGGAGGGGCCTAATTTCAGAAAGTGCCTTGCTAACTATCTATAGTCACAAAAACATGAGAAGTTTGTTTTTCCTCTGGATAAAACCAATTAGCTAACACAGATGGTCACCCCAATTACTAGGAGAATTTGGGATGACCTATATGTGCCAAATGGTGCTGTCAAGTCCTCTTACTTGAGAACTAGTTGTTGTTTATCTTGAAAAATATGTAATAGGTTGTACCTACTTGTCTATATAAGACAGGAAGACTTCTTTCTGTCTCTACATCTCTTAGTACATTGTGATGCATATCACATTCTGCTTTAATGCTTGTTCAATAAGTGTTTTCTTTCTCTAATACCTTTGTGGAGAGGATTTCTGGATTGGGAGAAGATTTTGTTTTTGATTATACTTTCCTCACACAAGTAGAGCCCAATCGACCACCTAGGGAGCCTGAGTTTCAGCAGGGAGCCGTCAGCCCTGTTGACAGAGCTAAGATGTTTATTTATTTGTTTGTTCTGAACCCACCCCATTCTGCCCTTGCCTCAGTGTGGGGGAGATTTTGAGCAGCTACTTTCATCCTAAAGATGCACAAATATTCAGTGATCTTCATGTTGCCTTTAGACAACAGCCATGTTAGCCTTTTCAGAGTCATTTATGAGCAAGAAAAAATTTAGAGTAAAATTTTGCTTATGTTAAAACAAAATTTTGAAAATAGAATTTTTATCTCTTGTTAAATCATAACACCCAATATCTTTAAACAAAACAACAATTAAAGCAACAACAAGCACCACCCCCAAACAGTTTCAGGTTTATTTCTCCAATCAAATGTGGAGACAAATGTTTTCCCTTCTTTTTTTTGAATTCTGATTTAAAAATCACATAATATCAAATTTACTCCCAACAAATTTTTAAGTGTATAGTGCAGTATTGTTAATCATAGACACATTGTTGTACAGAATATCTCTACAATTTTTTCATCCTACGTGACTGAAGCTCTATACCCATTGAACAACAATTCCCCATTTCTCCCTCCCCCAGCCCCTGGATACTGCCATTCTACTCTCTGCTCCTATGAGTATGACTAGTTCAGATTCCTCATATAAGTGGAATTATGCAGTATTTGTCTTTCTGTGACTGGCTTATTTCACTTAGCAAAGTTCATCCATGTCATAGCATGTTGACAGAGTTTTCTTCAATTTTAAGGCTGAATAATATTTCATTGTAAGTATATACCACATTTTCTTTATCCATTCATCCATCAATCAACATTTAGGTTTTTTCCATTTCTTGATTTTTCTACTTCTTGCAATGAACATGGAAGAACAAAAACATCTTTGAGATCTTGTTTTTAACTTTTTTGGATATATACTCAGAAGTGGGACTGCTGGATCATATTGTAGTTCTATTTTTAATTTTTTGAGGAAGCTCTGTATTGTTTTCCATAGTGGCTATACCATTTTACATTCCTACCAACTCAATTTCTCCACATCCTTTCCAACACTTGTTATTTTCTGTGATTTTGATAATGGCCATCTTAGCAAGTGTGAAGTAATATCTCACTGCGGTTTTAATATGCATTCTCTGATGATTGGTGATGTTGAACACCTTTTCATATACTTGATGGCCATATGTATGTCTTCTTTGAGAAATGTTTGTTCAAGGCTTTTGCCCATTTTTTAATCAAGCTATTTGTCTTTTTGCTATTGAGTTTAAGTGTTCCTTATATATTTTGGATATTAACACCTTATTAATTTGTAAATATTTTCTCCCATTCCATAGGTTGCCTTTTCACTCTGTTGAATGCTTCCTCTGCTGTACAGGAGTTTTTAGTTTAATGTAGTCCCACTTGTCTACTTTTGCTTTTGTTTCTTGTTCTTTTGGTGTCATAGCCAAGAAGTCACTGCCAAGACCAATGTTATCAAGCTTTTCCCCTATGTTTTCTTCTAAGGAGTTTTATAGTTTCAGGTCTTACCCTTAAGTATTTAATCCATTTTGAGCTGATTTTTGCAGGATACAAAATTGACATGCAAAAATCAGCTGCATTTATATACACTAACAACAAACTATCTTAAAAGAAAATTAATAAAATCTATTTACAATAGCATCAAAAAGAATAAAATACATAGGAATAAACTTAATCAAGGGGGAGAGAGACTTGTACAATGAAAACTACAAAATGTTGCTGAAAGAAATTAAAGATAACACAAATCAATGGAAAGAAATGTTCTCCCTCATGAAGGGTGGATGCTGGTACCTTCTGTCTTGATTACCCCCAATCTGCAAAGCTAAGTGACCTCATCCTTTGAATGATGCTTTTAGGAGCGATCAGCAGCAGAGGTGGATGCTCTCTGTTAAAGTGTTTTCAGAGACTTGGTCTCATTATCTATTACGGCATATTTGTGTCCATAGTTTCCATTGCCTTAAACAGGGGTTTTATTCTTAACCATAGAACTGAGTGTGTTGGGGAGACAGTGTGAAAGTCAACCTCTCCTACTGCCAAGTCTGATAAGGAAAGGACACTGTGAGAGAAAACGAAACATAGAGGAGCCACAGCTGCAGTCAGGAATGCTGCCTCTCCTTCTCCCACCCCTTGCAGAACCCCTTAATAGGCAAGCAAAACGGGTTCTGACTCTTTAATTGCTCTTTCCAGCATACTCAGAGTCAGTGAAGATAATGGAGGCATTAGTAACAAAAATGGTGTGACATATTTGCTTCTCAAAATTGGAGGGTTGGTCTGACTTAGGAAGCTTTGAAGATAAATATTATATAATCAATCCAACGTTTGTTGTTTATGTTTGTGGCAAATTGAAATCTATGAAAGGAATTTCTAGCTGCTAAAAAGCTGATATGCAATTGGATTTCTTATGACATATATTTGTTTAGATACTGTCTGACTTCCCAATTTCTCAAAAGAAAGGCCTTAGAGAAAACACAAACTGCCATACTTGAAACTCTCCAACTGTGCTTTATTCATCATTCTGGCTACCTTACTATTTGCAAAGTTCCAATTACAATGATTTATGTTCTAAGGAGACAACTTTTGCAGTTAGCAACTCTTTCAAAAGCATAAGTGATGCTGAGAAAACAGGTAACTTATTTGGCATATGGTTTTTATAACTGTGACGGCATTTTTTATCTCATGTCCATTGCCTCACAGAGAATTGATATTGAAGAAGCAGCTGGTAGCACTCAATCAATACGCATGTGATGGTGATAATTATTCTATTTGTGCCAGTGCCATGGATCTCTGTACAAAGAAGTACCCTCATTTTAAGTCATGAGAAAACGATATTGAAGTCTTTGAAGAGGACATTTTAATAATAGTTTCATTATGCAGTTGAAAAGCATCTTGCCCTCCTCAAAATACTTTCCTACACTATTTTATTTGATTCTCAAATGAAGTTTTTAAGATAGATGAACAACTGAGACCTCTCTTTTACAGATAATAGCAACTTATATCTATGTAGTGCTTTCTAATTTATGAAGCGTTTTCACTGTCTCCTTCACAATCACACTTGAGGTAAGTACCACTTTCTTATTTTCCCAGGTTTGCTGGTGAAGACATTAGGGCTCAAAAAGGTTGCTCACACAGCACATCCCTAGGTGTTTATCCTCGTCACCCCTACAGCTGTACCATCATCTCTTCTGGGAATTCTTTGAAGGATGACAGAAATGTTTAGCAACAATGGTTTAAATAAATTCAAATCTATTTGGAAGTCTTCAGTTAAGCAAACATCGTCAGAAACTGAAGCAGTGTCCCAGTAATCCATGGCAAGACTGATGAACCATCGCAAGTGGGAAAGCTGATGTTGTTAGATATCAACCCTTACGCAGAATTTCTCTTGATAGCCAACAATTGTTCCACCAATCCCAAAGCTCCACAAATACATGAGTAGCACAAGAAAACTCTACCTTTCCAGCAACCTCCAGATGGAGGCTTATCAACAGCAAAGTCCAAGGTTGGCCTGAGATCATAGTTTACATATATTTACTGTAAACGATCTGATCTAATATGTGTTCACTCTAAGAGTAGATAATGTCTGCTCCCTGTAGAAGGTTGTGGTAAATCAGTTGACACTCAGGCTGTAGACGTATGTTCTGAATTCACATCCTGCCCTTCTAATCCCTCGGCCAACAAATATTTGCTTAATTTCTACCATGTACCAGGTGCAGTACCAAGCATGAGAAAGATTTAAACATAAATGAGACAGGATCCTTGAATTGTTAAGAGAACCAAGAGAGCATATGTACGAAAAATATTTAGCATTCTATAAATATTTATCAAGCACCTCTTAAACAATGTCCCTGCACTCACAGAATTTATAATCCATGAACAACTAAAATGCTATCACTATTATCACTAATAATTCTTGTTACTACCATATTATCCTTTATTGCTATTAGTGATACTTATTACAATTTATGAACTAATATTCAGATTAATACTCAGTATTTACAAACACCAAATAGTAAGGAACTAATTAATTAACAGCAATTCACAAGATTTAATTCAGTCTTTTCAAAGTACTACCCTAGGCCTTGAAACCGTATCAAAAAGTATTGGCTTTTACTTTTTTAATTCAAAAGGAAATATTTTCATTGTATATTGTGCTAGATCTTGAAAATGCATTTATTTAATCTCCTGACTATTATTTGGCTGCAAAAGATTTTTTTCCCTCCTTTTTTTTGTTTTTTAAAGATTGGCACCTGAGCTAACATCTGTTGCCAATCTTTTTTTTTTCCTTCTTCTTCTCCCCAAAGGCCCCCAGTACATAGCTGTGTATTCTAGTTGTGAGTGCCTCTGGTTGTGCTATGTGGGACACCACCTCAGCATGGCCTGATGAGTGGTGCCACATCTGCACCCGGGATCTGAACTGGCAAAACCCCAGCTGAATTTAACTACTCGGCCCCGGGGCCGGCCCCTCCCCTGCTTTTAAGACGTATTTGCTTTGGCAAACAAGAGTGGGAGGACACTAAGTGAAGAATAATGGCAAAATTCATGGGAAGGTGGGTTGGATGTTGGAGTTATAGTTCAACCTGGGTTAGGAAAAGTGCTTGTGCCTGAAAGTAGGTGTCAGGATGGAGGCTGAATGTAGATTCATAAGGAGTGGGAAATAAGTATAAGAGAGAACAGCTAAGAAAATGTGAGAAATATCGCAGCTTTGTCTCCTGCATGCAACAATCAGGCTCAGAAATAATAGAAACATTCAATCAACTGACGATACTGCTGTTGAGACTGTACTGATGACCCTTGATTGCCTCTTCCCCACAGACTTGTCATTGAGTCAACCAGTTATGTGGGTATTGGGCCAACTCTACAGCTATGCACAATCTCTACATTTCCAGCTGCATTGTCTAAGGGCTTGAGATCAGTCTCTATGGGCAGGATGCAGGTCATGTGGGGACAGAGGAAGGGGAAAGAGGAACAGCCATACCTCATTAGGTGATGGAGGGCTACAGTCACTTTGAAACTAGGCCAATGTACTTTTCATACACTTCTAGGTGTCAGAAAATTATTTACAAGCTTCAGTCATCCTTGTCTTCACTTAGTGAAGTAAAAAAGGGGATCATTTTTATGTCATACTCCACACCATACCCAAGTAGGAAAGCTAAGTCATTCAGCCTGCAGGATACTGAGGGCCTTCTAATAACCCATTTGTCACCCCTCCCCTCCCTGCATCCCACAGACACAATTTGGCCTTAGTGGAGGAGAAGCCTCTGGATCTCCCCTCTCCCCTGACGGCTGCTTCATGATTGACAACCCAGACAAGCCCCCTCCTGCACTACAGCCCTCGGAGCTTGATCCTCCTGCCCTACTTTCATACATCTCATTTCTGTCTTTCCATTTGGAACTGCATCCTGAATATGCATTTGACTCAATCTGACCTTGTTTGATATTTGCATAAATTCTGAGTTTCTGTTAGAAGTCCTGAATTTCCTTTGCTTCTTCTCTATCTTCATTACTAATAAATAACCACGTCTCCACAAAATACACACACACCACAACACACACGCAGACACACACACATATACAGATGAAGAGAAGTCTCAAATTTTCTAGTCCTGAGCTTGTTTCTATGCCCTTAATGTCCTCTTTGCCATCTTGATCTGAATGTGACCCATTTGAAGTGCTGGCCAATTTTACAGCTCGTTTGAGTCACATTTTAAGCCTCATTACAGGGCCTAAAATGATTTGCATCGCCTCCCACTCTGAAATATAAGCTTTTTAAAAATAAAGTTCCCCTATAAATAGAACTACTCTGAAATTACATGTGGCACATAATTAAGTGGTACACATTTAAGCACTCAGCTGTTTCATAATTCTCCAGGACCTGATGATGCCTCACTGAAACCCAGAAAATACACTGCCCTTCTTCTGGGCACCGTCAAACCAGTGAGCGAGGCATCCACAGATTTAGTTCATCAAGATGTAGTGTGAGTAAGCAACGTTTGGAAGGAAGGGGCCCCACAACCAGATGCATTTTCTTTTTCCTCCAACTAAGAAGCATCAAGCCATCAATACCTAGAAGAATCTTGGCTGCGCAGTTGCCCCTCCTGATGAACAGGCCGGACCTTTCCTCCTGCTGCCATAGTAGCCAATGCACCTGCTGATAAGCGGCAGAAAAATTTACAGCTGATGTGGGAAGTGGAGCTTCTCCCTGGGCAGCACATCCATTGACACACACATGGGTTTTTCTGTCCTTGGCAAGTTTGAAGTGTGGGGACTATAGAAGAGCAAGTAACAGATAGAAGGAAAAGATGTCTCAAGTCACTTACCTGCGACTGAACCTGCAGCTCCCCTTGCCTCTGCAGAGTGCCAGCCAAAGTTACATTAGTAGGCTGCTAGTGTGATACCATCAATATTTAAAGGGGAAAGGGGAGGGGAAGGAGGGAGGGAGGGAGGCTTCAGAAGTCATCTTCTTTCCGAAAGAGACCAGAGAGTATCTCCTTTCCTTCTCTAATGACCAATTGCTTCTGAGCCTTGGGACTGAACACTAAGACCTAAAGAAAGCCTTCTCTGGGCCAGAATGTGTGTTACATACCATCACTTTGGCTGTAACTCCTGGCAACCCTATGAATGAGTGATGGCCACAACGTTCTGTCCTCAACAGCCCTACTCAGTTCCTTAGACTCATGCCTATGGCTTCCTTTATGGAGTCAATCCATCCCATATTTGGTCTTCCTTTTTTCCTGCTGCCTTATACTTTTCCCAGCATTATTGTCTTTTCCAAAGAATCCTGCCTTTTCATGATGTGCCCAAAGTAGGAGAGCCTCAGTTTTATCATTTTAGCCCTGAGCAGTAGTTCAGGCTTAATTTGCTCTAGGACCCACTTGTTCATCTTTCTGGCAGTCCAGGGTATCCACAGAGCTTCCTCCAACACCGTATTTCAAATGAATCCATTTTTTTTCCTGGCGGCCTTCTTCACTATCCTGCTTCTGCGTGCATACATAGTAACTGGGAATACGAGGGTGTGGACAATCTTGGCCTTGGTCTCTAATGACACTTCCTTGCACTTGATGATCTTTCCTAATTCTTTCATTGCTGCCCTTCCGAGTCTCAATCTTCTCTTGATTTCTTGGCTGCAGTCTCCATTTAAATTGATGACTGAACCAAGGTAAACAAAATCTTTAACAATTTCAATGTCTCCATTAAAGTTATGTAGTTCTTCTGTAGTCATGATTTTTGTCTTCTTGATGTTCGAATACAGTCCTGCTTTGGAAATTTCTTCTTTCACTTTCCTCAGAAGTCCTTTCAAGTCATTGCTGTTTTCTGCCCGTAGGATGGTGCCATCTGCATATCTTAGACTGTTGATATTTCTTTCATCAGTTTTCACTCCTCCATCTAGTTTTCCATATATGTTCCACGAACAAGCTAAACAGATAGGGAGATAAAATGCACCGTTATCTGACACCTTTGCCTGTAGGAAACCATTCTGTCTCTACATATTTTTTCCCCACAGTGGCATCTTGTCCACAATGCAGGTTACACATCAGGACAATCAAGTGCTGAGGCACACTCATTGCTTTCAGAGTAGCCCAGAGCTTTTCACGGTTCACATAGTCAAAGGCTTTACTGTAGTCTATGAGACATAGACTAAACTTCTGAAATTCTTTGGAACACTCCAGTAGCCAATGAATAATCACAATTTGATCTCGTGTGCCCCTCCCTTTTCGAAATACAGCTTGGACAACAGGCGTTTCTTGCTCCATATAAGATAAAAGCCTTTGTTTCAGCACCTTGAGCATCACTTTACTTGCACAGAAAATTAAAGCAATGGTCCTATAGTTACTGCACTCCTTGGCACCACCTTTCTTGGGAACTGGGATGTATATTGAGTGTTTACAGTCTGTAGACCATTGTCTTGTTTTTCATATTTGTTAACATACTCTTGTTAGGATTTTTGACAGATTCAGTCTCTGTGACTTCAAATAACTATCTAGTTGATGGGCCCTTGGGTTGCCTCCACTTCTTGGTTGCTGTGAATAATGCTGCAATGAATATAGGGGTGCATAAATCTCTTTGGGTTGTTGATTTCAAGTTCTTTGGATAAATACCCAGTAGTGGGATAGGCTGGTTCATACGGTATTTCTATTTTTAATTTTTTGAGAAATCTCCATACTGTTTTCCATAGTGGTTGCACCAGTTGCATACCCACCAGCAGTGTATGAGGGTGCTCTTTTCTCCACATCCTGGCCAACATTTGTTATTTTTTGTCTTGTTAATTATAGCCATTCTGACAGGTGTAAGGTGATATCTCATTGTAATTTTGATCTGCATTTCCCCAATAATTAGTGATGTTGAACATCTTTTCATGTGCCAGTTGGCCATTTTTACATTTTCTTTGGAAAAATGTCTGTTTATACACTCTGCCAATGTTTTGATTGGGTTGTTTTTCTGTTGTTGTTGAATTGTATGAGTTCTTTACATATTTTGGAAATTAACCCCTTGTCCCATCAACTCATGAATGGATAAAGAAGATGTAGCATATATATATGATGAAATACTACTCAGCCATAAAAAAGACAAAATCATCCCATTTGCGACAATATGGACGGAACTTGAGATTATCATGTTAAGTGAAATAATCCAGAAAGAGAAGGACAAATACTGCATGATTTCACTCATATGTGGAAGATAAACAAACACATGGATAAAGAGAATAGATTATTGGTTACTAGAGGGGAAGGGGCTTGGGGGGGGTGGGAAAAAGAGGCAAAGGGGCACGTATGTATTGTGACAGACAAAAATTAGACCATTGGTGGTGAGCATGATGCAATCTATACTGTACACTTGAAATTATACAATGTTGTAAACCATTATGACCTAATAAAATAGTTGAAAAGAAACCCCCCAAAACTCTATTCATATCCAATCCACCCCTGGTGACTTATTTCTTCCCAGTACATTCGGGGCAGCTTTCACTTCACTTTGTAAAATTATGAGTCCTTTCTCACAGGAATCGTCTTCAAAGAAATGTCATCCATTTTTCTCTTCTGTCTGGATCTTCAGTATACTGTTTCCACCTTCCCTTTATTTTCTCCGGATCACATAGTGTGCTTCCCTGTTGGTCATTCAGCATTCCTAATCTAGGTTTAAATTTCCTTTGACCTCTTGACTCTTCTAGAAGAGACCTCTTGCTCTTCTCTTTTGTGGTTCTCTTCTTTGCATTGGCCATTATAGTAGTTCCCTTTATCTGCATGTGACAGTCACCAAAAAACTGAAGTAAGGATTCTAACCCCACTTGTGTCACCTTTTACTTTCGCTTCTTCCTTGTCCTTAACAATTTTTAGTGTTTCTTCTTCATCTATCGTGATTTTTCTTTCCTTTTTGCTTCAGGCATTGTCTTTTCACATTCTTCCTTGATGATATTTTCGGTTTGAGTCCATACTTCTTCAGGTTCTCTGAGCAAGAATTGGAGTGTAAAAGTAAAGAGGAAAAAAATAGGGCGAGAAATAAAGGAAAAAAGTTGAAAAAGAGAATAAAGTGAAGAGAGGGAAGCAGAGGAGAAGAGCATTTGGCAAAAAAGAGAGAAGAGAGTTGATGATGAAAAGGAAAAGCAGAATAGAAAGAAAATTGAACTAACCTGAGCATAATCAAGTACTTGTTCAGTAGTCTTGGAAGATTTTCTCACTCTCCTAAAGAGGGGCAAAAAGCAGATATGAATGGTCATTTTCTCAGTGAACACCGCTGAGTGATACCGCATCACAGGAGGTTCCCTGACTTGCTTTGTTCAGGGAATAGAATTTTAGAAACATTATTTTAGCATTGAAAAGGAATTTAGAAGTCATTTTACTCAATCTCCTATTTAGTGTAAGATTTCTCTACAACTTTTCGGATAAGTAACTCTCCATTCTCTTCGTATATATCTCTTAAAGTAAAAGGGTCACTATCAGAAAAGTTGTTCGTATCCATTTTAGATAAGGCTCAGATTTAGAAAGTTCTTCCTTCTTTTGAACAGAAAACTCTTTCTTTAAAGCTTCCTTCCAATGGTCTTGTTGCTGCAGACACAAAAATAAATAATAGAAAAGAAACAAATGGGAAGGAAGGGAGAGAAGGTGGGAGGGAAAGTGTAGTGGAGCATCACATGATCACAAAAAGAATGCATAAAGAAAAAAATGAGTGCATGGAAATTGTGACTGAAGAAAACGGAAAATTGGAAATAAAAGAAGGATATATGAAGATATCCACCACAGAAGGAAGAGATAGAGAAAAAACAGGGAAGAATGCTTTATCATTTAGTTAATTTTATTTTAATATTTCTATGATGACTTTTATGTCTTCTCCAAAATGGAGCTTTATTGTTCTGGAGAATAATGGTAGCGGCTTAATTATCTTTTTGTGTTATAATTCTGAAAGTGTTATTTTCCTCTAATGTTCCAAATGCAGCCATAATTTCTACAATCCAGCTTTTGATTTAGGAATGAGGAAGCTAAATTTGTGATTCTTCTGTCTAACATGGTCATTACACGGTTGGAGATACAGTAATTGCTTTTTTGTTTTTCAAGTGTTAGTGATTTCTGTACTATAAATAAACTGGATGTTCTCTAGTTGTTCATAAACAACTTCCATCTGGGGTCCAAGATTATAATGGTTTTGGCTTGATATGTATTTATGTATTGCCAGCATCTGAAATCTATTAAAAAGAAGGTTTTATGTATTATTGACTTGTTCCTAGCCACATGTTCCTGAATTTCCAAATAATTTTTAAATGCCCTATTTGTTCATATTTCCTTGGGGCAAATATATCTTTATGGAAAAAAAATTCCTTTTTAATATATTCCCTAGGCAGCAAAAGGGAAGTCATAAGCATGTATTATTACTGTGGAGGAAACCTCCTCACATACAAGACAGTAAATTAAAATAATTTTGAAGAAAATGGCTGCATTTAGGAGACTATTGTCCCCTTGTGGGGTTAAAAAACAAAGTTTAGTTTTCCTATCTATTTGTCAGAAATCTTTGAGCTAAAGAAATATTTGAGAGACTAGTACTGCCAGTGTAAAAAACAATGTTCCCCAAATTATGTTATTCAAAATAAATGCTTTGTTATGAAAACCCTCCAAATTTTATATAAAATCCTCTCTAATCAGCTTGAAAAGACTCTTCAACGTGAAAATTACACAGAAAGCTCCATGCGATTGTATCATCTTGATGCTAATTGAATGAGAAAATATCTCCTGTGGTCTTTTACACTCCAACATTTTTCCTCATTAGCTCTTAATTTTATATTTCTTCATGAAAAATAGCAGCATATTGAGAAATTCAAAAAAAATTCTTTCTTTCCAATGTTAGGAGGACATATTTGAAATCAAGGAGGGGAAAAAACATTTTTTTCACCAAAACAAAATAAAAAGCAATGAGATTTTCTTGCTTCAAGAGATATAATTAACTTACATGAATGCTAATGGTAAATGAGCATTGTCATCAGATAAAGAGTTGTTCATATGCTGTGATAATTTTTGAGACAGTGCCTAAGATCTTGTCCGTGTTAGTAGCTGAAATTTTTCAGGTTAAAGAATATCTATATGACTGGAAGCTACCATTTTCAGTAACAGGATCTGAGTAAGTAAAACCCCACCCCAGGATTCAGTCTATTTGCCTCTTTCTACATTCATATTTCTGATACTCAAATTGGAAGTCTTATTTATGAAATAGATGGTTAATATGGGAACTAGATTAATCCATATCAACATGGATCTACTGGGAACTTTTTCTTTTTCCCATACATTCTTTTCTCTGAGAGTGGAGTTGAGTTATACTGAAGAAGAGACCTCTTTGTCTTTATCTATTTCAATTTTCTATCTATGATGCTTTTTCCAAATTTTACAAAATTCTTTCTGCTCCCTTAGCTTTGTAGCCATTATCTGCTTACCCTCTGGCCTTGCCCAGCCACTCACCCTCTCTGGCTTTTCTTGTTTTCAAGGGAGACCTTGCTAGGATTACACATTGGGCTAGGGTCTTCAAGGTCCTCTCTAGAGCTCTGGCCGTGTTGTATCTTGAAGTCTGATTTATATCCATAATTACTAATTCATGCTTTAAAAATCTAGAAATTGCAAGTTACAATCTGTAAAAATTTTCTAGGGTGGAGTGATGAGTTTGGAAGAAAGAGAGAGATAAAGGGTGACTAAATATTCTCGGTAAGGAGATTGGGTTCGTCTATAATCACAGTGATGTCATTTTCTAAAGACTATAGATTGGTTATTGTTATTAAAGCCTGCCATGATGTTTGTATTTTCTTAGAATAATAAATATTTAAAAAGGAAAACAATATTGTAACATCAGGAATAACTTCTTTTTTCTAATGAGAAATAATCTAACAAAAGGAAAAGCAATTTTGTTTTCAATAGAAGTGCCCAGGGTTGATATCTTCTTTGTTGGAGGCAATAGATAGGCTAGGCTGCAAAGCATTTATGGAAAAAAATTATTCATCTCCTCTTACATACTTAGCACTTTTCTAGGAGCAGGTGAAATAATACTGAATAGGATGTAGTCCTGGCCATTTAGTTGGTTGGTATTAGTAGAAAGGTTTAGACACTGTTCAAATATTAAGGAAGATACCAGGCATAAGATAGTCAGTGGATGGTAAATGAAAGAGAGTGTGGACTGCTTTGGGTACCTCCATACCCATCAAAGAGAATGTACAATTCTAAAGTCATTGGAACCAGAATCTGGAGAAAAGGTTAACCGGAGAAGGCAGTGGGTATTACTGTTGTCTCTAGCATTACCTTGCACTGCTTTGTGTGAATTGAAAATCTAGGAATGTTTCTATGTTCTTAAGCCTTGAGAAAGCCTGTCTGGTAGACAAGCAGGAGCTTCAGATGTCATCCTGTCTAGATGAAATGGGACAGACAGCAACAGTAAAATGATCTTAGAGTTTATTTAATGGCTACATTTAAAGAAATGTTAGAAGGAAAATGATTTTCTTAAGCCTTCGGCAGCAGTAAAGTACCTCCACCTACTAGATTTGAGGTCTTTTGCCAACTTTGTGACATTGCAAAACCTGAGTTGTAAAACTTGCTGCCCACTCAGGTGTGACCTTAGGAAAAGGCACGAAATTTCATGTTGGATATGAGAGATTTCAGAAAGAAGCTTGAACCAAAAAGCCTGCTGTGGCAGCACTAGAAATTCATATGCTTTCTTTTAAAGTTACTCTTTCACTCATTTCACCATTAGTTCCACAAGCATTCATTGGTACGCTCTTGAGAGCCAGGCATTGTAGTTGACATTAGGAATAAAAAATCTCAGGGGACTGAGGAGTGAAGTGGAGAATTGGAAAGATTTGATAGAGGTGGTGATTAAGTTGAGTCTTGAAAAGTTCTTGGGAAAGACAACATATATATTTCTACATTGCTTTTGCAGGAGTGAAATTATCACATGGCCTGTGGCTAGTGGCTGGAGATTCTGGAGCAGCTAGACCACATTTGGAATTTGGGCCCGGAGGTGGGAGGGAATAGACACCAAAATTGGGGCAAAAGCTCTGAAGCAGAAAGTGTGGGTGCTGCTAACTTCTTCAGCAACAGTCTTTTTTGAGCAATAGCCATTTCTGATAGTGAAGTGTTCAGGAACTTAAAACTTATCAGATTTTTCCAAGCAAAGTCCTGCTTTATCAAATGGCTGGTCTTTTACTCTCCACTCCTAGTTGCTGTTGCGTGATCCTTAATAGCTCTGACATGAACAGAGCCTCAAACCACTGGTTCAGTTGAAACCTGAAATGTCCTCTGATTCTGGGTGCATTCCAACCAGCCAAGAGCCTGTCCCAGGAAATAGCACTTGAGGAGGGCTTTGCCCATATACTGCCCATCAGTTAGCCAGTGGGTGCACACAATGGGGAAGAAGGCCCTCTGGGTGCTCATGATAAGTCAAAGGTCCCTGAAGGGGAGCTTGTGAAGTTGTGTCTCTTTATTCCAATCCCAATGATGGAATAATAGGGTTGCCTCCAGCAAAGAAGCAAATGATATTTTAGAAACAAATGGATGAACACCAAGTTTATAATATCTGGTTATAAAGCTAATTTCTAAATGCATTTGATATGAAAGCTATGGTTAAATATTTACGGTCATCAGGAAATGTCCATGCTGTATTACTAAATAAATAGAACAGCCTACAAAGTAATATGTAAACAATATTTTGGGGGAAATTGTACATATAATTTGAATGTGTAAATATATTAAACATATATGATACTGAAAGGACTCATCAAAATTTTTAAAGTGATAATCTTTTGGTAATAAGAGTAAAAGGTATTTTTCCTTTGTGATTTTCTGTGTTTTCAAGTACTTTTTTGTTGTTGCATTGAGGATTTTATATCAAAATGTTATAATACGATAGAATTAAACAATTCAAGATTAGAATCATGCACAGGAGAAGCTTATATCTGCATTTTGGAAATGGTTACAGAAGAGTGGTCACCTGACACCTTTAGAGTCATAATTTCATTTGGAATTGGAATACTTTTATTATTAAAAAATAAAATGTATCTGGAAACATGTTTGCCTTCCTCAAATGAGAAGGAAAGTATCTCTAAAATCTGTTTTAGGCAAGATAAAGGAATAGCCCGTTCAGTCTGGTGTCCTTTGCTAATAGGTATCGTAATAAAACAAAAAATATGAATATGCATTATCTTCTGGTTTTCTCTTTCTCAAATGTGCCATCAAACACATTTTGTAGACCTCTCTGGCTTTTCTTATTTCAGAACACCAGATGGACATAGAAGCACACAGTGTGCTATGAAACATTTACTCCTCCTACTCAAGATTTGTTCCGACAGATTCTACTCCATAATTTCCCTTAAACTGCCTCATAGCCAATGCCATTATGGAATTAACCCATTGCCAGAAAATATAATGGTTGGTAACTTTTATTACAATGGAAACTAAGCTGAATCAGGATTCTAAGAATGCTAATTTGGGTCAGTTTGGACCCTTCCTATATCTTCTGCTATTGAGAACTCAATGAAATAAATTGTCATCATTTTGCAAAACTTTATTTTGACATGAAAATAGGGAGAGGCTAATGGAATTCTTGCTGCACACACACTTGTTGAATATTGTTAGTGTATGCTATCGGTATAAATGCTCACACTGCACCATAGATTTTATCTGAAGTTGCATTTTTCTGCAACTCTCTTACCTGTTGCTAAAATTATACTCTGCTTGTATGATACCTTCTCTTATATTTTTAATGTAAAATTATAAATGAAAGAGTAAGAAATTACTTTTTATTTCATTCATTTGCAAGGATGCATTGTTCTCTGAAACTAGGTTTGAAAGGAATCTAGTGTATATCATCTTTTCCGGGGGAAGTGTATAATTTTAACCTCAGTGTTAATTCTCGGCTATGGTTCACGCAAAATACTTTAAGCATCTTTCCCTTCGATATTAAAAACAACAGCAACAAATGCAGGTAATAATTTAAAGAGTGGAGCCATTATTATGTTTCTACTGTCGACACTGCCTAAGTGAATGCTGATGCTTTTTATGAAGCATATTGTAAACATTTTTGCATACCTGGAATTATCGTCTCTATGTTTTCACACAATTTGTAATCCATGGGGCCTTTATATGCAGTGTGAGTTGATCTGTGACATATCCGGAGAACAGCTTCCCCACAAGCCAATCTCTGAAAAGCCCTTACTGACTCATCCCGTGGGTATTCCCTTGGGGAAGAGGAGTTTTGTAGCAGCCTCTGGCTGGCATTCTCAGAAGCCCTAGCCCAGTGATAGAAATAATAGAAAAAAAGTATCCAATCTAACTTTTCTGCAAAATATTTCTGGCTACCTGCAGAACACAGAGCAGCACCATTAGTGCTTCCAGAATGTTTGCAGGCAGAGCTGGTATTGTTGGGCAGCCATCCAGGGAAGGACAACTGTGTTACAGCAGCTGTGCAAACCAATGCAGGGCATGCATTGGCATAAAAGGCCAATGATGGAGTCCCCTGAGTGTAGATAACAGAATGACTTAAGCTGTATCACAAGCCACTTCTGAGATGGGAGTCTCAAGAAAAACTGTGATGTCAGTGAAGTTTAGCATGGATAATCTTTTCAGAACTTCAGCCTGAGGTACTCAAAACTTAGGAAGATCAAGTTACTCCCTAGATTAAGATTTGACCATTATTTATTGACTGTGTTATACTTTTATGCATATATTATACCCATCCTATGGGTCTTCAAACTGTTCTGACCTGGCAATTCTCAAGTCTTTGATCAATGATAACTAATAGAATAAACCAATCTATGATGAAAGAAGGATGCTTTCTTGTTTTAAAGATACTACACAAGTGCTTTTAGGGGGTAGTTGTTTTACCACTTTGGCCAAAAGGAAAAATTTTAATGAAAAGATCTCTAAATAAGCAAGAATTAGAGAATAGATCTACAGAGGAATACTGTTAAAAGGGAGCTTTCTTCAGAGGGTCTGTCTTAAATAATCCACAATTTGTGGCACCTAATTTACTGTGTTATACATATATTGTGTTGAACAATTTATTGTGTTTTATATATAAGTTATATATATATATATCATTATACGTACAGTGTAATATATTGTGTTATATATAGGCTATATAAATATGTTTTATGTATGTGTTACACTCATATGTATATTATGTTATAGGTATATTGTATAGTATAACAAACGATCTTATTTGTGGGTTATTATTTGAGTCACACCCTTTGAAAGATGCTCATTTTGCACAATAACTCTCTATGGATCTGTTCTCTACTTCATGTATACATACATACACACACACACATGCTCACAGCATTGCCATGTAACCCTTTGATTTTGCTGTATATTAAGGTTGAGTCTCTCTGTGAGTTGTGACTTTTCACAGTAGGAAGGGACTCCTGGAGAAAATGCAATTAAACTCTCTTATTTTCCGATGCAGAAAGTAAGAACTAGAAAGGTTAATGATTTGCTACAGCACACAACCAGTTAATGGCAAAGTCTGGTCTAGAAATCATGAAGCTTGACTCCCAGACAGGGAGCTAGTAGGTAAGTTCTGCCCTGCCTGTAAGTTAAACACTCCTAGATCACCGAAGTACCATTTCGTCGACTGTTACTTTCAGTCATTAAGGCTCTTTATTCCTTAGCATCTGAGAAACAGCTTCAGGAGTGATGTCCTAATAGGTCTTGAGAGTCAGTGGAGCTTCCCAAATGCCCCTTTTGGTCCTCAAGGGAAGGTTACCAGCAAGGATCATCTAGTTCATTGTGTTCAAAGTAGCACAAAAGACCATATATTTTGAAAATGGGAATATCATTCTATAAACGAATGCTTTTGAAAGAAATCCTAAAACACAAACAGATGGTTTGTGTATTTTGGAAACACAAAGAGTGATAGCTTGTTTTCTTTGTGGAATTATTAAAAAGCAATCCAACACTCCTATCCTTTCTTTTCTTCTCTAAGAGGGTATCTAAAGTTGTTAACGAGGAGCCTACCGCAGAAATTAAAATGTTTCTAGATTTCAGCAAAGTTTTGGATGATCTTTTGTGATATTATGAAGGAGAAGAATAAAAACAGTGGAATAGTAGAGTTACATAGATACATAGTTGATTAAATAATGATACCCAAGGAAATGGATTTATATCCATAAGAAAGTCACATCCAGAAAGGCTCTCTTCTTGACCTTGGCTTGAAAATATAAGGATGATTTTTATCAGACACTGATTATTTTTTTCACTCTTGTTTCAAAAGGAAATTTGACATAGCTTATAATGATATTTATACAAAAATATGAAAACGTTAATTAGAACAAGTAAAGAGAATTGACACAAAGTGAGAAAATTTAAGCCAAGAATGGGTTAGTACTCCAAACACAAGCCATAAGTGCCAGTCATCTTCCACAGAGCAGTGGAAATTCCACTTGCTCTCTTAGGATCTCAGGATTAAGAGAGAGAATTTTAGAGTCAGGTAGATAGGTTTAGTTTCTTCATCTATAAAAAAAGGGATAATAACAGTAGCTACCTCAGAGGATGAGATGAAGATTAAATGAGATAATGTTTTTAATAGGTACAGGGTATAGAGTTCAATGAATATTTATTGAAATCAACTCATTTATAACATTTATCAAATTTTATTTGTTTTAACTTTGAGTCTTTCATGCCTATTTTAGGACTTGATACATAGACAGTGCTCCATAAATATGGAAGAAGGAAGGAAGGCACTGAAAGGAAGAAATCTGCAGATTTCATAATGGCTTCAGGTACAGCCAATTTAGAAGATGATAGATCAATATCCATAAACTTTTAAATACATTGTAAATGTGGGATTAACTGCCAAAACCAAAATAGAATCAGGAAACTTGTAAATTCCTGTTTTTATAAATTAAAAAATCAATTGCAAAAGTGTAGGGTTTGAGTAATCTAGCTTGAGAGCAATTCATATAAAAAATTGGAGGGTTTAGATAGACATCAAGCCAATAGAAGCTAATAGAGCTAAACTGCTAAAACTGTGCTGTATTGTTATTTATTCTGACAGCACCTATTGAGATATGTATATTAGGTCATTCAATTCTTATGACTTCACGGAGATATTGACAGTCTGTACATAGGAAAGAGTGGCTTAGAAAGGATAATTTGTTTTTTAAGAATACATAGCTAATACGTGGCTGAGCTGTCTTCCAAATTCTGAATCTAACACCCACTGATTTAACCATGTACTGTACTTACTTTAATGTGTGATATGATATTCAGACCATGTACTGTACTTACTTTAATGTGTGATATGATATTCAGACCCAGGTGAGAAATGCTTATTGCATGTTGTAGTGGAAGGTGCCCATTGGAAGAAATACTGACACACCGAATGAGTGCAGAGAAAGGGTTACATCATCCGAGAACACTTGACGGGACAAAGAAATTGAGCACTTAGAAGGGAAAATTTTAAATTGAACTACTCTAGCTGCCATCAAATATCAAAGGTCTATCAATTTGGAAGGACATTCAGATGGCTGGTCCACTTAATGATGCGGAGAAGTCCTGTTCGATACAAGAGGGATATTTTTAAAAATTAGACATGTCCAACAATGGATGAAATTTCTTCATAAAGTAATATATTTCTTATTACTAGAAGTATTCCTCTCTTATGGACTTTAATTTTATGTAGCCATATAAAAAACTATTTTCTGACCAGAAAACGTTGCTTGTTTTACACTATTGAGGTTTTCCGTCTTGCTGCCAGCTTTTACATGCCTTGTCCTCCCACACGTTACTTTATGGCAAATACTTGAAAGCCAGCCTCGCCACAACTGCTTTGACTCTTGTAATTACCAAGGACAAAACTCCAAGTTTCTCATTTATTCACAGCTTCTGGTCTTCTAATTTCCTGTTTCTGACAGCTTTTGATGAAGTTGAGACTTACCTTCTCTGATTTATGTTCTTGGTTCCCCAGCTCACCCTGGCCTCAACTCGGGATATGTATTTAATTTCAGCAAATCTCTTGCCTGTAGGTAAAAAGCAAGTAGTTTGCTTGGGTACTTACTCCCCTGCCCACTCCACCAGATTCCCAGAAGCAGACTAGGCTCCCATGAACTTATTGTCCAGGGCCCCTGGCAATTCCTGGAGTTGACACTGAACCTAGGATTTGAGGGTCAAACAATTGTCTACTCACAGGAGTCACAGATGGATAAATCTTTCTGGTGGCAAGTTAAATGAAGAGGACAGCAAAAAGCTATTTATCCAAACAGAACTGAAGTAGAAAGTGAACCAAATGACTCATGTCATATTGAAATGACCTTTATTATTTAAAGGTCATGTTCTCATCTCTGCTTCTGCTCTGGCAAATAGTTTGAGTTGCCATTGGACAACCTGACTACGCTATCTCCTTCAGAGGAGTAAATGGTCTACTCAAATCCCACGAATTTACCCTGTGAATCAACGAGACCATGTTTCAGTCAGACAATACAAGTGAGCAGCCACAACTGATTGTTTCCTAACATCTATTGTCCATTGTTATTACCAGGAAACACATATGCAATCACTTCTTTCAATTACTGACCAAATGGAAGGTTTAGTCTCTAAGCCCCAAGGATCACACAGCAGAAGGCACTGAGCTTGGTGCCTTCTTAGTTTCTGATTCAATTCTAAGCATATCTGGCAGTAGATCTTTCAGAACACCATGCCCTCCAATCTGTGGGATTTGGAATTCACCTAAATCCTAAAGCTGGTTTTGTTCTACCTGGGGTGTCTATTAGCTGACCTTGCCCTAGTCAACTAGACTCTCTGGAGTCTTTCTTCAAATGTGTAATAGATGTAATAATATCTGACTACCTCACAGGCCTGTAGAGTTAACTTAACGATATGAGAGCAAGTAAAGATAATTTGAACAAATGTAAAGATCAAAACGCAGGGCATTATATCTTTTGGGATGTTCTCCCACATCTTCAAGTCAAACACAATCCATTTTTCTCTAAATAGGTGCTCTTCCCAATGTCCTCATTTTAGGCCTAAAGGCTGAGATAAGGAAAGCCTAAACACTGCCACGCATCCTTCCAAGTTTGCAAGTTTTCCTGTCTTTAATTCCCTCTCTGCTTTACACCCAGTCACAAATTCTGCTGATTACTTACTTTAGTTCACATTTTAGTTCTCCTCCTGATCACCTTCTCTCATTTCTGGGCGTTGTACCTGGATATCTGGCTTTCAGGCTTTCTCTTTTCCATCACGATGGTCACAGGGCTTCCACAGAAATCTACCTAAAACAGCACATTTTTCTTGCCATTCCAGCACAAGTATCTCTTGTCCTGACCTCCTGATCATTTTTAGATGAAGGTCACATTCTTCAGATAAACAAGAAGCCTTGTGTTGATGCAGCCTTTGAGTCTATTTCCCCTTCTCCCTATCTACTATTTCATGAGCTCCAAAATATTTACCAAATACCAATCATGGGTAAATTGTATTCTGGCCAATATGCACTACCAGTACCCACACATGAATGCATGTTCCTGCCCCTATTCCTTTCCTTCTTGTCTATTGCCTTTCCAAAATAAACCTCTCCACCAACCTATTCTCTTCTGAGTACTATTGAGCCCAACTCAATTCCTATTGCCTTCTTAAGTCTTCATAAGGCTGTAACTCCAAATGGACTTTATATACATCCTTGTAAAATTTACATTTATATTTTAGACTAATCCATCATACACTTACTTGTAATCTTCTGTTTGTTAATTGATCTCCACTATGCCATAAGAAAAGCATAGACTTTGAGATCAGTCAGATCTTGGTTAGAATTAGAACTCTAACTTTAACTTGCTATGGAGCCAGTCATGGTCAAAGTTCAACTTCTCTGAGTTTCCCTTTCTTTATGTGTAAAAAGGGAACATTATCCTTACCTTATTGCTTTTGAGAAAATACAAAGATAGTGTATACTAAATTCTTGGCCCATGAGATATGCTTAATAAATATTAGTTAACTCTCCCTTCTTTCCTTCATCTCTCTTGATCCAATATTTCACAAACATCTTTTGAATCACCAAATGAATTGTTAAATATGTGAGTATACGTGCAGTGCCTTCTGCTTTTACTATATAAGCTTTGTGCTGGGTACTCATGAGCATAACAGATATAGTTAGTAAAGTAAACGGTAACAGTGATAATAAAAATTATGATAATAACAATAATAACGAGTTGTCTCTGATACCTTTAGCTGCATAACAAACACTCTAAAACATAGAGACTGAAAAAAACCACAATTGATTCCAGAATAGCAGCGGTGGGAGAGAGGGTCTACTGACCCCCTCCCAGTGAAAAAACCATAACTTGGAAAAATTATATTTTAAAAATCATTTAAAATCTCTGGAAATTATCCATAAGGCATACAGCAAATGGAAAAACATTCATTTAAGAAAATCTACTAAATCTCTGTAGGAACAGCATGAAATCTGTAGCATTTGAACCATAACAGTCTCCTTTCAGCTTCCAAGCTCAGCTTGATGGACACTCCACTCCAGGTGGGCAAAGCCAAGGACAAAGAGCTTTCTCTGTCTCCAGCTCCCGGTCCAGGGCTACGGTATCTCATCCCCTCTCCCGTCTCTGTGTTGCACAGACAAGATGGTGGGCCAAGAACAGGCATGTGATTCCTTTTGTTGACCGGATTCCACTGAGATTCTGCAAAGTCCAAAAAAATAAAAAATAAATCCATATCAGTGCTGAAAAGAAAGGGTGCTAAGAATCACTAATAATTTTTCTAATGTTAGGAAATCTTAAAGCAAATATGATTGCATTGAGAGATAAAATAGAATGGAGAAAACTGCAATGGCAGCCATGTCCAGGAGAGAGCTGAAGCACAGGTAAGAGTCATTATTCCTACCAGAATCCCACAGATCAAGGGGCGCTGGCACAGAAAGAAAGAATGGGCTAGAGTAGGTAGCTCTTCCATCAAAGTAGTCATGAAGACTTGCCATAAATTGGCTAGAGCAGTTGCAGTTAAACCAGCCTCTCTCCTGTAGATAAAGAGCAGAGGGTTATACATTTGCCCCCAAGTAGAGTCCCAAGAACTGAGATGACCCTTTAGATAAGAAGTGGAGAGAAAGAACAAAGATTTAAAAATGAAATAAAGGGGAGGTACCTGAATATACTGAACTACTCTAAGTCCTCTTTACCTTGGCTTTTGTTGAAAAGCCTTGCCTCCTTACCTGTTTCCAGCCCCAACAACCTATAGTCCTTACTGCCTACAAGATCTTCTCACTTACCAGAACTCTGAGTAAGCCCTCTCTTTTAAGAAAAATGCCATTTGTATACATAGACCCAAACAACAGAGTCCCTTATCACCAAGGGAGAAGCATTTGAAAAAAATCTGGAAACGATAGAGATTAACAAGCAGAAAATTGACCTTGGAGGTAACACTATGTAAGAACCAGAATAATACATAATATATATTAGCATCTTCAGAGAAACATGAGAGGATATTGCATTCACAAATTAAAAGACGCGCTGATAGGAAATGAGCAACTTGAGGGAAAAAAAGACTTAGAAATTAAAAATCTTATTGCTGAAATTTAAAATTTATAATTTAGCACGAGAAGTGCTAAATTATAAAAAGGACGTGACCAATAACTAAATTAGAACTTTGAACAAGACAGTTAAGGAAATCTCAGTGAATATTGAGCCAACACTAAAATAGGAAACACGTGGGGGATAAAAAGATTCAGATCACCTTCTAATGAATAGGAACCATATAAAGAAAACAGAGACAAGAGAAGGCAGGACATAAACAAGAAAATTGTGGAAGAAAAACTACCCAGATTTGAAAATTTGTCTTTTCAGATGGAAAGAGCTGGGTAAATGAAAAAAAAGATTCATACCTGAACGTAAAATTGAAAACCGCAAGCAAAACATTATCTACTGTCTTAGTCAGTTCAGACGGCCATAACAAAGTGCCACAGACAGACTGGCTTAGACAGCAGACAGTTAAATCCTCATGGTTCTGGAGGCTCTAAATCCAAGATTAAGTTGCCATCAGGATTGTTTTGTGGTGAAGTCTCTCTTTCTGGCTTATAGACAGACCTTTTTCTTTGTCCTTAAATGGCCTTTCCTCTGTGTGCATGCAGAGGAAAGATCTTGGTGTCTGTCTCTCTTTTTATAAGCAAAATCAGTCCTACGGGATTCGGGCCCCACCCTTATGACCTAATTTGTCCTTAGTTATTGCCCTGAAGGCTCTATCTCTTAATATAGTCACATTGGAGGTTAGAGCTTCAACATATGAATTTTGGGGGGGGGGGGGGGACAGAGTTCAGTCCATAACACCTACAAAGGAAGCAGAATTGCCGTTGGTCATCAGCAACACTGCACAGAGTAGTGTTTCCAAAGATCCAAAGAAAGCAGCATTTCTGAAGGAAAATTATTTTAAAATTAGAATTTAAAATTTAATCCAACTATAAATCAAATGTGAAAAAACAAAAGGCCTTTTAAAGACTCTAGCCAGAAAGTTTATCTCTTAAGCACTCTTCTTGGGGGAAAAAATGACTAAAGATGTACTCCAGCAAAATTAGGACTATATTTAAGAAAAAGCAGGATGTGTAATACAAGAAACAGTATAAATAGCCTAGGAATATGAGGAAAAGAAACACTGGAAACAGCTCTAAAGCTAGCCTAGAAATCAGTTTAAATTATAACCAAAAGTCAGAAAGTCCTCAGAAGAATGACTTAACAAAGAAAGTAGAATCAAATACGTAAATTGTAGGTTCAATTAAGAATCTGAAATTTCTTAAGGATAAGACACATATTTTTTGTTGCATGTATTAAATAAATCCTGTCAAGTAGTAAAATATGAAATAAGAAATACAGAGGAAAATAACAGCTGTTTAAGTAACCATTGTTGAAAAAAAATGAAGTTTTTGAACAAAATTTTAAATAAGTAATAGGGAATAGAAAAAATAATCCATTTGAGATTGGTATTTGGAACATTTTCCTTTGATTAGCAAAGGTAAAATGGTATAAGATAAAATTTCTTCTTTATGAACACAATCTCGTTGGTTCTTCAATGAATAATTATCTATTAATTATTTATAATTAATTATTATAAATAATTTTTTATATTATTATAAAAAATTATATTATAATTTTATAATATAAAACTGTATGTTTTTTGCTTTTCAATTTTTTGGATCAACTTATAGACAAAGCACTGAGGTTTCAGGTTGTAAAGACAAAATAAAATGTAAATATTATAAACATTGACAATACAAAAGCAATAATAATAGAACTGACAGAACTTGGAAAAAGAAGAGAGTTACAGAAAGTAGAGAATGAAATCAGAATTACATGGAAATTTTATACTGTCCAAAGTTGATAGTTCAAGAAATAGAGGTTTAAGCGTATCATTTATCTTATAAATGTAACCACTAGGTGGACTGGAAATGTATGTACAACTAATAAAATGAGAATAGAACAAGAGTCAGTAATATTATAGAAAGCTGATGAATTGAGAAACAGATGTGTAGGTTATGTCAGTGGTCCCCAGAAGGATTAAAACAAGAACGCTTAACACAGCTGACTCTAAGTAGTTGAACTTGGCATGGGATGGAGAGTTGCTGCTTTTCATTCTAAATGCTTTTGAGCTTTTTGTCTTTGAGGGTGTTAATTAGTTATATCCTATTCCCCACTCAGTTTTGAATCAACTGAGAAATAACTTAAGGTCAAAATATTATCTTCATTGTTGATGAAATTGGAATCAGAGAACATAGATGTGAGGCCGTATTAGGCTTCCAACTTCTCCATTCTTCCCTATCTTCCCTCCCACACAGTCAGTCACAGACAGAGAATCTGGGTAACTTCAGGGATACTGTTATCCCTGTTAAGTTTACCAGAAGATCTGAAAAGGACAGAGAGAAAGAGAGAGAATAAATGCATAGTTAGTGTTTTTCTCCTCATTTCATCAGAGATGTCAGTATTTTTCTCACTCAGAGGAGTAGGGACTGGAGAAATGTATCAGAACTGGAACTATTTCTTGGTAAAGTAGCTTTGCATCTACCGAAATAAAATGAATGTGCTCTAGTTATCTATATCTATCATCTATCTATCTATCTATCTACCTATCTAGTCTATATCTATCCATCTGTCTTATTTATCCATCTAGTCTTACTTTTTTCTTCTTATTTTTTGGGCTTAATTCCCAACCCTCTTGACAAAAGGAGTGTCTGTAGCCTTCTGAGGAAAGAGGAATTTATTGGGGAAGATTGATTTCCACCTGCATAAGCCCATGCCCTAAATGAAAAAATTCTGTGTCTCGAGAAAACTGAATGTATCTCAGAAAATACTAATGAGGCAAAAACTAATAAAATTAGCTTCAAAGTCATGCTACAATTATACTGAAAATTCACTCACTGCTTTATTTCCCACATAAAATTTTCCTTCGCCATGTTTTCCAACAGAGAGAGGCGATTTCTCAATCATCCTTATCATTGATTCCATATCTGTAGCTTTAAGGTGAAGCCTCCCCATAATTGCCTGTATCCGGCTCCTTCTGAAAGTCATTCGCTCTCTGAGATGTTGTGTCTTTTCTCTTAGGTTAGGCCATACTTGGATCTAGCCATCCTTCCTGATTTATTAATGACGACAATCTGCCCGTTTTGGAAGTCTCACCTATGAGAAGTATTTGATTTGAGTCCGGCGTCCTTTCTCTTTCGTTACTGTGTAACCTGGTCACTCCCAAACTCCTAACCTGGTCACTGAAATCTTAACTTTTAGGAAGGAAAGTAGCATTATTTTTCTTTCATTCTCTCTCTTCTGTTCTTGCTCTAATTTCAAAATTTGCTTAGTTTCTTCTCCAAAGCAATAAAGTTTCCCCTGGAAAATCTAAGCAAACTTGATTCCTAGAGACACTGTCCAAACTACAGCTTACATTCCTTCTCAGGCTATCAGTGATTATGATATTTGCATTGACTTAATTCTGTTCCTGAGTCCAAAAGATGATGTCTCTCTAGTCGCCTTTTTCATTTTCTAAATCGGAGTATAACTGACAAGTTATATACTATTAGTTTCAAGTGTATATCATAGTGAATTGATATTTATAAACATTACAAAATGGTCACCATGATAAGTCTAGTCACTGTCACCATACAAAGTTATTATGATATTATTGACTATATCCCCTATGCTGTACATTATATACCCATGACTTGCTTATTTTATACCTGGAAGTTTGTACCTTTTAATCCCAGTCACGTATTTTGCTCATTCCCCACCCCTCCCTCCACTGGTAACCACCAGTTTGTTTCCTGTGTCTGTGAGCTTGTTTCTGTTTTGTTTTTTAGATTCCACATGTAAGTGAATTCACATGATATTTGTCTTTCTGTGTCTGATTTATATCACTTAGCATAATAGCCTCTAGGTCCATCCATGTTGTTGCAAATGGCAAGAATTTATTTTTTATGGCTGAGTAATATTCCATTGTATGTGTGTGAGTGTGTGTATATATATATATATATGACATCTTCTTTATCCAAAAATCCATGAGTGGAGACTTAGTTTTTTTCCATAGCTTAGCTATTGTAAATAATGCTACAATAAACATAAAGGTGAGTATATCTCTTCGATTTAGTGCTTTTGTCTTCTTCAGAGAAATATCCAGAAGTGAAATTGCTGGATCGTATGGTAGTTTTATTTTTAACTTTTTGAGGAAACTTCATACTGTTTTCCACAGTGGCTGCACCAGTTTATATTCCACCAACAGGGCATGAGGGTTCCCATTTTTCCACGTTCTCACCAACACTGGGTTTTTTGTTGTTTTTTTAATGATAGCCATTCTGACAGGTGTGGGGTCAGATATTTCACTGTGGTTTTGATTTGCATATCCCTGATGTTTAGTGATATTGAGCATCTTTCCATGTGCCTGTTGGCCATCTGTATGTTTTCTTTGGAAAAACGTCTATTCAGTTCCTCCGTCCACTTTTTAATTGGGTTGTTTGTTTTTCTGATATTAAATTGTATAAGTTCTTTATATATTTCAGATAGTAACTCTAGTCCCCTTTTTATGACGTTGGTAAAGCCCTTTGTGGTGGAACCCAGGTACTACAGACTGTGTGTCTCCCCAAAATTTATATGTTGAAGCCCTAACCCTCAGTGTGACTGTATTTGGAGTAAGGAAGTAATTAAGGTTAAATGAGATCACGAAGGTGGGGCCCTGATCCTATAGGATTAGTCTCCTTATAAGAAGAGACACTAGAAAGTTCTTTCTCCTCTATGCTATATGAGGACACAGAAAGAAGGAGGCCTGTCTGCAAACCAGGAAGAGGGCTCTCACCAGAATCAAATCTACTGGACCTCGATCTTGGACTTCTAACCTCTACAACTGTGAGAACAATAAATTTCTGCTGTTGGAGTCAGCCTGTCTGTGGTATTTTGTTATAGTTGCCCCAGCTGATTAAAACGCTAAACTCTGGGTCCCTGATATACAAAACATAAATAGAGCACATGAAATTAAAAACCCAAAGTCAGTGCGAGCCCCCTAGTAATGAATTTAAGAACCTCAGAGCAAGACCTTAAGAAGTTAGCCCTTGTACAATCTCTTCTTGACCCTGGATAAAGTTCAAAACACGATAAAATAGGACAGAATTTGGACTTGCAACCCAAGCCACAACTACCTATACCTGGCCTTCCACATTTAAATTAGAATCTCATGCACTGGAGCTGTAAGGACTATGTGAAACTTCTCTGCCTTTACAGTATAAAGTTTTGGTGAAGTTGTTGATGCGAATCAGAATAAAGAGAGCAAAACTGATTCCATCCACCAGTGCCAAAAAGATAAACAAAAAAATCCTGCACAACAATATGATTCATTTCCTGATATTCTAACCCCTATCTCAGTTGGACTTGCCGTAGGAGTTGTAGCCTGCTGTGCCCATTGGGTCATTTTTGTTGCAGCAACATAAATGGGCTGTACTTATAAGATCCACAGGAATTTGGCTTGTTAAAGATAGCCATTGGCTCACCAACCTGGTCACTACAGTGGCTTCAGGAGGCTGGATATCTTCATGTGGTATTTGTTCACCAAATCTTGTGGCCACGTCAAACTTTCCAAGAACGATGTGTTGGGTTTTCAATGTATTAAATAACCAAACAGTTCTTTATTCCTAGGAGTTAATTCTAAAGAAATAATCTATAATATAACAAATAAATATAATATAGTACATCTATAATATATTATAAATCTATAATATAATAAATAAATATATAATATAATAAACACAGATTTTTTAATGAGAAAATACTGATAACTCAAATGTCCAACAACATATAAAAGAGTGTATATACACCAATATGTCAATAATTATCACAGTATATTGAATTTTTTGTGTGTTTTCCTGGATTTGCCAAATTTTATGTATTGAGTGCCTGTTAATTTAACGTGTTGTTTGAATAAGAATCTATGATGTCTATAAAAAGAATCATTAACATTTTTGGTGCATTTTCTTCATCACAAGTCTCCTGTTGCCAAAAGTGAGTTCAAACACTCTGCCTCCAGTGGTTCTGACAAACAGCTTGAAAAGCTCTTTACTTGGCTTTTGAAAAACAATGGACTGTCTGTGTCTGGCCAGATGTATGGTTACGATTTCAATGTCATCTTCTCTTAAAAGAATGGCTACTTAATCCAGATGAAAGGCCATTCAGAAACATGCCCCTAAATAAGTGGACACACTGTTTTGAAGCTGTTTTGGCAATTGATGTTAAATTATATTCAGTTATATGTTTTAGACTCAGAAATAAGTGAAAAAAGGAATACACAGACAAAAAAGGGAATGGAAGCTTAACAAAATTCCTAATTTTCAAAGTTTATTGAATCACCTATCTAAGAATTATTTATTTAAGACTGAGGAAACAAAGATAACTAATATTCTGTCCATGTCTCCAAGTAATCCACCGTCTAATGTGGAGTACCAATATGCATACAAACAATTGTACAGCAATGAAATAGGTGCTAGAAGAGAGTATGAAAACAGACACAAAGTACCATGGGGGGAGAAATGAGAGAGTGACAACTGTAAATGTAGGAAAAATTGCCTATGGCTTTTTCTTTCTTGATTTGAGTCATTAAATAATAATGCAGTAGCAGGGAGCAGCCTTGCTGCATGATTCTGATCAGAATATCAAATACGCTGTGAATAGCATCCCCTGCGGTTATGCAACATGGCAGCCCTAGAGAAGGAAAATATCACAGCCTTCAGAAGCTGACAAAGATCTCCAAATGGTGGCAGTTAGTAATGCTTTTGGTTGCAAAAGATTAAGTTTATGACTCACGAAATAAAGACATTATCTCAAATTACAAAACAAAACTGAAGGTAGAGATTCTCTATTTCTTCTTGAGAATCTATCATCAGAGCTCTGATTCTTTTTTTTTTTTTTTTTTTTTTTTTGCTGAGGAAGACTTACCCTGAGCTAACGTCTGTTGCCAATCTTCCTCTTTTTGCCTGAGAAAGATTTGCCCTGGGCTAAGATTCCGTGCCAATCTTCCATTATTTTATATCTGGGTTGCCACCACAGCATGGCTGGAACTGAACCAGAGCTGTTGAAGCAGAGTGTACCAAACTTAACCACTAGGCCACGGGGCCAGCCCCTGATTCTTTTTTTGTGTGTATGGATGAGCTGCTTCTTCTTCCTGAAAGCTGAAGGTGAGGGAGAATCCACGCAGGTAACTTAGGGAAGAGCATTCCAGGCAGAGAGAATTGGCAGGTACAAAGTACTCAGGTTGCTCTCAGCATGCAAACGGACATGCGCAGCTGGATTTCTTCCTGTAAGCCATCTCTCAGATGAACTTTACCAAATAGCCTGACCCCTGTATGTAAAATAGTGACCACTCCTCCCCCAGCCTCGCCTGTCTCCCTTGCCTTTCTTTATTTTCACTCCATCACCTTCACTACCTGACATTTATTTATTTTTGTATTCATCTGTTTCCCTTCATTAGAACAAAGCTCCGTGAAAGGCAGGCACAAAGCATTTTTTGTTTACCACTCCCATGCCTAGACTATTCTTGCACATAGTAGATGTTCAGTAAATATTTGCTGAATGAAGGAATGAATGAAAGACTAGTATCAGTGCCTGGCTACCGTACCTTTTTCATTGTGTACGAGGCATGCATTTTGTGCGGTTCTGCTGTGCTGAAGTGGGACCTTTCCAACTCCTGCTATCTGATTCTCTCTTGTAATAAAGTAATGGAATCCAGAAAAGACTGCAGTTCTCAGCATGCACTCATATCTAGACTTCTTACACTTTCTTTCTTCTGCTCATACTATTTTACTTTGGGAAATTAATTTCCCATGATGCAGTGCACCATTGCAAGTCTCTCCCTGTTGCTTTTTGGGAGTTGTAGTCTCTGAATGAATATAGGAATATTGGGATGGTCATACAAAAAGCAGCAATTGCAAAGAAGAATAGTCCCTCAGTTTTCTGGTTTGAAAAAAACTAGTGCTTGCACCAGGAGTCATTCAGTTGAAGAGGAATTTAGTTTCTTTCTATCTTTTTTTGAGTAGGAAGAATTACTTGATTTCCTGAGACAAAGCATGAGTAAAGTATTGATTGTTGTTCTCAATGAATGAAAATTCCACCCTGGTTCTAACAAAAGATTTGGCACTTTTGTGTATGTGTGTGAGGAAGACCATCAATGAGCTAACATCTGTGTCAATCTTCCTCCATTTAATGTGGGACACGGCCACAGTGTGGTTTGATGAGTGGTGCCACGTCCACGCCTGGGATCCAAAACTGTGAACCCTGGGCTGCCAAAGCACAGCAGGCAAACTTAACCACTATACCACTGGGCCAGGCCCCTAACAAGAGATTGCTAAAATTTTCAATGTTGTATATTTTCATTGTTCATCACTTATTTTTCTTTTTGCACAGATATGTGATAATATGCTGAGCTGTGTTATAATCCATTAACCAGATGATTTTTTAACACTGAAGTCATAAATTATCTAGTAGAGGCTAGTAAACACCTGTTAACTATATTAAGGGGAAAAAACTCCTACATCTAATTTCTAGATTGAATTAGGTGAAATTTAAAATTTCTTCCAACTTTCATATCCTATTGAGTGTAAATGTCTGAAATTTATTCAAAGAAAGTATGTTTTACAAATATAAAAGCACTACCTTACATTTATTTCTTGCTTTAGAGTTCACAAGTTATCTGCACAAACACTAGACAGAAATTGCTAATTGCTTATCCAAATAAGAGAATTGTGATTCTGTTGGGGAAGGCAACAGCTTAAAGTGCCCACCTTGAAAATCACATTCCCCAGGTCCCACACAGTTGGGCCTTTTGCAGAAGCCAATTTATGACTAAATCAGCACAAAGTAAGAATGCATGAGCAAAACAGTAAAGGAAACTTAGGTCCCTGATGGATTCATGGAATTTCTGTGCCAACCCCGGAGTACCAACTTCTGGCAACAGCTTGTGAAAAATAATAAATTTCTGATTTGCTTAAGCCACTTTTGTGTATGCCTTCTATATCTATATCTATGTTTATATCTATATCCATATAACTTTTTTTAACTCACCTGTGACCATACATGCCAAATTGCCCCTGACAACCTTGTTTATGCTTGTGGTCTAACCACAATGACAAACACATCCCTTCTCCTTCCCAGGAGTATCCACATTTAGATGACAAATGATATAATCACTTTACTTTTAGAGCAAGTACTAGATACATAATTTTACAGATAAGAAGACTCAAGCTCAGAGAACTTAACCTCTCCAAGATTCGGAAGTACTGGAATCACAGTGGAATCAGTGCAGTTAAGTGTGTTTGCTATTTTGTTGACTTTAACACCAAACATTCGTGGTACTGAAGTAGGAAATCATCTTAAGCCCTGCCCTTTTCCTTACCTCCTACATCTAACCAATCGTTATTGCCAGTAGATTTAATCTATCTATTCACCTTTAGGCTGTTCACATTTAATATTATCAGGCACAAATTTTTGCCCCCTACTGTCAGGTGTTTTACTACATGTCCTTATTCTTGTAGAATGAAACTCAATTTCTATTATATCTCCCATTACGCCTGGTTTCAGAAACTAAAGAATATTCTTTCCCGCCATTAGCTTTTCTCAGGGTTGCCTCTAACTTCTACCGAAAAGTTAAGGTGGGACTAAGTAATCTAGTTGAAGTTGTATCCTCATCATATTAGCATCAGATGCCCTCCTCCCATTTGCCCTTTGGTCATAAGCCCATACTGATTATGGCTGGGCTGTCCCTTGCTTAAGAATATGGAGCCTCTTGAGACCTGTTTGCCCTTCTGCCACATCTATGCTGTCCTGGACAATTGAAAAATCATTAAATTCCCCTGCAACTCCACGGACTCTGAGAATCTAGTGTTAGACCCTCCCTGGTGCACAAGTTTACCCTCCTGCTTCAGTAACATGAGGGATGGGTGGTTGCTGGATGACCATATGAGGCTGTCTGAAGTCCCTTTCTTTAGATATATCTCGTGAAAATTTCTTCTGCTCCTGGTTGACAATTGAAATGCTGAAATTCTGATACCTCTCTGAGCTTTACAGGTACATTCTGCTCCCAGATTGCTAAACCATGTGAATTTTCACTAACCTGCAACCTCTGAGTGTCAGTCGAGGTGGGAGGGATTAGAGCTCAGCCTCTTCATTGAGATGCATCAGTAAAGAAGCTCACTTTGCTTCCCTTCTAATTTTGTCTCTTCTTCCAAGTTCATAGAATCTTCTTCTGGGCTTGGTAGGGGCGCCAAGAGTAGTAGAGAAGACAGGGAAAATGATAAAAAAGAAAACTTTTTCTTACTCATTCTAAATTTCTTTTTTATACCAAGAATTGCCTTTTGGTTCACTGCAATGTATTTCATCTGTTCTACAAATAAGTTAGGAACTTATGTATCAGCTATTTTAAATAGAAGAAAGCATCATGGGGTAATATAAATTACTGGAAATTAAAAAATGCGTTAGAATATCAAAATCCTGTCCCATTCTGAGTGTATCAGTCAGCATTCTTAGTCTCACGCAACAGAAACCAGCTCTAGCTTATTTAAGTAGAAAAGGAGCTTTTTAACAAGGTTACTTGAGAATCCCATAGCATCAGCAGATAACCTGAAAACAAGGCCTGGGAAAGAAGAAAGAAAGAAAGATTGTGCTGCTAAAATCTCAGGCAAAATCATTTCGACTGAAATAGTTTTTGCTGCGTACTGAATCATTCCAAAATGTAGTGGTAACCGTTTGTTTAGCTTATAAGTTTGTGGTTTGACAATTTGAACTGGGCTCCCTCGTGGGGTCTGTGATCAGCTGCCACTGAACTAGGGGCTGTGCTTCTGGTGATTGGCTAGCATAACAGGGCCATGTGATTCTCACTACCCAACAGGCTAACCCAGCCTCACCTACATGGCTGCTCAACACGGTCCCAGGAGAATGAGAAGTGTGCCACGCTTTCGACTTTACAAAAGGCAGATAGAATTTTTACTCCCCTTGACCCAGGTGATTTATCAGATCCCAAAATGCAATCTAGAATTTAATATGTTGAATTTAAACAAGTGGCTTAAATTAATCTGGATTGGTTTATCCTTCGGAGGTGTATATATGCTTGTCAAATTCATCATTGTAAATATAATAACTTTCAACTGTCCAAAATTATTAATCAATTTATGTGTAATAATTCTTGTGTCCATTTCCCTGTTCATTTGTTTCATATTTCAAGGCACTTTGAGTGGCATTTGAAATAGATTTGGCACAAAGATCTAAGTTTTTACTTGAAGTTAATGGGAAAACTCCAAAAAGAAGTAATTTCTAATTGTATAGAATTCATTTTAGTCCCATATTGTATAAATTTCACTTGATAAAGTGCTTCTAAGTGAATGAATAAGGTATAGTTTGGAGTGATTTGGTTTATCTTGGTAGTATATTTTGATATACTTGCAAGAAATTGAGAAAAGAAATGACTATAATATCAAACTAACAAATCATTTCTCAAGACAAGCAAAATGCTTTCCACATAAATTTTAGAATCAGATTGTCAAGTTCCTCTGAGAAATATTTTTGAATTTTCGTTGGAACTGCCTTGAATGTATAGGTGACTTCAGGTTGAATTGACAATTTGTTACTATTGAGTGTCCCAATTCACAATCATGGTACAACTCTCCATTTATTTGGGCCTTTAATTTTTCTCATTAAAATGTCTTAAGTTTTACTACAGAGCTCTTGCAAAACTTGAGATTAATTCCTATAGGAATTTGGTAACTTTTTATTCCATTATAAATTAATACAGCTATATCAGTTTCTTTTGGCTAAGTTTTGTATACTGTACTATTTCTCTTCTTTATACTTTCAAATTTTCAAAATGTCTTGTAAATAGGATACAATTTATATTCAAATCTAATGTGCTAGTCCTCATATTTTAACCAAATAACTTGGTCAATTTGAAGTGATGCAATTATATATAATGATGTAGTATATATAATATATACTATATATTGTACACTTATACTTTCTATTTTCCTGTGTTTTTTATTTGATCCATCTGACACATTTTTCTTCACCTAATATACCTTTCTTTCTTCTTTTTTCCTCCTTCAACACAATACAAGGACCTTAAAAGACTGAAGATGTACTTGACCCTTTCTTGACTTACATGCTATTTTTGTCATATTTCTTTTTCCATACTTATACTTTTGTAAAGGTCTAATCTGCTGTTAAAGCTATCTATATAATTTTTCAATTATATAATTCTTAGATAATTCCTGTTGAAATCTGCAAATCTAAATCCCTTGAAAATATTTGACTTTTATCTTGATGAACAGAACAAGTGTTTGTTTTATCCCAGTATGTGTCTGATAAATCCAGTATCTGGAGCTCTTTGGGGTCTGTTTCTTGTCTATTGCTTCTGCTGATTCTGGCTCACGTAAACATCTTGTCATGTGCCTTGTAGTCTTAAATTATTTACTGGTCAATTTTATTTGAAAAAATATCTTTAGATAAGGTTTGTCATGTAATGTGCTATTGGCTTCTTCAGAAAGGACTTTGTTCTTTGTTTCCTGCTTCTGGTTACCCATGGACACCTGTAGTACAGGATCCAGGTTTAGCTGCTTTGTGATCCACAGGATCAATTCTGAATCCTGCTTCCAGAAAATTCAGCCCTCTGAGTTGTTTGCCCATAACAGGGGTGGGTCAGCAATGGAATACAATATTATTTCCATTAAATCTAGTCATATTCTTTTCTAATCAATATAGCAGTTGGTTTCAGTGTTCAAATGCTATTAAGACCAAAGTTCCGTCTGATTTTCCTGAGCTATTGGTTAATTTACTCTAATTTGTGTGACCTTTTAAATAACTTTGAAAGAGCTCAGCACAGATTGAACAAATTAAAGATATTTGTATAATGTAGCTTTTGCCATTTTCTGACATTTTAAGGTTTAAAATTTTCCCTGAATAATATTTGCAAAGGCAAATGGATGTCTGAAATTTAAATATAATATTAAAAATATTACTCTATTTTATGGCATATTAGGGAATATTTTAAATTTCTGTGAAAGCTTTTGCAAAAATAAACTTTAGATTCTATTTTGTGTTCACATTATTCCTGTGTGTCTGAAGTCATGTCAGAAATTCACTGTAATCAGTGAATGCATGTCTCTAGAATGTGACAGTAAAGAGCCAAGCACTAGATATTGTAGTCAGTCAGAACGTCGTTTAAGAACCCAGCCATGAAAGAGAGTGTGAGAAATGGTGTATGAAGAAAAAGGCATGGTCCATTCTGGAGACAGTAAAATCAACCACACGGGTTCAGAGGAAACTCAGCAACTAAAATTGGGAATTTGTGAGAATTAGTATAGATGGAGTGAAGGTAGAAATTGTGAAAGCTGTTGAATATCAGGGTTCAGCGAAGTTTTCTGTAAAAAGCTTGAGAGTAAATCTTTTAGTATTTGCAAGATTACTTTGTCACAGTTATTTGACTTTGCCACTGTCGTGTCAAAGCAGCCATAGACAATACAGAACGGAGTGGGCGTGGTTGTGTTCCAAGAACACCATTTATAAAGACAGGCTGGATTCGGCCTGTAAGCTGGTCATTCACCAACCCCTGCTCTGGAGAGGCCAAGGACTCCAGTGGCTAACTGGATGCACAAAAGGTTCAGTCCACTTCCAATATCAGAAGAGAGGGAATCACAAGTCTTACTTTTCCAGTGGCATTTTGGCTCCTGCCGCCACACCCTGGTTCTCCACAGGCCAATGCAAGCCAGCCCAAGGCTGCAGAGTCTCAGTGACTGGAACCCCACCCAGGCTGCAGTAGTGCCCACTTTGGGATGACCAGGTTAGAGCTGTCTTATTTCACAATCTCATGCTCATCCACTGTTCCTCAAAGCATAACACCAAGCCAGGATCAAGACCAGAGGGTCTCCCCACCTTAGTTGCATGCTCCTCCAGAACTGGCCTTTCCTTGACAACTCGGGTTCTATTATTTTGGATGGAGATCACCAAACTAGCAAACTTTTCCTTTTGGCAATTCCTCTTGTGAGTCTTTTTGTCTCCTCCTGCAGGAAATCTGTTTAGGGCCACCCTAGATCGCCTTGAGAATCTCTCTTAACTTTTATCCTGTAAAATAGGAGTCAGAGTGTGGGTCTCTTTCTTCCAGAAAGACTGGAGCTTTTTATAAAACTGACTCATCTCTCAACATACAAAAAGAAAAACATGAAAAACAAAAAAGTAGCTTCTCTGGGCACAGAAGTGGTGTGACATCTTTCCCTAAGGACCATGCGTCCTATTCAATTTACATTTGCCTATGTCAACTCTTTTCAAAGCAAAGATCTGCTCCAAGGTGACTTCTCTCTTTGTTTGTGGAATGAACTTGCAGTTTGTCTTCATAAAAAGAAAATTCAGCCCTGTTTGAAACAAGCTCTTATTCAGTTGTGAGGTCATTTTCTTGGGATGCAAGAAGCTCTTTTTGGAAGGGCTAGACTTTCTAAATTGAATAGAAGCTAAATTATCTGAAATGCAAATTAAAGTAACACTGCATATCTTGATTGTTTAAATTGCCAGGACTACACTTATCTTTATTTTGGCATCACCTCACAAGTGCTGGCTCATCACGCAACTTGCGCAATTCACCAATCAAAATTTGCCAGCCTTAGTTAACCCCAGGGAGTTGTGTGCATAGAGAAGTTAGCTTGACCTGCAAGTAGCAAAGCTCCAGAATCACTCCATAAGGGAGCTTCATGGACACCCTTGTCATCACCCCTTTCTGCAAGTTGTGGCAGCAAATTATGCAGTGGTGAATAACTTGCACGGAGGCTTACTTTGTAGTCTGTTGTAATACATTTCAGGATGATGGCATGGTAGGATTGTAGCTTGAAATCAGTTGGATACTGACCCTAATGACCTCATTCTTTATTCCCAGAGAAAAACTCTTACAACATCCTTAGTATCACCCTTATAGAGTGTGTATTACACAGAGATTTTTGGTTCTAAGTGGCAAGAACTCAAAGAAAAGTAACTTAGGCAAAAATGGTTGGAGATGGAGGTGAATACTGACTTATGTAACTGAATCTCAGAGAAGGTTATGCTGTAGTGGTGTCATGGGTAACTGAATTCAAGAACTCAAAACTCTCAGAAATCTCTCTATATCTTTTAGATATTCTTATCTCTTAGCATCAGCTTTATTCTCTTCTACTACTGTAAGACTTTCTTCATTGGGCAGAGGAAACATGACCATAGGCAGCTTGGGACTTAACATTTGTACAGCCTTGCCACCCAAAAGAGAAGGACACGCTTCCCTCCTGACCCTAGTTAGAAAACTCCCTGGAGGGTACTCTATTAGGTTCCTGTTGGTTTTTTACCATCTCTGGACAAATTTCCATGACCAGAGGATAGGGTATCATATACGATAGGCCTCCCTTGAGTTGTGTGCTCACTCCATGACCAATGTGGTGAATTCTGTGATGATAAATGTCCCCATGCCTCGCAACCACATATTGGCTTGTACTCGGAGAAGAGGTCCTATCTCAGAAGAATGGATGGATGCAAACCAAAGCAACAGATGTTCCCTAAGCCTGGAATTTATAAAAGATAAAAATTGGATGAAATAATATTTGACTAAATTACTATCGATGACTAAATTAAATTGATGATGTATAATTGCATATAACAGGTGAGTCAATGATTCTGAGAATTCTAGAGTTTAAATGAGCACCATCTCCACATTTCCAAAGACAGAACTTGGAGATCCTCGACCATTTGTGACTCCACACCTGTGTGAAATCAAATTTGTATTAATTTTGTACATTAAAATAAAGTCTAGCATGAATATGGCTATTTTTCAGACATCAACGAACCAATCTTTTTCAAAGGGGTAAAACTGTTTTAAGTATATAATGTTCATATAGATTATATGTTACTGTGAAATTAAAATAAACTGTAATTCTATCTGTTTTGTTCTAAAGTTATGAGATATCTCAATTCTAAGCACTATCTTGCTTTAGCTCTTTTCATAAGTGCTTCCAGAACATACTGCAAGAACAAAAGTGGTGTGAGTGGCAGCAAAGGTTAACAACCACTGCTTTCCATCATCTTACGTTACTTTCCATGTCTAGGAGGATGTTTCCTTTTAATAATTCCTTCTAAAATAATTTGGAGTCCTGCCCTAATTTTTCTTATAATTGGTTATAAAACATAAGCATAGTGACTATAGTTAATAATACTGTATTATATATTTGAAATATTGTATATTTAAAAATTGCTAAGAGAGTAGATCTTAAAAGTCCTCATCACAAGGAAAAAAATTTGTAACTAAATATATGGATGAATGTTAACTAGACACTGTGGTGATCATTTCACAATATATAAAAATATAGAATCATTATGTTGTACACCTGAAACTAATAAAATGTTATATGTCAATTATACCTCAATAAAAAAATAATAGTTATTATTATGACAGTCAAATTAAGGGAGCACAAAAAGAAATTGCAGTTTAGTATGACAAATAATATGGAAGTCCCAGCCCACGGAGGGGTTCAACAGCTAAGGAAATGAAGATAGGTGAGAAGATGTATGCAAGGGCCACAGAAGTGCACAGGTGCTCAGAGGAAAAAGAGGACAACTACCATACGGATTATGCATACATTTGGAGATGTTAGAGCCTTGAGACAAGGCTGTGAAACTTCGTAAGGGAAGTGAGTATTTAGTAGAATTTAGGAGAATTTGAGATGCAATATCTAAGAAAGGCTAGACACTGGGAAGAGAAGAGAGGAGAATGAAGATCTGCTTATTGGAGCACATTTCTCAGCAGCTACAGAGAGATGCTCAGAATTCTCATATTGGACTAATTATTATACAAACTGTATGCAATCAATAGATGATTACGGAAGGATTGAGAGAACAGGAGTCACTCTGGGCTCATTAAAATAGGTTCTCATTTGTGTGTGTCAGACATCTTTCACATTTCACAGTGTTCTCAAAGTGTTAGGAGAGAAAATGACAGAGAGAGAATGCTTTTCCCAGCAGAATCATAAATAATAAACCCCCAAATTAACCAATAAGTATTTACTCAGAATCTCTGTTATTCCAGAGTTATACTAACCACTGGAGGGAAGAGTAGAAATTATAAAATTTCTTTATTTAATAAATATTCACTGGACTCTTGATATGTACAAAATACTATGCTATGGGTTTAAAAGGAAAAAAAAGGAAGATGAATTTGATATGCCACATACTTCCAAGAAGCAAAATATCTTTGGGAAAAAATAAGACAATCAAGGCAAAATGTAATATGATCTACAAAAGATGTCTAAAGAAAGTCCTGAAGGCTCACCAAAATGGGAAAGCTGAGGGAAGCTTCATCAGGAAGTTGCTTTTTTGTTTGAAACTTACAGAATGGGAAAAGCAAGTGCACATAAAAGGCTTCAATTCAGGAGAATATGATTTATGCAATACCATGTAGGCTGTGGTATCTGGAATGGAGGGTCTGCATAGGACCTACAGGGAGAAGGAGAGGTGAGATGGAAAGATTGGTGGAAGCCCTTAAATGCCAGGCTGGAGACTGGAATACTATTTTTAGGCATTGGAGAACTGTGGGGCATTTTTGAGCAAAGGAGTGGCATGATCAAAATTGTGCTGCAGGAAGAATTATCCTGGTGCAAAATTAAAGACTTGATCAGAAAAGAAAGATTTGAAGCCAGGGAAATTAGCCAGGAGGCTATTATAATGTCACAGAGACCATGAAGAATGGAACAAAATGATGAGAGCAAAGATGGAAAGGAAGGGATGGATAGAAGAGAAATGACGTGTGTCATTGCTCAAATTCACTCCTACAGTTGGAAGTGTGAGATTAGAACATATCAAACAAAACAAACCAGTTCATAGTCAAATGCTAGATTGTGCAGTGCAAAATAAGGACTTCTGGTGTTCAGAAAGAGGACACTGAGAGCTGGAGTAGCACAGATAAAATTCAGAAAAGTGAGATGTGAATGCATTCCAGGAGAGGGGAACAGCATGTGAGAGAAGGCATAGAGGCAGAATGAACACGGTGCAAGTATGGCTCAAATAAGCTCATCAGAGAGGAGGACGCAGTCTGCGGATGGGGGAACAAGGCAGTCCCGCTGAGACAAGGAGTGTCTAGTGGGGCGCTTATCCAGCATGGTGTTGCACTGCAGAAGAGCTTGGAGACCACAGTAGACGTTTGCCGGAAACCAGGCACTAATTGACTCCAATGGAAATGAGGAAGAGACAAATATGACAAAACACAAAGTTGTTAGAAATTCCAAAGGATTTGGAGACCAAATGTAGGGGATGAAAGGCATGAATAAATCCAAGATGATGACAGGAGTTTTGGACTGAGTGGTTGGGACAATCGTACACTTTAATTAGTTGTCTCTTGTCACTTACCAGTAAGATAGTGAAGAACCATTAACACAATATGATAATGAAGGAAAAGAAATAGCCGATTTATATTCATGTATTTCTCAACCTTTTCACACAAAAAATTGTGGAGTAATGGAGCACACTAAAGTAAACTAAAAGGAAATTGACGGCAGCTATATAAAACTTGGGAAAAATTAATTATATTTTTATAGTATGCAAGCATGAAGACAAATCAAGTTTTAGGGAAATAAATTAAATATAAAACTTCCAAATAAAATATATTCAATTTTTTAATGAAAAATTTGAGTTTACTTCCATGAATATATTTTGACCAGGGAATGGCTATGTACATTTTCAGATCAAAATTTTAATTTCAATCTCTTAAATTCTTGACAGACCCCATGGAAGAGAAACTTTGCACAAGTAAGTGATAAAATTCTAAAATCATTGCTTTACAATCCTTGAAAATATAACAACCTTTAAAATTATATTGAAAGAATCCAACAGAGCTGCTTTCATTGACAAAGGTAATGTTTAAATTTCTTAACATAACTCAGTTGTTTTTAAATACAACTAAATATTTTTATATCAAACGTTTCCAAACAAAAATTATGCTCTTATCTGAAGAATGTGCACGCATTTTTAGTGCAGTTGCTATGCAGCTAGCTGGGTACCCATAAAGGACCCATTGGTCACCCATGGACAGACAGCAAATATAGAACAGAAGCATTAGCCACTGTCTTTAGCTGTACCCTTAAAGAAACTGCTAGGTATCTCCCCATCCTCACTCCCCCCAACAGGCCACACCTGGGGCTGTGCCCAGTGCCCCTTGGGCAGTAACATCCTCTGCAGATGACTGTCCAGATGGTATGCCCAGTGGGTTCTCAGGTGGTGGAACTTCTTCTTGGCTATGTTCAGTGCACTGGGGTGAAGCAGCAAGTTCTGATGCTACTCTTCTGTTCCTCTGGCTTGCAGCCCTCCGGGCCTGCTGTCAGATGATGCTCCACCCCAACCAGGATGCTTGCAACCTGAAGCAACCTGCACTGAAGTTCTTGCACAGACTCTGCCATGCTCCTGAAGAGATCAATTTTCTGTAGAACAGTTGTAATCCATTCCCAACACACTAATGTGCCAATGCACACCCACGGCAAAGCTCTGCAATGTAACTTTTTGTTTTATTCCTGTGTCACTGCTATGGGATTTCTTGGGATAGCCACTATTCCCAGAGCAAAGACATGTTCCTGTGGAATGGGGCTCACTAGAATTGTGTAAATCATCTTCTACCGTGGCCTGATATAGAATCACAGGGGACTGTGGTGGGCAAAAGTCATTGATAGTAGGAAAATGTAAAATTGGATTAAAAAGTATCTCCTGCCAGAACACTGCTGGGTGTTAGATTTTGCCTTTTTTTTAAAAAAAAAGGTCTTAAGTTAATATTTTAACAAAGAATTGTCTTGTAATCTCTTTGTATTAGTTAGGGGTTTTTGGTTGTAGGTACAGAAGTGGATTCTGGCAAAATTAATGAGAGAGGGAGAGAGAGGGAGGGGGATAGACAGGGACAGAGCCAGAAGAGACAGAGAGAAGAATCTATTTGAAAGGGTATGAGGATGTGCCAAGAAACAAAAGAAAGGAGAGAAGTCAGAGGGGCACTTCTGAGAATTGAGGGGCTGGTGTTAATTGCTATCCTCTCTGCTTCTGCCATGAATCAACACTAAGAATTTTCTGGCTCACTATCACTCCCCTCGCAATTCAGATTCCTGAGGAATAGAGTCCAGTTGTTTACATTTGGCTCACCCTCCACCCCCTCACTTGGCCTGGAAAGGGCCGAGCACCTGCACGGCAGGCCCAGCTTTGACTGCGAGGGTGGGACAGTTCATCATGAAAACTCAAGAAACTGTCACAGGAAGAAGGAACAATGGATCTTGAACAAACAGAAACAAGACATGTCCACTTTATCATTCTAACTCCATTTGTAGGTGAAGAAACCAAGTCCCGGAGGTAAAATGTTCTTCTCCACGGCCATGTAATTAGTCCATGACGAGGGCATAGCTAAAACACCGCTTTCCCACCTTCCAGGACTTCCCTCATTTCAGTACTTCCGCTGTCTCACACATCTGCATATTCAGTTCTTTCAGAGCTCCCTCTTTTAGGAAAATGCAATAAAATCTTACATTATCTCCTCAAAATGCTGGGGAGTGGGCTAATGTCTGGGAAATACATTACTAAATTAAATATACTTCTTTATGACCTTAAAAATAAATGGCATACAAATAACCTGAAGATAAATAGTTGCCAAGAAGGTGAAAAAGAGTTTGTATTTGGCTGCGGGCGCCCTAAACCGAAACATGGGAAAACTGCTTCTTTCTTTTCTCAAGAGTCTGACAGTTTTAATGATGATGTCAAGTGCATTTTCAGGCATATTTTTTTCAGGTTATTTGTGCTGTGAAGTCCTCTGTCTCGTGAAATGTCAGAGCCCTGCTTTTCAGCGGATGCCACTTTTTTCATTTGAATGCACTGGAACAGGATTTCTACGGAAAATATTCAAGTTCTGTGAGGCACATTAAATTGATTTTAATGCCACTATTTTTACGAGGACCTGTAACTAGCGTACTTGAAGTAATATTCAACATACAGGTTCTGCCCTTGGCCTAACATGGATTTACCTGGTGAGAGGGGGATGGAGCACAATTTTTTAGTCCAGGAATGTCCTCTAGTAGCCTCAGCGCTGTAAGTGACTTGAATGTCAATTCCCCCCAAGACCTTCCTTGGCCACCACACTTAAGAAGTTTCTCATAGTAATTGCAACTGCATCCTAATTGTTTCTCTAGTAGCGTATATCACAAGATGTAATTATATGTTTGTTAAGAAAGACAACATGTGTGGCCCTTAATATCACAGAGCTTGGAGCAACCTACTGGGTTCAAAATCTCAGCTTCACTAATTATTATAGTTGTTGCTTTTGCACACAATACCTTACCTCTTTGAGTCTCGTTTTCTTTAACTGAAAAATGTGACAACAGTCGTACCCAGTTCTTATGGATGTTGTGAGAATTAAAAGAGGTAACATGTGCAAAGCATTTTTAACAGTGCCTTGTCCGTAGTAAGCATCATGTGAGTGTTTTCTCTTGTAATGACTAATTTATTGTCTATGTCTCTCTCCTCTCCACCTGGATTAGGCCGTGAGTTCTCTTAGGGCAGGAAACATACTTATTCATTTCTCCAATGGGTATCCAGTGAGAAAATTGCCCCTTACATAGTGGGGGATCATTCAATATTTGTAGGTTGAATGGATGGACAGATGAATGGACAGACTAGTTTTATAAGTCACCAAGTGCTTTCACGTATATCGTCACATTTGAGCTACAGAGCATGGCTGGCAGACAGTGCCAATATTTTTCTCATTTTACATATTAGGAAACTGAAGCTTGGGGATACGAAGTGACTTGCTCAAGAGCAGTTCAAACATAACAAATCCTGGGTTTGAACTCAGGTCTTCTGACTCCAAATCTCATTCTCCTCTGGTTCAACTTTTTTATTTATTTTTTTCCATCTCACAATCCTGTCTACAAGACATTTTTATAAAAAGAGAAATAATTTGCCTTGCTCATTGCATTGTTTTGAGCACCAAAATTTAAAGTAGGTAAGGGGCTGACCTGGTGGCCTAATGGTTAAGTTTAGCACGCTTCACTTTGGCAGCCCAGGTTTGGTTACTAAGTGCAGACCTACACTACTTATCAGCTGTCATGCTGTGGTGGTGACCCACATACAAAATAGAGGAAGATTGGCACAGGTGTTAGCTCAGGGCAAATCTTCCTCCACAAAACAAAAAAAAAGTTAAAGTAGGTAAAATACATCAGACTGTTACTCCAATGTAAGCCATTGTTATTGTGTTTAGTATTTAGGGGATTGCATAAAGTAGCTTGATTGTTTTGTGAAGTGACTTTAAATGGGAAAAAGAATATAAAAAAAGAAAAAAGGACAGAAAGAAGGAGAATCTGAGTAAGGGAGGGATAAAGATTTATACTAGGAATTGACTTTGAATTCGGAAGCTTTTCCTGACTCTAGCTGGTCAGATCACCTAGAGAGGAAAAGAGAGTACCCTTCTGATGTTTCAATAATGTCTTGAATAACCAAGGTGTAGTCAGCATGCATCTCTGGTATTTTATCACATATTTTCAGTTCTTGGCTAATAAAATTAGGGAGCTATCATTTTAGCCTTATGTTTTATCTCCTTTTTATACAGAAACTCTGAGTTTCCAGGAAGATAAAGTCAGACATTTTCTAACTTGTTTTTTTACCTTTACCAAGAATTATAAATTTTATTGAGTACTAAGAAAGTTGAAAAAAGGAAACACACTCTTACAAGGTAACTCTGGTGGTAACGAGAAGTATAGTTACTGATTAATAACATGATAATTAACAAACTAACAGTTCTTGAACATTTAGTGTGCGGAAGAAACTATGCTACACAATTTTATGTGCATCATTTAACTTAATTGATTCATTCACTTCTTCAACAACAAGGTTTACTGAACATCTACTATTTGCCAGGCACACTTCTAATTACTAGAGATATAATGATGAAAAAGTGCTTGCCTTTGTAGAGCTTACACTCCAGTGGCAGAGAAAGGCAATGAAGAAACTGACCAAGAAATACTTGATAAACTATCAGATAGTGAGCAATTCTATACAGAAAAACAAAATAATGTGAAAGAACAAAGAGTAATGGAGGCCTGGGGTGATTGATGCTGCTTAGGCAGAGTGAGGGGTCGAAGACACCTTCCCTGAGGAGTTTAAATATGAGCAAAGGTATGAACTACGTGAGAAGTTAAGCCATGCAATGTTGGCAGAACAGCATTCCTGGACAAAGGAACAGTAAGCACAAAGTCCCTGAGGCAGTAAAAAGCTAGACTGGGATTGCCAGACCATTAAGGCACCGAGCAATATGAATGAGGTCCCTGAATCAGGCAAGGTCCTCGGGTAGGGCTTTGAGGAAGAGCTGAGGAGTCTGGGTTTTCTCCTGAATGTGATGGTGAGCGCTTGGAGGGTTTGGGCAGAGGAATGACACAGCTGGATATACTTTTTTCCAGCTGTTGTATAGGGAATGCTACAGGGGTAGCAAGGGTGGAAGCTAGCAGAACAGTTAGGAGGCTGTTGTGTCAGTCCAGGCAAGAGATGGTGGTCTCTGTGGAGCGTGGAGGATGGGGCCAAGTAGTCAGCTCTGGAAGATAACACAGCTCCCTTCTGATTATTTCCATTTTCTAAGTAAACTGAGAGTTGAAGTCCTTAGCTGAGAATGACGAGATTTGAAGAGAGACAAGGTGTGAGTTGGGCCTCAGAGAGACAGAAAGTGAACAGACTATGGAAAAACACTAGCATCGTGGGGTAGTGGGGCCTACTTAAAGTTTGTGGTTACGGGTCTAATGTGAGACAAAACTACATGGTTGTGTGTTCTTCTCACACCATTTTCAGTTGTTCTGGTAAGGGCAAAGAAGTGGGTTTAACTGGGGCTGAGATTTTGCCAGGTGAGTGTGGGGAGTAGGGGCAGGAGGTGGGGGGCGAATGAGGGATTGTACCGCTGAACTCTGGAACTCAAGGCTGGGAGAGCAGAGCGAGGGCGTGAGGGGGCAGGGACAGTGAAATGTGGACTTTGGCGGGTGGGATTTTCCCCAGGCTGCCAGATGTCTTTTGGAGTATGTTATGGACCGAATCACAAAGTTGAGACCAGCCATTCACACCAACAACAGGATGAAGGACTTGATTTAGGTTAATGTGTGAAGCAGTGCTTCCTGTATGGTTATGACTGTAATACTGGCGTTGTTCTGGGGGTGTGAAGGTTGAGGTTAGAACCTGGTCTCCGGGGTAAATGAGGACGCCCACACATCCGCCTCCCGTGGTGCGGGGAACCCTCACCATTCCCAGACAGCTGAGTGTTTATCAGCAGGTGCGTCAGTGTTTGGGGAGCCAGGGAGTCCCCTGGCAGAGAATCCTCAGAAGGGGAGGTCATTCCTGGGGAGCAGCCAGCTCTCAATGAGTTCCCACAGCGGCCTGCTTTTCGGAATGAGATCCAAGTTTTAATTTCGCACAGTGGGAGGTCGGTTCTCGCTGCCGAGGGTCAGCGCGCAGAGGCTGGGCTTCTGCTCTCCAGCAACCCTCCAGTTAGTGTTCCTAGGATGACCCAGGAGGCTTCCCGGGGGGCGTGGGTGCCTTAGTTCCTCAGGCTCACTGCTGCAGAATCCAGGGGTGCGTTCCCCTTTTCTGATTCTTGACGTCAAACTCCCACAGCCCCGAAGCCTCGCCAGGGCGGTGGAGAGGAGAGGGAGGGTGGCGGGGAGGGGAAGCCATTGCAGCAACAGCTTGGAGGAGGTCGCTGGACGACTCTTCGCGGAGAGCGGAGAAAAACAGGGAGTGGAAGCCAGAGTCGGGGAGGAAGAGGACCTGCGGGTCCGGGGAGCCGCTGGGTTGCTGCAAAGCGGGGCGGGGAGAGGCGGGGGCGCTGCATGCGGCGCGCTGGCTCCAGCGGCGCCCGCGGGGAATGTGACATCAGCGGCGCCGGGCGCTTGCGGCTGCAGGAGGCAGCTCGCCTCGGCTGCGCTGTGCACACCTCGCCCGGGGGAGGACGCAGACCCGGGCAGGCGGCCGGGATGTCGGCGAAGGAGAGGCCAAAGGGCAAAGTGATCAAGGACAGCGTCACCCTCCTGCCCTGCTTTTATTTCGTCGAGGTGAGTTGGCCTTGGCATAATGCAGCTCCTCCGGGCAGCTCCGGGGCGAATTCCGGTCTTGGAGGGTGTCACAGGCGCGGAGACAGTGCCAGGGCGCGCGCCGCTGCCCCCAAATGCCCGACCCTCCCCTCTCCCCCAGGGTTCTCTGGAGCTCCCCGAGTGTGCCTGCGAGTGCCCGCGCGCCTGGGTGATCACCACTAGCGGTGTACCTGCTGGGTGCCCTGGAGGGAAGGGATACCTGTGTGAGTGAGTGTGGGGCTAGTTCCCTGGCCCTCCTGTCGCGCCTGTGTGCACCGCGTCCGTGGCCCAGAGGGGCCATGATGCCGATATTTTGGGATTTGTGTCTTCAATCCGCAAGTACGTGTCTAGAACTCCGTGAGCTTTTGATAAGAAAATAAATGCACACAGCCATGCCCGGGGTGTATGAGGGCTGGGATGTTTATATGGCATTAGGATTATGATTGCTTTATTACAAAACAAAAACAAAAAATCCCTTCCCCTATTATAATTACTATGTTGCTCACATCTGCTTCTAAAATCGGGTCTGCATCTGTAGGCATCAATGGCCTTTTTCATGGTTAGCAAAAATTATACATATACACATACATATGAATATGTACGTGTACATATATATGTGTATATGTATATAGATGTATGTGTATAATATTTTTAAAATAAGTGACATCATCTGATTTTACATGATTTGTACATGTGCATTTATTCTGTGCCGAGCTGTATTACAGATAAACAATTAACATGCAGATGTATTTATAATGAACTTCCAACTTACCAAAATGCAGTATTTAAGGGAGGGACAATTTATGGGAGGGTTATAAAGATTGACAGGTACAGTGATTCCATGCATTGTGGTCCATTGCATTAGGAAGACATTTTTAAGCAAGAGGTTTATTAAATCGTAGGCAGAAAATAGATGCGTTGGGCAGGTGTAGTGAAATCAGATGGTTTTAGGCATGCAACTGTGTTCTGTGTAATTAGAGCCTGTATTGCATAGAGAATTATAAGATTGTTGCTGAATTGTAACTATCCTTTCTTGGCCATCTTTTCAGCCAAATATGGAGGTTTAGCACTTCCGAGTATAGACAGTAGATTCTGTATTTGATGATTTTGAGGCTTAACCGTGTTCGGGGATAGTCACTGCCTTGAAACTTGGGGGAAGGGACATTGTCAGATTATTCTTGTAGATAACAGTATATTTGCAAGTTTCTCTTATGTGTCATAAGTTTTAAAAATGGTTTCAGATTTAAGAAACATGTATATGACTTGCATAAATCTCAGGGAAATGATGGATGACTCCTTCATCCATGACCCATAGAAAAGAAGGAAAATAAATGTCCTGTTTATTTAAAGTAATTAATTGATGCATTTATTTTTGCCCTTCGTCTTTACACATGGGGTTTTGAGGCCATGGTTTAGGTAATTTTGTTGAAAGATAATAAAGAGTTTTCTCAAGAAAAATGTGCTCAGCAGAAGAATCCATGATGAAAACAGTGAAGGAATAGAAAGATGGGATACCTGCCTTCAAGTTAAATCCTGTCAGGCCACTTGTCGCATCGCTAATCCACAGTGGTTTTGTCCTGAAGCGTGTCTGGATCTATTACATTGGACTAGGATAAATCAGTTAATTGCTGGGTTCCACCTCCAGGACGAAGCACACCTGAGGTCTGTTAAAAGTAGACGACGTATAGATTGCAGCTGTATGGCTTCAAGAAAAATTCTTTCATGAAAGAGGATGCAAATCAGAGAATTAAGGGTATGCCGTTAAAGAACCTGTGTGCCCTTTTGAGGTGCTCTTAAGAGGGGTACATGTCCCTCAATCTAGAATTTTAGAAGTAAAAATGCCTCACGATGCATTTGAAATGTATCTCTAGGAACAAACATCTCACAAATGTTACTTCTTTTCTGTGAGCGGAAGTAGCCCCAAAGCATTACAGTCTCTTTGACCCATTCAGATACTCTTTACTCTTTAGCAGGGCAAGCTATAGAACAGTTAAGTGAAGACGATTCATGGAGTTTAAATGAGCATTTGTGACATTATGTCTTGGAGGGCAACAGACTCCAAAGGGAGAGCCACAAAATTGGATTGCAGATTATCTCCCTGGAACTTAAATGCGTGAGGAACCACTAAAGAGCCTCTAGAAAATGGAAGAAGGCATTAGTATACCAATTGTTTAAGAGGCTGTCAGGATGCAATACCCAGCTCCTTTGGAATGACTCATTTTGAAGCTGGTGAGAATGAGCTTTGTATCTCGTTTGGAGGATGAATAAATATAGCATGAATTAACATTTCAGTAAAATGCTCTAGAGTAATGACACTTTGCTGTACAACATAGTCTCCCAAGACCTCAGTAATTAAAATGGAAGAGTGAAGCATGAGTAAATCTCTTCCATCACATATCAGCCCAAAGCACATATTTCAAGCCTTCTCTGTTACTTCACACAATAATTTAAGTAACAAAAAGAGGCGTAAAGGACTAGATATTTGAGAAGAAAGCAAAATCTCTGGGTCTCAAGTCAGTCACATGATGGGTAATTTAAACTTTCTCTTCTTCAAGGAGTTCAGCTGTCTTCCATTGCTATTCATGACAGGTATGAGATGGGAAGAAACTTTAGCTGGGAAAATGAGAGGAAAGCAACTTTCATTTGGACCACAGGGCGCTGATATCAAGTTAGGCTGAATTATGGCAGGAAAAATGGCAGCATGCTTAACAGGGAAAAACCTGGGCCTTATAGACAGATTGACCTGGTTCAAACATCACCTGTGCCAAGTACTACTTGGATACTCCTGGCCTAGGTACTTCTCTCATCCTTGGTTTCTTCATACATAATAGAAATGATAGGCTATAAGGATAAATATATTTATATAATATAAATTATAATACCAATATCTTAGAATTTATTATAAGGTTAAAGCACGTAAGACACCAAGCAAGACGTCTGAGATAGAGTAGTCCCTCAAGATGTATTAGTTCCTTTCCTTTCTCATAACTGCCCTTGACCTGAATGGATTATTTTACTTCTAGGCTAATCTTGAGGGATCAAGTCCTGACAAGGTCTAACTTGGGAGTTCCCACTGTTCAGAAGAAGCCACCTCCTCCCCAATTTCTAGAAGTGGTTTGGGTTCCAGAGCTTTCCCAAAATGGACCTATATTCATGGACCTGAGGTGGGGAGAGTGGAGTGCTCTTTACAGTTTGTACAAGAATAACGGCAATCATTTATGAAGCACTGAATATGTACTAAAAATAAAGCTAAAATGGTTTACATGCTCATTCAGTCTTCAAAGATTCTCATTAAGAAAGAGGCCGTTATTATCCATGTTTCAAAGAAGAAGAAACTGAAACTCATGGAAGTTTCATAGAACCACTTGCCCAGGTTTATAAAGCAAGGTCAGAGGCAGTGCCAGGCGTTAACTCAGAGCACATGCTCTTAACCACTGCGATACCTGTCTCTCTCAGAGTGTTGAAAGATTATTCACATAGGCAAAGGTGCTTCCCATGGTTTCTCACTGGTAAAAATAGGAAGATGTAATCCAAGGTAAGGGCACATTTACAAAGGTAAGGCAGCTTTGCCTGGCAACAGACCAGCTTCCTCAGCTGAGTTCTTCCTCCATAGGGCGCCTCTAAGCACAAAAATTGGTGGACAGTGTACACTCCCCACACTGACTCACTAGTTAGTGGCTAGTGTCACCTCAAGAAGTCCCCATGACAAGGTGCAGTGACAGGATTGGGACACTGGCATCCCTTTTGCAGAGTGTCAGGATATCTCTAGCTATATCCCTATGGGTACGAGGCTGAGGTGTTCAGCCTCTAAAATCAAGTAATCTTGTCCCAGTTCACTACCAAACTCAATGTTAAGCAAACCTAAATTTGATGGATAGAGTGAATTCTTCTTACATCTTTTGGTTTACATCTATTATCTTTACAGCCAATTGTCTGCTGATAAAGGGGTTTATGGTTGACAGTAATTAAATACATCCCTATCACATGGTGATTTGAAAAACACATGATGATTTCCAATATGGTAACTCACTTCATAAACAAGTTTGGTAGTTCAGTTTGGCATTGTTCAACTTGGGAAAAGAAAGGTCAAGTTGTGAAAGGAACTCTCAAACAAGCATATCCTGGGCCTTATCACACTGAGCAGAAAAGCAGGTAAAAAGGAATGTTCCACTGAAGAAAAGATTTCTCCTGCCTTTAAAGTTCCAAAGCACCCTCCAAGTGATGTTGTGTCACCTACAGTGGCAAATGCAGCTGGGAGCACACCTAGAATTAGTAAAACGTCTTTAAGGCTTAATAACCCAATATTATATGTGATAAGGCTGGTTGTCTGTGTACCTAATGCATTTCCTTTATGCAAAGCATTATCATGGTTCCGACTGTGCTCAGACTCAAATTTTATTCTCATGAGTCATCCTGTTCAAAGATATGAGTTCACATCGATTCAGTGTGTAATATAAACAAATGATAGATTACTTTTTAAACCAAAAAGATATAAATTCTTAATAAATAAGAGAACCTTTTATTTAAACACTCTGCTTTATGACATACACTTTTATTACTAATCTAATGTTTACTTTAAGGCGGTATATGCAAAGAGGACCTATATGCAAAGAGATTTTTTACAGGGCTATGGATACAGAGAGCTTGAAATGTCTTGCTTTTCTTACATACACACACACACACCTACACACACGCGCGTGCACTCATAGGCAGGCACAGAGGGAGTGAGAATATCAGCCCTCTCCAATAAGTGTAAAATAACAATATCTGAAGCATTACAGATTCAGAATATTTTAAACACAACAGACCTGAAATTATACAGGATGTTTTCACTAGTTTGAATGTTGTACTTAGCGATGGATATGTTTTAGGATTTTGTTAATGCAGGTTAATCGCTATGGGGTCAGTAGGTAGACAATGTGTTCAGGAGTAAAAGCCATTGTTTCTATGTTGCCATCCTCCCTGGAGAAGTTCAAAAAGCCTTTCAGCAAATGTCCCCTGGTTAGTTCAGTCAACATCATGCCTTGACATCGTGGTGTCTTAACAAAACCTTAATACGATTTTTGTTTTCTTTCCACCAGAAAGTGTCCACAGATTCTTAATTGTAGCAATCATTAATTCACAAGATTTCTGCTCTAGCTTATGTTCTATGTGAAAAATTATATAACTCATTTGATCTCTTTGCTGGGAACTATACTAGCTTATTTTCTTTTCCATAAACTTTAGCATGAGTAGGAAGTACAAAATCACATTTCTGCATTGCACATACCAAAATAGTAGCTATAGATTTTTCCTTTTTCTAAAAGGTATAGAGAGAGAGTCTGCTTAAAGAAGTACTCCAAATCCTGCCAACAGAGATGAGCTAACTAATTTTTCCTCCTCTTTTAGAGTCACAATGCACAGAGTTCTCTGATGAAAATGGAAAAGGAAATAGAGAAGATAATAGATTCTTAAATTTTAGGGAGACTGTATGAGGACATTTCCACAAATGCCAAGAACAAGCATTGAATATAGAACCTACTAAAAGGGAATTCTGTACTATGGCTAAGCACCATCACTATCCTACTGTGTCTCTATGGCTAAGTCACTCAAAATGTCCTTTGTCCTACTTTTCTCTAACAGGAAAAAAGAAACAGTTGGCTTCTACCAACCTCAAAGGGACATTAATAATAATAATAATAGTTATAAAAAAGAATAGTTTATTTCAGACCTCCTTTATGTGGCAGACCCTGCGCGTACATTATCTTTTATCCTGAGAACTACCCTAGAAGGCAGCATTAATTGTATTAAGGTAGCACCAAGAAGGTCTTATTATCCTTATTTTTTATATCAGCAAATTATAGCTCAGAGAGCTAAATATCTTTCTGGGGACACACAGCAATTAAGTGAAGGAGCCACAATTTGGGTGTTTGTCCATCTTGCTCTTGCATTACCATTACAGCATTCCTCCTCACACAAGATTCTAATGATAATGCTAAACTTAACGATGAAGTGCAATGAGGAGACCTGCCTCTGCCATGACTTGCCTAGCTTTGTGGTATCTGAAGACGTGTACTTGGAAGATGTCTGCTTGGGGCTCTGTCTAAGTTGTGGAATAGACTTTTTCTCTTCATTCAGCTACTGAACTTGGCTTTGTTAATGCTATCTCCTACTTAGAGTAACTGATTTAATTCTGACTTGGATGTGTAGATGGCATAATGACCGTGGACTTAAAAAGATGCTTTTTTGGGGAAAGCACAAATGGCACCCATGAGTTTCCTGTGGAGACTAGATGAGGAGATACAAGTAGAGTGAGAGGGAAGAGTCGGAATTGAAATAAGGTTTAGATAAGTCGAATCTACAGGTCTATGAGAATGACAGAAATGGAGGAAAGAATCCCAAAGAGATAACAGAAACAGAGGCCAGGCCAAGGAGGATTAGGACAAAAAGCATGGGAAAATAGAAGAGAGGAGTGAAGGGCATGTGAGAGTAATGGGGGTCCAACCTGTGAGCAAACCATGGAGACTCCTTTAGGCATTTGGGGTGTCTAAGTTGACTTGTTAATAAAAAGCATTTAAGGCACAATTTGTTACTGTTTATGTTGGGAATATATTACAAATATAACTCACATCAGATTTTCTCCCAGCGTATGTGTGCAGCATTGGCTATTTCTCAAACAAGCTCTCTTAAAAAAAAAAAAGTGAGGAAATGTCTTATTACAGAATTAAGTCTAATAAAATCATGTACTCCAAGAACATCTGGTTTGATTCTTCCATCACAAATGAGAAAACTGTGGCTTGAAAAGGTTAACTGAGTTACCTAAAGGCACACTATGGTTAAGGCCAGATCAGGAGTAGGACGTAAGTCTCCTGACTCCTGTTCTAGCACTCGTTCCCAATTATTACTATTTCTAGAATTCCTTATATTAGAAAGTTTCCCCCTGGATTATAACACTTAAAATACAGGTCATTCTAATTCTACGTGTGAGCAAATTGTGCTAGCTGTTTGAAAGTTATATCTAAATACCTAGGGCACACATTTCGTGAGACCACATTGCATTAAACAACATGTTAAGGCAATTATGAGTGGATTTTCTTCTCTTCCAAATAGTTAGGCTCTTCGAAAAGCATGGGCACAACAAAAGATCATAAGACTGGAAGTGATGTTTTTCTTTCTCATTGCCTAATTGCCCACCTATAACTTTTACTTAAACACTTTAACTTATAATTACCCACAATTACTTCCCTTGACATGATGTCTCTGACAGACAATAAAGGAAAGAGGAAACATTGGAAGGACTAAGAATGTAATTTATGTCATCGGTAACAAAATAACTTTGAATTTTCTACTACAGTTTAATGTGATTTTTTTACATACATTATCTCATTTCATCCTTTAAATGCCAACTGAGGAGTAGATATTAATAACTCTGTTTTACAAATTAAGTAACTGAGACTCAAGGTTCAAGAATTTGCCTAAAACCCAAATAGCGCTATTCTTGCATTTTGGCCACAAGAAAACAAATTTGTATTTAAACTGTGAAATGTCTAATTACGAATGTCTCAGCTTTCCATGGTTTATTCTAGAATTAATTAACTAAGAAATGTACTTTCAGATAACTATGGAATGGAGTAATTTCCTCATGGTCAAGTGGATTTTGGAATGTGGAAGCCAATGACGGAAATGCTAATTTTGACAGAATTAATGTTGAGGTGTTTTTCCTGTCAGTAATTAGACACTGAATCAGTTGCCCCTTAGGTCCATTACTTTTGATTGTTTTTTAATCACAAAACATTTATGTTAATCAACATAAAGGAGGATAATTGTTTTCTTATTTCTGTAACAAGATGGCTTCTGTACATTCTTCTAAAACTGACATTAGACTATTTAGATATAAATTAAAGAAAAGCGGAAATACAGGTAATTAAAATCAATGTATTTTAAGGAAAAGGTAAACAAGTTATCAGTCTGTTTCACACACTGTTTGGGAGTGGGAACCATGGAAATATGTGTGGATATGTTATCTACAATTTAATGTCCTCACCAAAAGCCTGTGCTGTGGGATTGCCTTAGAGGTAAAACTGCCATTTAATAAAGTTCTAATCATGCTTCAGACACTGAGTCCTCATGGATAGAGTCCAAAAGAGACCAGTCTTATATTACGTACTCTCCAAAAAATGGGGCTAGAATGAAATACCGTGGTATAATCTTCTTGTACTTTCATGAAAATTCGTTTATTCGCTGAATAAATATTTACTTATTGCTTATTAAGTATCTCTTAGTTAAATTAATGGAAATAATATGGAACCACTACTGGCATACTTCCTAGTCCATAGTAGAATTTCAATAAATTTTCACTGACTGGATGGACTAAAACAGTACTAATAATTATGAACATAAATTTTTCCTTAGCTTTCTTTTTTCAGCCAGTGGAGACATTTTTATTTGTAAAGTAAGTGATGATGAATGTCCCATCAAAGACATTGCTCTGCCTCATAGATTATTGAACAGTTGAAGATGAAATCAATCTCCAAGGTCTATGAGTCCTCATTTCTTAATTATACTTATGCTCATTTTATGATCTAAGGCATACCTGTGGGTTATTTGAGATTTGAGACTTGAAAGAGAGGGATCATTGAAACAAAGAAGTTGTAGTTTTAATTCTCATGGAAAACTACTTTAGTTACATAAGGCACGCATGCCAGCAAAGACAAATTTTTGTGACTATGGTAGAACAAACTATTAGATATTGATTTTTTGCTCTTATAAAGTAATACAGTTCTTTTAATTTGTCTAGTTATAAGCTTTGTAATCCTGGGCAAGTAACTCACTTCCTCCAAGCCTCAGTTTCCTCTTTTGTAAAATGGTGAAAATATTGTGGGCCCTTTAGTTGCTGTGACCCTTTAGTTATATAAAAATTATATAATGTGGCTACCACTTACTAATGGGAACTCAGTGCCTAGTAAATGAGTTTTCTCTTTCCCATTTACCAACACCCATAGCTCGTTTTGTCTAAAGCAAACTTTCTATGTGGCTTTAGATATTACTAGATTCCCTAGAAAGAGATGTTTTTTCCTGATTTTATTTTTGTATTATGCGTTTAGATATGTTTTATAATGTGCATACAATGATAAAGTAATTCATTATAATGTATAAATATATAAAAACAAATGTTTATTAGAATGCATGCTCATTTTTTATTGATCAAAGTACAGACATACACACATTCACAAAATGGAGACCACTTGCCTTAAGTACCCGTACTTGATCTTGTCAGTGGGAAAGAATTCACATTACTGAGCATCTTCTGGATACTGGTGTAACACTCTACTGCAAGCCCTTGCTCTAGGGATGTTACTAGGTCCATCCTCTATGAGACCCTGCCATTCTGATATTTTTAGAATTCTTGGTACCATATATGAACTTGTCAGTAGCAGGGCCTGTCCAGTGCAAATCACATATCCTCCCATGTCTCATGATAGCCACCTATATAATAAAGAAAATTATGTTCTCCATAAAATGATGAATGAGTCAAAGGATAGTCCAATATTTGGAAACAAGTGACCTCATTTAGGCCATTAGGGTGAGATTCAATAAAGTCATTTCTTTCCGACAGTTAGATACACCCTAAAGAATTAACAAGGTTGTTGCCCCTTGGGTGATGATCTGGAGGTGCTTGTGTTGTAACAGTTGAGATTTGAGTGATTAAAACATGGAGAACTTCCACTGGTAAAGATTTTAGTATAGATCATAAATCATCTTCATGGGAAAACCTCACAAAAAGATGGGCAGCAATCTGTTATAAACTGTGTGCTATACAGATGAACATTTGAATCTCTTCTACCCTAAGTTCTCATTTTGTTTCTAGCTTTCAGTTGAATTTTAGATGTGTGAAGAAAAATTATTTGATGATGCTAGATTCTTCAATACTTAAGTCTCACACATATATGGTTATTTCATGGATACTATTGGTTCTAGTGACTTTTTAGATGGTTAGACCAGGAGATAATTAGGGAGGAGTTCCTCTTATTATTGATTTTTAAACTCCAGCTTCTAGAAAAATGGGAATGGTGGGGAGCAGATAATAAGTGCTCAATAAATTTGTCTTGCATTTATTGTTGTTCTGGTCAAGAAATCTAGCAACTTAATTAATGGGGATTGGGAGATAGAGCCTGTACTGAACCTCAGCTTCGGTCTTGGCTTTAGCCTCTGTCTTCTCTGGCTAACTCTGAAGGCTAGTGATCCTTTCAGACCTACTCAGAAACAGGGGAAGAAATTGCTATGCCATCAGCTCCAGATGTATGTCCCAACATGTCTAAGAAGGGCCAAGCACAGCACCTCCTAGAAGATGCCCTCTTTATGGGGCCATAATGACTTTAAGATCTACTCATTCCAAAGCTCCCAGCCCACCTGACTCAGCAGGCTCTCTTTTTTCCTCTACCTTTCATTTTGAGATGACAGAGGTCAATGCAGCACAGTAGAAGAGAGCGAGGTAGTAGGAGATGACCCACGAAGCACGAAGACCTTAGTGAGCTGTGCCCCAGTCCCACATTCTTTCCTGTGTTGTTTCTTCATTTTCCAGTCCATATTAGAAGATTCAGTGAGGACTGCAATTTCCAATCTAGGCAGAAGCTGTTTAGCATAACAGAGGAGCACAGACTGAGCTTGGGCAGTGAAGCACGGACTTCCCCTTCTCCATAAGCAAGATGGGGCTGCTTAGCTCCACACACCAAAGAGTGTGTGTGCACAGACACACACACACGCACATATTACGCACACCTAAAGGATCTCATTTACTCTTTTACTCTTGGTTAACCCACTTCCCTTTCCAGGTTTTTGTGTTGGGCAAGTAATCCACCAGTAGTTAGATTTATTCATTTGAGACTTTAGTAATGAAACGTGCTTCTTTGTCAGATGTACTTGTATCCCATGTTACATTGTATTTGGTTTGTTCATCTGACTTTTTGATGCATCTTGTAGTGAAACACATAATACAATCATATTTAACTACATTAATTACATTAATTAATTAATATTTAACAACAGCCTTAGGATGTTGGAAAATGAAAGTTATTAAATGTCCCACATTAACAGCCCACCTTTGATATCTTTTTTGTATGCATCAATCTCTTTCAAAGATACGTTCAAGTAAATAAGGTCTTAGGCAAGGGCCGGCCCAGCGGTGCAGCGGTAAAGTTTGCATGTACCACTTGGGCGACCCGGGGTTCCCCGGTTCGGATCCCGGGTGCTGACTTACCCACCATTTGTTAAGCCATGCTGTGGCAGGCGTCCCACATATCAAGTAGAGGAAAATGGGCACAGATGTTAGCTCACAGCTGATCTTCCTCAGCAGAAGGAGGAGGATTGGCAGCAGATGTTAGCTCAGAGCTAATCTTCCTCAAAAATAAAAAATTCAGAAACTTAAAAAAAAAGAAAGAAAATAAGGTCTTAGACAGTCTTGGAAAATCTTTAATCTTGAAGGTGGGCTCATAGTTTGTATCTATGTATGTAGGAGACAGGCTTGGAAAGAGAGAGTGGCTCATGATACACTGTTAAATTCTCATCTCCAAAACTAAATTAGGAGTCCCTTCTCTGGATAATTTATCAGTCAAATAAAATACATCAGGCACATAATATACTCTCAATAAATATAAACAGAAGGCTTAATTATTACATACTAGAAAATATAAACGTTTATAAGTGCTTAAGTAAAATGGTTTAATGATAAATCTGATACTTGAACTTAGTGAAAAGCTTGAAACAATAATTTCAAAATACTGATGTTTCTATTTCAATAATTTCTGTGTATATAACATAAGATTATATGTCACTTTAAATCTCAAAATCAGAAATTTTCTTCTTTTTATTCCATATTGCAAATGCAGAATTTTTAGTTACATCTCATTTCCCTGACATGATTGCAATGACAAGGTGAGTTTTTTCCCTAAAATTCTATTTTGTTTGATATTAAGAAATATGTATTGGGCCCCAAAGGTACCAAGTATTTCCTTTGTAAAACCATTCAGGTGAAAATATATATGCTTTCTATATATGAATAAAATAATCCCACCAATAGTGAAAATGCAATTTAATTTTAGTATATTAAGATTTTACCTTCTTTTAGGAGACATCAAAAAATATGAGCACAGTACCATTCACAGCAGAAATTGAAGCAGAAATGGCATTTATAATATATGAAGAAAAATGTACTTCTTATTTATTTGTTTATTTTTTTGAGGAAGATTAGCCCTAAGCTAACATCTGCCACCAATCCTCCTCTTTTTGCTGAGGAAGACCGGCCCTGAGCTAACATCTGTGCTCATCTTCCTCTACTTGATATGTGGGATGCCTGCCTCAGCAAGGCTTAACAAGCAGTGTGTAGGTCTGCACCTGGGATCCGAACCGGCGAACCCCAGGCAGCCGAAACAGAATGTGCGAAATTAACAGCTGCGCCACTGGGCTGGCCCCTTTATGAATTTATTTTTGTCCTTTCTCAATGTCTCTGGGAAAGCAAAGGTCAGTGGTGGAAGTTTTTAGCAAGAGATAGTATGTATAATAACTATAAACATGAACTCGGGAGCCAGGTTTCTTGAGTTTATCATCTAGCTAACAAATTGTATAATCTTACACAAATCATATAATCTTTTTGTGCCTCAGTTCCCTCATCCGTGAGAGGGGGTAACACTGGTACCTTCATCAAAGGGGTGTTGTAAAGATTGCATTTGTTCAGACACATAAAATACTTTAAATGATACCTGGAAAATATTAGTAGCATTAAATTGCTGTTAGTACTCATATGTTTAAAAGTCAGGTATATGTTCTAAGGAAAAAGAAAAGATTTAAAAGCAATTACTTTTAACAATTGTAATACAGGTCCCCAGCCTCAGGTCTTAGTCTTTAATTTGGTTTAAAGAACAAAATGCTTTCTAAGACATCACACAGGCTTCAGTGTCTAATTATGTAAAAGGAACAAATCTTCAGGACCTAAGGTTAAAGCTGGTGATTACAAAGCTTACTACCCCAAGCCTAATGCTAAATCAATATTGAGGTAATAAAATGGCCACATATCATTATTTTAGACTTTACTGTTAGATCATTGAGTGACTGTAATTAGTCTTTTTAAAGCTGTAAAGATGTAGTTTATATTTGGGCATGTAGTCATAGAACAGATTTTTCCCATTAAACCTAACATATATATATTAGGTCTGGCTGCTCTTCCCTATTAATTAACATTGCTATTTGGAGGACTTAATTTGAGATTTCGTGTTCTTTAATGTTTCAAAAAAATCATTAATATTCCAGAAATTCACAGTAGGAGCATTCTCTGTGGTAGAAGTAAACAAGGATTTTTAACTTGGGGATTTTACTTTTATCATATTAACCACACTACATTTACCATCTCTGTTCAAATATAATTCACACATGTAATTAATTTATTCTACATTGAGGACACACAGTATCAGTATGTTGGGTGCTTCCCTATACTAGGCCCTGAGGATAGAGAGATGAATGAGACAATCTGTCTGCTCTCAAGGATCTTGTCATTGAATAAGAGAGGAAAGTAAAGGAATAGCCACCATCCCATATGACATTTGGTGTGATCATGGTCGACGCATTCACTGGGCCGTCTCTGTGCGGTTAGAGAAAGCAAGCCAGAGGAAACACCAATGCCAGAAAAGCATCTGGAGCTTTAAAGGTGCCCAGCTCCTGATATTTTGTATAAGAAGTCACTCACTAGGGAAGACAGAAGTGAAGATAAAAGCAGAGCACACCCAAGATATAACTAAAGGTTCTTAAGATTTTACCAAAAAATAAAATATAAATTAAAACTACATTGGAGAAACTGCAAAGAGAAGAACATTTAAGACCTTGGAATATCATATCATTAAGAGTGTGATTTGAAAGTGCTTGCCATCCCTTCACTCTTGGTGCCGCTTAAACCCCTTGCACACATGGCCATCTCTCACTGCTGTCCTTTAAGCTGGCATTGCCACTGAAGCCTGGGGCTATTCTTTCCTGAAAAGCACTAGACTAGGGCCAGATGGCGACATGTGTCAAAGTGGCAGCAGGGTGTAGTGGGGCTCGCCTTCCAGGAATGTCACAGCTCAGGTTTCAATTGCTGGCCTGTCCTTAGAAGCCAGGCTTGCTGCTGAACTTACCTAGGGCAGGGTCTTTACCTCAAAATTAAAATTCCCAAGGAAGTTGTGAGTATTAAATTAGATGATTTATGGGGAAATATCTATATAAAAACTCAATAAATGTTCTTTTCTTTTTAGGGATGAGCAGGTGCTCACAAACTTCTACTGTCAGTAACTGAAAGTGAAGTGTGCTCTAGAAAGGACAGATATTGGATTTGAGCAAAAGAAGCAGTTTCATGTTTGAGGGATAAGGAAGAAGTTGATAGAGAAGCTGTTTAAGAGCATCTTAAGAGTTAGGAGCAACTGGGTGTCTTTTTTCAAACGGCATGTGTCCTCTGCAATGGCCTCTTCCCATTTGGGAGTTGCAGCCATGGAAGCAATCTTGAGGGGAAAGCAGGTTGAGACCCAGGAGCATAGCAGTTTAGGGCATGTTTCCTGGACTTAAGCATCTGGGTAGGGATTTAGATGCCCCCACTCACCAGCTTTGTGACCCTTGGGCAATTTATGTAACCTATTTCTGTCTCCGTTTTCTCATCTGTAAATTGGGGATACCGATAGATACTTTATACGGTGTGGATTAAATGCAGCAATGTAGTATAGAACTCAGCACAGTATGTGATACCTAAATCCTCAACACCTGCTATGTGTTGTTAAGAGATTACCCATGTTTTCTGTTTCTTTAATGCAATGTCCTGATTTCTTTCAATTAAATTCAGCAAATATTTACTGGACACCTAAAACATTCAAAGTACTGTGTGGCTTACAAAGATCTCACCTTTAAGCACCTGATCTTAAGACGAGGGCTGGTAATATACAAATGACTACAATCCAAGGCAGACCACCAGGTCCTACAATAAAGATTTATAAGGAGTACATGAGGCACGATCTTCACTTCTGAATGGAGAACATGGGGAAGGTTTCAGGGAGAAAAAATTCTGTGCTCTCAGCCTTTATGAGGACAATTCTTATGGGAAACAATTGTGAAAATGTAATGTAAAGCAGACACTAGAATATATCTTTTTGGGACATAAGTGTGATGGGAACATAGGCTGTTTGTGAGTTGGGAGAGTGGAGAGTAGGTATAGGGCAAAATTAAACAAGAGAAGCAGATTGAGGCTATGATATAAAAGGTCGTAAGTGTCATTCTAGAAAACTGCACTTTATTTTGTAATTAGCAGAGCACTATTAAAGGCATGATCAGATGTGAATTCTAGGGAAGTTAGCCTGGAAGCATTGTAGAGAATGAAACAAACTGTGGAGAGAATGGAGGTAGAAAACCTCATACATTGTATATGGTAGGGACGGTGTGCAAGAGGTGGGAGGACTGTTTCTTACATCTTGACAGCACATGGAGAATTTTAGAACTAGATGGCAATGAGAGAAGCCCCTCATCTCACTGATAACAAATGAGGCCCAGGAAGGTTAAGTGACTTGCCCCAAATCCCAGAAATTAGTGGAATAAATGAGAGAAGAAACTGGATTTTGCTGGTTCCAAGGCCAGCATTGATTTCCCCCAATCACACTGCCCTATTTTAATTTACATCTCTGCATGTTATATAAGCCACGTCCATTTTATGTGTGAAAACTAGCTTAGATTTCTAGGCTTTGAACAATGTTATAGACTCATTCTGACCTATTCTTAATGACACTACAAGTGTTAGTGTGTTTTTTTATAATTTTTTTTTCTGAGTTTCATTGTAGTTAATCTAAATGTGCTACAATTAGGATGAAGACACATTAAGCCCTATACCATATTATCAGTTACTATTATTGTCAATATTTAAAGGGAATGTTGATCTGCATTAGCTACAAGACAAAGAGTACTAAGGAATGTCATTAAAGCTTGTCCTGTAGGAAATGGAAAATTCCATCATCGCTGTGTGTTGAACTATGACAACCCGCTTACTGGCCACAAGCTTTAACAAAATTACTTTGATCTGCTAATATTTCCTCCCATTTGAATTTCATTTCAATAGATTATATTAATGTTTTAAATTTCACACTTTAGATGGTTTTTGGATACTTATCAGGATTGGTTCCCAGACTCCCATTTTAAATTTGTTATTAATATAAAAAAGGTTCTTTTTCTCTAGATTATTTCTTGCATATGAGTGGTATGAATATACACAATTATGTTCTTTGACTTCTTGTGACATTATTTATATGAAAACCGGGGTAATTTAGCTTCGAAATTTCTCGTGCACGAGTTGTTCTTGAAAAGTGAGGGTTTACAGCGTCCTGTGTCAATGACTTGCAGCTGTCTCCCTGCAGTCTTGGACTCTCTTTAGCTCCAGATTGGCATCTTACTCTCTTCTTCACAGTTACATTTTGATAACTAAGAGGCACCTCAGTTTTAATATTTCCAAAACAGAACTTTAGATTCCTCCTACTCAAGCTTCTCCCCACCTCCCCCATCCCAGTAAATGACGCCACTGGCCCAACTGCTCAAGCCCCAAATCCTTGAAAAGAACCTTTGTTTTCTCTTCAATAACCAACCATCAACAAGTCCTGTTGTTTCTGTCTCCAAAATTACACCCAGAATCTGCCAACTTCTCTATATCTCCAGCACTACACCCTAGTAAGAGCTGCCATCATCTCTTGCCTGGATTACTACAATTGCCGTGCATCCACTAGTGTGTAAGCTCCATGAGTACAGGGACTTTATCTTGTTTACTGTTATATTCCTCACACTTAGAGCAGTGCCTAGCAGCTCCCAAGTGTTTCCAAATGTACTTTGAATAAAATACTAACTCCTGCCATGACCTGCAAAGCCTAGTCCCAAATCTACCGACTTCATCTTACATCACTTCTCCCTTTTGACTATGCCTTTTATCTGGATTTTATATGGTTAGTTCATTCTTGCCCACTTAAGTCTCTGTTTAAATGACACCTGCTTAGGTAGGCCTTCCTTGATCTAAGATAGCAACTCAGGCACTCAATTACCACAACCCTGTATTTTATCTTCTTTATAGTATATGTTCTTTCTGATATAATTTTTATCTGCCTTCCTCAGTAAGAATGAAATCTTCATGAGAACAAAGACTTTGTTTTATCACAACTGTATTCCCAAGACATAGAATAATGCCTAGCACTGGTAGGCTCTCAATAGATATTTGTTGAAAGAATAAATCAATCAGTCATGAATATCATATATGTTAATTTGCCCTTTGTGACATGATCCCATCAATTCAAGAGGATCTCAGAGGACTCTGAATTCACCATGGCTGTGAAAAAGGAAAAGAATGGAATTAACCTGCTTCACTCTAGGCTAAGAGCAAAATGAACTCTTCCAAATGAGAAGTTTGTCATTATCAAAATGCTAAAATCAAGTAAGCTATCTGATCTAGATAAAAGGTCATGATAGATTCCATCAAATATTTCACTAAAATCATATCAATTTGTAAAAAATATATCATACTGTAGACTTGTCCTTTTTGAATTGGCATCAGAAAAATCAATATTATCTGGCAAATGTAGTCTTTTGAAGCATACTTCTTTTGTTTGCCCGGTCCTCTGAAACTGTTCTAATTTTCTCTTTAAAAACTGCTGTTATTTTTACTCACAAGTTCTTGAGCAGATGGTGATTATAAGAATCATTCTTTTCTTTTTGAAAACTATTTTCCTAATCTTCAGGTAATTTCCCTCCTCTGTATTGCTGCATAAAAATAGCATGGTTCACACTTTTTTCTTGTCTACAACAAAACTAGAGAATAAAATTCTTAATGGCCAAATATGTAGAGCTTTTAAAATCTTTTCTAAAGTCTCATTTTAACTGCAATCAAAAGATGTTTGTGTGATTTTATTATGTATGTATCAATTCAATATCTATACCAAAATTAGCATATATGTAGTCTTTTAAATTTCTTACGTTCGAAAGAAAGTTCTCTTGTTGAGCATTTCAAAAGATGAAAGATACTTTTGAAGACAAATATGTTAGAAGTAAACATAATTTAATTCATTACACTGTCCAGTAGTAAAATATAGTATAGGAAAACAATGTATAATATTACTTTTTTCCCAAATATTTTATGTTGTTCAAATCACTCTTTCTTAAAAACAAAATTGATATAAAAGACAAAGAATAAGGGATACTTTAAAAAAAAGTCACAGAAGCAAACATCAAAAAGAGAGAAAAATATGAATTTTATTTTGAAAACGAAAGACAGTTTTGAAACATGCTTCTATAGAACTAAAAAAAGTATTAATATATAGATAGAAAAATAGTATAACTGGAAAAATTGACAGTTTCAAGAAGGCTAATGAATGAAAGGACTAAAATCTGTATATTAGTGAAGGAAATTATTTTGATTCACATTAATTTATTATGTATGTATATATATATATGCACATATATTTGGAAGTCACTATGATGTATATTATTAGTGGTATCAGATTAAGCCCCTACCTTAAGGATATTTTCATTTGGGAAGGAGAGCAAAGGCTATAATCTACAGCAGATAACTATAATAAAGAACAGTGTATAAAAATTTCCTAAGAAGAAGTGCTGGGGAATTAATAGTGAGAAAAATTACTCTCAAAAAGGATTAGCAAGTAAGGCATTATGAAAAAGGTGACATTTGATGATTATATTATTCTTAATAGTTATAACAACAACAGCAATATAGTGTATACTAGTAATATACAACAGTATAATAACAATAATACTAACATTTATTTACTAGTCTTCACTCCAGGTATTGTTGAATATTACTTGCAATATTTCATTTAATCCTTTCAAGTGCCTGTGATGATAGGTACTATCAATGTATCTATCTCATAGATGAGAAAACTGAGATTTAAGAAAAAGATTTCCAAGGTCACCCTGGTGGTAGTGAGTGGAAGAGCTAATATTAGACCTCATAGGGTGTCTTGAAAACCACAGGACCCCATTGATTTTACTCCAGTATGTAGAATTCTGAGTGTCCTTCCCCATTTACACACACACAAACACACACACACACATACACACTGTAGGAATAGTACTTTCATTCCATGGCTCTATCTTCATTGGCACAGTTGAGCAGATTCTGAAATAATCATCCACAAAATTCCATGGTGAATAATGTCTCCACTAGGGAAGGGTTACTTAATTTTCAGATTGGTCATATTGACAAAGTTTTGTTCACCTTTCTGTAGAATACATCAAACTCACTTTACTGGGGCATAGGCATTTAAAAGTGAGATCGGATTTTATTTGGGTGGATGTCAAAGGCCTCAGATGTGATTCCCATTTATAAAATATATGTAGAAGACCTAAAATATGAACTAAAGGCATCAAGGAAAAAGAAAAAAAAGGTGCATCATCACATTTGGCTTAAAAGTGAAATATTTAACATTCAAATTAATGGAGGAAAACATTTTCTGAATTTACAGAAACCATATTTTAAGATAATGTCTATTTATGCTAAGTGATACATATTTTTAACTACAGATTTTCAAATTACAAACTCTTAAACAGAACTTTAAGCTAAATAGTACCCCCATTAATGGATGCTAATTGTATTTCATTATCCTAAAACTCTATTCCCATTTTTGGAAATGAAGCATAGAATAGTGGTTAAGAAATAAGACTTTGGAGCTACAATTCTTGGGTTCAGAATCCACCTCTGCCACTTACGAGAGGAGACTGACCTTATAAACCTGCAAAATGAGATAATGAGAGCGCTTAACTTATGTCATAAGAGAAAGTTTTAAGTTAAATGAGTTAAAATTAATTAATAAACTTAATTAAAATTTCTAAAACGGAAACTTGTCTGGCACATGGTAAGTGCTATATGAAGTATTTGTTAAATTAAAACTAAAATATGTTTAAGTAGATTCAAGTGGAGAATCCCAATCATGCACATGCATCATGAAGTATTGATTTATTGGTCAAGACTGAAAGCGACTCTTCCTGCCTTACAGGAGAGGGCAGTGGGGAGGCGAAAGGGCCAGATGTTGCAGAGATCAAATGATCACGAAGTCTAATAAGAGACATATAAGTGTTTTGATGTACTTTTTGCTCTCTCTCTTGAAAAGCATCCATCGGAAAAACAGAAAGACAATGCCAGATTAATCTTCATGCATTGTTAATTTTTCCAATAAACTTAATTCTCATTTCATTATAAAAAGACCTCTTGGGAACAGAAGGCATAATGCTGTCTTATAATTTATTTATTTTTTAAACCAGACAAACAGAAATCATGGATGGTCAATAATATCTTTATCAAAAATCTGCTCTGTTTGGTTGAATAAATAATTATCCTCCACAAGTAACAAAGCCTTAAACTAAACAATTTTTTCACTGTTATATAAGTCTGCATTCTCAGATTCTGAAAGGCCTAGCATCAGACAATATATTTATGGTATTTTCTCTTTAGCTGAAAGCAGGTCACTCACTAAGCTCATGATCCTTGATGGCCAAGCCCATATCCTGTTCTCCATATTATAGTTAGCACCCACATAGTACCTAGCATACTGTAGGTTGAATGAATGAGTAATTGAATCCATAACACAAAGCGTAGAACATAAATCATGTGTAGTTTAGGTTTATTAGGCAAACTAGAGCACATCCAGTATAATTAGAATTTCAGATAAACAACAAATAATTTTTAGTATCAGTAGCTCCCAAATATTGCACAGGACATACTTACACTAAAAATTATTCATTGCTTACTTGAAATTCTAATTTCACTGGGTGACTTGTATTTTCATGTGCTAAATCTGGAACTCTAGTCTAGTTATTGTAATAAACTAATATTTACGTATTTATTCAACTAGTCATTTACCAACAAGTATCTGTTGTTTCATTAAATTATTAAATGATGTACTGCATGTCTACCACATGCCAGGAACAATTCTATGCCCTGGGGACTCAGCAATACATAACATTAGCAGACTCTCACTTCACGGAGCATGCATTTCAGTGGGAGATGGGGGTAGATGAAAAATAAATAAGTATTAAATTGGCAAGCTAACTTCAGTTAATGATAAATGCCATGAAGAAAATCAAGCAAGATGATAAGGGTAGAGAGGGAGGATGGATCAAGGGCTACCTTAGATAGAGAGTACGGGAAGTCATCATGAAATGATGAGAAGACCACAATACAAAGAGCCAGGGGAGGAGGACAAAAGGAAGAAGGAGGAATAGCAAATGCAAAGAACCCTAGGTAGAAATAAATTTCCCTGTTACAGGAAAAGAGTGAAGAACATGGGACTACCTCAAGCGAAAAACCTCCCGCACAGCAAAGGAAACCATCAACAAAATGAAAAAGCAACCTACCAAATGGGAGAGATATTTGCAAATCATATATCTGATAAGGGGTTATATCCAAAATATAGAAAGAACTCATAAAACTCAATAGCTAAAAAACAATGTGATTTAAAAAGCAGAGCATCTGAATAGACATTTTTCCAAAAAGGAAATACAGGTGGCCAACGAATATGTGAAAAGTGCTCAGTATCACTGATCATCAGGGAAATGCAAATCAAAACCACAATGAGATATCACCTCACACATGTAGAATAGGTATTATCAAAAAGACTAGAAATAACAAGTTTTGGCAAGGATGTGGCAAAAAGGGAACCATTGTGCACTGTTGGTGGGAATGTAAAGTGGTGCAGCCACTATGGAAAACAGTGTGAAGGTTCCTCAAAAAATTAAAAGCAGAACTATCAAATGATTGAGCAATTCTACTTTAGGGGATTTATCCAAAGCAAACTAAAATACCAACTGGAAAAGATATATGCATCCCCGCATTCACTGCAGCATTATTTATAATAGCCAAGACATGGAAGCAACCTAAGTGTCCGTTGATGGATGAATGGATAAAGAATATGTGGTGAATACATACAATGGAATGTTATTCAGCCATAAATAAGAAGGGAATCTTGCCATTTGTGACAACATGGATGGACCTGAGGGCATTATGCTAAGTGAAATAAGTCAGACAGAGAAAGACAAACACCTTATGATCTCGCTTATATGTGGAGTCTAAAACAACAACAACAACAAACAGAACTCATAGATAAATAGAATGGTTTGGTGGTTGCCAGAGGTGAGGGGTGGGAGGTGGGAAAAATGGGTAAAGGTGGTCAAAAGGTACAAGTTTCGTTATAAGATAAATAATTCCTGAGATGTAACGTTCAGTGTGAAAACTATAGTTAACAATACCATATTGTATATTTGAAAGTTGCTAAGAGAGTAAATCTTAAAAGTTCTCATCGCAAGAAAAAAATTGTAACTGTGTAGTGATGGATGTTGACTAAAGTTATTGTGATGATCATTTTGCAATATATGTAAATATTGAATCGTTGTGTTGTACACCTGAAGCTAATATAATGTTGTACGTCAATTATATCTCAATTTAAAAAAAACAGGGAAGACCAATTGGATTGTAGTGAGCGGGGGGCTGGGGAGTGCTATAAATGTGATATAAGATGTAAGGAACCAAGCAAGATTCAGATCATGCAGAAACTTGCATTCCATGGTGTGACATTTGGATTTTATTCAAGTAGGATGGGAACCACTGGAGTGGTTAAGATAGGGAGTGATATGATCTAAAATATTTTCAAAACAGCCCTTGGGATGCTGTGCGGAAAATGGATAGGTGGAGTGGGAAGGGTAAGAGTGAGGAACACCTGCTAGGAGGTAATTCAAGAGCAATGGTGAGGAACGACAGGGGCTCATGGCAGGCTGGTGAGAGGTGGATGAATTGGAGACGTATTTTGAATGTGAAGGTACTTACGGATGATTTTAACTTGAGATCAGAGAGGAGTGTCAAGAGAAGGGGAAAAATACACTTTCCTACTTCGAGATGTACTTATTCTATGTATGACCTGCATATAAGAATAAATTGATCTTCTATGTCCTTCATTCTCAGTTGCCTATATTGGCCTCATCGGTGGTTAGCCTGTACTTCCTGGAACTCACAGATGTCTTCAAACCTGTGCACTCTGGATTTAGCTGCTATGACCGGAGTCTTAGCATGCCGTACATTGAACCCACCCAGGAGGCAATTCCTTTCCTCATGTTGCTTAGTTTGGCTTTTGCTGGACCTGCAATTACGGTAAGAATTGCCCCAAATTGTGTTTGTCCTAGAAAACTAAGAATGACCATATTTGTGTAATAAGTAGGTTAAAAGCAAACAAAAAGTGAACTCTAAATCTTAGACCAGAAATATCATGTCTTTGAGATATTTTGACAGTATCATACGGGAATACTTAATAGTTTAAAATTTCTGGCATTAAAAGTTAAGATTATATGATTGCAAAAATGATGGTCCCTAGTGTTTACTTTTATAAATCATTCTGAAAAAAAGGTTTGTAACTGCATAGTTCTCCTTGAGCTAAAATGACATTTCTGATACACTTCCTAATTAATGTATTTTTCATGTGCTTATTTGGTATCTGAAGTCTGGAAAACTGGAGGGAAAAAACAAATAATTATATAGCTGACAGAATCTTCTCAAATGTACATGGTGATATTACTTAAACAGTGTCATTTTATACCAGGTTAGCATTTTTTGTTGATTATGAGCACTGAGCATCAGCAACTATAAAGAGGACACAGCTCACATTCCTGGCTCAGCTCACAAACACACACACACACACACACACACACACACACACACACACACGAGTAAAATACTTTAGATTCAGAAGAGGCATTTGCATTTCAAAATATGTAACACAAAGAAATGCCCTAACCTACTGGAATCGAATTAAAAACATAGTTGTTTTTAGTTTGCTAACCTTCACGTTGTGAATAACATACTTTTAGGTAAATTCATTAATAATTAAGACTGGCCAAGACTTTCTATCATCCTTTCTGCCCCCAGAATCCTACCTAGAGGCAAGAGACATGTTTCAAGGTTAATAATATTTATTTCTACCAGGAGGAACTCTTACTTTGCTTTTATCGTGCTCATGAATGTTAGAGGAAGTGGTTATGAAATTAAAAGCTGTATTTGAATTGAGTTTCTACAAGACTCCCTAATGAACTGGCCTGTTCTGGGTCAGTACATCAGCAGTTTTAGGCAAGTCTTTGTATAGATCTTCTAAACTCTATACTTTTACATAGCTATGAATTTACTTTTTAAAAATTTCTCCTATATTAAGTAATCATAACATGCTGTTTATACTATAAATAATGTCAAATATTCTCAGAAAATAAAATTGGAACTTAATTTTCCATACAACTTTATCATACTTAAAAGGTCTCAAAATACTTTGTAAATTAATGAGTTATTTGAACTCCAATAACTCCAGGGTGATTGGAAATATTAATAATGTACTTGGAAATAGCTGGCACTCAGACTAATAAAACATATTTACAGTGCAATATTGCTCAGAATAACAGCATTTTCCTATCATTTCTCTAAAGACATAAAAAATTTCATGTCTTCCAGTCATTTGAGAAGAGTGGAAAGAATATATGCTTTTAAATCTATTACACCAAAAAGTGTTTCTCTTAACAGGGGTTGTAGTGCACCAATTTATTATAATTGATATATTTGAAATAAAATAAATAAAATACTATACAAATGTTCATGACTCTGCTGAAAAGACTGTGTTGATATTTATTCATTTAAATAATTTGCTTTTTATATATGCAGAAGTCTTTCTTCCTTAGGGTATTTTATTAAGTCGCTAGGAAAGCAAGTCTAATTGTGGCACTCCCTGCCAGCACCATTTATCTCACATTGATCCCTTTGCTGACACTGTTACATGTCCTGGGGACAATGACCTTGGCCTCATCACTGTGTTCCTGCTTCTCTGACTCCCTCATTTCCCGTAATAAATTCTCAATATGCAATTTAAGGATGTTTTCTGGGGTATTCTGGGTCGAAGCTTCCTTTCTCGAGCCCTGAGAAATGAAAGAACAAATGTGCCATGGCTCCCTTCTACCACATTGACCTGGGGAGCCCAGTGCCAATTCCTTTGGCAAAGGCCCCACTGAACTCCTGGGTCTCCACAGGGCCTCGATAGCGGCTGCATGCCTCCTAATGGAACGAGAGGCAGACTAGGGAAATATTTACACCCTGGTGTCCCTAATTTCCCCCATATCACTTAAAGCTCCAGGATGTCAGTAATTCTCTTCTTCCACACTTGTTTCATAGGCTTTAGGTAAACAACTCAATGGTAAAACAAGTCTTGACTTTGCTGCCATCAAATACTATTTTTCACAGTTTTTTCTCCAAATATACATCATACTTCTTCTAGATTTCTCTCTAATTTTGTTTTTCCCTCTATTTTTAAGACTTTGTCCCAAAGCATGCATTTTCTCAACACTGGTCCCAATGTCTGGTCCCATCTTGTTCCAGAACCATAATTCTGTCTCTGATCTCACTATGTATGTCATTACTTAACCCCTTACCTGCCTTTCTTGAAAGTGAAAATAACAAACAGACCGTAATCTCTGACTTTCAAGGATGCCTTTTTCTTTTTATCTTTATGGTGGCATAAGCCTCGTTCAAATGGAGTAGTAGAGGAAGGGAGGGAGGCAGAGGGAACCCTTCGTTTGGAAATGGCTTTTAAAGCCCGCTTGTGTGAGGAGAGGCACTTCCTGTCTTCACCCATTTACCTGGAGAGAAGACAGAGCAAAACGAAAGACCTCCTGTCAGCAATATTCTTTAAAAGGACCTTTATATGAGCAAAAGAAAGATCAACTGATCTTTTTATACAGGCATTTAAACAAAAATCATCAAGTGTTTGCTTCTCAGATTTTTTTTTATGCTTTGAGAGATATTTTAAAAATAACTTGATTTTGTGACATTTCATGAAAAACTGTCAAAATTCCTTTCATGTCTGTGGAATGCATGTTTGCATTTCTCTGAAATTGTCCTTAAATTGGAAAATTTCATCCTTTAATATTCAATTTTCACTTCCTGTAGAGTGATAATGAAACAAGCACTTTGTTTAGTCCTTTGGAGATTATTTCTCAGGGAAAACAGCACAGAACACCTGGGTTTATCATAAATCTTCAAGAAATCTACATGCACTTTCTCTTCTCTGGAAGTAAAATTTTATTACACATTATTAAAGGATAAGTATATCAAATTTTATAGGAGAATCCTATCAGAATTTGATTAGAATTCCTAGGAGGTAACCTTAGCTTTCAGAGACTATACATGCAGTAGTCCCTGCTTATCCGTGGCGGGGATAGCTTCCAAGATCCCCGGTGGATGCCTGAAACCATGATAGTACGAACCCTACACCGAACCTGATACGAGTCAGCTCTGACGTGACTGATGGGCGGGTAGCCTTTTCAGTATGGATACCCTGGACAAAGGGATGATTCACATCTCTGGCAGGATAGAGCGGATGGCGTGAGATTTCGTGACGCTACTCAGAAGAGCATGCAATTTAAATCTTATAAATTGTTTGTTTCTGGAATTTTCCATTTAATATTTTCCAACTGAGGTTGACTCGGTAACTGAAACCACAGAGAGTGAAACCATGGATAAGGAGGGACTACTGTACAATCAAAATGTAGAATATCAAATGTATTAGGGTTTCAAAAGACATAAATTGCAAATTTAAATATTGAAGATCGTGTGATGAATATTACACTATTTTTTTGTTGTGTTTTATTGCTTTCACAAGAAAGACCTTTCAGATTGTGAGTTCTCCCTGTGGTGCCTGTTCTGAGGGCAGTGCCCATACAATAATAAGCAATATATTTCCTCCCTACACTCCCCTGAAACAGTCATTTTGGAATCTCTTCCAAAAACCTGTCCATGATATTTGAGATGCCAAAAAATTGTATGGCTTCTTTTCAGGTCTGTGTACATCACAAAGAGAATACTGTGAAAAGATACTTGTCATAAACTGTTTTCTATTTACAAATGACAACAGCAACAAATAATTTTATCATCAAGGGCCAATCCCTGAAACCATATTGCAGCACAACAGCATGCCATTGAGAACAAGGAAACAAGCAGGAGCATCTGGAAATGCATTAGGAAGCATCTCTCCTTCCCCTGAGGAGAATTCTATCTTTAACCCAAATTGGATCATTTTGAAAATTCATGCGATGACATATAGATCAAGGTTAAATGAATAGAAGTGTGAGGAGAAAATTGGTGTCCTCCTTAAAGAGAGAGACAATTGGGTGATGTCAAGATACTGACAAGAAACCTCTATTCATATTACATAATCAAGCCAAATAGTGTGAAAGCACTCTCTTGACATATGAGTTTTGAGCATATTAAAGAACTAAAATAAAACCTCTGAAATCTCAAGGTCATTTGAGATAATGACTGTTATGTTGTGTGATGACACATTTCTCTAATGGCATTGTACAAATAAATTTATATATAATTTCGCATTCACGGACAAGACACAAACCATCACATATACAATTGAAAAGAAAGAAACAAAATTGTTCACAGAATTATTATTGAAGAAGTGAAGATGAAATCAATGTCTTTTAGCCATACAACAATGCATTTGAGAAATGAGTGGTTAATTTTCTTGCAATGATGATTTTGAGATAACCATTATATTATTCTATGTGCATGGTGTATCGTGTCATATCTGTCTATGTGAAATATAGAATCTATTGTTTCCATGGCTAACTTAAAGTGATAACGTAGGATATTTTTCAAGAAGCATAAATAGTTAACTAAATGTTCAAGGATTTGAAAAAAATTCCTTTTATTTCTATATAATTGACCTTAAAAGAGTTTATCATGTATGTCACGATTTTCACACACATATGGTTACTAGGAGAGTTTCACTAAGAAAATTATATGCAAATTAAGATTCTTTATAATTGGACACACACATTACCTACAGAACTAAATGTAGCAGACTGAGCATTCGAAGCAGAAGAGCGTAGGCTTACTGTCATCAGTTTAAAAGAAACCTATATTAAATACTTCATAAAATAAACATTAAGCTGGTATTGAGAACTGGGAAGTTTCCCCTGGAAAACCTGTTTCAACCTCTAATCACGGTTATAATCTTCAAAGTAACATGACCACTTATATCTAAAGGACATATGTCTACTTTTCTCAGCTCCACATGTTTATACAAATCAATTCTAATTTCACAGTAATCTCTTAGATACAGTAATCCAAAATATTTAAAATTTTTTGCATAAGTAAAACTCATAATTTCAAATCTTGCTTCTCTCGTACAGAATAACTAACAACCCAAATGCCCAGGGTAATTAGCCAACGAGAATCCCACAGCGAAGGTAACAAATGCAAACTCCACAGTGCCAGGCTCTGTGCTAGACAGTGAGGATAAAAGGTAAAGAAGAAACGGGTCTTCCTCAGATGGACCTAGTCTAGTGAGAGAATTAAATGAATAATTGAAGTGCACTTTAATCAAGTTATGCTAGAGGGAAGGACAAAGTCTAAGGAAGCCACATGAAAGGGGGCTTAATTCAAGCTGGGGCTTAATTCAAGTTTCAAAGAAAACTTCCTGAAGGAAATGATGTCTAAATATATTGAGTTCCTTCACTGATGTCCTATGTCCTAGAATCCTATGGCAAGTGCACTGTTCCTTGTCTTAAGGTAGTCCTTCTGATACTACAGTAAGTTTCTCTGTCCAGTGTAAACACATTTTCTAAATATCTACACCTAGGAAATACTACCCAGAGTGAGAGCAGAATCAGTCACCATGTGATTAATCATTAGACATCACTGGGTGTTGTTGGACAAAGGGCCAACGTAACCACATTAAAACTCCGGGATGCTATCACACCCTTAACCCGTATTTAGGAGCACGGAAGATCCAAACCATGCTCCTTATAGTGCCCTCATTGCTTACTTTACACTGCTCCCTCAAATACTCAAGAGAAATTGCTCACTTTAAGTTTTTGAGAACAATACAACTTTACCTTGTTGAATTCATGATGTATTAAGAGATAACATAATTCATTTGTACCCATTGAGTTCATTCTGAAAACCCTCTTATCTTTGCAGATTATGGTAGGGGAAGGAATTCTCTACTGTTGTCTGTCCAAAAGAAGAAATGGGGTTGGACTGGAGCCCAACATTAATGCTGGAGGCTGCAACTTCAATTCTTTCCTTAGAAGAGCCGTCAGATTTGTTGGTGGGTGTGGGGAATCACAAAGAAAGGAAATGTTTTTTTCAAATAGGAATGCTATATTTAATTACAGATATTAAGTCTTTAAAGCTATAATTTAGTTGTATAATTTCAGGTACATGATGAGTTTTACATTATACTAAAAAACTGCTAAAACACTAACATTTGGGCTTTGTATCTGAAATGTGTTATTTACAGTTATAGTCCTTGTTTTCAGAGCTAACATGCCATGCATTTCAGTATATTTTTGTCTTAGCTGTGGTTGAAGCATAAATTTACTTTAAAATGGTTTCTCTGGATCTGTGTTCATTTTTTAAAGTGGAGAATAAATGTCAGCAGGCCAGTATGAATGGATAACTCTTCAGAAATTAGTTTAGCAACATCAATGATTCCATTTCAGTTCTCCTGGAGCGTTTTCATCCAGAAGTTACTGCACATGGAAATGTCACCATAGAGTACTGCATCAAGGCTATTTTTCCTTTGTTATATCCTCCAACTTTACCTCCCATTTTTCATGAGACCTATAGAAAATCCATGGGGCTGGCTAACCAGCGTCTGAATCAAACCAGTATCTAAACCTTCATCCCCTCTGATTAGCATGAGACCATCCTTTTTTTTTTTTTGCAGGGAAAGATTTGCCCTGAGCTAACATCTATTGCCAATCTTTCTCTTTTTTTTCTTTTCTCCCCAAAGCCCCAATGCATGGTTGTATATCCTAGTTGTAAGTCCTTCTAGGTCTTCTATGTGAGCCACCAACACAGCATGGGAACTGAAAGACAGGTAGCGTGAACCTAGGAAGTGAACCTACCTGCTGACACAGTGAGAGTGCCGAACTTTAATCACTAGAGCCTCTGGGCTGGCTCAGCATGGGACCATCTTAATGTTAGTCAAGTCACAGACCTTTTTTTTATTCAACTGAGTTGAGAAGTCAAGCCACAGTACATCACACCAATGTGGATGTTTTACATTAATTCCATTTAAGTCAGTAGAAAGTTATTTTTCCTTGTAACTTCTCAGCTCAAAGGAATAAGTAGTTTCATTTAATACCTAGTAGATAATTAAATACAACTGTCTTCCCACTAGAGGAAAAATCTGGTCTAAATCATGCCCTAGATTCTGCTTTACCAGGCAAGGCACATGGAGATGGTAAGATAAGAATAAGCTTCTTAGCAGGGTCATGAACTTAGGCAAGGAAGTAAAAGGTCAGGACAAGCAGCTGATCTCCTCTCTGAAATGCCTTATTCTGTGAGGATAGTCCATCCTACTCTAGAGAACAGTGTCCCAGAGTCAGCAACTCCATCCTCCATGCGTCTGGAGATTCTCATTCTCCAAAGGTATAAATGGGTGGGTTTCCCCACTTATCCATAGTCCTCTCTAAGACCTTGTGTACTGCTGGGGAATTAGAATGTAGAAATAAACCTCCCGTGTCTTGAACCCCAGGTGTGGGTGGAGAAGGAATTGGGAGAGTGATGGTTAGATAATGAGGAGGAGAGAAGGAAAAGACAAAACACAGTAACATGCAGGCCAGTGATCTTGGTCTGGAGGAGTCCACTGAAAAATGATCCAAGTGTGTCTCACACTGATTTCTATGAGCAAATCATGAATCAGAATTTAGGCTGTGAAGTCAGAGTGAATCCAGGGTGTCAGAACAACATAGAGGGAGTAGGTGAGTTCCAGATTATGTGTATGAGAGCAGAGAGCTAGACTCCCAAAGATAGGTCCAGGCAAGGGACTTGAAGCAGGAACGGAGTTGGAGTACACAAGCATGCATCAGGGTTTGTGAGTTTATGATTTAAGACTGGCCCCAGTAGGCAAAAGAAAGATCGATTTTGGACGAGGAGATATAAGAACATCATCTCTGAATTCCAAACTTGCAGGAAGGCTCCCACAGCCCTGTACTCATGATACAATTATTGTTTTCATGACAGGGTCCACTTGCCCTCTTCTCTGTTTTCATTAGCATTCCTGATATGACTACAGCTTCTTGGGAGTTTGAACTGATTCTGTAGGGTTTGACGACTATGGCTGGAGTTAGGGACCATCAAGAAGAGAGAGCCCTGGCAGCTCAAACATTCTAAGCAATTTATAATTATCCTGAATTTTGCTTCATTCCCCATATTTAATCCTTCTCAAATCACACAGTCGGTCACCTTAACATGTTCCAGGTATCTGACAAGTGACCTATAGTTAATAATATTAAGTATTGGCCCTATTTAACCAAACTGACAAAAATACCTCAAATTACTACTTTGGAGATACTAATTGACCTTATTTTTGCCTTAAGAATCTGTTTAGAAGTTTAGGAATTTTCTACACTATCTCCTCAAAATAAACTCAGAGAAAATGATCACAGCAGATTTAAAGGTTGTCATGTTAATGTGAAATAAACATGATTGATGAGGACACAACATCAGCTTTAAGCACTAACTTGGTAACAGTTTCTTTCCTTTTGCTTATAGGTGTTCATGTGTTTGGACTCTGCTCTACAGCTCTCATCACAGATATCATACAGCTGTCCACAGGATATCAGGCACCATACTTTCTGACTGTCTGCAAGCCAAACTACACCTCTCTGAATGTGTCTTGCAAAGAAAATTCCTACATTGTAGAAGATATTTGCTCAGGATCTGACCTTACAGTTATCAACAGTGGCAGGTTAGAAACTGACATTTAAACACATTCCGTGCCAGTGTTTTCACTGTTCATTAATGGCTTGAGGTATCATCTTAGGCATACATTTTTCAGTCACAATGATTTTCATTTTCTTTTTCTTCTCAATACGGTAATCTCTTTGGTGATTAAACCATAGAAACCCATTGGTGGCTCATTCTAAATCCTTCTATCTCCAAATTTCACCTTCGCATTCTTGTCACCAGTCTTCATATCACCAAAACCCATTCAAGTTTTGTGATCTACCCTAAACTCACTATGGTTTTAGGTTACCACAGTGGGTTTATTTTAGGATATTTATGGTCAGTCATGGCTTACAGTCAATATGTGTCTTGCATTGACTTAAGTGGAAGATATTTACATCTCTATTATATGTTTTATCAAACAAATCAAGTGAATTTTCCTTTTCGTAGACTTTAAAAAAGGATAACATCTGGGATTTTAGAAAATAAGGGACAGAAAAACCCAAGAAACTATCAACATTTTAAATTTTTTTTCAATCAATAATGTAAAAAATAAGCTTGTATGGTAAGAGATAATATTTTGTAAGTTCAAAAGAAATAAGTCACAGAAGGATGAGGGGCAGTAAACAATTATTATAAGAATTGTATTTGTCATTCAACAAGTTCGCAAAGATTGACTTAAGAGTGAAAAATAAGTTAATAGGGACACTTGAAGAATCAGAGCCTGATATTATGGAATTACACACATTCAAGTGCTCGTGGTCCATTCAATAATTTTGAACCTACATTTAAGATCTATATCCTCTATTCTTTCTCAGTCCTTTTACATTATCTTGCCTGTGTTGAATGGCAGTCCTTTTTACTGAGTATCAAATAATTAGAAGGACATTAATATAACTGAATTTTATTTTTTCCAAATTTTTATCCATTAAAAGAAATTTCTATTCTTCTTTTGTCTGTCCTTTTCAGTGTCTCTCTTGCTATCTTGTGTCTCACCTCTCCCACTTTTCTCCTTAAATTGTTTAATTAAATAAGATGCTCTGTGATTCTCGAGATAATTATTTTAAAGTGGAATATACAGAGAAATGTTTTGTTAAAGTCAGAGTTTCTTATGCTTTCTAGAGGGTGAAAAACACATTTAGACCCACTGCTGTGAGAAAATAATTTTGTCTTTTAAATTTTTATATAAATGAAACCGTATGTATTTAGAGCATAGAAAAATTTAAAAGCTTTAAAATCTTAGATTTTATGAATTTCCACTTTAAACTGACATAATTCTAATACCAAAGAATAACTATAATGCTTTCCAATCTGTTTCTACTTTCAACCATAATTACCATAATTCCAATGGTGTAATGAACTGATCCCTCACAAAATTAGCACTTTATCTTGGAAAGTGCATCACTACCACCCTTTAATACTAATGATCAGCAGCGTTTATTTTATCAGACTTTCCTCCAGAAAACCAAACAGAAACTATAGTTATTGCTCATTGCCCTGCGACTTTTAAGTTGAACATTTTACCCGCTTAGTGTTCTTGAGAGGATTGTTAGCCGTATATCTAAACTAGAAGGCATAATTTGACTGTCTTCCTTTGTCAGAAAGTCATTCCCTTCTCAACATGCGACCCTCGCCGCCTTTGCAGCTGTGTACGTTTCGGTAAGTTACTGGTACTTTTCATCAAGTTGTGTCCTACAGAAAATCAAGGAGATGAGTGTTATCCCCAAGTGACTAATTACGTTATATAGTTGTGTAGTCACAGAACAGTAAACTTTAGCACAGTAGTCCTTGAATACAGTGGCATCCAAAGCAGAAATTTGATGCTACTATAAACAATATTATAGTAAAATCACTTTTCTACACACATATAAGAATATTTATTTAGCCTGGTATCCCTTTAATGTAATATTATACTCCATGGGAGGATATTGTGAACCACACGAATAAAACTGAAAGAATTACATTAAGTAAACACACAATTTATTTGTAGTGTTTATGTAAGAATAGTGAGTTCTAAGTCAATATAAGTTTGATAAACGCTATACAGCAAATGGTCATTGTATCTGATTAATACGATAGCCAATGAGGTCTTATGTGAGGAAAATGGACTGAAATTATGTGACAGGTAACATGGACACTAAACAACTGACTAATTCTACTGCTTCTATTTTTTCAAACTTTCATGCAATTACATGAGAGATCAGTTACTTATTTGATCAATTTTGTCATGTATTTCCTTTCTTTGCAGGTATAGAACATAGCCATTGCAGGGGGAATGGAACAGTAAAATTGATGTCAAATGTATCAGTTAGGCTTTTGAGTTTAACTTTTTATTTGGTTATGATTTAATGATAAAATGACCTTTCTAACATAGTTAACCTGTTTCTTTCATTTTTAAGATGTACTTCAATTCCACATTAACGGATTCCTCTAAGCTTCTGAAACCTCTCTTGGTCTTCACATTTATCATCTGTGGAATCATCTGTGGACTAACACGTATAACTCAGTATAAGAACCACCCAGTTGATGTCTATTGTGGCTTTTTAATAGGAGGAGGAATTGCTTTGTACTTGGTAAATAGTTTATTATTATTTAATAAACCACAGCTTAAAATGGAAAACATGCATAGAATATTTTGCACTGTAATAATTTATTAACAATATAGTTTATATTCATGAGAAAATCTCTGGCTGCATCTCCATGCTAAGCCAAAACACATATCCCACTCTCAGTAAAATAATTTATTAAACTCTTATCATGGGCCAGAAACTGTGATTTTAGAAGGATTATTGCATTTTTATCCTTACACTACCCACCTAGAAAAAGAGTCAGGGACTATTATTACCAGAATAACTTTACAGATAAGGAAAGTGAATAGTATTAGTGAAATAATGTTAGTGAAAGTAAAGATTTAGTGGAAGATTATATAACTTACCCAATAACACAAATGTGACACCTGGAGATAACTATGATCCAACTAATATTGAATTCTTCAGCAGTACTCTATTTTCAAGCCTGACCTTCCTCCAAGGGAAATATCCTCAGCATAAGGAAACTGGGATTGTCCATTTCATTCATTCATTCATTCATTTTACATCTATTCAATATCCAATTTTGGCCAGGTACTATACTAAGTATCAGAAAAGTGAGAAATAAGATATATCCTCAAGGAGTTACAGTATTTTACAAATAAAAATATAAACAGTTACAGTATGTTAAATGAAACAATAGGCTGTGAACGAAATGCACACTGCCTAAGGAAGTCAGAGAAGCCTTCATAGAAGTGATGTGGTTTTGAAAAATGAGCCTTTCTTAGGGTAAGGAAAGGAGAAAGGGCATTAAAGCAGAAGAAACTGCACATGAAAAAAGATGGACATGTGAAAGAGCAAGTATAAGTGGAGGGTGCGGGAACAGGAGGAATGCGAGATAATGGCCAGGTTTCTGGCTTGGAAGATTGGGCAGATGGCGACATCATTACAGACCAGGTAAATGATAGAGGAAGCAGGTTGATGGAGGGAAAGGGGATTGATGAACTCAATTAAAGGATCAATAGGCAGTTGAATAGTTGGGTCTGGACCTCAGAGGAGCAATCAGTGATGGAGAAATACATTTGGAAATCGTGGACATTACTGGTGCAAGTATCAACATAGTTATGGGGTTATATAAAATTGCCAGATCATAAGAATATAAAGAAGCCAGGGAACACCAGTACACAAGCAGCATACAGAGGAAGAGGCAACAAGAGGAAGAAGGAAACTGAGAGGAGCTGACAGAGAGGTGAAAATGGTCTTCAGCAGCAGTTCTCAATCGTGTAATCTTGATGCACTTGTGAAAGGTGTTATAAGACAATGATTACAAAAAATAGCAAAAGTACTGAAGTGAGAAAGATTCATTTTTCATTTTTATAAACTAGAATAGTCAGGATTGTCACTTCAAATCTCATTATTACTCACATGCTTTCTTCCGTGCAAGAGAAAGTAATCAAATTAAAGTAAGTGTGCCAGGAATTGCGCATAAGCCTGGGTTGCCCACAGGAGTGTTGCTTGGCAATGTATGCTAGAGGGTGAATAAAGAAGACTGGGAACCGTTGTGGTCTCGTTCACGCATTGCCTCTGCATGTGTGTGATTTCATGGTGTCCTGGAATTGGCATGGGCTTCACAGTCTGAAGGATTGGGGCTTGAATTTTAAATCTCTCTCTGCTTGGCCAAGTTATATAGCCTCTCAGAAGCCTGTTTCTTCACCTATAAAATAAGGATAATAACTATCTACTTTATCATAACAAAGATTAAACAACTATATTTATCAAGCACAGTGCTGGGCACTGAATGTTAACAGTATTGGCAGAGGTTACTTACAGTGGAGGATTTTCCTAAACTTACAACTTTAAACATAATTATTAATAGAACATTAGGTAGGGACTACTCAACCTGAGAACTCTGGCAGTGAGAGCAAATCTTTCAGAAGAAGATTTGAACCAGGAATTAAAGTACTTGGAGAGGCAGCAGTCTGACTTTATTCCATTCCTGTTTGCACTCTATGCCCTGAAATTGGAAATTTATCACTTCTAAGCCAATGCTGTCGCTTATTGTTAAGCACTCTATAAATGTTAAATCCATAGGATTCCTTTGGTTTGATTTGAAAAAGTAGACAGTGGCTACCAGCTATTGAAATTAGCATACAAATAGGTATCTGCTGCTTGCTCTTATCTCTAAACTAATCATCTCAAAAACTGAAAATCCAGCAGAAATTAGACTTTCTATGTGTAAAAAGGGTAAAAATTTTGAATCTGAATTTTAGCCTTTCGCAAATTTTTATCCCCAAAAATCTAAAACAAAAAATCTATAGCTTGAGTATGAAGACAAGATTAAATAAAATTTGGCTCAAATTTAGTGTACTAGCACTGAATTGATCAAATATTATTTCCTAACTTACACCAAGTTTAAATTAGGAAAGAACGTAGGTGCCCTAATCTAGTGACAGCTTCTGTCTTCACAGAACACTCTGTACAGTGTTGAACACACAAGGCTGTACTTGATGTGAGTTGTAACAATAGGGGTCTCTGACCTCACGGCAAAACCTGATGTCATGTTTTTCGAATGACTCTTTGTTGTGTGCATACCCCTCCTGCTTTCCATCATGAGGTGTGATCAAAGATGGAAGGTAAAATAAATCAGTTAAGCCATTCGAGGTGTCACTCAACAAGACGCTCCTAAATCCAGAAAAATGAATTGCTTTGAAAAGCAGAAGGTCCTTATTTCTCTCCTTGTCTGACTTTTCATCTCAAAACACACAGAGGATAAGATTCACAAAAACATCCAGTGGGATGGAGAAAGGAGAGAAAATCCAACTAATAAAAAAACAAAGGGTTCCATATTTCTGAACAATTAGTTTAGTGATTTATGATATAACTTACAACCTATTTTCTGAGTAATTGTCGTTTTAGTTTTTGTTATTTATGTTAGTCAGTGGTGTATAGAGAGCGAATAGCTTATTGATGTGCTTCAGTGGGTCCTCTAACGCATGGCATTTATTGTTTCTCTTCAACACTAGGGGTTGTATGCTGTGGGGAATTTTCTGCCTAGTGATGAGAGTATGTTTCAGCACAGAGAAGCCCTCAGGTCTCTGACAGACCTCAATCAAGACCCCAGCCGAGTTTTATCTGCTAAAAATGGTAGCAGCAGTGATGGAATTGCTCACACAGAAGGCATCCTCAACCGAAACCACAGAGATGCTAGCTCACTGACAAACCTCAAAAGGGCAAATGCTGATGTAGAAATCATCACTCCACGGAGCCCCATGGGGAAGGAGAACATGGTTACCTTCAGTAATACCCTGCCTAGAGCCAACACCCCTTCTGTAGAAGACCCTGTCAGAAGAAACGCCACCATTCATGCCTCTATGGATTCTGCTAGATCTAAGCAGCTCCTCACTCAGTGGAAGAATAAGAATGAAAGTCGGAAGTTGTCCCTGCAAGTTATAGAGACTGAGCCTGGACAGTCACCACCCAGATCCATAGAAATGAGGTCAAGCTCAGAGCCGTCAAGGGTTGGGGTGAATGGAGACCACCATGGTCCTGGCAATCAGTACCTCAAGATCCAGCCTGGCACTGTCCCCGGGTGTAATAACAGCATGCCTGGGGGCCCAAGAGTGTCCATTCAGTCCCGCCCTGGGTCCTCACAGTTAGTGCATATCCCTGAGGAGACCCAAGAAAACATGAGCACCTCCCCCAAAAGCAGTTCTGCTCGGGCCAAGTGGTTGAAAGCTGCGGAGAAGACCGTGGCCTGTAATAGAAGCAACAGCCAGCCCCGAATCATGCAAGTAATAGCCATGTCCAAGCAGCAGGGCGTCCTCCAAAGCAGCCCCAAGAACACCGAAGGCAGCACGGTCTCCTGCACTGGCTCCATCCGCTACAAAACCTTGACAGACCACGAACCCAGTGGAATCGTGAGGGTTGAGGCTCACCCGGAGAACAACAGACCCATCATACAGATCCCGTCCACCGAAGGCGAAGGGAGTGGCTCCTGGAAATGGAAAGCCCCTGAAAAGGGCAGCCTTCGCCAAACTTACGAGCTCAATGATCTCAACAGGGACTCAGAAAGCTGTGAGTCCCTGAAAGACAGTTTTGGTTCTGGAGATCGCAAGAGGAGCAACATCGATAACAATGAGCATCACCACCACGGAATCACCACCATCCGCGTCACCCCAGTAGAGGGCAGTGAAATTGGTTCAGAGACGCTGTCCGTTTCTTCTTCTCGCGATTCCACCCTAAGGAGAAAGGGCAACATCATCTTAATCCCTGAAAGAAGCAACAGCCCGGAAAACACTAGAAATATCTTCTACAAAGGAACCTCCCCGACACGGGCTTACAAGGATTGAGTGATGGCGGTTCAATCATTTGGGTGACCCCCAAAGACCACATGCTGATTCTACCTGTGCTCCGTTCCAGCAGATTGGGAAGTCTTCTCATCAAACTAAATTATCCACCATCAGCCCGGAACTCAATGACTCTTGAGAACTACTACACTCAAGCTTGTAGATTTCACATCAAGGGGAGGGAAAAGCACAACGCAAGAACCTAACTCATGTGATAATGTGAAGACTCTTAAGACCTATCTTCAAACTCAAAAGGTTTGCAGAGGGCAGTATCAAAAGAAAGTGGTTTCCTTCAATGTATACTATTTTACTTCCTGAATGTGCCAATTTTAGGGATTTTTCTTTATAATAGCTGTGGGAATCCAGAACACACGTTTTCCCTACAGCAGAGGCCATGCAGTATTATATATTCATTTTGCAGAATCTGCACCTAAAGCTCAATACGGGTGGTGCTGATTATTATAGTATATATACCGTGTAAACTCTCAAATTCTATTTAGCTGTGAAATAGTGGTGTGCAATTCCTTGTCAAAGAAATGCTACTGTATTAAGAAGATGCTGGCTGCTTTGTGTTAGAGTAGGACATCCCGCAGCTCCTCTGTAGTGGCTCTGTCACAGTCAAAAAATGAAAAGGTTTTGTGCATTTCTTAAAAATTATGCTTTCTTCAAGAACAAAAAGTGTGTAGGAGAATTTTCAGTGCAAGAAAACAACTAGTATTTTTCCGAAGTTTTTTTGCTGCTTACTTTTTATTAAAGTATAGATCCTGCTAATGAAGAATATGGTTTTTAGTGAGTACCTTTGCATAATTTAAAAAATATATTGTTTTAGAGAGTTTTTTGAAATTGTTGTGATCCTATTTTGCATTTTACGGCTTCTCCTTTATTTATTGATTTAAAAAATTTTTTGATGTTATACGTATGTTCTTCTACTTTGAAAGCAAAACTAACGGGTGACATTCCTAGAGCAAAATACACTGCTGTGAATTTATAAACAAGAAATCTGAACCAAAACTTGACATTGTGGATTATGTTGCCAGCAATGTTAGTCAGATCTACTCTGAGATGTCTCCAACCAGCTGGCCTAGTTTGCCATCTTAACAAGTAGTCCAAAAATTCCATTTGGATCCAGATTATAATTTTTTTCAATTTCCTGATAACCAGTAAATTAGAACCACAGTACTTAGGTTTTACCTTCTTCCCTAGAATATTTTTGTTAATTGGACACCAACAGGAAGACTCTGAAGAAAATGCAAATTGATAAGTGAAAGTATCTCACAATATAAATTAAGAATGTATTTCTTCAAATATCTAAATAGGCACAGTTTTAGTGCTTAACTTGCAAACAACAGTTTTTGCTACCTATCCCGAATGAAGCCTTCAGCCTAAATCAAAGGAAATCAATATTATCAATAAGAAGATAAAAACAAAACATTCTGAAGTGTTTTTCAACTTAAAAATTTCTTTTAAGTATGAAGAAATATTTGGTTCTTGGAATTTAGTATTAAACCTTTTTTACACCATTCTTTAAGAATTCTAATATACACTGGATGATTGCCAAGGGGATAAAAGGGAACAACAAAGCTGGTTGATCTGATTTCAGTTTAGTTTTCAGTGAGAACAGAGGGATTGTTTAGAGACAAATCGTACCACGTCATTCTCAGCTTCTACGGGATAAGGGCAGAGCTTCCTAGAGTCACCAACCTCCTAAAGCTTGAGGGATTTAGCTGAAACCAGCAGAATTGAAAACTCTGGCAATAAAATACAGATTCAACTATATCCCTTCTGGCAATTTCCTTCTCAGAGAGGGGAGTGGGAGTAAAATGTTGCCTTCCCCACTTCTCACCCCACCACCATCACCATCATGACGCTCCTACTGGCTTTTGCCAGTTGATAGAGGGGAAGGTGGACTGGTTTTCTGAAGAAAAAAAAGCTGCAGCATTTCAGGTGCAGTGTGATATTTCCTAATCTTTCCTATTTCTTAAGAAAAGATTTTAAAGTACTTCTCTAATCATCGAAGTTTTTTTTTTCTTTACATAAATGTTGATATATTCTTTTTCTACTCAAAGTGCCAAAGGCTACAGTTTTTAATGACTTAACGAATTGTACCACATTGTTAAGGACATATGATAGTCGCTAGAACTCAGACCTCTGCATGTATATTTGATAATACATCTTTTGTAAAAAAAAATTACAAAAAAATATTTGTTTACATTCCACTGGTACCTTAATTTAAAATAAATGAAACTAACAGGTGTTATCTCTTCTTAGTGTTCTATTGGTCTTATTTGCTAATGAGAGCACTTCTTCCTTTGTTAGGCTGTGCTTTACTGATAAAACCAAGTATTGAATAAAGAGAGTTAATTATCTTTTTAAAGTATATAAAATTATGAAAATATATATAATATATATATAAAGTATTGTGTTTAATAAAATGTTATGCAATGTTTTCCAAACTGATAAAGTTTGTAAAGTGCTATAATGTATTTTGTTAAGTACAGATCAAAGCTCTTGTGTGAGTATATTGTGCTAACATCATAGAAATAAAGATTAGATTTCTTCACCAAAATTGGAACATTTGGTTTTTTTACTTCAGATTACGAATGGATAATAACTTGGCTTATACAAAAACAGCTGGAATATAAGAATGAATCAAAACTGATTATATTCATAGTTGTTTGGAAGAAAGAGTGTTGCACTAAGAAACGTTTGTCAAGCTGTGACATAATGTTTCCTTACAATTTCGAATTTTTATTTTATGTTTATTAAAGGAGCTCTTTTGGATTTATTTAGACATAGATTTTCACATATCAATGTTATAGAGTATAGAAAAAGAAAATATGAAAGAGTCAGGGTCAATTGTTCTGAATCAATTTTTGACTAAGAGTCGTTGATGTGGATATTTTCCCCAATATTATTGCCCTTTGTGCCCACTTATCTTAAAAAGCATGCTTTACTATTAACTCTAGGATTGTTTTCACAGCTATTAACACCTACTCTACAAGTTGTACAGCTGATACTTTATACATCTCACTAGAAGGTACTAAAACAATTCTTAGACCACACCCAGGACTTCCACTTTACTGAAATGATCCTTAAGTGGGTCATTGACTGAAACATGAAGTTGTAGTTGTCCAGTAATACCACCAAGTTCATACAATTGTCCAACAGTGGCCAAGTTCATGCATACCAGGCAGTGATATCCTGATTGCCACCTGGCTAACACCCTTGTAAGATGCTATTTATTGTAGATAAATAGTAGTTTTAGAGAAGCTAATGTGAACACACAATGTATATCTTATAATGGTTGAAATACAATATTAAGCCTCTCTGGGTCTTCATTTTTTCATCTCTAAAATGGGGAAATTCATATATTAGCCTTTCTAAAAGATATTCTAAACTCTTTTCTAAATTTCTATGGATTAGCACCATGTATTTTATCCAGAAAGCAAAAACTACTTATAAGAAAATAGGAAATAACTCACTAATCTAAAATGACTAACAAATGAGTATTGTCATCTTTGACCACAAGGTTAATATAAGCAAGCCAAATGGGGTTGCTAAGAGCCTATATCAACCATTTTATTACATAATAGATTAAATTAGGTGATTTGTATACGAGTACCCCTGATCCTAGTACCTTTCTCATGAGGTATCAGATGGATGGATTCTGGATTATATACGTAAGAAGCTATCATTAGGAGCCATATCATTTCTATCTTTTACCGGTCAACTCTTTACTAGTTATCTATGGGTCACTTCATCCTACAGTTCAGAGGGAATATGAAAAATTATGTATAATTCAGAGAGTAATTTCATTAATATAATTGAAGGAAATCAAAAGGAATTGAAATGATTTAATCTAAGAGGAAAATATGGCCTGGAAAATGGATAATGATCTGTTTGTGACTACATATTTCATTTCCTCTACTTAGTAAATGTGTCTCCTGTTTTTATTCTGCTGAAATCTTCTAAAATTTTCTAGGATCAAATGCTCCACTTTGAAGAAAATATAGATTTCAGTAATGGTATATGGTATCGGAGGTGAGATCCAATTATAGGAAGTTCTTAGTGATCATGTTTTCTAGTTACAAGGACTCTAAATGAGTCCTCTGATATAGAAATGACTTTTCTTTCACTGTCCATACAATACAATGTTAGTTAGTCAGTGAAAGTCCCAAATCATGTGTGTTTGTGCACTATAGTCAATGAGAAGGAGGGGAGAACTGATCAAAATTATAGTTCTGACATCAATTCTACTTAACAAACTTGCCGAGTGCCCATTTCATCTCCTTTACACTCCCAGCTTAAGAGTCTCAGTCATTGCCTACAAGAAAAATCTATCTAAACTCTAACGTGTACAACAGGTGTACATTATAATTCAACATCTGTATACACTACAAAATGATCACCACTGAAAGTTCAGCTACCATCCATCACCACGCAACTGACCCCCTTCACCCTCAACCTCCTTCCCCTTTGGTAACCACCAATCTGTTCTCAGTATCTATGAGTTTGTTTCTATTTTTGGTTTTTTGTTTCTTTATTTTGGCTTTTTTTAGATTCCACATACGAGTGAAATCATACAGTATTTGTCTTTCTCCGTCTCCTATTTCACTTAGCATAACACCCTCAAAGTCCATCCATATTGTCACAAATGGCAAGACTGCAGAGTAGTATGCCATTGCATATATATATACCATAGCTATTCCACTTCTGGGTATTTATTCGAAGAATACAAAAACACTAATCCAAAAAGATAAATGCATCCTTATATTCATTGCAGTGTTATTTACAATAGCCAATATATGGAAACAACGTAAGTATTAATTGATGGATGCATAGATAAAGAAGAAGTGGTATGTAAAATCTCCTTTTTCTCTTAATCACCTCAGGACATTTTGTACTTGGCTGCTACTTTATGGAAAGAAACCTAGATATTCTCTATACTAGGAACTCTCCCCCCAACACTATGTTGTGACTTATGCCCTCTCGCCTGTGACCTCCCTCTGAGAAAAGATATGTAATCTTTGAGTATTAGGAAAATCTAATTCACTGCACCCCCAGTTCAATCTTTCCCTTATTGCATTGAAATTAAATAATGACAGGCATCTCCACAGACATTTCGGAAGGTATAAAGAAGAGGCATTTTCAAAAATTAACTCAAAATGTGTTCAAGACTTAAATGTAAAATTGTTAAAATTTTGGTAAGAAAAACACAGAAGAAAATCTTTAGGACCCAGGACTAGGACTGTCTACTAGTCTTTGGTTGGATATATGCTTTGCAAAGATTTTTCCCAGGCTGTACTTTATCCTTTCATCCTTTTAACATGTTCTTTTAAGGAACAAATGTTTTTAATTTTGATGAGATCTAATTTACCTTTTGGCCCCTTTTGGACCACGTTGTTAAAATGAAATCTAGAAATATATGAAAAGTTCTCAAAAATCAACAGTAAAAAACAATAAAAACAGAAAACAGTAAAGACTTAAAGATTAAAACAGTAAAATAAAAAATGGACAAAGATATGAACAGATATTTTACAAAAGATGTTATAACATAACAACATGTGAATAGATGTTCAATGTCATTAGCCATTTGGGAAATACCAATTAGAACCACAATGAGCTATTACTACATACCTATAAGAATAACTAAAATAAAAAATAATGGTAATACCAAATACTAGCAAGAATTTGGAGAAACTAGATCACTTATACATTGTTGATAGGAATGTAAACTGCTATAACCACTCTGGAAAGCAGTTTGGCAATTTCTTTAAAAAAAAAAAAACTAAACTAAACGTACACTGTCATTATGACCAGTAATTCCACTCTTGGTCATTTATCCCACAGAATTGAAAACATGTCCACACAAAAAATGGTTCCCCTATATTCATCCCAGTTTTATTAATAATAGCCAAAAACTGGAAACAATCTACATGTCCTTCAATGGGTGCACGGTTAAACAAACCATCATACAACCATACTATGGAATAGTACTTAGCAACAAAAAGAAATGAACTAGTGTACACACCACTTCAATGAGTCTCCAGGGAATTATGCTAATTGAAAAAGCCAGTACCAAAAGGTTGCACACTGTATGATTTCATCTCAAATAACAGTACAGATATGAGCAGGCCATAGTTGGAGAAGTGGCTTTACCATCTTTAACTCATGGCTTCCAAAGTTGATCTAGCTGTCATGATTTCCCAGCAAGAGGCAGGGTGGGAGGGAGAAAGTCAAGGATAAGCGGCTTTGTCTTTAAGAAGATGATATAGGGGCCAGCCCGGTGGCACAGTGGTTGGGTTCACGCATTCTGCTTCAGTGGCCCGTGGTTGGCCAGTTTGGATCCCAGGTACGGACCTATGCACTGCTTGTCAAGCCATGCTGTGGCAGGCGTCCCAAATATAAAGTAGAGGAAGATGGGCATGGCTGTTAGCTCAGGGTCAATCTTCCTCAGCAAAAAAATGAGGAGGATTGGGGGCAGATGCTAGCTCATGGCTAATCTTCCTAAAAAAAAAAAAAAAAAGAAGATGACATAGAAGTTGCATCTGTCATGTATAATCCATTCAGTTGGCACAAAATAGATCACCTTGATGGAAAAGAGTCTGGAGGATGTAGTCTAGCTGAGAGCTCCTGAGCCCAGCTAAAATTTTGTGCCTTCTCTAACTAGATGGAAAACTTTGAGAATGTCTCCTGGAAGCTAATGATCAGTCCTTGTCATAACAGCTTCAAGATGCTTCACAATACGACCTACAGTACCCTATATTCCACTACTTCTCTGTACAAACACACTGCTGCAACAGACTTGGTTGCACGCCAGTGGGTATTTACTTACTTATTTATTTATTTATTTTTAACTCTCTTTCTGGAAAGTCTTTGCTTCCCTTTTTAAATCTCATTTGTCTTTTAAGGCTAAGTCTCAATCTTCCTTTATACAATTTTAGAGCCGGAAGGGATATAAGAAGTCACTCAGCCTTTTAGATATAATTACTATACTATGATTACCTATGTTTCACAAACAAGAAAAATAGAATGCTCGAGAAGTGATTTCTCAAAGTCACACAACTGGAGGCTATCAGGAGGCGTTAAGGGTGGGGAACAAGTACCTTCTGTTCATTTTTTAATCCCTAATGTTTAGCACATTGCCCATCACATAGGTCGGACATTCAGTAAACATTTGAAATGAATGAATGAATGAATGGAAGAAAGAAATATTCTGACATCCGAGTCAGTACATTTTCAAACAGGCTAACCTAACTCTTTCTTCTAGGAATATTTATAGATCTTTGTTCTGCCTGATCAATGTATTCACTTAATCATATTTGTACTGTTAATCAACTTGATTAACAAGGCATTGAATATTTACTACACACTAAATTGTAAGCTTTTATAAGTGCTCCTAGTACAATAGGTGCTCAATAAATAGAAGAATTGAATGAGTGTGTTCTACCTATTATGAGTGAAAAAAATTATTAAAATAAATAACAGAATTTCTTACATAGAGGAAAGTAGAGAAAGAATTGGCTGTCTATTTGATTGTACCCTAAAGTTCCACAGTTCTCAGAAATCCCTTTGGAGACTCTGAAGCCAAATTTGTGTTATTTATATTATTCTCCTTTGACTTATGTGAAGCATCTTTTAAAAATGTTGACATGGTCTAAGCTAAATTTCTTGGAACAAGCTGTCTCCTCACAATAGATATGATTACACAACAGTTGTTTGTTCAAATGTTCCTACTTCCACAGTAATCTCTGTGAAGGCCTTACCCAGAAAGAGTACCCACTTATTCTATAATTAAAAACCAAAACAGAAAGCCCTCTTTGTAGTCAGCATTCAAGGTTATTTTTCAAACTCAAAATCAGATATTAGAGTCCAGGAACTATAGTGATTTCTTTATATCTGGCAAATCCACTTGTTCCTTATTCCCACCCAGTCTGCCACCAGGATATCACAATTACTTATTTTCAGAATTATGGAGTAGTGAAAGTGTCTTTGGGGTCAGACTGACAAGTATTCAAATTCCAGCTGTACCTACTGTGTGCCTCAGTTTTCTTATCCAAATAATAGGGATAATAATTTCAAGTTGTTATGAAGATTAAATGAATAAATATAGGCAAAGCATTTAAAATACTGTGTGGCAGTGTGCATTAGTTGTTATTTTGGGCAGTTATGTGGCTTCTTTATCTTTAGTTTTCATCTCTCCCTAGAACTTTAGAACCAAATTATACAACTGCCTACTTGATTTATACCTTTATTTAAATATCTATAATTATCTCAAGTTTAACATTTTTCAAAATACATTTCCTGATTTATGTTCCCAAACTTATTCTTCCATCTTGGTAATAGCAAACTGCCCGTCCCACCCCCGTAGTTGCTAAAGCAGAAAATCTGAACTATATACTTCATCCATTTCTTTCCCTTACCATTCACTTCTAAACCAAGTCGTATCAGGTCTTCCTCCGAAATATATCGCAACTATGACCCTGTTCCCCATCCTCACTGCCCTTTAACCTTAGCTACACCACCATGATCTCTTGATACTCCTCTTTAGGCTTGAGGCTTCTGTTTTGCTCCCCTAAGTACATTCTTCACATGGCAGCCAGAGTAAGCTGCTTAAAGACATAAGTCAAATCAGATCTCCTCCTAGAATTCTCCAAATGGCTTATGGAAATTCAGGTTCTAAAAGCACGAAAACTTCAGACATGGGCATTTGTCATTGGCAAATAGAAGTTTTCTGATGAAGGAAGCCCAATCTTCAGTGATGTCACCTGTGAGATGGAGAATGTACACTGAACTCAATGTGCGCAGAGGACCTACTGAGGACAGACTCTACTTGTTACCTCTACTGTAATATTACCTGTGAGATCTAAGGATGTCTAGTGACCTTAATTAATCCAAAGAAAGTCATCTCCAGTATTATTGATACCTAGAAATAGTTCTTTTAGTTTTTCAATTGGTAAATACTTGTTATTCACATTCAGCATGTGTATGTTTCAGACACTCTGCTAGGTTTAAATCTTTCAATACTTCATCATAGCAATGAGAAATAGGTTTTCAAAGATCCCTTGGAGGACAAACAGGACAGTCTGTGTTTTAAAACCACGGTATTCCAGAGCACAATTCTATGAACTGCCATCTACTTAATTAAAAATTAAATGAACACCTCTCAAGATATGCCCAAGTCATAGTATCAGTAATATCAAACTCTCCCTCATACATGTAGCAAGGTCAAAATTTACATCCTACCTACAAATATACAATGTAGCTTTATTTAAACTAATTTTAATCACACTATATAAATCAACACTTAGGGGAGAACACAGTGCAGACTCCATTCCGCACCTGGGAGGACCTGCTTTATCAGCACCCTGAAGCCACTGCTGCCACTTCAGTGTGTGCCAACTGCGTGGATTATACATGACAGATGCAACTTCTATGTCATCTTCTTTTTTTTTTTTTTTAGGAAGATTAGCCATGAGCTAACATCTGCTGCAGATCCTCTTTTTGCTGAGGAAGACTGGCCCTGAACTAACAGCCATGCCCATCTTCCTCTACTTTATATTTGGGACGCCTGCCACAGCATGGCTTGACAAGCAGTGCATAGGTCCGTACCTGGGATCCAAACTGGCCAACCACGGGCCACTGAAGCAGAATGCGTGAACCCAACCACTGTGCCACCGGGCTGGCCCCTATATCATCTTCTTAAAGACAAAGCCACTTATCCTTGACTTTCTCCCTCCCACCCTGCCTCTTGCTGGGAAATCATGACAGCTAGATCAACTTTGGAAGCCATGAGTTAAAGATGGTAAAGCCACTTCTCCAACTATGGCCTGCTCATATCTGTACTGTTATTTGAGATGAAATCATACAGTGTGCAACCTTTTGGTACTGGCTTTTTCAATTAGCATAATTCCCTGGAGACTCATTGAAGTGGTGTGTACACTAGTTCATTTCTTTTTGTTGCTAAGTACTATTCCATAGTATGGTTGTATGATGGTTTGTTTAACCGTGCACCCATTGAAGGACATGTAGATTGTTTCCAGTTTTTGGCTATTATTAATAAAACTGGGATGAATATAGGGGAACCATTTTTTGTGTGGACATGCGGCACCCTTTAAAAATATATTTTACTACAGGAACTGCATTTGGATTGGAAAGTGAGCTGGAAGGACACACTTTGCCATCTCATTAGAGAGACGGGGAACACTCTTTTTCCTCAATATTTTTGTCCCTTGATTTGGAAGGTTCTTGGAAGATCAAGGGAAAAGCAAAGATTGAAAACCTAGTCAGGAAGTCAAAGTCTATCTCCTTCTTATCAAAAACATAAAATTAATGATTTAGAAATAGCCAAAAGAAGCCATTTAATAATATTCTTTCATGAGAGATGGAAAAACATGAAATTCCTCGAGGGGAATGATCAACTTTTATTCATATTTCATTTATTATATTTTCTGCAGAGCCTAGTTTAGAATACACCCTAGATTGCTTTTTTTTAAATTTATGAAACAAAGGTTAAAGGCCTATTAATGACTCTGAAGTCACAATATTTTCAGAGTCTTGAATAAACTGAGTACAGTTTAATTTTAGGGATCGAACTGGATGTTGAAGTTTTTCATTATAGCATTATCTGTTTTATTATTTTTAGGAAGAGTACATTTTAAAATTTAATAATAAACAATTAATAATCAAACTACTAAGGGATGCATTATGTACAGCCAGTCAGATGTGGGGCAGGCTCTGCAGCTAAAGAGCCCGGGTTTGAGTCCTGATTTATGACGTTGGGCAAGTTTGTAATCTTAGTGCACGAGTTTGCTCATGTGTAGAGTGGGGATAATGATAGCGTCTACTACGGGAGGTCATTCTGAGGACTCAAGCACGCTGCTACTGCAGGTGGCAGGCACCTCTGTGTTGATATGGCAGTTCTCAACAGGCACAAAGGATGCCTGATATCCAGCTTCTGTCCTGTCACTGCACTGAGCACAGCTTGTAACAGCAACAGCAGCAACAACGGCACTTGCAGTGCCTCCTAAAGGAGCTGTGCTGAGGCCCCTGCATTCCTGAGCCCCATTATTTTGAAGGAAGGGGAGGAAGGGAGCCACTCTAGTTCCACATTGAGTTTCTTCATTACCAGGTCACAGAAATTCTTTCAGTTCTTGAGGCCTAAATTGTTAGACATATATAAATAAGTGGCATATGGGTTTGCACATGTGTGTACATAGCCTCTAAGAGAAAACATACACCTGTAAGTATGTTAGTCACAGCTTCTAAGTGGCTGTATGAATATTTCATGTTTCCTCCTGGCCGTTGCTGCTGTAACCTGTTTCTAAAGTGATAAAAGAGAGAAGAGAGCAAGAGAGGTCAGTTTCCATAGGAACAAATATAGCAACAGAAAAACCTGTTAGAGCTGGAGCATTGTCTCCAGGTAAACGGAACTCACACCACTAGTGTGTCACGAGCAACACATTTACTTAATTTAATTGCATTTTCAAAAGTCATCTCTACAAACCTTCCATAGGTAATATGTATTTACAATTTTTTAAAATATATAAACATGGGCTCTCTGGCCTCTGAAAATAAAAGTATTTTAAATCATAAAATTATATTTTTTATTTGGATTGGTGCTATTTAAATATAGGGAGGGTGGGTGAAAGCCAGCTAAAGCATAAATATTCTAGGAGAAAATTACAGCAATAGAAAATAATTATTTTTTAAAATAATAACTCTGTAGTACATCTAACTGCAAAACACACTAGCTACTTGACAGAAAGCCTGAAGAATGAAAAATAATAATAAAAAATAATAAGTAACTTACAAAACTTTTCTAAACCTACAACATGAATTGATATGAAATAATTCAATTTAGAAGAAAAATTGGTAACTGACAAATCACTTCTCATAATCAATATAAGGAAGGAAAATTAATCTGCACTATATTTTAAGGGTACAGAGGAAAAATTCCATTTTAGAAAAATCTGTAATTCTCACGTAAACTCTAAAACTTCTGCTGATAGCTTTTGAAAAGGAGATTAAGTATTAAAATGGTAACAATGGATAAGTTCTAGAAACCTCAGAATTATCTTTAAATTCTTCTTTCCTCTCCTTCCATCTCCAACTCATCATAAAACTCTGTTCTGTCGCTTCTAGTCCTTTACCCATGACCTCACCCCAACCTCCCCCCGACCCTTGCCCTAGGTCCCCGCTCTGTAAGCTTCCAGAGCTCCAAAGCAGAACCGCTCTTCCTTTTGGCATTTACTTGCCCACACCCCCAGTCTCAATGGGCAGGTTTCTTATATGTTTGCCAGAAGGGTCTGATTAATTATTTCTCAATATAATATAAATGACTGATGGGGAGGTCAGTGTGTTATACTTCCCAGGTGATCTGCGCTTAAAAGGGAGTTTTATAATCCAAAAAATAATAATTTGCTGATTTAAATCCTTTGGAAAAGGAAGAAACAATTTTTTATTCAAATAACTAAACAAATGAATACTCATAGGAAGAATAAATCTATGATGTTAGAATTTCAGCAGTAACACTGCTGTAGACCCTAATGGTCTTAATTTGCATAATTTTGGCAACTAGCTCCTTCACATACAACCAACAAAACTTTGGAAATGTAGAAGCAACCCGATTTGTTCGTCACCACCTCTCCCGCAGTGCTAAATTTGTGGCACATGGTACCTTCAAAATGGAAGTAAAAGTGAGGTTAAAAACAAGAGAGTGTTTAAGAGTCAGCAAGAGTATCAGATATTCTTCCTCATTGTCCCTTCCCCCCAACTCTGCAGGAGGCTGAAGTTTTGTCCCTGAGATGGTGAGACATAGGCTTATTTTAGAGGGTAAGAAGTCTGTTCCTTAGAAGCACACATCAGAGATGGGAGCAGAAATCCACAGTAAAAATACAAAGTTAAATATAAGTTTATCAGTCATATAATGAATTTTGAAAACTCAACTTCTTTCCTCAATAGGATCTCAGAATGAAGAATAATTTCCAAGTCAAAGACTGAAAAATTCAGTTCATGGGATTTGACTGGCACAAGAAAAAAGAACTAACGGTACTGATATAAGCCCAGTCAGATCAACCAGGCTGGAGATCAATGACTCAAGAAGATATATAGTCCTAAATGTGCATGCAACTACTAAGGGAACTTCAAAATATATAAAGCAAAAATCACCAGGACTAAAGGGAGAAATTAACAAATCTATATTCATAGGTGATGTTTTTAACATCCTTTTTCTTTGTAATTGATAGAGCAGGCAGAAAAAATTATTAGTAAGAACAGTGAAGTTTTGAAAGCACTACCAAATCTTCACCTAACTGCTACTTATACATTACACACAACTGCAGAATATGCATTTTTTTAAGTGCACCGTGAAATACTCACTAGGACAAATCATACGCTTGGCCGTAAAATAAGTCTTACTAAGTTTAAAAGGATTTAAAGCATATGTTTTCATAACACAGCTGCATCCAATTAAAAGAAAGATATCTAGAAAATCTCCAAATATTTGGAAATTAATCAACTTACTTCCAAATAACTTACAGAACAAAGAAGAAATCACAAGGGAAATTAGAAAATATTTCTTATAAAATGATAATAAAAGCACAACATACCAAAACTAGCAGGATGCAGCTAAAGCAGTGATGATACAGTCCTCAGAAGGAAATTTATAGTTTTAAATGTTCATATTTAAAGAAGAAGAAAAATGCAAAGCCAGTGATCTAAAACAAAGTGTTGTGTTAGAAACCAGAAATACAATGGTAACTAAACTATAGTCCTTGTCCTGTTGATGAATATAGCCTGGTGGAATGGTTGCCATGTATCAGCATAAATGATAACCACCAAGGGTATTTATTAAATATAGAATCATTAAAAGATAGACCAACTTATAGTTTTCCCTTATGAAGCAATCACTGTTATGGTATGCCCTTCACAATGAGGAGATCCATGTGGCTAACAAACATAGAAGCCCTCAATTTCATTATATATTAGCACAGTGCTAATTAGAAACAGTGAGAATTCGCCACACACCCACCAGAATAGTGTAGGGGAGGAAAACGATTCCCCTACCCATTCCAGGTCCTTCTGACTGCTCTGGGAATTAAATCGACATGAGATAGAATAACAGGAGAAAATCAAACAAAGCTTTATAACATGTATACATGGGGGAAACCCAGGAAAACTGAGCAACTTGCCAAAACGGCTAAGGTCACCACCTTAAATACTATTTTTAGCTAAAGACAAAGGAGGGTGTTGGGGATGGTGGTCTGGGATTTCAAGGGGGGAGGAGGAAGGCAATTTATGGAGATGGAAATGCAAATGGGCCAACTATAGACAATGTGACCTGAGAGACACATTTTACATTACATTACAGTTATCTTATGGTATTAGTCCCTTCCTGGAACAGGCTTTTCTATTTTAAATTCTTTTAGGCAGTTCAGGGGGAGGTCAAAGATTCTTTCAGAGTCTTTCGTTCTTAAAAATAATCAAGCCAAAGAGACACATTTTGGAGTGGCCAATTCTGATCCCCCACAACAGCTTAATGAAAAGGACAGAAAACGCCAAGTGTTACAAAGATGTGGGACAACTGGAACTCTCACATACTGTTGGTGGGAATTTCAATTGGTATAACTACTTTGGAGAACTGTTTTGCAGTAATGGCTAAAGTTGAATATGTGCATACCCCATGACTCAGCAATTTATTTCTTTAGTATACACCCTATAAAAATGCTTACATATGTTGACCAAAAACAAGGTACAATCATATTCAGAGCAGCACTGTTTGTAAAAGCCAAAATAAAAACTACCTAAACATCAATAGTAAAACAGATTAAAAAATTGTGATGTAGCCACACAATTAGATACTATACAACAATAAATATGACAAAACTACAAATACATGCAAAAGTTGGATAAATAATGTGAAGGTAATATTGAGGAAAAGAGGCAGCACCAATAAAAAGTATATACAGAATAATTCTATTCATATACATTTCAAAAATAGGCAAAGCTATTCCATGGAGGTAGAAGTCAGAATAATGTGCTGTTGACATTTGAGGGTTCACTTGGTGAAAATTCCTTGGGTGTAAACGTAGAAATTTTTTCACACAAATTGCCTGTTATATTTCAATTAAAATTTCAAATAAAAACAGAAGAAATATTTTCCTTTGTTTTTAATTTGATTCATAAACGTCATTACCAAAGTATCTTCATTATCAGGACTTCTTATGCCTAGAGTTGCCAACCAGTGTTCTTTTTCTTATTACATTTAGTTAAAATAGCTTGTACTTTTCTGTTAGTTCTTGTACTTACTATGTACTATTTGGATGTTCAAATGAATGGGAGACCTTAACATTTTCAGAATCAAAGAATAAGTTTAATGTTTCATTAAGAGAGTTATTTTTGAGGTTAATAGTTGACTACATAATCCCCCTGTCCTGCTGTGTAATCTTTTTTGAATCAGGGTAGTTCGGTTTATAGCTCCCTGAGGGTGGTGGTAGCTGCCTGAGCTCTCTCCCTTTGGGAATGGAATGCATTGCTTTCTGCAGCTGAATGAGTCTATATTGAGTCATAATCCCCCTATTCTCAACCACTGGAGAGATCTGGTGTAATTTAATATCTATTTCTTGCACTCTAATTGTTTTCCTTTCCTTTAGTAGACATATGGGAAAGCAATCATATTGTCAATGGTTTTTGCAAGTCAACTTTTCAGAAACCTTTAATTAAACAAGAGAACATTCATAGAAATATGGATTATCTTGTGCTCCCCAGTAAATTGTAAACTTTCTTTGTTGTTTAGGAAAAAATCCAGTTATTCACAATGGTTTATGTGAAGTTAAATTACAAGTTGCCTTGGAATTTAGAGTGTAACCGATATTGATTTACTAGATAAGAGATCTTGACTCTCCGACATTCCTTTCATACAACTTCATTTCAAAGCACTGAATACCTACAGGTGAGAAAAGTCCATTCATTAAACTATTTGTCAATGGAATATTTGTTTTCCTTTGTTTTACTTTTTATAAATTAAAGAATATTTTTTACAAGGGAAAATAAATTCCATTCTCACCAGAATTAGCTGTGCAATTCTTACTGCAATCTTATCAAGTGAGTCATAATCACAAGTTCAGGAATGATTGCATTAGTGCACGAAATGTGCCAGCTGAAAATAACTATGTGATTAATTGTGAAGGGATTTTTATCACTTTGATGGTCTTATATTATGACTCCTGGCCTCTTCCTCAGTTTCACCCAGTGGATTTAACACAAAGTTGTGTAATGGTAGTTGTAAGTGTGCGTTTGCGTCAAGATATCTCTCTGCCAAATCAAAATGATTTGCATGTTACACTTAAGTTAAGTTCAATACTGGAAATTTAGAGAGAGGAATAACAGTTGTTTGCCTTAAGATACAGACCTCTCAAAGTACACTAGAATTTTATATTTATCCAGTTTTCTTAAAATAACTGATTTCTTGACAGCATCTTAAAATGAGAGCATGCCTAGCTTCACTACAGTTGCACACATTTATACTAATGGATAAGCCATAATTGTCAACTGTTTTTTTTCTGTCATCCTTTAAATAATTATATTTTGCATTTTTTTCTAATAATTATGAGAGATTTTGTGTTTTATTCCTTTCTATTCGTAATGCTCACATCTTTACTTACACATTCACGGTTTCTGAACTGATTGCTGTTTTAGTTTCTATGGTAACTCTGCCAGTTGCCTACCTATAAATAGACATTTTATAATAGCAGGCTTATGAAAGTTTAATTTTTGAACACCCTTCTGCAGTATGAAGAATTGCTAGAAAAATAACATATGAATCAATGTTTAGGGAAATAGATATATTATACCTGTCAGGGTGTAAAAATAGAAGACTAAAATTGAAAATTCATGTAGATTCTTGTTGGCAAGTACACGGTAAAGGAAAGAATTCTCTAGTATTTAAAAAGAAAAATGTACAGTTGGGATACACTTTTAATTTTAGCCCCCATTGAAAAATTCATGATATCTTTTTAAATAACATTATCGACCACATACAAACTCTCCAGACTCTCCATTGGTGTCTTACACGAGTCTTCAACATGATCTCGTGGAAACGCTTATGTATGGATAGTATCCTTTAGTTATGTATTATAATCGCCCAATCTATTTAGTTAACTTTCTTTGTATTATGGCTTCATTTGCCATACAGTATCTTAATTTACGTAGTCCAATATGTCAGTTTTCTTCTGCAGCTTCTGGGTCTGTGTCTCTCTTGGAAAGCCTTTCCTTCTGCTAGATTATAAAAACATTCCCCTATACTTCTTTTTCATTCTTAAATAGTCTTTAAAGTATATTATGTTTTCAATCTATCTGGAATTTATTTTTGTCTTTGTTGTGAGGTCAGAATCTATTTTTTATAGAAAGTCAATTGGATTTTCAGCACTTATCCTTTCCCTGCTAATTTTAAGTGCCCTATTTATCATACATTAAATTTCAAATATACATGGATCTATTTTTGGTCCTTTCGTTTATTTTTCTTTCCCCACACTGATAATCTGTTAACCAGCATGTTTTAATATATAGTAGTGTATTTCAAATGCATGTTAGTATTCTGTTTATTTGCACTTTTATATGAACTGCAGAATCAGCTTGAAGTTCCATTAAATTCCCACTACTCTTTGCATTGTCTATTATCTAATTCAGAAACAATTTATATCTATATCACCTTTAGTCTTCCCTTTCAGAAACGTGCGACGTGTCTACATTTACTCTGCTCAGTTATATGTTCAACAATAAAGTAGCATTTTATTTCCTGCTTAGAAAAATTCTAGAATTTTGTAGTTTTTGTGCTATTATACAAGGAATATCTTTTTCAGTCCTTTTTTTATTTGCTTATTACTACTAATGCTACTAATGCTAGCATGTTTATCTTGCATTTCATCACCTCTATGCTCTTGTTAGTTCTGACGGCTTTTCAGTTTTTTAAAAGCATATTAAGATATGCTTTCATTTGCTACCCATATATCTTATGTCTTATAAACCTTTATTTATAGTACTCAAGTTTTTTGTATACTTTTGAGAATAATCAAAAGTACCAAAATCTTAAGGAAAAACACGAGTACATAGACATAAATGTATATGAGTTTGTATGTATCTGCCCCAATTAATATGTGAATATCTAGAGACTGCAGACTGTAATTCTACGTAATAAGTAACATATTATCAGTCTTTTGATAAAAGTTGTTAACTTCAAGTTTCTCCTGGATTTAAGATGTATTATAAATTTTCACATAATGTAATCACCACTGGATTGTGAGGCCCTCAAATTCTATGGATCCACCTATTCCTCTTTGGGTCCCCAGGCCCACCCAGTGCTGGTGGATGTCAATCAATCCTTACTACGCTAATTACATTTAGTCAGCAAAGAAAATCCACAGCTTGATTGAAGCCTACGAAATTTTACTCTGCTTTGAGAGAATTGTATTTTTATACCCCATTGGTTTTATTCCTAAACGTTTTTTACATACCAGATGACTGAGCATTCAACTGAAGAAGGGATTTTTTTCACTTTAATCAGAATCAGAGGCCTACCTGTAGGTGTCTTATACATAAAGGAACAGAAAGATCAAAAATGACTATACTCAAAAATGTCTATTTTTCTAGAAAAAATATTTGAAACAAAATATTAATATCATCTGAATACTGGTCAAGTTTTCCTTTTCCTCTGGAATTTGATTGTAACTGTCATTAGCATTATACTTTCTGGGTAGATTCATGACACAAATCAATAAATTGTATTGCCTGTGCCCTTTTAATACAGAGAATATCTGTTAGCATAGACAAACAGAAATGGCTCCTAACAGTTAAGCTTCACATTAATCACCCCTTTCGAGGTTCCTTCAGAGAATGATTATTATAACATAAAGAAGTTGCAAGAAAGTAATTTGATTCTATTGCATTCAGTACAATGTTTCATTAATGGATGCATTTTTGCATTCATTTCAGGGGAGACTGTGTAATGAAATGTATGTCAGACATTTAACGTCTGTTAGACATTTAAGCTGCTTTGTATTTAAAAGCATAAGTTGACCTTATCAGATGCCTAATAAGTGAAGTAATTCCACCTTGTACTAATCAAAATATCTTCCATTATAACAAAAATGAGATTCAATTACATCATGTAGCTATTATTTCTAATGTTTAGTAGTTTATGATTAAATATGTATTTCTGGTACTAAAGAAAGCCAGTCATTTCTTCAAATAGTCATATTTGGTATACCTACAACAAACAATGCTTTTAAAACATTTAATTATTATAAGCATGGGAAGGAAAACGTATCAAAATTCAAATATCAGCAATGCCTTCCATTTCTTGATCTGTTCAGACAAGTGGTATGCTTCTAGAGCAGAATTTACTCCGCCTATATCTATGCCACTGGTATTTCATTTGAATAAATTATCAGGAAAACAATGCTTCAAAGAATGAGATGTGATACTAAAAAACAGATCTTAATATCTGTGAGGAAATGGCTAGTTCTAGAAACTAGAAATCGTAAGATATGTCACCACTGCAAACTAGATTCTCTTCCTAGTGTTCTAGTTACGTAAATGTTATCTCCGATGCCATATTTGCAGTGTTGTCAAGTTTAGGTAGATCAAAGGTCTCCCATTTGCCGTCTCTCCATTTCCCCTTCTGATTGGCTGTGCCCTGCTCCTGGCCTGCACATATGCCATAAGAATAGCCTTTCTGTAACTTTGTGAATTGCTTGTACTTTCAAAGTCGGGAATCCTCTCCTTTGTATATGATTCAATCCTTTATCTCTCTGAGGGTTTTAGAATACGGAAATATTAAATTCTCAATGAAAAGAACAGTATTCTCACTGGTACAAAAGTGTATTGTTTATCATGAGAACCCTCTTTAAAAATATCTCTCCTGTGAGGTCTTATCTAATGTTAGAGTATTTTACTTTGATAAGACTTAGAAGTCTTCGAAAGCTTACAGAATCTTTCTTAAATAGCTTTAATATGCCTTATTCTATTTGTGTCTGTCCTAAGGCCAAACTTTTGTTCCAAGATTCGTATTCCAGTCCTAGCCTCAATTCTCTCAACCCAATTCAGGCATGTTCCCTTACAAGACGGCTTCGCTGTCTTGACAATCAGAATCCATGCTACCATGCAGATGCCTTTGACTTTTCTGATGTTCAAGTAGAAAGTACAGAAGAGAGGCTACAAGGTCAGTCTCCACCCTTCACTCTAACATGGACTATATGCCATCGTGTTTCCCCATGCTCTGTATTCTTTACTCCTATTACAATACTCAGTCTGTCTTCTCACTCACTCACTGTCTTTGTGGTTAGGGCCCTCTGACTGCTCCCATCTCTTAAGATGTTCTCAGTCTTCCCTAAAAAAGAGGTCTTCTGACTGTGGTTGGGAACCCTGGATTCTGCTTCTGCCAACATGGTGGACGCAGCTAGCTTTGCTGAGCACTTCTTTCAGATCTCAGTTTCCCCATGGAATGCAGCAGTGGTGAAATAGTCTGAACTTTGACTCATCCTAAGTTCTATTTTGGACCTCTTCACATGGTTCATACATCTCTGTTTTTAGGATTTACTTTCAGACCTGTGCATTACTTTTATTTCTGGTATGCTCTCCCACCCCCAACTGCCAAAATATTTTCCCCTTCTTTCTATTCACTTTAAATCAACAAGATTTTACTGAGCAACTATGTCCCCAGAATGTGCTTAATAAGAAGACATGGTCCTTGGCCCAAGAAGATGACTTTTCAAAACTTGTGCTTCCTTCAAAGCATTCTGAAGTACAATTTATGCGTGTTTGAAGATCAGTATAACAAAGAAGAGAATGGAGAGATGTGAACCAATAATTTTTCTTGTAAGCATGACTATCATGTACTCAAGGACTGAAATTTGAGATTGGTGAACCATTCATGTACCTAGAAGAGATCTGGGGTAGACTAGTTTTAGATTGCTTGAGAGAAACAACTTAAATGCACTTAGTCTATAACTTATAATCTAAAATTGTATCTTACTTAATTTTGAGCTACTGTTTAATCTGAGTCTGTATATTGTGTAAGCCTCTGGGAGCACTGACATGAATTATATTTAAGGGAAAGTCAGAAATCTGTATCAAAAAGCTCCAGTTATAATAAAAATGTGTAAAAGCCACAGGAGTCTAAAAACAGTACAAACTGCAATCCAAGAAAGTATGGAAAGTCTATTGGGTAACAGTTTCACAAACAACCAAACAAAATAGGGCAAATCGGTTTCCGAGCCTCATCAGGGAGGAGGTGGGAGACAGTCTTAAGTTACTGTGTGGCACTTACTGAGGGTGGGCAAGAGGTTTTCTCCTGCCCAAACGAGAGAATTTGAAATAAAGAATAATAATATCTCTTTCCATATCTGAAGCACTTTTTAGAAAGAGTTTCACATTTCTCATGACATCCTTACAGGAATCTCAAACAGGAAATCGTATGTTCTAATGTCCATCTTATAGGCTCTGAAAAGGAAAAATGAACGGGAAAATGGTTTGAGGGAGAATGGATTCAAATTTCTCTGCCCTCACAATTGAAAACAGATTGTCTAGTTGTCATGGAATTACAGGGAGGCCTTTGGTAGGAGTACACGAAGAAACAGCCAAAATGCTAGTATTGATCAGAGGATGCTTGGAGCTAAGCAAACTTCTGCATGGACTTTATAGACACTTAGGCATAATGATGCCTAATATTTGCTTCACTAGTTTAAAATACCCTTCCTTAGTTAACAGTGTGCTTTTATGCACAGATCTGTGTGATCCTTACAACAGGTCTATGAGCAAGGAAATATTTGTCACTTTTTGGGGAAGAGAAAGCAGAGGCTCTGAAAGGCTGGGTGTCTTGGCCAAAATGGCCCTGGTATTGAGCAGTAGGTAGAAGAAGTAGGCAAATCCAGGCCCCCGAACTTGAAAGGCATGGTTTTTGCTCCTTTGCCAAAGATTGGTAAGCAAACACAGAAGATAATGCGTCAGGTTTATAGCCCTGGGAACATAAGATTTATTGACTGTTTCTGAAATCCAATATTCGTGAGGTTAATTTCCTTGATGACACAACGATGGAATTAGTTGAGTCTATATTTTGAACTCTTCTCATGACTAAATTGTTGTTTTGTTATTTAAGCAAAATGCTAATAGCAAAGCTAAACAATATCTTTAGAATTGACTAGAAATGTCCACTTAATTTGCTAATTATTCTCTCTCACTTTGGTTTCTCTTCATTGTTTGATTGTATATTGTCTGTGTGGTTTAAATAGCCTTATGATTTTTCTTTTAGATGTTTCAGCAATTTTTTGCTCCAAAATAGAGTAATGAGGAAACTATATAAATAATCTCCATCCTGGTCTGTCTTCTCTTTCGGAAACCCTCACTAAGCTAAGTGACTCTCATTCCTTTTGACCAGAACTACTCAGCAGTCAATGGAAACACCAATCTGGCTCTTTTCATCACCTTCCTCCTTTTCTTGACAGCTAGTGAGAAAACCTGAGCTTTAAGCCCCAGCTGTATTATTAACTCGCTGTCTGACCTACAAGATAGTTTACTTCCGGAAGTGTTCATTTTCTGATTATAAAACTGAAGGAATTGAACTAAAAGATTTTCAAGGACTCTTTTAGATCTGCTGTTATGTCATATTATCACACTAGAACATAAGCTCCATGAACGCAAAGACTTTGTTGATTTTGTTCATTGATATATCTTCAGTGATCCAAACAGCGTTTGCTAAAAGATATTCAGCAAATGAACAGCATCTGACTTCAAGTTTAGAGAAGGCACATTCAGCTAACGTGAGAAATCAGATGGTTTGCTGTTCCAGAAGTCCTCTTCGAGGGGCAGTGAAGTCCAGGAAAGGGCCCACCACTTTGAAAGTTCAGAAACTTGACTGAATCAGCTCATTTAAAGGTGATCAGGATGAGAGGAACTGAACAAAGCATTTTTTTCACAAGTGAATGAGATAAACTACAATGATAAATCCAGAATTTACAAGAGAAAACTTCCACTATGGGTGCACGGGGATTTGTGTTCTTTCTGACGAACGGATTCCAGGAATAAGTCTAGATCAACTCAAGATTGCAATAAGCAATCTGCTTAGGGCAACTCTAGAGCTGGGTATTTATGGGGTATTTTTCAAAGTCAAACAGTCTTCAATATTTAAGAATCCATCTCCAGTGCTGGTCATTCAGTTATCCAGTTAGTTCATAGTCAGTCAGCCAAAGCTTGTCACCTAAGGGAAACCTTTTTATCCCTTACTCTGAAATGCTGACAGAGAACTATTTCTTCCCTTTGAAAATGTGGCTTCCTTCAACGGGTATGTGAACACCGAAAATACTTGAACTCAAACATTTGAGTGAATGTGTTCATGGAGGAAAGTCTTTACATCGTACTTTGAAATTTTTTCTAGAAATACTTAAGCTAATTTACAAACGACCACATTTTGTAATCATTAGTTCACGTGGTTACATTAAGCACAATCAACAAATATGAGCTATCTCCTAATCGATTATATTATTAAGCGGTTAAATGCATCAAGTACTAAGATGGTAATATTTCTAATACATTGGTCAGTGGGGTAGGAATTTCCAATAATAAATGCACAGACATCTAAGATATTTATACATATCTTTTACATTTCTCTTTACAGCCGTGTTTGGAAGTTACTTAGGTGATAGCTGAAGTTTTAATATGAATCTGAGGTACCAGATAAGGAAGATCAAGGGCTTTCTCAGACCAATTATTATTTAGAGGATGAGAGAGATTATTTATCCACTATTTCCTCCTGTACTGGACTCTGTTTAAGTCCAATTATTGGATAATATGCTTGATTTTCTAATAAGCTTAATGTTTCAAGTCTAAGAATATTTTTCCTCTTGTAATTAAGCTCTAACTCCTTGGAAAGGCTTTGATCTGTCATTAATTTTGCCAAATGTACACAAAAACTCAGATAAGAAAGAATATTTGTAACTCAGACTAAGAAGGTATATCCTTTTCATAGTCTACCTTTAATCAGTAATTGAAATAAAATCTGATTCTGAATTTTAAATGTTTCACTAATATCTAATAGCAATACTAAACCCTAGGGGGTTAAAATGATTTAAATGGCAGTAGCATACATCAACATATGCAAATAAAAAATAAGATTTTCACCTCACCTCCAAACATTAAATAGGATCAATTTAAGGTGTGAACATATTTTGAAACAATTTGATTTTCAAGAAGTAATTTTTATTACTAGGAAATGAATTTCAAGAGAAGTCTTCCCACTTTTTAAATATCCGACAATAGCTACGTGACATCTTACAGAATATGACAGTAAAAGCCAACCAGGACCAAAGAAAATGTGGTTCATCAATTTACATATAATCACATTTAGATTTTAAAGTGCTGCAAAGTGTTCCATTCTAGTTAGGCCTGGCACATGACTAAGAATCAATAACTGAAAGACTTTGGCGAAAGACTTTAGAAGCAGAAAGATCAAGATCCAATTTTCCTTTCCCCCAAACTCCAGCCCACAGGGGCCCTGGCTCCCTCAGCTCTTTAGTAGACCACGCTTGGGCGACTACTCATACTCTAACTCCTGCTGTCTGTAACATTCGATGAATTACAACGACCAATGATGTGTTTACTTTAACTCTAATTTCTCAGAGTAACAATATCAAATATATTAAATGTACTCCTTTAGCACATTCAGAAAGGGTATGGGACATAGAGGCAAAACAGTTCCATGATGAATAATAAGAGGAAAAGTTCATAAGAACGCAAGAGGGGAAATATTATTATGCATTAATTAGTTTATTTAAGAAGTAAGTTATTCTAACATGCATTTAAGAAACACTGAAAAGTATACTGTATTTTATGTTGACCTAAATCCAAATCACTTTGAAAATGGATTACAGTTAATAAAAAATTAAAATAAAATTACTTATCTCCCAGCAATGAGAAATCACTTAATTGCCTAACCATGTAATGGTCTCTGGGGTTATTTTATTTCAGTCTTACCCTCCTTAGGTTTATTTTCTTTTCCACCATATTCCAGACTTTTTTTTCGCAACATTGTTATTAATATCACTGGCCCTTGTTGCAGAAAGCAGAAGTTTTAATGTATTTTAATTTTGATTATTTCATGCTGTGTATTCTGCTGCTTTGTTGATATTTACTTACATTTTTAAATCATCAAAATATTTTGTAAGCAATGCTTGGGGAACACATTTTTCTCAATTAGTTAACATGTTAAAATAATGTCATTTTCTTTAAAGATAGGTGGCAATGATCAAAAGGAGGAACAGCAGTTTCTTTAAACCCTTAACCGCAACGGCTAGTGGAGGTGCCAGCCCGCTACGTCTTCCTGTGTGCACAGCTATTTATAAACGGAGGAGTCAGATGGTCTATGCTTCTCCCCTAGGAGGGGATTAATAAAATGGGTTTACTTCGATCCCCGAATTTCTAAGATCGGAGGCTGGAAAAGAGAAAAAAAATAGAGAAGCAAATTTATTTTATCAAACACGTTACATTTTTTTGTCTGCCAAAGGCAACTCAGAGTTTAAAGAAAAAATTCAATAAATGTCAATTTAACTCCTACTCTATGCCAGCATCCTTTCTGGGAAACATGATATTCAGTTTGCTAATATTAACATGCAGGTGGCAGGCACTGTAAAGTCAGAAGGAAGTAGGAATTAAAACATTACAGTATTGGGGCCGGCCCTGTAACTGAGTGGTCTAGTTTGTGTGCTCCGCTTTGCCAGCCCAGGGTTCTCTATTTCGGATCCTGGGCGCAGACCTACATGTCACTCATTAAACTGTGCTGTCATGGCATCCCACATAGAAGAACTAGAAGGACTTACAACTAGGATATACAACTATATACTGGGGCTTTGAGGGGGAAAAAAAAAGAGGAAGATTGGCAACAGATGTTAGCTTAGCTCAGGGCCAATCTTCCTCTAAAAAAAATTACAATATTGATGCAGGAAGAGACAAATGGATTATTCTGACAGAATACAGTACAGAAGTGGGCCAATATATGGATAAATAAGCAATAATTGATAATGGCAGTAAAACAACACAGTGAGGTGGGAATAAAAATGTATTGAATTTTTTTCAATAAATTGAAAGAAAAATTAAGTTAAATCTCTATTTTACATCACTTGCAAAAAATAAATTCCACATGGATTAAAGATATAAAGGTAAAAGTCAAACCTTCAGCCAGCCCTAATGGCCTAGTGGTTAAATTTTGGCACACTCCACTTAGGCGGCCTGGGCTTGCTTCCTAGGCACAGAACCATACCACTCGTCTGTCAGTAGCCTTGTGGTGGCAGCTCACATAGAACTTACAACTATACACAACTATGTACTGGGGCTTTGGGTGGGTGGGAGGAAGAAGACTGGCAACAGATGTTAGCTTAGGGCAAATCTTCCCCTGCCAAAAAAAAGTCAAATCCTCAAATACACTCTAAGAAAAATAGGAAACTATGTTTATAACTTTGGAATAGAAAAGGTTTTTTAAAACAGTATATTACACATAGAAGCTATAAAGAAAAACATTCATAACTTTGGCTATACCAAAATTTAAAACTTTAAAAATTAGAAAATAAAGCTACAGACTGGGAAAACGTATTGTCAACCTATATAACAGAGAAGGAATTAATATCCAGAATAGTTATAGAGGAGGAGAATATATTTTTAATCTTTATAATGGGAAAACACTTCCCAAAATAGATACGGAGCTCATACAAATCGATTTAAAAATTATAGAATATTATAAAACTCTTTAAAGTTTAACACTATTATGTGTCGGTAAGTTTGGGGGATATTTGATGTTGTCATACAATACTGGTAGGAGGGCAATTGGGACACCTCTTCGAGGGAAATTTGTCAGTATCATTAGAAGTTAAACTATGTCTACCTTATCACCCAGGAATTGTACTCTTCAATATCTTCCCTAAAGAAATACCTATATGTGTATGGAAAAATGTATATACCATGGCCTTCATTGTGACATTGTCTGTGACACTGAAAGTTGAAAACAACTTAAATCCCCTTCCACTAAAAGATAGTTATATAAGGTCATAAAATTTAGCTCTTGAAAATAATAAGATATATCAATATTTACACACCATGGAAAGATCTCCAAGGTGTACCATAAGATAGAAATGCAAGTTGTAGACCGATACTCACATTATGGCACCATTTATTTTATAAACTATAAAGTTTCATAAAATTTTCTCAAGTATAAGTTACACCTTATGTACACATTCTTTAAGTACACATACATATAATAAATTCATAGGAAAATTAATTATGGTGGATACGTCTTAGGAAGTAGCTGGGATTAGGTATAAGGCAAACGGAACTATTATTTTACCTAAATTTTTTGAATATTTATGAAAACACATTTATTTAATATTTCTACAATTAAAATATATACTTTTTTAAATATCACAATGATTATAAACACAGGAATTTGAAAATGTTATATCAATATGAAGTTGTCAGGACCATCTTGAAAATTCCACTAAATGAAATAACACTATTTCCACTCAAATATGGCTTTTATTATGTCAATAACTGGGATTCTTTTTACTATCAATTCTATTTGAAGGATATTTCAACAGTTAACTGCCTATTTTCCATTTAAGTTTTATTTTTACAATACTTCTCACACTCTGAAACTTTCTGAGGTGTCTGTCCCGGTTCATCACATTTACCATTAAACTAAACATCCTCTGCTAAGTCTATGTAAGAAGGTATATTACTCCACTTTTCGAGGAATCATTTGTACTTTTGTACTGATGTCAAATGCAATTTTAAGACATTTCCCTTAAATAGTATAGTGAGCACCAAATTAAATCTCTAGAACATAATCCCTAATTAATCCTATTAGCTCATTTCTCACCCTAGACCATAAACACATTTATAACTGTTTCAGCACTTATTCCAAGTGCCTAGGACATGATACAGACTCAATAAATAATTTGGGATGGAAGGATGGATGGATGACTTGATATTTGGATGCTTTTGAAAACCAGTATAGAGATAAATGTGTCTGCCCTTAGTCTTTCCTTCCTTCTAAACGCTTCCTTAAATCCTTTACAAGCACCATGAGGGCATCTACTCCCAATGAAATAGTTTTATTGCTTCACTGGAAGACATTAGGGACTAGGGTGCAGAGATGCCTGATGAGTACATAATGCTTGCATAGGCTACTCTGTCCCTTTGTTCGTCCTTCATTACATAATTACGTGTGCCCACTCTGAAAACTAGAGGCCTAGATTGTGATTCCCCCAACCAATAAAAACAACTAGCCTTTATGTGAGGTTTTTCCACGTGCACAGTCATCTGACAGGTATTATCCGGAAAAATCCTATTTAAAATTGCAAACCACTTCTCCACACAGTCCTCATCTCCCCATCTTGCTTTATTTTTCCCCCATAACACCTATCATCTTCTCACATAACACATAATTTACTTACATATTTCATTTATTGTCTGTCTCTTGTCCATCTCCCTACCCCCAACCCAACCACACCCGTGTACACTAAATATAAGCTCTGTGAGAGAAAAGAATTTTATTTTCTTCAATACTGAATCCCCAGTGCATAAAACAGAGCCTATTATGTAATAGGTACTTAATAAAACTTTTTTGAATAAATTAATGGTTGTAGTCTTTACAATATTTTTACACTGCTTGACTGGATGAAATTTGAGAACAAGAAAGTTTGTCTTTTTGAACATTAAGAAGATGCTTCTAATTTTCCCAGTTTTATTAATTATGTTATTGCTTTAACAAATAAATTAAACGGCATAATGATAGTGATAGTAACACTTCGTCAAGTCCTTACCCAACAGACAGTTCTCTCAAATTCTAAGACGGACAGCTCTTTATCACGGGTCAGGCTGTTCCATTTCACTCTACCTTTGTCTACTTCACTTTGGGTTCATCATAGACTGAAACTGATGACGGAGATGGGGAGTGGCATTGTATACAGTGAGTGGAGCCACCAGTTTTCATTGAAGAGTTTTAAAAATCATGGTAAATTTATTTGCAAAGAAAATTTATATAACATGACACATCGTCAATACTACCCCAAAACGTGTTCTGCCCCAACTTGTTTTATGAAATGCTTTTGCAGCATCTCTGTATAATCAGATCCATTTATTGGCATTATTCCACAGTAAAAGTGATTCACATTTTCGGAGTACATGATGCCTTTGTAGGAGAGAAATTTGAATCTTCTCTCCGTTTAAGCAGGTTTAGAGACAACGTGAAGGAACTAAAGTGAGAAAGAGGCTATTATTATCTTTCCCACCTTCTCTTGTCCTCATTCTGTCCTTGCTCCCCCACCCCCAGTCTGCCACTCCCACTAACACACACAATTTTGCTTCTATTACATGTCCTTCAGTGCTGGGGTTGGGACATGTATTAGAGGAAAGGACATATTTGTTTTAAATACCTCTTGTTACTAAATGCCTCTCTTGGTTGTCCTTGTCCTTTGTGTAGCAGATGTGCTAGTGCTGGCCCTCCCAAGGGGTACATGTGCGTGTTCTTCTCCACTGTGCACAGTTTGCTGATAGGAAAGATACCCTCCAGCTTAACCTTCCCAGTTCTCTCTCCCCACCTCTTGCTTTTTGGATCTCTACCTCAGCAGGCAGCTGTCTGCTGTCAGGATAGCTGCAGCCTGACTTCCTTCTATGGAGTCTACCTAACTGCTCCATCCTTGCCGCACCAAGCATTGAAAATGCAGGTTCTCTCACACTTCTCCCCTGTACCCGCCCTGCCATCTCTTCCTTACTCCTTTATCACTACCGATACAGGGGACAGAACAACAAACAGACCGCCTCTGCAGATATCCATCCAGGACATGAGCCAGCTGCCTCCCTTCTTTACGGAAGAGGCAGTGCCTAGTGACTAACAGATGGAGCACTCATGCCAGACTGCTGGAGTTCAAATCCCAGTGCCTCTATTTACTGCTCCCGTGACACTGGGCATGTTATCTCTCACACCTTTTTAATTTCTCAGACACCTCATGTATAAAATAGAGATAAAATAGCTCCTACCACATAGGGCTATTATGAAGATAGAATAAGTTAATACATGTAATACTCTCATTATACTACCTGATAAAACAGCACCAATCAAGATGTGTTGTCTATTATCTACCCCCTATTTCTATGAGTGATTGTTTTAAAAAGTCTTCTTGGGATCGGGAGAATGTGACTCCCATCCCTCCCGACTCTTGCCAAGAGGACACGACAAAGCCTCAACACTCTTCTTTTAGGCAGAGGACCACTCTGACAGTCCTGCTCATTTCTGAAGACCATCCTCTGTCTCCTGGATTGCGGCCATAGCACCTAACCTAACCCCTCACCACCCTACGATCCATGCTCCCTCCTGCGCCCAGGAGGACTACCTTAAAGCAGAGATGAGCACACTTTTTTCTGTAGTGGGCCAGACAGTAAGTATTTTAGCTTTTTCAGGACAAGAGGCGAAATCAAGGACATTATGTAGGCACTTTTATAGCAAGAGAGAAGACAAATTTTCCCAAAATTTTTACTTACGGAATTCAAAACATAATAATTGAACATAATTTTCTTATAATACAGGTATACTAATGAAAATAAAGTAATTATTTGGGAAGGGATAATATTTTCTTGACTGGGATTCAAGTTAGTGTTCTCTATCATCAAAACTGAATGCAAATGTTCATTTGTTAAAGTTGAGCTGAAACGGAATTTTACATGTTTCATCTTTGAAATGTCTTTTCACAGAAATTGATACTGAAATGAACACCCAATGAATTACACATATTGAAGCTTAAAGGTTATTTAAAGGTCCCATAGATTTTTCTTTTAATATTCAGCCATGTCTGTTGAATGGACAGACCAAAGAAACTTCACAGTAGAAAGGACTGTTTCAGCTCTTGTCAGTGCCTCAGGGTAGAATCTGTGACAGGACCCACAGCAAGACTGATGGCCATGGCCCCTGCCCCCTCAAGATAAAATGTAATGCCCAAGAAGTTTTTAGGTGTTTCCAAGAGTTGTTACTATATGTTTTACAATAATCAAGCCATTGAAGATTTGGAGCAACATGTCAGATACGAGGCAAGAACATTAAAGTAAGCATTATGCACATCTGTTACTATAAAAGAAATCAACTCTGCTATTTTCAAAGTATTTTCATTAAAGTGTCATAGATAGATAATACGACCAAAAGAGACTGCAGAAACTATCAAAACATCAAAAGCAGAATCAACTGATTTTAGAAATCTCCTTTTGAAGCTGGAAAGTTAAGTTAAAAATAATAAGAAAATTTCTTAATCAAAATACTTCAGGAATATTTTTGTAACATAAAAATATGTTAAAATATATTAATAATGCATATTATTAGTCAGATTAAATTTTATAATCTTATAACTACTGTATATTATGCCCAGTGGTTTAGTAAAGCAAAGACAAACAGGAAGCAATCTTCAATTTCATATTTCACATATCTAAATGTGAGAAATTTTAATTCAGTCATTAGTCAAAGAAACTTAAAAAGCCTATGTAGAAAGTATAAGCACATACACAGAGAAATGCACTAAAAGCATAAAACAGTAAGAGCTGACCTAATTCTCTCCAAGAGAGGAGATTGTTTCTCAATATCTCAATATCATGCCAGAGTTTAAAGAAAAAAAGGCCACTCTCAATAAATAGACAATGCTTGCAAAAAATTTAATGGGCTTCAATAAAAATTTTATAGGAGTACTCATAATTCTTTTTTTTATACACAGGCTGCAAGTAAAAATATGTTTCTCTTCTACCTCATGAAACATTAGGATCTGGCCTTGAAAGATAATTGTATAAGAACTCAAGTTTTCATGCTTACGAGCAAAATATGTGGTATTTTGCTAACAATTACAATGAAATCACTGAAGCCAAAGAGAAAAGCATAGAATATCTGGGAGGTTCTTAGGAATTGACAACACCATTCACTTCAGAGTGATGATTTTACTCACGGAAATACAGAGGAAGAGTCATTTTCATGAGGACTTTACTGCAATAATAATATAGCAGTGGCAATGTGATGCTCACAATCTAAAGACATTAAAGGAGTATAAAATGTAAAATTTGCAGCAAAGTAGTAAAAATAGCTACACTTTTGCAGGGTTTTCTACTCTAAGGACTTTTCCAAAGGTAAAACAGTGTTATCTTAGCTCCTTATTTAATTGTTATAACAAGATCACGATGGAGGAGGAATAAACTGATGAGAATGATGACTGGAAGAGACAATTATCAGTGCTTATCAGAATAGTTACAAGTGATAGCAAGCATACTGTGCCATGGATCGACCTGCGTTTGATGGAGAGCAGTCCGTTTCTTCCTACAATAACCCAGTGAAGCAGTGAAGTTAGGTACTAATCCTAGACCCCTCCCCGTAACAGAGAGGAGGAAACAGGAGGGAAGCGACTGGCTCCAGGTTATTCAGCTGCTAAGCACTAAGGCATGCATTTCATGGCAGACCTGCTGCCACCCTGCCCTCCTCTATACTAGCTGTTAAAGCAGCAACTGTATATACCAAACAAGACGAAAGCCCCTGGAGAGTAACCCAGCTTAAAAATTCACCAGTTACCAAATGAAGAACACAATAGAGGAGATTAAGAAAAATCTAGATGCTCTGAACAGTAGGGCCGATAATATGGAGGAAAGAATTAGCAATTTGGAAGATGGCAATATAGAATTGTTGCAGGCAGAGGAGGAGAGAGAAGCAAGACTTAAAAGAAATGAAGAAACTCTCCGAGAATTATCAGACACAATTAGGAGATGCAACGTAAGGATTATAGGTATACCAGAGGGAGAAGAGAAGGAGAAAGGGGCAGAAAACCTATTCAAAGAAATAATGGCTGAGAACTTCCCAAATCTGGTGAGGGAGATGGATCTTCAGGTGACAGAAGCCAATAGATCTCCAAACTTTATCAATGCAAGAAGACCAACTCCACGGCATATAGTAGTGAAGCTAGCAAAAGTCAACGACAAGGAGAAAATATTAAGGACAGCCAGGCAAAAGAAACTAACCTACAAAGGAACCCCCATCAGGCTATCAGCAGATTTCTCAGCAGAAACTCTACAGGCTAGAAGAGAGTGGAATGATATATTCAAAAATCTGAAGGACAAAAACCTACAGCCGAGAATTCTCTACCCAGCGAAAATATCCTTCAAATACGATGGAGAAATAAAAACTTTCCCAGATAAACAAAAATTAAGGGAGTTCATTGCCACAAAACCTCCTCTTCAGGAAATCCTCAGGAAAACCCTCATTCCTGAAAAATCCAAAAAAGGAAAGGGGCTACAAAACCAAGAGCAGAGGAGATAAGTAGAAGGACAACAACAGAGAGTAGCAGCTCTACAGCAGAACAGATTAAACCATGGGACGAGAAACAAAGGAAACTGAAGAAAACCGGAAAACAAGACACAAAATGGTAGTGGTAGGTCCCCACGTCTCAATAATCACTCTAAATGTAAACGGATTGAACTCCCCAATCAAAAGACACAGAGTGGCAGGATGCATCAAAGAACAAGATCCAACAATATGCTGCCTCCAGGAAACACACCTCAGCCCCAAAGACAAACACAGACTCAGAGTGAAGGGATGGAGAACAATACTCCAAGCTAATAATGAACAAAAGAAAGCAGGTGTCGCTATACTAATATCAGACAAGGTAGATTTCAAAGCAAAACAGATAAAGAAAGACAAAGAGGGACAGTATATAATGATAAAAGGGACTCTCCACCAAGAAGACATAACACTTATAAATATATACGCACCCAACACAGGAGCACCAAAATTTGTAAAGCAACTCTTAATAGAACTAAAAGAAGACATCAACAACAATACAATAATAGTAGGGGACCTCAACACACCATTAACACCAATGGACAGAACATCCAGACAGAAAATCAATAAGGAAATAATAGAATTAAATGAAAAATTAGACCAGATGGACTTAATAGATATATATAGAACACTTCATCCAAAAACAGCAGGTTACACATTCTTCTCAAGTGCACATGGAACATTCTCAAGGATTGACCATATTTTGGGAACCAAAGCAAACATCAATAAATACAAGAGAGTTGAAATAATATCAAGCATCTTTTCTGATCATAACGCTATTAAACTAGAAATCAACTACAAGAAAAAAGCAGAGAAAGGTGCAAAAATGTGGAGACTAAACAACACGCTTCTCAACAAACAATGGATCATTGAAGAAATTAAAGAAGAAATCAAATATTATCTGGAGACAAATGAAAATGAGAACACGACATACCAAATCATTTGGGATGCAGCAAAAGCAGTCCTAAGAGGGAAATTCATCGCAATACAGGCTCACCTCACTAAACAAGAAAAAGCTCACGTAAGCAACCTCAAACGACACCTAACAGAACTAGAAAAAGAAGAACAAACAAGGCCCAGAGTCAGTAGAAGGAGGGAAATAATAAAAATAAGAGCAGAAATAAACGATATTGAAACAAAAAAGACAATAGAAAGGATCAATGAAACAAAGAGTTGGTTCTTCGAAAGAATTAACAAAATTGACAAACCCCTAGCCAGACTCACCAAGAAAAGAAGAGAGAAATCGCAAATTAATAAAATCAGGAATGACAGAGGAGAAATCACAACAGATACCAATGAAATACAAGAGATCATAAGAGAATACTATGAAAAACTATATGCCAACAAATTGAACAACCTGGAAGAAATGGACAAATTCCTAGACTCCTACAATCTCCCCAAACTGAATCAGGAAGAAATGGAGAATCTGAATAGACCAATCACAAGTAAGGAAATAGAAACGGTAATCAAAAACCTCCCCAAAAACAAGAGTCCAGGACCAGACGGCTTCTCTGGAGAATTCTACCAAACATTCAAAGAAGACTTAATACCTATTCTCCTCAAACTGTTCCAGAAAATTGAGAAAGATGGAGAACTCCCTAACACATTCTATGAAGCCAACATCACTCTGATCCCCAAACCTGACAAGGACAACACAAAGAAGGAGAACTACAGGCCGATATCACTGATGAACATAGATGCAAAAATCCTCAACAAAATTTTGGCAAACCGATTACAGCAATACATCAAAAAGATTATACACCATGATCAAGTGGGATTTATACCAGGGACACAGGGATGGTTCAACATCCGCAAGTCAATCAACGTGATACACTACATTAACAAAATGAAAACCAAAAACCACATGATCATCTCAATAGATGCAGAGAAAGCATTCGACAAGATCCAACACCCATTTATGATAAAAACCCTCAGTAAAATGGGTATAGAAGGAAAGTACCTCAACATAATAAAGGCCATATATGATAGACCCACAGCCAACATCATACTCAATGGACAAAAGCTGAAAGCCATCCCTCTGAGGACAGGAACAAGACAAGGGTGCCCACTTTCACCACTCCTATTCAACATAGTTCTGGAGGTGCTGGCCAGAGCAATTCGGCAGGAAAAAGAAATAAAAGGAATCCAAATAGGTAACGAAGAAGTAAAACTCTCGTTGTTTGCAGACGACATGATCTTATACATAGAAAACCCCAAAGAATCCACAGAAAAACTATTAGAAATAATCAACAACTACAGCAAAGTAGCAGGGTATAAAATTAACGTGCATAAATCAGTAGCATTTCTATACACTAACAATAAACTAACAGAAAAAGAACTCAAGAACTCTATCCCATTCACAATCGCAACGAAAAGAATAAAATACCTTGGGATAAACTTAACCAAGGAAGTGAAGGATCTATACAATGAAAACTACAAGACTTTCTTGAAAGAAATAGGCGATGACATAAAGAGATGGAAAGACATCCCTTGCACATGGATTGGAAGAATAAACATAGTTAAAATGTCCATACTACCTAAAGCAATATACAGATTCAATGCTATCCCAATCAGAATCCCAAGAACATTTTTCACAGAAATTGAACAAACAATCCTAAAATTCATATGGGGCAACAAAAGACCGCGAATTGCTAAAGCAATCCTGAGCAAGAAAAACAAAGCCGGCGGAATCACAATCCCCGATTTCAAAACATACTACAAAGCTACAGTGATCAAAACAGCATGGTACTGGTACAAAAACAGGTCCACAGATCAATGGAACAGAATTGAAAGCCCAGAGATAAAACCACACATCTATGGACAGCTAATCTTCGACAAAGGAGCAGAGGGCCTACAATGGAGAAAAGAAAGTCTCTTCAACAAATGGTGCTGGGAAAACTGGACAGCCACATGCAAAAGATTGAAAATTGACCATTCTTTTTCACCACACACCAAAATAAACTCAAAATGGATCAAAGACCTAAAGATTAGGCCTGAGACAATAAGTCTTTTGGAAGAGAATATAGGCAGTACACTCTTTGACATCAGTTTCAAAAGAATCTTTTCGGACACTGTAACTCCTCAGTTGAGGGAAACAATAGAAAGAATAAACAAATGGGACTTCATCAGACTAAAGAGCTTCTTCAAGGCAAGGGAAAACAGGATTGAAACAAAAAAACAGCTCACTAATTGGGAAAAAATATTTACAAGCCACTTATCCGACAAAGGGTTAATCTCCATAATATACAAAGAACTCACACTGCTTAACAACAAAAAAACAAACAACCCGATCAAAAAATGGGCAGAGGACATGAACAGACACTTCTCAAAAGAAGATATGAATATGGCCAATAGACACATGAAAAGATGTTCATCATCGCTAATCATCAGGGAAATGCAAATCAAAACTACACTAAGATATCACCTTACCCCCGTTAGATTGGCAAAAACATCCAAAACCAAGAACGACAAATGTTGGAGAGGTTGTGGAGAAAGAGGAACCCTCATACACTGTTGGTGGGAATGCAAACTGGTACAGCCACTATGGAAAACAGTATGGAGATTTCTCAAAAAGTTAAAAATAGAAATACCCTATGACCCAGCCATCCCATTACTGGGTATCTATCCTAAGAACCTGATATCAGATATCTCAAGAGTCCGTTGCACCCCTATGTTCATTGCAGCATTATTTACAATAGCCAAGACGTGGAACCAGCCTACATGCCCAGAAACTAATGATTGGATAAAGAAGATGTGGTATATATACACAATGGAATACTACTCAGCCATAAAAAAAGACGAAATTGGCCCATTCACAACAATGTGGATGGACCTCGAGGGTATTATGTTAAGCGAAATAAGTCAGTCAGAGACAGACGAACTCTATATGACTCCACTCATAGGTGGAAATTAGTATATTGAGAAGGAGATCTGATTGGTGGTTACCAGGGAAAAGGGGGGGTGGGGGGAGGGTACGGAGGGGGAAGTGGTGTACCCACAACATGACTAACAAAAATGTACAACTGAAATCTCACAAGGTTGTAATCTATCATAACATTAATAAAAAAAATAAAAAAAAATAAAAAAAAAAAAATTCACCAGTTACCTATTACATGTTGGAAGATAATAATAATGATGTTAATTGTACCCAACACTTGGATTGTGTTTACGACGTGTCAGGCAGTATCCTAATCATGATTATAACATCTAGTTACAGTTATTTTACGTATGAGGAAATTTCAGCATGGAAGGTTAAGTAGCTGGCCCAAGATCATTCACTGAGTAAATTACAGAGCCATGGTTTGAACCCTGGGATCCAATCAATTCCTCGTAATGATAGTAGAAAAAGCCTTTCACCTAGATTCCTGTATCGACTAAACCCAAATATCCTTCCACTGACTCCCTATGTCTTTTGTATACATCAGACAAAATGATCTTTGTGAAATGTAAATCTGATGATATGATCCCACTGATTATACCCTCCCAATGGCTCCTCATAGCTCTTCACATAAATAAGACACTAGAAAGCCCTACACCATCTGGCTTCTACCTACCTTCCTGGTCTCATTTTCCACTGAGCTCCCCATCATCCTCTGCTTCAGCCACACTGCCTTTCTTTAGTCTCTCTACATACCATGCTCTTTCCTGCCACAGGCCCTTTGCATATGTTATTCTTTCATACAGAACTCTATCTCCACCTCTTTTCATTTTTCACTTTTCAGCTCAAACATCCCTTCCTTGGGAAAAATGTTTCCTAACCCCAATACACACACACACAATCAGATTGCCTCAATGTGTCTTCTTTTCAGTAGTGTCACATTGCAAATTTACAATTACTACGAAATTATTTGATTCATGCCCTTCTCCTCTACTAGACTATAAGTGGTAGAAGGTCAGAACTCTGACCTGTTTTACCACTTGTCTTAGGTTGTATTCCTTGAGACAAAAATTTGCATGAAATTAATTTACTAGGGAAATGATTCCAAGAAGCAGGGATAGGGAGTGAGGAAGTAAGACAGGGAAGGGAACAAAGCCAACATAGTCTACATTAATAAACCGTTTACGAGTGTGAGGAATTGGGGCTCCCTCTTTTAGGGTCCACTGGGAGACTACGTGGAACACTTCTCGGAGTTGTCCTACCTGAGGGGTGAAGAAACTATGGAGTTTCTCTGCCAACGCCCATCCATAACTGGTTGAAGACCGCTCCTGGGATGTTAACTTTCAATCATTTTCAGTCTGTTCCACACACAAGTCAAGCACTTTCTTACAGCCAGCGGAATTACTCAGGCAAAGAGCTGACAGACATTTTCAGTAAGAAGCCATCCATGTGTCTAAGTAGAGTTAGTGCCAGGGAGATGAGTGTCAACTCAAAGCGTCGCTACTGTCCACCTCTTGTAACACTCAGGATCCAAATTAAGTGGAGTCAATCCTCAGTCTTATCACAGATATTTGAAATGCATAACTTGTCACAATTTCTTTTGAAGAAAAAAAAGAGACAATGGGAAGGTTAGTGGTACAAACTCCGGTCCCTATTGCACTGATGTGATTAGCTCAGGCTGGCACTGATAATTAAGTCTCTCTCCTCCACCATCTGTTTTAGGTTATGATCAAACTCAGCACTTTTACTGGTCTAGGTTTGCTGCCTCTGTGGGATAATGCCAATCTGCTTTATGTATAAATTCCTAAATTGAAGTCCTTGTCAGGGCTGTGGTTGAGGGAATAGCCCATTCACTGTCATCACTGGGCGCAAAAGCATCAAGAGACACAATAGTGACTCCATTAGGTAGAAACATCTTCATTGCCTATGATCATCTGGCTAAATTATGCCTGCCAATGGAGTACCTAATTTCTTTGCCTGCTGGTCTACTGGAATGAGGGACCCTAAATAAATAGGCCTAAGCCGGAGCTTGGGGTTTAGTGGACCCTTTACTATTACCCCTGGTTGGAAGCTTCACCCTCAGTCCCCCGAGAACCAGGCCCTCTAATGACTCATAGAAGACAGGAAGCACAAATTCTCCAAGTGAGTCTCTAGGAATGATGGGGAGAGAGACCACTCCTCATTCTACAGCCCCACGGCAGCTCAGTAAAGGACTCCCACTTCTGGTAGAGAAGAAGTGCCATAATAGAATGTCATTGGCAATAATTGTAGGAAAATAAGAGTTGCCTTAGAATAACACTGCCTGGTGCCAAGGAAAGACCATTCATGAAGGACTGGACATACCTATGTTTGCATTTTTCATTAATTCCGAATTGATTTTTTATGGAATACTTTGTGTATAGTAACTTTGTAACTTCAGACTTCTGCAGAAGAATGATACAGATCTCAGGAGTGGTCTGTGGCACACGTTTTTGCCTTTATTTAACACATTTTCATTGAGTTCCTACTGTGTTGACAAAAGTGGGCCGAACTAGGGTTAACGGATTGATAATAATAATGACAACAACAATAATGATAGCAACAAGTATTTCTTAACTGATTACTGTGTGCCATGCTCTCTACCATGTATTTTATACATCTCTAACCTGTATGCCTCAGGCTTCACTGGTGGTGAACACAGAGCTGCCTTTACAAGGAAACACCAAATCATGATGTTGAAGAGTTCCAGACTTTTTCCAAGAGTTCTTTCCATAATTATCACCAGGAATTCCCAGTGGCCCTTATACAATGTGACCTGCTATAGCATTCCAGACTCAGTCATTTTAAAGAGTTTGTCCTTGAGACCACTTAACAATACATTACAGTTACTGCTTCCCATTCTTATATCCCTCTTGGAGTCCCTAAGGAGGACAGGTGAGTACTCTTGTGGCTTCGCACTCAATGCTGTCCTTGTCAACTTTCTGTACCATTGTCTACAAGCAAATCTGCTGCCAGAATCCTCTAGAGGATGGAGGCTGCCCACAAGTTGGTACTTGCTTACTGGGGAATCCACTGTGCCCTGGAAATCAGAGACCCTCTTCCTATGTCCCTTAGACCCACCTCTAAGTTCACCTGCAGCTGCAATGGTACATTTCCTTGCATGCTGACAGCTTTCCACATCAAGATCCACATGTTTCTGGCCACTGCCTTAGGGCTTTCTCTGGAACCAAGGTGCAGCTAGCTCTGTCCACTGCAGGGTACCCTAGAAGACCTGGGGATCTTACCCACTGGATTCCTCCTTCATTCATGGGGACCTTCTCTAAAGGGCCTTGTTATCACTGTCTGTTATCTATGCATCATACCTTTATCTCTCCCTTCCCCATGCTCCAGGAATAAATCAATTGCATCTGCATATACCCAAAGTCAAACTGTAGCAATGGACAAGTCTTAAGTTATTTCCCAGCAGCCTGAGTGGTCCTGTGCAAAATATAGGTTGTAACCAGGCCTGGGACATTTTCAGACTGTTACAGTAGGCTGACTAGATAGAATGCAAAGACCTAAGGTGGGGTGATGAAGTCGTGTTGCCTATGCACATAAAAGCCCATGGAAGTCTCAGCTTCAGTCCCAGCTACACACTTATTTTCTCATTTAACCCTCACGACAACACTGTGGGATAAGTAGTATCATCCTCGTTTGTGAATGATGACACCAAGGTGCTTAAACTTGTCTAAAACAGCACACTTCACAATGGTAAGAGATGGATTTGCAGTTTGGAGGAGGGAGAGGAAAGGCACCATCTCTCTGTTGTCAGCATTACCAAAATACTATCTAGAAAAGTATCTGAAGCAAGAAGTGACTCAGACTTTTAGCAAACTTGTGGATACAGTATAGCTTTAACTTCTTCAGCACTAACCTAATGTCCTTAAGGTAAATGTATTCGTTTTTCAGTATACTCTTAAGCATCTAGTAGATACATCAATATACTCTTAAGTATAACCACTATTTATAGTGGTATCCAGAAAAGTTTTTACTTTTCTCATGGGCCAGAAGATGGTAATCTTTTATTCATGCTGAAGACGCTATGCACATTTATAATATCTCTGCTAGGAGCTGTTTGGGGGAAAGCCCAGATAAAATTGAGTAATCTTTCAAATATTGAAATTAATTCCAATTTCACCCTTTCAAGACATATGTCCAACAAAAGACCCAAATGCTTTCATCATCTGCATCTTTAAATAGTATTTTAAGTACCACATGCCAAGTCAACAAGATCCCTGAGTTTGAGACTCTAATCAAAACTTTTCATGTCAATAGATCCTGTAGTGGCATAAACACTAGACTATTGTTGAGGTTCAGATGCCCATTACCCCTTATTGCCAGAGATTTCCCACGTGAAAGATGGAAAGAATATCATACGATTGTCACCTACTTCAAAGACCCACATGCAAAGACTAATGAAGCTGTTCTGATTCCCTAAATTAGGAAACAAAAATATTCTATCCTTTTTATACTTGGAATCTGTAACACTTGTCAAGGAAACAAACAAAAGGCTCTTTGAAAGATGATTTGTTTGTTCTTTACTTAAAAGAAAATTTCCTTTGCAGAATCAAAGCCAATGAGTCCTTTTCAATATGAGGCATGGAATTTCAGAGATCATTTTCCTCAGCATGTGCAGGCTCTGAGCTCAAAGAAAGGATCCTGTGTTCACTTCTCTTAATCAAATTATATGTTTCAGTCTGGTTTTGAGCTGTCCGCTTGCTATCTTTCACTTGGTAAGGACAAATCCAATATTAAGTTTCTGTTTGTGGCGAAATAATGTTTTGTTTCCATATTTTTTATCTGTGTTTTACTTTCTGTACAAACAGCACGTGGCTTAACATACATCTACTTGTTGCTCTTACTAACTCCAATCCACTATCTTCAACCCTGCTTCTCTGGTCCCAGTCTCTTTTCTCCCTCTCTTCAGACTGTGAGCGAGGAGCCTCTGGCTTGATCTCACACTTACTCATAATAACCCCTTTCAGTGCTGGGTGTGGGCCCTGGGAGCCGTCCTTGACCTTATCACAGCACTCCCTTATTTTATTATTTCTCTGTTCATTCTTTAGCAACATGCTACTTTCTTTTTTCAATAACTGATGACAGGCATGATTTCAGCCACTGGATTGAAAATGAATCTCTTTAAGCAAACAAAGCTAGATTTTGAAAGACTTTAAATTCTCTAAATAAATTCCAAACTGGCACGACTGCCATTCACCTGTTATGCAAACATGTCATCCTTTACTGTGACTCAAAGAAGGTCTAAGGCATTGAAACAAAGCAATCCTTTTAAATATCACTAGATTGCTGACAAGTTCAACAACATCTAAAGCTGGCATCCCAAATAAATATCCCAAGGCTATTTAATGCAAGCAGCTATCGGTACTCCACAGAACACCAGCCTCGACTCTACTTTCTGACTACTAGACCTGGCATAGTTAACCAAGGGCCTCCTGGCATCAGATAAAGCCAAAAACAGATGGAAGAATGCTAATTATAGACTTTAAATTTTCTGCTCTTTTTGTGGACTGAATTTTCTTCAGGATGGTGATCCTGAAGCCATAAAAACTTGGCACCTATTGCTTCACAATGAAGAGTGTTTGGCTTTCCTCTTATGTATTGAAGTAGTTCACGATCTTAAAATAGATTTAATGAAAAGGCAGCAGCTTTCTATTATTTTTTCCCATTTGTTCCAACAAGGTCATAGGAAAATATTGAGCCTAACCTGTACTGGTGTTGCTACCAATTTGGTTTGCCTTCCACTACATACAAGAGAACTTCAGATACATAAATTGCTTTTTCCTAAATCTTTCTTTTTCTTAGTAATTAATTGAGATCGACAAGCTTAGGCATATAGCTCAATCTTGCCAAAGGGCTGCTTGGGCCCAAAGCTACTTGTTTTTTCTGGGCTCCCTTTGTTCTTATAATTCCAAACAGTTTACCAACAGTAAAATGTAGCAAGATAGTGTCTTTCCCCAGAGACGTGGCATTAAACTAGACTAGGATTCCAAAGCAAATTAAATGCTTCATGGCCTGAGAGCTTAATTCAGCTCTTGTTAATTAATGGATTGATTATGAGAAGTTTAGTTTTACCAGAAAAAAAGAAGAAATATAGATTTTTAGTTTCTCATATTTTGTCATATGTGCACTTTAGAAAAAGGACAAACTACTGAACCCAATCTGAGTGTTAATCTAAAATATCTGAATTCTGAATAATGAATGTCAAGGGTAGGACTGATACTCTACGTTGGTGGATTAAGTATGTTGTATGATTTGAGGGGCAGCTCAAGTTGTCTCACCAAGTTACAAATCCCCTCCACCAACCCTCTCTGATCCTACCTATTATAATTAGATTTATATCATAACCTCTACATACCTGACACTTAGAGTTGTAGCACAAATGTGTTGTTTCCTGAAAAGTGATTTTAAGTATCAAGAGAGAAGAAGCCTCTTAAGTTAATGTACTGGCTCATGCCAACAAATTCGCTTATTGGATGATAGAGAGTAAGATGGAGGACATCAACACCCAAACTCTATACTGTGGTGAATCCACAAATTTACTGTTAATATTACATTTGAGGACACTAAGCTCTTGGTTTGTAAAGAAGAATGATAGTGAATAATTTCCCCAAAATTCAGGAAGGTAATTTATCAGTGATAATAAGCCTCGACTACTAAAGGAGCTAACATATACATGCGTTATGGAACTAACTATTGTATTAAGCCCCTTTCCCTAAAGAACATTTCTTTTTCATTAATTCAATAAATAGTTATTGAGTGTCAACTATGTGCCAGAAAGTGCTCTAGGCACTGAATATTCAGTGATGACATGAAGTGATTCCATGTTAGACCTATCACTCTGGCTCCCATGTGGAGAAAAGACATTAGGGTGACAAAGTTTAAAGCAAAATAGAGTTAGAAACCTGTTCCAGTGGTCCAGAGAGAAATGACAATGGCTTGAAGTATGATAGTAGTCACAGAGAGAGTGAGAATAGGTAAGATTTAGGATATAGGTTGAAGGTAGAGCCAACAGGACTTGCTGATGGATTGGAAGAGATGTAGGAGAGACCTAAGCAAATGGAGGAAGAGAAGTGACATTTACAAAGATGGAAAGATTAACAGTGTGCTTTGGGAAGGATCAAGAGTTCTGTTTGTTGAGATAAGTGTGTGATTTGGAGTGGGCAGTTAAATGTATGCGTCAGGAATTCAGAGGAAGGGACTGTCTGGAAACATGAAGGTTGGAATGGTTGGCAGATGGATGGTATTCAAAGATGAGTGTCTGGATGTGATCAATTAGGGGATGAATATAGAAAGAAAAAATCTCTAATCATGGGGCACTCGAAAGTCTAGAATTCAGAAAGAGAACAGGAGCTGGAAAATGAGATTGAAAAAGACTATCTAGTAAGATAGGATGAGAACCAACCAGAGAGTTCAGTGTCCTGTAAGCTAAGTGGAGAAAGGGTCTTAAGAAGGAGGGAGTGACTAACTGTGTTGAATGCAGCAGACAGTAGAGCAAGATGAGAAATTCAACTTGACTATTGATTTGGCTATGTAAAGTCATCAAGGAGGTTGGCTTTGACAAGTGTACCTTCAGTAACATGCTGGCTATGAAAGCCTGGTTGTGATGGATTCCTCAGAAAGTGAGAAGCAGCAAATGTAGACAAAGGTTTCCAAGAAATTTTCAATAAAAGAGAACAGGGAAATGAGATAGAAGCTGGAGAGGAACATTTGGCCAAGTAAAGTTTTTGTTGTTGGTTGGTATGCATTTAAGGAGGTTGGGATTCTTTAGGTGGAGAGAAGGAACAGTGACCTGGAAGTAGAGGAACAAGAATTACTATCTTGCTTCTAGCTAGGGCCAGTGTAAGAGAAAACAGCCAGCAGGTGGGATGGATATGAGGGAAATACTGTCCTCAGGGAACTGACAGTTTGTATCATAGCATGCAGTTGAAGAGAATATTCAGAGAGGAGGCTGAGTGTTCAGAAGACTTTGCTAATGATAGACCATGAGCTCCAAAGAGCACAGTGGAAGGATCTGACAGGTTGGGGTTGGGAAGGAGGAAGTGTGAGTCACAAGACGATGGACAAAGCTTATAGAACTAAGACTCTGGGAAGTCCATGCTTCTTCTGTTGAGTGTGTGCCGCAGGAATGTAGAGCATCTTGATATTTTATGACATGATATTCCTTTCGTTGTCATTTCCAGGCTGCCTTTAATGTTTACGTCATCATGTTTTATAGTTCAAATAAACCTGGATGAGACACAAATAGGATACACAGTGTGATGTGGTCAGGATACCAGAGGTCGCTGAGAATTTGGAATATGTTCGCATTTGGTTTAGGACAGGGAAAGAGTCTGAAGGGGGACTGGGCTCCTCAAGAGGCATGACTTTGTAGGATTCTGAGAGGCAGAGGCTGTAGGATATAGGGATCTGCTTCCTTGGCTACCGTAAAGGCAGAAAGAACCTCACACTTATTTTTGCTTTCACCCATCTACCTTTTCTAAGACAGGGAGGAATGGGCAGGGGGTGGGAAAGCGGACATTAAAGAATCAAGAGAAACCAGAAGAATATAAGAACCCAAAGGTTAAACTTTAATGTTCTCAATTATTTTAACAAATTCTTCTTTACTGCAAATAATTATCCATTTGATTTTTTTCCATCTTTATTCTTTTTTTAAAGACTTTACCTTTAGAATATGAAATAGGAATTGTATTTAGACCTGAGACCTTAATGAATTCCTTATGCCTATTTCATATTTCATTCACCCTTCAGCTCATCTCTCTTTTTCTTGTTTCTATTTGTCACTTCAAATAGAGTGAGTGGAACCTTATAAAGCCATTTGGATCACTGGTTTGGATAAGAGAAGAATAGCACATGTACGCACAAGGATAAATAGATTACTCACAAGTAGACCAGTAATTTACAGACAATGAATCTAGCTCCTAGAAAAAAATCAACCCCAGCTTTTCTAGTTGGAACCTTCTCAAGACTTCATGCAGGTTTCATTTCTCTGAGTTTCATGTGTAACTCAATAAAAACTTTACTGTCTCTGGGGCGCTTGAATATCTCTATAGTCACGTTTACCAGACATTGTTTAAAACCCTCAGATTACATTTTTACCTGATTTTTCAGTATAATATAATGTAACTAATTTTTCTTCAAGTAACTAGGGTGCTTGTCGAAATGACATGATAAGTCTATATGTATTTCTCTTACAGCAAAGGTTAATGTTGAATGCCAATAAATTGTCTCCTTACTCAGAAGTGCCATTTGTTCCCAGTGGCATCCTAGTCACACATCTTTACCTCAGGCTCGTCTGTGCTACCAAATGGAGTTGCAACTTACAAACTTTAGATAAATGACCACTTGTTGTGCCAGATTGTTAGTATTTTTTAAATTTGGATAAATATCTAAACCACCTCATGTTTAAAAATCATGAACAATATCAAGATAAAAAAGAAAGTGAGACTAGCTATGAATTTTTCCACTTCTCCCAAATCTTAGGGAACCGATAGTAACAACAAACTCTGCCAAAAAAGAAAATGGCATGTCAACTCCAACAGTTGAAAGAAAGAGGCACCAACTTGTGCCAAAATCTTTGAAAAGTACAGTCAGAAAGATCAATATGACTCAACAGGCTCCTTTAACACCCTTCAAAAAAAATAATAAACCAAGAAAGAAGATAAATAGACCATACTCGGGGTGGGCTGGGCCCGGTGGCACGGTGGTTGAGTGTGCATGTTCCGCTTTGGTGGCCCGGGGTTCATTGGTTCGGATCCGGGTGCAGACATGGCACCACTTGGCACACCATGCTGTGGTAGGCGTCCCACCTATAAAGTACAAGAAGATGGGCATGGATGTTAGCTCAGGGCCAATATTCCTCAGCAAAAAGAGGAGGATTGTCAGCAGTTGTTAGCTCAGGGCTAATCTTCCTCAAAAAAATAAAATTAAATAAAAAATTAAAACATTAAAAAAATAGACCACACTCAATAAAAAACTCATTTAAACCACACCTCCAACTAATCTGGGGTGAAAAGCAGATGAAAGGGTATATGAGAAACCCAGACAAATGACGAAGGAAACCCTCAAGAATTTTTCTCATATTCATGTTCAACATAAGTGATTTTATCAAGTACTTCCCTAATAAGAGAGAAAAATCTATCAGGGGCTGTCACGTTGACTTTATTAAGTAGGGGAAAGCTCAAGATAAAAGTAAATTAACAAAGTAAACGTAGGTATGAGAAAATCTTCTCAGGAAGTTAAATTCTGGCTGGTGAGCAGGGGATTACAAGGAACGGGATAGGGGTAAACAAAGACCCCCAAGGAGGGAGTCTCCCTGCTCCATCTCTCCCCGCAGTAAGTCCAGGAACAAGACATATAAATGTCAGTTAACATTTTCCCTTCTGTGAACTGTAGGGGAGTGAATCAGATTTTAACGAGAAATGATGAGGAAGAGAAATATAGGCCTGGCCCCGACTTTCTCTGTAGCAGCTAAGGTTCATGGCTGCATTCTGCATTGGGAAAAGATACGAAGCTTGAAGTTTTCTGCCAGAGAAGATGGATATAGCCCCAAACTGGCACAATTACAGAAAAACGGACAGACACCCACTTCATATCAAAGCTGAAGGAAGATCTTAATAAGGCTCTTTGTGTTGTAAATGAATATAAAAAAAAAAAGAAATGGCAAAGCCTCAATTCCAAAAATGTCAGCGCGCACAAAAGAAAAACTAGGAATAAAGAAACATATTATTTAAAAGATGAATGTAGAGCCTCATGTGGAAGCAATCTTAGGAAAGAAAATAGAACTTTTCCTACAAGTGTCTTATACAATAGAAGAATTTTTAAAAAAACAAACAAAAACACTAATTTGATGAAAGAAGACTTCAAAGATGAGATCAAGAAACAAAAGAATCAGTGAGACTCAGTAGAACTGAGAAAACAAATTAAAGACCAAAATAATACCTACAGAGAAATAAATGCATTGCAACCAGCAATAAACACACTAAGGCAAATCTGAATATTTAAGAGTGCAGAGAAATTTTTTAAGAATCTAGGAAGAAAACACAAGTTGGCCCTGAAAACGGTGAGACAGGGTGAATGTATAGTCTGTCCCACTGAAATCGTGTGGAATTGATTCCCCCCAAGAAAGCAGCATTCTTCCCTGTATACAAGAATGTAGGAAGGGTGTTAGAAATCAAAACATTGGAAAATCACTAAGAAATACAGAGAGTCACTACATAATGATAAAATTTTAAATTCACTAAGAAGATATAACAACTCAAAAGAAAGTAACTTCAAAATGCGTAAATCAAAAGTTGGGTGAGCTATATGGAAATTTGACAAATCCGTGGTCATAGTGAGACTTTTCAACATGTTTCTCTCAGTTATCAACAGGTTACATAGATACAATGTATAGTATAATGTAAAAAAATTAACATGTAAAAAATTTTTAAATATGCTGCCAACCATGTTTTCTAACCACAATGCAATTAATCAGTATTAAAAAGGTAAATTAAAATCCACATATACTTGGAGAATTTTTAAAAATCACTTCTAAACACATCATGGCTCAAAAAAAATGTTCACAGAAATTTAAAAATGCTTTGGGATAAATAATAACAGGAATGTTGTATATCACAACTTATTTGATTCCAAAAGTATATATAGACTAACAGACTTATGACTAGTTAGAAATATTAACTAAAGCCTCATGAAAAGTTGCAGAATGAGGACTATGGGTAAGTAATTTCTTCCTAAAGAGAGAGAGAATGATAGTGAGCTAGAAAGAGAGAGGGAGAGAGAGCTTCCGTTTTTTCTATTTATCTTTCTCCTGCTAATTTATATAGGCTCAATTCTTTGCTGGTAATGACATAATTTAATCTGTAGTGCATGAATTCAACCACTACACCACCAGGCCAGCCCCTGGACCTCCCTTTTGAGGAGAAAATAAGTCTCCATTTGAGCAAAAGATAGCTACAGGGCCAGTCCAGTGGCATAATGGTTAAGTTCACATGTTCCGCTTTGATGGCCCAGGGTTCAGACGTTCAGATCCCAGGCGCAGACCTACACAGTCTTCATTGGGCCATGCTGTGGAGGTGTCCCACATACAAAATAGAGGACAACTGACATGCATGTTCACTCAGGGCCAATCTTGCTCACGAAAAAAAAAAGATGGTTGAATTATATTATGCATATGGTTCTTGCTTTTATGTTGTTCTTGCTCTTGTTTGAAAGTTTAGGTGTGGGAAGAGTTTGAATGGATGCTGAGTAGCCAAAAGGGTGCTTAGTTGACTCAATACCCATTCCAACTCACTTCTAGTTTGCCTTCCTGATTCTTTAAAGACTGGAAAGCTAAAGATTATATTTCTTAGATTCCCTTTCACCTGGGCTGTAAGTGATCTATGCTCTCAGTCTATGTAAAACAGGTTCAATGTCAGCAAGAAAAAAGGCAGCAACACATGGAGGAAGAAGAAGCTGGTTCTTCGGGTGTGACGGTTAATTTTATGTGTCAACTTGGCTAGGCTAGGTGCCCAATGTTTGGTCAAACACCTCTAGATGTTGCTGTGATGATATTTTTAGATGTGATTAACATTTACAATCAATAAACTTTGAGTAAATAGATTACCCTGCACAATGCAGGTGAGCCTCAACCAATGAGTTGAGGGCTTCAAGATCAAAGACAGATTTCCCCAGGAAGAAGCAATTTGGAGTCATGACTGCAACAAAGAGACCCACCTGATGGCCTGCCCTGCAGATTTCAGATCAATACCACACCATCAACTCTTAGCTGAATTTCCAGCCTGTTGACCCTTCTTACAGATTTCCAATAAGGCAGCTCCCACAATCCTACAAACAGGGCGGATGGGAGTGGGAGGATGAAAGAAAGAGAGAGGCAGGGCATAGCAGGTGTGATGTTTAAGGCAGAACAATCCAAGGTGTGCATTAGTGGGTATTTTGATCCTTACAGTCCAGCCACACCAAACTACTTGCAATTGCCAGATGCCGTTGCACACATCAGTTCCTCTTTCTGTAATGCCTAGCCCCTCACACCTCTCCATGTCACCTGAAGGACTCCATCTCACACTCAACTATAACTTTCCCTAGAATAATTCCTTGAAACTCTAACTAAACACTCCCTTCAATGAGTGCCCTGAGTACCTTGTTCCATGCCTTTACTATGGAATGTATCTTCTTATTGCAATTATTAATTTACATACCTTCCAATTCCTCTCTTGCCATACACACTAGAATATGAGCTTGTAAAGGACAGAGAATTTACGCCAATCATTCTTGTGTTTTTAAACCTAAAATCTTACTTGGAATATAATAGTTTCCTAATGCTTTGTTGCATTAATGAGTGACTGATTGGTTTAATTTATGTAGCAGCATCAGTTTTCACAGATCCCAATTTCTCTTAGCCTGGGCATTTTGTCAGCTCCATGGCAACAAAGCACTTGAGTAATCTCATAGGCTATTATTTACCCCCAGTGGCACTCATCAGCAGAAAGGGTCGCACCTAAAAGCTTTCAAGGAAAACACAGAGATAAATAGCTTACTACACCATGTTGCTTGTGTTAATCAAATGGTCACAGAAATACATAAAAGAATGGTTTTACCAAAACCAATCACACATTGGGCCCCCATCAGCTTTTCTCCGCTAATTTCTGACTAGTGGCCAAGATCAAAAGCTTCAGAATCAGATGTAAACTTGGACTCAAAACACACCTCCATCACATACTAAGCTGCAGAGATCTTGAGAAAGTTACCCAAGATTTTCAAGTTTCATTTTTCTCATTTAGGAAACACAGCTTATAAATACCTACCTCAGTGAAATGTTATGAGAATTAGGTATGTAAAATAATTATCATAGTATCTGGTACATAATAAGCATTAAATAATTGTTAACCATATGCATTATTATTATCGTAGCATATTAATCAAGGAAGAATTTGTAGAGATTAATGCCTGTGAAGAGAGACTTTTACAGGCCATTGACACATCTTTAAAGCACACATCGGTATTATTTAGATGTGGAAATTACATCCATCCCTTAATTATGTATAAAAATAAAATAGTGCAGTGGGAACATGAGGTCAAAGGGCAATGCCTTTATCTTCCACTGACTTCATACTTACTAATTATCTCTCCTTTGAAGACAGAGGGGCACTACTTCATTAATTCTTATATTTGTGATTGGTTGGCAAATAGTCTTATGCTCCCTCTTTACTAATAAATTTATCTACAATATTTCATAGTTACTTCCTAAAAAATAGGTATCAAAATACAATGGTTATTTCTGAAAAGAAAATACAAAAAGGGCAAAGCTCACCAGGCTTGATTGACAAATGTTATCTTTGATATACAGTATTTTAGAAGCAATGAGCCAGACTACCCTTCTGCTGAGGTGGTTTAGGCACAGTCTTTCCTAAAGGTAATGATAGCCAAATGATTGATTACATTATTTTTAGCTGCATAATATATATACATGTATTATATAGAGAGTTTTTTTTTTTTTTGCAGGGAAAGATTCCCTGTGGGTTAAAATCTGTTGCCAATCTTCCTCCCTTTTTTTTTCTCCCCAAATCTCCAGTGCATGGTTGTATATTCTATTTGTAAGTCCTTTTAGTTCTTCTATGTGAGCGGCTGCCACAGCATGGCAACTGACAGAAAGGTAGTGTGTTTCCGCAACCAGGAAGTGAACTGGCTGCCTAAGCAGACGGTGTCAAATTTTAACCACTAGGCCATCAGGGGGCCTCTAGCTGCATAATTTTTTAGTAAAATTAGGGACGTCAAGAATACCTCAGTATCTTCACCATCTAAGAACACCCTCAGACAGTCATTAGCCAAATTTGTAATTGTAAACCAAAGTCTGAGTTAACTTGATTACTATGTTTACAGTATCCACTTCATCTTTTCCTTCTAAACTAGGTGAAGTTAAAAGAGTGTACTGAAAGGAATTTAGCACAAAACACGAGAACATCCTTCTGTTGGTTCACAAACTCAGGAGCTTCCCAGGGGAAATTTGAAACTGGTCCCTCTATGTGGAGAGGTAGGACAGACCAAAGAAAGAGGCAGACCACTGTAGCTCAGTAGGTGACAGGTTTAAAATGACAGGGAACTCCCAGAGAAGGCTTATCTTGGCTGGCCACAGACAAGCAGATCTCCACACCCACCTGCCAAATCTTACAATTTTATACAGAGGCCTTAACCGGTTTTGGTCACATTTTCAATCAAGATGGTCTCAACAACACACTGCTCTCTCAAGGCTGTGTCCTTGAAAATAGCTCCTACTGTAGGAACCGTGGACAGAACATACATTCCAAGGACAGGGGAGAAGGTGAAGAGCCTCCAAATGCCCTGGTCCAGTTCTCGAGTCAACCAGCACTCACGTCCTCTCGATGACCTCTTCTAACACCTTCCTGCTAAGAAGCAGATAAACACAACTAGTTACTCCGAAAGAAGAGATACTATGAATAACTTAAATTAAAAGCAATCTGAAATCAAGCAAGCACTACATCAAAAGCTAACGACACTTACTTTCTTCGTTCTGCTCATTTATAAACCCGGGTTTCTTTAACCTGGGTGTACCATGGCAACTGAGTGACATATTTTTCCTCCTTCCATCCTTTTTCTCTAGCTCCCTCTCAGTTAAAGTTCAATTTTTAAAGCATATTCTCCATTTAGATGGAACATGCGGAAGGGATAGGAATCTAATTGGTGTGTCTTTCAAACTATGCAGACTACCTGGGAGGAAGGTACAGGAAGCAAGAACGATGAAGCACCTTTAAATAGGAAGAACTGTAATCATATACGTTAAATTCCTAAGCCATAAAATAATCCCAGGAGGCAGGTATTACAAAACCCAATTTACAGATGATATAGCTAACACTCAGAGAGATGAAATCATTTGCCCAACATTACACGTGTAATGCATAGCGGAGCTAGAATTCAAAGCCAAATACGTTTGGTTCTAAATCTCCAGCTCATGCCACACCGGCTCCCTTTACTGAAACCATTGTGCCCAGTGAGTGATAATTCTGAGAAACAGCTTTCAATTCTGAGAAACTGAAAATGTAGAGTGATTTGAGGTAGACAAAAACACATTTTAAGCCTTATATGTCTTGACACAAGCCTAATAATTCAAATATGTAGTCTGCAAAGTGGTTTTTAAGAATGCAAGAAGCACATTGACACCCTCACATATGATCAATAACAGTAGTTAAGATAGATATATCTAGTGCACTTATGTTAAATACTGCTTGTCTTTCTTTGAATATTTATCATTACTCAAAAAATGATTATCCATAATGTCAATACATGCTAATATGCCTATTATCATTCAATAAATGTTAACAACACAGTACCTGCTAAGTATTGGGCTAAGCTCTGGAGAAGCATTAGGGAACAAAACCAGGTGTGGCCCCTGTCCTCAAAGAGCTTAGAGCCCAGGAAAGGAGACTATTTACTAATTAAACAAATCTAAAATTACAATTAAGGTTAGTACCTCAAAAAAGAGTTGCATGGTGCTACGAGAGTGGGTAAGAAATCATGGTCATGGGAGGCTAAGCTGAAATTTGAAGAAAGAATGAAAGTTTATTGGATAACTAGGAGACAGAAGAGTTTTCCAGACAGGAGAAGAGCAAGTGCAAAGGTCCAAAGTGGGAGGGAGAGACCTTGGCAAACGTGAGAAACTGAAAGAAAGCCAATGATGCTGCCGAAGAGAGAGTGGGATGAGGAAACTGTTGGAGAGGGAGATAGGCCAGACCACTCAAGGCCTTGTAACCTGGTTTAATAATTTATTTTTAAACCTTAAAATAATTGAAAACCACTACAGGGTTTTAAGAAGGAGGATGGCATAATCCAGTTTGCACTTCAGAAAGATAGCTCTGCTGGAGTATACACAAGGAATTGGAGAGGGTCCAAAGATGAAGCCATCAATCAGGAAGAAGGCCCTGTTTTTTAGTGCTCTCTCCTAGGCAATAGGTCATGGCAGCTGGTACTAAGATGGTGGTGGTAGTAGAAGGAGGAAATATTTAAGACATGTTTAGTAGGTATTTAGGAGGTTCTGGATTAGATGTGGAGGTAAGAAAGTAAGAAGTACCAAGGTTAATTCATAAGGTTTTGGGTTAATTGCTGAGTGGAGCAGGTTCCTTCTAAGATAAAGAAACTGGAAGAGGATCATTTGGGGAGTTAAATCGCTAGTTTTTGTTATTAGATTGAAACACAGAAGAGAAGTCAAGTGGGCAAGCGGGACAGATGGATCTGCATCTCAAAGGAAAGGAATAAATGAGCCAGAATTTCTTGGGAAAAGGATGCAAGGCTAGAAAAGTGATGTTTTCACATTTTTTTGGAAAGAAAGATTTTTCTTAAAATCCTAAGTATTATCCATATAATGGGATGATCTTTCCACAAAGCTCTAGAGTAAAGAGGAACTAAAAACACACCATTTTCTCCATTAATTCTGCATTTTCTTAGGTCTCATCCTGTACTCATTTTATCACCATAAAGCATTCTTTACACACTTGTAGGCTGACAACTCCTGAGATAGTCCATGAATTCAAATAAACACCAAAAATTCAAATAAACACCAAGAATTTTCTATAAACAAAGACTGTTTTAAAAGCTACTAGCTACATGTCATTTTAAGGAAACCTCAGCCATTTTCATTAACCTTTATCAGATGCTAAAGATGGCAGTTAGATATGCTGCCTTTCCGACTTCTCCACCCTTACATTCAACTGAGGTTTCACAACTCTTAATCATTCATTTACTTTTAATCAATTCATTTAATATTTTCAGCTAATGTTTTATTTGCACATACGATGGGATCACTATGTATGAAATTCTTATGATAAAATAGTGAAAAAGACAGAGTCCCTGAACTCAAGCATCAACCAGAAAGAGAACCAGACAAGGAACACAGAACTGCAAATACCGTGGGTAGATACCATGTGAGAAGTACATGCAGGGCTCAGCTGGACCAGAAAGTAGTCATCTCCTCCTGGGGGACAAAGCACAGCCTGAGTATTGAAGGATGAGTTTACTCTGCACCAATTTTAAGTAAGGGGATAATACAATGAGATTTTCCTTTACAACAGAGCAGTCTGTCAGCAGTGTGGAAGATGACTGGAGCAGAGAAAGACTTAAGGAAGCACTGCCTGGAGAAAAAATAACCCCATGAAATCACAACTAGCACGATGAGAAAGGAAAAACTAATTTTAGCTGGAAACATCTTAAGAGAATAGGCTGTTTAATATGTTAATCTAGTCAACTGAAGAAGCAGGATCTGTATCTTAATATCTTGGCAGATGCTGGCATTCATCTTTCTTATCAAGGCTCATGGCAGAGAGCATAGAAGGAAAACAAGTAAACTCAAGCGACAAGGCAGTGTGCCTCACCTCTTTTCAGCTGCAGGGCCATCTCCTGGATGAATGAGCCTACTCAGCCTGGCCAGCGCTCACCCAGGCAGGCAGCGCATGCGGAGAGCTCATCAGACCCACACTTGGAAGCGGCCATCAAAATCTAAAACACCTGTGGCATCGCAACAAAGCTGAATCCCAAATCAGTCCATGGTAAAGGAGGAAGTAGCTGTTTAGGATAAATACCTTTATGTGGATTCACATACTGAAGAAAATAAGCTTTTTTTGCTAGTTCAAGAAATACTGCCATATCCAGAGAGCTGTGGGCCACAATAGTGAAACTTTAAGGCTTTCAAAGTAGCAAATCTCTACATTCATATCAAGTAACAATCCCATAATGGCTGCCGAATAGGGCAGAATAATCTATAAAGTTTTCACATGCGTATTTCATTTCTCTTCCTTTGTTTTTATCTCCAAATATGCTGAGCTATTTGGTGGTGGTGGTGAGAGCGGTCTGTGTGGGGAGGTGTCCCACTGTTTGTTGTAATAGGAGAATCACTTAGGTATTTCAGAGAGACCGCATGGTGTGATGGAAAGAATACCATCTGGGGAGTTGGATGAACCTGGATTGAATCCTGCTGCTGGGCTTCATCTTTCTAGGGTAATTTCTGTAGCTTGCATTTCCTCACATGTAAATTGAGAGTAATCAGCCTCTTAAAGAGCTGATCTAAGGGTTAAATGCAACAATAGATATAAAGTCATATAACAGGAGCTCAATAAATGCTGCTTTTCTTCCTGCCACACATTTTAAATGACAGAAACGATCTACCTTTACTTTAGGAATTGCGATTTTCAGATTTCAAGCCATTTTTTAGCCTCTTACATTTTGTAACTTGCAGAGCTAAAAGTTTGCACTGACTTAGCTCCTTCCACACCCCCTCATATGGACCCCATGACACAAACCTACCCACACACACACATACTCACACATCTGAGTAACTAGTGTTCCCATGACACATCTCACACTTCGCCTGTTGTTTCGCTGTCGCTATTCTGTCTGTCTGCAAAGCCATTTCACCAATCTTCACCTAGCAAATCTTACTCATTCTTTAAGGAGCAACTCAAATTTCATCTCCTCAGTGACACCTCCCACATCAGTGTGAATTCCTCACTGTCAGCTGTCTGTATGGTGAGGACTAAATAAATGAGAGTAAAACTGCTTTAAAAAGGTTAATTCTTACATGGAAAGCCACCACACCACATCATATTCATTACCCCTTTGTCATAGCTTGGCCATTCAGTTAAGGAGAATATTAACAATATACTTTTCTATCTACAATAATATTTCTTTAATTTCCCTTAAGAACAAATAGAATATAAATAGATGATTCTATAAACTCTATACCTATTAATGCTATAGTATTCTGTCCTTTAACGAGTTTCTATAATATTGTTTTGTTGGATCAGTTATTAAGATAGGATAGCATGCACTAATAAACAATTTTTCCTTGCAGCTTGGGGTTTTTTTACTTTCCAAAAGCGCTATTCCAATTTCTGCAGTACCGTAGGAGATATGATTTCTTTTATAATTACTTATTAAGTAATAATTATAATAATTATTACAACAATTAATTATTATAAACCTTAGCCAAATAATCCATATTTATTATAGAAAACAAAAGAGACAAGGAAAATGAAAAGCATCCATAATTCCACCAAGAAGAGACAACTAGTCTGAATAGTTTTACATCTTTCTAGAAACTTTCAATGAAAATTAACAGAAATATAAATTTTCAAAAATGGGATTATGATATACCTGCTATAACCAACTTTTGTCACTTAATAATATATCATGAATACATACATTGCATGTACATGCATACATACATTATAGGAATTTACCAAAATGTATTTAGCTAATCCCCTTGTTGAAATTTTAGGTTATTTTTTATCATTAAAAAATGCTGCAATGAATGTCTTTATAAATATATCTACGCAATATTTGTCCTAATTTATTTGAGCTATACCAGCATTTCATTCTCATTGCAATTTTCATAATGACCCTGATTTTTAATATATGAACTGCTATTAATTATGAGAAGGTTGGGCCCTGGAATTGGCACCACAGGTGAAATAAAATAAAATGTTAAGCATGCGGCATATAGCTCTTAGCACTTTTTTTTTTACTTCTAATTAAAAATCATTGTGGTTATGAATGTTATAATTAACTTTGACAATGCATTTTTAAAACACATAATTTCAATGTGGTCTTTATCATCACAATGGGTTATGAAAATTAACTTTGACGATGCATTTTTAAAACATCTAATTTCAACCTGGTCTTTTTCATCGCAATGGGTTATAAAAATTATTTAGGTAATGGTAAACGAGAAGTTCATTAATTTTTATCATCTAAAATGCACAGGGCTTACTCAGAATGTTTTATCTGTGTTTTTCTGTTTCTATTGATTAATCTTTAATTTTTAGATTATAAATGCAAATTATTTGTAATCTTAAAATAAATCTGTATCATTGTAATTCCTGTAGGAAAAATAGTCTTGTAATCACAATTCCGAAACTGTCTAGGTTCTAACCTCTGTACCTACAATCGTTTTTACACTGAGATTCTTAATAATGTAAGGTTTCTTGGGAACACAACAATTGTATTATAAAAGAATGCAAGTGACTTTACTCCTGAACGTGAATTTGCTGAGTAAAGGCTATGTTCATTTTAATATTTTCAATAGTTGATAATGACTGATCTCTAATCCTGTTCTGAGAACCCAGAAATACATGTTAGGCAGCTGAGGAGAATGTAGCATCTCAAATCAGCAAAAAAACCCAAATGGCATAAAAGAAGCACAAAAGTGGGAAACCAGTCATTTTCAACTGAGGAAGGGATGAAAATAGTTCTCATAGAAAAATGTTTTTAAAAGTCCAAGTCACTGTCACTTGTTTTCTCTAAGATGGTAATTGTCTAATCATTTGCTATATTTTAGTTTAGTCAAACGTCAAATTACCTCAATATATAATATTCTAAGAAAACTCGTTTTGGTTACATAACTTTCAGAGAAGTTATTTGCAAGAAAATCTGAAATACACCACAAATGAGGATAATTAGAGCAATGAAAGTAGTAGGCAGTAATTTACTGGTTTTTTACAGAATAAGTAAAATGAACTGTTGGTTGCACAAAGTTTCTAATTTGCATTTACCTAGCATTACACTTTAGCAAAACCCCATCTGAGATGTCAAGTTAAGTAGTATATAAAATCCCAAACTGACACTCATTTGCACAGTATGACAGAGATGAGTGCCATAATAGAATGTATGGAAATTTCTGGTCCTTCTTTTTTATACCTGAGATCGTCGGCACATTTGAAAAAACAACAAAAGGTAGAAGAAAATTTCTGGCACTGCTATTAATTTTTGTGGGGGTGTTGACTTCTTCAATATCGTTGTGAGAATAAATGAAAATACAAGACTAAAGAACCTAGCTCAGGGACTGGAACAATGTAGTTATAATGGTAGTTCTGTAGTTAAGTCTCTTTTCTTACACTGCAAAAAGTAGGTAAATGCAGCAGAGAGAATCCCCCCTGTTGGTATCGGCTCACCTTTGGTATCTGATTGACTTCCTCATCCCCCACCATCCCCCAAGTGATATCTGATCCTTCTGGCCTGCCTTCAGCAAGAATCTAACAGAATTACTAACAGAAACTGGAAGATTTAGCAAGAAGTCCCCCTACCCTTGAACTCTCCTCTTAGTAATTTTCCATCCACCGACCCCTTGCACCTGCTCCTTAGATGTAAGTCCCACTTGTTCTTGTTGTATTCAGAGTAGAGCCAGGGATTGGAGAACAAGCAAACTGAGGCTTCAGTGACAAATAACGGTTATATAGGTCAAGAAATCCTGTGCCTCCTGGTTATACACACTTTAATTCTGTCTTTGGCTCCAAACTGGCTTCTTTACTCACTCGGCCCTGATATCTAAGTTATCATGATGCCTCCCTGCTCACTCCCATATCAAATCCATCAGCAAAGCCTGTTACTGATCCTTCCAAAGTCAGGTCTGAATCTGGCCATTTCTCACCACTTCTGTCCACCTCTACCAGCACCACAATTCCGTGGCACTGCTGCCTGGACCTGTTGATCAGCCTACTAACCATTCCACGGTCTTCCTTCCCCACCTGTCCAACCAAGAGGCCAGAGAGTCTTCTTAAAATATATGCAAGGTCTTCTCTCTTTCCTGCTCAAACCTATTTCCAAGTGCTCTCAGGAAAAATCTAAATCCATAAAATAGCCAAAGAGACCTTATGATATCTGCTGCCACCGACTCCACATGGCCCCCTTGCTCACCGCTCTCCTGTTGCGCAGCTTCCCTGCAGTTCCTAAAGGCACCAGGCTTTTTCGAGCACTCAGGGCTTTAGCACATGCTGTTCCTTCTACTGGGATGTCCTTCCCTCATTCTGGCTAAGACTTACCTTCTTCAGGTTTCAAGTTAAGTGTCACTTCTTTATAGAGGCCTTCCTTGACACACCAGTCTAAATCAGCAACCTTTGTTTTACCGCTTCATAATGTCCCTGTAATTTTTTCTTCTTGGTGCTTATTCAGCTTGAATTATAGTTATGTGATTTTTGTTTAGTACTTGCACTGTAGATTTTTTATTTATTTTTGGGGGGAGGGGGAAGATTGGCCCTCAGCTATTTGTGAGTATGGGTGTGGGAGGAGCAAAGGCCCAAAGCCTGGTGCTCCAAGAGAGAGGGTAATGCATTTCATAATAGTAGGAAACCCAGTAACTTCAAATTAAACAGGAACTCTTTCTCACTCCCTGAATTACCTCTCCTAATGACGTGATGCAGCTTTGGGGAAGAGGTCTTTCCAGATATAAAATGCCTAATGCCACAATAAGTGCAAATTCAGTGATTACAGTTTTGTTCTCCAATTAATATCAAACCCCTCAGTAAATATAGGCAATAAGACTGCGTGCAGCGACGACAGAAGTTACCCAGGTTCTAAATTCTACTATTATTCAGATGTTTAAAAGGCCAGCACCTTCCTCCAGCTCAAATGGAAACTCAGCATCCCACGCACGAGACTTCCGGCCAGAACAACCCCAGTGGGAGAGAGCTTGCCCAACAACTACAACAAAGAGCTTTAAATAGGTTTTAGCCCCGTCCTTTGCTCTCATGGGTCTGAGGAACCTAAAGAAACAAAATTCCTTTCCAGACAAAATGGAGAGATTGCTCTACTTAAAAATAAATAAATAAGAAGTAAATTACCCAAGATAAGTCATTAAATAATTGTTTAGTGGTACTATGGAGCAAGACAATGTTTATACAAATCAACAGTATCATTAGTGGCTTAGATATATTTACAACATTTATAAAACACACACCACTGGAAAGTGAAAGCTAATGCATTCAGCGTTAGGGTGAACAGTCAGTAAGGTATTAAACTAGACCAGTGGGTTAGACATGAAATTTAATGGGGATAAATGTTAAGACCTAGTGCAGTTTCCAAAAAGTTAATTGCATAAATAATAAGATTCCAAATAGAATCATACTCAAAAAGTATTCAATTGGCTGCATCTATAATCTACAACCACTAGGATTTAATTTTTTTTTTAAAAGACTACTGCTCCTCTTTCGTTTTCTATTTAGGGACGAGTTCGCCCTGTGCTAACATCTGTTGCCAATCTTCTCCTTTTTTCTTTTTTTTGGCCTTTTCCCCAAAGCTCCAGTGCATGGCTGTATATATCCTAGTTATAAATCCTTCTAGTTCTTCTATGTGAGCCGCCACCACAGAGTGGCAACTGACAGACAGGTGGTGTGATTCCATGACCGGGAAACAAACCTAGGCTGCCAAAGCGGTGAGAGCACCAAAATTTAACCACAAAACCGTCAGGACTGACTCACTAAGATTTAGTTTAATGGCACTTCCTTATGTTTTAATAGTGCTGTGCACTTTACAAAGCATGTTATTTGATATTAGCAACAAGCCTGTGAAACGTGTGACAGCAGCATACATTTATTGAGCACTTAAATATGTGGTTGGGACATTTTTCCATCATCTCATTCAACACTCCAACCAAATCCACGTGGTAGATGCTCATATTTCCCCATTCTACACATGAGGAAACAGGTTTTAGAGACTAACTTGATGAAGGAGATTGTTTCATCTATTTGAATTTTCCTGGTGCTGATTACACTGTGTATCACAGAGAAATTACTAAAAAATGAGTGTGTGTTTATGTGCATTTCAACTTAAAGAAAAGATTTTCTAACAGAACAAGAGACAGAAAATCTGAATAAAATGAGTAGCCCATCACAGGATTTTGGATTAAAAAAATCACTGCAACGTCTTCTAATCCCACAATCTATTGTCCTATCATTTTAAAATACAGACTGAGTATATTGATTTCAAATTATCTTAAATGTCTCCCTCAAAATTTGATTAAAAGTAAGATTAGGAAAATGTTGACTAAACTAGAAAAATTTTTAAAAATTCCAAATAAACAAGTCATTAAAAGAGTTATAACTATATATCTTTTGTCTCTAGGGATTAGAAATACCTCAGAAATACTTTGTTTTGGTGGATTAAAATGTATGTAATCAGTTATTATTTACCTGTTTATACCTTTCCTTGTTTCACAACAAATTTAAGAAAGTTTACAAAATTTAAAGCAATTTATGATAAAATATGCGATGAAATCAAGTAAAGGAGAAAATAGGGGTAAAAAAGGCAATAATGAAACCCAGGAGACAAATTAATAAGCAAGATATATACTCAGAGATCCTGTGCATTTGCTGCAGGTGAGAGAGAAATGTGTCTCTGAATTTTCTAACACCCTACAGAGAGACAGACTGTCAACTTTTTGGTTTGCCATGTTCATAACATAAAGCAACCCACTCACTTTGGAGGAATATATAACATCTGATAATAAGAAGGGAAAAAACTTCTCCTGTGCAATGTTACAAGCGACGTTCTCAACAACATGTACAATAAACGAGACAAAAATTTTATCAGTGTGAGCAGATATTTCCATGCCAATGTGTAATTTAGCATGAAAAATGTTGCCCACTGGCACAGATTTTTGCTGACCTGTCTGAAAGAAAGAATGTATTTTAGAGTAGACTCCGGAAAAGTTGATAACTTGAATATTTCCTTATAATCATTCATATATGTTATTTCTTTTAAAAGAATTTTCATTTTATAGTTTATTATTATCAACAGTATGTTTGTATGTTTAGGGAGATGGTTAAATAATATATTAAGGGTAGATATATCAAGTTCTTCTAATTTAATAAATCAAGTAGTTCTGTCCTACTTATTTTAAAAATGTAGTCATCTATATCCTCTCTATCACCCATGTTCTGATTCCTCACAGGCAACCATCTTCAACTTCTCTATCTATTCCTTTTGCTGCTCAACTGTATAGTGCAAAAACAAAAGTTTTTATAGTTATTTATTAATTTTTCATTTTAGGCATTATCTATTAACTTTGTCTAGAAAATAAAGATTTAGCTTTCTTTTATCTCACACATATGTACCCTTCTCTTCCCTTCATCGTCACAATATAATTATATCATAGTTTTCTTCATATTAATACTCATTTTAAGATAGTTTTTAACTATGGAAATATTATTTACAATATAATTATATAATATTATCTTTCTTGCACAATTTTTTGTTTTCCCTGGAGTCTGTTCTTTCACTCACAAATACCTCTGGAAGCCAGGCACTTTTCTTGCTGCTTGGGATGCATCAGTAAACAAAACAGATGAAAACTCTGGCCATTGTGGAGTTTACATTATCATAGAAAAAGACAAAATTGACAATAAATCTGCTGTTAACAAATATTATAAATAATAAAATATATACTGTATTAGAAGATGATAAATTCTTTGGAAAAAAGGGAATTAGAAGTGACAGTAGTATGCAAAATTTTAAATGCATGTATGAGTACATTCATTTACATATTCTATTTCCTACCTCTGTCTGTTGAGAAAGTCTAGAAGCCAAGACAATCTAGTTACAATTAGCATACCTGACACCCAGATTTTGGTTTCGAAATACCATTCATTCTCCATTGAAAGGTACCAAAGCTCCTCGGAGAAATGGCTGTTTCCGGGGCCAAGGCATGGAAAATATAAAATAACCCAGGAACATCTTGCTATGCCAAAAAGTTTGGAAGTCTTCAAAAAATAGCAAGGGCATGTCAAAAGGACACAAGAACCAGCTTAAAGTGGTTCCCATGGCCAAATCTGGGACAATGGAGCATCAAAATAAATAAAGATGGTATTGCATAGAGTAGGAATCCATGTGTACACACTGCTAGAAAGAAAGGTGGGGAGGTGGGCTCTTTCTTCCAATAGAAAACAAACTAATAGATGTAGACAGAATGATGTAATTAGAAAATTGCCAATTTGGCAACTGTCATAATAACAGTTGATTCAAGCAAGAATTATCAATGGATGCTAAAATTTGAGGGTAAAATTTAAGGAAGTTAGGATATTTACATAGTGTCAAAGTGTACGTGTTATACTTTATGTATACATATACCCACAGGATACACACTAATTAAAACAGATAAAATAGTAACTCTATAGGAAAAAAACCTAAAGACACCACCTTAACCTAATGATCAAAGTTAATATCTCCAATGTTGAAACTAACTGATACGTGTGCATCCTGATATAATGCACTGAGAAGAATTCAGCATCATATCTGTGGAATTCCTGCCCAAAGTGCATAAACTGAATCTAATCCTGAGGAAATCTCAGGCAAACGCAAACTGAGAAACATCCTACTAGATAACTGGCCCTACTCTTCAAAAATATCAATATCATGAGAGACAAAGACTCAGAAAGTTCCAAATCAAAGGAGATTTAAGATATATGATCACCAAAGGCAACACATGGCCCTGGATTTTCTTTGGTTAGACAGGACATTACTTGTACAAAGTCTGAATAAAGGCTGTATAAAGACAAATCTGAATAAAGTCTGTAGATTATTATAGTACATAATATGTAATATATGTATGTAATATAATCATACTGTGTTCACCTTAGTTTCTTGATTTTGATAATTGTACTGTGGTACGTAGGAGAATTTTTTCTTTTTTTAGGAAACGTACACCAGAATATTTAGAGATAAAGAGGAATCATCTCTGCAACTTACTCTTAAATGGTTCAGGGAAAAATAACATAGCAGCAATTATACCACGATTGATCATCAAAAGGACTCATCACATTCCAGAGCGTATTCACGTAAGACTTCTAAAATGGTAAAGCATGTGGTGCAGCAGGAGAAAGAAAACACAGGCCAGCATCAGAGAGACCTGAGACTTTCAGCTGTAGCACCCACGGTCCTGTCTCAGTCCCACAGAATGCACTTCATCTTCAGATCATGAATCCCCAGGATTGTGTGAAACATCTTGGTGTCAGGAGAGCCACCGTCTCATCTGAAGGGTTTTTAATAGCTCTCTGATCATGCAGCCAAAAGCAAGTTGCATGATCAGTCTCAACTGTAGAAACCAAAGAACATAACTGAAACCAGGGGTAAATCATCAATCTGTATGTTTTCTGAAACCAGTGCTGATAAACGGCTAAGGTGGTTCCCTGGCATTTTGCAGACTCTAGCACCGATCTATTTCTATCGTTAGTTAGCACATTTCATCCAGGTTTGGCCAAGAGTCAGCACCATGCCCCTGTTGTCTCAAAGATAAGCACAGGGTTGAAGCAGAACAACTCAGATTAGACCTACATTTACACAATCCAAGCCCTTAACCCTTGGTTAGGCATTCTGAATTACAAACCACTCATCATTATTCTTTCTGCATCATTCAACATTTATAGAACAAAAGAAGTAGGAAGATACACACCAAAATACTAATCATTTGTATCTTCTAATGAGGGGTAGTTATTGGTTTAAAGAAACATTTCAGAGGCCAGCCCAGTAGTGTGCTGGTTAAGTTAAAGTGCTCTGCTTCACGGCCCTGGGTTCACAAGTTCGGATCCTGGGCACAGACCCAGCACCACTCATCAGGCCACACTGTGGTGGCATCCCACATAAAACAGAGGAAGATTGCCACAGATGTTAGCTCAGGGACAATCTTCCTCCAAAAAAAAAAAAAAGAAATATTTCAGTTTACCAAATATTCCAACACAGACGTATTCATAACCATGTACAAACTCGACAACTCTCTTACCTCCTTCCACCACTAAATATTTCTTTTTTTAACTTTGTAAAAAGCATCAATAGACTGATTTAATGTAACAGTTAATTGATTATTAACAAGATCCTTTTTGCCTCTGGCTAATCAGCTTTCATTTGAAGCACGGCTTGCAGGGATTTTAATTCATTCTCCCAATACATTTGATCACTTATATCAGTATAACAGTAAAATCAAATTGCACCAGTATTACACCAAAATGAAGTTACATTATGGGTTAGTCTAAGATCCTTACAAAATAAATGAGTTAGAATTCCACTAGTATTTTCTCAGCCTTCTCAACACAATCAGTCCTTGCACATTTATTGTCACGGATTGAAGTATAAATCACAAGACTAGTCTCAGTTAATTCTGGATGCCAGGTCTCTCCTGGGCAGAGGTCTATGCCCTCTTTCATATTATAATGTTGTACTGACATGAATTCCCAATGGGCTTTATCTTTATATAATGCCTATCCTCCTCACTGGTAAAATCCTAGTCGTGTTTAATAGGTTTCCAATCCCAACTAACCACACCTTTGGGAAACTCTGGTGTGATGGTTAATTTTATATAACACAACTGAACCATGAGGTGCCAAGACATTTGGAAAAACATTATTCTGGGTGTGTCTGGAAGGCCTTTCTGGATGAGACTAGCATTTGAACCAGTAGACTGAATAAAGTAGATTGCCCTCTCTAATGTGGCTGGGTCTTATCCAATCAGTCGAAGGCTTGAATAGAACAAAAATTCTATCCTCCTGGGAGCAAGAGGCCACTTCTCCTGCCTGAGTGCCTTCCAGCTGATGCATCACTTTTTTCCTGCCTTTGGATTAAGTCATTAACCCTTCCTAGGTCTACTGACTTTCAGCCTGGAACTACACCATGGCTCTCCTGGGTCTCCAATGTAACAACTGCAGATCTTGTGACTTGTCGGTCTCTATAATCATATGAACCAACTGCTTATTTTATACATATAAATATATATATGTCACCCTATTGGTCCTGTCTTTCTGGAGAACCCTGACTAATACTTCTGGGTTTTGTTTGTGTTTGGGGCCTTGGCAGTTAAAGGGACCATAAGTATCTCGCAAGTTTATTCCTTGGTTTTTGCTATCAAAATCCTAGGACATTTTCCTTGAGCTGCCTTTGCTTCCACCTAGAGGATCATACCTTATAGCCCGTTTGGGGTAAGCACGTATATTCTTTTCCATCTATGTCTCTAGCAAGTTGTCTAACTATTGAGTTTGTTATCCATTTTTCTAAAGTTTTCTTATCTGTACAGACCAGTTGCCATCCTTTTTCTTCCTTCTGAAATAGCATCGTTTCAAAGCACTCAAAATGGTAAATAAGTCTCTTTCCTCAGTATGTCTCTTTTCCTTAAATATAAATGTGACTTGTCCTAGGACATGAACCTATGCCAATTTCTCCCAACTTCTTTCAGAATGTTTTGGCCAATGTTGGCTTTTCCACCAAATGTTTCATTGTCATTGAGGGCTTAGAGTAAAATTTAAGTATATATGTCATTCTAAAATGTTTAGTTACCCAGGGTAGTGTTTCATGGTTAGTGGTCACTCACCAGATATACTTTAGTTTGAGGATGCCATCCAGCGTCCCATAGAGGCCCTTGGTGAATATCAGGGCCATCAGTAGTGTGTATGTGAGCCCACCAAGTCACCCTTAAACTAACATTGATTTTGGTTTGTTAGGTTTCTTTACCTTGATCATTGGTCTCCACTTACAAAAACAAGTGTATAGGCAGAAGGGAACATGGCAAAACATGATGTTTTATCTCCATTGATTCCAAGCACCTTTTTCAGCAGATTATCACTGAGGTTAGCTGTTACACCGTGGCCCACGGCTTTGTTGTAGAACAAAGTCTTTTGAATGCATACAGGAGGCAACAATTCACACATGTTACCTTGTGAAAAGAGTTCTCTGTAAAATGTTTATATATAAACTATAAAATGGAAAACAGAAGAGAAAGCAAAATTAGAATTATTCCAAGTGCTTATCCACAAGGCCTTCATAAATGTCATTGAGATACATCACATAGCTGACTCCATATGAATGCTTTCTAAGTCTACGAGGACCCATCCTGAACCTTCAGCTTCAAATAAAGGAGTATGTTTTGACAGGCAAATAGCTTCCCCCTTATGGGATTCAGGGCCAGCTTCATGAGCTTGTGACCTGTACACAAGGCCCCGGGCTTAGAAGGGACTCACATTTGGTTTAATGCTCAGCTGACTTAAAATTCCTAATTATTTTTTAACAAGGAGCTCCACATTTTAATTTGCACTAGGCTCTTCAAATTATGTCATCCATCTTGTGTACATGTGTAGAGACAGCTATGAGATAATATTCTTTTGCTGTCAGCCTGTCACAGGGTAGCAAGGTAATGTTAGCTTTTCATTCTAGCTTTATCCATTTGTTGACTCTCTTTCCATCAGTAATTACTTCCTCTTCTTTCCATTTGTCATTAATTTTAACCCAGACCCTCTGCCATGGGGCAGGATGATCAGATTGAGCGAGAAGAATGACCCATGGCACTCACAGCACTATAAATCTCGTCAATGCTTCATCCTTCATCCATTTCTACTGACAGGATGTGAGGGCTTAGAAAAGTGCACGTTTATAGGACTGTTCCATCCACTAGGTAGGAAAGAGGCAGACACCATTAATCCCAGTTTAGACAAATAAGCAGGAAACACTCCTTTATAGATTTGAACAGATATATTTAGATATAATATCACAGTGTCATGGTTAGCATTGATCCTTCCTCTGGAACTTGTAAAATGTGATACAGGTCTCAGGACTATACAATCAGGCAGGAAAAAAAGAAAAATAATTAAAAGCAAAAAGGAGATATATGTAAGCTCTTGCATCACACCCTGCTTCCTCTTCCTTATCTTCTCCAAAATATCTCAGCAGTCTATCCAATGATGATCCCCTTTACTTCCACATGTTTTTTTTTAACACCCGTTCACTTAATCTTGCAAGCCAGCCACTCGTTCTCTTATCATGCCCCAATTTAGTAAGCAGATGTTTTGATTGTCCATTTCCATTTTTTCTTAGTCCACTACTTTGTAGATGGTATGGCAGATAATAAGTCTATTGTATATGATACTTCTGAGTCTACTGTTGTGTTGCACCTGGAGTAAAATGGCAGCTGTGACTCAAAAAGCAAGATTTCAATAAGACACGCAAGCAACTTCATGAATAGCTGGCAAGCTCTAACATTTTGGTATAAACTGCAAGATAAACTGGTTGCAAAACACAGACCTAAGTACTGAATATTCTAGAATAAAATTACTACATATACACCAGTTAAACTTTATAAACATGACAGCTTTTGTTTAGAAGCATCAATCTACCTCGTTTGTCAGAAAAATATTTATGGCTTTCAGAAACCTTGGTAATCAAAATAATTCAAAGTCAGAGACCCATTGATATCACACACATCTGCCTATTTCAAATTTAAGCAATTTAATAAATAATGCTACACTGTTAATAAGCTAAATATTATTTATTTCAATATATTGTATAATTTTGACATACGAGTATTTTAATGTAGCGAATTAAAAGCTAATAACCTTGCTTTTAACTACTTTTTCTCTGTCTCAACACATCATTAATTGATTGAATACCACTTCCTGAAAAGGGAGCTGAATTGCAAAACACATAAAAAAATCACAAATTCTAAAATGTTAAAATTACTCCAGATTCCAAAGTAATACTTTTACTTAAAGGTAGTTTAAAATATCAATGAACATCACTTTACTACCAAAGGAAATTGTTAGCTTATGTTCATTTATGCAACATATTTTTCTGTGATCAAATTTTGGGCAAGGTATTGAGATACCAGAATTAATAAGTCAGAGGCCCTGATCCCTAGATTACAGGTTCTGGGTAAGTCAAATAAGTAAAATAAACAAGCAGTTACAACTCACAAGTCTCCTCATCACCTCAAGAACAAAATAGGAAAAAGAAAAACAATTGATTTTTGCCCTCAGAAATCAAGACAATCCATTAAAGCAGAGATTTGCAAATTCTGCTTAAAAAAATAGACTTGGTCTTTAGACCAGTAAAATTTAGACTATAATCTTATCTAAGTACAAAAACTCAGAAAGAATGCGCCAAATAGACAAGGATTCGGTCATCCATTTATATAGAAAGAGAAAACAAGTCCAAAGTTGGTAACTTCTGTGCAAATACTATGCAGGATAAGAGTTTCATCAGGGTTACAGGCTTATCTACTCTGCCTGAGGGTCCATCTCTGTTGCTGAAATTGTTATGTCCAGTTAAGGGAGCCTAATGCCAGAAAATACTGAAATTATACAACGCACATAAATCCCTTGTTCTGATTCCATGCTCATCAAGCATCTCCCTGATAATCCAGTTTTCAGTGTAGCTTATCTACAGGGAGTCTAGGTACTTATCAGACGAATGTAAATGTCAAGTCAGCCTCACAGATGCTTCTCATTTGAAACTGACAAAATGGCCTCTGTGAGGTCTCTTAGTATGAGTTGGCATCTTTATGTCCAATCATTCTGATTAACTGAGATAGGGCTGAAGGTAGTTTCTGAGTGCACAAGGCTAAGAGTCTGATCCTGGACTGTGGTGTGGTCACCAGGCAAATGAATAAATATTGCCTTGTGGCAACCTGTCTAGGTGACCAATTGGCTTTCCATATAAAAACACTTCTCATTCTTGTTGCCTGCATTCCTAAATCTTCTAGAGTAACAAGGGCCATATCAGAGATGTGCAGGTAGCATACCTAACTGCCTGGAGTACATGACAGCAGGTAAGGGAGCAGGAGCTAACCCTTCAGCTGAGGCTTGACTTTACCAGGTGGCTAAGGAAGGAAAGAGTTCTCCTGGAAAAAGACATTTCCATTGCAAAGAGCTGAACATGTGGGAAAACATGGGAAGAGCAGAGTTTGGAATGTCTAAAATATAGAGTATGCGTTGGAAAGGGATGGGAGATCACATGGGAAAATGTGGAACATGACAAAATTATGAGGAAGCTTGTAATTATTCCAATCAATTATACAATGTAGTCAGTGCCTACTATGCACTGGCCCTCTTATAGACCTTGGGATACATCATTGAATGCGTAATTGGGCCTTAGAGTGAAGTTAATGGAGACAAAAAAAGGTTTAATCAGAGAACTGATATGTTTTTTAGAAAGCTTTTCAATGTAAATAGTAACATGCAGAAGAGAGTTTACATAGCAGGCCTGAGGCTGTTGTTCTTAGGAAGGCTTGCTTACAACGTTGGCCTTCGGCTGGTGTCTGGGAACATGGATTTCAGGAAGGTTCCCAACAATCCCGAACTGATTATAATGGTTCACTGTGCCTAAACTGTTTATACAAACAGTGTGGTTTATGCTCAACATAAACACTTCTTGCCTTCTAGAAATCTGGAATTTTGGCATGTACTAGGCGGATGGCACCTACGTGACCAGTCACCAATGCAAACCTTGGGCACTGAGTTTCTAATGAGCTTACCTGGTAGACATTTCATATATTCTGTCACAATTCAATGCTGACGAACTTAAACTTGTGCCGTCAGTCCCCACAGGGAACGCACTCTTGGGAGCTTGTACCTGGTTTCTTCTGGACTTCGCTTCATCTGGCTTTTCCCTTTGCCGATTTTTCTTAGTATCAGTTAGCTGTAATAAACCTTAGCTGTGAGTATGACTATATGCTGAGTCCCACAAATCCTCCTGGTAAATCATCCAAGCTGGATGTGGTTTTGGGGACCTCCAACCCAGATAGATAGGAGGAGATCAAGACTGAATACGGGTGGAAAGGAAAGGAGTAGTTGACAACCAGAAGGAAACTCAAAAGTAATATTAAGAATTTTTAACAGGCTACTGGATGAATAGTATTACTATTAAGCAATATATTTTAAAATTCTAAGAAGCAGCAAACTTGGAGAGAAACGATTTACATTTTAAACCTAGTATATTTAGGTTAACTGTTGGATATCCAAATAGAGCAATTTAATAGGTAAGAAACATAGGCACAGAAACTGGGACAGAGACATTGACTGAAGATATACATGTAGGAGTCATAGGCACATAGGAGGGTATCTACTACATACCCAAAGAATATTTATAAAGTGAGGAGAAAGAACCAAAGATTTAACCATAGAGAATATCAACATTTAAGAGGTAGATGGAAGAAGAAGATCCTACAAAAAAATACAGTTGTAACAAACTTCAAGTAGCAGTATCTAATGCCACAGAAAAGTCAAGTATGGAGAGTTATCCAAACATTGCTCATGGGATTTGCCATATTAAAGGTCTCTAGAGACCTTGGAGGGAGCATCCTTACTGGAATGTATGCGGAGGAGCATAACAGAGGGAGAAACCAGCTAGTAAGTGAGCAGGAAATAAGAAAATGAGGACCCCCAAAATAATCAAGATAATGCCCTGAAGCACGGGGAGAGAGGGCTTTTTTTTTTTTTGTCATTGCTTACATACATATCTATATGAGTCTTGGACATATTTTAATTTTAAGGAAATAAAGCTAATAATAAGAGAAGTCTGAAGATAAAGGAGACCCAGTTAGGCTGCCGACACATGGCTGTATTCATATAGATTATCCTAGTTCTTAACTGATTAACAGAGGACAGTTGAATGGAATACCTTGGAGGTCCTGTGTGTGGCACACGTTGATGGACTAGACATCCCAGCAAGGCATGTGCTTACAAGCAGAGTAAAAATGAAGGTACGTGCACGTGAGATTCATCCTATTAGCGCACTCCAGGCTCAGGCATGAGCAAGTCTATCAATGAAACACACTTATTTCCCCATTAGCTTTTGCCCTCCTCAAATCTCTTGGGTCCTAAAATCCCCATTATGCCCATCCATATCAGGTCCTCAATAGCTTTCTTACTAATAGATTATGAGAAAATAAACACAGGCTTTCAACAAGTGCATTCAGAAATTCCCACAAAAATAGAATCCCTAAAGTGAGTCTTTCTCTTTCGGTCCTCTTACCTGATTTTCCACCCTCAGTTTTTTAGGTGATGAGCTTTGTGATCCAATAACTATTTTCTTAGTTGCATTGTAGTAAATCAAGTGTTTTTAATTGTAGTTTCTGAAAGCTTAATGAGGTTAATTTCATTAATCTAAATCATAAATCCATGAGTACTATGACCACATATGCAAGATTTTCCAGAACAGAACATATTTCCACATCTTTTTATCCTTTTCCCCAAAATTAAAGCTAAGTAAATGCATAATTAAATGTGATTTTATTATTTCTCCTTTATAAGATTATTCATATAAATAAATGCACAAACAAAAAAGCAAACTCTCAGACATTGGCCAGAAAATCAAGTCACAGTATCTGTAAAATACCGATCACTCTTTATTTCTGCCAGAATGTGGAATGAGGAAAAAGTAGAAGCCAAGAGGTCAAATTCAAATTCAAATGACCTCAAGCTAAATGACAAAACGTTTTAAAAACTTTTAAAAATCACCTACCCAGCTGCCATTGCTAGCATGAGATCTTAGAGAACATACCCCAGGCCGTGTGCCAAACTATTAGCCATTTATATGGAAAAAAATAAAACGTTAGCCATCTTCTCAGTATCACATGATCTACTTTTGTCTATGGTAATAACAAATTAACAAGAGCTAATATTCACAGTTTGCTGTATACCGGACACCATACTAACCACTTTACAGGGCTTGTCTCACATAATCCATAAGTCAACCTTATGGATGGATAGAATCAATATCCCAGGTCGACAGATAAGATAACTGAGGCTGGAAAGCTTGAGTAACTAATCCAAGATCCCACAATTAGTGGGTAAAGGAGGCGGGGTTTGAGCTCTGTAGTCTGAGACTTTATCACTCTGCCAAACCTCATGACTGCAAGGTGGGAAGGGTTGAGGTTTGCCCCGGCCTGGCAGGGATGGCTGGTATTTATAGGAACCCGGCATGGGAGTAAAATTACTTCCTTTCTATGAGGAGTGCCTATAGAGAGAGGTGGTGTGTTCCGGTTCAGTGGAGAGATTTTCTAATCACACGTCTATTGTGCTTTATGGTATACAAAACACTTCTGCGTACCATCTCATTGTCAAACCTCACAGCAATCCTATAAGATAGACAGGGCAAGCCTTGTCAACTCCATCCACAGATGAGGAACAGACTCCTGGGACATGGGCTATTGTTTGAAGTCATGTTGATGTGAACTGGCAGGACTCAGAGTCTTTAGTCTCCAAGGCTATGCCACTTCCGCTATAACACTCTACTTAAGTAGACACCTAGGGATCATCAGGATAGGATAAGTCAGACATCCACAGTGTACATATGCATTCAGCTCCGAAAGAAAACACTGATTAGCCTAAAAGGAAATGTGAGGGCTCAATGGCAAGTTTTCAGCTGACCTGGAGAAATGTAATATGTTCTGATTCTCTGCCCATAACTATTTCAGTTTTTCCTGCAACTCCTTGGAAGGACTCCCGAGCTTCCCACTCTAGGAAAGTGCTGACTTCAGCCCTGCAAGTGATAAGAAATGCCTAAGGGGTGCTGCTCTAGTGAAGAAGTCAGAGGAGAAAGAGCTGGCTGGCACACTGAGGCCCAGGGGCTGGGAGGAGCTGGGAGAAATGATGATGCAGCCTCTGACAAATGCTTTCCAGGAGTGATGGATGATTAAGAAAGGTTCCTACAGACAAAAAACCCGTTCTAAATGAAGTGGCACATTCCTGATCTATTATGCTGTAGTTGAGTCCAAATTTAAAATATGCTGTGCAATTGATATCTAGCTTTTCCCCTCAGCATTTGATTTCCAACTAAATGTATGTAAAAACAGATTTTGCCCTTTGCACTTCCCAAGTTACACTTTAGGAATGAAAGAAACAGAAAGGGGCAAAGAAAAGAAATTTTGAAGAAAATAAACGAAAAGAATCTTTCATGTAGCTGTAAATAAAAAGATCTTTTAAAAAAAAAATACCTAAAACAAAAATATGGATAAAAAGATTCACCTGGATTGTTTCTCTTTTAACTAGTGGAAAATAAAAATTCTTTTACTCATTTAGGCAAAAACCAGTGGATTTTCTGGCTTGATAATCAAGACTTCTTGAAAATGGGAAAGGCAAAGGTGTGAGAAAGCCACAATTCTACATTTAAATGACACATAAAATTTAAATGACATAGTCCACTAAAGGAGTGACAGAAAGCTGTTTCTGGTGTGAATGATAGCAGCAGCCTCAACCCTATGTATTCCTGGAGCATCGTCTGTATCCATCGCTATGCTGGGCATTCCTTAGGAGGAAAGGCTTTTCTACCCTTTACAAGAAGAGGTTTGGCTACCCCTCTCCCATTGAGCTGACACCTGTGGATGCAAGTTAATGAAGAATAGGGAACGTGAAATTGATGGGGGAAAAGGTCTATAAGGGGTGACAAGACTGAATTTGGGGGCAGAAACAGAGCCACAGATTTTATTTGTCAGTAAAGCAGGGTTTGTAATGTGGGGAACTCCTAAACACCTGAAAATACAAAAGTCACCACCAAGGGTCCCCCAGGCATTCTAGAAACTACTTTGATAGGGGATGTTTTCAGCTATGAATAAAAGAAACTACCCCTCAACCCCCAAAAATGTAACAGTGGCTTAAACAAATTTGTGTATATTTTGCATATATAACAAGAGGTTCCCAGTAGGAAATCTGGGGCTGATCTGGCAACTCTACGATGCCACTGGGGAGCCAGGCTCATTCTAGCCCTCCACTTCAGCATCACCATGTTTGCTTTTGTTTGCATGATCCCTCATTGCCATAAAATGACTGCTTCACAGCCACCATTGAGTTTGTTTTCTGGAGAAAGGAAAGATTGAACACTGAAGGATAAAAGGCATGTGCAAGCTGAGTCTGTCCCTCCTTAAAAGACCCTTCTGGGCCAGCCCCATGGTGTGGTGGTTAAGTTTGGCATGCTCCACATCAGCGTCCCAGGTTTGTGGGTTTGGATCCCTGGCGCAGACCTACAGCACTCATCAGTCATGCTGTGGCGACCCACATATAAAGTGGAGAAGGATTGGCACAGATGTCAGCTCACGGATAATCTTCCTCAATCAAAAAAAAGAAAAAAGACCCTTCTTAGAAGCTTTACCTAGTAAATTCTAATTTCATCTCATTGGCCACCCCTGGCTGCCAGGGATGCTAGGAAGTGTAGTACTTTTGTTTAGATGAAGCATGACAACCTAAACAAAATGGGAAACAAAAAGGGAAAGCAGGAGGGTGGATGCTGGGAAGGCAACTTGCAGCTTTGCTCCAGAGGGGAAGTGGCTGCTGTTCAATGTCATCCTCAAAGGTTAAGAATAGACCTCAGACATCTAAACATTTTCGTTAATCTTCATTAACCTATTGTGATTTAATTATCCATAACTTTATCAGCATCCTTTGAATCTTCGGACTTTAAAACAGGTTGCTTCCTGCTCCATAAAAATAACTCAAGGGGCCGGCCCAGTGGCGTAGCAGTTGGGTTCACGCAGTCTGATTCGTTACCCTGTGGTTCACCGGTTCAGATCTCGGGTGCAGACCTACGCACTCCTTGTCAAGCCAGGCTGTGACAGGCATCCCACATATAAAGTAGAGGAGGATGGGCACGGATGTTAGCTCAGGGCCAGTCTTCTTCAGCAAAAAGAGGAGGATTGGCGGCATATGTTAGCTCAGGGCTAATCTTCCTCAAAAAAAAGAAAAAAAGCTCAGGTCAACTACCCTTTATAAAGGTTGTAGATTTACCAAGCACTAGTTTTACAATATAAGAAATCTATTGCTAACATTTATTTAGTAGTTACTGTGCTTCAAGCATTGTATATATATATCTTATATAATCCTTAAAATATTCCCATTAATTAAATATTATTTTATTTTTGTCTGTTTTGTTGACTGTTGTATCCCAAAGCACCTATAACAGTGCTAATAACATCCCAATAAATATTTGTGGAATGAATGAATATCCATTTTGCAGACTGGAAATATGAAGCATAAATTAGCATAAATTTCGTAACATCTAAATTTAGTAAATGGCAGAGCCAGAGTAGAAACTTTTGTAGTCTGACTCTATAAGTTATGTCTTTACCCTATGACAGCTGATTTCGAGTAGAAATAAACAATTTTCTGATGGCAGGGCCCACAGTTTACTGTCAATTAGTATCCTCAGCTTCTAACACAGCGCTTGAAACATCTTAAGTGTCAATAAATACTTCTAATGAATTAACGATAGGCAGAGGAGCAGACAGTGACCAGTAGACCTACAAATCCCAAACTGATATCAGCACTGGGACAATGTGAGGAGCCTGACAAAGCCAGACAAATTCTTTCGAATACTCAAGCAACCTAAGCCTAGAAATCTCCAAGGAGATCATTCCTCAGTCTCTTTATGTAAAGATTTCCTTTGCTACATTTGAAACTTCACTTCCAAAAAGAAAAACTAAAAGAATAGGAAATATTACTTGAGCTAAAAATTTTAAAACAAGGTTGTTACCGTTTCAGCAACCTTGACATTTGCTGTTTCTTCTGCCTGCAACTTTCTTCCAGCAGATATGTGTATAACTTGTTCTCTTACTTTAGTTGGATCTCTGCTCAAATTTCATATCCTCAGAGGTACTATCCCTTACCCTTCTATCTAAAATAGTCCCCCTCCACTCTCTATCCATTTATCTTCATTTATTTTTCTTCATAACACGCAATAGTACTGGACAGTGTATTTTATATTCATTTCTGTATTGTCATCTTCCGAATAGATAGTAAGAGTCCTCAGAGCAGGATCTTTGCCTCGTTTGGTTACCACCACATCCACAGAACTTACCGTAGATAGCACTGAACACATTGTAGGATCTCACTAATTATTAATTCGGAGAATCAATGAATCGATGAAACTAATTCAAGAATGGCAGAAAAGAAAACTAGTAGAGATCAGTACACTCTGGAAAGTGATTAATGCTACATACAAAGATGACTAAGACAGATCAACTTCTATACTGTCAGTTATCAATTAAAATTAATATACTTTTGGTTCTAATCCTAAAAGAAATTCCTTTTATGAGCATTTTCCTCTCCTGGAGGAGGCGGTTTGTGTAGTTGTGAACTTTATCTTGTGGGTGCCATGGGAACAGCGTGCTTTATGCAATCAGTTATCCATTTTAAGAAAATCTCAAAAGTTGCCTAAAAGAAACAACCTCCAGAGACCCTAATTGATATCACTGGTGGTTTTCGATATAGTTCTGGAAATCATAAAGTTGAATATCAATAAACACAATGAGGAGAGGAAGCAATGCTATGACCATTCTGTCTTCAAGAAACAAAATCTTGATAATGCATCAACCATTTATCCCCTAACTAGACAGAGGAGAGTATGTGTTGTATTGAAAGAGTTTCATTTCAACAGATTGAAAATTTATAAACATAAGCAAGAACCTACCAGCTATAATTAAGAAATGAGTTACTACCACAATGGTTGTTGAACCATTGATCCCAGGAGTATTTTAAATAGGGTTTTTGATCCCTTTTGTTATGAAAATCTAGATGTAGATACATCTTACTCAGGGGTTGAACCATACGACCTTTTTAACACTGATATGGACCGAATTGTGTTCCCCCAAAATTCATATGTTGAAGCGCTAATCACAAAGTGATCCAGGTTTACTAACGTGGTAGTGACATGGTGGGTGGTTTCCAGAGAAAAAGCGGAAGCACGTATGTCACTTCTGCCACATTCTGAAGGCCAATGAAAGTCATTCCAGAGTCATGGAGTAAGGAAATAGACTTACTTCTTGATGGAAGAATCTGCAAGGTCACATTGCAAAGGGCTGTTAATTGTGGCCTTCAATGCAACCAGTTCACATTGGAGAATCTGAAAAAGCAATTTACAAAGTGAATGCGTGAGTGGAAATGAAAGTAGGAAGGGGGCACCTGTAGGGATAAATCAGGGCTGACGTCACTCAAGCATAATTATCATAATTTAAGTAATAGTTATACATATAGAGGAGAGTGGAGAGATTATTCTAATTCTCTTAATGAAAGAAAATTCACTTCTTTAAAGAAAATTTAAAGAAATTTAAATGAGAAGGATCTTAATTACATAACCTGAACATGGAGATTTTCACTCTCTGAAGTAAATCAATTCGTGTTGTGCTAAAATCTGTGAGTTTTCTTTTTCCCTTCCTGTTGTACGAATATTTCTTTATAATAATTCTCTTTGTGAAGCACAATAACTACCCAGCCGGCCTGCCAGTTCTCTCGGAGTGGGAGGCTGTCAAATGGTACATGAGAGTCAGGCAAAAATGCAACCATCTTTCCGCATCGTGACACTCATGAATCAGACCAAAAGCTTTTAGAAATGTGGAGACAATACCCGAGTTCTAGGCCTGAGTGTACAGAAACAGAACTGTCATGAGTACAGCATGTTCCCAGACACAGGAGATAAAAGTCAACAAAAAGTAAGCAGCCTTCAGTTCCTTTTAAACCTTCAACATGGTTGGGTTTTAGGGGTTTTTTTCTGGTTTGACAGTAGTTAAATGAAAAGTCACACTTATGCTCTTTGTAAGGAGCTTTTTCTTTTTAATCTAGAAGAAAGAAGAAATACGTCATTTAACAAAGCAAAATTTCTATGAGAAACACAATTATGATTAGTATGTATATTATATATTCATGCACATTCAAAAAAAATCCTTTATTTTCTATAATTTAATGTAAATTTTACTTTGTGTCCTAACTTTTCCAGAGAGGTGAAAATTTAATCTCAGCCAATGCAGTGGCCCCTCCAGGGAGCTTATGTGGTGCCAAGGTATTAGGGACCGAGAGGGGGCATCTGGCCCTGTTGGTGGCTGTTGACACTGGAATCCACAGAAATGCCCATCATCCCACCTGGGCCTCAGTTGTTGGCCCCTGAATATCACACTGCACTTTTCCTGGTTCTTGTCAGCAAGATCCCATCAGGTCCAGCAACTGTCTCCATTACTTCTGTGTTCCCATTAGGTACACAGAAATTATTATTTTTTCTTTCCACAGAGTGTGGAAATCCAAGCTAGTCTGTTTTAAGGTCCTGTATGCCGAAATACACTGTTCAGTCAATTCAGCTTTCTGAGGTCGTGCCCTTTCTCAAGGGCTTAACTAGGAAAGTAGACACGACACGTGTCTTTTCCCCTTTGGGGCCCCCACGAGTCCCTCTCTGGGGCTCAGTTGCAGAAGCAAGAGGGAGGACCTTTGACCCCAGACTAGTCATGTTCACCCTCATCACTTCCCGTCTGACTCTTTTCTCTCTTATATGTGAGGGAATCTTCCCTAGGTGGTGAGCTGGGGGGAGGGGAGGGGGCGGGACCAGGGGGGCGGGTTGTTCTTTCTCATATTTTCTCCTACATCATTCGTCAATATTATGAGTAACTTTGTTCCTCTGAGGAGAGAAAGTGAGTGTGATAGATTTAATTTAGGGCTTATTGGAAAAAAACAGCTTACTTCTTTAAAATGAGATCTGGACCTTTTTCTGTGTTGAACTCTAGTATAGATATGTTTAATACAATTTCACTGTCTTCTATTATTTAATAAAAATTAGAAACATCACTTTATTTATAAACATACTTATTAGCATAGTCCTCTAAGGAGCAGAAGTCAGAAAGAGACTTCTTTTTTTCTATTTGTCACTCTGCATTTTCCCCATAAAACTGCCTAGTTGTTTGAAAGGAGGAAAAGCCAAAGAGCAAAAGGAAATGTAAGGGCAAAAATATTCATTAGCGATTCAAAAATAGTATGCTTTCACACAAACCACGGTAATCATGTTTGCTTCACACAGAATTATTTTTCTCTTGGAAAATGTATTATTTTCTTTGACAGCGCAATCAGAGTTACATTATGGCAGTCTCATCCCAAACGTAGGTCAAAATCGATTCCATTTCATTAAATACTTTATAATTGATTCGAAAGCATGAGAGTAAGCGGTGGCAGTGGATGGTTTTGGGCTTAGTGAAAAAAGGAGATGACTTCTTGAAAGAGAGAGACCACCTTCTTTGTTCAATTCTAGTGTACATATGTTTAATGGTATTTTAATAAAAATTAGAATTATTTTATTTATAAAAAGACATAAACATAGTCCATCTTTTGACTATCCATCTATTCAGCTAATATATAGATTTATTTGGGGTGAACAGACTTCTCCATTATCACTACCCACTAGGATGAGACAACTAATACCACAAACAAGAATGATCTGGAAATACTTCCCACAGACTGTGAGAATTACATGTGCATTTATATATGTCAATCTTCATTCCAAGACTAAATAGCAATTTTTGATCATTCTAGTTTAATGTAATTCAGAGTTTATCAAACTAAAATTCTTAGTTTCTTGGGGGTTTTTAGTCATATTTGGGGAGTCAGCGAGTCTTCCTGATGGGCAAATATTAGTACTTTCTATGCCTTTTCTCCCTTTTGTTGATTTGGGTAATTAAACATTTACTGTGCTATCTTATCCCAGGGTCCCCTGAAAGCAGAACAGAGTTGGCTGCAGGTAGTTTATTTGGGACAAGATCAGAGGAAGCAGAAGCAAGAGAGCAGGGAGAGTGACATAAGGAAGGGGGAAAAGGCAGTAAGTGGTAACTTTTAGCTAACTACCACTTAGGACAATTCAAGTTGAAATCTCACTGAGGACCCTGTGAGGAACCGTGTGGAACACACCTCAGATTTACCTCACTGAAGGGCAAGCGAACAGGGCATTTATATGCCTATTCACATCCTCACAACTCCGCTCTCATTTCCAGCCTGCTGCTCTTCACAGGAGCTGAGAGCCTACTGTGGATTTGGAGACTCACAGAGAAGCCCATAGCAAGCAATGGAGGGAGGCGCTGGCAATGTGCAGAGCACCAGCTATATTTGACTTAGCGAATTCTCTAAAGCTGAGTTTTCTCTTTGAACAAATTGCGAGAAGTTTTGCTTTGTCTTCCTTTCAGGATCTAGTACTTTCTAGGATTTTTTCAGTAGTGTCAATTCAATTAGTCTTCGCCACACATTGTGTGATAGGCAAATGTACATCTCATTTATGGGTGAGAAATCAGAGGCTCAGTGAGGAAAATTAACTTTCTGGACCTTCAAAGCTCTTCACTGGTATTCTTTCCAATATACTCAGTTGCTTCTAGTGAAGTAAGAGATGTGAAATTTAGAAAGAACTTTGAAATTTGTGAAGACCTTTGGATTAAGCCATAGTGATTCAAACTATAAATTCCACCCTGTAACTTTCAGCCCTTAGGAAAATAAAAAGAGAATGTCTTAGTCATAACTTTTGGCTGTGACTGGCAGAAACCCAACTTAGGTAAAGAAGGAATTTATTGACTCAGGTAACCAAACGATGGACAGAGTCTTCTAGGTGACTTTGTTTCATTCTTTATTTTTTCTTGAGGAAGATTAGCCCTGAGCTAACATCTGCTGCCAATCTTCCTATTTTTGCTGAGGAAGACTGGTCCTGAGCTTACATCTGTGCCCAGCTTCCTCTACTTTATATGTGGGACACCTGCCACAGCATGGTTTGATAAATGGTGGGGAGGTCCATGCCCGGGGCCACCAAAGCAGAGTATGCGAACTTAACTGCTGCACCACCTGGCCAGCCCCACTTTGTTTCTGTTTATTGGTTCCCTTTGTGTCTACTATAAACCAACTTCTTCCCCAGGCTAGAGTGCATTTCCATCCTATTCAGAACCGGAGGTTCTGGAGTGTCAGAGCCCCCAGTCTAGATTAAAGAGAAGCTGGAATCTAGTCTCTCTAATCCAAAATTTGAAAATCCCAGAGAAGATCTCTGATTGGCCCAGCTTCAATCGGGCATGCATCTCTAAATAGATTACTGATACCAGAGAATCAGGACCTGCTTAAACTGTCAGGTCTACAGACTGCGGAGGGATTCAGAATGGAAGAATTTCTTGAAAAAAATAGAAGCTACAATTTGGGGCAGACAAGCAATTATTATCTGTCAACCCCCAAGGGGAAAAGAATGTGACATCTACTTTCTTAGTATTGATATTCATTAAACATAAAAACTTAAATCCTTTTTCTTTTTTTTTATTTCTGTCTTTTCATGTTTTTGTTAAGCATATTTGACCAAGTTGGCCAAAGTTCTCTGATTTTTTGACACGATTTAGGCACAACCACGATCTTAATTGAGGTAAGAAATCCTTACAGAATTGAGGTGCAAAATTATTTTTGTATTAAGTATTAGTTATTATCTATTAAGGTCTGGGCTCTTGCCGTGAGTGTTCCTCCAGTGAAATAAATGGAAACTAATACCACAAGAAGATTAAAATGCAAAAAAAATATACAATATTTAACGCCAGTCCTGTAGTTTGTATATTGTTTCTTTACTTTATTATCACCATTATACAATCTATAAAACACAAAATGAATTTTTTTCACCAAGCTCAAATTTCAACATTTTAACCAAAGGATATTTAAATTTTATCTCTAGTTTTCAGTTTGCACACATATTCGGGACTTTGAGTTAGCTGGAGTGGGACAAACCTTACTATGCCATAGCTCTTGGCCCCAGGGGAAGCAGCCATGGCCCATTTCTGCTGGATTTTTGGGTTTTTTTGCTTTCATATAGAATGGGAGTCTATCGGCAAGGTCTTCCAGAAGAATGACTGCATCAAACCAGTTAAACCCAGAGTGGGCATTTTGAAACCAGTGTCTCATAAGATTTGCTAAAAATGGAGTTACACAATGTTCTGCTTTCTTCTATCCTTAAAGAGATTCTGCCCCTGAAATGCAGCATTTCAGGCCCAGCAAGTTCCAGCAACTTTACAGGTCGGAACATCTCAACAAAGCAAACTCTGCTTCTGGCTGACAAATTCCCCAAATCAACAAACTAACAAAAAGTTGTTAGATTTGGTAGTAAGAATCAGGCTAAGTTAAACATTTTTTGGATGCTTGTTTAGCAAAATCTTACAAAGATTTCACCAAAGTAGTCCCTGAAATACCTTCAAACTTGCCGAGTTTAATGACAGCTACTCTTCCCTTTAAAGAGTTAGCCCTCAGATTTCCAATAGTTCACAAAAGCAGTTTTGAAAACTTTCCTCATTAGACATGGAAACACACTGCCCTCGAGCCTTGAAATGAGAAAATTTCCCTTCAGTGTAATTGCTCCAAGTGAAATACCACATAATATTAACCTACTTGGACATCCCGGAGAAGTTTTCAAGTGGCTCATTACCTCTGAAGATAGTCAGTGTACTTCCTAATGTTTTCAAAACTTGTGAAACAGGAAATGAAACCAGAGAGCCAGGTCTTCTAAAATAATCTAATATTCATGCTGGCCTCAGCAGAATCATCACTATTAATATTCACTGAGCGATCTCTGGCTGCCAAGTACTTCACACTTAGCAATTCATTTCATCCTCACAAACAACATTATTTTCCTGTTTTACAATGAAGAAAGCTGAGGCACAGAAAGAGTAAGTAACACGCCTGGTGCCACACAGCAAGAGAACAGCAAAGCCAAGATCCAAATCTCCATACTCTAAAATACTACATTGTTCTGCCACTTAAAATAATTCTGGCCTCCTGAGAATGACTCATGTGAGTTTTCTCGGGGATTTTTACTCTGTTGAATTGTGTCTTTTATGTGGGAAGAGGACAGGCCAGCTAAGAGGAGCTAAGTGGGGCTCTGCATTCAAGAAAGGAAAGAGGTTCTTTCTCGCTGCATCTTGTCACAGGTGTTCTTTCTTGCTACTGCATTCATTGTGCAGTGCACGCTATGGATGCTAAGCACATTTTTACTACAGATGCTACAGTATGTTGGACCTCTGACTGTCGTTTAATGTGTGAATGTGTTGAAGGCATCTGGTGATAAAGGGACATCGGCGACATGAAGAAGAGCCCCAAAACCTTAGACTTAGGAGGAGAATGCACAGGATGCATTCCTTTTAGTTGTGAAATGGAGTCTCAGTTGAGGGGCGCTTTGGGGTCCATTGTGTTGTAATAATATTGATCATATATTTTATTGATAATCTATGCAGGAACAACATTGGACATTTCGTATGCATTAATTTTATCTAATTCTTATAATACCTCTACAAGATGGCTATTATGGTCCCCATTTTACAAATGACAGCCACAGTGCTAGTCAGTAGCAGAGATAGAATTTTACCTTGTGTCTTTTTTAATCCGAAGCCTGTGTTCTTTGTTGTTACTCTAGTTTTGCACAAAAGGGAGTCTAAATTTATTTTTTACACTGATAAAGGAATTGCCCAATTTTTGTTGTGTGGTACTGTGTCTCAGGAAGAGATCTCAGACAACACAACTGCAGACAGGCCTAGGGTCTCCAAAGCAGGTCGTTAGGAGCCAGGAAACACCCAAGGACTTGAAGACAAGACAATGTGGCAGTGGGAAGGAGAGTCAAGAGGAGAGGAGAAGCAAGGCAGACAGCATGGCAGAAATACAGTCCTCGAAACTGAAGTCACCCAGGTTTTGCTGAGGCCAGCCTTTCGAGCTCCACGTTACTACAGGGTCAGTAACTCTTCTTACGCTCAACCTAGATTCAGCATTACCATTCAGATTCCAAGTTACAGCTAATGATCTTCTACGTCTTGATGTTGCTCCTTATAGGCTGTTGTTAAAATCACAGTAGGTTCAGTAATCAGCCTTTGAGTCTTCCTCTACAAGAGCACACCTGGCTGACAGCCATGAGGAGCTTAACTGGTGGTTCTGAGAGATTGCTTGACATATCCCTTTGTTTCTGTCTCTTTCAACCAATGAAACTCTCCATTTTTACCAAAATATGTCAACAGCAACAGGAGATATGCTCATTTGAAAATGTTTATGAACAGTCACCTTACTTCAAGATGGCAAACTAAAACACAAATGTTACCATTTAAAGTATAGCTTTAATACCTTCTCATAGCAAATACACAATTATTTAATTCCAAATACACGATTATTTAACTCTATTGAAAGTTATAGTGGAATAGACACTAAATGATTGTTGCTAAATGATGGATGCATTCATTAGGACTCTTTTCACTGTGAATCTAGAAACTCAACTGAAACAAAATTACACTTAGAAGGGGAAATTTTTGACTTGCCCAAGTGTAAAATAGATGCTGGCCTTGGGCACATTGGAAGCCAAGAACCTGGTTTCTTGGACTCAAGTAATGTCTTCAATGTCCACCTCCAACTCTAGTCCAACACATCTATGTGTGTTGTTCTCATGCTCCCTTCCTTCAGGCATCTTCCTCCACCTGGTTGTGTACAGTGAAAGAGGTGGTGATGAAGATCTCCCTGCAAGCAGAGCAAAATGCAAGCTCTCCTCTTCTTGCTTTAGAAGAGTCCCAGAGAAGGACTGGGTTTGACCCAGCCAATCACTTGCATACTGCTTTGGACCAATCACTACTCAAGGGAGGTTATTCTCTTTCAAATCCTTCCTCTTTGAAAAGCAGGACATTTATTTGGAATAATTTTCCTTTTCAGTTTCATTTCCTTTTCAGTTTTATGCATTTAGCATTCTTAAAAATATAAAACAGGGAGATTTCAGAGGAAAAATCATCCTTTTATTATTTCACATATTCCGATGCTTGTACAAATATGGTTACAATATTTTAAAAAAATATACAAGAAAGTAAAGAAACTTTGCTGAACCATAAGTACTCCATAATCTACATTGAAATTTTTGCCGCAGAAAGGCAGGTAGCTTAAAATATTGTTCTTTCACAAGCTGGTAGGAATATTTTGGACAAGAACTTAATTTACAGAATCATATTGTAGAATCTCAAACACAGCAACCAACATGTAAACATATAATGTCGCTTTGTTTTATTTCAGAATATTTATTTCAGAAGCTCCTTACGAACAATGATATTCTGGGAACTTTTGTTATAAACATATGCTTGAAAAACTGTGTGGGTGGCTCACCATTGAGTGGAAGTTCTACTGCACTTTAAAGCTCTGTAATCTTAGGAATGTTTTAATTTTCAAAAGCAGATGTTCTTCTTGACATATTCAGTAATATTTAGCATATACAAAAGTGCTGAATACATCACAATGACCAAATGATAGACTTTACCACCTTTGTAGTCTTCTAAAGCTTAAAGAAAGAAAAAACAAACAAAAAAAAAACCTATACATTATTTAGTTCAAGGTTTATATAAAATAAGAGAGCAAATCAAATTTATTATCCTTTAGGCTTAGAATTCTCTTGCAGCCTTCATCTCATAGTAATTCTAGGAATGGTGACCGTCACTTTTAGTGGAAACTAAAAATGTTTCAGAGAAAACACTTTTCTCTGAACAGTTTCTTTGTGATGTTCCCAGCATGCTCAATGAGTACTCAACACAACTTGGGTGATAATTTTTGCTTCTCTCTTGATTTTTTAAAAATAGAGTAAGACATTGATGAAAGATATTGAAGAGGAAAAATAACTGAAAAGATATTCTGTGCTCATGAATTGAAGGAATTAATATTGTTAAAATGTCCATACTACTCAAAGCGATCTACAGATTCAATGCAATCTCTATCAATATTTCAATGGCATTTTCCACAGAAATAGAACAAACAATCCTAAAATTTATCTGGAACCACAAAAGGCCCTGAATAGCCAAAGCAATCCTGAGAATGAAGAGCAAAGCTGGAGGCATGCCACAACCTGATTTCAAACTATATTACAAAGCTATAGTAATCAAAACAGTATGGCATTGGCATAAAAACTGACATATAGATCAATGGAATAGAATAGAGAGTCCAGAAATAAACCCACTCATACATGGCCAGTTAATTTACTACAAAGGTGCCAAGAACATACAACAGGGAAAGAATTGTCTCTTCAACAAACGGTGCTGGGAAAATTGGACAGCCACATGCAAAAGAATGAAACTGGACCACTATCTTACACCACATACAAAAGTTACCTCAAAATGGATAAAGGGTTGTACATAAGTCCTGAAACCATAAAACTCCTAGAAGAAAACATAGGCAGTAAGCTCCTTGACATCAGTCTTGGAAACGATCTTTTGGATTAGGCAACCAAAGTAAAATAAACAAGTGAGACTATATCAGACTAAAAAGCTTCTGCACAGCAAAGGAAGCCATCAACGAAAATGAAAAGGCAACCTACAGAAAATATTTGCAAACCATATATCTGATAGGATTAATACCCAAAATATATAAAGAACTCACAACTCCATAGCAAAACAACAAACAACCCTGTTAAAAAAAGGGCAGAAAGGGCCAGCCCAGTGGCACAGCAGTTAAGTTTGCATGTTCCGCTTCAACAGCCTGGGATTCACTGGTTCAGATCCCAGGTGTGGACATCCACACCACTTGTCAAGCCATGCTGTGGTAGGCGTCCCACATATAAAGTACAGGAAGAGGGGCACGGATGTTAGTTCAGGGCCAGTCTTCCTCAGCAAAAAGAGGAGGATTGGTGGCAGATGTTAGCTCAGGGCTAACCTTCCTCAAAAAAAAAAAAAAAAAAACGAGCAGAAGATTTGAATAGACGTTTTTCCAAAGAAGACATACAGATAGCCAACAGGTGCATGAAAAGGTGTCAACATCGTTAATCATCAGAGAAATGCAAATCAAAACTACAATGAGGTTATACTTCATACCTGTTAGAATGGTTATTATCAAGAATACTAGAAATAACGAATGTTGGCAAGGATGTGGAGTAAAGGGAACTCTTGTGCACTGTTGGTGGGAATGTAAACTGTTGGAGCCACTATGGAAAACAGCATGGAGGATCCTCAAAAAATTAAAAATAGAACTGTCATATGATCCACTCCTGTGTATTATCTGAAGAAAATGAAAACACTAACTTGAAAAGATATCTGAACCCCATGTTCAATGCAGCATTATTTACCCAATAGGCAATAAATGGAAACAACCTATACACACACACACACACACACACACACACACACACACGTACAATGGAATAGTATTTAGTCATAAATAAGAATGAAACCTTGTCATTTGCAAGAACATGTATGGACCTTGAGGGCATTTTGCTAAGAGAAATAAGTCAGACAGAGAAATGATCTCACTTACATGTAGAATCTAAAACAACAGACAGCTCATAGCTACAGAGAACAGATTGGTGGTTGCCAGAGGTGGAGGCTGGGGGTGGGCAAAGTGGGTGAAGGAAATTAAAAGATACAAACTTCCAGTTATAAAATAAATAAGTCATGGGGATGTGATGTACAGCATGGGGACTATAGCTAATAATACTGTATTGCATATTTGAAAGCTACTAAGAGAACAAATCTTAAAAGTTCTCACATGAAAAAAATTCTGTAACTATGTATGGTGAGGGATGTTAACTAGACTTATCATATTGATCATTTTGTAAATATACAAATATCAGATCATTCTATTGTACACTTGATATGATATAATGTTGCATGTCAATTACACCTCAAAAGAAAAAAAAAGGAAGAGGAAGCACATGATTTCTACCCTCATGCAAAAATGCAATCCAGTGTTCACGAGGTAAGTTTAAAAAATACTGCTATATACCTCCATCTCAATGAGCTAATCAAGTTTTTTCCTATTTTTAGCATAAAAAACAAATATCATCCACACATATAAATGAGAGGTGTCCAGTTTAAAGAGAGATATATCTTTATTTTAGGGACAAAAGAAGAGAATGATACAGAGACTTTTATAAATTTAGAATATTCATTCAGTAACTAGTTTCTGAACTCCTATTATATGTCAAGCACTGTTCTAGGCACTGGGGAAAAGTATGGTGAATAGAACAAGATCTCACTTTTTTCCATGAGATTTCAGTGTCATTCAACTGACATTGACCCCCTTTGTCAAGTGACTTAGCCAATGATCATAATAAAATTCCATCTATAAAGTACCTTATTGTTTAAGTAAGAAGCTTATTATGTATGAAAGAGATTCCTTTGGTCTTTAAATAGAAAAGTAGAAAAAAATTCAAAGGCCAAAATATCGGATGCAAATTGAATAATGAGAAGTGGCATACTGGCTTGATCAAAATATGAATTGCCAGCTTCAATGAGCTTCCTCTATGTTGAGAATCTCTTAGGAATGCCTTGTAGACAGATCAAAGAAAAGAAATATGAGGAACTCCGTTCTTTTCATCACTTTCAATGAGTTAAAAAAAGAAAACATGGTAGGATCCTCTCTAAACCTCCTTGCGTAGCTCAGTTCATGTGAACCTAAACAGCAAGATATCAAGGAAAAGATTTCTCATGTTGTATTGGGAAGGCGAGAACATCCTTGACTTTTATTTCTAAGATTAATATATATTTGGCAAGTGGGAGATTTCATAATGGATTCTAAGTTTCTCATTTTAGAACATTAGTATTTTCTAAATCAGAAGCCATATATGGAGACCGCAATGTGCTGACCAGTGATTTTATAGAGCTCTCATAGGTTCCTGTGGATAATTCCTCTGCTAATGTCTCTGAAGGTCACTGGAACAGGGATACTATCATTTCTCAGTTTCAAAAAATATCCCCTGTCCTGAGTGTGTCACAGAATATGATGGCTGTCCCTTATTTCCCCATTCTCTCTTCAATCAACTCATCTGTGCCAGCTCAGCAACAACATTCCATTCTGCAGCCATGAGTCTACAGGGACTGGTGAGATACGCCAACTCAAACTTCTGCCTGGACCCCCAGCCCTCTAAAGAGCTACATACAAAACAGGAACAAACGAAGCCATTGCAAGGAGACTTGGTCAGACTGACTTAGTCAACAACTCCTGGGATAATTCCTTCGTCAGTAATGGAGATATGAAGAAAAACAATGTTTTCAATTCCAGTACAAAGTTCCATTTATGTTTTATGTCACACTCCCTTGTATCATTATGAAATAATAAAATTTTAGCTGCATGATCCTAGGCAAGAAGCTTTATAAACTAAGTACTATCTCAAAATACCTAACCTGAAGGACTGTTGCAAGAATAAAATGATAGAATGTATTTAAAAACATTATCACAGTGTCTGGTAAACAGAGCAACCACATTTTACCCTCCAGAGGGCACCATTCACATTGATTTCTGTGTATGGAGACCCCTGGAACTAGGCAGAGATGTGATATACTGGCAAATATTAATATTAAAAAAATAAGCACATGGTAGGCACACAGGATGCTCTATGTAGACATTCTTTTTACTTTTCTCTATACATCAGGAAATAGTACTAGTGATGAAGCTGTTATCTGCTAAAGGTACCAGTCTCTGATGACACACTTATCGTATGTGAAGGATCCATTCTGAGAAATGATGGTGTGAATTAACTCAAGTGATACATTGTGTAATTATCGCATGATTCCTAGCGAACTGTGCTCTGGGCATCCCACTCCAGACATTTCTCTTCTACTCTCTTCAATCCTCTCAAGTCATGGCATGTCTCCAACAAGAGCTCTTTTCATCTGCTATTCGTATACATTTTGCCAGTACTTCCGGGGTGCTGGGATGTTTCTGATGCCCTTCAGAATGTGATCCCTTATTGCTTACTGATATCTACCCCTAGTTTTCTTCACTATTTCTTTGAAGGGAACTACAGCCTCCAAAAAAGATGCATAATAGTCTTTGGGGTTTTTTTTTCCCCAGCAAATGTATCATTATTATTTACCTAGGCAGCCTTTGCAGTTCAAGTATATTCACTGTATCAGAATATACAGAAGAAAGAAAAACCACAACAAAGGAGAAAATATTATGACGGAACATTCAACTCAGGATCGCACGTTAGAGTACTCCCCTCCAGAAAGTGCGCAAAGAACCTGCCCCACCAATGCTCAGAGAACGCAAATTACACAAATTAGCCATGTACTGACCGCTGGTGGGAGTATAAATTAGTCAAGCACATTGGAAAGAAATTTGATGATACCTATTAAAATTGAATTTAAACACATCTTACAATTCAGCAAGTTCACTCAATTAGACACCTTGGAGAAACTAGCACATGTGCACAAGGAGAAATAATTAGAATATATACTTCAATGTTGCTTCTATCAGTGAGAAACTGGAAAGAACCCAAATATCTATCAAACAAGAATGATAAATTGAGATATATTCGTACAAAAGAATGCTACACAGCAGATAAAAATCAATTAACTAAAGCAACACAAATAAACATGGATAAATCTCAAAAATATATTCGTGAGTGAAAAAGCAGCTTCCAGTATTCATTTAGTTTTTTTCAAGAGGAATTTATTAAGCATTTTCTGTGTCAGATACGCAAGATTGTTCTAAGTTGTAGTTATTCAACAGAGGGGAAATAGGCAAACTCTAATATCTCAAGGAGTTCACATCCTCATGTGAGGAAAAAGAGCCACGATGCAAATAAATAAAAATACAACACATGAAGGGTAAAAAATGAGTGAAGAAAATTAAAACAGAATGAGGGCATAGAGACTGAAGGGACAATTCTGTATAGCATAATCAAAAAGAAATTTTGATAAAATATTGGTTGAGCAGAGAGCTGAAGGTGATGAGGGAGCAAATAGGGGGAGTACTTTCCAGGAAAAGAGAGCAAGCAGAAGCCCTGGGCTAAGGCTTTGGTATGTTCCAAGACTACTAAGGAGGCCAGTGTGGCAAGGGAAGGAGTGGTAGGAGATGAGCCTGAGAGGCAAGAGAGCATAGGGAGGTCAGAGTAAGGACTTTGCTTTTGTTCTGGGTAAGACAGAAAGCCATTAGAGGATTTCAAAAAGAAGAGTTACCTATGTGACTTATTTTCAAAGAATCACTCTGAGTGCTAAAGGACCAACGACCAAAGCTGAGAAACCAGTTAGAAGGTTTTAGCAATTTCTCAAGGGAGCGATGATGATTGTTTGCATGAGGTTCGGGGCCATGCAGGTGGAGATAGTAGCTAGATACTGGATTCTAGATAGAGACACTGACATTTGCTTATGGGTTGGATTTGGGCTGTGAGGAAAAGAAAGAAGTTCTGGGTTATTCCATGGATTTTGTTTAGAGCTAGTAGAAGAAAGGAATTTCTATTTACTGAGCTGGAGAAGACGGTAGGAAGTACAGATTTGGGGGTATGGTAGGCCAAATAATGGGCCTCCAACTACAGAACCTGTGACTATGTTACCTTGCATGGCAGAAGGGATTTTGCAGATGTGATTAAGGTAAAGAACTTGAAATGGGGAAATTATCATGCATTATTCTGGTGGGCTCAATATAATCACAAGGTTCCTAAATGAGGAAGGCATGAAGGTCAGAATCAGAGAAGGAGACGTGACACCAGAAGCAGAGGTCAGAATTATGCGATCTCTGGCTTTGAAGATAGAAAAGAGCCAAGAAGTGCAGGTGGTTTCTAGAAGACAGAAAAGGCAAGAAACAGATTCTCTACCGGAGGCTTCAGAAGAAAAATAGCCCCACTGACCCATTTTAGCATTTAACCTCCAGAACTGCAAGATAATAAGTTTGTGTTTAAGCCACTAAGCCACTAAGTTTACGGCTTTTAAACGACCAAATTTGTGGTAATTTGTTACAGCAGCAATAGGAAACTAATACAAGGGAAATTAAGAGTTAGGTGCCTGGTATATTGCAACATCCAAGCGGAGAGGACAAGAAGTTGGATATATGAACTTGGAGTTTGGGAAGAAGACTAGGCTGAAGATATAAATTTTAGATCATCAGCCTATGGATGGTGTTTAATTCCTTCACATTGGATGAGATCATCTAGGGAGGGAGTATAGACGGGGAAGAAAATGGTCAAAGAATTGAGCCTAAAGGTAACTCCAATGAAAAAATGGAGCTAGCAAAGGAAAAGACTGGCCAGGGGGCTGGCCCAGTGGTGCAGCAGTTAACTTCACACGTTCCCCTTTGGCAGCGTGGGGTTGGCTGGTTCAGATCCCGAGTGCAGATCTACACACCACTTGGAAAGTCATGCTGTGAGAGGTGTCCTACATACAAAGTAGAAGAAGATGGGCACAGATGTTAGCTCAGAGCCAGTCTTCCTCAGCAAAAAGAGGAGGATTGGCAGCAGATGTTAGCTCAGGGTTAATCTTCCTCAAAAAAAAAAGAAAAGAAAAGAAAAAAGAAGAAAAAGAAAAAAAAAAAGGAAGAGTCGCTAGAAGGACAGTGAAGGAGGGCTAATCCCTAGAGTGTTACCCTCCTCAAGAAGAATGGAATGGATGTTTCTGTCAAATGCTGCTGATCAGTTGAATAAGACGAAGAAAAAGAAATAATTATTGAAGTGGTGCCTTTTATATAACAATACTATTTACTTTTTTATACCAATGTTCAAAATAAAAATACAAAAACCATGTTTGGAAATATACACCAAACTCAATGTAGCATTAATTCTGAGGAGATACAGAAGTAAAAGAAGGGAAAAAATAGGTTCGGGGAGCAGTAGACAGGATTTTCAACTGAATCTATATGTCTTACTTTTAAAAATAGATCTGAAACAAATATAGAATATGTTAGGATTTGTAAAACTGGTGGTGAGCATGTATGTAGGGGTTTATTATATTGTATTTTCTGAACATTTTATTATTTCATAATTGTTAAAAGGCATGCTAAAATGGATTGTTTTGTATTTATATGCATATATATCAAGTATATATGTGTGTGCTGACATATGTTTATATATACAAAATATTTCAGAGGCAAATAGCATAACAAATACTAGAAGCTATGTCAGATGGCATGTGCATATAGTCTATACTAGGGTAAGGACACAAACACCCCTTTTGAGCCAGCCCTGATCCAGGGGCCAACAAATCACAAAACTTGGTGCCCACTTGGAAAATCAATGCTATTTCAGGGACAAGGTGTTTAGAACTAGGCAGAAAATTATAGTAAAAGTAATTTCTTATGGTTTCAGAAAAATTAGATATGAATATAACAATTAAACACAACATGGTGGAGAACACAGGAGACCAAAAGCTGTTACATTCCAGAAGAACAGTTGGAATACGTGATCTTGATGATTTTTTTTCCCAGTTCTATTAGAATAATAGTAACAGAAAAAAGTGTAACCCTGTCACCTGGTGTTAGGTATAATGGCCTGAAGCTTAGACATATATGTGTGACATTTGTGGTATTCGTCATTAGGAAAATGCAAATTAAGGTGAGATACCACTACACCAGGAGTCAGGAATTTTTTTCTGTAAAGAGCCAGATCATAAATATTTTAGGCTTTATAGGCCAGACGGTCTTTATCACAACTACTCAACTCTGCCATTCTAAAGCAAAAGCAGCCACAGAAAATTTATAAACAAACGGGCATCACTGTGTTCCAATAAAGCTCAAGTGCAAAAGCAGGTGGTAGGATGAACTTGGCCTGCAGGCCATAGTTTGCTGACTCCTGCGCTATAATCTCTAAAAAGGCAAAAGTTAAAAAGAATAACTGTACCAAGTGTTGGTAAGGATGTAGAACAACTGAAATTCTCGCATACTGCCGGTGGAAGGGTGCCATGATACAACCACTTTAGAAAACACACACCGACTACAGGACCCATCCAATCCTCTCTTAGGTATTTACTGAAGTAAAATGAAAGCACAAAGGCTGATACATGGCTTTCAGAGTAACTTTATGTGCGATAACCAAAAACTGGAAACAACCCAAATATTCATGAACCGGTAAATGGATACACAAATTTCAGTATATCCATACAGTGGACTAATACTCAGCAATCAGAAGAACAAACTATTAATACACACATAATATGGATGCAGCTCAAAAGAATTGTACAAAGGGAAGGATGCCAAGCAAATAAGGAAACATACTGTATGATTCAATTTATATAAAATTCTCCAACCATAAATTAATCCATAGTGACAAACAGCAGCTCAGTGGTTGCCTGAAGTTAAGCGTGGAGGCAGGGAAGGATGAAAAAGAAGGATTACAAAAGAGTATATGGAAATATTTGAGAGAGATGGAAATGTTCATTGACTTGACTGTGATTGTGGTTTCACGGGTGTAGACATATATCAACATTTATAAAACTGCAACACTTTAAATATGTGCAAAAACAATTGTGGCTGAGAGGTAAAAGAGGGGTAGTACAGAGAAGTGATTTCTCTCAGAGAGCACCGTGAACGAGCCTACATCTGACCCCTTTCCCACGCAGTCTACAGATTATAGTTAGGTGTCTCCACTGAATCAAAGATATCAGTGTTCAGATTTAATTTTAAAAAGTTACTAAATTCACAAGCAAAAATGAATTATACAGGATCTTAGTAATAATATCTTGTATGTAGTCTTGTATACAAAGATTCCAGCAAAGCTGATGAACAAAATTTGTATTGTAACAAATTTTTTCTGTTTAATATCAACTTGGCTACACTAACAGGCTGAATTCTCTGTGGTTTTCAAATAGTGACAATGGTAACTCGTACTTTAGGAGTTAAAACCAATATTATAACTATGCTGAGGGATCAAAGGGAGTCATTGTCATTAAGATGACCATGATAATTCAGTGACAGAGACTTAAGCAAACTTCAAAAAGTTGATATACTTGTTTTATTAGAAGCGTGATGTTCTAAGACAGTAGATTTTAGGGATTTTCCTGCACAAAGTCAGAGTTCCCATGTTCTCTGAATATAAACATTGAAAATTGATCATGTAGTTTTATAACAAAAACAACACAGATCATCATCTCATTGTTTTCTTGAATAAACAGCCAGCCTGTGGCTCCCTGAGGTCTGACCCCTGCTGCCCTACCTCAGGGCCTGGCACCATGTCTGACAACACACAGAGGGTGCTCAGTAAATGAAAACAGTGGTCTCCTCTACAACTGTCACTTAAAAAGTACCACACTGAACTTTTAAACTAGTTCTACCTGAAGGCAACTGCAAGAAATGTTTAATTATGCCTAATATAAGCAATCAGTAAGTGCATAATCTCTGAAAACCAGTAGCTTTAAAGAAAGAAGTCTAAATAATAATAACAATAGTCTTAAGAGTATTATCGCAATAATAATGTTACCAATAACAAGAATACTATTGGACACTTACCATGTGCCAGGCACTGTGCTAAGCACTTTACAGATGTCTGTCATGTCTTTTACTCCTCACATGACTGTTGTGAGGTAGATATTTCTGTTATCCTCACTTTAGACTGTTCTCACCTATTAGCTCGTGTTTGTACAGGGAACAGACCACATCTTTCTTGTGCTGCACCCAGCACCAAGCATGGTTTCCCAACAGATATTTGTGAGTACCTTATACTATTGACTAGGGAAGCTCTGTACCAGGCCCAGCGTTCCATACCTTGTAAACAGCGAAGTCAAGACTCAAACTTAGATCATTCAGACTCCAATTTCCATTTGCATATTGCTCTTTATTTACACCACTGAAAAATTAAAAACAACCTAAATGTTCAATGGTATAGAAATGGTTAAATGCATTTTGTTATGATAACTCTACAGAGTAATACACATGCATTAAAATGTTAATTTTAAAAACTATACAGCTACATGGGAAAATGCTTATACATTAATGAGAAAAAAGAAAAAATTGTATCTCTGCTTTGATTATGTTTATGTAAAAATGATGTATACATATTAATAAGACCTAGAAGGAAGTAAAATATTAAGCAATTTTATGGTGGTTGTGGATGTTTTTAATTTCCATTATTATTATTTAATATAGCCTTCTAAAAATTACTTTAAAAAATAAGAAAAACAGTAGCATAGGATATGCTTATATTATGTGGAAATTGCATTTTAGCCAATGAGTTTGCATTTAAACACTACTTCAACCATCCCTATTTCAAAATGAATGCGATATATTAGTTTTGAACAAGTAAGAATTAAGTTAAAATCCCCGCCTGTGCTTAATGCGTAGTGTGGGGGAGGCTTAGGGATTCTAACATTCCCAAGGTAGAGAAAAGCGGCTGATAAGCCTTCCCTGCCTTCTCAAGGGGTCATACTCCTAAATGTCGTCTATTTCTTTGCACCAGATCTACAAAAGTCTACAGAGTATTAGCTATGTTAACAACACTTTGCAAGACAGGGAAATTCTAGTAACCAAATTTCCCTTATGTCTCCATCTTCAACAGCAAGTTTAACACCAAAATGATGCTCCCTTCATTTATAATCTTCAGGTAAAAGAGGCGTTCAGGCATTCAGAAGGTCATATTACCATGTATTTCTGCCTCTCTCTTCCTCCCAAATTTAAGAGACTTCATTCCTTATCCAGTCACCACAGCCTTAGATCACTGCAGCCTCCAACAGGAGAGAGACATCACTACCAACAGATATGCATTGGGCACCGGGTTACAGCTCCCAGTTCAGAGCATTCGAATCCTAGTTCCGTCACTTATCGGCTTGGGACCAGAATTGAGACAAGTCATGTAACTTTTCTAAACTCCAGTGTTCTTGGCTATGAAATAAGCACCGTAATGGCATTCAACATTGTGAATTATAGAAAAGATTAATTGAGAAAATGTAAATAAAGTGCCTAGCCCATAGTAAGTGGTCATTAACGTTAAGTATTACCATAATAGTCATTAGCAGTATTGCCGCTCCTTATCAAGACCCTCCAGCAACTCTGGGATGCTTCCTGCTGACTTCTAAAGCTCTTCACCGTGTCTTCACCATATTTTCATTTGCCTAGTCTCTATTTATATCTTCTTATATATATTTTTAGATTATTTCTTTGCTCTCTCACCTCTAAGCATTACTCATACTTGAAATCCTTCACGAAGCTTTAATAGGTATACAAAAAGGATTTTCTTAATGAATGGATAAATTTCACATCTTTTGCTCAATCTTTAAATCTTAATTTAAGATTTAAGCAGTTTTCCATTAAAATACAGTGCCTCGCTGAGTATTTGACATCAGAAGCCCCTCCAGTTGAGGTACTGAATAAAAAAAAAATCTGACCTTTTGTTGGAGAGAATGAATTATTGCCACAGTCAGATTTAAAGGATGCAGGAGTGGTGGTTTCCATTTATCTCTATTTAATCCATTAGTCTGACCTGTGCAAAAACCAAATGGATCCTGATGGATGACAGTGGACTAACACAAACATAATCAGTGTTAGCCCCAGTACAATTGCTATACCAGATCTGGTATCTTTACTAAAGCATATGAATACAGCCCCCCTTTTGCACCCATTGATTTTGTGAATATGTTCTAGTCAATATCCATCAGGAAAGGAGATCAAAAGCACTTTGCATTCACTTGATATGGACGGGTAAACCTTAACAGTCTTGTTGTAGGGCTATGCTAACTCTACTGCTGTCTATCACGATAAATTATGAAGGGACCTGAACCATCAGAACACTGCAGCATATCACATCAATACACTATATTGATGACATCATGTTAATCAGACCTGTTGAGGAAGAAGTGGTAAGTACTCAGGATGCATCAGTAATCAACATGCTCCCCAGAGGAAAAGAGACAAATCATACAAAGATATTGGAGCCCATTCTTTGGGTCCATTGATCTGAGGTGTGTTGGGACATTTCCTTCAAAATAAAGGACAAGTTATTGTATCTTTCATCAACTATCACTAGGGACCTCAACGTGTGAGAAGGCCTCTATATATTTTGGAAGCAGCAAATTCCATACTTGGCAATACTGCTCAGTCCATTTATCAAGTGACACAGATACTATAATATTTATTGAAATGGAATGACAGAGGCCAGGTAACCAGATCACTGTCTTTAAAAGGGCAGTAGGGTGTAGGAGTTAAAAACACAGACTTTGGAATCACCTTATCCATATTCAGAACTCAGCTCTGCCACTTACCAGCTGTGTGAGCTTGAGGAAGTTACATTGCCTCTCTGATCTTTAGCTTTCTCATCTGTAAACTGAAAATAATAGTACTCACCTATAGAGCTGTTGTCAGGACTATTATGAGTTAATACGTCTGACACAGATAAAGTTAGATATTATGTTTGTTATATTGGAAATGCCTCCAGTAAAATGGGCTAGATATTTGGGGAAGTGGGAGAGAAGGAGAAGACCAGAAGATAATTTCAAACATTTGTGTTCATGGGCTCTTTTTAGCGAATGGGATGAAAAGGTTAAGTATTACTTTGACAAAAGAAAAAGTGAAGGCTTAGTTCTTAAGTATAATGCATGGAGAAGTAAGGTCAGAGTGTGATGGAGAGAAAGACATACCTGGAGATGGGGAAGCAGACCCACACAGAGAAGAGATGGAGGTGACTGGAAGACATGGGATGAGTGATCATCACCATGAGAGGACAGGGAGGAAGGACAAATTAGAACGATCTGAAAGTTGGAAGGAGAAAGTTAGGAAGGCTTGAGAAGACCAGAAATATATTTCAGGTTGCAGAGTGTACGTGTCAGTGAAGAATAAACATCAGGACCTTTATAGAACAGACAAAACAGTTGACAGGAAAAAGAGAGATTCAGACGGTCCCTGTGTTGAGAGAATTTTAATTGAGAAGAGCATTCTGTTCTGGGCATCCTGTTCTTGCAACTACAACTATCAGCACTCTGGTAAGACTATGAGAATTGAGCAAGGTGATTAACAAAGAGAAGAGGTAATCAGAGTCACCGAGGAAATAATTGTAAAAATAGTAGGCAAAAGCACGTACACATGATCCAGTAGTCAGCAGGAACCAAATAAAACTGAATATATTCAAGCTCCAAGCACACCCAGTCAATAAATATAATCTTCCTCATGTCATTGTTTAATGATTCCCATTGGAGTGGGTTTCAACAGGGACAATGTGTCCAACGTTGACATGTGCATAGAAAATGCACAGTTGGAAACCAGAGCTGTATCAACGTCTGAGCCCATGATGATCAGATGATAATTTTGACCCTCTAACATTGTCTAAATGGGCCCTAAAAGACTCCTTGTGTTCACATCCCAGCTCCAACACTATGTGTGCAAACTTAGACCTTGTTTAACTTCTCCAGGTCCCAATTCCCTCATTATAAAATTAGAATAATAAAGGTACCTATTTCATAGGATTCTTATAAAAATTAGATGAGTAAATATATGTAAAGTGCTTATCCCAGTGCCAAGCACAGAGTAGACAGTATATAAGAATCCACTAGTGCAATCTTTGTAAGAGATGCCACCTCCCTTTCCAACTCTCCAATTAGATCCCTCTGTTACATCTTCGTTTCAACATGATATATTTAAAGATGAAAGTTTTAAATTATTTCAAAGTGTTCTTTTTCTTAACAACTATTTTATTTGTTTATAAAATTTGTTTATAAAATAGATAAAATGATAAAATAGATAAAAATGAGGGGAGGGGAGACAAAGGGGAGCTGAGCCATCACAGCTGTTTCCAGCAGTGGCTGGGCGTGGTCAGCACTCCAAAGTCATCAAATAAAAAACATTTCAACACACTGTCACATGTGCCAGATTCGCCATGTGGGTTATAAAGACCTAAATCTCTTCACATAAAAGTCTTGCATTTGTGTTAGTCCTACAAGAGCTAACACACATTAATTGCATCTCAGAATTTTATTTTTATTTTGGATGAAATAGGTTTCTAGAAGAGAGAGGCTTGAAAAACTGTGCTTCTGTTCTCCCCAGCAAAGTCCCAAACAATAAATTAAGGTGTCATCTCAGAGGACCCGTCTTCCAGTGCCGTAGAGACTCCTGGAGGCATTTTTTTCAAAATAACAGGGACTGCATAAACAAAATACTCTCTCCAAAGTGGTAGAGATAGAGGTTTCTGAAATGGCTGCTCATTTGGTAAAAGCCACCAGCCAAACTTTCTCCCCTGACAAACACGCACCTCAGGGACACAGCCCTGTGCTAGGTGCCACTGAGTAGAGCCTGGGGCTAGAGATGTGATATTTCAGTAAAAGAATGTTCTCATCAACAAATGCCCTCCAAACCCTAATGGTCATGAGATAGAGGTACTACCTTATCTCTGAACAATTTAGAGTTTTATCCTGTTCCAAGGATAAAAAATACTCAAGCAAAATTTTCCATGGTCATTCACAATATCAAAAAGCAAAGCCCTGAAACATCACTTTTTCTGGCCTAAGGCAGTCTCAATGTTTTTCTCTAACATGGCAATTATCGTCTTAGAATATTTCTCTCCATTAGTTGCATAATCATTAAATAATTACTAAGGATCTAGCCTTAGAGGAAAAACTCATCTAAAGAGATATTCCCTAAAGATTCAAAATCAGTCTAGATAAAGGCCAATAATAGAACTGGATCCAGATGAGACAGGAGTCAGAGTATTAGCTGGTTATAGAGAGTATTTGAAATAATTTTATAATTGCTGGGAAGACTTTGTTGTTTCCTCCTGGCAAGACTACTTGGGGGCACCCAGAATATGGCAATAGACCTACCTGATAGATCAAGTCAGTAGTCATTCATTCCATCCTCTTTAACCGAATTTCACATGCCTCATGAGTTTGAGCCATCCCAGGATACATGGTAATATATGTCTGCTCACCAACCATCCACAGCTTCTCGCGGGTGTCTCCCATTTAGCGGCCCCACCAGTCCTTATTCCTCCACCTCCCTGATCCCCTGGTTCCCATTTCACCTCCATATATTGGGTCTGATTCTCCATTAAGCCCCTTGGATTGATGCCCCCGTCACTGACCTTCAGCAGACTTCCAGGACACCACTTCCTGTTTCTGTGCTCTAGCTTCCCATAGCAGACGCCCAGCCATGTGGCATCTTCCCAGGTTTATTCTGGCACAAGCCTGACCTCCTTCTGACCAGGAGAATGAGATGGGAATTTCAAACAAACGCTGGGATTTCAGCAGGCCAGATACAATATGATGCCCAAACAATAGACCCATCTCCAACCAGATTTGAGGCAAATAATCTGTGGCCAACAGGGTTCCAAGAGATGTTGACTTTTAAGCTGCAGTTCACAAGTGACAAGTGGTGTCGATCTTTGTGCAGAGGATATTAAGCAAGTTCGTGAGGATCAGGGCCAAGACTTTAGTCCTTCTGGAGAGGGAGTTTCCTAGAAAAACACTCTACCTCAGTTCTAGGTTGGAGGGAAGGAAGAGACAAGACAGTTATAATAACTGTACCTGGAATATTGGGATTGAGGCTTTAACCCCAATTATAAGAAGTGGGGCACACAGGTCCAGGTCATTTGGTGCTAGAAATGTCAGTGACCTTGATCCATTACTACAGTAAGGAAAGAACAATCCAGTTGCAATGGAGGTGACAATAGAGACAGGAGGAGCTGTTCCCAAGCCTGCCTGCGCCAAGATGTTTTTCCTCCAGTCCCATCCTGTTTCCTCCCACTCCTGATTCAGATGGTAACATCTAAAGTAGAGAAAGATTTACTCAGAGCTGCTGTCAAACTCCCACCCAAGCGTGGGTTGCCAGTAGGCAGAAAGGCTTATCTCTTGTGCAGTTCCCATGGAAAGAGAAGTTTTTCCCTGTTTTATTGTTTGGTTTAGTCAGACAGATAGAAATCTCAGATGATGCTGATATGAGCAATGAAGTAATTTATAAACTGTTTGCCAGAAAATTGATCTTCCTGTAGTCTGCCACACTACATACAGAGACATGCTCTAAGCAATCGGCTCACAGATAGTAAGTGCAAAGGGGAAATTCTTCATCTTAGATGATCTTTTACCCTCAGGCTTTAACTTCTCTGCGATGGTGACCATCACTTCCTGGTTGACCTAGGGCATTTGCGCTTTGAGCACTGAAGCTCCCACATCCCTGGAGAATGCCCAGTCCCTAGCTGGAGATCAAAAACCTGGATCGGAGCCTTCCTGTACCACAGATTAGCTGTGTGGTTTGGGGCATATCAGTTGACATATCCTGTCCTCAGATATAATCTAAGGCCACAATAAGACCCACACAAAGCATTCCCTTCATCTTTTACTGTATCAAAGTTCTCAATCAAGGAAGAGGCACTAACACCAAGCAAAACAAACCCTGAGAAGCGTCCAGATTTCCCTTCTTCTTTGCTCCCTTTGTTAAGAACCGCAGAGAGAAGGTCGAAAAACAGGTGTCAGCAGCAATCAAACAGCTTCAAATGTTTCATTATTTATGAGGAAAAGTATTCACTTTTGGTATGAATTTAATATGCATGCCAAAAATGCTCAGTTTCTCATTTACAAATATATTTGCTCAGCTGGAGCAAGGCATTTCTCCTACTCCAGCACCCTCTAGCCTTCCTGTTTTACCAAAGGGAGATAAAAAAGCTAAGAGACACTTATTAAGGTCGTAGCCCAGGAACTCAGGCCCACTAAAAACTTGAGGTTTAATCATAAAATACAGATTACTTCCCCTCCCCCATGCCTCATTCGATGATTAATTTTAGGTGTTAACCTGACTGGGCTGAGGGCCCAGATAGCTGGTGGAACATTATTTCTGGGTGTGTCTGTGAGGGGGTCTCTGGAAAAGATTAGTATGGACAAATAAAAATGGCAAGCAATAGGATATATTGGAGTATATGAGGAAGCCATTTGGTATAAACCTAATTCGGCCTGACTTTGTTTTTCCAAAAGGGCCTGACTGTGGCCATTGAGCACGCATTGTATATCTGCTTAGACATTTTGAGATAAAGGTGCAACTTCCCTCCCCCTCCCAACGTTGGCATCTCCTTAAAGATGAAGCGTCTTTCTTTAGGCTGGGAACTGACTGCAGTGCTCATCTGTGACCTCCCAGCTCGAGGCAACAGACCTGCCAGCCTGCGGCGTTCACTGAGACAGCAGGCCTATCTGCTGTTTCCATCAATCGCTGTGCTGACAGAGCAGCCTCGTGACTATTGTAAAAGGGACATTTCAATCATATGTGAAACATACTCTTTGAGGGTATATAACCACCCTGCATACCCCCACTTCTTTGGAGTGCTCTGTTCCTTTGTGGAACGACTCTCCCGGGTTATAATCCTCAGATTTAAGCTCAGAATAAACTCACCCAAATTTTCATTTATAGATTGGTTATGGATTATTTTCGTCGACAGTATTTGAATCACTAGACTGAGTAAAGATTCCCTCACCCAGGTGGTGGGCATCACCCAAGCATTCGAGGGCCTGAAGAGAACAAAAAGGTGGAGGAAGGGGGAACTCACTCCCTCTGCACTAGAGGACACGTCTGCCTTCTCCTGCCTAGGACGCTGGTGCTCCTGGTTCTCCAGCTTCCAGATTCAGAGCAGGACTCACCCCCTCCTACTTGACTACATCTGCGAGGATCATAATCCAGATAAGATCACATTCTTGGGTACCAGGGGTTAGGACTTGAACCGACCTTTCAGAAGGACACACCACAGCCCACAACAAATGCTACTGGAAAAAATCTAACCATGAACTGAAAACCGCTATTTTCAACAGAAGTTTACTACAGGATTACAGAAAGCCTCTCCTGTCTGCTTTCTCTCCTCTCTCTCACTCAGTTCTGGCACTAATAGCAGAGTTCCTTTTAATTTGAAAATATGTGCTCAAAATAAGAAGAAATGGTGGTTGCCGAGAATGATGAATTTTCAGGGACATATAGGTCTGAAGGTAGTTCTAGAAACTAGCTTAACAGCTGAAAATGTATTTTCCACTCAAATGTTTTCAGTCTGCAGTTTCTGAGTTATTACTATAGCAAACTCTTTCCTTACTCTCCTATTTACATTACCTTTTTAAAGTATTGGTTCCAAAATATTTTTCTCTTACCCAAGGGGTTGATTTTAGAAACGTAAATGGAGACAGCTTTACTGTATTATTCTCCATTCAGACGTGGATCACGTACAAGACTAGAGAAAAATGAAAATCATCAAATCTGATAAAAATCAAAACAAGTAAAGGCTTTTGGAGAAAAACAATCTGCCTCAGAGAAAAGGCAAGTGTGTGTGTTATTATGACAGAGAAATTTAAAGATAAAAACTATTTGGACTTTCTGTCTTGTCTCTTTTTTTTCTTTTTCTTTTTTTTGCACATTCAGATGGTGAAGATTTCTTACAGGAAGGAGAAAAGCCTCATCTGCTTCTGTTTGTACAAATCAATTTTGACCTGCCTAATGTGAAACTGTATAAATGTGACTGTATAATATAAATAACAAGGGGCTGTGAATTTGATCACTCAATATTTATTCATATGATAATTAATAACCAGTTAAAAAAGGTGTTGACTAAATGCTTACACATTGACAGAAAACATTCAGACTAGACTTACCATGTGTCTTCAAGGTAAATAGTTAAGTAACTTAATACATATAGCTTAAATGTCCTTGACATTTCGTGATCTGACCCAAAAATCATCTTCTACCTGCCATATTGTTCACTCTACTCCAGCCACACTGGCTTCCTTCTTATTCCTCTATTAAAACAACCATACTTCTGCCTCAGAGCCTTTGCATATTCTGGTTCTGCTGCCTGGAATGCTTTCCCCCAGATATCCACATGGCAAGCTCCTTCACTGACATTGGGTTTTTACTCAAAAATAGCCCCCAGTGAGGCCTTCTCTAGCTTATCTAAAATTTCATCAGTCCACAAATTTCTTATCCCCTTTTCCTTATTTATGTCTTTATTTTTACTTTTAGTTATTTTCAGTTAAGAGTAATGGTTGCAATTTTATTTTGAGATCATTCTACCCTTTTTGTATATTTAACAGCCAGGATAGCTTCTTCAAAAGAAAAAAATCATATTTTTATATTATATATATATATATATATATATATTTAATCCTACATGGAAAAAAATAAACTATTTCATGAAGAGCTTATTTACACTGAGCTTTCGCCAGGTATCATCAGGTTCCTAAAGACAAAATTATGAAAGGATGCCTCTTTTCACTTTGGCCACTAGGCAACTCAGTGTCAAAGTTATTATTCAGTTATAACAATTGTGCTCATCTGGGGGTCCTGCATTTCTTATTAATTTTTCCTTATCTTGACCTCCTATTCAATCTGTTTTTTAAGTCTGTTTTTGCCTTTTAATCTTATATTATCGTATATATTTCATGTATTTCCTTAAGATGTTTCAAATCATGGCAGACTAAGATATACATAAATAAATAACAAAATACTGAGACCTCCATAGACAGAAGATGTAATAATTATCAATCAGTTTCTCCTGGTTTATAAAATGGAAAACAAATAATTTAAATTTCACACACACAAATGAAAAAAATGTTTTCATTCCTGTCCGAATGGCAGGAGAAAAAAGAAAAGTGGTCCTTAGTAGTCATTGTGGCTTTTTTCTCCAAGAATTCCCCTGTTCCAGAAAATGTATATCACCCAGTGGACCTAGCCCTGATCATGGAAAGTAAGAGGGTAGTTAGAGGCTTCCATTTTCCTGCATTTTCCCCCTTTTGAACAGTTAAGGAAAGACACTTCAGGAATAGAATGCACACAGTCTGAAGCCCATATTCCAAACCGTTCAAAAACATTTGTTTGGTGCATAAGTTCATAAATGATTGCAATAATTAACAGCTGAATGAATATTGTTCTCCTTGATGTACATGGTATGCCCTCTGGGGTAGATTATATTAATTGATGACAATTCTTCCTTCCTTCTCTGCCCATGCCAGCATTTACTATAGGTAAATTTTGATAAAACTGTGAAAATTCACAAACATTTTTATACATACATACATTATATAATACATATATACAAGCAATTTGTATATATATTAGCTGCATTACAATTTTGTTTTTTTTAATATAGCCGGTTTACTGCCGAGCGTATGGAGTTGGGGACAATCTCCAGCGATGTTAATCTGCGGGAGAAGGACTGGACAGACTATGAAGAAAAGGCTCAGGAGACTGTGAGAGTCTACGAACTGGCCCACTAGAGTGTGAAGCCCTAAGTCCTCTTCCTGTGTGCTTATCTCTAAGAATGGAGAACAGACAAAGGGCCCCAAGTAACACAGCTCACTGAGGCTAGTCTCTCCGCCCGTCTCCTGGCAGCTGTACCAAGCCCTCAAAGTCTGCATGCTGGGCTCTGTCGTAGCCTCCCAAACCTCGTCAATAAAGCCCCTGTTCATGCTCCACTGGTGCATGAAAGTAAAGCCAGGTAGCAGCTCCTCCCTCCACTAAGAATTTATGGTGGTGGTCTGTGGCTGCTTCCTAGCACTTCTTCATAGTTTAAAATTCTGAGCCAATTTGCAAAATATGCAAGAGCATGCAGCTTCTAAGGGCTCTCTAGCTCTTGAGGAAGGGTCCATCCAGAAGACCAAAGGTGTCAAGGCCAATGGCATAAAAAGCAGCTAAGCCTATAGAATGATGTTGTGAGCCCAACACTTTATTGACCAGCCTTGCTCTCACATAAACCCAGGCATCCCTGTTAGCTGGTATCACTTCAGATTCCAGGGCTAAAAGGGACTTCAGAGGTCAGCAGTCCAGTTCTGACACAAATCTACTACACAGAATTCCTGCCAGACAGTCATCTGGTCTCTGTTCACTTGCTGTGATGGGGCAGAGTCTTCCTATTAAGGGAGCCAGTATGTAAGTTCTTTCACATGCTAAGTCAGCCTCTATGCTCCCTGTAGCTCCTCGCACTGGTCTTGGTTTGTCTCCACTCTTGCCACATTTATGTTATTCTGTCCCCAGACAGCCCTGTGCAGATGTGAAGGCAGCAGTCAAGGCTTCTAAGTCTCATGGGCCTGGGCCTGGGTCTGAAGATTCCCCAGACAGGGTCAAGGTTGTTCAGCTGGGTCATGAGCAGATGCTTATGCCTTCACACCGGTGAATTAGTCATTTGGAAAACTTGTTACCAGGGTCCTATTTCTCAATATCTTGCTGGAGCCTGGAACTCTTTGGAAATAAAAAATAGCATCTTCAAAAACTAAAAACACAAATAAGGAAAAGGGGATCAGAAGTATCGTGTGGGATAATGGAATTTTAGATAGGCCAGAGAAGGCCTCACTGGGGCCACTTTTGAGTACAAACCTAATGTTAGTGAAGGAGCTCACCATGTGGATATCTGAGGGAAGAGTATTCTAGGCAGCAGAAACAGAAAATGCAAAGACCCTCAGGCAGAAATATGGCTAGTAGAGGAACAACAAGGTCAGCATGGCTGGAGTAGAGTGGACAAAATGGCAGGAAGATGACGATGAGTTTTTAGAGGTAACTGGGTCAGATCATGAAATGTCAAGAACACCAGTTTTTCCTCTGAGATAAGAGTCATTGGAGATTCTGAGAAGAGGAGGGCCAAGACCTGACTTATGTCTGATCACTTTGGCTGTGTGTTGTGAACACTAAAGGACAAGAGCAGAAGCCCAGTGACAATTAGGAAGCTATTCTAGAAATCCATGTGAGTGATGATGGTGGTTTGGCTTAGGGTGGAGGCAGTGAAGGTGGTGACGTGTGCCAATTCTGGATACAGTTTGAAGAGCTGACAGGATGGACTGGATATGAGGGAGGAGAGAAAGAGTTGAGTCAACAATGACACCACAATCTTGTACTGAGCAGCTAAGCGAATGAAGAGGACATTAATTAGATGAGGAGGTTTCAGGAAGAACAAGTTTGGAAGGAAATACCAGGAGCCCTGCCTTGGTCATGCTAAATTTAAGGTACCTATTAGACATCAAAGTGGAGCCGTTAGGTGGGCAGTGGATATAGGGGTCTCCAATTTCGGGGGAAAATCCCACTGGAGATAGAAATTGAGGTGTTGTCCATGTATAGACAGTATTTAAAGCCACCAATCTGGATGAAATTGTTCTCAGGAAGAGAGAATAGACTGAAAAGGAAAGAGAACTCAGCCCTAGGGCATCTCCAACATTTAGAGATTAAAGAGATAAGAAGGAACAGAAAAGAGACTAAGGAGGAGTATCCAGTAAAGGAGAAAGAGCTGGCAAGGATGGCATCCTGGTGGTGAAATGAAGTGTTTCAAAGAGACAGTGATAACCTGCCAAATAATGCTGATCCTTCAAATAAGATAAAGACTGAGGAAAGGAGGACCATGGGGTTTAGTCCTTGGAGCTTACTGGTGATCAGGATGTGAGCAGCCTTTTACTTGTGTTAGAACTTGGTTTTCAACTTCATTCAGTGTCTTTGAAAGACACTACAAGAACTCTCTATTCTGAGCTTCCTTTGATGATGTCAGGTAGCAGTACAACGACCCCGTATTGACAAGTGGGCTCAAGTTCGCACAGTTTTGAAGAGGCTAAATGAGACTCATAACTCTATGAGTCATGAGGGTCTTTCCACTCCCCCCAGGCATTCTGTAGACATTAAATATTAGAGAGCATTTCACAAGTTGTCTTCTATCCTTCAAAACCTCACTATTTATCTCACAAGGATAAATCTATCTAAGACTCTCCACATTACTAATTTGGCTTTTAAGACCCCTGAGATGACAAATTCCATTAATTTTTTGTCCACTTTTCACTGCGATGTGCCCTCATTACCTCTGCCTACCCCGTCCCTCCAAAATGGACTCAGGCGTGTCCACAAGTCCGTGTTGGAATTACACAGTTGTCATGTTCTCATTTACTCTAAGTATCATTTCTGTTAACCATTTCCTGTTTTGCAGACGGATTTTATCCTGATTTCCTTTTGATTGTCTCTTAAGGAAGGTATTTTCCCGGGTTCCAAAATGTGCACTTATCAACTCATGTTAGAATCATGTATGTAAAGGATACAAAATAGGATGATAATTTAAAATTGAAAGAATAACTGTGTTGTCTTCTGTTCTCAGTCGGTTTCCTGGAAGCCTTTTTAAGAAGTGCGAATGCAGATGTGCATGTAATGTGCAAAATGTTCTCCTATTCAAAGCTGCCGACCCTTCTTGCTTTGCTTCTCTGCTTAAGGGATCCAAAAACATGCAGTCTCCTTCGGTATTTTGAACTGTCTCAAAGCAGTAAATAATTTCCGTGGGAACTGGGGCTAAAGAGAACTTCTTAGAGCTCATTAAGTACCATGCCACTTAAAGAAGATTTTTAATTTCCCTTGTTCTCTGTTTTGTTAGATAATCAATAACTACCAAAACATATTTGTTAATGATGCAACTCCTGGACAAGCCTGGAAAATGATGTCTGATTAACCCCCACAGGCTCCTCCTAGTATAGAACACAATGTCTATGTTTAAAAAGAGATGCTCTACAGCTCAGATGAAGCAGAAAAGGAATCTAAATGCTTCCAAAGAAGCTCAGCCTTTTAGCCACAGAAGAAAAATCCTGAACCGAGATTCCAGAATTTTTCTTCATCTTGGTAATTTTCCAGTATGTGCTTTTACTCTTCCAAATGCCACATCAGAGTCACAGATGGCAGCATGATTTGAGCACATCTGTTCTTCCTTGTTCTTTAATCCAAATCCTAGATAAGATAGAAGTTGATATTAACCTCTCAGCCTCCCCCACCCTGGTCTTCCCTTTCCTTCTCCTGGCTGTTTTCATCTCACTGAGCTTTCGATTGTTTGACCCTATTAGTAACTTTACCAGGACAATTAAAGCACCAAAGAATCTCAGGAATGTCAATACCATTTCCCAGCAGTTCAAGTGTTTCCTATCTTGTTTCAATTTGTACTATCAGATCTAAACTAATTGAGGTTATCAGAAGAATGCTGGGTGGCTAGTTTTGCCCATTTATAAATGTAGCTGTAGTCTTGATAGTAGGTTTGGACTTGGAGTTTAAAAGAAATCATCAACAAAACAAAAAGACAACCTACCAATGGGGAGAAGATATTTGCAAATCATATATCTGATAAGGGGTTAATATCTAAAATATATAAAGAACTCATACAAGTCAACAACAAAAAACAAACAATTAAAAAATAGGCAGAGAGTATGAACAGACATTTTTCCAAAGAAGATATACAGATGGCCAACAGGCACATGAAAAGACATGCAACATCACTAATTATTAGGGAAATGCAAATCAAAACTGCAGTGGTATATCACCTCACACCCATCAGAATGGCTGCTATTAAAAAGACAAGAAATAAGGGCCGGCTCCGTGGCCGAGTGGTTAAGTTTGCGCGCTCCGCTGCTGCGGCCCAGGGTTCGGATCCTGGGTGCAGACATGGCACCACTCGTCAGGCCACCTTGAGGCGGCGTCCCACATCCCACAACTAGAAGGACCTGCAACTAAGATATACAACTGTGTACAGGGGGGGTTTGGGGAGATAAAGCAGAAAAAAAAAAAAAAAAAAGATTGGCAACAGTTGTTAGCCCAGGTTCCAATCCTTAAAAAAAGAAAAAAAGGAAGATTGGCAACAGTTGTTAGCCCAGGTGCCAATCTTTAAAAGAAAAAAAAAAAGATAAGAAATAACAAGTGTTGGAGAGCACGTGGAGAAAAAGGAAACCTCGTACACTACTGGTGGGAATGTAAGTTGGTGCAGCCACTATGGAAAACAGTATGGAGATTCCTCAAAAAATTAAAAATAGAACTACCATATGATCCAGCTATTCCACTTCTGGGTCTTTATTCAAAGAACATGAAAACACTAGCTCAAAAAGATATATGTACCACTATGTTCATTGCAGTATTATTCACGATAGCCAAGACTTGAAAACAACCTAAGTGCCCACCAATGGATAGATGGATAAACAAGATGTGGTGTGTATATACATACACCATGGAGTACTACTCAACCATAAAATAAGATGGAATCTTGTCATTTATGACAATTATGACAACAGGATGGACTTTGAGGGTTTTATGCTAATCGAAATAAGCCAGAGAAAGCCATATGATTTTTCTCATGTGGGAGACAAAACAACAACGACAACAAACACAGAGATACAGAGAAGAGATTGGTGGTTACTGGAGGGAAAAGGGGTGAGGGAAGGGCAAAAGGGTTAAACAGCACATTTGTACAGTGACAGATAAAAACTAGACCTTTGGTGGTTAACATTATGTAGTCTATATACAAGCCAAACTATAATGATGTACACCTGAAATTTATATAATGTTATAAACCAGTTACCTGAATAAAAATAAATAAATAAATAGAAAAAATTTTTAATTAAAATTAAAATATTATACTTTAGTCTGTTCCTATATAGTGCAAAATATTCCTCCAATATCCAAACATTTGACTTAGGATTTTTTCTATTCTTTACTTTTTATCCAGATGCTTGATATGGTTTAGATGTGACCTTAAATCTTAAAACTATGAATTGCATATACATTTCATGTATTAAGATTTAAAGATGTTAATGCACTAAATTTCAATAACCACGGAAACATTAATTCTTACTTAAAGATATAAAGATCATTTATGATTTTAAACTGTTAACTTTTTAGAATTCAATAGAATTAACTGAACATCTACTACCTGAAAGGCATCGCTCTGGGAATTTGAGGAACACACTGATGAGTATGAAAGGAACTGCCCTCAAGTTAATGTATGTAACACTGTTTACCTGCTTGATCCAAAGGTATTATTACAGTACATGTTACTTTGCTGAAAAAAAGAGCTCTGCTTAGAGATGCCATTGATTCTGCCTGTGTTTTCCTACCAGTTTCCATACATTGGTGTGCTGTGACATGCAATTCTGGGCTTGGTTTAATGAACTAATTCATGCAACAAATATAGGAGCACCTACTATGTACTAGGCATTATACACAGCACTGGTGATAGAGAGAAAGTCATCTCCCTACTCAAGGGATGCATATAGTCTAGCAGACAGGCCATCCAAATAAACCCACAAGTAGTACAATATGGATGGGCCATGGCGGGAGGCACACAGTGTTCTTGGAGCACTGAATAGAGGCCCCTGTGCTTACATTTTTATGTCGCAGTCTACTTAGGTTCCAAATTTCAAAACTTCCCCTTGCTAACCCATCTCCTTCTAACCCAAATCTCCTAGGACTCTGAAGCAGACCCTTGGAAGAAGTATGCAATCAGATTATACTTTTAAGTCAGCTCCACCACTGACAAGCTGTGTGTCCTTGGACAAATTGTTTTATCTTTTCTGAGTCTGAACTGCTCCCTCTGTAACATGGAGATGTTAATACATCTGCATATATTTGATGTGAGAGTGAAGGGAGATAACTTAAGTAAGGTGTCTGGCAAACTGCCAGAGCATCATAAATACGAGTGCCCTCCCACACCCAGCCACAGTTTAAATTACCTTATTGGTCATATCTCCTCTCTGGCCTACTTAACCAGCTTGATTTATAAGGATAATAGCTAAAATTATTCACTGTGTACAATGAGCCGAGCACTCACAACCACCCATTGAGTAGATACAGCCCAGACAAGCAATCTAACCTTCTGGCTCCCATTGTGAGCAGCACGTGGTTCCTCCCATCATTGCTATTACTATGTACGGGTAGTCTAGTCTCCCAGCCACTTCCTAGCTCAAGCAGGCTGTTGCATATTAGCAGTCCAACAGATCCACACTGCCTTCCCTGAATGCACCTCACTACCTTTTACTCCCAATTTGAGACCTTTTGCTCCACTAGTGTTATGTGGGAAGGAAGTTTCCAGGCACAAGGCCAGAAGGAAGACCATATTGCTAGGGACTGAAGTCTTCTTTCTCCATAGTCTTTTCTTGTTTCCCTTTCAAAATGCCCCCTGGCCAAATGCTTCCCAACTGTTGCAACCAGTCTTGTAATCAAATTCTGACAAAATGCTGCTGGTTGGGAAAAGCATAAAGACAACTTTTAACTCTTTCCTGACTGCTGTTTGCTACAGATGCTATGCTATGAAACTATACTACAAGGTAGAGTAAGACACATGTCAACAAGAAAAGTACAAGGTGCTTGGAGAAAACAGACCTACAGAATCTTAAGTTCCCCCATACCTGGCTTCCCACAATGGCTTTCATTAACCGCTTGACAAAGAGTTTAAGCAAAGAGACCTTGATAACCTGCCAGGAATCTCTTATTTGTAAACCACCTGTTTTGCTCCTGAAGCATCTATTCTATTTCCATTTCTCTTTCTTTTGAGAAAAGCTCTGGTTCTGTGAACACGCAGTCTCCACTGCGATCTGCTGTGTGAAGGAAAGAAGACTGGTTTCTTCAATCCATGGCAAGCTTTATGATAAAGCTCGTGCCAGAAGCTAAATGGCTAGTTGTGTGACGATAGCTCTTAGAAGGTGGAGGGCAAAGAGATGGCAATCTTAGCAACCAATCACTCTCATTTCAGTGCAAAGATGTAAAGATCTATATGACCAACGGCCACATTTGGTTCGTGGTTCCTAGAGGTGATTCCCTCGGAGGAGTCAACGTTGACCTGTGGATGTGTTCAGATTGAGAGCTATCTTTATGGTAGCCTGATGGAATGCCCACTGTTTGTATTAATAATTTACAAGCCCAACACTCTGAAATTAAGGGAAAACTTAATATCTTATCAGTTAACGTCCTGCTGTTTCAGGGTATCGTGTTAGCCACTTCAGAATGTTTCTTCTACCAGCCTATTGTTGTCATCTGGAAATCTGAAGAAATTTTATTTGTGCCATAATCTATCTTTGGCCAGTTTCTTTGCCAAGGTTGTGAACTTTGTCAGTAATAGCTCATATCCATTTTAATTCCTTTTTAAAATTTATTCTTAATGTATGTAATGAAATAAAATAACTTACACTCAATTTATTTTTATTAGAGTACTCATGACAATCACCTTTAGTCTAATAATGAATTCTTAATATTAAATTCAATAATGTGGTTTACAACTACATGCGTATAAAAGCTTAAATGTCTCCAAAGCAAATCAAACTCATTGTACTCAAAACCAAGCCTAAAATGTGTTCTGCAACTGATATTTCTTAATTCCATAATTTCACCTCCTTTGTCTTGTTGCTCAGGCCAGAAATGTACGAAGCTTTCTGACTCTTTATCCCTCCACCTCAACCCCCTACCTCATCATTAGTCATCAGGGTCTATTGATTAAATCTCCTGAAAATCTCTTTGTTTCCAACTTCTCACTATCCTTGCTTCTACAAGCTAGCCCAACCAACTATAATCACAAGATCTACTAGTTGGGCCTCCAAATCCTCTTTGCCACTTTGTTTAATTCTTCTTCAACCTGTAACCAAAGGTAACCGTAGAAAATCTCAAACCTTTTCTTTCACTTTCAAATTTAAAATCCTTCAGTGGTTTTCCATAGCTCTTATGATCTTTGTTTAATATAGTCTGGCAGATACCACTTGACCTGAGGCCTGTCTATTCTTTGTTCTCTGCACTGGCCTTTCTCTCCCTTGCTCTCATGTCTTGGCCACATTGGCTGATCCAAGCTCTTTTCTACCTCAGAACCTTTCCACATATTGTTCACTGCCTGGAGTATTCTCTAACCCCACTATGTCCACTTAACCAATGTAACTCCTATTTACCCTGTAGACAACAGCTAAAATATTCATTCAGGAAATAATTTTCTCCCCTCTTCATCCTACCCACAAACACACTCCCAAGTAGGCCTGTAGTTCTATGTTTTCAATGTATCCTGAATAAATTTATGTTTCCTGCTGGAATGATAGTGGGTAGGAACCTTAATCCCCAAATCCAGATGTGCAAGAAATAAAAGCGCTGTTGAGTTTTCCTTAAATCAGTTCAAATCAAACACTGCTTAATCAATTGAAATCTAAATCCCACCAATCTGGAGAGAATGTTAACCCCAATTATTACTAGGGTTTGTCCTCCTTTCCTTAGCATCACGTAAAATTTGGGTGGGGTGTCTTACTCTGTCCCAAGGCACTATAGAGGCCCAGCCTGTCTTTGGTATACACTGGTTACTGGGGAAAAGTCCATTTTCCATTATCACATTGTCTTACATGGCCCCATCTTCTCTGTTCTCTGGGACCAGCCTCTCTGGGTACACTTCAAGTCTTGCCATTGCCCAAGGGTACTGCCAAGGAAAAGGGGCAGGGCCACTCTATTTGCAGACCAGCAACCTCTGCTCCCACCCTAGTCTGAAAAATTTTCATCCTTTCTCAGTGACCCTGAAGGTTTCCTCTCCCCACTTCTCCACTCTCTGTGAACACAATCTTTCCAGAGAGCAGAAAGAAGCGTTGCTTTTAGCAGAAAGAAGCATTGCTTTCAACGAGTTTCTACTTTCTGCTCTGCAAAAAACCCTTGAAGCAAGAAACAAAGTCATCTGCTTAAAATGGGAAAGAAGGGAACAATATAGAAGGAGAAAACACACAAAATAATGTTTAGAGACAATTCACGAGGGCAGCTCTTGCCCAAAGAATGTATTCAACATATATATTTCTTGAAAGAATGAATGGATTTGAATTATGAACTCAAAATCATAGCTTGTGTTTTATACATATTTGAGTGTGTTGACAAACGTGCTTACATGATTAGAGGGAGAGAAATGTGAGTTGATTTCTTTGGGCAGCAAGGAAGGCAGCCTTTTTGTTCACTATACTACCAATCATAGCACCACATCTAGCTCCAGCTCCGCCGCCAACTGTATGTGTTTGCAGACACCACCACAGTCATTTAGGTAAAATAAGAGGAAAACATGCACTCTCCCTATAATACATGAAACCCAGGATGTGTTTTTCCTAGGCTAATAACAGTTTGTCTTCCCCTTCAAGGTGTACAAGGAGTGTGAATGATTGGGAGGTAGAATGGGCTGTAGGAGACCTGTTACCATATATGAAGCAGAATTGAGTATTTTATGTATAATCAGAGTTAAAATCAAGCAGGCTCTAACAAATCACATCCTATGGTACTTAGATAACCTTCCTTTCAAATGGATAAAACATTTCCACTTCCCTCTCTCAAAGCTGAGATAGATTTTAGAAAGGAGATTTATTATCTTCCTTTATAAAGGTCACAGAGAGAAAGAGAAAAAGAGAGAGAGAGATTGATTCTGACATAGTTCTTCAGCTGGCTTTCTTCCTGTTTTTCCAGATGACATCCAGCAATTGGGCGATGGTTGCAGAAATTTCATTCAACTCTCTAAGGCCACATATTGTCTAATATAAGGTTGATGCTTACGAACATCAAATAAAGAACAATCATTTCCTGGGAATTGAGCTCTCCTCCAGCTATGAACATTCGGATCTTGCAAAATGTGTTTGTTCCTCCAGTACTGAAGCCGATCTGGACTTGAGCAAAGCACCTGTCCTACAGGAGTGGTTCTTTTAAGAACAAACCGCAACTTCAGGCAGCACATTTACTCAAATGTAAGTGGGCTGCTGCAATTCACTTTGCTCGCTAACCGCCTTGCGACCATCTTGTTTCTGTTTCCATGTTCCTCCTCCAGCATCCCCAGGGATTTGGCCCTAAAGACTGATGCATCTTTCATCTGCACTTTCAGAAATCCACTTTCCTTTTCACACCCCATTTCTGGCTTGCATGCTGCCTCCTAGCCCACAACTTCCACGGACTGATAATCTTACAAAGAGTCTCTCCTCTTGCAACAGACCCATATTTGGCCCTCAACTCCATGAGCCCCAGCCCCAGTTGTAAACAGGTGAGGTCAGGCTACCCTGTCTCAGAATTTGAATCTTCATCAAAGAATTCTAATATTGGATTACTAGTTTTAAAAGAATCCCAGGATAGCAAGATACAGGGCTAGGCTGATAAAGACACCCTGGCCATCATTCACATCTAGTTCATTTCAATCATTTGGAAAGCCAGGTTCTTAAACAAGATATTCAGCTTTCTTTAAGCAGACTCCTTCATTTAATATTCAAGCTAGTGCAGAATCATTCTTTTGTGGTACTCACTCTAAAGACCAGCAAAGAAAAATGCTGTTATCCTTTTATTCTAAGGATAGGGGGCACATTTTCCACAGGGTAATCTAGGTGCTTAGCAAAACATATGCACCAGAGGCACTGGATCTAGAGACAGAGTCAACAAGTGGAGGCACATCTCCATCCTCCTCATCATAAGGAAGCACACTTTCTGGTGTTACAGAAGCTGTTTCTCAACAGAGTTATAAAAAGGAAAAGCCCCAGCTCACACCAGATGAATGCCACATTGCATAAGCCATTTGATGAATGAGGATAAAATCAGGTCACAGAGCATTACTGGAGAGAAAAATAACATTGAAGTATCCAACCATAAAATTATAGCTGAGGATGCTGTCATAAGTCAGCACCTCTAATGGAAATAGCAAGTGTAGCAATTGTTGCTCGTGTACCTGAGGGCCAGTATTCTATGATATGATGTTCACCCAGAAATGCTCTCTGTTGGTGCCTGCCTGGTCCCCAGACTCACCATCCTTCTTCTGCCCAACCTCGATGATCTGACCCACCTTTAGCTTCAGCACTGCTGCATCACCAGAAATCAATTCTAGCCTTAGCAATGAGGAATTTAAGAAATCCTAGACCAATATTTGGATGTGACACTCATTCCAGCCCTGACCTTGCCTCATAGAACACATATTCACAATTGCGTTTGGATAGTTTCCTTCTGCTCACTCAAATTTTATAAAAGCATAGCTTTTGAAATCACATGGGTATAAGTTCTAATCCTGTTTCCATTGGAGAAGTCTTAATATGTGACTTCTTACCTTTAAAATGAAAATAAAACATTTACTTGCAGAGTTGTTACAAGCATTCACTGGATGATAAACATGAAATTGCCTAGCAAAGAGTCTAGCACATGGTGGGTGCTTAACTTGTTGCTTTTAAAAATTCTCATACTACAGTTCTCAAGTTTTCCTCTAGTTTTAGTCTCATATCTTGTTTGTTGAAATTTCCAATATCTTATCTCAAAAGTTTTAGCATTCTATTAGGCATTTGTTCTTCTAGTCCTCATTGTCCAATATGGTAACACTAGTCATATGTGGCTATTTAAATATAAATTTTAATGACTTATTTTAAATAAAATTAACTATTCGGTTCCTTGGTTGCACTAGCCACATTTCAAGTGCTCAGTGGCCACATATAGCTAGTGGCTACTATATTGGACAACACAAGTAGAGAACATTGCCATTATGGCAAAAGTTTTTATTGGACAGGCCTGGCACAGACAATATCTAAGGGACTTACTAATATATTCCATTACTCAGCTCACAAGCATTTTATAAGCTTTTCCTTAATGTATCAACAATGACAGATGGCCCAGAGACCATCTGCTTCTTGACACAAGTTATTAAACTTGAAAATCATACATGCATATTGTGGTCACGTGAATAACAAGATTTTCAGTTTGGAGCCTTCTATTCTTAGTTTAGAATACCAGTACATAAGAGGAATTAACCTGGGGCTTGACTGACTTTTAGAAATAGAGATCACATTAAACATCCTTGAAAGATTTTGAAATATTTCTCTTCAAATTTAAGAATTGAACTAATGCTCCCAAGGATTGGGTCCCAGAGGAGTACCAATGTCTAATATCTTACGTCCAATTTAATAGTATCTATACTGACTCATGAGAAATCTCCCTTTGTTCCAAACTCTTTAAATCATATGATTCTTTGAGGATTTGAAGTGAAGCAGACTAGACAGGCACTCACAGAAGCTCACAGAAGGTTCCCCAGCTTTTACTGTTGGTATCTCTCTGTTGTTACCTTCCAAAAGGCCAGGGGTTGCCTTTCAAAGAAAACTCTCTCTTTTCACTTCTCTGAGAACACTTTATCGAGGGTAGTCACCAGCTTAGAGTGAAAAACTACCTCATTTAATGGAGAAAATCATAAGGCATAAAATACAGTATTGCCATTATTCTCTATCCATGCATTCAACCTGTAAACATTGTTGAGGACCTGGTATGGGTCAGACCTTTAGCTAATGCTAGAGATACAGTGATGAACAAAATCAATGTGTCCGTTCCTTTATGGTGCTTATGGATGAATATTCTAATTCAACCCGACTTAGATTAATAAAATTATAAAAAATTTTAGTTGCTTTATTTTCTTGCCTCAGAATAAATGGCTTATTCTTCTGTCACCATGTGTATGAGGAAGGGACACTCTCCACTAACATCTTCATACTCAAGTCAAAATTACATTTTCCAAAGCCACCCAATCCTGGTCTGACTTAACCAGCTGCCAGTTTGGGCTAAGTCACCAAGATGGCAAATATGTTTCACCTCATAAACCAATTATAATTAATAGGTATTGATATCTGAGCTGCTCTGAGAAGCTTTACTGACGATACTGAAGCTGGATTTGCGGAGGGGTGGGGGGAATATTGTGATCTATTAGCAATATCTTCTGTACGTTCAAGAGATTAGGGTATGATAGGCATGCCCGGTCACTTGCAGAGCCCGGGGAAAAAAATGAGGGGTTCGTGGGAGGAGGTGTTATTCCAGAGTCAGAAGGCGAGCAACGACAGACACAGAAGCACAGAAAAGCATTAAGTTTGGATGACATGTCTCCACATTGCTGCTGTGCTCTTTGGTGGTTCCCAATCTGAATCAAAGTCTCCTTTCTGCTATCAGGTTCTCTAAAAACCTTCTCTTTCTTCTCTAAACTGCCTCCTAACTGAGGCATCTGTTCACAAATCATCTCGTTATCATTAAACTTAACATTCTTAGAATTCAAATCTAAATTTGGCGGGGTCTTCATTTACAAGGAACAAAATTCCGGAATAGCCAATAAAACAAAGTTAGTCAAGTAATTACATAATTAACATAAAGTCTTACACAAACTGTTTTTGAGAACTATGTCAAACTAGCCACATATAGCTCAGGATGTGTTTTTCTGAATCAAACCGAATAAGAAGATGAACATGTTTTTAGTGCACAAAAGATAGAACAATAAAGCAAACTATACTGTGAAATCCTGTTCCCAAAAAATGTTCAGTTTCTCACTTCTATGCCATAGGTACCTAAATATTTCCTAAATAATTATTCCAAAAAAAAGAAAAATCTCTTTTTCCCTCCACCAACGTGTGTGTGTGTGTGTGTGTGTGTGTAATCTAAAGATAAAACAGAAGAATTGAAACTATCTATAAAATTACCAATGGACAATTTACTGCAATGTCTAGCATATCACTCTTATAACTTTGCAAAATTACTTAAGGTACTGAAGAGATGAGTTATTTCATGCCTACAATTTGTGTAGTGGAGGTCTGTTCATCTTTTAAAAGACATACACTGTATGAAAAGGGCAATAGTATTTATAGATTTTAAACTGAATCGCAAATGAAAAAAGAAACTCATGCAAAAATAATAGCCCAAATTTATTCTGTCAAAGAATAATAGTCTCATGATACAGAGCTCTGAGTCAACAGAAACTGAATATTTGTCTATCCCTGCCCCCTTGTGGTGGTATGTGCCTCTCAGATAAGATAAGCAAATTTTTACAGGAGGAAAGCAAGCATTTCAGCTTTGAAAACAGAAAAGAAAAAATGAAAGTAGAAATGAATTATTATATTTAATACGTAATAGAATAATTTTATTTCCATCAATATGTGTATACTTACTGTAACATCTGTGGTTAATTTTTAAGAGCTGCTGTACGAGAATAGTTATAAACGCAAAATCCAAATTAATTTGAAATAGAAAAAAGTAGCAAAATTATGGTTAATTTTTATTGTGGGTTTTCAAAGTCTTGTAATAGTAATTAGAGCTACGTTTTACCCAGAGTCTACACAGGACTACATGATATATGTCATTCAATCACCATGATTAACGTTTGTTAAAGACTTACTATAGGCCAGGCACTGAATTATATCTTGGGAAGCAAATGATGAGAAATAATAAACTCATGGAATTTACGTCTTGTGAAGAAAAAAGACAAGCATCAAATAATCACACTGAAAAATTATAACCTCAAAGTGGTGTTTGAAGAAGAGAATATGGTTACGAGAGCCAATGATGAAAGAAATAGATGGGGGAGGGGAGGGCGAAAAAGAGGAAGAGGGTGAGGGAGACGGGGCATGTTGGGGGGCGGTGTCAGGAGTATATGGGAACTCTCTGTACTTTCTGCTCAATTTTCCTGTGAACCTAAAACTGCTCTAAAAAATAAAGTCTATTGAAAAAAACAAGAGGAAAATAAAGTCTATTGAAAAAAACAAGAGGAAGAGGCATTTCATAGCAAAGGGCAGGGGGGTAGGTAGGAGGAAGTATGCACAGGTAGGAGGAAGTATACTCGAGCAAAGGCTCTGGGCTGGGCAGTGGCATAGCACATTCCAGGGTCTGAAAAGGTCCATGCCCAGAGCAGCACAGGAGCCTAGAGAAGGAGAAGGGTCTCCAAGGAGCAGGGAAAGGTATTCAGGGGCCCAAACGTGCATGATCACGTGAGCCATGTCATGAATTTAGGTCTTTAAGAGTAAAAGGAAGCTATTGAAAAGTTGTAAACAGGAGAGTGATATGAATTTTAGAAATATTTTAAATAGTTAAAAAGAAGTCTTAAGAACAGAGGACATGAGGGAGGCAAAATGACAAATTACTCTCATTAAATTTTCATACATTTAGTTAGCGCTTACTAGGTGTTCTAGGCTTTTAAGTGTAAAAATTTAATCCTCGCAATCCCGTAAGGTAGCTAATAGAACATTACACTAGTATCAACAGAGGTGATGATGGCTTGCACTAGAATGGTGGCAATGGAAAGGAATGAAGAGAATACACCTGAAAAATACATAGAAGAACCAGTGATGAGTTGAATTTGGAGATGGAGGTTAGAGGGACTGATGTGAGTGACTCCTTGGCTTCTGGCCTATGCCGTTGGAGGGAAGGTGGTGCCATATCCTAAAATAGAGAATTCCAAAGAACATCAGATTTGGAGAGTTGAATGGATGAGGGAAGAATATACCCTCCTTTGATCTTGGAAGGACTGAGTGTGAAGAGTTTCTGAGCCATCCAAGTGCAGATGTGGAGTATGTCCGGGAAAATGTGGGTGACGTCTAGAGCCACAGACTGGCAAATTATCTCATAGATAGTGATTGAGGCCATAGCAAAGATGAAATTGCCTGGAGAAAGAACACAGAAAAAAAGAAATATAGAACAACGTTTTGAGGATGATAAGAATATATTGGCCACGTGGAAGAGGATGAGCCCGCAAAAGTAGGGGAGTGGGAGGGTTGGGAATCCCTCTAACCCGAGAGGCTTAAGATAGCTTGGTTAAAAAAGAATAAACAGACATCACTTAAGCAGGATGCCAGAGACTCTCAGGAGGAAGAGAGTCTTCAATTACACAAGAAAGATGTGGAAATTGGAGAAAGGGGTGAGAGTATAGGCGAGTTGGTGGTGGCAAACAGCCAGGCAGAATTATTAAGAATCAGTTCAGCAAAAGACTGATTCACTGACAACCAACACATCAAATGTATCGATTTGACAAAAAAAATCTTATAAGTTTTGAGAAGAATATTCAATTTGATGATTGAATATGAAATAGTTCATATGCAGTAGGTAAAATTTCAGTTGTCACATGGGAATTCTCAGTTTATACTGATTTTTACTCCTTTTGAAAATGTCATTTTGTATTGAGCCAAACTTTTAGCATTTATCTATTATCATTTATAGTATTTTTAATCAATTTATTTTATACCCTTTAGCATCTTTTTTATTTGGCCCATTGTGATCATTTCTTTTCGTTGTTTTTTGTGCTTTCAAGAATCATTTTGCAAATTGCTACCAAGAAAGTGAAGATAACCTAAGTGTTCCTTGGTGGAAATCTCATTTTCAGTTTTAAGGAGATGTGATGTTTTTAACTAATTCTGCTTCTTTTGGATGAATTTAAATTTTAATTCTAAATTTAACTTAATTTAAATATTTTATTTAAATTTTAATTTCAGTTGAAACTCTGATTTATTTTAGTGCCTGTGAGTTTAAATTTAAAGTTTAATCTTAATTAAAGTTTAATTTAATCTTAAACTTTAAATACTAGATGTATAAAAGGAAAGCTGGTATGCCATTTGAGGAAATGGTAAAAGTTACCGAAATAGAAAATGACATTCAAAGATAACTGAAAATATTTCAGAGGTAGATAAGCAGTCTTATTACATATAAAATGGGAGGGCAAAAAGTTGGAAAACAGCTTTTCCTTTGAGAATTTTTTTAATTAATACTGAATCTGTTTTGCTAACCTTTACCATTTACAGATTTTTTGTGAGGTTCTCAGGTTGTAAATGAACCTTAAAAAGTTTCTGTTCAGAAAACCATATTTCATCACTGGGAATCAATTTAAACATCCTAATAACTTTAACTATTAAACTATTTAGAATAAACTGATAAATTTGGTGAATCTGATCACTTGAAAAATGGCCTTTGAGTGAATTGGTCTGTTAGCAAATGTATTTCAAATTGACTGCAGCAAAGACAAGCTTCCTTCTCTCAAGGGTCTCACAATCTTGAAGGAGAGATGAATGCTCCAGTAGTTAGAGACTTTCTGATAAATATTTAGAAAGGAGGTGAGTGAGGTTCTATGGCAGCACAGGAGGGAGGGTAGGTGAGCGGCCAATTTTGCCTCAGAGAAAACTTCACAAGGTTCACAAGAGTAATGACGATACAGCTGATAATTGAAAGATTTTTCCAAGCATAAAAGGCAGAAAACGATAAGTCCCTTTGCAAAGGATGAAAGGGCATGCTGCTTTCTGAGAATGGCAGTAACAGAGCTCAGGAGGCACGGATAATGGAAATGGTAGGAAATGAGGAATGCAAAAAAGCCCTGCTGGGTTGAATCATACTGGAAAATAGAATTTCTTGTTAATTAACAAGACTTAGAACTTGATTGGGTGTAGAGGATGAATGAAGGAGCACATCCAAAGATGATGTGTGATTTCCAACTTGGATAAATGGGCAAATTGCTGAGATAGGAAAGTTTAGAGGGAGAAATGTTAGAAGGAAAGATATTTAGAGAGAGAGAGATTATGAATTCAGTTTTAGAAATGCTGAGTTTGAGGTGCCTGTGCAGCATCTAAATTAAGAAGGCCAAATAGAAATTGATTAAATGGTTATAGAATTCAAAGGCAATGTGTGGACTAGAAAAAAGACATAGGAAGGAGTGGCATATATATCGTAATTGAAATTATAGCAGTGAATGTCATTATAAGCAGAATATTTAGAATAAAAACAAGATCTTTCGAGATAGAACCCTGAGGAACACCAACATTTAAAGAATAGTCAGAGGTAAGAGTCCCCAAAGTTAGACTGAGAAAGAGTGGCTAGAATAGTAGGGTGGAGTGAAAAGGATGCTAAAGAAAGGGGAGCATGTTTCAGGAAAGAGAGAGAAGTGAACAGAACAAAATATTTCAGAAGGGTTGAGGGACATAGGAACCAGGCAATTTCCATCGGATGTCCTTCTAGAAAATAGAAGGCAAATCACTGAGCGGTGAGGACACAAGCCAGGTGCTTGAAGAGTGAGAGATGAGGAAGCAGAGACGGCAAACGAAGAGAATGAAAGAGAAAGGAGCAATACTTTCAGGGAATGGCTTTTCTCAAGATTGCAGGGATATAAGCATGTTTAATTGCAGACAGCAAGTGAAAATAGAGTGAGCGAGCTTAAAGATATATGGTGGCTCTACCATGCTTGCTTTGTGAGCAAACTGCTTAATTTTTCTAATCCCGATTCTTTCATCTGCAATATGGGGACGTAAAACAGTGCCTACCTTATGAGATCTAGCGATATAACCCATGAAGAGCTTCACATAGCGCCTGGCACATACCAGTCACCACTTAATCAATACTGACTAATATTAAACAGCAGAAGGAGTAGGATTGGGACAGGAGGAAACGAGGGAAATGGGGATTCAGATCCATGACCATGTGTGGATTTGGCAACAGGAAATTAACAAAGTTTCAGTCTCATAACCACTGTTTTCTCTGCCAAGTAGAGTGTAGAAAAAATAGTAGTGGAATCAGAGGTTTAAGAAGCGAGAAAAGGGATTGTGTTGGGGGCAGGTCCAGTGGCGTAGCCAAGTTCATGCAGTGGTTATGTTCGCCCACTCCGCTTCAGCAGCCCAGGGTTCGCAGGTTTGGATCCTGGGTGTGGACCTATGCACCGTTCATCAAGCCATGCTGTGACAGGCATCCCACATATAAAATAGAAGAAGATGGGGCATGGATGTTAGCTCAGGGCCAGTATTCCTTAGCAAAAAGAGGAGGATTGGCAGCAGATGTTAGTTCAGGGCTAATCTTCTTCAGGAGAAGAAAAAAAAAGGATTATATTCCTCATTTATAAGGGAGGATGGAAGGAAGTAAAGAAGCTAAAACTTATCAGATATCTTCTATGAATTATACATTAAAATAAATGCTTTGTTTATATTATATCATTTAGTTCTCAAAATGAAGTAGTTATTATTCCTATTTCGCAGATGAGCAACCTGAAGTTTCTATATTAGAGTATGCTATGCTAACATAATCTCAAACCATACTTCAACATGAGGTAAGTTTATTTCTTGCTCTCATAACAGTCAAGGAGGGTGATAGGGCTCTTAGCCCAGAGTCACTTAAGAACTCAGGCTGAGAAAAGCTCCGCCACTTTGAACGATATGGCTTCCAAGTTTAGCACAGTCATCTCCAGCCAAGAGGAAACTTAGGAAGAAGGAGTTTTTAAATCTAGTTTTTTGTTGTTATTTTTGGTGTATTTTTTCGTTTGTTTGCTGATTTCTTTGTTGTGGGTCAGGAAGATGCTATGGGCCAGACTCAGAAGGGATACCCATAACTTCTGTTCCCATTTCAATGACTAGAAATCAGCCACGTGCCACAGCCCCCAAGCTCTGCCCTTGTTTATTTGTTTTAAGAGACTTGAGAGCAGGAAAGATCGTGAGTTCATTTTAGAAATGCTGCATTTAGGATTAGTTTATATGTTTAAGTGGAATTGCACACAGAGAGGCAGAGCTTGAGAGAGAATTTCAATGGAGTTTTGAGGAGAAGCCTGAGATATAAAGTAAATAAGACCACCAGCTTTAAAACGAATAAGATCGCTCAAAAAACAAATATTATGGTAGCTGTAGAATCTTAATATATTCCTTGATAAAATGGCACCGAGAGAATCCCTGCCTACTAATTAAAAAGTTATTAAGGATAAAATGGTGCAAATAGGTCCCAAAATGCTAATCAAATATATAAAATTACTATTCCAGAAATTACAATAAAGAACTAAAGAAGAGTAAGTGATAATGTATAATATTGTCATTCACTTTTCAACCTTCCTTTTTTTTCTATCAATAAAAGCATTTGCTATGCAATTAAACACCATGTAGCAAAAGAGATAATACTGGTCAAACACACGTGGGCTATTTAGGAACCAGAAATAGTTATTGACGCTGCCTGACAACAGCTGATAGTCTATACTTAGTTTTTTCCGTTGTATTTGAATCATTTTCCTGATATATTTTGTGCCATATCTCTGGTAACTGTGTAAGCAAAAATTTAAAGCAAGTAGGAAAACAAAGAAACAAAAAAAAACTAACAATCTTAATTGGAGTAATGCTGAACCTAGCAAAACCATGCGATTCTTCCAGAACAAAATCTTCCATGAACAGCAAGGGTAACAAAAAGAGCAACAGACTTGAATTCTCGTTCTAGTTCTGTAAATATCTACTTGGGTTAGTTGGGAGAGTCACTTTCCTTTGGGGGGGCCTCAGTTTTTCCAGCTGTAAAATGACTCGAGTTTGAACTAGATTAGATTCAGTTTACAAAACGTTTATTGGATGTTTCTTGTCAAACTCTGTGCCAAGTACTGGGGATACAGAGATGATTATGATACAGTTCCTGTGCTAAGCCGTTCACCGTAATTCCCATTTCTTTCCTGGGCACATGGAAGACTAAGCTCTCAGTCCCACTGTCAATACGCAGAACCCTATGATCAGGTATGGCCGATGAAACGTGAACAGCACAGACCTGTGTCAGTTGAGTATGAGGCAGTAGAAGCCCCTATTTAATTTCTACTGTCTCTCTTCTGTCATGAAAGTCAGAGAAAAGCCCTTCTATTGAGAAGGTAGAACCTCAAGTTTGAGTTTCCTGGATCCCTGAGTCACACTGAATGAAATGACAGACAGCTGCCCTTGAGAGTTGCCCAGATTTGCAGCAGACTCTTACATGAGTGAGATGTTAACTTTTGTTCTGATAAACTACTAAGAAGGCAGACATAATGCAACATGGTAAGCGCTTTACTATGTCATAAATAAAGTGCTCTTGGCAGGGAAAGGGGAGAGGAAGTAATTGTTTCTAAAGAAATCAGGGAAGATTCATAAAGCAAGCATGAGTGGGGCAGTCTAAATGAAGCAACTGGAAATATAACATTGCAACAGAAGAGAAGACAGTCAAGGATGGAACCTTACTGAATACTAACATTTTAGAATTAGATAAAGACAAGTTTATAAAGACACTGAGAAGATAAGATAGGAGAAGAAAGAAAACCAGAAGGAAATGGTGCACTGGAAACCCAAAAAGGAGAGCACTCCAAGACGTGTCAGAAATTGTCTATAAAGTCACTTATTGGGAAGTTGTGAGATGTGATTTGAGAAGAGGCCGTTGGATTTGAAATTATGAAAGTCTTGAAGACAAAATACAGACTGTAGTCATTTGAGAGATGAAACGGAGATAAAATATGCTGATAGTAAATATAGAACAACATTTATCAAAGAGTGATTGGAGAAACACTGCACAAAATGTTCCCCCCAGAGAGGGAGGGGTTCATAATCAAATACATTTGAGACACGCTGCATACTCTGTACCTATAGGGAAATTTCCTAAAGATCTACTCATAGTTTTCTCACACTGGGAGATGAGAACAGGAAAAAAAAGAGGTATCATCTGCTTACAAACTGACAATAGCAAAGCAAGAAAGCAAAAATAACATCCTAGGACTGGCCTACCGTGTTGATCAATAATGTTTGGCTTTTGCTGTCACCAAGAAAAAAAAAAACACTTGACTAGGGAAGAATTAGGATAAACTTTTGATTAAGTATGTTTTGAAAATAAAAAGTCAATAAAATATGTGTCGCTCTGATGTAACACATTTGTAGGGAAGTCAGATTGCCAACCTGATCACAATTATGAGATATAACTTTTCAGTTATGAGATGTGACTTTGGCCAATTTTTGTAATTTTTCTTTCTCAGATCTGTATTATGGAAATAAGAATAACGGCTACTTCATAGGGTATTTTTGAGGAATCAATGAGATAAAACATGGACAGCACTCAGACTTTTGCCTGGAACACAATCCTCAATAAATATTAATTACTGTTATTACCATTACTGTGAAACTTTTCACTTCTTCAGCATCAAGCTGGCATCCAGCAGAACTCGAACAACCTGGGCTCCCTGATGAAGCGATGTTATAGACCCTGGGAAGTCAATTTAGCATTAATGTATAATTTATACACTAATAACCAAGAGTTGACAGAGGAACTGTTTGTTTGGTTACTTCAATTTCAGGTGGAGAGCTCTGTACTTGAGAACGACCTGTCAATATAACCATGGTCCTTACAGGAGAACTATGCTTGTGAGATTTGCTCATTTAATCCACTTGATTGCGTGAAAATAGAATAATCTAATGTGTATTCCTTGCTGGGGGTTAAACACACGCATGTTCCCAGCTGAGAGCATAATGAGTCTGTGCTTTCCTCTTACTCTAGCCACTGCATTAAATCATTCCTCAAGAAATCTGTTTTCTGAAAGGATGCTATAGGGAAGCCATTTTCCTATGGTACCTACAGGTTTAGCCATTTTCATAATTAAAGAGCAATTCTTCAAATCTTGATGTGAATTAAAACGTCGATCATAAAATCTGCTCTGAGGAAAATGTGATTATGTGTGCTGTGGCTGCCAAAGAATTCCCTCCCTGAGAATTTACACCGTGTGGTCACGTGGGCTGTGAACATCGTGAAAACTTTCCTCTCGACTCTCCAGACTGAGTGCTGCCTCCCACACGGGTTTTTTTATTTCAAACGTGAGATTTTAACTCATCTTTACTTTTAATGTCAGACTTCTTCTGAGGTGATTCACAGAATCCAGCACCAAGCACAGAAACAGTTTAAGTCCCCTGTCCCCATATTGCAATAAAAATAAATATCTGGAATTATCAGCAACACGATCATCTTCGGTTGTATAGATTCAAAATACTTGCTCTGAGAGCAGCACTGAATCCTCCTTAGAATATCTTTGGAGATGGTTTTTAATATCTGCCATCTGGGTTTTTATATCTGCCATCTTTAGAAGGCATTTGGCTCATCTTTTTGTCTGTCCAGTGAGAGGTCCACATTAGCCCATAATAACTACATTGCTGTGAGGAGACAAGCTAACCTTTCCTGGTTAGATTGCTAACCAGGTGCCTCTTCTGGCACCTTCAAAGCCAAAAGGAAGGCAACCTATCCACCTACACTTCTATAATTCTACCTCACATCTCTACTTTCCAGGGTGGAGGGAACTGTTTTAGAAGAATGACATATGTCAATCCAGTGCCCTGTTGTTATTTGGTGATGTTTCCAATTTCCATTGCATTCCCCCCAATCGGTCACAGCAGAAATAGTCAACTGGGTAAGCTTCTTTTGTACCTACCTTCATAGGTACAAAACCCTTTTAATACAAAGAATAGAGTAAAATCGGTCATGTGGACCCCGACTCTTCCCGCCGCCACCTTCACCTGGCCAATTCCTATTTATTCTCCATGTCTCCTTAAGTGTAATTTATACAGTGACACTTTCTCTCAACCCTCCTCCCTCTTGCAACACACACCCCTGTCTAGATTAGGTCCTTCTATGCAATGTTCTGAGAAACAACGTAATTTTTCTTCATGTCCTTTAGCATAATTGTAATTATGGGGTGATGGGTAATTGTGTTTTAGTGTTTTTCTCCCCCACTAGACAGTTTGTCTGCCTGTGGTTACTGCTCAATGAGCCTTTGTTGAACAGCTGGATCATTGAGGGTAATATCTTTTTTAAAGAAGTAAGCTGATGAGACTATGGCAGTGCTCAGGTTTCACTTATTAAACTGAGACATGATGAGGGAGAAACAGGGATAGGCCATTGCATGACTTTGGCATTTAGGAAAGCGCTTAATCTAACAAGAATTCATTTTCTGAGCCTGGCTCTTTAAATTTTAAACGTAGCAAATAAACACATGTTGATATCATCACGTCCTTGGGAATACTATTTCTCCATGCTGTTTTTTATAACTGACCCAGAACATTAAAATGTGGTGTCTGCTTTTGTAGCCAATCACTTAGGATACAAAGTAGCATCGCAAAATAGCCCATTGAGGAGAATAAAAGTTTACAGCCCTGTTCTATTTGTTTCCCTGATCAATTGCCTCCCACAGCTACTCTGTGCTCCCTGCCACGTGCTCTCTGCTGTTGATGTCTTTCCTGCTGCCTCTTTCTCTGCTTGGCTCCTCTCTGTGCTGCACACATTTCACCAGAGGCATACTATCCACTGGAGAATTTTCCTGTGTAGATCTTCCCTTGTGTGGAAGATTCAGAGCACTGGCCTACGGGCATTCACAGAACTGCCCGTTAGTGCCCCGCTCCGCGTATCAGCTGGGGCGTGTTCCAAAAAAGCAAGCAATTACGATATTCTCCTGAGGTAAACAGAATTCGGACACCAATTCTTTGGAGGAAGAAATATCCACAATAATACTTTCCAAATATAAATGATTTATTAAAAATTGTCCGTATTCATTTGTCAAGCTGATTGCCAGAATTTAAAATCTCATTTAACGCTCCTATCCTTACCTATAATGGTACTTAAAACATTATTTGAAGTGTTCATAATTACAAACTCGTACAGTCTTGCAAAAATCAAAATTCTGAGAACAAATGGATGCGAGGGTGTGATGTGCAAAGCTGTGAACATTTTTCCTCTAAACAGGTTCTCAAAATTTCTTTTTACTGAATAAAATCGACCATGTAAGTGGGTTCTGCTAGAAAATATTAATAAATCTACAAGCAAACTGATTCAGTTAACACTTATTAGGTACCTGGCGTGTATGGGGCACCGGTGAAATGCAAAACTGAATAAATCCTTAAGTTCTCTGTCCCTCAGTATCTTCACCTGCAAGATGATAATATTAAGAGTGCTTCACTCAAATATTTGTTGTAAGGATTACATGGGTTAATACATGCCAAGTACTTAGGGCAGGGCCTGGCGGCCAGTAAATGCTCACGAATGATAGCTGTAGTTATTTTTATTTACAATAAGAAGGTTCGGCCCTCGTGGGCAAGACTTAAATGTAAGCCCATAAATATGAACCTCACTGTGGTTGTTCTGGCTGTTTCTGACATTTTTTCAAAGCTCATTTTCCTTAATAGCACAACTATATGAGTAACAAGTCTCGTGCAGATCTGACCAGCACTAGACACCTCAGAGACTTTAAACAAAAGCCACAAAATGAGGTCTTGTTGGACCTCTTCCTCCCCTCCACTCACTTTCAGGGAAAACTTGGAAACGCTTCTTGCCGGAGGAGGCCCCAGTTCCCAGCTCAGTGTAATACCTGGATCCCTTTTTGACTATCCTAAAGCAAACCTTAACTATCAGGTTAACCCTGAACACAATTTATTTGTTCTGGGGGGTGGAAGAGGGGGCTGGGATGACGGGAGGGGGGAGGGGTTGCAATCTGTAAAATGGAGATAATAATAATAAGAATAGCACACATTTATATAATCCTGTGAGCCAGACGCTGTTGTAAGCACTTTCCATATAGTAATCCATTTAATTATTATAATAACAATTATTATGCCCAGTTTACTGATGAGGAACTTGAGGCACCGAGAGGTTAAGCAACTTGACCAAGGTCAGACAGTTAATCAGCCAGGATTTGAAACTACTCAGTGCTCATAACCATGAGCTATCCTGGTCCTCATCCCACTCCGTTCCCACCTAGATAATAAATCCTGCCTAAGCCAAAACTTCTGGTGTTTCAAGGCCAGAAGCCCCGGGAGCTCCAGAGAGGGGAAGAAAAAGCATTTGTTTTGTCTTGTTGGACAAAGTTTAACTGTGCAGTTCCTATGACTAAAGTCGCCATACATCCAGCTTGTCCAGGACAGTCTAAGTTTGCAGCGGTTGCCCTGGTGACAATTATGAATAGCATCTCCTTTCACTTTCAATGGTCTCCTTCCAGATAATTTAAATTACATGTCTGATATTTAACTTAATATGTGTGAAAGTAGGAAATAAGTCAGTGTGTATGTGTGTATGCATTTCCCCTGAGATTTTGAATTCTTTATCTTTAAAATATTTCACTGTTTTTTCTTGAATTTGTCTTGCACAGATTTCTATCTTTAAACCTAAACCAGAATACTTATCTGTCTCAGTAATCCCCTGGCAAAAGGCCTAAGGAAGTATAAAGGAGTAATGGGCCTTTACGCCTATGACACAAAGTTTTGCCACTCATTCTAATTAGAACTCAGCTATTCTCCCATTTTTCTGCTTAGTTCATGAATTGTCATTGAAGTTGTTTTGTAAAAGTATTTGAATGTATCCTTGCCCAAACGCTGTTAGTCGCTTTCGATCTGTTTTTTTAATCTCCAGGTTGACATAGTCATTTGCCTGATCATTAAGTAAGAGAGGGGCATCCTCTTCTGATTCATGAAGTTTCCAGGGGTGGCCTCAAAGCTGTCATGCATTTTTTGAGGGCATATATATAAAGGAACGGATTATTGTTTCCCCCACAGAACTTTCATTTCTTCTTGTTCTGGTTCAGTTGTTCTTGATGCTGCTTTGTTTTATGACTTTAGCTCATCTTCTCTTAATTCAAAAATAAGTAAATAAAACTCAACAGTTTTTTATACCGCTTTTATATGCCCTCTGGGTTTTTTCCTGCTACTTATTATTGTTTTAGAAATGAGCGACTCTCCTGATACAGATTATAAGTAGCTGTCTGACTAGAATGCCCTTCTAGACTTCTCCCTCTGGTGAAATCTCACCCACCCTTCCACACCCACATCCAGTATCCTCTCTTCTCTGAACCCTGTAGACACAATTAATTGCTCCCCCATCCATGATCCTGCAGTTTTGTTTATCCTGTGTTATGATTTTACCCTTATCTGTCACCTCCCTCAACTGTGAGCTCAATCAGAGTAAAGACTATATCTTACTCATTTTTCTCTCTCTCCCTTGGGCCTAGGACAAAGTTTGGAATATATCTACTCAAAAAAATGTTTGACAAATGAATAGCACTTTATAGTACACAAAGTTATTTCAAATGTATTATCTGATCTTAGCTCTACAGCAATTTTATGAAGATTATAAATGTCTCCATCTCACAGATGGAAAAACTGAGAAATCCTAGAAGGTAAAGATACAAGGAAAGGCTGTAAATGACTTTATAATTTTCTGACTAGATTTATACAAATTATACATATCTTAGTTTTCCAAAGCAATAAAGGAAATTTGATTTAAGGAGAATCATTTTACTTAACAACTTTTTCTGGTGTCCAGAGAAGATTTCTGAAAATATTTTTCCATTTTACTTTATAGTAACAGAGTTATCAGAGCTACTCTGAATTTCACTGTGGCAGCTTCACCTGACACAAAATGTGCAGGACACAGTCTTTGCTTCCAAAATGACAACCGGTTGAGGAAGACAGGCTTTAAAACTATATTTCCTGAGTAGGTTTTCCATTGCTTTTAGAATGGCCTCCAGAGTTGAGTGGCCTCCACAGAGCAGACCTTTGCCAATCATCGTGATGCCAACCTGCCAGGAAAATGTCCATACGGCAAGAGACCACAGCTAAGGCAATGTGGAGGAGCCCACTCTCAAACCACGGAAACATTGTCTAAGTTCCTTTTGGAGTGGACCAATCCTTTTAGCCCTAATTCGCTCATTCATTTTTCTTTCTAAGGAGGTTGGGATGCAAGAAAAATACATTGACATGAATATCGTTTACACATGACCTCTGGACAAGAAGCAACGTGAATCTACTAAAGAAAGAAATATTTGCTTTCTCCCTGCACTCCTGAAATCATTTTTAGTCCATGAACACAAAGTAAATTAAATATATAAGTAAAAGAAACAAGATCAGCAAATTGAGTCTGCGTTGCAGTGGGCCATAGTAAGAGGAGCTCCGAAATCAGACGAGCCAGGGATGTTTGTTCTTTCAACCAGTATTCATTGAGCACCCACTGTGTCCCAGGCGCTGTGTTACATGTTGGCGATTCAGCACTGGGTGAAATAGACATGGTCGCTGAACTCACAAAGCTTACAGTCTCAGAGGAAAGCCAGACTTTGTACACATAATTACAACAAAGTTTACGTGCTAATACTCAGCGTCAAGGGAGGCTTGAGGAAGGGACATTTAAGCTCAGACTAATGGATAAATACATTAGTCAGGCAAGGGAGGGGAAGGAAGATGGGCAAATGAGGAAAAGTTTTTCCGGTAGAAACCAGTAAGGAGACCAAACAGCTTCCTGTAGCCTGTTCCCTCTGCCTAAGGGAGATGAAATCTGGCTATTAGAGCAACCAAGAGTAATTAAGAATATAATAGGGAGAGAGTCAAAGTCTGAAGAGGTAGACAGAATACAAATCCTGGAATACCTTATGAGTCCTATGAAGAGCTGGGACTTTAGAACATTCAGAACAATGGTATGCCAGTGAAGTGTTAAGCAGGGGTAGCGGCATGCTAGCCAGCCCTGGTGATCTAGTGGTTAAGATTCTGTACTCTCACCACCGTAGCCCAGGTTTGTTTCCCAGTCAGAGAACCACGCCACCCATCTGTGGGTAGTCATACTGTGGTGGCTGTGTGTTGCTGTGATGCTAAAAGCTATGCCACCAGTATTTCAAATACCAGCAGGGTCACCCATAGTGGACAGGTTTCAGTGGAACTTCCAGACTAAGATATACCAGGAAGAAGGATCTGGCCACCCTCTTCTGAAAAATTTGGCCATGAAAACCCTATGAATCGTAGCAGAGTGTTGTCTGATGTAGCGCCAGAAGGCTCTGCTGTGCTCTACACAGGGTCAGAATCAACTTGATGGCACTAACGACAACGACAAAGTGGCATCACAGACCTTTCAGCAACTGCCGTATGAAAAATGGATTGCAGGAAGCAAGAATGGAGGTAAGGAAACCCTTAAGAGATCGTTACCGAGTTCAGCGTAATAGACTGCAAAAACAGCCCTAAAATCTTCTCCTCCCTCCGCCCACACCACTTTGACAGTGCCTTGCCACAGAGATTCAATGGCTCTGGATGACATTAAAGAATATAATGCAAACAAAGTCTTGAAAAGTACTTGAACACTGGGGCTTGTTGTCTTCTACTGCACTTGGAATCCTGAGACCACCACGTGGATGAGCCCAAACCAGCCTGCTGAAGAACAAGAAGCCACATGGGAAAGAACCTGGGCATCCTAGCCAAAAGCCATCCAGCCAGCAGTGGACAGCCTGCCCACATGAGATATGTGAGGGAGGTCACGGTAGACCATTAAGCCACCAACCAACTCAGCAGCAGATCACAGACAAGAGAAAATCCAGCAGAGATTAGCCAAACTGGTCCAGACCTCACCTAATTGTGAGTTAAGGAAACTGATCTCTATTTTAAGCCACTAGGTTATGGGGAAATTTGTGTTGTGCAGCAAACACTAACTCATACATCTGGCAAGAGATGATGTTGGCCTGAACTAACAGGTTAGCAGTGAGAACTAGCAGAAGGACATAGGATCAGGAGATATTTAAGTGTCTCAATCAACAGAACACCAAGATTTTTGGCTTAGACCAATAAGTAGATGATGAGGCCTAACGGCTGAGCTTAAGGATAGCAGAGGAGAAAAAGATATGGGGAGGAAGATGGTATGTACAATTGAGTATGTATAGAACTTGTGGTGGCTGGAAAACATCTAAGCAAAGATGTCAAACAGGCCATGGGGTAGATGGCTGGAGAACATCCAAGAGACATCCAGGCTGCAGACCCAGATTTGAGACTTGTTGATGTAGACTTTGTGATGAAAGCCACAGCAGATAAACTTTCCTGAGCACGATGGGGAGAGTTAGAAGCCTAGGGGGTCCTGGTAGTTACTGTGTATGTCATTTTGGACAAGTTACTTAACCTCTCTGAACCTGTTTTACCACCTGTAAAATGGTGTAATCTTAACTGGTTTAGTTAGCTGTAATAAAGACTAAACACGGGCCGGTCTGGCGGTGCAGCGGTTAAGTGCGCACGTTCTGCTTCGGCCGCCCGGGGTTCGCCGGTTTGGATCCCAGGTGCGGACATGGCACCGCTTGGCAAGCCATGCTGTGGTAGGCGTCCCACATAGAAAGTAGAGGAAGATGGGCACGGATGTTAGCTCAGGGCCAGTCTTCTTCAGCAAAAAGAGGAGAAATGGCAGCGGATGTTAGCTCAGGGCTAATCTTCCTCAAAAAAAAAAAAAAAAAAAAGACTAAACAAAATTTATTTTGTCTCCATCATCTGAGACAAATAAAGACCGAAAAAATGTTAATTACCTCCCCCATCACTCACAATCAAATAACACAGTAATATTTTAGAGTCGGTTTTGCTCCTTGTTTTTTATTCTTGAATACTTGTGAATTAGTAATGAATTTTAATGGTTGGTAATAAGAATACTAGATTCTTCATTCTCCTTTTAAAATCTTAAACAGTGTGTCTTAAATTACGTGCATAAGAATTAGCTGTGGTGATTATTTAAAATGCAAATTCCTTAGCTCCATCCTTGAACTTCTAAACCAAAAAGTCTAGAGATGCAAAGAGGGTTCTACATTTTTAATAAGCTCCCGAGGTGATTCTATACACACTCTCCAAAGGTGTCTAACCCCCAACCCTTCCCTGTGCTTCCTTAATAATAATATAAAAACAAGCAGAAGTCGCTGAAATTTATTTGCTATCCTGTGAAATTCACACCCAAATGGCTATTTTCTAATCATCCTCCCACAGCTCTTCTGCGGCTCTAACTCCATCCCCCTCCGTCACCAACACCACCAGGTAAAACTCTACAAACAGTCCTGCCTGTGAGTTCGACTGGCCTTCCTGGAAACGGAAATCCCTGGCCTCCTGAACTGCCCTGAGAAACGTTTCGTTGTACTTCTAGAACTGACTCTGACCCATTCCAAGATCCCTCAGCCCCCCTCTCAGAGCACGCTTGATCTCCTCCTGTTGAAGTTCTGCTTCACACTCAGGCAGCTCTGTGTGATTTAATACACAGTCACATACAGTACATGGCATTAGACTCATAAAATCAGTTGCTGATTAAGAATAAATATTGTCTCACAGCTGTTAGGAAGGTTCAAACACTTTAAACTGATTGCAGAAAGAAAATAGGTCCAATCTGTTCTGTTCTGCAAAATGTCAATAGAGACTGTTAAGCAGGCACGTCTGATACTTCTTTTGCACAAATTGCAGGGTAGAATAAAAACCAGGATGGCATGAATAGAAATTCATATTTCAGGAGAATAAAGGCAGTGGCAAATCAGTGAGCTGAACTTGCACAGGTAGCTACTTGTCGTGGGCTTCTGAAGCGAAGTTAATATGAAGAGAGAGTGCTTCCCCTCCTCATTTCCAGAGACAGAGCTCTCTGATGGCAAGGGCACTGTTCTAGGCACCTGTTTTTGTGAACTGGCTTGTTCATAGCACTTGGGATCAAAAATACAGGGTCCACAAATACACTGTATTCGTTTTTCTGAGAGCAATTTGCCTATTTCTCAGCAGCTGGAGCAGAAGGGAGGAGGGAAGCTGGGGAGCCACATACGTGTTCTAAAATAGCATTAAAGGCCTATGATTAAAATACCTTTAAATCTGTTCAATAATACCACATGCCAGCTCAAAGTGCCGCTCCCTCCCAACTCTCTCTCTCATCTCAGCCCCCTCCTTCAGGGAGCCTGCACATTTGCAGAATCACCACTGTTTGAAACAAAGAAAAGATAATCCTTCTCCAAATAAAACCATGGAGAAAGTGAAAAAGCCCCATCTCTATGCTCCTATTCTGAGTTTGGGTTTTATGTTTCTGCCGGCGCATTGTGAAATATTTATTTTCAAATATGTTTCCAGCAGGTTGTAGATTTATTCCCATTTGGATACTGCAGCCCCCATACACCCATGCTAAAGCACATTCTGTGTCCTTAACATACACCAGCCCAAGTAATAGTCACAGATGAGAAATGATGCTCGCCCCAAGAGCATTGTGTACCACTTCAATTCCCACCCTCGTGTATACAGAAATCTTTGATCTTTAAAAAATTTTTTTACTGGAAGAAACCAGTATACATGCATATTTTTCTCAATCAGAAAAGGGAACTGCTCAAAAGGAAAAGACAGCATGCCCCTCCATATGCCTGTGGACTCCACAAGTGCTAATGTCATTGTCACTGATGGCAAGTTCCCTTGTGTGTGAGTGTCGGTATCAGTTGACACTGGGCAGCTCAAGGGATTTATTGAAGGTCACAGTTTCAATCTCAAGAGAACTTTCATAGGTCAGATGAGAAAAGGAGGATGCTTATGTCACTCCTTCTTTTGATAATCCCCTTCTCCCTCATGCCTAACCGAATCTAATTCAAATGTAGTTTTCAGGAGCCTCTGATGGCTAAGGACCTCAAAATCTGAAGATTAAAGAAAAGAAATCTGTCTCTAATCACTGTAAGTTAAATTAAATTAAACTCATTCCAATGTAATTCAATTAACCCCTTCTGTGTTCAAGATACTGCTAGATGAATGATTCAAAGACAATCTATTTTACAAGGTTTTTTTCACAAAGGGTTACTAATAATTGCTTTATAACAAAGTAAAAATTATTAACCCCATTTTAAATACCATAGGAAATCTGAGGCTCAGAAAATTTACATAAATTTACATATGATCCAGAAGGTAGTATACAAAATGATTCTGAGCCCACTATTCTTATTACTGTAAATACATGAGGTTGCAGGAAAGACTAGTTCTCGGGCAAAGTCTTGGTGCATTTGGGCTGCTATAACAAGATACCATAGACTGGGCGGCTTTTAAACAGAAATTTATTTCTCAGAGCTCTGGAGGTTGGAAGTCCAAGATCAAGCACCAGCAGATTCGATGTCTGCTGAGAACCCAATTTCTAGTTTATTTCTGGTTCATAACAACTTCTAGCTAAAATCTCAGTGGAGGAGGGGTGAGGAATCTCTCTGGGGTCTCCAGGGTACTAATCCCATTCACTGGGGCTCTGTTTTCATAATCTAATCAACTCCTAAAGTCCCCACCTCTTCATACCATCATCTTGGGGGGTTAGGATTTAAATATATGAATTTGGGGGGGGTATTTTATTCTTAAAAATAGCTTAGCAACTTTATATGCTCTGCAAGTCTACCACAAATGATCAATAAATAAAATTTTTCCACAATATAGTAAAGTCATCAGAACTAGTGGGCTTTCACTCTCTCACTGTGTGGTCTGAAACAAACAGATTTGGCTTTAATTCAGGTCGTCTTTTTACTAGACATGTCACCTTGGACAAGTTACTTTGCCTGTCTGATCCCAAATGTTCTCACCTTTAAAATGAGAATAAAATTAGCTCTTTTTTTCCCCATTTATAAATTTATTTATTTTTAAAACAGTCATTTCATTACAACTTCTATATTATTTCAAAAATAATTACTGGATTTATTTATATTTTCTGAATAAAAATGATTAAGTACAAAATAATAAATGTGCTTTTTTTGTGCTTTTATTGAAACACAAGGTTGACTGTAATTCCTTGAATTATACTGGATAAAATTTGTGATGTTGATCATTTTTGTAGTCATCATATTAATTGGAATATTTCTATTTATTCCACAATAGTGCCTGTAAGGAATTTTCTCATGTTAGATATATATTCTTCTTCTTTTTTTTTTAATTTTTATTTTTTTCAGATGTACATCATACTTCAAATTCTGGATACATTACATCATGTTCACCACCCGAACACTAATTATAGCGCATCCCCTCACATGCGACCCTAATCACCCCTTTTGCCCTCCCCCCTCCCCCCTTCTCCAATGGTAACCACCAATCCGAAATTGAGAGCCCGGAAGTAAACCCACACTTTTATGAACAGCCAATATTCGACAAGGGAGACAAGAGCATACGATGGAGAAAGGAGAGTCTCTTCAGTAAATGGTGTTGGGAAAACTGGACAGCCACATGCAAAAGAATGAAAGTAGACCATTCCCTTACACCATGCACAAAAATCAACTCAAAATGGATTAAAGACTTGAATGTAAGACCCGAAACCATGAGTCTTCTAGAAGAAAACCTAGACAGTACGCTCTATGACATTGGTCTGAGCAGCATATTTTCAAGTCCCATGCCTGACCGGGCAAGGGAAACAAAAGAAAAAATGACTAAATGGGACTACATCAACCTAAAAAGTTTCTGCACAGCAAAGGAAACCATCAACAAAACGAAAAGACAACCTAAAAATTGGGAGAAGATATTTGCAGACCACATATCAGATAAGGGGTTAATATCCAAAATACACAAAGAACTCATACAGCTCAACAACAAAAAAACCAACAATCCAATTAGAAAATGGGCAAAAGATCTGAACAGAGATTTCTCCAAAGAAGAAATACAGATGGCCAACAGGCATATGAAAAGATGCTCAACATCACTAGCTATCAGGGAAATGCAAATCAAAACTACAATGAGGTATCACCTCACTCTGGTCAGAATGGCTATAATTAACAAGACAGGAAACAACAAATGTTGGAGAGGGTGTGGAGAGAAGGGAACCCTTGTTCACTGCTGGTGGCAGTGCAAAGTGGTGCAGCCACTATGGAAAGCAGTGTGGAATATCCTCAGAAAATTAAGGATAGATCTACCATATGATCCAGCTATTCCACTGCTGGGTATTTATCCAAAGAACTTGAAAACACAAAGGCATAAAGATACTTGCACCCCTATGTTCATTGCGGCATTATACACAATACCCGAGACTTGGAAGCAACCTAGGTGCCCATCAAGGACGAATGGGTAAAGAAGATGTGGTATTTATACACGATGGACTACTACTCAGCCATAAGAAATGACGAAATCCAGCCATTTGTGACAACGTGGATGCACCTTGAGGGTATTATGCTGAGTGAAATAAGTCAGAGGGAGAAAGTCAAATACCATATGATCTCACTCATAAGTAGAAGATAAAAATGACAAAAAAAAAAAAACCACATTGCATTGGAAAATTAGCTCTTATTCATAGAATTATTGTGGGATGAAATGAGATAATGCCTGTAAAGCACTGAAAACAATTCTTAGAACATAATTAATTTTTTTCTTCTTTTCTTTTCTCCTTCTTAATCTTCAGATCTGGCTACCTAACTGCAACAACCACCACAACAAATGTGTCCTCTGACATATCTCACTAGATTTTCCATTCTGAAACATGTTTAGAAAGTGGTTCTCTTTGCTTGAATTCTGCAGTTTTTCTCCCTGGGTCTCCACATTTCTCAAGGAGCTGCAGGACCAGCCTATGGGGAAGAGCGTGATTGTTAGCGGTACAGTCTTAGAGAAACGCCCTTTCAGCCTCCCCAGGATAGTGTCAGGGGGTTATTTATCCAAGAGATAACACAACAAGAAAAGAGATTAGGATCTGCCCATCTTATCACAGGATCATTTAGGCAGCTTCTGAAGCTAGGTCTCCTGGTCCCTACATGAACTGTATTTCCAGACCCACAACCAGGGTTCCTTTGAACTATGTACAAAATGCCATAACAATAAATAAAAACCCGGCTGCTCCTGGTTGCTGTTTCCTCCTAAGGGACGCAGGTAATAAAACTCTGGCTGACAAGCTGTCAAAGGATCATTTATTTCCATTCTCTGCACTTAAAATAAAGAGCTTATGACCTATGGAACATGCCAATATGTACATTAAAGTAAAATTTTCCCCGTTAGAAGTTTGACTTTCAAAGCAGTGTAAAAGTCAAAGATCAAAATTAAGCAGGTGCAAAGAATCTCAAGACACAAACAACTCAATGCTAGACACTTGAAATGGTTCAATAAGATGAAATATCCATATTTTATTCATCAAGTGAAAAGTATTTTTGACCCACCACAGAAGACGGATGACTGACAAGCCAGCTAACAAGTTAAGCCTGAGACTTTAAGAAGCAACTCAAATTACCTTGAGTTAAAAGTGATATGAAATGAAAAGTCACAATTTAGTCCTAGGAAGCAGATGGGGGAAAAATTTAGCCAACTTCTCAATGTAGTAGAAACATCTTCTTGGTGATGCATAAGTAAGAAGCAGAATGAGGAAATCTGTGCAGACTTCAGAGTTAGGAATTGAGTAGATTTTCTTTGGCCTGTTAAAGTGTGATTAAAAAATATTTCCAATCTCATAGCAAAAGAATGAAAGATAATTCTCCACACCTCCCACCCTCTAAAAAAAGACCTTTAGACCTATTGTTCACGGCTAAGGAGATAGTTAGATACTTTTTGTTGTTAAAGACCAAAAATGTTGCTAGGGCGTGGTTGAGGGTAGAACTACTTTGAAAAAAACTCCCACTAAGACCCTTGTGTGGGAAGATCTGGTCCATTGATCTCGTTGAAATGCCTATAAGAGGTAGTCAGCAATAGTAAAACAATAATAATAAATAATAAGCACTAGTAATATATAATAAACACCTATGAAGTACTTACTATGTGCTAAGTATGTTCTAAGTGCCACACATACACTAACTCAGTTAATCCTTACAACACCCTTATGAGCTATATTTATTTGCAACACCCTTGTATTTATTTGCAATTTAAAGATGGGGTAATTGAAGTACAGAAAGTTTCCAAAGCTTGCCCAAGCCATGCAGCTAGTGAGTGATGGAGCTTAGATTCAAATTTGGGCAGTCTGGTTCTAGGGATTATGGTCCTAACCACAAATGTAAGAAAAGCAACAGTGGGAGAATGATGACACAGATGCTCAGTTTTATTGTTGGGAATCAAAAGGGAGTGGTGGCGACTGTAGCAAATTGGAGAACAAACCCATGTGTGAGTCAAATTCAGTCCTTGGATTCCTGGCTTACAGCCTCTAGCCTAAAGAAGATAAGGACTGCAGTGTCCAAAGTAGGACATGGTGGAAGCCATAGCCTTGAAAATTGAGCTGGGATAGTAGTTCAAAGCCTCATGCTAGCTTGATTCCTGCAGACTGGGGAGCTGGATGAAGGTGGGGTTTTGTGGAGTGGCATACACTGACCTACCTGTTCGTAGCAGCATAAAAAGGACAGGATCTAAGATATTGACAGATAGCAGTTCCTGTGGAAATAGAGGCAAATAGAGCCTTGGCAGAAGTTCCTAGAGCAACACTTGGTTCTTGAGAAGAGATGCTACCTGCAGAGCCAGACATTCTCAAAAATATCTTATGGAATCAGACAGAAAGTGATGGCAAAGAGCCAGGGATTGCTTTTATTTTTTCTGGATTGTGTAAATCACAAGGTTTGGAATAAACCAAGAGAGAGGGCAGGACTTGTGAAAAATGAGTGATATTGAACTTCATTCTTGGAAAATGAGAGCTAGAAAAAGTTCCAGGAGAGAAAGACCTCGCCTGCCTTCTTTTCCAAGAATATCCCCAGAATTGAGCACGTCTCGCATACAATAGTCATTTAATGATTATTTGTGGAGTAAATAAACCAGATTTAATTTCATCTAGAAAAAAGACCACATGATATTTCTTACCACTCAGGTTTTGTAACAATTCTTACTCTATTCATTGTTGACTTATAAATTATTTTTAAGCTGAAAGGCACCTCTGCAATTATTTCTATATTTTATGGGTGAGGAAACCAGATGACTCAAGAACTCAGCCAGGTAGTGGGAGAGCCAGAAGTAAAGACTCCCCAACTCTCCTCAGTCTGGCAATAGCACTACATGCTTTCCTTCTCAGAAATTCTCATAGGACTAAAATAAAACTGCTGGTTGAGTCACAACCTTCCAGACAATTGCCATCCTTTTGCATTACAGATTTTCCACTCATCCACGCTGTTGTGGTCATGTACAAGTAATTTCTACTTCCTATACATGTCTTTGTGGTCTCACCTCCAACTTTCACACAAGCCCTTTTACTTCTGCCCAGAATGCTTTCCCTTACTACCTCTTTATTGGAACAAGTCCAACTTAGAGCTCAAACTTTTCTCGCCATGGAGTCTTCCTTCATTAACATAATTTCTTCATTGAAAGTTTCCCCACTTACAACTGGGTGCCACGATCTTTCTAATTGGGCCTTCCCAACTTCGAAAAGGTAATTAGGGTCATTCGTCTAAACTAGGTTAAGTGAAACAACTTCTCTGTAATGGATAATGCATGCGGTTGCTTTTATTTGCCTCTGATTCGTTAAAGCAGACATTTCAAAGCAGAAGTCTCTTACCAATTGTTTCTCTTACCAATATTAGATCTAGTGAGTCAGTGTTTTGTTTATTTTTAACCCAGGTTAGGAGAGGTTAATCTTTCCCTTATTATAGTGTTAAGGGTTTTATCCTTTTCTTACTCAGAGTATGAGAAATATTTCCTCTCCCACTGGTTTTGAAGGAAACTGCTGAAGACAAGAAGAAGGCCACAGAAGTAGGGGTGCTAAAATTCCAAATTTCAATTAGAAGTGATGTCAGTACCATAGTGGCATGTTATGTCCCTCATTTCTTTGTCCCCTCCCAACAAAAAAATTCAGCAGCCATCCACAGATGAAAGTGCCTTTGAGGGAGCTGTGGGATCCAGCACTGTAGGCCAAGGGACCTGGCAGGAATCTCACTCACTTTTCCATCAGTAATATCAGAGAGACCTCAGTTCCACCCATGGATCCTGCAGTGGCCCATGAACCTACTCCAGACTTTTCCAGCCCACCGTCAGGGAGCCCCTAGAGAACACGGACCCGCACAATCACTCGTGGGTGAGATAGCATCTGTGGAAGTCCAGGTTTCTAGAGGAGAAGTCCCAGCACTCTGGTGGAGCAAAAAATTCAAGTTTGGATGCATTCCAGTGTTTAAGAGGGACAGTTTGACTTTACCTGTGTCACCCATCTCCCAAGGTGGTACAGCTTACGGCCAAGACAGATCTTCCTCAGCCTGTGATTTATGCTGCAAGGGACATGGACAGAGTGTGGGTGAGCATCTAACTTCTGCACCTGTGCAGGAACCTGACAAAGGAGCTCATTTCTCTCTGACCCTATCTACAGTACTAAATTGGGAGTTCTGTGGCTGGGAGGGGGCAGAAGGACTCTGGGAGAGTGGCTGATAGAAATCTCAGAGAGACTTAAGCCACTATTTAGAGGGAAAAGGGGGAAGCTATTGGCAGATTTTGAGCATACAAATGACATGACTGCTAAGAAGAAACTGAGAGTGGGCTAGAGAACAACTAGGAAGCTATTGCAATAATTCCCAGCAATGCCTGTTTGTGGCTTGGCTTATAATGATAGCAGTGGAGATGGTGAGAAATGGTCAGATTCTAAATACTCTTTGAAATTAATGCTGAGGTAATGTTAAATGATTATATATGGCATGTAAGAGAAAGTAGTTTCAAGAATGACTCCAAGACTTTGAGCTGGAGCAACGGGAATGATGGAGATATCATTGATTGAGGTCAAGAAGACTATGGGAGAAGTCTTGAGGCAGAGATCAAGTGCTCAGCTTTGAACAAGTTACATTTAAAACAATTGTTAGATCTTTAAGTCAAAAGGTCAAGTCAAGTAAGCTGTCCTAGTGGCGTAGTGGTTATGTTTTCACATTCTGCTTCGACAGCCCGGGGTTTGCAGGTTCAGATCCCAGGCAAAGACCTAGCACCACTCATCAAGCCATGCTGTGGTGGCATCCTGCATAAAATAGAGGAAGATTGGCACAGATTTTAGCTCAGGGACAATCTTCCTCACACAAAAAAAGATTGGCAACAGATGTTATCTCAGGGCCAATCTTCCTCTCACACACACACAAAAAAATGGTCAAGTAGGCAGTTAGAAATGTGACCCTGGATTTAGAGGAAATATTCAGGTTATAGGTCAAATTGATTAGCCATCAACGTACAGATTGGTTTTAAAACCATGAGACTTGTTGAGACCATGAGCTCAGAGAGAAAGAAAAGTTCAAGTGTAAACTCTAGGGCACTTCTATGTTAAGAGTTTCATAAGATGAGGAAGAACCAGCAAATGAAACTAAGAATGAAGGGTAACTAAGATTAGGGAGTACCGTGTCCCTGAGGCCAAGAGAAAAAAGAACTTTAGGAAGGAGAGACGGATCAAAAGTATCAATGCTGCAGATATTTTAATAAGATGAGTGCTGAGAAGTGACCATTGGACTTAGAAACCTAGATATCATTGACAGGGGTTGACAGGAATGATGGAGGCAAAAACTTAATTGGAGTGGATTCAAGAGAAAGTGGAAGGAGAGTAACTGAAGACACCAAATAGAGAATCCAATTTCGAAGAGTTTTCCTCTAAAGGGAAAGCAGAAGAACGAGACAGTAGTTTGAGGGTGGAGGGGATGAAGAGAAAGTTTTTTCGTAATCTAAAGAAAGCTTTATGTAATCTAACTGCATGTATATTGGTGAAAGGCGTTGCACTAAATTTACATAGAAATTAAATTTTCCCTTGAAAGTTGAGTTAATTTTTATCTGATTCCTCTTGAATAGCTATGTTTAAAATTGGCATATATTTTGTTAACAGGAAAACAAAGTCATAGAATCATATAGTTCAATTTGGGGATGCAGAATAGTGCTAATATAATTCTAATTGGATATGGTTCTCAATTAAATATTTCCTTTAGTATTTTAATTTGAATGTGAAAAAATTCTTATTGATGCTTTTGATTATTACAAAGTATTAGATTTTTTTTAACTCTTAGTACCAGAGTGGATGTAAACACCAAAGAACGTAAAACTGGGAAGACAAGCATAGGATGAAAGGATAATGCATCTAACAGTATCAACACATATACTGAAACTGCTACAAAATTCACTGAGACGTTAATGTATTGGTATTCGGTAACTTCTATATTTTCATGTTAGGAGGAAATGATTCTGGGCTTGTATCAAAAATACTATGAATTAATTTTAATTATGTTGAGAAATCTATTGAGGTGTGAGAATAGAACTGCATTCAAAATCACTGTGGTGTGCGGGCTGCCCCAGCACATGAATGGTGTGCAACCGAATATATGAATTATCTTGGGAGAGAAAATGGGATTCTCAGTTTCACATTTGGCTGACATCTGTGATATGTTTCTTAGAAATGTGCATGCCAATGTGGTATGAGGCAGACGCCAATGGTTGTCTGCCAAAATCATCCTCCCATTGTCCTTTAATGCCAGAAGCCCCAAATTTTGGCTGGACACACACCACCTCAGAACGTGGGCATTTCCCAACTCTTCTTGCACCTAAGTGTGGCCATGTGACTGAGAGCTGATCTATGTGAATGTGAAAGTGCTATAGGGCATCTTCCAGGAAGTATTCTTGAGGAGAGGCTGCTTTCCCTGGTTCCTCCCTGTTCTGACTAGAATGTAGCTCCATTAGACCATCCATTAAACCTGGGAATGACAACTATGCACAAGAAAGCTAGCAAGGAGACAGAAGCCTGATCGTTCCTTGACATTATGGAAAACTATTTCAGCCTTATGCTGTTTCCTCCAAACTTCTCAAATGCGAGAGAGAATAAATATCTATATTGCTTACGTCACTATCAGTTGATGCTTCTCTTGACCCTGTTACATGGAATAATACATGGAGGCCCAGAAAGAGCTTCAAAGGATGCGAGGTAAAAATAGGGGACAAAATAATTTTTCAGAGATTTTTTAGAAGGAAAAATGATGAATACACAGATCCATATGTAGGATAACCAGCTGTCTGAAAGAATCTCTTTATCTCTGGTTTTACGTAAGATGTTTATTTCTTAAAGCAATGGTTAAAAAGGCATCTGTGCTATCTTAAGGCTTCTTCTTGATTATTCATCTCCAAATAAGAACCAATGCTTTATGGATATTCTTGTCGCCTGGATATAAAACAGGACACTTCCTTACTAATGGGGTTCAGGTGCCCAAGGAAAAGTGAAACTATGAATTTTGGTTGAGCAAGAAGATAGTTGCCTGTCCTGATAACTTTCTTAAAAATTTATTCAGGGGACATTAGAGAGTGCTATCAGACTACACTAAGGAAAAAAGAAATAATAGCTCTTATGAGTAGAGATCCCTTTGATGAAAAAGACAGAAGCTAGGAAATATGATCAAAGAAGGAAATTGATGTTGAAGTTCAAACAAGAAAACTGTCATACAATACATTTTGAGCCATGTGAATAAAAAAGGAGACCAAATCAAGATTTTTTGACAACTTTTAAAGCCAATATTTTTATCTTTATCTTTCCTTTTTTGATTATTTTTTATTTAAAAGTAAAGACATTGCTCTTTTGGTAGTGAGCACTGTGGACGAAAGAGCGTTAATTCTGGCATCTCTGTGTGAACATGAGAACATAGTAGGAAACAGGAGAATAGTTCACATTTGACTCTGTTAGGCATTGACATTGAAAATGGCAAAGGATATATTTCAGAGTCTCTGGTCATCAGGATGCTTAGTTTTCAATATTGGAAGTAGACATTTATATCTCTACCTACCTCACTAACTTCTGTTCTCAGAGATACATGAAATTTTAAAATATTAAACTGCTAGCTGTTCTTACAGGGAAAATGGAATGAATAAATTCTTGAAAAGAGGGAGCATCTTTGGACTTTGGCAAATGGAAGTAGTGTACAGGTCCTGGAAAGTGGAATGACAATTTTTTTAAAAATGCCTTTACAAAGAGGAGCAATCAGGTTATAAAACAAGAAGGAAACAAACACATCCTGCTACCTGGGTTGAAATAAGAAGCCAAGAATAGCCATCATGACTGTGTACGGAAGAGGATGAGCATGTAGCAGAAGGGCCTGCGTGTTCTGCAAGAGTGGTAAAAGAGGCGGGGGTGGCGGCGGGGGGGTAAGGGTAGGTAACCAAATTTTTGCTTCTGCATTTCAGGCATAGCTTGTAAGAACTTGGTTTTGCTCCCATCAGTTAGAAAAGAAATGTACAAGTACATACTGAGTCCAGTAGACTCAGTTACAGACCTAATATGATTAAACAATTTATTACTAACTACTATGGAATACAGTAGAATGAGTAGCTATGCCGGTAGGAAGACCCTATATTAGGAATATGCAAATTCACTAAGGAATATGCACAGATGGTAACCGTTAATAATAAAAGCCAAGCCCAGCTCAATTTCTGACTAGATTGACTCAACTCCCATGCAAAAGTTTGAGCAAAGTAAGAGATGTAACAATTTCCAGGCTCCTATTTACAGATTTCATTTACCTCAGTCTCACCATTCCTATACAACTCTAATATCGTGCATGCAAAACTTTTAAGATGCATAAATAAGTAATTAGGAAAAAAAAAAACACTGTCAAGAGATAAAGCAAACAACAAAACCAGATTCAGATATGACCCAGATGTCTAAGCACTAGAAAGAGAATTTAAAGTAACTATGCTTAAAATGCTGAAAACTCTAATGGGAAAGGTGGACAACATGCATTAACATGTGGGAATTTCAGCAGAGAAATGAAAACTATAAGAAAAATTTAAAGGAAGTGCTATAAATGAAATATACAGTAACGGATGAGGAATTCCTTCAATGGGTTCAGTGGTAGGTTCAACATGGCTAAGGAAAGAAGTAGTGAACTTTTTGGGTGGGGGGTTATTTTATTGCAGTAACATTGGATTATAACATTATATAGCTTTCAGATGGACATCATAATATATTTTGAATTCCGTGTAGATTACATCATGTTCACCACCCTAAAACTAATTATAGTCCATCACCTCACATGTGAGCCTAATCACCCCTTTTGCCCTCCTCCCACCCCCCTTCCCCTATGGTAACCACCAATACAATCTCTCTTGCTCTGTGTTTGTTTGTCATTGTTTTTATCTTCTACTTATGAGCGAGATCCTATGGTATTTGACTTTCTCCCTCTGACTTATTTCACTTAGCATAATGCCCTCAAGGTCCATCCACGTTGTCACAAATGGCAAGATTTCATCATTTCTTATGGCTGAGTAGTATTCCATTGTGTATATATACCACATCTTCTTTATCCATTTGTCCCTTGATGGGCTTCCAACTCTTGGCTATTGTGAATAATACTGCAGTGAACACAAGGATGCATGTATCTTTATGCATTTGTGTTTTCAAGTTCTTTGGATAAATACCCAGCAGTGGGATAGCTGGATCATATGGTAGATCTATTCTTAATTTTCTGAGGATCCTCCATACTGCTTTCCATAGTGGCTGCACCAGTTTACACTCCCACCAGCAGTGTACCAGGGTTCCCTTCTCTCCACATCCTCTCCAACAGAAGTAGTGAACTTTAAAGGAGGTCAGTAGCAATCAGCCAAACTGAACAGAAAGAGAAAAGATGAGTGGAAAAAAGGAATAGAACATCCACGAGTAGTGGGATAAAATCAATACATGTAATTGGAACCCAGAAGGAAAAGAGAGAGAGAACAGGGGAAAAGAACTATTTAAAAAGATAACGATTGTGAATTTTCCAAAACTAATGAAATATACAAAACCACACACACACACACACACACAGAGAAATATCATACTAAAACTATTGAAAACCAATAATAAAGATAAAATTTTAAAGAAATGCATAGAAAAATCATATTATATACAGAAGAATAAGAATAAGAATTATAGCAGACTTCATGTCAGACACCATGCAAGCCAGAAAGCAATGAAATAATATTTTAAAGTATTGAAAGAAAAAGAAAAAAACCCCGTCAACCTGGGGTCCTATACTCTATTAAAATACTTTTCAAAACTGAAGGAGAGGTAGACTTTTTCAGAAAAGCAAAAATAGATTATCAGTAGCAAACTAGTAGGTGATATTACAATGAGATGTTAAAGGAAGTTCTTCAGGAAAAATGAATATGATGCCACACAAAACCCGGGAATTACCCAAAGAAATGAAGAATATTCAAAATAGGATAAATTAATATGATATAAAATTCTTTTTCTTCTTATTTTCAATAGCTCTAAAAGATAACTGGCCGCCTAAAGCAAAAAATAGTAGCAATAAATTGTATGTTTGTAGTATATGTAAAGTAAAATGTATGTCAACAATAGCACAAAGAATGAGAGAAAGCAATTGGGAATATACTGTTGCAAGGTCTTCACACTATGTTAAGCTATATAATATAATTTGAAGGTAAGTATAATTAATTAAATATATATAGTAAACTCTAGAGCAAGCTGTTTTAAAAATGTTTGAAGAGTATAAATAATAGTTAATATTGGAGATAAAATGAAGTCATAAAAAAAATCCAATCCAAAGAAAGTCAAACAGTTTGAGGAAAAAAACACAGAATAGGTAAAAGAAACAGAAAGCAATTAGCAAGATGACAGATTTTAATACAAGTGTGTCAATAATGAAATTAAATGCAAACAGTCTAAACACACCAAATGAAAGAAATTGTCAGCTTGGACAAAAGAAGCAAGACCCATTTTACATAGAAGATATGGATAGGTTAAAAGTAAAAGAAAGGAAAAGATAGACCTTGAAAACACTAATAAAGGAAAGCTAGATTGGCTATAATAATAGTAAACAAAGCAGACTTCAGAAGAAGATATTTTACTGGAAATAAAGAGGGATATTACATAATAATTAATGGTTAATTCACCAAGAAGATATAAAAATACTAAATTTGTATGCACCTGACAACAGAGCTTCAGCATAGATTAGGCAAAACTGATGGAAATAGACAAATCCACAATTCTAGTTGGAGAATTCAACACTCCTTTCTCAATAACAAATAAAACAAATACACAGAAAGTCAGCAAGAATATAGAAAATCTAAACAACACTATCAACTAATTTGATGTAATTGACAATCTAGAGAATACTTAATCTAACAAAAGCAGAATGCACATTCTTTCCAAGTACAAAAGCATATTTACCAATATAGACAATATTCTAGACCATACAACAAACCCTAACAAAATTAAAACAATTTAAATCTTGCAAAGCATATTCTCTGACCATAATTAAGTAAGCTGGGAGCCAATGACAGATAGATACCTGCAAAAAATCTCAAAATACTTACCAAGAAACAACATGCTCCTAAACCCATGGGTGTAAGAGGAAGTCACAAAGAAAATTAAAGAAGATTTTTAAACTGAATGAAAATGAACACACAGAGTATCAAAATTTGTGGGATGAACCTAAAGTAAAAGAATAAAAATTTTAAATCAATGATCCAGAGTCCCAATTTAAGAAACTGGGGGAAAAAAGAATAAATAATCCCAAACCAAGTATTAAGGAAGGAAATAGGAAAAGAACAGAAATCAAGGGAATTGAGAACAACAAAAGTGATAGATGAGCTCAAAGGCTGTCAGCAGGGTTCAAGAGCCAGCAGCTTCCCCTGGCACCTCCCTTGGGTGGTTTTGTCACCAAGTATCTCCAGTGAGACATCTTTTCATGAACAGCTTTCCCTTGAACCCTAGATTCAGATTTCCAGCAAGTTCCATCTGTGCAGTACCCCAGTGAGTTCTCTGCCATCTAGTGACCCATAACGGCATCTGCTCCAACAAAAGCTCGGCCCTGGGGCAGGCATAGGAGGAGAAGGAGGGCACTCTTCTTGGGTGATCTGTGTCAGCCCTAGAGGTAGTGGCTGCTCCTTATATCTACTACTCTTAAATTTTTTAGAGTTCTCTTTACTTTATGTTAATTAATGTCTCATTGCCCCAATCCCCTGTTATAGTCAACAATTCTTTATATTTAACTTCCCCTGTTCAAATTACTAATTACTGTGTGATTTCTGTTTCTGGATTGGACAGACGATACAACTACACATCATTCTTTCTCTCTCCCAGTGGTTTGAATAACATACAGAAAGCTTTGTACTACACTCCCTTTGAGGATCTTCAAACCACCTCACTGCAGAGCCCACGCTCGACTCCATTCTGAAAAAGAAGGAGAAGTCTATTTTTTTTTCTTGTCATACAGGGAACTGCCAACATGGCACTTGCATATATTATGTGAGTTAGACACCCAAAGAAGCTTGCAGTTCTCTTTTTGCTCCTTGTATAGCAGGCAAAATAGACAGAGAACTTGAGCCTCCCATCAATTCTTCATTAAATCCCTCCCTTGGGACCACCAAGGCTGGGGGAAAGACTTGTTTAATATATGAACAAAGTTTCCCATTGATGGGAAAGCATAGCAGAAGAGCCAGATTTCTGACTTCTCATTTCACATGCCATTTAGGACTTCATTACAAGACTACATTTCTCTCTAAGCTTAAAAAAAGTGAAATTCTGTGCATAGTCTTCCAAAATCCCATGTGGTTTTTTTATATGCCTAATATTCTAATACCGTATACTTTTCTACTTGGAGGCTTATTGCTTCCATGTCCCCAACTGGTAGAAGTTATAAGATAAAACCAAAGTCTACAATAATAATGAGAGTAGGAAAGAGAGAGGGGAAAAATAATTTCTTCTTCCTGTGTTGATTCATTTGAATTTGACATTTCGGAAAATTCTGACTGGCTAATTAACAGATCTGGGAAAAGAAATGGTAGAATCACAAAACTGTAGACTATAGATAAGAAGAATTAGAATTCATTTATTCACATCATTCACTGATATTTGAACACCCCACAGAATTTACACTTATGTGAATATCTTACATCATGGGAAACCCAGTATCAACTCAACAATCCATTCTCCACATGGACAACTGATGCTTAGAAAGTTCTCCTATTTACTTTGAACTGCAGTCTATTGCCATTGTGCCTAGTTTTATTCCTTGGGGTTATAGAGAGTAAATCTCAGTCCTTTTTTTTTTTTTTCTTTTTTCTCCCCAAAGCCCTCCAGTACATAGTTGCATATTCTTCGTTGTGGGTCCTTCTAGTTGTGGCATGTGGGACGCTGCCTCAGCATGGTTTGATGAGCAGTGCCATGTCCGCGCCCAGGATTAGAACCAACAAAACACTGGGCCACCTGCAGCGGAGCGTGCGAACTTAACCACTCGGCCACAGGGCCAGGCCCTCAGTCCTTTTTTATATGACGGTCTTTCAAATACCTAAAGACTTCTGCCTTGTTCTCCCTTACCACGCTTTCCTGTACCTTTGGTAATGATGAACTTTGGTCTGCTCCCAGAACAAGGTTCCTGAAACCAAGATAGTAATTCTAATCAACCATGAGATGAGACAAATTTCTCCTCACCCTACCCCTACAAGCAAGGAGAGACTGAACATCCAGGTCCAATTTCACTGGAGTCTGAGAAGAGTGAAACCAAACCATCTGTCCAGAATTCTTTCTGAATGGGAGGCACCTCAGCCCAGAAATTCTTCCATGTTCCCAGAGTACCTCTTAGACTCCCAGAACCTTTGAGATCCCTGTACTTCTGGGATCTAAGCCTCTGATCTCAGATCTGGCTGAGTTTTTTGTTTGTTTGTTTGTTTGTTTTAAAGATTGGCACCTGAACTAACAACTGCTGCAAATCGTCTTTTTTTTTTGCTTCTCCCCAAACCCCGCCAGCACATAGTTGTATACCCCAGCTGTGAGTGCCTCTGGTTGTGCTATGTGAGACGCTGCCTCAGCATGGCCTGATGAGCGGTGCCATGTCTGCACCCAGGATCCTAATTTGCAAAATCCTGGGCCGCTGAAGCGGAGTGTGCAAAATTAACCACTCGGCCACGGGGCAGGCCCCTGGCTGAGTTTTTTACAAAGGACCTCACAGTATACAGCTAACTTATGGAATATGAGGATGTGAAGAAAGCTACTTTACACTGATATTTTACACTTTCTCTAATTATTTTCTCAATTCATTTTAAGTAGTCTTTTACCTGCTATGTCCTGCTAAAACTTTATTTCTCTATTAGAATGCCAAGGTAAACGTTGACAGTATACTGTTTGCAGAAGCTGGTTAGGAGACAGATGCAAGGTTAAAGCTTGAGTTCAATTGTTTTTCATGCAATCTACAATGGGAGTGGACATCACATGCTAAAACTTGCATTATATTTTGTACCAGCAAAGAAGAGATAAAAGGATTCCAGATTCCACAGAAAATGACTAAAAAACAACTTCTATAAAATCTAAAATTCGAAACTCATAAGAGGCCTTCTGGAATATTCTTGGTTCTGAGACATAAGCCCCAATCACTTGCCCTCAAACCCACAATATAATCACATTTCTTCTTTCTTAAATGACCAATACTGATTGGTATTACACTATATACACTATTTAAGGTAACATATACACATCTCTGAAGACGTTCAAAATAATAAATATCCACCAGTCATATTTATTCTGTGAAATAGAATAGCTGGAACTCTATCTAAGCACAATTGTGAGCACCAAGTGCACAGATGAAATCAAAACCTAAAGTCAGTCTAGATTATGGAAATAAATACCAGCTCCGTGAATGAGCTCCTCCTTAACATGGGGAGGGAGAGGCAATATATTTCAATACAAGACAGCAGATGCTAAATGCCAAAATAGCTACATACACAAGAAGGGAGAGATCCTTGTGGCATCCAGCAGATGGGGAAGGCTTCCCAGAAAATGTTGCTCTTATCCTGAGCCCACGAAGAAAAAGTAAGATCTAGGTAAATGAAAAGGAGAGAACAAGGCATTTCAGGTCATAGGAACTGTATGATCAAAATGTGGAGGCAGGAATGTGCAGAGAATCCCCATTGAACAATTAGTCCTATTGGACTGGAAAGGAGGATTCAGTGAGCGGCAAGTATAGAAGACAGACAGGTTAGAGACCAGAGGGTAAAGGGTCTTAAAGTGCTTAATTGATAATGAAAACCTCAATTTGTTAGGAGCAGAGAAGTTTCCACAAGGCAAAGTATTTTATCACTGGCGTTATTTAGAATTGCTGGTGCATAGTGATTTTTAAGAAGCATACTGATTTTAGTTGATATTAGTATTGTTTTTAAAGTCTCTATCTGGTTTTTGACTGTACCCTGGAGTTAACTGCTCCCATCTCCCTGTGGTACCCACTGGTTTAGAATAAGTTATAGAAACTTTCTTGCGAAATATGATGCACGTATTTGACGCGATTCTTTCTCTCTCTGTAAGTACTTACAACTTTCTAGGCATGGGCTACATCTTTTACATACATTAACTCTCTTAATCCCTAAACAACCCTGTAACTATTATTCCCACTTTACAAATGAGGAAACAAGACAGAAAACTAAATTGGCTTACCTGCGTTTATACTGCCAATGAGTCAAATTCAGGTATCGCTAGTACTCAAATGCATGTCCTTAACCAGTTTCTTTATTTTAATTGTCATCAATTAGTAGTTTTGAAACTATTTGCAACATATTCATATCATGTTTTTAAACCGTTATTGCTCATAAGAGTTTTTCTCACACATTCTCTGCTGCCACCATCTGGTCTCTTGTAAAACTTGCAAGCTTTTCTTAAGTCATTTTCAGGCTTATCAGAGTTTTGCATTCCCTTGAAAAAAGGCTGAAATTTGTGTGGACTGGATTTTTATTACTTAAAAATTCCTCATCTTATCAGTAGACTCTACTTGTCTGCAACGTATTAGGGTTATAAAGAGATTAAAATGGAAATTAGCTGGCTAATAAATTTCACTGGCAAAAGAGAAATTCATAGCCAATCAGCCACTGTGGCAAACGCTGCTGGGGGGATGTGTCGGGTCTGGATCCAGAGAGCAAAGTGAATTTGATGTGCTTTTCCCTTGGTTGACTGTGGGAGCTCTCAATTAATAAGAGAGGGAAGGTGGGCAAATTCCAGCAAATCAATAAGGCCGTGAAGAGGTTCAAAGGGCAGTGAAGGAACCAGCAGAGATTTAGCACTTGTGTCATCGACTTCTAAAGGGCTGATGGCCATCATCCTATGAAAAATAAAACATGTTCACGATTGTAAGAATGGGAAAAGCAGTAAAACTCTTGCCAAGTCTTTACCATCATCTGCTTTCCTCTGCCAGTCGCTACCTACAGAAAACCACAGATGGTATTAAATGTCATTCTCCCTCATGTGGGGCGGAGGGGAGACAAACAAAAGGGTGTGATAGGGGGACAACAGGTTGATGTGGAAAGAGCGACAGACAGACAGGGAGTTTGCAGTCCTCTCTTGGATCTGGCCTCACCGTCCTTGACCTGTTCATGAGCAGTTCAGTCGGTTCATCTCTTCCCAGTTCTCCAGGTTGAGTCTCTTCTTTGAGCACTGTAAGCTTAATACCGTATTAAGATGATGGGAATACTGAGGATGGAGAAGACAACAGCTGTTTAGTGACTACTCCTTTCTAGGCACCATGTAAGTTTCTTCAAGCCCATTGCTTAATTTCATTAATCCTCACAATAACCCTATGAAGTAGAGATCATTGCCCTATATATAGTGGAGAAAACTAAAAAGCTTATGAGCTCAGAGGTCAAGTAAGCTACCCCAAATCATGCAAGCTGGTGGCTGAAGGAATCAGAATTCAAATCAAGATTTATTTAAATGTATGAATGAATGAAGCCAACAATGGCTGAAGGAATCAGAATTCAAATCAAGATTTATTTAAACGTATGAATGAAAGAAGCCAAGAAAGGAGTGGGTTCTTCTCTTTTTTTTTTTAACAAAATAGACGTTTTTAACTTGCTATATATTTCCTTTCTCACCAATCACAGGGACTAAAATTTTGTTCCACTTGAAGCCACCTGTCAGTCAAATGCAAAAATGCAAATAATAATATTTAACACTTACCCAGTACTTATGTGTCAGGCGCTATTCTAAATACTTTAGCCAATTAATCCTCACGACTACCCGATAAGGTAGGGACTATCACTCAACCTATTTAACAGATAGGGGATCTGAAGACCTGAGAGGTTAAATACCTTGCTCAGGATCAGAGTTAGTAAATGTGAAGCAGAGAGTTAGGCTCCCTCTGGCTCCAGAGTCGGTGTTCTTAACTGATACACTGTAACCCCTCTTCAGTGCACACCCCCCACACAAACACCTTTCATATACAGGTACAGACGCGTGTGTACACACAGTCTGACTTATTTCTTACACAAACACATAGAGCTATAGAGGAAACAGATTCAATGGTCACATGTCCTGGGACACATCAAACTCTCACTATCACACTCCCTCTCTGTCTGCCAGACAAGCAGTCAGAGGAAATAACAGAGAAGCTGACTACAGTAAAGTTTAAACCCACCAGGATTCAGGAAACCTCTCCGAAGAGTGAAGACTGGTCTTGGAATTTCCATAGCTACAGCTGTACTGTATGAGCTTGCCAGGGCTGCCATAACAAAGTACCGCAGACCGGGTGGTTTAAACAACAGAAATTTACTTTCTCACTGTTCTGGAAGCTAGAAGTGCAAGATCAACGTGCTGGCAGGGTCGGTTTCTTCTGAGGCCTCTCCTTGGATTGCAGATGGCCGTCCTCTCCCTGTTTCCTCAGTCTTTTCTCTGTGCATGTCTGTGTCCTAATCTCCTCTTCTTGTAAGGACACCATTGGATCAGGGCCCCTAAAGACCCCATTTTAATTTAAACTTTAAACCTTTAATTTAACCTTTAAAGGACCTATCTCCAAACACAGTCACATTCTGAGGTCCTGGGGGTTACGACTTAAACTTATGAATTTGAGGAAGCCACAATTCAGCCCATACCAAGTATTAAACAAAGAACAACATTCTAACAGTTCAGAAATTAATTAGGTCCAGAGGTGAATGCTTATTTCTTAGCGATGTCAACATAAATTGTCTAGGTCAAGTGAATATTGCTATCAATCATGTTTAAAAGTGCCCTTTTATCTTTTATCTCTAAAAAATGTGAAGGACAAACAATTTTCATACATTAACAAAAAAGATACAGAAATGTTTAAATATTAATTAAGAGAAATTAATTTTCATTGAGAAAATAAACATTAATTTTGAGAACATTACTCTGCTGCCTCACCAAAAAAAAAAGGACAATATCTGATGTTTCCAGAAATAAAGTTCTACTTCCTTCTATGATAATTCTCATCATAATTTAAAATCCAGAGTTTAAACTTTGCAATGAAAAACATACTCAGGCTTGATGATTTAAAATTTAATATTGGTTAGTTAAGACTATAAAAGGCTTGTTTCAATCGAGCTGATTCTAAAGATTTTATTTCTTCTGGTAATCACGTGTTTGATTGCTCCCATAGCAAGAACAAGACTTTTCAAGCAAGTAAAAGTATTACTATGTCTGGAATATCCTAGCAACTGCCTGAAAAGATTCATGATTCAACATATTTAAGTACTTGGAATAAATTCCTTTTTTTCAAAATAAATAGGAAAGCCTCAGCAATCAGTTTTTTAATTTATTAAATATCCAGGCATATAATTATCAATTTCATATATTTGGTACAAATGAAACTATCTCAGTATAAGAGAAATTGCTCCTAGGTAGTAATTATAAGGCTACTAAACTTACATTTTAAATTTTCATGACTAATAATAAAAAGAATAAAAAGATCCCCAAAAGCAAATTTTACCCTAAGAATTGAAATAAAATAACAAAAGTACTTTTTTATTCTAGAGACATATGCAGACCCGGCTGTCATTTTTCATTTCATTTCTTTACATGAAACCAGAAAAATAATAAGCACTGAATAAACTACTGGGTGATTTGCTCACTTCTAGAGTCAATTCCAACGTCACCGAGCAAAGTAGGCAAATATTTAACTGCAACTAATAAGTAGCATAGGAATCTTGGTTGTCTATAAAATTATGTCAAACCACATTTAACTTGAAAAAAAAATTAAAGCCAAAAAAAGTCTGTTCAAAAGAATACAAACTCAAAATCTAGTTTTGATGCTGCTATGATGCTACTGGATGCTGCTATGTGTTTGATGGGCACTGTGTCAAACATTTCACACTAAGCCTATGCTTCCTAAAACAAATGTCTTCCTCAAGACCTGTGGAGAAAATCAGCAGAATCTAATTAGGCAGTATTTGGGTCCATGTGCTAAATAACTTAGTCTGCATCTCTAAGAGTAAGTAACTATGGGCACTTAGCATTAACAGTAGAACAAGTTACAAGTGTTTTGAATTCAGAACTGAATAAATACTGTAAAGATAAATAAAAAGAGGAAAGGATAGATCAATAATTATACTCCAATTACTCCATAATGAACTGATTATGACTTACTACAATGTTTTAAGAGGTTATTTAATTCCTTTCTACAGACAAATGAATAGAGAAGTAAGTACAAGAAAAATTATAGTTAAAGGCAGATGAATCTCATCATATCTCTTAAAATACGGGAATCTGCACACCACCACTATGTTCACTAAATCATTGAATTACATTACCTGTTATTTTAGCCAAGCCGTAGTTACAACTTAGTGAATGAATTATTCAGATGTTTTACCCTACCTCTTTGTTTCTAATAACAGTTCTTTGAGCAGGTCACAAATCACCATTATCAAAACAGAAAAATAGATTTTTAATATGTGGAATACATCAATTTATTAGCCACTCTGATCAAACATTTTCTTTTATTAGAAACTGAACCTTGTATAATGGCTAATTAAGGTTTGAGATTGATTATTGGCGGATGTTCATTATTCATGATATCACTCTGATTAATATAGATAATTCATAGTTTCCTCTATTTTTAAAGTACTATTTTTAAACATCTATATATATCGTAGATCTTTGACCTCCACTCGAGCTTCCATATTGGATCATGCAAGATACTTATGTATTTAATCTTAAAGTGTTCCACATGATAATACTTTTAAAACACTACATGAGTTTTTTTTAAGTTCTGCAGAATAAATCATTACATACAATCTGTTTTGAAAACAATTGTTCAATTTAAAGGTTTGTGCAAAAGAAGCAAGCACTCCAATTCTATTCAAAGTTAGCACCAGGTCCCCAGCCCCCATTTAGATGGCTGTATATAGAAATATATAGTTTGGAACTTCAGTCAGTGATATTTTTCTAATTTAAAGGTTGACGTAAACACACTGTCTTCTTATTTTTCTGGACCTTGGAGATATTTCTCTTTAGTGACAGAAAGAGAACATTGAACCCTGCCAGAAGTGATCCATTTCTCCTACTTGATGAGAAAAGCAGAATCAACAAAATTCTGCTTGTCACTCCAGTACCATGTATGTTTTCAGGAACAGCAATTGCTCCAACATTTGTCTTAGATCTGCGCGACACAGTGAACTGACTTCCCAACAAGCTGGCCTCTTAATTTCATCTCGCTCTGAAAGTAAGAAAATAATGAGTTCAGTGATGCTGAAGCAATACTCTCAACAACCAAGAAGGAAACCTTAGTGTTCATTCTGTCATTCACTGTCTGGGTTCAAGACTAATGAATTTCTGCCACACAAAGAAGCGTTTGCTCCCATATAAGAGCAAGTCCTGATGTTTAACTTGTTTCAGCCTTGCTAAGCGACATTAGGATCAACTTATGAAAGGACAAGTGTATCTTAGTTGCTCTCTCTTTTTTTAAATGCTCCATATAGAGAGAATGGAAAGATTGGGAGAGTTGGAAGTAACCATTCCATTTCTCTCACTACATTGCCAATTTTCTAAAATGACAGGTCTTCATTTACTTTTTTTTTTTTACTATTCCTCTTGTAATCTGGCTTCTAGCCCCAATCATTGGGGCCTGAAAGTCATCAGACACTTTCTAATTTTCAAAGCCAGTGGTTTCTTCTTAGTTCTCATCTGCCTCAGCCTCTGACTGTTTGACACTGTAGACCCATCTTTGAAAACCTCTCTTTTGCATAACTGCCATCTCCCTGTTTTTTTTTTTTTTTTTTCCCATTTCCCTCATTCTGGCTCTACCCTCATTCCCCAATAAGGGATTAGCACAAATGCTAACTCTTCAGGATGCAAAAATATTCTACCTTCACATAAAGCAGTATAGAGCATGGTGTTGAAGAATCAGGTTTTCAAAGCAGACACACCTGAACTTGATTCCCAACTGTACCACTTACTATGGGCACATACGATAATTTACTAATTATTTCCCTGAGCCTCAGTTTCCCACATCTGGGAATGCAGATCATAATACTAGCACCATTTTTTTAGTTTTGAGAGGATTCAATTAAATAATGTTTGAAAAACATCAAACTCATAGCACACAAGTTTTGCAATAAATATTATCATTATTTCTAATTTCAAAGGCATTTGACAGACAAAATTAGAAATGAATCAGCATTAGAGACTTAATCAGAGAGTAACCAAGTGACAGTGGATTTTAATTTGCTTGAATAGAATTATGAAATTAGGGAGCTAGAAAAGACCATTGAGTCCAGGGGTCAGCAAGCCATAAGCCCACAGGACAAATACAGCCCACCACCTGTTCGTATAAATAAAGAGTTACTGGAACAAAAGTATATCCATTGGTTTAGGTTTTGTCTATGGCTGGTTTCGTGCTTCAACAACAGCATTGAGTAATTGTGAAAGAGACTGTATGGACTGCAGAGCATAAAATATTATACAGAAAAAGTTTGCTCACCCCTAATCTACTCTAAACCCCTTTGCTCCTGATGAGAAAATTAAATATAATCCTATAATTCAGAAACTGCTAAGAGATTTCCTAAAGTATCATCTTTGTTAGTTTACAGGAAACTTATATGTACACAGATGTTTACTGAGAGAAATAAAAACTGCTGCTTAGCTTGTTTTGTTGTTTCTGTGACACATTTATAGTTCCTAGGAGCCCCACAGAATGTGGGGTTTTATTCTATATCTAGCACTTGCACTGTGAAAAGAAAAGCAATTCCCATTAGGACAAGAAAAAGCTGAGGTTAAAATAAAAGACAGTGTAGGCTCATGCCAAAAGCTGAATTTTACTTAAGATAAAGAAAGATGGCAGCTTCTAACTTTGGCGCAAATTAGGTGTGTCAAATTGCTGCAGAAATTGCTTTCCTCTGAGACTGATGACCAGAATGACCCCAGAAGCAATTTTTATTCTCATGAGACGGCTTGCTTAGCTCTTTCCGGGAAGGAGTAATGGGTCTTCAGAAAGATGAGCATGTTTGCTTCCTGGGAACTACTTGTAGAGGTTTGTAGGAATCAATGAGACCAGACACCAAGCAGGAAGAGGGTGGGGCCACGGCATTTCATCAGTGGCTCTAGAGGGTGTCAGTGGATTGTCCAGAAAGAGGGATGTTTCATGGCTGAAGCTTTGATTTGCTTCCCTTATATTCATATTTTCTCTCTGATACAGTATGAAGATCACAAATAGAAGCCACTCCTGGGGTTCCCAAGGGTAAAGCTTAGCTTCAACTCAAAACTTCAAAATGTGTTAGATGCACACCTCTTCTAGCAGTGACATCAAGAAGACAGAGAAAACAAAAACATCATTTTCCTTTGAGGGAACCCAGCTCTATTTTCTTCTATGACACAGGGAATGGCATTAACCCTAAATTGTATGTGATTTTTAAGGGATGCAGAAATAACCCATAGCTTTTCTACCAGAAGCCTTCATATGTGATCCCTATAGTATTGTCCTACAATTACCTGTTTCAGAATCTACAAACATAGTTGTTACAAATGCAGACTTCTGGTCCCTGTACCAGACATTGTGAATCAGCACCTCTGTGTGCCACACTCAGGTATATGCATTTTCAATAGGCTTCCCACATGATTCTATTGCAAAGTAGAGTTTGGGGACCATGGGTCCACTGAAGAGGGACCTAGTACTAAATTTGGTAGCTCTGCCACTGTCTAGCCTTGTGACTCTGAACAACTTACTTAAAATGAGTAGAATATAATCTACTCTGCTAGTGAACAAAATTTATTAATTTTGAAAATTAAGAGGGAAGAGCCCAAGGTGTCATGTCAGTGCAGGGTACAATTACCTGGCAGAGATTCTCGTGCACTGAGCTAAAATGCTGAACTGCTGGAAAGCAGGGGTCTGCAGAAGGTACCATGTTGGACAACGTGGCTTGATTTTTTAATGTACTCAAGGAAAAGCATTCTAATTTTATAAAATGTTGGCTTAGCTTTTCATGTTATATTGTCTCATCTCTTTGTCCCCTAAATTGGAAAGGGTAGACTAACGTCTAATATGTATCTTAATGAGAATGAAGAAAATCTCAGAAATAAGAAATTTACCAAAGATTTGTGTAGTGCTACCTGTTCAATATATTCTGCACAATTAAAATGTCTGAGGGCAGAGCTTGAGCTACTCTAGATGAGAAACCATGTACACATTTGAATGTTGCTGCAGACTAAGCTAATGAATATTTTACTCTCACCAGCTGCTTCATAATCCTTCTCCTGCCTAAAAGCCACAAGATTACAAAAACCAATTTCACCTTCTCTGGGGCTTTAAACCTCTGTATATACAACAGCCAAATCTTTCTGGTATTTTACTGACAAAACAAAAGGCAGCAAAAGTAGCCATAATTGAAGTCAGTGCTAAAATAAATCCCAAAACTGTGCATTTGCTCTTTTCTCCTACAATATGCAGTTCAAAACTGGGCTACACTGCTGTCCTCTTCATGTCATGATAGCTCCTGGAACCAAGGAATGAAGTGGCCACTAAAATTAATGTAAGTATGCTGGGAAGCAACATCCTCTCACACTCAGTTTTGAAAAGATGGTTCAGGAGCCAGTCCTGTGGCATAGTGGTTAAGTTCTGCACACTCTGCTTCAGTGGACTGAGCTTGTGCATTCGCATCTTGGGTGTGGACCCATACCACTCATCAGCCATGCTGTGGCAGCAACCCACATACAAAATAGAGGAAGACTGGCACACATGTAAGCTCCGGGCTAACCTTCCTCAAGCCAAAAAAAAAGAAAAAAAAGGAGGAAGATTGGCAACAGATGTTAGCTCAGGGCAAAAATTCCTCATCAAAAAAGAAAAAAAAATGGTTCATTAAAAGAATCCACCAGAATATTGTTAGAAATAAAAAATGAATACAGTAAGAGATTTCCTCAAGATAGCAGCAAAGCAGTCTCTGAACTCATCTCCACCCACGAACACAACCAGGTTACAACTATTTTTGGAAAAATTACCCTGGATAGAAAACTGAAAACTGGATAAAAAGAATCCCCACAACAAGGGACAGTCCGGACTAAGGCAGAAGAGGCAGAAGTTCCTTCTGGAGAGAAAAAAAGCCACCTTCAGGAGCAGTGGAGTTTCTCAGCTGGCCAGGCGGGAGCCACCCTAAGATATGCAGCCCTCCCTGGAGGAGTGAGTTCCGGAGTGGGGTCGATACTGCTATAAGCATCCTTCAGACTCAGCACAACAGAGATGAGGGTCTTACTATCTGACTTCACTGGCTATTAACTGCAACAGGGATAGCCTCAGAAAAGCTATCTTACAAAAGCTGAAAAGACCTGGGTCTTAAAGGGCTCATGCACAAACTCACCCATCTCAGCAACCTAAAATCACCAGAGAGAAGGCTGACAGTCCTTTGGTGAAAAGAGACTCACCTGGTGAGCTCTGGGTGCATCTTAGTGAGAGGAGGGACCTCTCTGGAGACTGCGACATTGGTGGTGGCCATTGTTGTGGCATGGTCCAGGCATGGTGACATAGACCCCGGCAGATGCCATTGAGGTTCTTCCCCTGGCCTCTTAGCCAAGGGGTCTGCCACACTCACTACAGTGCAGATTTAATCCAGTTAAGCCAGGGCAGGCAGCCCACCCTAGGGACTGGCCCCACCCAATAGCAAGCCCTCAGGCTACTTGTCGGGACTGGGTGCCTTGATCCTCTACAGGGGGGTGAGTGTGTCCACCTCTGTGGGGTAGGGCCTGTGTGAGGACCAGATGAACTGTGGGGGTCATTGGTGGAGAGGTGGGGGCCTCTGCAGTGTGGCATCAGGGTACGCCCCAGGGGGTTGGGAAGTGTGCACAGACCAGGACTGCATTGACAGTGTGTGTGGTCCTGTGGGGGGTGAGGCTTATCAGAGGCAGAAGACCTGTGCTTCACAAATAGCCATAAAAAGGATCAGCCCCACCTTCTGAAACCTGAAACAATTGAGTGCTCCCATGTGTAGGGACAGCCCCGCTCAGTTGCACTCCTAAGAGAACTGAAAACAGCCTTGTAGGCTTGAGGCCTATAGAAACTGTAAGCCTCAGAGCCTAGCAACCAGCTACACTGGGTACTTACCCAATTAACAGGAAAACTGCAACAGCAGTGTGCTGTTAGACCTTGTAGCCAACGGTGTTGAGGCTCCCCAAACCAGATTTACAAACAGCTGGCCAGGGAAGGAAAGACTAGACTCTTTGGGCACCTGCATTAAAGCAACCCTGCCACAGCTGAAGGACACAAGTAGCCCACAGAAGGGTCACTCATGGATCATTTTGACTGGTGATGAGAGGGAAGCACACTGCTGGGCCTCAAAAGGCATCTCTTATATAAGGCCACTTCTCCAAGATCAGGAGACATAACCAACTCACCTAATACATAGATATAAGCACAGAGAAAGAGGCATAATGAGGAGACAAAGGAATACATTCCAAGCAAGGACACAGGACAAAACCCCAGAAAAAGGACTAAATGAAACAGAAATAAGTGACCTACCCAACAAAGAGTTCAAACAAAAACTTATAAGGATGCTCATAGATATTGGGAGAAGACTGGATGAACATAGTGAGCTCATCAAAAAACAACTGGAAAATATAAAAAAGAACAAATCAGAAATGAAGAATACAATACTGGAAATGAAAAATCCACTAGAGGGACTCAAAAGCAGAGTAGAGGATACAGGAGAACGGATCAGTGAGCTAGACCAAAGACTAGAGGAAATCACCCAAGCTGAACAGAAAAAAAGAAAAAAGAATTAGACAGAATGAGAACAGTCTAAGGGAACTCTGGGACAATATCAACTATGCTAGCATTCATACTATAGGTGTCCCAGAAAGAGACAAAGGGGCAGAAAATTTATTTGAAGAAATAGTAACTGAAAATTTTCCTAAACTAAGGAAGGAAACAGACATCCAAGTACAGGAAGCACAGAGAGCTCCAAATAAGATAAGCCCAAAGAGGCCCACACCAAGACATATTATAATTAAAATGTCCTAAATTAAAAATAAAGAGAGAATCCTAAAAGCAGCAAGAGAAAGGCAACAAATGACATACAAAGGAAAGCCCATAAGGCTATCAGCAGACTTCTCAGCCAAAACCTACCAGGCAAGAAGAGAGTGGCATGACATATTTAAAGTGCTAAAAGGAAAAAACCTACAGCCAAGAATATTCTGTCCATCAAGATTGTCATTCAGAATGGAAGGAGAGATAAAGAGCTCCCCATACAGGCAAAAATTAAAGGAGTTTATCACCAAGAAACCAGTTCTACAAGAAATGCTGAAGGTACTTATTTAAGTGGGAAAGTGATGACCACAAATAGGGATAAAAAAAAATTATCAAACTCCCCCCCAAAAAACAGGCAATAAAATCACTGGTAAAGGTAAAAATATAGTAACAGTAGCAGATCAAACACCTGTGAAGATAATATGAAGGTTAGAAGACAAAAGTACTAAAATTACCTACTTCGATGATAAGAGGGTAATGGATAGTCACACACAAAACAAGAGATTAGATATGATTTCAAAAACATAAAATGTGGGAGGAGGGGAGTGAAAAAGTAGAGCTTTTAGAAAGAAGTCAAGCTAAAGAGTCTATCAACTCAATATAGACTATTACATACATAGAATATTATATAGGATCCTCATGGTAATCACAAATCAGAAACCTATAATAAGTAAGCAAATAAGTAACACAAAAGAAATCAAACATATTACTACAGAAAGCCATTAAACCACAAGGGAAGAGAGCAAGAGAAAGAGAAAGGAACAGAGAAGAACTACTAAAACACCCAGAAGAAAAAGTAACAAAATGGCAATAAATACATAGTTGCCAATAGCTACTTTAAATGTTAATGGACTAAATGCTCCAATCAAAAGGCATAGGGTGGCCAGTTGGATAAAAAAACAAGACCCATATATAGGCTGCATACAAGAGACACACTTCAAACCTAAAGACACTCACAAACTGAAAGTGAAAGGATGGAAAAAGATGCTCCATGCAACTGGCAAAGAAAAGAAAGATGGGGTGGCAATACTTATATCAGACAAAATAGACTTTAAACAAAAAATTGTTACAAAAGACAAAGACGGGCACTACATAATGATAAAGGGAACAATCCAACAAGAAAATATAACACTTGTAAATATCTATGCACCCAACATAGGAGCACCTAAATATATAAAGCAGTTATTAACAGACAGAAAAGGAGAAATAGACAGTAACACAATAATAGTAGGGGACTTTAACACTCCACTTACACCAGTGGATAGATCATCCAAACAGAAGATCAATAAGGAAACACTGGCCTTAAATGACACATTTGACCAGATGGACTTAGAGGATATACATATAGAACATTCCATCCCAAACCCACAGAATACACATTCCTTTCAAATGCACATTCAACATTCTTCAGGATTGATCACATATTAGGCCACAAAACAAGTCTCAATAAATTTAAGAAGATCGAAATAATACCGTGCATCTTTTCTGACCACAAAGGTATGAAACTAGAAATCAACTACGGAAAGAAAACCAGAAAAGCCACAAAAATGTGGAGATTAAACAAAATGACACTGAACAACGATTGAGTCAATGAAGAAATCAAAGGAGAAATCAAAAAAATTCCTGGAGACAAATGAAAATGAAAATATGACATGCCAAAATCTATGGGATACAGCAAAAGCAGTTGTAAGAGGGAAGTTTACAGCAATTCAGGCCTTCCTCAACAAAGAAGAAAAGTCCCAAATAAACAATCTAACAGTGCATCTAAAGGTGCTGGAAAAAGAAGAACAAACAAATCCCAAAATCAGCAGAAGGAAGGAAATAATAAAAATTAGAGCAGAAATAAACAAAACAGAGACTAAAAAAAAAAAAATAGAAAAAATCAATGAAGCCAAGAGCTGATTCTTTGAAAAGATAAACAAAATCGACAAACCCTTAGCTAGACTCACCAAGAAAAAAAGACAGAAGGTTCAAATAAGTAAAATCAGAAATGAAAGAGAAGAAATTACAACAGACACCTCAGCAATACAAAAAATAACAAGAGACTACTATGGAAAGCTATATGCCAACAAATTGGATAATCTAGAAGAAATGGATAAATTCTTAGAAACACAACCTTCCAAAACTGGACCAAGAAGAAGTAGAGAATTTGAATAGAACAATCACCAGTAAGGAGATTGAAACAGCAATCAAAAATTTCCCAAAAAGTAAAAGTCCAGGACCAGATGGCTTCCCTGGTGAATTCTACCAAACATTCAAAGAAGACTTAATACCTATCCTCAAACTCTTCCAAAAAATTGAAGAAGAGGGGAGGCTTCCTAACTCATTCTATGAAGCCAACATTATCCTGATACCAAAACCAGACAAGGACAACACAAAAACAGAAAATTACAGGCCACTATCACTGATGAACTTCAATGCAAAAACCCTCAACAAAATACTAGCAAATAGAATACAACAATACATTAAAAAGATCATACATCATGATCAAGTGGGTTTCATTCCAGGAATGCAGGGATGGTTCAACATCCGCAAATCTATCAACGTGATACACCACATTAACAAAATGAAGAATAAAAATCACATGATCATCTCAATAGATGCAGAGAAAGCATTTGACAAAATACAGCATCCATTTACGATAAAAACTCTAAATAAAATGGGTATAGAAGGAAAATACCTCAACATAATAAAGGCCATATATTGCAAACCCACAGCAAATATCATTCTCAATGCAGAAAAACTGAAAGCTATCCCTCTAAGAACAGGAACTAGACAAGGATGCCCACTATCACCACTCTTATTTAACATAGTATTAGAAGTCCTAGCCAGAGTAATCAGGCAAGAAAAAGAAATAAAAGGGATCCGTACTGGAAAAGAAGAAGTGAAACTGTCACTCTTTGCAGATGACATGATTTTATATCTAGAAAACCCTAAAGAATCCACTAAAAAACTTTTAGAAATAATAAATGAATACAGTCAAGTCGCAGGATACAAATTCAACATACAGAAATTGGTTGCATTTCTATACACTAACAATGAAATAGCAGAAAGAGAAATTAAGAATACAATCCCATTTACAATTGCAACAAAAAGAGTGAAATACCTAGGAATAAACTTAACCAGAGAGGTGAAAGATCTGTACACCTAAAACTATAAAACATTGTTGAAAGAAATCAAAGAAGACACAAAGAAATGGAAAGATATTCCGTGTTCTTGAATTGGAAGAATTAACATAGTTAAAATATCCATACTTCCTAAAGCTATCTATAGACTCAACCCAATCCCTATCAAAGTTCCAACACCATTTTTCACAGAAATAGAACAAAGAATCCCAAAATTTACATGGAACAACAAAAGACCCTGAATAGCCGAAGGATTCCTGAGAAAAAAGAATGAAGCTGGAGGTATCACACTCCCTGATTTCAAAATATACTACAAAGCCATAGTAACCAAAACAGCATGGTACTGGTACAAAAACAGACATACAGATCAATAGAACAGAATTGAGAGCCCAGAAATAAACCCACACATTTATGGACAGCTGATATTCGACAAGGGAGCCCAGAGCATACAATAGAGAAAAGAGAGTCTCTTCAATAAACAGTATTGGGAAAACTGGTCAGCCACATGCAAAAGAATGAAAGTAGACCATTCCCTTACACCATGCACAAAAATCAACCCAAATTGGATTAAAGACTTGAATGTAAGACCCCAAACCATGAAACTTCTAGAAGAAAACATAGGCAGTACGCTCTTTAACATCGGTCTTAGCAGTATATTTTCAAGTACCATGTCTGACTGGGCAAGGGAAACAGACGAAAATATGAACAAATGGGACTACATCAAACTAAAAAGCTTCTTCAGAGCAAAGAAAACCATCAAGAAAAGGAAAAGACAACCTATCTATTTTGAAAAGATATTGGAAATCCATATATCTGATAAGGGATTAATATCCAAAACATATAAAGAACACACACAACTCAACAACAAAAAAACAAACACCCTGATTAAAACATGGGCAGAGGATCTAAACAGACATTTTTCCAAAGAAGATATGCAGATGGCCAACAGGCACACGAAAAGATGCTCAACATCACAAATTATTAGGGAAATGCAAATAAAAACCACAATGAGATATCACCTCACATCTGTCAGAATGGTTATTATTAAAAAGACAAGAAATAAGTGTCAGAGAGGATGTGGAGAAAAGGGAACCCCCAGAGACTGCTGATGGGAATGTAAATTGGTACAGCCACTATGGAAAACAGTGTGGAGATTCCTCAAAAAATTAAAAACAGAACTACCATATGATCCAGCTATTCCACTTCTGGGTATTTTATCCAAAGAACACAAAAATGCTAATTTGAAAAGATATGTGTACCCCTATGTTCATTACAGTATTAGTCACAATAGACAGGACTTGGAAACAGCCTAAGTGCCCATCAACAGATCAATGGATAAGAAAATGTGATGTGTACACACGCGCACACACACACACACACACACACACACACACAAAATGGAATACCACTCAGCCATAAAAAAGATGAAATCGTGCTGTTTGTGACAACATGAATGGACTTTGAGGGTATTATGCTAATCGAAATGAGTCAGATGGAGAAAGACAAATACCATATGATTGCACTCATATGTGAAAGATAAACAAACATAGAAACAGAGAACAGATCTGTGCCTATGGGGGAAGTGGCAAAAGGGGTAAAGGGGCAATTTGTATGGTGATGGATAGAAACTAGACTTTTGGTGGGGAACACGATGTCATCTATACAGAAGGCAAAATGCAATGATGTATACATGAAACTTATACAATGCTACAAATCAATGTTACCTCAAAAAAGATACAACCGAGCATATTAATAATAATAGAAAACATGTATGATATGTAACCGACCTTTAATACATCATCCCATTAAATCCTCATGTCTATAAAGTAGATTATTATCCCCATTATTATCTAGTATCTAATATTTATCTGTAACCCCAATATTAATCCCCAACATTAAGCAGTCTATTACTATGCCCATTTTATACGTGAAGAAAGTGAGAAAGAGTTAAAGATTGCAATAAATATCACAGTATGTGTAGTACAAAAAATCATGTTAGGTAGTCAGCCCAAGTTTACTTGGCTCCAAATATCACAGTTTTAACCACTACAACAAGATAGACCTGATGGGTTGGTGTATCTATCTCTGGTAGCAAACTAATTCTTGCTCAGATTGAATCACATTTTTCTCTTAGTTATTATTTTCATCTTTCTTTAAAATCTAGAAATTATCCCAACTTAAGGGACTGTGTCTTTAAGGCATGTAGTAAGGTGCTCAGCAAATATTTGTTAAATGAACGAATACCTCAGTGCTTAGAGGATTTGCCAGGTACTTTAAACCCCAAATTCCCTTCCTTATAATGAACAACCGTCAGCATTATTCTCATGCCAGCTGTTCAAATTAGCAGTTCTTCCCAGGTAACTTGTCACTATCAGTAATTACAGAAACATAGTTTATGAATTATTTACTTTTTTGAAAAAGTGTGAAGGGGCCGGCCCCATGGCCGAGTGGTTAAGTTCACACCCTCTGCTTCAGTGGCCCAGGGTGTCGCCGGTTCAGATCATGAGCGCAGCCATGGCACTGCTCATCAAGCCATGCTGAGGCAGCGTCCCACATAGTACAACCAGAAAGGCCCACAACTAGAATATACAACTATGTACTGGGGGGCTTTAGGGAGAAAAAGAAGAGGAAAAGAAAAAAGATTGGCAACAAATGTTAGCTCAGGTGTCAATCTTTAAAAAAAAGTGTGAAGTTAGAGGGCAATCTACCAGAACACTCTCTGACACTGATTGCAAGTCTAGGGTCCCCAAGAGCACACTTAGTTTCAATAATTCACTAGAAAGACTCACAGAACTCACTGGACGCTCTTATACTCACAATTATGATTTAAGATGCAAATTAGGTTACATTAAAAGATACATATTAAAATCAGCCAAGAGAAGAGGTATATAGGGCAGAGTCTAGGAAAGTTCCAAACACCAAACCTTAAGTTGCCCTCTCCCCACGGAGTCACGGACAGCATTACTTTCCCAACAACAATCTGATGATATACACGATGAAGTACCACCAACAGGAAATCTCACCCAAGCCTTGGTGTCCAGAGTCTTTATCCAGGCTCCATGGTTGATTGTCCACATGGCTGATCTCACTCGCCAGACACTCCGGAGGTCAAGTTGATACCATGTAACTCAAAGCTTCTACCATAAACGACATTATTAAACTATCTGGCATCACCCACAGTCCCCTGTCACACAAAGACACTCCTCTCAGGCATGGCATTGCAAGAGCTTAGAGATTCCTCTCAGAAGCCGAGGGCAGAGGGCAGACCTCTCTTGGGCAAGATTCAATTCTTCGCTTGCATTCTGATACGTTTTCTGGACACCATTTTCTCATACATTTATGAACACCATCTTCCAGGCATGCTGTTACTTCAGATAATATGATTTAAAAGGGAAATAGAGCTGATTTAGAAGGCAGCCAAGTATAAGTATAAGCATAGATGAGCATCAAACTGCAGTAGAGACCAACATGCTATTTCATGTGACCAAATTAGAGAATTTAGATAAGGAGATCAATTTTAGAGTGTCCTTAGTTCGGTCTGCAGTCCAATAACTAGAATCTGAAGTCAGGCGTCTCCTACATGGCTGTCCCAAAAATCAGTCTTCCTCTTAATTGTATCATCTTTTCCTCCAGCCCATCCCACACTTTTTGCTCTTTGTTATTTTGACTATCAAGGAAACAGGTGGTTTGTCCATCTGGAACTCCAAGTTTCACTCCATTCTGATTATTTTCAAATATGCTGAAGTCTGAAAGGCTTACATCTTATTTCAATTATTTCAGTTACGAGGTCTTTGGGTTGAAAGCATGGTAACTTAATTTCAGTTAATTTAGGCAAAACTTTTGAAAACACACACACTCAGAACGCCATGTGATTTCCACTGGGTAAGCCTCCCAGGTCATGTTATTTTGTTACAGCAGCCCGAGCAAGCTAATATACAGACAAAATATGTATTTCTGGTCATTTGAATGTCATGTTTTATAGTTGTCTCATCTAATTGGTGAAAATCTAGTACAGTTCACAAAAGAAGTTTCCTCTTTTGCATCTGCAAATCAAGTTGCTTCTATTTCATTGTCTTTCATCAGGCTACACATATTGGTTTCTCTGTTCACATCACAGATTTTATTTCATGTGGCAGATAAATACAACTACCATAAGAATCTAGATTACTTAGTCTTATGTCAGGCATAAAGACCTTAATTTCAAATATTGTGCTTTGCAAACCCAGATCTCTATTAGATTCTTTTAATAGATTCCAATTTTCTCTTCAAGTACTCCACCTTTTTATTTATTTTGACTCCCTTTTCCATTACTTTTTTAACATGTGAATCATGGTTATTTTGTACACCTTACTTACTGTATTCCATATTTATGTCATCTCTGGGTCTTTATTTCCTATTTTATCTCTTGATTGTTAGTCACTTTTCCTGTTTATTTGCATGTCTAACACTCTTTTATTATATGCTAGACATTATAAGTGATACATCAAAGATGCTCTGGAGTATGTTATCTTCTTCTAAAGAGTGTTATGTTTTTACCTGGCAAGCAATTAAATTACTAAAGGATCACCCTGATCCTTCCACAGCTCGCCTATTGTCTTTATTAGAATGGGTCGATTTCATTTTTGCCCTTTCTCCTAGAGTCTAGCTCTTACTGCTAGCATACTCCTAGCATTCTCCTAACTTCTAGGATGTGGTATTTCAATGAAAACAACAAACCCAAGGTATTCGCTAGCTGGACCCAAACTTTAATGTCCCCCCAGAACTGTGAAACCTCTGAAATTCCTGATTATCCTGCAGCCTCCCAGCATTGTTTCTCTGCTCCATCTCTTGAAATCTCATTCTGTGAATGCAGACTTATGGATCAGCCAAAGACCCAGTGTGAATTTTTACGTAGATTTTGAGTATCATTCTCTGTAGCAGTCTCCTGTCTAATACTCTACCCCTCAAATCTCAGTCACCATGGGACCTCCAAACACCAGTCTCTGTTTCCTCTAACAGCAAAACTGCTGTTTTCTGCTCGGGCTCTATTCCCCTATACAATGGTTTGAAAATTGCACTTAGGGAGAAATCAGAGTAAATGTAGGATGTAGCTCATGAGCTTTCCTTAGCTCAGAGATCTCAGCCTTGCTTTGGCTGCTGCTCTTTCCCTAAAAATAACTATTTTATATATTTTTCCATACTTATATACATTTTGGTGAGAGGAGAAGTCTGATACAAGCTAGTTAATCGTGGCCAAAATTTAAAGTCAGTCATAAAGTTTTTAAATACAGAATTAAGTCCTCATGATTCATTTCTTTGCTCTTCCATACCCTCTTCTCTCCTCTCTTTCCATGCCTTACTAACTATAACATAATAAATAACATAATAAAAGCATACGACAAATAACTATAAATCCACCATAGGAAGAATTAAATGCTATCATCCTAGAGAAGAAAATCTATAATATAGTGACAGTAGGAATTCCAATCAATGAACGAATTGATATCTAGACTTCTTACGTACTGTGAGGCTGTATGGAAGAAATACATATTCTAAACAGCTTGTGTATCTGCCTAATTACTTAAATGCAACCTCATGAAAAGACAGACCAGGTGAGGGGTAAAGACCAACACCAGAAACAACATAGAGTGGAGGCACAAAGAAGATTTCTTAGGTTGAGTTACAGGTATGGGGCTAGCAGAATTCATGTAGTTTCCCAGATTTTCACATCCCAGGAAGAGGCACACTTTGGCCAGGCACAGCCAGACATCTTTCAGTTTTGTTCCACAAAAAGACTCTGAGTTCAGGTTCTCTCATATCTACGGAAGGGTTAGGAGTAGGGAGGAAGCATCCAAACTGAGTAGAAAGAATCCTAGTACTTGCAATTGAAGTGACAGTGATTTTGTTCTCAGATGCCAATTGCCCAATAAGCTTGCATGTTCACATGTTTACAACCTGAGACTTTGAAGCTTTCTTGGATGATCCAGCTCGTAAATCTGATAGAGAAAACTTGATTGTCTCTGCACAGACAGTAAGTAACTGTCTATAGTTATTATTTCAAGGTGATCACGAAGGCTTTTTCTAGCAGGGCATTTGTTTCTGGTTAAAATACAAATACGTCTAAGAAACATATTACAGATTAGTCAGCAACACTTCAGAATGACGCCTTTATTGACTCCTTTTCTGATAACCTGTTTTGCTAGTTTAGAGACAGTGGACCAAGTGCCATGGACTGTGAAAGGAAAGTAAATAGGAAGAAGAATAAAGGAATACGCAGAAAGAAGTTTGGAGGCAAAGCTATTAGCTGTCCAAAGGAAAGCACAAATCTAACATGAAAGATATAAAAATAAACATTTTAGAAGTGAGATGAGCCCTTCTTCTAAATACAAGGAAACGTGCTTATTGACACCTTGCTATTGCGGAAATTACATATAAATGTTTTCATAATTACAGATCCATGTTCCGTACATGTAAAGCAAAACTGTTTGCATGACTCTTTTGCAAAGAAGACTTTGAAGTCGCTGACTTAAGTCCCGACAGTGCTCAGTTCTCTTCCTTTCTCTCTCCCCCAGAGCAGATGTGTAATGAGAAACGCCATGATCGGCCACAGGGGCTTTCACAAGGGATGCTCTGGGAAGAAGAAATCCTGGAGCCAGGCCCATCTCCGGGGCACACTTGCCTGCTGTGAGCCATTCAGTCCATGTCAGGCGTTTTCATCCACAGCTCTTCCGACTTCACAGGTGTTTTATAAAAGAACTACATAATGTGTAAGACACTCCAAGGTGCTGTGAAGCAAGAAACTAAATAAATATAGGATGTTTACCCTGCCGAAAGGTGGCATCTCAGCATCCAAAAGGAAGATGCCAAGCCACCTGCTAAGGTCAGGTGGTTCGTGATCTGAAGTAAATCCTCTGTTCAAGATAAATGGTGTAACATCCTCAGGCCCCAGAAAATCTTGTGTGGCCCCTCACATTCTCTTTACACACACCTGCACATTTAGGCCTTCTCATCCTTGTTCATGCCTTTGCTTCACTAGCAAGATCTTCTGCCTTTATTCTCCTGCCCTGTCTCTCCTGCTCCCTCAATCCCAGCTCCCACCATGGAAATACAACCTACCATTCAAGCTCCAATTCAATCAAAGCAGCTACCATTGTTCAGTATTTACTATGTACCAAGAACCAAACTGAATGCTTTCCATACTTTCTTTTTACCTAATTCTCTCAACACATCTACAAAGTAAGTTTTATTAAGCCAGTTTAATAGAAGACAACCAAAGCTCAGAGATGTAAAATAATTTGTCAAGATCACAAAGCCAGAATTCAAACATAGGCCTGTCTTGATCTAAAGTTGACATTATTACTCACTATATTGCACTGTCACTCTTACCAACTCTCCATGAAATCTTTCCTGATAACCTCACAATATAGCGATTTCTCCCACTAAACCAAGCTCCCCCCAGAACATAATTTGACATGCTTTATATTGTCTTGACTACTGTTTGTTTTATGTTACTGTTTCATTTTAGATGAGTATATTTTATTTCCTCCCCTAAGTATGTGACATGCCTAATAAACCCCAAGAACTGTTCAAAATGCCTAAACTAATGCACCTACATTCTGTAGGCACAGGCAAAAACTGTTCCTACTTTATAGACACGAGTATTTGTCTTTGTTATCCTCTTAGCAGCTAGCATGTGTTTATGTACAGTAGTCTAACCCAGCCAATAAATTGTGCCCACTTGTCATGAATCCAAATGCTGGCGGTTGAATGACAAGGCATGAGATTGAGAGGGCCAGTGGAGGTGTAATCAGAGATAAACAAACCTACTTCTGGGGCATTAGCTTGTGATTGTAAAGCTGATAAGAGCTATCAGAACTTAACAAAGCATTCCCTTTTTGTAATGTATAAAATGTTTGCCAAAAAAATATTGATATTAGACAGTATTCTATATATGCAGGAGTGATAATATTTTCCAATCACCTATGAATAGTTACCAGTGTCTTCTTTGCACAGAATGTTTTTCAATATGCCATGGCACAAAGGTAGAATCAATTATAAGGTAAATGAACATAATATTTTACATTTCAAGAATAATGAACACTAGATCTATTTACGCAAAGTGGTTTGGTGAATTAAGAAAAATATTTAGAAAATACAGAAGGTAAAGCCCTCCAGCAAGACAAACAGAAAATGGAGGGGAAACTTTTAGAGCTTGAATTAAGTAGACAATTTCTTAAGAGGAAAGAGAAAATTATATAAATAAGTACTTATTGATCAAATGAGATGAAATCTGATGCTGAGAGATAAAAATAATTAGCACCCAGGCGATACTGACCCCACAGCGACTTCCTGTACCAGGCACAGGATGGTTTCTTCAAATAACTATGTGCAAGAGGAGTAAAGGTTGCATTCTGCGGCTTCCTGAGTAATTGGAAATTACTCCAATGCTCATTTTTCTAATTCCAAAACTCTTGGCTAAGAACACACACGCTCTTATTTGGGAACACGAAACGGAATATGAAGAAAAATAAGTTAAAGTAGAGAAGCAGGCCTCTCGGTGAGCAACGCATTTGCTTACTCATCTGCAAACAAGCTTGAGTACCTCCTCAATAACCTGTCTCCCCGGTTACAGGAGTGTAACAGTCATCTCCGTTAGGGGTGCTAGGAATATGAAACCGCTCCATGACGTCGAAGTCAGGAATGTGAAATTTGCCTCACTCTTGTCCACTGTTTCAGTGTGTGTGTGCATAAAGGGTATTCTTCCTTTAGTTATGAGTTTGTTTCCCTTTGCATAGATTGACATAATATCCACTTACTTTCCTTCAAAAGTCTCAGGAATAATTCATGAAAAAGCCTCTTCAATTTAGCCAGTGAGCTAAGATGTTTTAAACAATAAATAATTTTCTTTAAGCCTGCAAAAACTTCCATCTGCATCTAACTGCTACCTAGGGTCTCAACTGACTTTTCCTATTTCTTATTAATGCCTGTGAAACTTTCGGGGATTATAACTGTGGGCTCCCATCATTTCCTCGCCTCCCTATAGCTACAGATTTTCTACCCAAATGACCTTACAGACAACTTAGTTTAGCGAAAGTAGCTCCAAATATGGTGTCAAATGACTTATGTTCAGGGCCCAGCAGGGTGGCGCAGCGGTTAAGTGTGCACGCTCCACTCTGCGGTCCCAGGGGTCACCAGTTAGGATCCCAGGTTGGGACATGGAACTGCTTGGGATGCCATGCTGTGGTAGGCGTCCCACATATAAAGTAGAGGAAAATGGGCACGGATGTTAGCTCAGGGCCAGTCTTCCTCAGCAAAAAGAGGAGGATTGGCAGCAGATGTTAGCTCAGGGCTAATCTCCTCAAAAATAAATAAATAAATAAAATGACATGTTCAAACTTCAGCTCTGCCTTCCTTAGCCTGTGACCTTGATTAAATGAAGCAGCTCTCTGAGCTTCAGCACCTTTATTTATAAAAAAGTGAAATAATACCTGCTTGCACTTACCCACAGTTTTGTGTGGCTCAAGTTGAAAGGTATGCGAAAATGCCATATAAATCATATCTCTGTAGCAGAATTGTTTGCGCTATTTTAAGTTTCTTCTATCAGTTTCCTCCCTATCAGGCAGCAGTAACTACTGTTAAGATTTTCATCTCTTTTCTTCCAGTTTTTTTCTACAGTGTATGTATATGTGTTTGTGTATATGTTTAGAAATACTTCTTAAAATGTAGTATTTTATTATGATACAATTATGTATTATGATACATGCATATATTATGGTATGTATGTATGTATCCCCAGGTTAATAAAAGTTCTTGCAAAGCATGGTTAAACAGCTTAATGTAATAAGACTATCATATATAATATATATAATGAAGGATGACATATACATGTATGGATTTTCTCATTCTTAAAAACTATTTCCAAACATAGTTAACAGTGGCTCCATTAAAAAATATGGTGGTAAATAATTCTACTATATGAATGAACTATAATTTATGGATCATTCCCTATTTTTAACTCATTAAAAATACTTGTTCCCAGTTTTCTTTTGTTTGTGTGGTGTTAATTTTTGTTATTGTTGACCTTACTGGGTTTATTTGCTATCATAAACAAGACTGTAGTAAAAACCTCTGTGCAAAAATTTTTTTATGAATCTCTAATTTCATAGAGGAGATTTCTAGAACTGAAATCACTGGATCAAAGGTATGGATTTTTCTAAAGCTCTTGCTAACATATTGTCGGATTCTGTTCCTGAAGTATTGTACTGTTTAGACAACATAAGAGAAAATCAATTTTTATGGTAGCCTTGTGATGATTACCTATTTTAATTATTGCTAATTTCATAGGCAAAAAAAGTGTCTCTTTATTATTTATGTTTATATGATTACTTATTGAAGTTGAAAATTTGTTGTGTTTATTAATTTTACTTATTTCTGCCATGAACTACCTCTTCTCATCCTTGCTCTGTTTTCACTATTTCCCTTACTGATTTGTAAGCATTATTCACACTTTAAGGAAATTAATTTCTCAGTTGTCCTTCATAAAATTTTCCAAATTTGTCATCTACATTTTGATATTGCCTATGATTTTTGACAGTATGACTTTTTTAAAGCTTTTCTCTCTCCCAGCTTTATTGAGAGGTAATTGACATATAACATTCTGCAAGTTTAAGGTGTACAACACAGTGATTTCATACATTTATATATTGCAAATGATTACCGTTGTAACACCTCCATCCTATCACATAATTACCATTTTGTTTTTGAGATGAGAAATTTTTTAGTTTTTTAAAATCAAATTTACCAGCGAGTTTCTTTCATTGCTTTCCTTTTTAATACTTTGTGAACTAAGTCAGGGTATTCCCTACTGCATCCATATGTCAATTCATTCTTTTAGTAAAAACCAGCCCCTATGTTCAAAGACAGCAATCTAGAGTAAAGTTAGGGTGTGATAATGCTGATTATTGCTGTTCTGCTAGGAAGCCAGGTTGAAATCATCAGTAGAGAGATTATTAAGTATTTCTGGTGCGAGAGGAATTGGCGCCAACCCAGACACAGCTCTATTTATAGGCCACTGAGATGCCTCCTGTGCTGTGGCGTTTAGCCAATGGTCAGGACCCAGAAATTCTGACACTTGGAAAGTTGAAGATCTGTACTGGACGTCTATGAGTGAGGCTCAGGGCTATTGACACCAGGGAGGGCATGGGAACAGGGAATAGGACAACACCAAAATCAGTTCTGCTGGAGAATAGTGGTTTGCAAATGTCTGAGATGCAGAAGCTGTAATTAAACAGGTGATTCTAAAAGGAGTTCGATTTACCTCCTAGTTCTAAGATTCTCTGTTTCACTATTCTCTGACTGTGTTTGACTCTGTTCTGAGCAAGGGCAAGCCTCTTGCTTGCCTTACATTTAAATTCTACACTTCTGTCTTTAGAAAGATCCCTGAGTAGGCAAACTTGCCTTCTCAGTAGTATGAATGTTAATCGTGGCTAATAAATTCATAATAATCAACACTGATAAGGCTCTTACCATGGTCCATACCCTGGTCTAAGACCTTTATATTCATGGAACCCTTCAAAACACTTTGAACTGGTAGGAACTATAATTTTCTCCATCTTATCGTTAAAGAAACTGAGGTGTAGAGAAGCCAAGTTACTTACCCAAGGTCACACAGCCAGCAAGAAGATGAGCCAGAATTTGAAACCAGATAGTCTGGTTCCAAAGTTGGCACCCTTATGATATTCCGATTTATTATTTATGATTTTGTATATTATGTATACATGTATATTATGTATACTATGATTGTGTACATTATGACATATTATGATTTATTAATATAAATTTTGAGAACAAGTATTAATTTTAATTTATACATGTGGAAAGATGTATGCATATATGTTTACACATATGTAAGGATGTATAAAAATTATTTCCTTGCATATCTATTTTTGTTTATGCATGGTTAATGGAAGGGGAGGTTAGGAATTAATTAAAGGATTCTTGGATTATCCAGGCCTTTGGCTTTCCCACCTTCCAATGCTTCTACCGGAAAACGAAAAATAGAAGAAAGGAAAAATATGAGCAAGACAATTTTTTTTAGTTTGATGTTAGTTCTGCTGAGGATTGGTTTAAAAGGGAAACCAGGCTGAAAGTAATGACCAAAGCAAGATCGAATTTATATACCCCCCTATCAAATTCCTCTTATCACTGGTGCTTCCCTGGGTACCAGCTCAGAGCAGGACGGAGGATGGTGTAGAGCATGTATGGTGAATTCCCAATAATGACCCAATTTTAGCCATCTCTGAGTGAGCCTTACCAGCCTAATTGGTGGACTCTTGTCCCTTTCTCTTCCCACATTGGTACCCAGGCTCAGGGTCTCTCATGGCTGCAGTTTCAGGACTTCTTATGACCAAACCACTGTCATCAATTTTGGCTCTCGTCTCATTCCCTCCACTCCCTCCTCCACAGCACTGCTGGACTGATATTTTTAGTGTGTGAATTTAGTGACATTCCTCTCCTTAAAATCCTTCCATAGATGCTGACCTCCTAGGAGCTAAAATTTAACCTCCCCAACATGGTATATAAGACCCCTGACGACATAGCTCCACCTACCTCTTTGCCCTCCTGCTCTCACCACTTTCGAGTTTGCATACCAGGCTTCCTAACCTACTTGTAAGTGCTTGGTTGTGCTTTGCTGTCTTCCAGGTCCAGATCGTTGCATATTCTACTTCCTCTCTTAGCACAACCCCCATGTGGCCCCCCCACATCCACACATACTTACATGATTAACAGCTTTGGGTCTCATTTGAAATGTTGCCTCCTATGTGAAACTTCCCTGACTGCTTCAGGCCACCTTAAGCGTTTCATATAGGAACTAATTGTGTTTCAACCTGGCTCCCATGTGCATTTATCACTTTGTGAGGTAATTGTTCGCTTGTATATCTGTCTCCCACTTAGACTATGAGCTCCGTATAGGAAGGAAACCCTACTCTTCACCTTTGCAAATGGCATTTAATAAATATTTAATGGATGCATGGATGGGTGGAGGAACGGATGGCTCAACGAAAGAATGAAGAATATTGTCCTTTACACAATGATAATTTCTTTTGTTATATTGTTCCTTAAAATTAGCAAAGAACTCCAATGAATATTATCTCATTTAGACATGACACCAAATTTCTGAGATAGACATTATGGACAATTTACACATAAGAAAGCAGGTTGAGTAAGGTTAAGAGACTTGCCAGACATCGCAGCTTTGGTCACAACAAAACTTGTAGCCTTTCTAATATGTCACAGCTCTTTTGCACAATATGTTAGATGATTTAAACATAGTCATTTAATAGTCCACAGATTTATAGAGTTTTACAGCTGGGAGATTCCCCTAGTCAACCCTTCTTATTGGAAACATGAAAAAGTGAGGCCCAGAGATAAGAAATTGCTCAAATTTGTACCACTCATTATCGACAGGCCCAGGGCTAGAAAATGCCTCCATGGCTCCTAATTCCAACTTTCTAGGTTCTTAAGTCCAGGCTCTGCCACTCACTATATGACTGTATGACTTTAACTCTGTGCCTCAGTTTCCTACCTCACAGGGTTGTTGCAAGGATTTAAATGAGATCATCCTTGGGAAACTCATACCAGTGTCTGAGAACCATTAAACCAATACTTTAAAGTATTAGCTATCACCCATCATCACTTCCCTTGGGCAGCTTCTGCCTCCTTCACAAATGAGTAACAGTAAAGAAGTGCTAGTGTAGTGAGAGCAGTCACACAAGTGAATAAAGACAAAAGGCAAAAGCAATACAATGCATCTTCAGGAATGGAAATAGTAAGTGACAGGACTGGAAAATATTATGAATGAATGACAGAAAAACCCTACCTTGAGGTCACAGGCTGACACATTGTGTTGGGCTTTTCCTTCCCTGAAACTGCCCGCTTTCTGAGAGGAGGTAAATTTACATGAATCGTATTGCATGGATGGAAAATAATAAAGTAATAGACAACGATTTTTCATTATTTATTTCTCCATTCAAATAATTACTTTTATTCTTCTCTTTGCTAATTGAAATAGATAAGTGCACAAATATATACATAAAATATAACAAGCAGTGAGTACTTATCTGGTGCAGAACCGTTGGATTACAATCATTGCCTGTCCTATTGAGTTCCAGCTGCTGGTTTTCTCTTGAGGGAAGGATTCTCCACATTTCTTGTTAATCAGCCCCATCAGAATTGCATTTACTCATTGATGTGTAACCATCCTAGCTTTCAGTAGCAGTCAGATTAGGCAGGGCTATGCTGAAGTAACAGAGAAAATTACCTTAGCTTACAAGAGCAGAGGTCCGTTTCTCCCTCGTGGCTCATGTCATGGTGGATTAACCACAGCTCCGCACCTCTTCTCATTGTGGGACTAGTCTGAAGGAGTAGCCTCTGTCTGGAACATTGGCATCACAGTAGAGAAACATGTGGCAAAGTTTAAACCCACTCTCAAAGCTTCCACCTGGGTGTAACACACATCACTTCCACTCACCTTCATTGGCCAAAGCAAGTAACATGGCCAACCCAGTCGTGGAAGTGGATATTGATCAACAGTAGTATAACCTATCACACATTCCTGCTGTAACAATTATCGATTCCTTTTTTTCCCCACTGAGTTTCAGTAGATTCTATTTTTCCAAGTTAATGTAAATCATCTTTATCATGCTTTTTGCTTATTTTTGTGTAACTCCTGATTAGTTTGGTGATGTCTGGTACTAAACACAGTATTACTATCCCAAAGAGGATGCACATAATAAAAAGGCTAAATGTTTTGGGGGGTTTTTGTGTGTGTTTTCGCCAAAGTTAGGTTATCAGATCACTATGTGAATTCATTCTAACACGATTTTTCATGAGTTTCTATATTTGTTCTCCAGCTATTAGATCAATAAATATGTCTTTTAATCTTCTAAATCTTTTGCCCCATGGGGCCTGGCAATTATAATAATTGCACCTTTTGTGTAATTGTCAAAAATACTTGCTGATAAAATGATTAAAATAAACTAAGAGCATCCCCTAAAATAACAATACTAGGCTTCAATCCAACTCTTCCACCAAACTGTTCTGCAATATTTAAAAGGGCAGATCTGTGTCTTTGGGCTTAGAAAGTGATGATGTCACTCTTAATGGAATTGGTGAGATTGGAGAGTGTTCATTATTTAATGACTATAGTGGGCTCTGAAAGCATCCTGCAATCCATGTGCCTTATAATGCCAAGTCACCAAAATCAAGGAGAAAGAAAGAATAAGTTTAGAAGTCATTCTCTTCATGAGTCAGGGAAAAACCAACTTTTGCATAATATGCCTCACATACCGTTTCCAAAATTACATTAACCAGTTTGAGTTTGTAGAGTATTTTTACCCAAATTACCGAGACTCATCTCAACTCAGTACCCTATCTCCATAAAATGGACCAGAACCAGAACTTAGGTGAGACAAGTTACTTTCTTCAAGGGGCTCCATAAATTTCATCATTTTGCCAAAATCCATCTATAGCAGTGTTTCTCAACCTTGTTTTCATTGTCATCCCCTTAAGAAGACGTTTTAGTTTTTTTTCTAATCACCCACACACAATTTTAATACCACAGATATACTGTATATCTGATTATTATATGTATATCTGTACTTTATACATTAAAATGTGAGAACTATTTTTTACCCCATTGAGAACACATGTTCTTTAGGACAGATGCCTCTCCTCTCCCATGCACTTCTACCTAACTTACACTTCCACCATAATTTTCTGCTCTTCTTCCTCAGCCATGCCTCTTTGCATATTCTCACCTCTGGGTCTTTGTTGATGCTATGCCTTCTTTCTGGAATAACCTCCTCATTTCTGTTGAGCCCAACTATTTTTCAAGGACCAGATCAAGCTCTACTTCCTCCAAGTAGAATTTTTCCCCAATACTAAATCAACCTCCATCCATCTACAACACTGACCTTTCATAGAAGCCATTTTCTTTACTATGATAAAACATCTCAGTCTACTTTATTTAAGTACATGACCCCCTCTCTAGACTGTAAGTTCAAGGACTACCAATCTTTGGATTTCCCACTGTTCTTAGCATAACACTTTGTTCAGAGAGAGTGCTCAATAAATATTTGCTGTATTGAGTTTATTAATTTATGGTTCAATTTATTCCTGCTAGCACCTCATATTAAATATAGACTTCAGCTGCCAAAGAGCTCATGTTGTCATTTAGATGAATACATAGACATAGATGCGCACATACACATTTTCCACATAGCTTGGGTGGGAAAATGGGTTATTCCTTCAACCCTTCATGCTCTGCACATCAAACGTGCGGTTCCTCTTTGGAAAGTTCCCTGTTCCCTGATCTATCAATAGCACCACTATTTTTCATATTTCACTGGCTCAAATTTTCAGAGGCACTTCAATGCCTTCTTCTCCTTTATTCTCCATATCTAAGTAGGTGCCCAAACTTGCTCATTGTTCATGAATCTTTGATTTTTGCTTTTCTCCGTGATCTCACTGCCAGGACCTTACTCTAAATCTGTAACATCTTATCTACAGTCAGCAGCTCCACCCATACTTCGCTTCTTTCCACATCACTAGTCGTAATAATTCTTCAATAATTCTTCCTCAGGGTTATCTTCCTGAAGTATAGACTGTGATCTTATTCTGCTGCCCAGCTGCTTAAGAACCTGCATACACTTTGGAATAAATTCAACCAACTCAACATGACTGGTTTGGACTGAATTCCTCCCCCCACCCCCAAAATACGTATGTTGAAGCCCTAACTCCCAAGGTGATGGTATTTGGAGATGGGGCCTTTGGGAAGTAATTAGTTTTATATGAGGTCATAAGGATGGGGTCCTCATGATGGGATTAGTGCCCTTATAAAAAGAGACACCAGACAGTTTGCTCTCTCTCTTTCTCTGCCATGTGAGGACAGAGCAAGAAGGCACCGTCTGCCTGCCAAAAAGAGAGCACTCATCAGAATACAAAGAAGCTGGCACCCTGATCTTGGACTTCCGGCCTTGTTTAAGTCACCCAGTGACTGTTATGGTAGCCTGGACAGACTAACATAATGACCTTCAGGATTCTGCTTCAAATGGCTTTACCCAATCAACCCCAGCAGCCGAGGCTCCCCATAAGCAATATTCAAATCTATTTAGGCCTATATCATTTCACACTCATGCTAGGATGAAATTATCTCTACTTAAATTAGTTAAAATGCTTTTCAAAACTATTGGTTACAATGAGGATTGTTATTGTTTGGATACCTTTTCCAAGGAATGTTCTTGCTAAAATGGTCTATAAGCCTCAACAACTGTAAAATGTATAGATCGCAGGGCCTTCCCTAAGGCTAAGACAGGAATGGTTGAATCTAAATTCAAAATACCTTAGCTTCTTATACCAAAAGTAAGACTAAAGAGGGACAAATTTGATCACTCATATTCACACATTTAACAAATATTATTGTTCACCTATTTTAAGCCAGGCTCCAAGCTAGGTATTATTAATACAATAGCCAAAATGGACAGTTTCTACTTTCTTAGAACCTGCAACTAGTAGGATGGAGGAGTCCAGATGTTTTCTGTAAGCACGTATGGAATACTACTTCCATGTGGTTTCATGTTTTGATCATAGAGAAGCTAAGTGGCTTATTTGTTATATTTCTCTTTTATTTTTATCTTTGAGGCTGCCTATCTCTCTCTCTCTAGCTCGCTCTGTTTCTCTGTCTCTCTTTCCCCTACTACCTTCTTCTTGTGCATAGATGGATGGAAAGAAAGTTCTCACCCAACTGAATTTTTTTTCATTCAACTATAGAAGATAGGCTTGAAGAGACAACTCTCCATTGTGCTTTAGCAAGAATATCCTGAGAATCAATGGGCTTTCTGGGAAACTCATAGCAGGAAGTCATGACAGGAGGCCAAAGAAGGTTTCATGTCTGAAAATTTACTCTCTATGGACATTACAAAATAAACTGACTGAGTAGAATAGTAAGAATCTAAAAAATTAAGCTTTTTGTCCCATGTTTTGGAGGATAACTTTTCTCTTTCTAAAGTTAATACTTACGCCCAAGAAAAGATTTGGATTTAGAGAAAATAGTTTTAAATTCAAATCTGTGGATTTTCTTTTGGGAGTTAATGTAACCCCAAACAAATATAATTGTGTTTATTTCCTTTTGTGAGAATGGTTTTGCACATTTTACGTGTCCTCCGATGTCACAAAGCAGCATTCTATTCATTTGATGATGTCATCTTCTATTTGGCCAGTTCTTTTCTAAAGATTAAATGCTGAACTATGAGAGGATTGTGGACAGCCAAGCACAATTTCAAATAGACCCTCAGTCTCTAAAACGGGCTTTTATTCATAGCTAAAATGCAGTTGCGTCGTTCACTAACTTACTGTCTTTTAAGAGCTTAAAGTCCATCCATGTGAGCTCCCCTCTCACATCTGATGCGTGTCTTGCACAGCTTTGTGAAGCACATTATCCTCCATTGACATGCCTGATGTCCCCCGCATGGGGGAGGTCTCACTATGGAGCAGGCTTGTCATTTTAAAGTCGCAAATTAGGTAAAAAGTACATAGCAGTCACAGGCCTTCTGGTGCTATGGGATTAAGGGTGACAAAACTCTTCTGGGAGAAGAAACACAAATGCTAATAACTTGCTTTCCATCGAGCTATGCACCACAGCAAACAGAGAAAGAGCAGAGAGGCAAGAGATCTTGTTTCTGGAGAGCAAAATCTTAACGCCAACTTAATCAAGTCTTTGGCAGTTTTGTGCATCATTTTCCCTGTCTCAAAAATAGTGATAGTTTCTCATTCCTAGATGTCCAACTAAAAGCAAAGTCTTCGACTTTTTCAGAAAGAAGATCAAACTACTTGAATATTTTCAATATATTGTGCCTTAAAAAGTATATCTTTTTCAAAATATAATAGCTATAAATTGTTGTATACTTGCTGAGTGTCATATACTTTGTTAAATTCTGTTTCATCCTCCCTACAACCCTATGACTGTATATTATCATTATCCTTACTTTACAGGTTAGAACATTAAGGCACAAAGAGGACACACTGCTGGTAAATATTGAAGTGTTGATGTTAATCAACACTCTTTATCACTACACAATACTGCACCTCCATAATTTTAATTAGGAGCTTCATTACCATCACCAGTCCCAGTTCCAGCCCCGTTGCTAACCCACTAGCTCTACCCTAGAAACAGACAGAAGTTATTAAACACGTCAGGCAGAACCACGTAGATATGTTGGTTAAGAATTAAGACTGCCAGCTCCATCTTACTGTTATGGGAGCCCAGGCAATTTATTTTGCATTCTTGTGCTTTGCTTTCTGATCTGTAAAGTGGAAATGAAAATAACAATATCTATTTGCAGGGTTATTATTAGTATTAAGTGAGATAACCTCCATGAAGCAATTAGTGTCTGTCACTTATACCAGTTGTTTGTGTTAACGCATGAAGACTGTATTTTTTTAAGCTTTGTATTCTCAGTGCCTACTTAATGCTTGACTTATGGCAGATTCTCAATAATTGGCTGATAAATTAAGAAAAATGAGGTAGGCCAGGGGTTGATTGTCAAAGGACTGTAAGCCTATCCCAAAACCAGGTTTTGTAACAAATGTGAAGTCAGAGAAGTCAGAGAGATGATCAAGCTTCAGATACTCAGTTACCCAAAAGAGGGATAGCAGATGTAAACAGAGTAAATACAACCACTGGGGCTAACAGCAAACTCAAGGTCAAAGCTGTCAGAAGCTAAACAAAGAGAATCTGCAGGACATTGGAATATGGGTGCATGCACTACATTATAAAAGGTGACCTATCTGCCATTCTTCTGCCTTTCCTTTTGTAAACAAACATTTGCTGGGTACTTTCTATGCATCCAAAACTGGACTAGGCTTTGCAATTATAGTTATTAAACCATTAAGATTGCTGAATTTGCTTATTTCCTTTTTATGCTTATCTGAACTGCAAAGAAGGTTGCTACTAAAGCAGAGGGAGATTTCTCCTGCCTTGATTTCTACTGAGTATGATCCGTATCAGATGCCAAATTTCACGCGAGACAGACAGCCATATGTAGAATTTGTCCCCACCAAAAAGTTAAAGAAATGGTTTCCTAAGTCACAGATCCACCTCACTCACTTTGAAAATATAAAAGGGGGAAAGAGAGAGAATAAAAACTGAAAAAGATTTGAGAAGAGATTTCTTTGGAGAGAGCTATGCATTGAGTTTCCTCTCACTTACTCAGGACAGAAGAGCGTTCTGGTATTACTTCATTCCTCTCCAGCACAGTGAATGGACTTTCATGGCACCATTTGAAGAACTAGACTTTCCCTTGCAGTTGATGGGCACAGAAGACTGAAGCCTGACTCAGGCCAGAGGTAACCAGAGTGACCCACAGCAGGCTCCTCGATGCGTGACCCTGTTGGAATTGAATTGAGCCACTCTCCTAAATTTTTGTTGGGACAAGCATTCTACGAATGTTTTTCATGGAGGAAATGCAAGTCCCTTGGTATAAAGGGCTGGCATGGCGTCAAAGCATGTCCTGTGAGAGCCACCTGGAGAAGCAAAGGAATCCCAGGGACAAGAAGCTAGAAGACATTGAACAAGGGCCTGTGGAAGAGAGCTAAAGTGACTATGCAATATAGAGATGGTTCTGACAGGGTCAACAAACCTAAAAGGGAGAGGTCTCCAGGGATGAGAATCCCAGAAGAACCCACAAAAATGCCCACCAGAGAGAGAATCACCTTAGAAAAGTACCCAGCCGAGGAAAGCCAATTTATGACCTTTTCTATCCCCTTACTGCTGCCCTTCCAAATCTCAATAGAGTCAGGAACAAGCTCAAAAACTGGGTTGAGAAGATTGTTAAGGAGGAGGACAGTACAAGGCATAGAAACACAGAAGCCAACCACGTCACTCCTATCACATCTACCAACTAGAAGGCCTAAGCTGGAAAAAAGGAAAACATCTGATATTCAGTCAAGTTCATTTTGTATTAACATCTTAGACTTGGCAACTCTGACTTATTCTTGAGACTAGGTTTCTTTCTTAAAAGAGAAGGTAGGATGCTAATACCTAAGTGTGAGCAGAAAAATTATGGAATGCACCCAAATTCTGATTTCTGCAGCAGGAGATAATTACTCTACTGAATGTCTCAAATACAGCTGAGGGAGAAAATAGTACAGTTGTGTTTTTATCACATGTCATGGGTCATGTTTTTCCACAAAGGCATGAATCTCACATCTCACAACTAATCTGTCTCAATCTCTCTGTCTTCTCTTTTTCTCTCTCTTCTGTCTGTGTGTCTATCTGTCTATCTCTTCTTCTCTTTCTCAGGGATTTTTGGAATTATTTTTAAAACGAATTGAAAAGAAGTGGTATTAGCAAACCAACATAGGTAAATAACACTGTCAACACGATCCAGTTTGCACCCTCTATTAGTCAATGTTCTATTGCAGACAGCAGAACTCACACGTAAAGCACTTAGTCCACACACAGCCTTGCATGTAGTTAGTGCTCAACCAATGAAAGCTATTATTACTTTAAACATCACCTCTTGGGCATTGCCTAAGGACAAGTCATCTTGAGAATCACTCTTTTTCTTTGTAGATGTCGCTCTGCCTACTGCTTACAAAGAAACGTATTGTATTATACATTCTCTTTCAATACATACCTTTTGTTTGCAGATACCAAGCCTCTTTCCAGTCATTAGAAATAATAAATCACACTTGTACATTCCAAACTCTGAAGAAAATTAAATATTTACAAAGTTCTGCATGGCAAATAAAGAACAATTCATTGAGATAGGCCCTATAAGAATGAGTCTTTATGCATTTTTGGAAAATTCTATCAGAAATTTGGCCTGAACATTATAGCCATAATTTACCTGACCTTTAATGTTATCACTGCTTTTAACTCCCTCAGATCTACGCAAGAATAAAACGCAGCAAGGGCAACAGGAGCTGCCAGTTAAACCAGTATTCTTCCACAGGCTAAGCTTCTGAGAGTGCCAATTGCAATTGCCTGGAAGACATAGTAGGATGAAGCAGAAAATTTTCATTTTCCTTCAACTTTTCTCTGCTCCAAAGTCAACTGCTAAAAAGTGCTCAATTTTTCAGCCATCCCATGTTACCAGAAAATCCTAAATTTTCTGGAGTTTTATGAAAACATGCATAAAAAAATTAAACATCCAAATAATAATTGATTTTATGAATCAATTCTACAGGACACTTCTACTATTCATCACTCTTGCAATGCTCCCCCTCTCCCATGAGCCAGGCTTTATCATTCCTAATTTACAGGCTAGGGAATTAAAACACAAGGCCAGCCAAGGAGTGAGCGCTGGGTTATAACTCAACCATTAGACTTCTGAACTCAAACTCCCTGTTCATTTCAGTATTTCATGCTTTCTCAACCTCTTTAAAGAAAATACTTTCTACTATTTATTGAAAGTTGGTCACCTGTACAGAAGCAGAGTGATCCAATAGTTAGGACACATGAGGAGGACAGAGGAAAGACCAAGAGATGCTGCAAATACTCTCTGGGCTTTCAGATTTCCTCTTGTGAAGCAGTCATTCTCGCTGCCTTGCAGGGAAGGTAGTGGAAGTGGGAAGGGAGCAGATGAGGGTTGGGAGGCAGATCACATGGTAACTGATCTTGAAAAGATGTAGAGCTGACTTCAGCCCTTCCAAGTGTGTGGTTTAGCACAGATGTTGGCAGATGGTATGAGCAAATTCAGAAGGGCCATGGAGAAATGATTAGGAGGATCTCAGCAGAACATCCAAAAGCTAGTTGATTTGCTAGCTGCAAATCCATCATTAGGCGGGGCTGGGCAGCTTTAGACACTGAGTGTCTTAGTCAACAACGCTAGTTGAACTCCCATGGTGGGCTGAGTAGGTACAGATGCTATGTGGGCTTATCTGGGAGGATAAGGGATCTAAAGAAACAGAGAAGTTTCCATGAAGTGCTTTGAGCTCTTTAAAGATAAACACTGCTGCTCTGAGATGCCATCAGCAATGACTGTTTGTGATACTAGAAGGGAGACGTTAATTGTATATTGTAAGTAAGCTGGTTTTGCTTACACCTACAAGAATAGTAACTCACCAGAGAGACATAGTGCATAATCTCACTCGCACTGGTACACAAGGAAAAGGCTTTATCTTAACAGCATTGCTTGCTCTTTCTATGCCATACCTTAAAGATTACTCACCTTCGTCGCCTGTATGGTAAGCTATGTTCCTCCTGTTTTCCAAAGGCCCGCAATGAAGAGTTCTGCCTCCAGATATGACCTTGCCTGCTTCCCCTATTAGCTACCTTCTCATCTTTCCTTTGCCTAACGTTTCTTTCCCATTTACACTCACACCATTAGACAGATATGTCCAAATTTAAGAAAGGTTAAGAAGTAGAAAAAGTTTCAACTTACAAATATAACAATCATGAGTGATATTTCTCAAATATTTCTTTAATTTACAAAAGATTAAGATAGTCTTGTAAATAAATATTTTTCTAAGTGCATTTAAAATGTATTTAGGGGCTGGCCCAGTGGCACAGCAGTTAAGTTTGCACGTTCCGCTTCGGCAGCCCGGGGTTCGCTGGTTCAGATCCCGGGTGTGGACATGGCACCGCTTGGCAAGCCATGCTGTGGCAGGCATCCCACATATAAAGTAGAGGAAGATGGGCATGGATGTTAGCTCAGGGCCAGTCTTCCTCAGCAAAAAAGAGGAGGATTGGCGTCAGATGTTAGCTCAGGGCTAATCTTTCTCAAAAATAAATTTAATTAATTAGTTAAATGTATTTAATATGTTTTTAAGTATATTACCAAGTACTTTTCCAATTGCATAAAATGAGGTTCACCTATATCTTCTTTCAGAGAATTGTTGGGTAGCAAAAAAAAAAAAAACCAATAGGATCAGAATTAATCCTCAATATGGTATTGCCACATTCTTATATCATATTGACCTCAGCAATGCCATGAAATGGATATTACTAGATCAGCCAATGGGTTTCATAGCTAAATTTTAATTTGGGCTTCACTACAAAGATCATTTCAGCGCCTCATTACTTTCTACCATGGGACAATTTTGAGCTTACTTAACATACTAACGAGCCTGGTGATCTATAAAATAGGAGGACTGGATCATTTTAATGGTCTACCATCTACAAAATGGCTTCCCGACTCTGGGCATCCTTCACAACTACAAATAAGTCTTTGTGGAAAATATACTGGAGAAAAGCTTTGAAGAGTTATTTCCTAACGCTTTTCAAGGCATAACGTCTTGTGCTTAAAATTCTTTCAACGTGCAAACTAAAAGCCAGCTTTAAATTTATTCGAATCCCCTCAGCATGTCTCTTCTCCTAAGGCCCATCCAGGCCAAGGACAGAAATTGCTATTCTCACACCACCGGGTTTAAAATTCCATCCACAGGGACACCACAGGTAGGCTCTGTTGCAGAAAGAGAATCAAGCTTGGCAAATAAGCTTGTTTCTCCATCAGGTTAGCAAAAGCAAGTTATTCTCTTTCCAAAAAAAAAAACTGCTTACTGTGGAGCCGGCTTTATACTTTCACTTTTCTTTCCCTAAAAGACTTTAAAAGTAATGATCAAGGTACTTCAAATAAATTCAGTGCCAGGCCAAGATGAGGTCACAGTCTGCTAGGAAGGACATGCTTTGCAGCATTAGCATCAGTGTTTCCTTGTCAGGAAACAGTTACAAAGAAAAACCATGCCTTCTTCCAGGCTCCACACCTGGTAGATTTGCGGGAAGAGAATAGATACATACATACATACATACATACTACATACATGCATGCATACATATAACAAAGAAATCCCCCCTAAGCTGCTAAAAAGCCACAAAACTGTGTATATGCTCCCAGAGTCCTAGCTGCATCCACATCACGCATATGGTTTATTCCCTGGTACAAGACAAAAGGAAAGGGTATATATCAGGATACACCTTTTTTCACTTCTGTCTAGTTCTGACCCAATATTTAGACATCTATAAATTATTAATGCTTTTTATTTTCTATTTCTAGACCCCTCCAAGATCGTTAAATATCCAGCAAAATTCAATTTATCTCCTTCAAATATTCCAGAAAAAGCTTGCTTGGGAGAAACCAGTCACCCTGTTTTGATCTTCTGAAAGCTACCCAGTTCCAAGGAATCTGTCCCCACCAACAGGTCCCAGGCACGAATAGGACCACCCTCTGTAGTTGAAATCACAGTATTTACCACTTTCATTTTTGCCCACCCAATTCAACACAGCCTAACAAACACTTATTAAGTAAAAATTACCCATATACAAAAAATTCGAATATTGCAGCTCTCCCCACTTGCTCTCTACAGCTCACATTTATCACCCTTTTCTTTTTTTTCCTTGACTCCCCTAAGTGTTCAAATAACAATAGACAAGAACTTCCACATAGCATGTGTCCTTTTACATACCCAGATGCCCTTTAGTAGTAAATAGGGCTATAGCTGGCATCAGGATGGTCAAGGTCAAGCAGGCAAACACAACTGTGTGGTATGTGTTTAGTTAGCTCTGCAATAATTTGCTTATGACGTGTGTGAGGTTTTTTGTTTCATTTTGTTTTGTTTTTTTGTGAGGAAGGATTCACCCTGAGCTAACATCTGTTACCGATTCTCTTCTTTTTTTGTTTTCTTCTCCCCAAAGCCCCAGTGCATGATTGTATGTATCTAGTTGTAAGTTTTTCTAGGTCTTCTATGTGAGCCACTGCCACAGCATGGCAACTGACAGATGGGGAGTGTGGTTCCACGACTGGGAAGCGAACCTGGGCTGCCATGGTGGGGAGCGTGGAACTTTAACCACTAGACATTGGGCTGGTCCACTTATGATATGTGTTTTAAGGAAAAACTCAGTTTTCCACCTGTGTAGGGAAAAACCTAGTTCTTCTCTCTTATGTCTTTCTTTTTGGTGTGTTTCTTTCCTCCTCACACAGAACACTTCACTTCTGACCCTCTGGTCACCAAATGTGTGGAGGTTTTTCCCCCACCTCAAGCAATTCTCTGCCATACCAGCTATGTGTCTTACAATTTAACTCAGTTCTGACACTATCTACCTGGAGTTTCCACAGAGGTGACCTAAGGGGCACCTCAAAGGCAAAGGTGGGGGAAATCTATCAGGACACCTGCTCTAGCCTATCTCACACACATACACACACACACACACACACACACACCCCTACATCTGATGTAGCACACTGTTTTTATTTATTCTGAATTTTGAACATCTATGTAAAGCTTTCCTTTGAAAAAGGTGTTGCACTGTCAAGAAAAAATTATCGATTGCAGTTCAATTCTCTTATTTTATAAATGAGAAAACTAAGGTTTAAAGAGATTAAATAACTTTCCCAAGGCCACATAGATAAGAAGTAACCAAGCAAGGACTTGAACCTAGGGCCTCTGAGTCTATATCTAGCCTCTTTTTAATACTTAGGGTTTTTTTCTTCATGTCAACCAGTCAGAAGTTTACCAAATGTGTCCATTCCTGTGACCTACATTAGTTTATCCAAAACAGGGTAAACTTACTATCAAACTATTAATTCCACCAATTGTGTTGACTGAATAAATAAAAATCAATAAAACTAAACTTTCTTCTCTCACAAATTTTTTGAAATCCTCCTAAATCCCTAGACAGAATCTTCCTTCAAAATTTTATTCTGATAAATGTCAATAAGATCAAGAAAGAAGCCTTGTAAAGATTATACAGCTCCTACGCATCTATCTCTCAAGACAATGTAATTATGTGGTCAAAGATAACCCAGATCCAGATGGATTTTTAAAGTTTCATCAATAAGTTTCTGAAAATAAGCTCTTGAGGAGGTCAAATGGGGAAATGATATGATTAAGGCTTAGGAAGAAAGATTTTATTTTTAGTTCACCAATATTGTCTATAAGTACAAGCTGATCAAGGAAAAGAAAGGAATCCAGAGAAGTAAGCCTTGCATTCAAAGCCACTTTTTCCTGGAGACTTCTGCCCTTTTAGGAAAGAAGCTGAGATGCTGAGAAGAGATTTTGAAAGGCTTGCAGGCTAGAAGAACAAAATTTCTCTTGTAAAATACCTCACTTTGGGGTTATGACCTCAAAGAGCTGAACTCTAAGAGTAAGGATAAACCAGAAATGGTTCAGCTTTTGCAGGAATGAAACGCAGCTTCATATCACATTAATTTCTATAATTAGAATGAGATGATCTGGGATTGCTAGTGTCCCTAGGCTCTTGACAAAAGAAGACATACAATTAATAAGGCCTGGACAACGCTATCATATGCTTCAAGTTAATTTTATAATTTTTCATATGCATTGTTTAGCAAAACCAAAAGTAACCATAAAATGCAATTTAAAACCAAAAGAAATAAGAGAAGACAGATTTAGAGCTCCAGGAGATCCAGATGATGAAGGTTTTTACACACATACTTTAAGCCTTTATTAATATGTCCCAAAAGACAAAAAATAACATTAATAATTTTGACAAACAAATAGAAACTATAAAATAAAACCAAACAGAAATTTCATACATAAAAATGGAATAACTGACGTGAAAAATGCAGCAGCTGAGTCTAAAATTAGATTATTCACTACTGAGGACAGAATTAGTGAACTGGAAGCAAAACTGGAATAAAATCATCAACATGAAGCACAGAGAGATAAAAGTATAGAAAATACAGAATAGAAGGTAAAAGATATAGAAGATAGGGAGAAACTCTAACTACTTGTAATTGAAGTCCCAGAAGGAGAACAGAAAGTGACTGTAGCAGAAAAAGGGAACTCCAAAGTTGCCAGGCAAGTCTCTCAGAGCAGTTAAAATCAGCTAGCTTTAGCAGCATCTTCTGCAACAATCAATGCCGGAAGAAAATCAAATGATAGAATTCTCAGTCATAGCCCAAGAATTTTGTACCTAGCCTAACTGCCATTTGCCTAAATTCAGAAGGAAACTATGAAAGCTATTCTCCTTCAGAAACCATTTTAACTTAAGGAAATGAGTATTGACACGTAGGATAGTTATATTAATGTTTTACTTTTTTAGTGACAAAAATAGTCTTAATTTATTTTGTATTCTTTGCTTTAGCTCTTGTAAATAAGGTGCTTATTAGCCTACAAAATTCCAAAGCAAAAAGTATCCTAAACTGCTTTAGGTAAACTTTCAAATGTAACTTAAGTTTCAAGGAACAAGACACAGCAAATATTTGGCCTACTCCTCGGTTAAATATTCTTATCAAACTAAATGTGACCAAGAGGTGACTGAACTCTGGGGAATTTTCGCTCAGTGACGTGGCACTGAGTAATCGATTAGGAATACAGTCAGTCCCTGGAGAAGTTTTTAGTTGCAAAATTGTTCAAATTTTACAAGGATTCTCTCTCAAAAACTGTTGATCAAAATTTTACAATTCTCAGGCACTAGAGAAAGACGTTGCCTGTGGAAGCCAATTAACCTAAGGCTTACTTGGTTTTTATTTGATATCACATAAAATGAGCTTGATTGAACTAGCATCTAGCAGTGCGTGCTTTTGAAATTGGGGGAAATCTGATCACAAATTGCTTAATTCATTTAAAAATGAATGTCTCCAGCATATTTTTTGGTGCCAAAGTCACCCGAAAGGATTCATTTACTTTTGAAAGGTGAGTCATTTATCACCCACTCACTAGTCGGATGAGGTCAGTATTAATGAGGATGAGGTCAATAAAACTTTTCTAATACTGTCTTAGTAATATTCATTCCCATACTAAGAGGAATGGAAATTGATCTGATACACAGTACATCTGGATAACTGTGCTTTATTTCATCAAGCTTGATGAATTATGCTCAATAAAAACATACACAAATTAAATTTCTTCATAATTCCAACACATTGTAAAAGATCACAGGATTCCACAATGCTATTGGGTTAGCCTGATGATAATAACAAAGAGTCCTTTTGTATCATGTGGTAATTCCATTGCTGTAGAGAAAACGAAATTTAATGCTGAAATAATTATAGAGGCAATGCCATGATAACAGTGATTTAGAAAATTATTCTCTTTGGGAAGTTGAAATATTTCTTGAAGGCCTAGAGATCAAAGGAGAGAGAAAGTGTAATTCTGAACAGAGAAAAAACAAATACCAAACCTAGCCACAGAGCATAGTTCACGTCAGGACCAGCAGACAAGAGGTCAACAACACTAGAACCGGAATCCAAAACAGGGTTCATAAGTCAGAGCAAAAGTCAAGCTAAGATAGGTAAGCAACCCAGTTGAGATTCTTTCCACAAATAAGCCTGAAACTATTAGATGAACAAGGATATTGGGCAATCCGTCTCCTTTATGAAAGGAGCAATGACCAACAGTTTTGGCCTTTGATGCCAATGTGGGTCAATATGTCACTCTGCTGTCATCAATCAAGGGGCCATATCTGGCACTGAGACACAGGTAGAACAATGTTTTCAGCGTTAGCTGAATAATATTAGGTGTAGCAGAACCGCTCCTTTAATGCAGAGCCTTTTTAGTTGACAGAGTAATCTAGTTAACATAAAAAATAGACAAAGCATGCAATTAGAAGCAGTGTTTTCTGGATTTGACTACAGATTCACTACAACATGTACTTAGCGCATATTTTTTGAACAAGGGCTGGGAGAATAGAGAATCCACTCACATTTCAGGTAATCACGACACACCGACATTAGAGGTCATCAAATTGTGCCTCTCACCGATGGAAGGAATATCTCTCCACAACTTCCTTAGGTCATGGGCATGCGCCCTCAACCAGAATACTTCCAGGGAAGAGGAGGGGCAAATTCTTAAGATTGCCAATTCTACATTTTTCCTTTTTAAAAAAATTTGTATAAGTAATACATTCACAGGGATCAAATTTTTAAAATTATAAAATGATACTGGTAGAAGGCCCCCCTCCAACCCAGCTGCCCAGTTCTACAACCACACCACCAGCACCACTGAACCCTCGCCCACAACAAAGAACCATCGTTATAAATTTCCAGTTTTTTCTTCTAGGGATTTTGTGCATACAAAAGTGAATGCAAATAGACTTTTTTCCAGTTCCACTTTTAAAGAGTTCTTATTTATTAGACAATATTCATTTGCTTCTAATTTGGCTTCCTGTTGTTCAATAGAAAAGTTATAGTAATCACGTTCAAACATGTTAAATACTATTAAATATGAACATATACGAGTGTTTGTACTACCCTAGATGCTTTACAGATATTCTGGCACATTGTCCTTACAAAAATCATATAATGTACGTATTATTTTTATTATAAAGGCAATAAACCTTGTAACAAAAAAATCAGCAAATTGCAACAGAGACAAGCAAAAATATCCTCTGATCCCCACTTTTCTTCTCCATTTCCCCTAGTGCTCACGTCTATACTCATATCTTCTTTTTCTTCCTAAATTCTACCATAATCACCTCTAAGGAGACCAACTATCCAATGCCTGAGCTCACAGTTCCTTAGCAGACTTTGGAGACAGAGAGATCTGGATTTGAATCAACTTTCACCGTTCACTAGCTATGTGAACATGGATTCTTTTCTTACTTCTCTGAAAATAAGAAACTGATGTTGGGGGATGAGTGGGAGAGAGCAAAAAATGGAAGAAACTCTTTAGAGTTTTGCAACCAAAAATTTATGATTCTCAACCATTAGTGGACCTTCAACTTTCTTTTATTTTGTCCCTTTTTTACATATTTATTCCATGGTGATTAACCCAAACTGTTGTTATTTTTTTCCTCCTTACCTCATGTCTATCATCCTCATCATCAGCATATTAACTTCAAATAAAACCATATAGGCAAGAGTGACATAAGGGGAAATATATATTTAGTCTCTGCCCCTAGTTCCTGACACGGAGCTCCTAAAACCCTTGTAATTTTCTGAGTGATATAGATGCTAGGAGCATCTTTTTTCTAATATTTGAGTTTTTACTCCAGTTTCTGACACAGAGCTCCTAAATCCTGGGTGATAAAAGAATAGCCATTCTTTTAGAGTAGATCTGTTAATGACAAATTCCCTAGTTTTCCTTCATATGAGAATGCCTTGATTTTCCCTTCGTTTCTTTTATTCTGAGGCAACTCTTAGAAGGCTACTGGATAATTTCAGGATGGAGCTTGGCATGACCAAACTATGATTAGAAGCTTGGACATTTCAGTCCCACTCCTCATACTTCAGAGAGGGGAGAGGATCTGGAAACTGAGTTAATAATTGATCATGCCTACATGAGGAAGCCTCCATAAAAATCCCCAAACCACAGGGTTCAGAGAACTTTCAAGTTGGTGAACACATACACATGCCAGGAAAGTGGTGCACCCCAACTTCATGAGGGACAGAAGCTCTTGTGCTCAAGACCCTTTCCTACCTTGCCCTTGGTGCCTCTTCATCCAGCTATTGATTTGTACATAATAAACTGGTAAACATAAGTAAAATTTCCCTCAATTTTGTGAGCCATTTCAGTAAATTATCAAATCTGAGGGAGGATTGTGGGAAACCTCAACTTTGTAGCTGAAATGTGGGCTACAGAAGTGGTAGAAGTTGGACAAAAGTGTGGGTACCCTGGGGACCCATTATTGCAACGGTGTCTAAAGTGAGGACAATCTTGTGATTCTGAGCCCTTCAGTCTATGGAGTCTGACACTAACTCCGACCAGTTAGTGTCAGAATTGAATTTAATTATAGGACACCCAGTTGGTGTCTGGAAGGTTGGAAAATTGGTTGGTGTGGGGGGAAAAAAACCCACATTTGTTGTCAGAAGTGTCAAAATAAATGTCAACAAATTTAACAGAATTGAAGTTATACAGAATGTATTCTCCAGCCACATCAAATTAGAAATCAACAAGAGAAACATAACAGGAAAATATTCAAACTTGGCAACTAAACAACACAATAATCCATAGATGAAAGAGGAAGTCTCAAGGAAAACTGAAAAAATATATTGAACTGAATAAAAATGAAAATACAACATATCAAAATTTGTGAGATATGGCTAAAGCAGTGCTGAGTGGGAACTTTATAGAATGAAATGCATATATTAGAAAAAAAGAAAAGTTTCACATCAATAGTCTAATCTCTTACTTTGAGAACTTAGAAAAAGAAGAGCAAACTAAACTCAAAGCAAGCAGGAAGAAAGAAATAATAAAGATAAGAGCAGAAATCATTGAATAAAAACAGAGAAATAATATGCAAAAATCAATGAAAACAAAGAGCTATCTTTTTTCAAAGATCAGTAAAATTGACAAATCTCTAGGGAGGCTGACAAAGTAAAAAGAGAAAAGACATAAATTACCAATACCAGTAATGAAACAGAAGATACTATCAAAAGGAAAATGAGCGAATGCTATAACAATTCTATGTATGTAAATTTGATGAAGTAGATGAAATGGACCAATTCCTCAAGTTACCATAACTAAGCTAATATAAAATAGATAATCTGAATATCCCTGTAACTATGAAAGAAATTGAATTCACAATTTTAAAACTCTGAAAAAAGAAATCACAAGATCCAGGTGGTTTCACTGCAGAATTCTCCCAAACTTTCAAGAAAAATTAACACCAATCCTGCACGGTCTCTTTCCAAAAATAGAGGAAGAGGAAGTTAATATTTTGTGAAATTAGTATTACCTGACAAAGACATTACAAAAAAAGAAAAATACAGGCCAATATTCCTCATGAACATAGACACACAAATCCTTAATAAAATATTTCCCAATAGAATTCAATAATATATGAAAAGAATTATAAACTATCACCAAATGAGGTTCATTCTAGGGATGAAAGGTTGGTTCAGTATTTAAAAGTCAGTCAATATAACTTGCTATATTAACAGGCTAAAGAAGAGAAATCAATTGATGCAGAAAAAGTATTTGAAAATATTAATATCCATTCATGATAAAAACTCTCAGAAAACTAGGAATAGAGGAGAACTTCCTCAATTTGATAAAGAGCATCTATAAAAACCCTACAGCTAATGATGAAAGATTGAGTGCACACACCCACACCACCACAACCATCCCCTAGATCAGGAACAAGGCAATGATGCCAATCTCACCACTATTCAACATAGTTCTGGAAGTTCTAGCTAATATAATAAGGAAAGAAAAGGGAGGGAAAAAGCTATAGAGATTGGAAAGAAAAAGTAAAACCACTCTCCTTTTTAAAAGTCATGATTGTCTATGTAGAAAATCCTAATGAATCTATAAGAGAACACCAAGTACCTCCTAGTACTAATAAATGAGTTAAGCAAGGTCACAGGATATAAGATAAACATACGAAATCAATTATATTTCTATATATTATCAAGAAACACATAGACTGAAATTAAAAATACAATACCATTTACAATTGCTCAAAAAAATAAAATACTTACATATAAATCTAACAAAACAAGTATAGGACTTATATGTTGAAAACAACAAAACGTCAATGAAGGAAATCAAAGAAGATCTAATAAATGGAGAAACATGTCATATTCATAGATTGGAAGACTAAGCATAAAATTGTGTCAATTCTCCTCAAAATGATACACAAGGTTTGACATAATTCATATCAAAATTCAGCAAGATTTCTTATATAGACAAGACTATTCTAAAATTTATGTGAAAAGGCAAAGGAACTGAAATAGTTAAGACAACTTTGTAAAAAAAAAATAATAAAGTGGGAGGACTCAGTCTACCTGAATTCAAAACTTATATTATAGCTATAATAATCAAGTCTGTGTGGTATAGTTGGAGGGATAAGCACATAGATCAATGGAACAGAATAGAGAACCCAAAAATAGACACCCACAAATACGTCCAACTGGTTTTTGGTAGAGGTACAAAAATGGAGGAAAGATCTCCTTTTCAACAAATTTTGCTGGGGCAATTGGATATCCATAGGCAAAAAAAAAAACTTGACACAAGCCTCACCTTATTTAAAAATTATCACAAATGGATCATGGACTTGGACTTAAATGGAAAACATCAAACTACACAACTTTTAGAAGAGCACGTATGAGAAAATCTTCAGAACCTAGGACTCAGCCAACTGAAAACTTGATAAATTGGACTTTATCAAAATTAAAACTTTTGCTATGTGAAAGACCTGTTAAAGACATTTTGCAGACTAGGAGACAATATTTGCAAACCACATACCCAACAAAGGACTGGTATCTGGTAACTAGAATATATAAAGAATTCTCAAGACTCAACAGGATAAAAAGTCCAAGCAGTAAACAGACAAAAAACATGGAGACATTTCACCAATGGCGGATATACAGATGGCAAATAAGCACATGAAAGGATGTTCCACATGAGCAGCCATTACAGAAATGCAAATTAAAACCGCTATGACATATGACTACACATCTATCGGGATGACTAAAATCAAAAATTGTATCAACCCCAAATGCTGGCAAGAATACAGAGAAATTGAATTACTCACATTTTACTCCTGGGAATGGAAAATGGTAGAACTATGCTAGAAAACTCTTTACCAGTTTCTTCAAGAACTAAACACAAGTGCCATAGAATCAGAGAGCAGTTACACTCTTAGGCATTTATCCGAGGGAAACAAAGACTTATGTTCACATGAAAACCTGTGCATGAATGTTTATAGCAGTTGTATTCACAACAGCCTACAACTGGAAACAACACCTGACACTTTACATACTGGAGTTAGACAGAGCATTTTAGTTATTTGCTTCCATGTCCTTCTCCCCAAATGAAAAATGGGATGTTTGAGGTCAGAGGTCTTATCTACCTGTGAGATATGGCACAGAGTGTTAAAGGATGACAACTCTGGAGGCAGTGTGGGTCAGGTCCTACATGGTAGCTGCCTGGCCTTAAACAAGTTATTTGAATTCTCTGTGTTTCTATTTCCTCCTCTATAATAATAATAATAATAAGGTACTTACCAACAACGTACTTGGAACAGCTTCCAGCACATAGTAAGCTCACATCAGGCACACCTTGCTACTGACACCTAGCCCAGAGTTTGGCAAAGAGTGAGTGCTTTAATAGACGTTTGTTAAATGAATAAGTGAGTGAATGAATGAATTATCAAGATGCTGAAATGTTGTCCCCACAATAATGCAGCCATCCCACTACTGGGTATTTATCCAAAGAAAGTGAAATCAACAATTCAAAGAGATCTATGCACACCTATGTTCATTGCAGCAGTATTCAGATTGGCCAAGACGTGGAAGCAACCCAAGTGCCCATCAACTGATGAATGGATAAAGAAGTGTGGTATATATATACAGTGGAATACTACTCAACCACAAAAAAGAGAAAATTGTCTCATTTGCAACAACATGGATGGACCTTGAGGGTATTATGTTAAAGTGAAATAAGCCAGACAGAGAAAGACAAACACTACATGCTTTCACTCATATGTGGAAGATAAACAAATACATGGATAAAGAGAACAGGTTAGTGGTTACCAGAGGGGAGGGGGTGGAGGGTGGGCGAAGGGGGAAGGGGCACATGTCTATGGTGACGGATAAAAACTAGACCATTGGTGGTGAATGCAATACAGTCTATACAGAAACTGATCTGTAATAATGTACACCTGAAATTACACAAGGTTATAAACCAATATGACCTGGATAAAATAGTTTACAAAAAAAAAGAATTATAAGTGGAAGTGAAATATTAAAGGATAAAGTGTTAAGATTATTGAAAATTAGTGTTAACTGGTTCAGGAAAAAAATAAAATTATTAATAATAGAAAAAAATTTAAAAATAAATTACTGCCTCTTTCTATCTCTATCACTATAAATCTAACCAAGGCCCTTACCGTGTCTTGTTACACTAGTATAACAACCTCTGACCTAATAAATGGGATGTTTAACATAGTTAGCCCAATGCCTGACCCAAAGAAAATAATTATTATAGCCATGGTTAGGTTACTACAGTCTCGTGAGCTCCTTCAGAATTTTATCTCAGGGGATTATTCTCCACTTGCTTTCATAATAAAGTATAAATCTCTTAGCATAACATTTAAGGCCTTGCAATCTGACTTTCGCCTAGTTTTATATACAAAGAAAGTGCTCGATAAATAATAGCTGTAATTATATTTACTATCTTTCTCACTAGATTCTTTTCCACAGCCTACATTCAAATCAAATTACTCACTATTTCCTGAGGAAGCAATGGCTCTATCCAAAATGTTCTTCCTCTCTTCCTTGTCTGACACACATTGTCTCTTTAATAAAGCCTCCATGTCACCACCTATCTCTATCCAAATCCCACCCATCCATCAATCCGTCTAAATCATCATTCCAACGTTCATTAATTGTTTATATTTTTGTCCCCAGGGGCCAGCACAGTGCCTAGCATATAATAATGTTCATTCATGTTTGTTAAATTGGATTGAGGAAGAAAGAGACAAGTGCTAAAGCCACCAATTTGCAAAACTTCTGAAACTGGCACTGGTCTCTTCAAGATGTAATCATTATAATTGAGTGCCACATGCAGTGTTTGGTAAAGCACTTGAGTTTCTAAGAAGTAGGACACTTTTAAGACGTTATGAAAAGTTGCCACATGAATCTCCTAGGAAACCCTGAGTGTGTGTCTCTGAGGATGTGTCACAAGTGGGTGTTAAATGACGCTCCACCATTCCGACCCTCCTCTTCCTCATTCTCGGACTCAGGAGCCCTCCTCCCAACCACCTGAGCCTCAGGCTGTCTAAAGCACCCAGACACTCACATCTGGGTCCACATTTCCACTGGGTTCTCTCCAACTCTTTCGGCCCCCTTCATTCTCCTTCACATCAAAACTTCCAATTCCTCGGATCCTATTCTCAGCTATTTTAAATGATGCTAATACCTTGCTGACTGACATAACTTACCACTTTTCCTCTGCTTGTACCCCTGTCACATCGTTTGAGCACTTGAGTATTTTGAGGTAATTCCTGGTTTGCCTTCATAAATCTCAGCCAGGAATTTTACCTCATCCTTCAAATTACTGCCACAGAAAGACAGTGCCAATGATGAGAATATAAGCTTTACAGAACACTGAGCCCAACTCGGCGTAAATCTGACTTCATTTTCAAAACTTAAAAATGTCTACTTAAAAATTCATCATATAATTGAATCAAATAATTCTTAGAGCAAACATGCCACAATCAAGGCATGTGAATCTAGTTAGACTTTTATTTATTTAATTTTCCGTGTGGTAAAATTTGCTGACAAAATTTTGACAAACGTTTCTAACTAGATTTTTCTGTCAGAATTTTTTCCACATCTTTCATATGCTAGTTCCTTTTTCATTACTAATTCACTCTCTGACCAAAATTGACCTGGGATTAGGGTGCTCTTTCTCCAGCTGGTTTTAAGTCCTAATCACTGTTTCACACTGATGCCCTATTTCACTGAATCTTCCTCTCTCCGGCGCTCAGGGAATAAAAATACAATCGAATTTAAAAAGCTATGATTTTTGTTTTCTCTTTTCTTGGATATATGATATCAAGTCTGATCACATAAACACATTTCCCAACTGCAGCCTGAGCGGATTTCACAGATTCTGCCACCTCTGAACACAGGACTTCCGGTTGCAGGCAAATTCCTTGTCCCCAAAGTTCTATCAGCCAAGGCCGCTGCTCCACAGGTGACCAGGGCCTCCGAATGATCTGGAGAGCGACGAGGATGACGCTTCTCTCCTACTCGGGTTAATCTCGAAGGGTGGGAATCCTCACAGGTGTTTCTAAAATTTCACTGTTTCTATTTTTAGTGAAGTGGATTTTTCTATTTTTACTTATTCTCCTTCCCTGTCAAAAGACAAACACTACACTTTTGTGTTCAGAATCATTTTTCCTCTCCAATGTCTAGGGCTTTACAGCTCAGTCAAGCTTGGGGTCCGGCTCCTTCTGCTTTTTGGATGAAGTTTCCCACCAGACATGCTCAGCCTGTACCAACAGCTCTGTGAGCTGCCCCAGCCTCTCACTAGACAGAAAGAGCGTGCCTCAGCCCTGGAAGGAGCAAAGCCCAGGCTCCAGTTGATTCCTCACTGAGGGACTAAGGGAAGGAATAGGACAAAGACTGGTTGTATTAAAGCCTCTTGCAGATTCTTCCATTTCAAGAAAGAGCATCTGAAACTGGTAATACTTTAACCCAAAGAAACAAATGCCTAAGGGCGAAACTTCCAACCAGGGGGCAGCAGGTGAGGAAATATTTTTAGAAATTTTCTATCAAATCACTCTCTAAACAGGATCACAGAGGCAGCCTCCTCAAAAAGTCCAGGCCTTTCTCAGCTTACACACAGGATGGCTGTTGATGAGCAGTGTGAGTCCATGACACAGCCTCAAGCCCCGGGTCCTAGTAGCCCAGGTGGTGTCATTTCCTGTCTCTAGGACACTTAAATGTCTGCCCTCAGGAGCTGGCCAGCTGCCACTCACAGAGAACCTTCACACAGATTTATTGTGTTAATTTTGGGATCCAAAAACAACCTGACATTTGAGTTTTGCCACTAATCACTCTAACAATCAACCCACTGTTTTTCAATCCCACCTCGAGTTTCTTTCATTTCCAGCCAAGCTTTCTTTTTAAAATAAAAGTCATTTCCCACCTGACTGCTTTTACTTTTTATCTGTGCAGGTTTGGGAAAATCTTTCCTCTAGCCTTCTTTTATTTTTAAAGCCATCAGAGGCTGCTCTCTATTCTATTTTTAGAAGGCTTCTTTTCAAAGTGTATAGACAGTGGTTGATCACGTAGTTGTTAGGTTGAGCATTTGCTCAGTGTGGGGAAGGGAGAAGCCAGGGCCTTGACATTTATAGAGCCTTCTTCTGGGCCCTCTACACAGATGTGGAAGCCTCACAACTTCCCTCAAGAATAAGTAGTATTGCCTTTGTTTTGCAGATGGAGAAACAGAGGCACCAAATGGCGGAGTAATATGCTCAAGATCATGCAACTCTTAAGGCACAGAGACCGGGTTTGAGCCTAGGTCTGTCAAACTGCAGATCCCATTCTCTTTTCAAATACCAAAAGCTTTCTATGCGTCAGAAAGAGAGTTCTCTCGACATCACCTAGGGCCCTGGTTTGAAGTATAGCAATCTGTTTGCCAAGACATCTGGTAATGGATGTTCCTGTATTCACCATGTTAGAAGAGTATTTATGCCTGTGTTTGTCTCCAAATAGATGTCTCCACTATTTTGTCTCAATTGTGTATTTTTCTGTGTCTCAGAAGTGCATAGTTCTAGAATTAATACATACTTTCTTACAAAGTCCCAGCCTGGACTCTCTCCTGGAGACCACTCATTTGGGTCAAATTACTTGGGAATATTCAGCCAAATTACAGCTATTATTGAAGTATGAAATCAGGCTGAAAGATTTCAATCTGCAATCTCAAAAGATCTTGCTTCTGGATGGTAGGGTTAATTGTTACCTTCTTCAGCGAGTTGGAAAAAGTCCTTGATATAAGATGATTTGGGCACAATTGATTAGGAAAACAGTAAACTTTAAAGTCTATAAGCATTTGATAAGCTGCAATGAAGTGGAAAATTAATGTCAATATAAACTGGTAACACTATCAGACATATTAGGAGAAGGTTACAAAGAGTCAAATATTTGTATAGAACATGCCTGGAATTCTGAGTATGTAACTTTCCTCTGTAAACTTTCCTGAATTTTGAATTGTGTGGGCAGCTTTGCTAAAGAATTCTACAAAGAAACACTCAACCAGTGAGGTCAGCTTAGCTAAATATCTGTGGGAAAAAAATGAAATGTGTATAGAAGAATATAAATTATTGAGTCAACACTACCTAGAGAAAGCATAGTGCCTATATGCACAAATGCAACCAGACAATTTTGAAATCCTAAAGCAAATTGCAGCATATTATCTGGTTACGGTAGCCTACAACAGCGTTTTGCATATAAAGGGAAACAAGACAAAGTCTTGATTTGGGCAAAATTCATGTCACCAGCTTTGGGTTGATCCTCATTTAAACAATTGAATTCTGTAAGCAAATAAAACGATTTTTATTTAATTTTTAAAATATTTTCTTTTTTTGCTCTTATGTTGGGAGAAGATCTGTGGCACACTCATTCTGGGTAAAAACACTCCCCAATTTTCTCAACGTCCCCCTCCAGTGGAAAATGTCCTACCATCTTTATGACACAAAATAGCACCTCCTGCTGCTAGTCCTCTCTTGTACTATTATTTATCTTTCTCAGCTGATTATTTGTATCTTACACGTATGCAATTTGTACATCAATAATAGACTGCACAGTCCTAGAAACAGAGGCCGACCACCCACCTTTAGAGTCTCCCCAATGTGTCATATGCTGCTGTATATGCGGTGGGTGCTCATTGCAAAGCTGCTGATTTACCTAGCACTGGATTTTTTAATTTTAACTGGGGTTGTCTTCTTCAATAAACATGAAATATTTTCACCAAAATATTCTGCTAATGTGGAAAGCTGAATGAGATCAGATTTTTTTTGTAGTCCATATATAGATATCTTTATTACAACTGATATGGGTAAATATCTGGTGATGAAACAGTCGCTAATGAAAATTACACAAAGTCTAAACATAATATGCAAGAATTCTAGGAAGAAAACATCAGACTAGGCCTTGACAGATTGCCAAATCATTCTGCCTCAGCATTAAATGATCTTTTAACCATTCATTTTAAACATAGTATAAGTGCTATAATGTCTAAAATTACTTTTTACCATAGCTTTGACGTATCATATGTCATTCATTAATAACTCTTGTATATTACTTCAGTTGAAATGTTTTGGTACATATCTACTGGTCTGTGGTTGCCAGATAGCATTGCAGCATAAATTTTTTTAGATCTTTGAATCTTCCAGATACTGGTTAATTTGCTGCTTTGATGGATCTAACAAATGTTCTCTAATTTTATGATTTCCTTTCCTTTCCAAAGATCCAATGCCTTTCGTATTTTTTCATTTTGATATTTTGATCTAGATATTCAACCATCATTCAACATGTACTTAATTCTAACCTTGAAAAACTCACAAAGAAAATACACAATGAAATTGACAAGATTCTCTGGATCTAACCATGAATTCTGACTTTCTTTGGAATGCAAAGGAGAGGTATATGTATCAAAACAGAACAAGAAAATCATGACAAATGAACTGATGAAAATGACAATTTTCCAGTTTTTTTAATGTATCAACATTTAACAACCTAAGATTATAATAAGCTTTGAATAAAAACCAAAAGCCTTCCCCTACCTGTGTCCGTTATGAACTCAGACTATGTCCAGCCTGTGGGACTTGACTCTCAGGTTAACTCAAAACCTAATCTTCTGAGGCCAATCCTAAAACTAACATGGCCAACTCATAATAATGAACAGGAAATGTGGCATTCGTTCTGGCACCCAAACCCCTGCCCAAATCTCTAAGGTTCATTAACCTTGAGTCCAAGAACCGTTGCTGAGAGAGACTCATGAAACTTCTGCCTCACTGGAACATTTTGAGGTAAGCCAGAACTGGGAAGAACTTTATTGTTTGTGAGAGGATCTAACAGATAACTCTGAAGAAGGAAATCTGATTTTACAACTGAACTATCAAACCCTGGAGGAATTGAGCTTTAACAGAGGAGAAATCTCAAGAGAAAGTCCCAGTGACAAGAGAAGTGTAGCATGGAAAGGGAAGCAGAAAGAAAGTGGGGGAAGGGAGCAAGTAACTAGAGAAAGGAAAAAGGAAGGAGACCAAGGCCAAACTGAGACCTTCGTAGAAAGTAGGAAGGCAGGTAAACTTGTCTCCCCACTTTCTGAAAGCCACTCCCCCCACCAATTCTTTGCCACACAAACATGCACATAAACACACATTACACACTCCACTAAGGTTAGATTACAAAAGAGCATTGATTACAATAATACACATTGAGATGCTGGTATGCGAAGGAGACTGGCAGGAAAAGAATCCTTGTCCCGCCCAGTAAGGTGCGGCGGCTTGGTGGAGATGGGGAGATCAGGACAAACGAGCTGAACTCTGAAGGGGAGCTTGGAATGGCACCAGAATGCCTGTCATCATCTTCTTATCTAGCATCTGCCTCCCTGAGGATTGGAACCGTCCCAGAGCACTGTGTTTTTGCTTAGTGGTGGCTCACCACAACTGTATGAGGGAAAGCTGTTCCGAAGAGGAAGATGCCACTTTGAGGGGGTGTTCTTCCCCTTCCTTCCTCAGACTTAGATTAAGAGAAATAGGCTAATAGAGATTTCTCTTTCAAAAGTCTTACTCAGACTTTTCTTTTAGGCAGATCTGCCAAAGACATTATTATTGCTACTTTTTGTAAGATAAAAGCTAGAATTGAGATATTCCCAATTTAACTTAAATGATTAAATTTTTATATTTTAGCACCCTCCTACCTGAGGAAAAATCATTGCCAAACTGTAATAGTAACAAACCCCACCCCCATCCCCACCAAGAAAAATGCAGATTTTAATGCAAATTAGGGGAAAACTTCCTTATCAAACTCAACCAAAAACAGAATAGGTTGCCTTTCTCGAGACTGAGGTCTTCACTACTTGGCTTCTTCAAGCAGAATCCGGGCCCTGATAAATGATTAGAGAAGTTTCACGAACCAGGTCATTCAGTGAAATCAAACGTATGTAGTGGGAGAGTGTCTGTGTGTGTGTGTGTGTGCATGTACAGAGAAAGAGAAGAATAAATATAGCAAAGTGTTAGCAATTATTGAACCTAGGTGGAAAAAAATGGGTGTTTATTATTCTTTCACCTTTCTGTATATTTGAAATTTTTATAATAAAATGTCGAGAAAAAACATTGTATTATAAAACGCAAACACTATGTGTATAACCTGAGCATTCCCAGTCAAATTATCATATTATAAGTGCTACTGTGTGACTTTTCGCCAAATATATCATGGACACTTCTCCCTATGGGTAAATTCATGTTACATTGTCATCTTTAAAAGTTGTCCACTGTATGGTTTTGCTTTAACGTTTTAAAGCTAATTCTCATTAGCATATGAGATATTCAGGTAGTTTCCATTTGTTGTTACATTAAATAAAGCAAGGATGAGCATCTTACGTACATATCTTTGCTTGTGTGAGATTATTTCCTTAGATAATCCCTAAAAGTAGAAATACAAGGTCAAAGAGTGCACATATTTTACATTTTGAGACAATGGTTGCAAGGTTGCTCTTCATACAATTTGTATCCTTGCATCTTCCCTCCCACTGTGCATAAGAGGGCCCATTTCCTCACATTCTTGCTGAACATTGGTTCCCACCAATTTTTTAAAATAGTTTCCATCGATAAGATGGTAAGTATTCTTTTCATTTCCAGGTATTTCACCACTGGTGAGTTTAAACTTTATTTCATACGTTTAATGGTTATTTGTATTTTTTCTTTTGTTTTTCTCCTGGAGTGCCCACTATTTCCTTACTGATTTTATAAAGCTCTTTTATAATAAAGCTATGTACTTTTTATTTGCCTTTCAATTTTGCTTATAGTATTTTCTATCATGGAGATATTTTCACATAACCAATCTATGAATTTTTCTTTGGATTTTTGGCTTCAGATGTCATTGTTAGAAAGTCCTTCTCTATTTTTAGAGTGTGAAAATCTCGCTTAAATGTTTTTCTGTTAGCATTATGCTTTAGATTTTACATTTAAATTATAACCTATTTGTAATTTAAGTCGACATTAAATAGCCAGACTTTTTGTTTTGTTCTGGTTCTCCCCAGACCCATTAGAAATAATTTTTCTTTCATGGCTCCGTGTCATTCCCAAGTATCATTTACCAACACTTCAGGATTGTTAATTCTGCATCCTAATTCAATTTACTCTCTACTACTAAATAAACTTTGCTTTCTACTCCTAAATTGCTTACCAATTATGGTCAACTGAATTCAGAAAGTTCTACTGACAGAAATATTCATGCAGTGATATTTCTGGACGTTCATACAAATTTCTAAAGTTCTGAAAAATCACTTCAAAAGCACTCAAGTCACCTACAGTATCAGCTTTCCTGCCACCCCACTGGCGGGAAATGGGCTAAATGTCTCTGCTCATTTAAGAAGTGAGTTAAGAAAAGGTAACATTTCTAGCCACCTGAGAATTTATCAAAGTCTCCTGGTCACAGAAAAGGACTGAATTTTCTCCCATGCCGTTGTCGCTTCACTAGCTCTACACATATGACTAGTCACAGCGTAGCATTTTCCTTACAAAGACTTTCCAGCTGTCCTCTGATCACAGATCTGACATTAGAAAGACAGGGAAACCTGAAGTCAATGGTAAAGACAGCAATCGGTCCCACTGTATTATCGAAAATTGGTCTCCCTTTTTCATTCAGGTTTATCTATAGAGGTTGCCTCATCACTCAGTGATAGCTGTGAGTCTGGAGTCTCTGTGTGTATTTGGTGGAACTGAGGTGGGAGGAGGCATATTTCTGTTCCTACAGAATGAAGTGTGCAGTGCTTTACATTTTTTTCACTAAATGGTTAATTAGGTAAAAAATAGATTTTCATGAATCAGGCAGAATAAACTTAATGTGTTTGCTATTTCTGAATCACAATGGCTCCATTTTCTCTCTCATCTGAAAGCCAATAATCTCAGTGTTTCACATCAATGAGTTTGTTTTCTTTTGAACCAGCTGCTTTAGGCCTAAGGTTAAAAATTGCTCAGCAAGTGTTAATCACAATTTTATTTCATCTCTTCCAAGCAGGTCATGACCTGTCCCTCCACCAGTATCATTCCCGTCCCCTTCCCAACCAATGCCTCCAGGGAAACGGGCATCACTCTTGTGTTTGTTAGTTTTGTTTGTTTGTTTGTTTGTTTGTTTTGTCCCCTGTCACTGGAATAAGGATGAAGTCATCTGGTTAAACAGGTTTATTTCTTCCCAATCAAGAAAAACCAGGCCATCCCCTTCCATAGGATAACCACCATGAGCTGTGATCGTTTAGAGACCTACTACCGAGTACATGACCTATGAAACTGAACCAGAAGCAACTAGAAATGTTGCCACATTCTACTCACCTGGTCAATAATGCAAGCGAGTAAGCCATCTGTGAAACTGAAGTGTTTAACTTCTATAATCTAGTTGCATTTATGGAGTTCACCATTTGAGGCTAAGAAAATTAGCATGAAATAGGATATCTCATGGTTATTTTTTGAAGTGTAAGCTATAAGTCAGTCCACTACTCCTTGTGTACCTGACCTATTTTTCTTTCTTTGGTCTCTGCCTAAGCAGTGTCAGTCCAGATCATACTGAAAGATTGCAGTGATACAGAAGATAGTTGGGAGGTACCACACCTTTTGAAAAGCTATGATTTAGCCATGTGGAATCCACCCTGTCTCAGATAGGGAGCTTGCAAGCTTTGGCATGTCTCCCTGTGCTGGTCTGCCAGCCTCCACACATTATGTTTTGAAAGTACTTCCTCCAACTGCCGCTGAGTTGGCAGGGTGGGCCTCCTGTGATCAGTTTTTCCATTCTCTCAGTCCTGCTTAAGCACGGTGATCTGTTGTCTGTCAACCTTCTATTCTAGACCAAGCCCTGCCCTTGGCCTGCTGAGAAACCTGGGAGCTGTTGGAAAAGAGAAGGCCCTGTTAACAGTGTGTACCATACAGTTAGGCATCTGAGCCTTCCCCGCCTTTTCAGCCACAGGGCAGAACAGAGGGTATATGATAATTTGGTTTGTTTTAAACCATATTCTTTTACTGAATGTTCCCTGGTCTCCTCACATATTCTGTGCACATGTGATGTGTAGCCAGAGTCCTTTTTGGTCCTCATGAAGCCCAAGGATCATCTCTCTAGACCCAGCCCAGAGCTATCAGTGACATCTCATGAGCTGTCCTTTTGATCCATTCCAATGAAGGAATATTATTTTAATCACCTTCCAAATAGAAAGTGAAATCAACAGTTGTTTATTGAGCACCAGCTCTTTGCCCAGCACCGTCTAGAATGGTCACAATGGTACAAATGTGGTATAAGGCATGATCCTTGTCCTCTATTCTATTCTATTAACTTCTATTAAAGAAGCAGAATCACAGCCGTAGCCATGTGAGAAAAACAATCAGTGATAAATTAAATAGTATGGTGCAGATCTTAGTAAGATGAGTAACAGGAATTTCAAGAAGAAAAGATGTAAAATGGAAGTGTGGGGGAATACTTCGTGAAGGAGGTTGAACTCAAAAGATTAATTGATAGTGTTTTGCTTTGTAGATGTAGTCAGGAAGTAAGAAAACTGAGTGCATCATAATGAAAGGTTTTGGTGTTTTCAAGGGACAATTAAATAGGAAGTGTCCTTTGCCAAAGAATACATTTATAATGATAATACTAAGAGTTACCATTTAACGAGTGCTTCCTATGTATTAGGTACATAGTATAATGTTGTCTGTGACACACTGTATCATGGCATTTAATCTATACAATCAACCCAGATACTGTTCCTAACCTCATTTAAAAGAAAATGAAACTAAAGTTTAAAGTGTCTAAATAGTTTGCTCAACATCACAGGAAGCAGCAGTGCTAATAAGATTTGAACACAGTTCTATTGGACTCCAGAATCAAGACCTTGACCAGCTTCACCTAGACGTCATGCTGTATTGTTATCACCCATGAAAGGATATTGCTCACTGTAGTCTAGAGTAGTCCCAGAATTTACAACCTAGCCTTATGCAACTGGAAATCAAAAAAATCCCTTGCATTGTATAGGGACAATGCTTACTCAAGTCCCCACCAAGACCTTACCAATTCCTTGGCCTTCCTTAGAACAGATGCAAACACTTTAGGCCCAATCTAGATCTCTCAAACTGCTCTCCCATGGGGCAGAGTCTCTGGACCACCCACCCCCCAAGCCATGTTTGGAATAAACCTCAACAATGCCCATCATAGATCCATGTGCATCTTCTCTTAATGCCGGAGTTATAGTAATTTCTTCACTTATTCAATAAACATTTAATGAGTGCCCACTATGTGTTAGTCTCTCTTCTATGGCACAAGTGATATCAGGAAAGGATTCTTTCTCCTTTTTACCCTTTTGTCCTTCCTTATCCTCACCTCTAGTGCTAAGTAGGATATGTTGCCTAACCTAGTTACGTTAAAGTTATGCTATGAAAGATGATAGTATTAGTAAGAGAGGATTGTTGGCTCTCAGGAGTTGCAATCTAACAACTACAAGGCTATTTCTTAGTTTTCCCAGGACAGAACCAAAAAATGGATCTCACTGACCTTGAATATATCTTGATGGGAGCAGGATGGAGCCAGGAATGAAGGCATAGGGATGTAAAAAGAAGGTGGGGAGTTAGGGGAACAGATGGAGGAGGAGATTTCCAGAGTCCACCTGTTTTAGTTATCTATTGCTACATAAAAATTTACCCCAAAACTTTGTGACTTAAAACAGCAATAATCATTTATTATTTCTCATGGTTTCTATGGATAAGGAATGCACAGGGCACCGTGGAGAATAGCTTATCTCTCTTCACAGTGTCTGAGCCTCAGCTGAAGACTCAAAGGCCAGGGACTGAACACCATCACATGGCTTCTCCACACGACCTAGGCTTCCTCACAACATGGTGGCTGGGTTCCACAGATAAGCATCATGAGAGAGAGAGACAGACAGACAGAAGAGAGAGACAGAGAGAGGAGAAGCAGAAGCTGTAAACTTTTATGACCTAGCCTCAAAAGTCACAAAGGATCACTTCTGCCATACTTGCAGAAGTATATACGTATGCACTGGGGATCAGAACCTAGGTTTACAAGACGGGGTCCTAGGATCCACTTTTTGGTAGTCCCACCTCTAGATAGTGTAAGTCACACTGTAAGAAGAGCATGTGGTATTGGATAAACTTATTTGTAAGGCAATCTTTACAAAATACAGTCTACCACACCACCTATAGTTGAAGCTGAATGGACTGCTGGATGATCCAATGTGTATAGTAAATAATTGTTTTTGCACTTTTCTCTAAACTCTAAGGATTTGGGGCATTTTTTGGTAGTAGACTATACTTACATGCCTTTCCATATGCTGTAAGGTAGTATTATCGTGCTAGATCATTCTATTATCAACATCATTAAGCTGGAAACCAAGGTCCCCAGAATCCTCTTCCACATATGGTCCTAGGCTAAAGTTGGCCAAAAGAGAAACTTGTGTGAGATTTGATAGATAGAAGTTAAGCAATAGGCATTACCCTTGCCAGTCATTGTAGCGAGATATAGTGTGGGGTAGAGCTGCCAGCAGGTTCCAGCTTCTCTTGGCTCTCTTCCACCATGCACCCAGCTCTTCTTCCTCTACTGACTCTGCTGACCAAAAGTGGCCTCATGCCCACCACCAGATGCTTGGCTGTGGACCCACAGAGGCGGTTGCTGTACAGATCAGCAGCTTTCTATAGACATTACACAAATTCCTGTTCTCATTCCCGCTTCAATGGCTGGACACGCTTAGCTTCTCAGATTTTCCCTACAATCCAACTTCTCCACCTGTGCAAGTGCTTTGAGAGGAAGAGTTAGTCACTCTTCTCATCCCGCAGTTTTTTAAAGTCTCATTCCTATAATAAATTCCTGATTCGATAACACTTATAGTGGCTCTTCTCTTCCTGGACTTTGACTAACAGAGTTCCGTACGGAAAATTCATGGGAGCATCTGGATCAGTGATATTGGCAGAAACATTTCCTGCCTGTTAAGACAATGGGAACCCTGGGGCACAGAAAAGGCTTTTTCATATCACATAAAGGCCTAAGCCAAGTGCTGGAGATGATATTGAGCCTAATAAACAGCCTTCTGGTAAAGGCCATTAAAGGGCTGCACCTCTAGCTCCATGATAGCCACAGGTAAAGAGAGGTAGTTCTCTTTTTTTTTTTTTCTGTTAAAAATGCTTACAACTTGAGGACTTGAGGACTTCTGGAACTTGAGGCCCTATAAAGCTAAGAAAATATAGAATCACAAGGAGAGGAAGTATTTCTTGGCAACGGACTAATCTACAACAACACGGCTACTCACTCATCAGCAGTGAGGCCTGAAGGTCACAAAACCACACCTTAGTTCACACGGCCTTCTAGTACCAGAGAGGAACAGACACTCCAGACCTCGAGGGAACGACTTGCCTAACAAAACAAGGACAACAGTGAGAGTCTGTCAGAAAGGACTTCCTCTATAGCACCAGGAGAACAGGGACAGAGTGGCCTCTGTTCCAAGGCCTGCGTCCTCCTGTGAGAGGACACGCTCACCTTTGTTCTCCTACCTTTCCAGCCTGGCTCCACTCCTTCAGGCTGCACCTGTTAGATCCTGCCAGCAGGCATAAGCTAGAGCTGCCATCTTCCAGATGTCCCCCTGAGCTCTCTGTATCATTGTCCCCTCCTTATAGTAACACAGCAAGTGTCTACCACTCACTCAGACCTCAGTCCAGGACCAGGGGGACTTGCGTCTTAGCCCTTCTCCTATAGGAGTAGAACTGTTCTTTTTCATTGCAGAATAAAACCCCCAACACGTCAAAACCAAGGCTCAGTCTTAGATTTCCTGAGAGAATGAGTAGAGCACTCAGGAAGGGGCTAGATCAGCGAACCCCCAATGCAGACGATCAAGTTGCTTTTCTAGCCCAGCCAGAGCTGTCAGGAGAAGTGAAGAGCCTTTCACACAACAATCTCAGCCTCCACGTCTTTTCCCCAAAGCTGTGACTTGACAGAATTGTCCTATCAACAATGGGCTGGGTGCAGGCGGCATTTATTAAATGAAACTATTTGTGAATGTGATATTGTATCTTAGAGGCAGTCCTGTCACAGGAATTAGAACAAGAGAAGGTCAAGGACAAATCACAAGTGCTCAACCCCACTACTGTTTATGTGCTTCTGATGCCCCCCAGAACATTTTTCCAAGTCACGTATGCTCTAAGGCAACTAACATCAAATCAGACAATATCGTCTCGACACTCTTGTTAACTGAACGCCCTGGAAATCCAGTGCTATAAGAATATATACCCTAAAAAGACAAATTAAGTGAAAAATCAGTTTAAATTTTCTTTATGTGTGTAAAGTGTCAAGTACCAATTGTGCACAACCAGGGAGGAGACGTAGACAGGGAAGATATTTGTAGACCAGAGCCGCAGTTCTCTGTGGGAGGTGATTTGGCCCCCAGGGCATATTTGGCAAGATCAAGAGACATTTTTGGTCATCACAAAGACGGGGGAGGCAGACTGCTGCTACTGGCATCTAGTTGGTGGAGGCCAAGGATGCTGCTAAACATCCTACAATGCACCAGACAGCCCCCCCCCCCAACAAAAAATTATCTGGCCCAAAAGGCCAATAGTTCTGAGGTGGAGAAAGCCTGGATTAGAGCCACCAAAAATTAACTTATAGTCTTTTCAGCAGCTATGAATTTTAAAATATAGTGTAATACTTCTATTCTAAGTTCATACTTTGAGACCCCTTCATCCTCCCTAAGCCCCTGTCCCAACCATAGTATTGATAGATAATATATGTAAAGAGAGCATCAAAAACACAAAACTATGCTTACAGACAAGATAAGCATCTCTGTGAAACAGAACCAGACATCAATGTAAAATGGAGAGCCTTCCAGACTCGAGATACAGGTGCAGTGGCAGCCAGGATTTCGGCTCCTATACACAATAAAGAAGGTGGGGAATGGAGCAAGTTTCACTGCATGAAATCCGGTTGTGAAAATGAATTGAGAAAAGCTGCTACACACAGCTCTCTGAGGCAGTGGCTTGCAAGAAGCTGGATGCCCAGGGAGGGAAAGGAAATATACAAAGACTCTTGACCAGGACCTGAGGCTCGCCACTCAGTGCCTGAATCTAGGATATCCTTAATAGCACTGTGGGACAGGAACCTGAGCCACCAACATAAGAACTGGTTCTAAGTTTAGGGACAAGGGTGCAGTGACAGTGGCTGCAAAAGTACTAGACAGCAGAGAGTATGAAAAAGTAATTCTGCACACCAAATTCCAAAACACACCAAAAAAACACTAAAAAAGTTACTTTCAACAACTCAGCAACATAAATTCACTCCAGATTGGTGAACTGTTTCTCAATTGGGGATGATTTTGTCAATCAGAAGATATTTTGCGATGGCTGCAGATATTTTTGGTTGTTTCAAGTGGTGGGGTAAAGGCACTACTGGCATCTAATACGTAGAAGCCGAGGATGCTGCTGAACATCTCACAGTGCACAGGACAGCCTCTCAGAACAAAGAACGACCTGGCCCCAAAGGTCAACAGTGCTGAGGTTGAAAAACCCTGCACTAGATGAAACAAACATAATGGAAATGTCTAAAATCATTGAAAAGGTAACTGAGGCAATAATATCCAGTAAAAAAGAGAAACTTTGAAACAGTTCAGAGACATAAAGCAAAAGAGTGTAAAATAGATGTATTAAAATCTTAGAAATGAAAAATATCATCTTTAATATTTAGTTAATAATTAAATTAATTTATTGATAAAGTTAATATTTAACATTAATATTTTAAAACTCAAGCATGATAAAGTTTAGGCAGCAGGGAAAATTAATAAATTAGTATATAATACTGAAAAATCCACCAAAATTCAAAACAGCACGATGAAAAGATTATTTTTTCAAATAAAAGAGTAGTTAAAAGACGTGAAAGACCAATTAAGAGTCTCCAACTCTTAACAGTAGTTCCAAGAAGGGTACTAGCAGGAATGATGCTGATGCAGGGGTCAGAGACAGAGTGGACAAAATGGTTTAAAATATGAAGAAGGCTATGAGTACTCTGAGTACAAGCAGGATAAACTAAGATGAATCTGCATCTAAATAGAGAGAAAATCAGCAGAATATCAATATGCAAAGAGAAAACTTTTAAGAACTATCAAAGAAGAAGAATAGCTAAAGTGTAATAACTATCAACATTTTTCTTAATATTTTCATTGTCAAAAGATTTCTCATCATAGTAATAGATACCAAAAAATAATGGAATGATATCCTCTGAAACCTTAGGGAGAGTAATGCTCAACCTAAAACTTTATACTCAGCCAAACTATCTTTCAAGAGTATGACCAAAATAAAAATACTTTCAGGCATAATAAGAATACCCATAGACTCTATAAACAAGGATCTCTATGTGTTTATAGAGAGACAAAGGTGTTTATATGTGTAATATATACATGCATACATACATACATATAACTACATCCTTACATTTATAATTTTATATAATCATGTATGTGTATATAATACATGTATATACATGTCTGTATGTATATATATCTATATACATATATACATAATGTTACATAATTTTAACTTCTAAAAAAGCAGAAGAGCAAAAAGAGGGTGGATGTATAAAACTCATCACTTTGAAAGAAAGAAAGGGAAGAAGGGAGTGAGAGAAGGAAGGAGGGAAGGAGAGATGGAGGAAGGACCAGGCAAAGGGAAAGGATGATAAACAGAAAAAAGAAATAAGATAGCAGAAGCAAGACCAAATGTACCAATAATCACACTAAAGGTAAATAGACTAAACCACCTATTAAACAACAGAGATTATCAAGGAAAAGACATACACTGTGTACAAGAAACACACTAAATTAAAAGCACACAGAAAGTTTAGAAAAGATATATCATGAGAATAATAATCAAAAGAAAGCTCATGTTTCAGACAAGAAAATGTTTCAGAGGAAAATAATTAAAAAGGAAAAAGATGAACACTAAATAATAAACAAAGAACATTTCTCTAAGTTATAATAACGTACATGCCTGCATCTAATAATTTGGCCTCAAGTTTATAAAGCTAAAACTGAGAGAATAATAAGAAGAACTAGACAAAACAATGATAGTGGGAGATTTTAAAACACCTCTATCAGACACAGATCAAGCAGGAAAAAAGTTGAGATTTAGAAAATTCAAACAACATAATTACAAGATTAATCAAATAGACATATAAACAGAATCCTGCATCTCACAAACGGGCATTTTTATGCATACACAGAGCAATGGCAGGACCAATTCTACAGAATATTTACTAATCTGAAGAAGCACATGCTGAAACTTTTATATGCCAGTCATTATTTAGAAGGAAGAGTTCTTGAGAAGAGGTAGTTAGGGAGAAGACAGAGGTGAAAGAAATACATTTCAGTTTATTTAGTAGACAAATACTTGAACATCTAGTATGTTCCATACTCCAGATTAGTTTTTAAAAAAGCCTTCCAAAGTGCTCACCACCTCTGCCTCCACCATTACATTCCCTACTCGTTCTTCCAGATGCTTCTCACCTTCTTTCCCCAAACAATAAGCAGAGATTGCTTTTGAAGGATGATCTCCTGATAAACAGGTATGTAAGTCTTTTAAGTATATTTTGGTTATAACTATTTTTTTTTCTGACCTGAGGAAGATTCGCCCTGAGCAAACATCCATGCCAATCTTCCTTTTTTTTTTTTTTTTTTTTTTTTGGTGTGTAGGCCACAGCATGGCTACTAACAGAGCTGTGTAGGTCCATGCCCGGGAACTGAATCCAGGCAGCTGAAGCAGAGCACATCAAACTTAACCACTAGGCCACCAGGGCTGGCCACAGCTATTATTATTTTAAACTACAGAAAGCTTGTAAAGGACGAAGGGGTGAGAATCTCATTAAAGGGTCAATTGATCATTGAACCTATTCAGCTAATTACTGTTAGTGATTCTGGGTTTTAATTGCATAAACTCAGATTGGAGGCAGACACTATTTTAAATCCTTTTTCCCATCTCAAAATCCACAAAACCATGAGCCTCTTCAAAAATTGTCTGTGGGGCTGAAGCATAGGGGAAAAGGAGATTAGATGCTTCCAACTGCTCTCAAAGGCGGCAGCAGGGCAAAGGAGCAATCTTGACATGAATCTGACTCCACCACTTTTCAGTAAGCAACCTCCAGCAAATTCTTAACCTTTCTGAGCATCAATTTCTTTCTCTGTAAAATAGAGATAATGATGCATCATAATGCTAGTCTCCCAAGATTGTTGCAAAGATTAAATGACATGATGTTCAAATGTGTCACATGGGCCTAGTACATAATACATACTCAGTCCTGTTGTATCTAAATCTCTCATCCTGAAACAGTATGCTGAGAGCCCCCAAACCAGCTAAAGATTGTTCCTCCCCTTACAGACAGACGCCTTACCCTGTGGCCAGCCCCACCCTTGCCTGAGTTGCTGACATCAACTTCCTGACCACTTCATTATTTCCATACTGGTAAATAGGCAGCTTAGATTCAGGAATAAAGAGTCTGCATTAGGCATTAATGCTACCAGGGTAAAGTATTCAGAGAATTTCATAGGTGCATTAGGAAGGTATAGAGACTGAAATCAGCGCTCTGTAGCCCTGGGATTCCTTGTTTTCCTTATGTTCCAACCTCATCAGTATTTAATATTCCTGGGAGATGAATGCACTGGGAGAAACAACTTCCATCACTGAAAGAAGATCTAAGGAGAGGTCTGATTATACTGTTATTTTCAAAATGGGGTAGAATCCTAAAATCTGGCTAAGATGAAAATATATAAAATGTAAAATATTATACCTTTTAAAATTTTCAAATTTTAAAATTTTGGCAATACCTTAAATTCAAAAGCGTAGCTTATAATTTAGTCTGAGTATTTTAATTTATAATCTTCAGCATAATACTCCTATAATCATAGCATTCAGCTACATTTGGAAAAGCAAAAATTGACCACAAATATAAGGCAGAATTTGGTTTTGATTTAATATGATATGAAGGCGACATATACTTCAATATAGGGGATGCCAGGCCTTCTGATAGTTTTTTTGTTTGTTGATTTGTTTTTTTCATTCTTATCTTTTGAAAGATTCTAAACTAAATAATTTCTTTCAATATTATGTTTAGCAAGAAAATACTTTCCAGCACCTTCTCCCAACCCAGTGTCTAAGCAGCTGCCGCTGTGAATCAACACTTCCTGAAATCCTGGAGCTGGCGTGCAGCGAGACATCGGCTCCCACCAGAAACGTACGTGTGAATTTCAGCAAGATGCCCTCTGCCCCAGCTTCCTTTTGATGGAGCAGGGGAAAAAGACTACTTCCCTCCTAGGAACTGGGAAAAGTGTCAATAAAAATCAAAGGAAATCTTTTCAATGGAAGGAAAAGGAACACATCACACTTGTAATCTCTTCTCTGTTGCTAGACCGTAAGCTCCATGAAGACAGAAACCAGGGCTAAATTGGTAGTAATAACGTCTTCATTAGCAAAGTTCTATAACAGACAACAGAAAGCACTCTGGCTGGTAAAAGAACAAAGATATTTATCGGGAGGTAGCAGGAACTTATAAAATTATTAGAAGTCAGCAGATTCTAGGCTTTTAGGAAGCACCTAGACCTCAGAATCATTTTTACTCTGCAGGAAGATACTGACCACAGGACCTCTGTGCCTCTGTGTCTCTGTCTGAGGAATGGCACAGAATATGGAATTTATTGTGGGGATCTGACCTTACTCAATTGTGTGACTGGTTCAACAACTTGTATGTGACTGTTGCTCCTGCACCTGGTGTTGGAGCCTGACCACCCCAGGTCAGCAGGACAGGCAGTTGGCAAGGAAAGATGGATGCGAGGTAGAAGAGAGCAAGGATGACCTGGAACCTATAAGGATGAGCTGGAGCCCACAAGAAAAACAGAAACCCACATTGGTCTCTTATCACTTCTAAGCCTCCAGCTTCAATAATGGTGTGTCCTATAGGAGAAGCTGGCACACTTTTACACACAAACTTAGTCCAGGGATTGGGGAACCTGAAGGAGGGGATCTAGCAGGAGCTAGAGGAGCTGTGAGCTCAGCTTCTGCCCCATGCCAACAAGGTGAAGCAGCAGATGGCAGCAACATGCACGAGCTGCAACCGTGCCTGGTGTCCTACACAAACCTTCTGAGGGTAAAAAGAATATGGCTACTACTTCATTTCCACCATCCAAATCTCATACAAGATCATGTAGCTCATGCTAACCCAGAATCATCCAGAGAAAGGAATTCTGAGAAATGTAGTTCAAGTTTAGCTGAGTTAACGGAGTACAAATCCACTACACCCTGCAGTGAAATGGATGCTTTGTGACTTCAGGTCAAAGTCAAGCCTCAGATAAATGCATCTGATAGGAAAACTCTAAATCATATAATGCCCTAGCTGCAAGGGAGTCTAGGTAATGTAGTTTCTCTAGCTTTACAAAGATGCACACTAGGACATTGAAGGGGAAGCTGAGCCAGCCAACATATAATATCTGCTATAGTAACCAACATTTATTGAATCTTTACTATGTGCTATGTGCTGTGCTTAATATTCTACATTTATTATTATAATTTATAATAAGCAATAAGGCTCATATGACCATGGAGGCTGAGAAGCCCCACAATCTGTGGTCTGCAAGCAGGGGATGCAGGAAAGCCCAGGGCGTAGTTCAAAGACCTGAGAACCAGAGAGCTGACGGTGCAGATTCCAGCCTGAATCTGAAGGCCTGAGAACAAGAGCACCGAGGGCAAGAGAAGATCAAGGTCTCGTATCAACCAATCAGGCAGAGTGGGAATTCAATCTTCCTCCTCCTTTTTGTTCTGTTCAGGCCTCAACAGATTGCATAAAGTCCATCCACATTGGGGAGAGCCACTTGCTTTACTCAGTTCACCAATTCAAATGCTAATCTCTTCTGGAAACACCCTCACAGACACTCCCAGAAATAACATTTAATCAGATGCTGGGCATCCCTGGCCCAGTCAATTTGACACACAAGATTAAACGTTAGGGAGCCTAATTCGATAAGTGCCAATTAGCAAACCCAGATGGGTTTCACATGAACCAGCCCTCCCTTCCCGCTTTTTGTAATTTTTCTTTTCCCTGACTCTGCTGAGCTCCCTCTCACCACCCTCCCTACTCCCTCACTCTCCCTTTAAAATGGCCAATCACCTCTTTACAAATCGAAGTTGAGTTCAGTTCATGCTCGACTCTTTCCCCTATTGCAATCATTACTGATTAAAATCTCTCTTTACCACTTTAACTGGCATCCAGCTTTGTTATCTTTGACAATACTTAAATATCAAAATAAAATGACTTTCAAAACTACCAACTTAAGGGGTAGAATTATCCCACTTTCTAAGGACTCTATGAAAAAATTTATGAAGCAGAAAAAAAGGACAAGGAGAAGAAAAAGAAAAGCCATACCAGTTATTTTAATACTGAATTGATTAACACCACTAAATTTATAATAGAAATTTTGATGCTAATGAATGTGAATTTTTGGGGGGGTCCCTCTGGAATGGAGAATATTAACACTGTCTCAGAAGTAACTGCAGAGGACCACAACAAGCCTTCCTTCCTTCATTTATCCATTCAACAAATTTTATTGAGCACCTCGTATGCAAGAACCAAGTAAGCGGACAGAATAAGCTTGCAGCCAAAAGCAATACAGAAATCAGAACTCAAATTCTTCGTTATTATTATATATTAATTTGTTTATTATTATACCATAATTTGTTCAGGAACACTAGCATCGTGTGTGTCCCTCCCAAGCCTACACTCCTACCCCTTCTCATCAGCATTCTCAGTCCTACAGGTGTGCAACATTCTACACAGACTGTAGAACATGGTTTGAACTGAGGCCCCTACACCCTCCAGGCTGCTAGAGGAATCTTGTGAAAGAACTCCTGAACCCTCTTGAGGCTCTTCACTACTGCAACCAGTCTAGTAACTTTGTTTTACTCCCAGTGAGGGTCAAATGAAATAGTCTACACAGGCAGGCTTTTTAAACACTGTACAATACGATATAAATGCTCAGCCTTGTAAGATATTTCCCCTCCAAGCTACCCTGAGCCAGGCTGGTACACGGCTCAGGACTGAAATGGTCCTCAGCTTTCATTGAGTTCCATGGTACTGTGACCTCCTCTGTTATGCTAGTTCTCCCTACTAGACGCCAAGTGATAGGAAGTTAAGAGACTGGTAAAATTCATTATTATGGCCTACAACTATAAGAAGTAATTTTCTTTTCGCCCAAGGGCTAATTCAGTACAAATAAAAATTTATGTAGGGTGCAAAAAGTTGTTAAAGAAATGAAGAGATTTCCTCAGTCCCCACAGCCAGTCAGTTCAGAGCAGTAGCTAGGATTAGTCCATTTCATTTAAGATAACATTTACTGATGAGTGCTCAAGAAAGAAAACTGAATGGCATGAGCCCTCCATCCTCCACAGTTAGTTTTCTCATGGCTATAAAATCTTCCTTCTTCTTGGCTGGATCACACTCCTAGGAATGACACCATTGCCACCAGTTTCCTAGAGTGACCATCTGCCCAGGACTGTGGGAGCCAGGCAGCTGCACAACTCTCCTGTGGTGTCCTATGCCAGAGGGTCTCACTGGGTCATGCCCTGCCTCTGCCACACAGGATCCTCCACTCCCAAGACTGCACCTCGGCTGCCACTCTGAGTACCAGACTATAAAGTCTAGTTGCCCTTAAGATTCTCTCCCCAATTCCTTCTCTTTGTATTATTAGTTGAAAAGCATTGGTTTGAGGTATAAAACTAGAGGGCCACTTGTTCAAATTGCTGGTGGCTTCTAAGTTGACTAAACTTTTTACATCCAAATACGCACTCTCTTAAAGTAAAATCCAGCCTACAGGTCAACAGTTCTTACCGTACTGATCCTGCCATCATGTTAGTAGGTAATATGACACAGACCACAGGAGAAAGCTTTGCAACATCACTACTTACCTGTCTAATGGGGAAAACTCCCTAGGCAACCTCTATCATTATAATATTTGACTTTGTGTTGCTAAAAGGAGGACCCTTGGCAATCTTTAGTGGCTTGGTGGAATTTGATTTACCTGAAGGATGAAACTAGGTTAAAAAAAAAAGTTTTCAAAAAAGAAGAGAGTGTCAGACAGCCAAATCATTAGAGACCAACAGAAAAATACTAAGAACTAAGGTTTGAGAAAGAGAAGACATTCACAGAAGGAACTCTTGGATATGAAGAAAACAGTGACCACAGAGAAAAGATCAACTCAGCCCTCGAGCTTCAAGAGGAGAGCAAAGCCAAGGGGAATTCTGAGGGGGAAATGTACACGGGATTGAGAAATTTTGTCATAAAAATGACTCAACTGGAACATGTCAGCAGGAGGGAAGGCAGAGAAACTAAACCAAAAGAAACTAAGCTTTTCTCCTCAAAGAAAGCACACAATATTTTGAAGATGCCCATAACTTCATGAGGAAAAGGTTATTATTATTGTCTGCTCTTTCCTATCACAGCAGCCTGGCTGGAAAGCAGAGAGTCAGCTAGAAAAACACAATGCAGTCTTTTGTTCTAGGGGAAGTGGAAAAAAAAAAGAGGTCCAAGGTTGCCTCCTCGTTACCCACACTTGAAGCACATTTTATACCATTGTTGGACTTCGCGGTTCCCTCTGGTTGCCATGGCATCAGAGAGATGAATGCCTTGCTTCCATTTTAAAGCTGAATTCCCTTACAAACAAAATTGTTTCCATTTGAGTATACTCTCACCCTCACACCCCATCAGAACTGCTTTCAAAAGAATGTCTTTTTAAAATACGGATGAAATTCATTGCATTCTTCTGATTATAGAAGGAACATGTTCTTTTTATTTTTAACAAATTAGAAAATGTAGGAAAATAACTTTAAAATGAAATGAAATTGCCCGATGAGCTCTCCACCTACAGATGACCATGGTTCACATTTTGGCATCCTTATTTCAAGTCTTTCCTCTACATTTACATATTTTTTGCATTACAAATTGCAGCCCTATTACATATACTGTTGTATATGCTCCTTTTTCTTCACTTTATATCCTATAGACGCATTCTTCTAAAGTGGGGCTATAAAACCCAGAGATGGTCCTTACAGAGCTTTAGCATTTTTGCCATTTGCATCTTACATATTCCTATCAAAAGGAGAATTTAACAAGACACAGTCTGGCCTTTATGTCCCCATGAATCTAAAAGTTTGAGAGAAGTTAGCAGCAGGGTAGGCTGAGTCAACTGTGTTAGGAACCGATGCAGCGGCCATTTGCTTTCCATTAATTCCTGTATAGATAGCTTCATGTATTGTCCTGGTTTTGTTTGAACAAAAAAAATATCTGAGAAGGTAACTATAAAATGTCATGATTTTTCTTTCGATAATTGCGTGTTCTCTACAAGCACTAGAGATCAAGATTTCCAGGCTAGTCCCATAAACCAGGAAACAGGACTTCAAAGAGTATAAGTACACACGTGAAGACAGTGTGCTATAGTGGAAACTGTATCAGTTTTGCGTCAGACAAAAGTAGTTTCAAGTCTAAGCCCTACGATTTAGTAGATGTATGACCTTGAATATGTCATTAAAATTTCTTAATTCTCAGTTTCCTTATCTCTAAGAATTTGGATTGAAAAACTACCCAGCCACAGGATTGCACTAAGAATGAAGTAAAATGAAATGTAGGGGGAAGATGCCTTACATGATGCCTGACACACAATAGGTGCTCAGCGAATATTGATGCACTTCTTCCAATGGCAACCTGAGCTAAACTTAAAACTCTCCCTAAGAATTACACCGTTTCTGCAGGCAGTGGTATTTACATTGTTCATTATATAAGTGATTAGCAATTCTACGTTGTTTCTCAGTTCTTCATTAACAACCATTCTTGGTAAACCCTGCCTCCATTCTCCTCTTGATAAAAGTTGTGTGATGTAGAAAGTTCTGTAACGAAACTTAAGAGTCAGGAAGAACAGGAATGTTCATATTTCCAACAGGTTCCGTTTTTCTGAATTCCCAGCTCAGTAGAGGAAATGAGTTAATTTGTGTACCATCAAAACCAAGAGAGAAAAAAAGACTTCCCCTGTTCGCTGTTAAGAAATCTCCTTAACTATTTTACCAGAGCTTCTAGAATCAAGATTAAAAAGAAAAGGAAGAAAAATGATGTTTCCACACGTTTCAAATCAATAGAAGGATGTTGAACTTGTGCTGGTAAACACAGTAAGGAAGCAAAAATCTCATTAGAACCTAATTGTTTTATAATTAACCATACTGGAAGCAGTTGCTATCAGCGGTTTGCTCAAAAGATTTTTGAAGATTACAGGATTAAATTAAACCAATTATTTACTAAACCTGAAAATATATAGCAGGCACCAAAAAAGCATTCTTTTTTTAAAATATTGACTGGATTGGTCTATGTCCTAATAAATAGTAAAAATGTGATTTTTTTTTCTTTTGGATATTAAATTTATTTATTTAGCTTGTTTCAATCAATGTAATTAAAAGCAAAACCACTGGTATAAATAAATCAATGTAACATTGAAAACTGGAACAATTCATACCCCTTGTTAACATCCCCTAAATAGGAACTACTGCTACCACTAGGAGATAGATGATAGATCGATAGATTGATAGATTGATAGATCGATAGATAATAGATAGAAAGAAAGAAAGAAAGGAAGGAAGATAGCTAGCTAGCTAGCTAGATAAGTAGACAGATAGATAGATAGATGATAGATAGCAAAATACTACTTTTGAACCATTTACCGAGATAATCTATGAGTTCCCATATGCCAATGTCATTTTACAGATGAAGAAAGCAATATGCAGAAAAGTTTTGTGATTTAGCTAATAACCTAAAGACTTGAAACCCAAAACGAAGTGTTTAAATTTTCTTCCTGGAATAATGATGAGTCATTGAAAGTTTTTAATCATGAAGGTTATATTGTCACTAAGATGTTTTCAGCAGATCATTCAGAAAGTAGTTTGCAGAATAAACGGAAGGAGGGAGAAATCGGTGGCAGGGAGGTAAAATAGAAGACTAATGAAATAATCCAGCAAAGAGGTTATTTTTAAAAAGAGTGATATATGTCAGGTTTGCTTCCACTAAAAGTAGTTTTGCTTATTTTGGTCTCGTTTTTTGGTTTGTTTTGTTTCATGTTTTCCTTACCCAGTTAGAAATACCTTTTCTTTTCTTTTTTTGTTTTTGAGGAAGATTAGCCCTGAGCTAACATCTGCTACCAATCCTCCTATTTTTGCTGAAGAAGACTGGCCCTGAGCTAACATCCATGCCCATCTTCCTCTACTTTATATGTGGGACGCTGCCACAGCATGGCTTGCCAAGCAGTGCCATGTCAGCACCTGGGATCTGAACCAGCGAACCCTCGGCCACCAAAGTGGAACATTCGAACTTAACTGCTGTGCCACCCGACAGGCCAGAGAAATACCTTTTTTACTGTCTCTTTTTCTTAAGAGGAAATCTGGCCACTGTCACCCCTCCCTTCCCCAATGCATTCTTGGAAACTCCTGCATTGTGACATCTCATTCTTGCTTTAGATTCCCGTCTCTGGTTCTGAAACTTCTCTGTAACTATAGAAGCAGATGTCAGGATCAGCTACAGTCATTTCTATTTACTCCTCCAACCTCCCCAGTTGAAGCACATACAAATTTGGGCCCCTCAGAGAAGCTCCCTCCATGTGCAGCCATAGACTGTAAATACTTTCTGAGATTACTTCTCAGCAAAAGAGAGATGTGAAATATCTATTATCCAGCATTCCCAAAAGTAAGTCTCGGCTTTTAACCCTACAAGCTCTTTCAAACTGAGATAGATTTCTTTGCAATGAGAAATTGCAAATCCACAAAAGTATTTCCTTTTAAAATACCCATTCCTGAGGTTTTATCATTGCTTTGCTTTTATTTTTTTGTTTGAGGCGTTTTTCATTTTTTTGATTATTTCTTTGAGGTCATATCGGCTTATAACATTTTTTCAGGCGTACATTATAATATCTCAGCTTCTGTATATACAGCTTCATATTCACCACCAATAGTCGAGTTTTTATCTGCTACCATACATACATGCACCTTCACTCCTTTCGCTTGCCCCCTACCCCCTTGTCCTCTAGTAACCACCAATCTGTTCTCTCATTCCTGAGGGTTTTGAGAGCTAAGGAGGCTGACGAGGCTTGGCAAGTATAGTTTGCGATTTAGGGGCTGCATTTCACGGCCCAGCCTTCTTATGAAGGTAATAAGGTAAACTTATTCTTTTGAGGTGCACTGCTTCCTTATGGAATATATGGAGTTTTTTCCATTTTCACTATGACAATATTTTCCTTCTTTGGGATATTTTTCCTACTTGAAATAAACTGAAGAAATAGGAATCTTAAGAATGAAAGGAAAATATGATGCTGTTTATTTTTATGCGATCAGTAAGTAAACCTTCACTGGTCTAATAAACAGCCAAGAAAATGCCACATATCTGACAAATCTCACTGACTTTTGAAATTGAAAGATATTTGAAAGAATGTATACTGAACTCTTCATTTTGTATATGAAAGGGGGAAGCAGCTCTCCACTTTGTAGAAAAGAATTCCTTGGTGAACAAAGAATAATAGACTAAATAATAACCCCAAATTTCTCTGAGAAAAATCTCAAAAAATAGCTGGCCAGTCATTGAGAGATTAGGTATTATCCAATACGAAAAGTATTCAATACTATTTTTTTTAACTAACATGCTTTCTATGTGCTAGGATCTAGTTAACATGCTATATTTATTAATATAGGAGAAAAAATATTTCTTTAAAACTCTGGCACTGTCTCCAAGTGCTTATCCAATTGTTTGGAACTTCCCTATTGTCTTTATCTACCACTAAACTGAAAAGTCTGGGAGTACAGGGACTCCTCTGACTTGTCATCATTATTATATCAGTGACTAGAGATTGTAATTTTCAGTAGCTATTTCTTGAATAAATTGATTAAACAACTAGTCAGTTAAGATTATAGCATCAGGGCTGTTTTTTAATAGACTTTTTATTTTTTAATAATTTTCGGTTCACTGAAAAGTCACAAAGATAGTACAGAGAGTTCTGGTATATCCCTTGTTCAGTTTCAGTTTCCCTTAACGTTATCATCTTATCGCGAAACTAAGAAGCCAACATCTGTACACTACTCTGAAGTAAACTCCAGACTTTTTTCAGATTTCAATTAATTTTCCCATTGGTGTTCTTTTTCTGTTCCAGAACCCAATCCAGGGTACTATATTTTATGGAGTGGTCATGTCACCCGAGTGTCCTCTGATCTGTGACAGTTTCTCAGTCTTTCCTTGTTTTTCATGACCTTAAGAGTTTTAAGGAGTCCTGGTTGTGTATTTTGTAGAGTGTCCCTAGAATTGGTTTTGTCCAATGCTTTTCTCATGATTAGACCAGGGTTATGGGTTTCGGAAAGAATGCTACAAGGGTGAAATTCTCTTCTCAATACATCATATCAAGGGTACGTGATATGCACATGACAACATTGGTGATATTCACTTTGGTCACATGGCTAAGGTAGTGTTTGACTGGTTTCTCCACAATAGTTATTATTTTTCCCACTTCCTACTCTATCCTTTGTAAGTGACTTACTAAATCCAACCACATTCAAAAAGCGGAGATGGAAGTATCTACATAAATTACTCGGAGTTCTTCTGTTAGGAAGATTTGTTTCTTCTCTCCCATTTACTTTTTTTTATTTGATAGTTTATGTACATCAATATGAATGTATACATATTTATATTATATTTCATATTATAATGCTATATAATGCTATTTATTTTGCTGTTCAAATTATTCTAGTTTGGATTCCTTCAGTTTAGTTCCTGTCCCTTTGACATGCTCCATCCTTTAATCTTTGAAGCACATCCTTACTCTTTGGTACTATACGATGCTCCAGGTTCATTGTGTATTTTCCCTGCCCAGCCCTAGAGTCAATCATTTCTCCAAGAATCTCTAGTTGCTTTTATAGCAAAATGATATTTCAAAAACCAAGATCTGTGTGCTTGTCTCTCCTGGGATGTCATTTTTTCTAGACTCTCAGTGGATAGAGCTAGGTAATATATGGATATAAACCTATGTATACACATATATCTAGAATTTTTTCTGTATGAATCAATCTGTGTATATATTAAGCCATGTGTGAGTTCACAGTGATGTCTTCAACCCAGATCCAGTATCGCAGTGTTCAGTCTAGCCTTCCCTTTCTGTAAGCTCCCACTCCAACAGTGACAAACATGGCACCCACCATCCACCACCTATTTACTTATTGTTCAATCCCAGTGTAAATGTAGAGCAGTTTCATAATTGTTAACTCATATTTCCATGAGAAAAAAATGTATCAACTAGAGTACAGTGTTTATATACACATTTTTTGTCTTCACCCTTACAATTTCCAGTCAAAACACCATTTTCCATCTTAGATCAGCAATTTTTCCCTCAATATCCTTTATGCAGTTATGGTGTACATTTGTACTATAGTTAGAAACATTGACCAAAGTTGGCGTTCCATCTTGGGATCTCTAACAATCCTGGTTGACTTTTTTATAGTTTGTATATATTAAAGTTCACTATATGTGACAAATGCATTGTGATAAATGCGTACACAGAGTTAGGCATCGACCATTCCAGTGCCATACAGAACAGTTCTATCACCCTAAATTTTTCCTCGGCGTCCTCTTTGTAGTCAGTCACTCCACCCGCCCACCAACCCTTGGCAATCTCTGATCTGTCTTCTCTCTTCTGTCTCTGTAGTTTCCCTTTTCCAGAATGTCATATGAATGGAATGATATAATATGTAACCTTTAGGACCTGGTTTCTTTCACCTAGTAGAATGCATTTAAGATTCATCACACTGTTGGGTGAACCAATTGCTAATTCCTTTTTATTGCTGAAGAGTGTACCATTGAACAGATGTACCAAGTTTATCAGTTTTCCTGCTCAAAGACATCTTGGTCGCTTCTAGTTTTTAGTGATTATGAATAAAGTTTCTATAAACATTCACATGCAGGTTTGTGTTTGAATGTGTTTCAATTCAGTTGGGAAATACCTAGGAGTGTGATTGCTGGCTCATATTGTAAATCTATGCTTAACTTTATGAGAACCTGCCAAACTGTCTTTCAGGGACCTTTTAAAATATTAAAATACAGACTGCAGAATGAAAATCATTTTTAAACCAGTTCAGCTATAAAATTAGATTGTAGTATTAATAGGTTATTATCATAATTTTTAAAATCATTCCAGTTAAGAGCTCCTCTAAAAATGTCTACAACTACTGGTGACTGGATGGCTTCGGGCCAATTATGTGCAGCTAACATTATCTGTGAATAGTGCTCCATTACTTACATACAAAAATTACCAGGTTTAAGCAGTCTTTGTCTTGGGGGTATTTGTAGCTAATGTAGCTAATTCATAAAGACAAACTAATTTCAGATGAAGGGTGTGGTAATTCTCTACAAAGCACATTAAAAATTCTGCAAATATTGATAAGCAACTTGTTTGTCCAACTTTAAAGCATCATGCCTCTCAAATGTAAGGGCACTAGACTATTAATTTTAAGAAAAATTTAATGATGTTCTCTCAGAATTCTTAGTGAAGCCTTTCTTTTGTGTATCATATATCTTACATGGTACTTTTTTTATCGATCTCCTGATTTAGGTAAATTATTCCCCAAATATTTGGAAGTTATTCTTATATCATTCTCAATGTCTTTCAAGTTCAACCATACAATTTCCTAAGTATTTTTCTAAATCTGCTTGCTGAAATGTAAGCTAAATTGTCAGTTCTGTGAAAGGCAAGACTGTTTCTTTCATTCCTCTCCTTTTCCCTACGTCTCCAGAAAGTCAGAAGAAAATTAAGTAGGCATTTTCAATTACTCAGCTGTGTAATTTACATGCAGCCTACCTTTTGTCCTCTGCCTCAAAGAGAAAAGATGGACAAAATAGTAGATAATCAATACAAATAAAATGTATTTTTATGTTCCTGTTACCTCCTCTGTCCATGAAGTCATAGGCAGTTTCGGAACAGCTGAGCTAATTATGGACTCCACTTCTCCTTCATTTATGAAAATGCATTTCTCCCACTCTTGTCTTTGTCCCCCTGAAAAGGACAAAACGGTAGACGTAATCATTCTAGAGCGTATCTGTGCCTGTAAATATCACGTAGACTAAAATTTTTTAAAATGTAATGTGAACTTTACTCTTTCCTCCACAGCCCAGTTAATGGTGATAACCTATCGATCTTTATAGCAAGCTCTCTTCAGTGCAGATCAATATAAAGAACTGGGTTCAGGATCCAGGACCAACTTCACAGGTCTGCAACCCCTGTGCAGTCACACGGAGCTCCATACTTACAAAGGCCTCACGTTTGGTTTAATGCTCTGCTGTCTCTGTCTTGAAATCCTTAATTACTTTTGAACAAGGGGCCTCTCGTTTTCATTTTACACTGAACCTTGAATATTACTCAACCAATCTTGTCAAGATCACATTTTAAGCACTAATCAAGAAACTGCAAATGGCACTCTAGAACTGTGCTTACTTTTTCCTTCTAACAGAATTTATTTTTAGAGCCATTGCCTCCTGAACCAGCCAGCTTGGTTCTGCAAAGACTACAGTTCTATAAGTTCTTCTCTTTTTATCTGTCAGGGATGAGGGTGGGGGAAAAGTGGGAAGGGGTATTATAGTCAAAAAGCTTCTTTGCAGTTTTCATGGACCTTTCCAATGGTCCAGATTAATGAAGGGGCTTCTGATTTAAGGGGCTCACCTAGTAATCCCACCGTGTTCCCATACCTGGAATCAGAGGGAGCAAGGTGTGATGAATGAGATTTACCATTAGCAAATCTGGGTGTGAATTCCATTTTCACCACTCACCAGGGTTTTGATCTTGGGCAAATTATTTAAACACTGAGGCTCAGTATTTTTTTTTTTAGTTTAAATAACAGAAATAATGGAACCTCTCTGCAAATTTTTGTAACATTAGAAAAAATATTGGAACATAGGATATGCTCAATATTATTGTGAACTATTTCCTCTGTGAAAATACACACCCTTGGGTGATTAAGACTTTAAAGACTCTTTAAGTCTTCTTCCCTGGACTGTTCTCGCTTCAGAAGGGCTCTTTGCTACATTGTCATGTTGCCATCAAAAGTTCATCACATGTGTTTATATCTTAGCTGAGACACACAAAGGGATTGAGAATAGGTTCCAGCACATAGGTTCCTTCCACTGGCAGACCCGTATTAAATTGTTTGGAGATGAATAAAAGGAGATGGGGGAAATGCATCAAAAGCAACTTTCAGTCACAATTTTTAAAGAACTGGCCTACCTGCCTCACCAAAGCCCTGCAAATCTGCTCCTCTCCCTCTCTGACTGATGGCTCTGCAGTTTTCCTCCTGCTCACTATTTAAAACAGTGAGAAGAGAGCTTTTTAATATGTTTTAATTATAAATTTTTATTCTCCTTGGGAAAAAATTATTTATTTGTTAATTCATCATCATTCCTGCAAACACTAAATTCTACGGTTTACTCTATTTAAAAAAATCTAAATTTTCAATGTCTTTGTACCGAAGAAACCAGGTTAAAATTTATTTCGTGCTATTATCATCACCAAATGATGTAACTAAATTCCAAAAGGATGCCTTCACGGAAGACGTTCCATGTCAAATTTGTTCAGAGCTATTTATAATTGTTTCAGTTGATGAAGATCATAAGTAAACAATCTAGATGTTTTATCAAATTCCACCATCAAAACTTACCCAGCCACACTCACTTATTCATTGAAACTTTGACTCAATGGCTTTCTTTGTGTGCGCCTAATTGTTGACATTGGCCCTTTAGAGGAAATGTGCCAAGGTGCACAGCCTTAGAGCCAGCCCTCTCAACCTTCCTCAAAAAGTTCAACTCACTTAAAACCACTTAGAAATTAGTTTGTCCTGTAAGACTCTGGTCAAAGTTCTGATGCTGCAATGGGTTATTTTGATCTATTTTGCAAATTTGTTCATTTCTAATATGGTTCTGTATTATTTCCCAGAATAAAGACATCAATCCTATTACTTAACGAACCTGTTTTCCCATTAAAATTATCATTGAATTTTAGACTTACTATCTTTGGAATCTTCTCAGCTATCTCCTTTATTTTCCAGTCCTGAAAACTGAGACCAGATAATTTAAGCGACTTGCTCGAATCTTGCAGCATGTTAATTGCAGACCTGGAGCTAGAATTTGTCTCCTGACTCCTGGTCTAGTCTTTTCATTAAGAAGTGAAGCCACTCTAAAGCTTATTACACCTGTCTGTGTCCTTTGCTGAAAACTGTCTCTTGCTCACTTGCAGCAGAATCTGCTCAATATGTCAGAGAAGCAAGAGACTCAAATACGGATGAGAATCTAAGATACAATAAGAATAAATATGCTTGCCCACATTTGGGTAAAGGTCAGGAAGATCATATTTTTTTAAAGTGGGAAAATTCCCCCCATGGATTTGCAGCACTTATAGAATACCATATGTCTAAACATCAACAGAGTGCAAGGCCAAGGGGTCAATATCATAAACATGAAACAGCTGCCCAGGAAAGCAATTTCCAGATGACTACACCAAGTTGACAAGATTTGAACTTCTTTTCCTCCTGTCTTCACCATCTCATGAAGGGTCTGGATATGTATTCATTCAAGAATGTCTAAGTTTTTTCGCCAAAACCAAAATACACATGGAATAGTCTCAAGATCTTCCTAGAAACACATTGAGCTAACCCTAGCTGTAGCAGGGTATGTGACACCAGGGCCAAGAGAGCCATCCAATTGTTTAAAACACAGGGTCTCTCCCCAAAACCCCACTATTACCATAGTACCAGGCTCAGCCCAGCCTGGCTCAACCTCCATCCCTATTCCTAGCTTACCACTAAACACCCTTGCAGTCTAGCATCACATGGGAACTTTTTAGAAGTGCATTCTGATGCTCTACCTAGAACTACTGAATGAGAAACACTGGGAGCAAGACTCAGCAACCTCTTTCCAGCTGAGTCTCAATCACACTAATGTTTGAGAACCACCAGTCTTGCCTATATCCCTTCACCTTAACTGTCATTGGTAATAGGAGAGAAAAGCATGAGGAAATAACGAGAGTCTGATAAGATTAGAAAAAGTCTAAAACAGCTGCTGTAAGAAATTCAATGAGGACTAAATAGGAGTTTAAAAAGTGAAAAAAAAAAATGTCCTGTAATAACAAAGACTCAATTGAATTTAGTTAATCCAATCTGCAAAAATTTTGCATCTCATCTTACTACCCTTGGAGTTAAAAGAAATAAAGAATGTACGGGGTGGAGAAAACACAAGGCAGAGTATAGGCAAGTGTGGTGGTGGGTTTGTATTACGTCAATTTAACGAAATTTCCCAGAATTCCCTTCCCTACACAGGACCAGGTGAGTTTGGAGCACAAGAAACATTTGCTTGACATTTGGAAGGCAAACAAGAGAAGCAGTCATCTTGCTTTTGTGCTGGGAAGGTCAGTATCAGGTTCAAGGCACTGCTGCAGCTCCAGGACATTGTGCTTCTGTGCTGCTCCCCTGGTTGGCACAGGGCTGCGGCCACGGGCACAACTTCTCCAGCTCCTGCTGGATCTCTTGTTTCAGCTTCTGCAAATCCTGGGTCAGGTGCATGTTTAGCTCTGTGACAAAGGGTGCCAGCTTCTCATCACCCAAGTTAAAGGCTTAGAGTCGGGGAGAGACTGATTCAGTGCCAGTCTGTCTTCAGGACCATTTTGTGTTTTCCTGCCTTCTCAACAGCCCATCCGGCCAACTTCAGGCTCCATTACCAGACAAAGCCAAACAAGCCTCACATAAATTGTGCAGTCAGCTCCCACAATTGCATAAAGTCGAATCCTTAATATAAATCCCTTTATAGTATGTGTGTGTTGATTTTTATATACTAAGAGATATAGAGCTAGATACAAATGATATAGATATAGATGATATATAGATATAGACAATTATAGATATAGATGTAGATACAGATAATGATTCTCTGATCAAATCCCAACTGGTACAGATTTAAGTACCTGGAAATGGGATGCTACTGCAACAAAAATTTAAAACATGAGGGAGTGGCTTGAGATGAGGTGACAGGCAAAAATAGGGAGGACCTTGAGAAGAATGTTAGTGAGAGCCTAAAGAACTTCGAAGAGACTGCTAATGAAAGCTTGATGCGCTTCAAGGAGGTTTTCAATGAGAGTTTAAAAGAAGGTGAGTGAATGGATAAATAAACTGTTGTACATCCAGACAGCGGAATATTATTCCACACTAAAGAGAAATGAGCTATCAAATCACAAAAAGACATGGAGGAAACTTCAATGCATATTACTAAGTGAAAGAAGCCAATCTGAAAAGGCTACGTACTGTATGATTCCAAATATGTAACCTTCTGGAGAAGGCAAAACTATAAGACAATAAAAAGAAGAGTGGTTGCCAGAGGTTAGGGAGGAGGATGGGAGGAATAGGTGGAGCACACAGGATTTTTAGGGCAGTGAAACTACACTGCATAATACCATAACATATTAATACATATTTATCAAAACCCATAGACTATACAACACCAAGAGTGAACCCTAATGTAAACTATGAACTTTGGGTGATAAAGTGTCATTGTAGGTTCCAAGTATTCACACCTTGCGTGGTCCCCTTTTATAATGAATCAGGTCTGTCCCTGTGCAACCAGTACAATATGACAGAAATGACAGTGTGTGACTTCTAAGACTAGGTTATAGAAAGGATTTCAGCTTCTGTCTTGGTCTCTTGATTCATTTGCTCTAGGGGAAGCCAACTGTAATTCTGTGGGAGACCAGAATATGTCACTCCAAAATATGCCTATAGGAGACCAGAATATGTCACCCCAAAATATTCCTCTCTGGCGTAAGAATTATTTTGAGCTTATTATTTTGAGAAATTGCAGACACAGGAGAAGCTCTGAGAACAGAATATAAGTTAACCTTTTGTAAGGGAAATTTACATTTATAAGAGTGTCTCCCTATTTGTATCAGGAAGAGAAAGATGACCTTAAATAACCAGAGACTCTTACTAGAGAAGGCACTTAAATCTTCATAACAAACTTTACCCTTGTTTACAGTACTCCCCCCGCCCCACCTTCCCATAACTTGCCTCCCCCACACCTTTCTTTCCTTGCTTTGACTGAAGATGGGATTTAAGCCAAAATTTTGGGCACTTCTTTGAGTTACCGATCCCTGAATTTCTCCCATGTTTATATTAGCTATACATGTTAATAAACTTCTTTTTGTTTTTCTCTCGTTAATCTGTCTTTTGTTACAGGGGCCCCAGCCTAGAACCTAGAAGGGTAGAAGCAAAACAATTTTCCTCCCCTACAATAGCATGAGGAAACTCAAGCAACCCCAAGGACAGGTCCATGAGGACAGAAACTGAGGCCCCTGGCCAACATCTATATGAATAAACCACCTTGGAAATAGATTTCAAACCCTTGTTAAGCCTACAGATGATGGCAACCCCAGCTGACATCTGATTCAATATCATGAGATAGTCCTAAATTCTTGACCCACAACATGAGAGATAATAAATGATTCTTACAATTTTAAGCCACTAAGTTTTGGAGTGGTTTGTTACACAGCAATAGATAGTAAATATAGCAAAGTTGGAAAAGTAGGAGACCAGCAGGGGAAGGGACCCTAACATGATAGACAACAGATCTCTGATATGGCTAACAACACAGTCCAGGCTGCATAGGAAAGCAAATGACGCTTAGTAGAAAGATCAGGGCTTTCATAGAAAAGTTTAAAGCGAAATCTAAGCATTCTGAGATATTCTGGCATCCCTAATAAAGGTACTGACATGACACAAATTCCTGTGGTTAGAAAAATATGGTTGTGGTGACAGTCATACACTTGAAAAAAATTTCACAAGCAAATATTCTTAATAATTTACATGTGTCTGGTGTTTGCACAATTACCTTCACAAACCTTACCATGTGTAATTTTCACACTAACCCTGTGAGATAACTATCATTAATTCCTTTTTATGGATGAAGAAGCTGGGGCTTGAAAAAGTTTCCTAAGATCACAATTAGAAAATGGCAGAGGCAGGATTCAATGCACAGCTTTCCTTCCGTTGATCACAGTTGTCCGGTGGAGGATACAAAAGAAATGGTAAGCCCTGAAGTCCTATCGTCTCAGAATATAAAGCTTTGTTAAGGAGAAAAGATATAAATATACAGAGTAGGTAATTAATGACAACTAGCACTTTATTCTCACAGAAACAAAGGAACAACGTAGACAGTAAATGCAAGAGGAATTTACAGAAGGAAGAGACTCGTATGCACTAAAGAAAAACTTCATGAAGGGCACAGGGGTTTTAGTGGAGGAAGAGTAAAATTTGGATAGTGCAAGGGGAGGAGTTATTCCTTCCAAAGGCCACAGAATAAATCCTGAGCAAAGCTTCAAGTAGAGAAGCACAGCACACTTAGGAAACAGAAATGAGACAGCTTGTCCGACAGAAGATCCATGTTGGATCCCAAAAGAATGACTAGAGGTGAGAGATGTTGGAGGCTGGTGTGAAGAATTTGACCTTGATACCATAGGCGATGGGAATTCATTGGAGATTTCTGGACAAGGCATTGACCCATAGAAATGTATATCATAGAGATAAGACCCTCTTCCAGCTTCAAGAATAAATACAGTTATACCTCTTTTACCTTTCCCACTTGTTGCTAGAAACGGCATCTGCCCCAGCAGGAAGACTGGCCTCTCTCTCTTAAAAATGGTATCCCAACCTAATCCTAAATTGTCCAAGAATTCCAAGGGCTTCCACATTCAATATAGGGGTGATTCATTCTCCCGAATAGTAGGAGAAGGAAAGAATGGAAAGGCCCATCAGTCCGCTGGCACCACAGCTTGCTTCAGTGTCACAGAGTTTCTGTACAAACTAGGAGACAACTGTCCGCCTCTGAGGTGACACTCATACTGGATGAGATCACACTCATGGCCACAGTGCTTCCCCACACTTGCATCTCAAGTTTATTTTTCTTTAATTCTCACATGCTTTGCCATTGTCCTCAGAATACAACCTCATGCCAGGGCAGCTGGATCCAAAAGGGCATCTATCATGTGCTGTTCAGGATATTGGTCTTTGTATTGACCCCAGATCACTCGCCATCAGCCTTTCCCTTAAGGTGATGCTAATAGGACCTACTGCACCAGATTAGTCTGAGAATTAGGTGGGTCGATATATATAAACAATTTCCACCATCTGGTGTATAGAAGTTCTCACTACATGTTATCATCACTATTATTTTACATTTGAGAATGCCTACCAGGTGGTGGAAAACTTCTCAAAGAGACAGGGTAAGCATATTATTGTCTTCAAAATAATTTCTGGCTCTTAATAGTGCCTTAGATCTAAAATTTGGTCACTATCTCTTTCCCATAGGAAAGACTGAGCACTGTCAAGAGGCACATATTCGTGCTAGGTAGTTACTAGAAGAGAGAACGATGAGTCACAATTTCCAGTCCACACTAAGCTATACGTTATAAATAGGCCTTTTACAATAGAGTGAGCAAGTCAGGACAAGGCAACTTTAGTGAAGAAAAAGAAAAATAGAAATGGTTTTCAAAAGGAAAAAGTTTTAGCATTGCGGAATGAGGGATGGAATCACTTTATAAAGCATTTTACAATTAAAACGCTATATGTGTTTTCCATGCTGACAATTCAACATACAAATCCTTGTTCTTATCCTGTCTTCCAAACTTGGCTCAAATTCAGCACATTAGTGTACACCAAGAAAATTCTAAGAGTATCGCAGTATGCCAAGTACTTTTATCATGAAATAGACTAGGATAGGGCAAGATTCCTGAAAGAAATCTTGATGGGTGAGCATTCAGCTGACCTGTACACACTGCTTTGAAACAGGCCTACTTTTTTCTAAATTACCATCTCATAGCAGAGTAATGACCTCGACAAAGGGCACTTCCCGGGGATTAACCATTTGGAGGCGGGCAGGGTTTCAGGAGCTATCAGCTCCTTCTCCTCCTCCTCAGGAAATTCCAGGTCCTTTGACAGCTATTACTTAAGTGGATACTGTCAAAGTCACTTCATTTCTAATTAACCTCAACCCCCCACTTCTACCCATATGCTGAAACCATGGTTTAACTAACAAATAGTATTCCAAATTCTTCCCCATTTGCCTCCCAAATTCATTCTGCATCCCAAAGGCAGCAGTATTTAGTGTTGAGAAACCTTGATCAAAATCGTCACTTCTCTTTTATTAAGAATTTCTTTCCCTTCATTGGGGCTCTTTAGCGGCACATCCTGATTGTTTTCTTTGTACTATTTCACCAAGTTTCAGTAATAAAGCTGCCTTGGTTACGAAGAAAGCAATACTATAATCAAGTGTGACTGTAGGTGTCTGCCAGTCATACAGAAACAAAGAAGAAAGCTCTGGAAAATAACATGAAACTTAATGGGTTTGCTCTGCAGGTAGTTTGCCTATGTCCCTTAATCCCTTGCTGTGATAGCATGTCCTGCCTGTGCCTGGGAGCCAGCACCTGTTATCCCTCCCGCTCCCCCTGCGGCTCCTCTGGGTTCACTATGGATACACGTGTCTGAGGTTGTCTGTCCTCCCACACTCTGACTACAGTGACTGACCAGCTCCAAAGGAGGGATGACTGCCGAAGAACGGAAGGCCCCATGTTGCAGAGGGTGTTTTAAATTCCAGGTTTAAATCTGTGAACTATAAAGGAAGCGCTGGGGCCCGCACCTAATGAACAGCTGATCACGTTCTCGATGTCGTCATTGTGGTGTGTCATCTAAGTGACAGGATCGGAATAGCTAGACTCCCTGGAACCAGAGGGTCAGATCCAGGCAAAATTAGCTCGGCTTTTCATCAGGGTAATGACTGTAATCTTTTGCATTCCCCAGGGTGCTTTATAGTCAAGGATCTTAGGGAGAGTTTGCCAACAATTAATCTCAGCAGAGGCCTGTGGGTTTCAGGATGGACAATAACACTCTTAGAATAATTTACTTCTTTCTAGTTCATAGTATGCTCTCATAGAGAGCTGCCTGCATAACTGCGTCTATCAAAACATAATATTACCAGTAATATTACATCTTTTAATAAATGATCCTATTGAGGACTTGATCCATGCTGAGTCCAAAAGCAGAGAAGCACACAGCAGAGCTGGCTGTAAAGCAATTCCTTTGCCAAGAATGGGAAGCGCGCCCACATCTTGCCACCAAACTGCCCATCAGTCCCAGTTAGAGGCTTGAAATCTGAGCGCCTAGAAACTGGGTCTGAGACAGACCTGCATCCACGAAATGTGCTATAAGCAGACTACTATTTTAGGTCCAAATAACATTTCTGAGAATACAAAAAGAGAGAGAGAGATCAACAAAACAAAACGAATAATTTTACAAATGTGAAAATGGCACAGTTTTCTCAGGAAACTTTATAATCACTAGTTTTCATTTTGCCCAGAAAAGAGATTGAACCACAGAATCACAAGACTTTAGAGCAGGAAGGATCTTAGATATCATCTAGATGATTTCCTTATATTACAAGAAAAAAATGTAAACTTTTTTCCCCCAACAATCCCAGCCAGTTAAGAAATGGTTTCCTTTGCAGGGGAAGGAGTCAGGGCGAGTCAGGCATAAGGCACTTCCTGAGGAGGGCCAGGCTCTGTGGGATTCCCCACGACCAAACTGGACATGAGGACCAAGATGCTGAGAGGGGAAATAAGAACGCTGGAAGGACAGACAGAAGGAAACCAAAACCAGCATCGCTTCACTTCCCAGAAGCTAAGAGACTTTCCTTGAACCCACCCTGGAAGGTTGCAAACAAAAATGAGGATCCCAGGTCTAAAACAAATTTAACAAATTGTAATCCACTGTCAAATAAAATTGTCAAATGAATTTCTAGGGGGCCTTGAAGGTACTCCTATAAAATATGGCAATAAGCACATGCCTTCTGGCAAACACAGACCTTTGCGCTGTGTTCCCTCCTAGTAATGTGAAATAAGACACAAATGCATAGAGAGACTTAATGAAACTGGGAGGCAGGGCTCTACAAGATTCTCCATTTGAATTTAGGATAGTAAACAAGATAACCAAAAAGAAGTACTATTTGACAATTGAAGAGTGCCGTTTCCCAAACTCTCTGACAATGCTAGTCTCACACTGCTTCTAAAAATTCCTTTCCCAGTTGCCTCTATAGAAGTTTACGTTCTGCTCTATTCTTAGCTCTCAACTAGGTCTCCAGCAGTTGGAAGATTCCGGGGAGTCATCAACGCCAAATTCCAGGGCATAAAGCTAATACCACAGCTTCAAACTTCTCTTTTTAAAATAAATGCATGATTTTAGCTTTCAGTTATCAAAAGAATGCTGCTTTTAAATATAATGTAAGCTAAAACAAAGATTTTCTTACAGCAAACTCTTAAAATAATAACCATTTCAGTGAAGGCTTATGACAGGGGTGGCAATGGAGGTGACAAATATGAATATATATATCTTTTTTAAATGAGCATGAGATTTAATATATGATTCCAGTACCAAACTTCCAAAAATTTGATTGTTCACAGAGTAATTCGATCAACAAATTTAATAGGCAATACTGAACACACTTCTCAATTTTAGACTAATTCAGTGATCAAATATTTATTGAGCGCCTACTATGGGCCAGCACTAAGTGCTCGTGAACAAAACAGACAAAAATCCCAGACTTCATGGAGCTTACATTCTAGTGAGGAGAGACAGAAAACAAAAAATAAACATTAAAAAAATAGAGAAATTATGTAGTGTATTAGAAGGCGACAAGCACTATACAAAAATTGAACAGCGTGGGAAGATCAGGGCAGAGAGGTTACACAGTTTTAAGTAGGGTGGTCCTGGGTATACCTGATTGAGAGGGTGATGTTCTAGAAGGAGTGAAGGAGTTAATCATGTGGATATCTAGGGGAAGAGAATTCCAGGCAGAGGTCTGTGCAAAGGCCCTGAGGTGGACCACATTGCCTTGTGTGAGTAGGAGGGAAACAGTAATTGAAGATGGATTAGGTCAGAGACTAATAGAGACTCAGTTTGTGCGAGATTTTATATGCCATTATTAGCATTTTGATTTTTTTCACACTGAGAGTTTTGAGCAGAGGTGTGACATGATCTGACTTCTACTTTACAGGGATCAATCCTTGTTGAAGCAAATGGTAAAGAGCAAGGATGGAAGTGGGGAGATGAATTAGGGGGCGAGAGACAATAGTGGGCTTGACCTAGGATGCTAATAGTGGAGATGATGAGAATTGATCAGACAAAGCATACAGTTTAAAGGTAGGTCAAATGAGATTTTCTGACTGGTTGGATGTAGGGCATGAGAGAAAGAGAAGATCAGGGGTAACCAGGAATTTGGCTCTGAGTAATTAAAAGGGTGGTGTTGCCATCAACTGAGATGGAGACAAGTAGAGGAAGTATAGCAAGGGCAACGACCAGATGCTCCATCCTGTATATATTAAGTTTGAAATGTTGATTAGCTCTTCTGGGGGAGACTTCAAGAAGGCAGTAGATAGATGCAACTGTTTCAAAGAATTCGGCTGCAAAGGAAAGCCAAAAAATGGGGTGGCAACTGGCAGGGATGGTAGAGTCAGTAAAAGTTTAGTTTTCATTGTTTTAAGATAGGAAATACAGCAGTATATTTGTACATCAAAAATAATTTTCCAGGAAAGTGAAAAATTGATGAAGTAGGAGAGAGGGGGGAGAATTTGGGTAAGAAAGAGTGGGATCTACTCTTTCAGTAGGCAAGAAAGAGTGCGATCTAGCACACAGGCGGGAGGATTAGCTTTCCCTCTAAAGAGGAACAATAGAAACCAGTGCTGATGGTAGAGCTAATGGATGCAGATGCTGGTAGATGGGTAAATACGGTGAGAAATCTAGAGAATTTTCTGATGATGGAGGAGGTATTTGAGATTGGAGGAGAGATGTGAAAAAATTAGCTAGAAAAGTGGGAAAGTCAATAGACTAGGGAAATGTAATTTCCGGGCAGCATTAAGGATAAAGTATAAAGCATCAGAGGCCTACCTGAAGTAGGCAGTCATTCATTTTGCGTGGGACAAATCCATACGAATTATGCAATGAGACCAAGTTCTTTGTTTTTGTCTAATTTTGTTCTGATTCATTGGTGTGGTTGTGTAGTAGACAGAGAGATGGATTCAGTGCTTCCGCAAGGAAGATCACTGAGACCAAAATAGGCAAGAGTATCGAGAGTACGTGCAAGGGAGTGACTATATTGATTGCAAATGGAATTTAATCTTGGTCAAGAGGGAAAAGAGGACATTAAGAGGGTGACAGACAGTGAAAAGGTAGTACAATCAATGGATTGGAGATCTCAGCAGAATCAAATTGTTGTAATCATGACAGTTCTGGAAGGAGCGAGCTAGAAGATAGGAAGTGATAGTCATAGAGTGGGAAGAGATTATGGAGACGTTGCAATTATGAGTAATGACAAAATTTAGGATAATAATCCTTTTATTTACCCACAGAAAATTGCTATAGAGAAGAAAAATAGAATGTGGCCAGAAAAGCATGAGAAAGGATTAGACGCAGAACTGTTGACAAGATCACTGAAGCAGCAGAAGTGGCTGCTAACTTGCTTCTTTGGGAATTTTGTGGGTGTGGAGAAAACAGTGACAGGTGGCAGCCATTGTAAGAAAAGGGCATTGGAAAGACTTCATTTCTCAAAAAGAACTATCTGCAAGTATTTCACCAATTTGAAGTTTCTTTGAGGTATAACACTCCTCTTTCAGAAGGCACGTAGTACATCAGTCATCTGCAGCTGAGTATGAATTGTGACAACTAGACTGACTGTTGCAATGCTCTCCTATCTCTGAACTTAGATCTATGCATCAAGAAAACGCAAATTCTGGGTAGAAAATCAAAACGGTGGAATAAGAAACTTTGAGTGATGTTCATATGAGCTTATTCATAATAGCCAAAAAGCAGAAACAACCCAGTTGTCCATCATCTGATGAGTAGATCAAATGTGGTATATCCAAACAATGGAATCTCATTTGGGCGTAAAAAGATATGAAATTCAGATATATGCTACAACCTGGAGGAACCTTGAAAACATCATGCTAAATAAAAGAAGTCATAAACAAAAGGTCATATATTATATGATTCCATTTACATAAAATGTCCAGAACAGGCAAACTATAGAGACAGAAAGTAGATTAGCGGCTGCCTGGGGCTATGGGTACAGGGAGATAGGAGATGATGGTTAAGGGGTATGAGTTTCTTTTGGGGGTGATAAAAATGTTCTAAAATGTATTGTGGTGTTGAATGCACAGCTCTGTGCATATACTAAAAAGCCACTGAATTGTAGACTTTAAATGGGTGAATTGTATGGTATGCAAATTATATCTCAATAAAGCTGTTTTTAAAAAAGAAACTTTGAGTGAGTTTGGCTGGGCTTTGGAGAGTTGGAGAGCAGCATTAAAATAGACTATAGGAAAGAAGAATTTGGAAAACGTTCCAAGCAGCTTTATCTTTCTTGGAATCTGACCTAGAGCGCTGTGGATAAGTCACACACACGGAGTTTCTCTTCAACCAACTCCATCACCTTCCCAGGCTGGATTGCCCAAGGCTGCCGACGGCTCCCCAGGGGAAACACATGCTGACCAAACTACCCTAGGAGGGTTTTCAGAGCAGCGTTTCCAGTTCAGTCTGTAAATTCAAGCAGAAAGGATTGAAACCCTCCATCTGCTGCAGGTCATGTGTGTGTGACCTTGGGCAAGTCTCCTTGCTGCTCTGGGTCTCAATTCCCAATGGAAATAACAAAAGTACTTATCTTAGAGTATCGTTGTAAGAATTACATGAGATAAGAAAGGCATAGTGCTTATTGCAGTAGCTGGCACATAATTACTGCTTAATCATAATAATTATAAAACTTTGGGACCATAAAGAGAGGTGGCTAGAGACTCCAACACATTTTAAGATGTACTGGGGTACAACGGAGTGCGCTCCGCGTTTATGCCTTTCCAGGCCAGGCAAATTGGAAAGAAGAGACTGTGTTCAAGAGAAGTATATTTCCCCTTCCTTCTCTCTCCATTCAGTCCTTCCTCTCTGACAAATAGTCCTGTCTTTGGGTGAAATCTATCCTTGCTGTCAAGAAGAAACCGTGAGGTTGCAAGGGGCAGCTACACTGCCACCCAAACTCTCAGGCCCAACACAAAAGAACTGCTGTCGCCCCCTTTTGTGAAAGAATCAGGCGTGATGTCATCAATGGGCCTTCATAAGCCTATGGGAAAAATTCTCCCAAAATATATCTTATGAGTTTGACATTGAAAATTAAGCAAGAATTTACTGCCTGATGATTAAAACACTTTCTGAGCTTGCAGATCTCATGTTTTAGCAGGCAGACAGACACTCAAATACATTTGAAATTACAATGCATTAGGTGGTATCATAAAAGTAGGTCTACGGAGCCACGTGCGAGAGAACAATTAATTCTATCAATCCAGGAAGGCTTCAGAGAAGAGGTGTCCTTTCAGCAGGCCTTGAAAGGGTGAGAAGAAGTTCTAAAGCTGGGGTGGGGTGGGGGGCGGGGAAGAGGGACCGAGTAGCTTCCCAGGTGCATTTCATATCCAGGGAACAGTGAGCAAACTGGGGAGAGTGTGGGGAGCAGGTATGTCAGGACAGGCTGCAAAGGGCTTTGAGTGCCAGGCCAAGAGGTTTGAACTTTACTGTATAATTCAAGGAGGCAGAGAAGTGGTACGAGAAGATCTGTTTTAAAGGAGAATTGTGGAATCTAACGTTTTCAGAGAGATCTATCGTTTACAACAGCAACAGAAACATACAGCACCTAGGAATAAAGCTAATAAACGATTTTGTGACGAAGACTCCTGGCTGTCCTCCAACATCTATTTTTCTCCCTTCCCTGCTAATAGAATCACTAGCTGAGTACATGAGCACGCGGAATGAAGCCTGCCTTCCAGCCTCCCCGGGACAAATAGACAGTGGACAGAGGGGGCACCGCAGAGCTCTGGGGAAGAAGATATTCCAGACGTTCCGTGAGGACAATCCGTTACCCACCCCCTTCCTCCCAGCAAAGGCCAATCCCTCCCCCTGCACTCAGGATCCTACACTCATCTCAACAAACTCTCTTCTTCAGTTTTTCCTTCTTTCTCTTACAAAATCAGCTGCTCACCTTCCATCGGATCGTTGCCTCTAGCCCACAAATATCTTTAAATATCTGCAATCATTAAAAGCAAGAACTTTCTTCTCTCTATACCCACTTCCAGCCACTGCCCTATTTCTCTGCTTCCATAGATAGCTAAATTTCTCAAGTTTTAAATCCATGTTTATTCTACTTGCTCATTTTCCGTTCTTTCTTTATCCTATCCCAAACTGTCTTCTGAACTCATATGACACTAAAACTAAAGAAAGAGTCATTTTCCCTATTGCCAATTCTCTTTGCCACTTTTCTGTTTGCTTCTAATTTGATCCCTCAGAGTAGCATGGGTGGCAGTTGTCTCTCTTCCTCCCTCTGGTAACTCTTGTCTTGCACACTTTCCTGACTTTCCTCCGACATTTCTGGCTCCTTCTACTCAGTCTCCTTTGCCTGTCCCTCCGCCTGTACCTGACCTCTCAGTAGTGGATTTCCAAGGAGCTCAGTCGTGGACACTTTCTTCTTTCCCTACGTTCTCTCCCCCAAAATGATCTCATCTATTCCCATGGCTTTAAATACCATCTAGAAAAGCTGATGACTCAAAACTTGATTTCCCAGCCCAAACCTCCTCTCTGAGTTCCTGTCTAGCATGTCATAGTAGATCTGCCTACATCTGGACTTCTTAGGTATTTCACATTCACCAAATCTGAAACCACACTCTTCATTTACACACAAAACAAAAACGTAGCTGCTCCTCTCTGACTCATTCTTCTTCACCAAGAGTCGCTCAAGATAAAATCCTGGATGTCATCTGTGGTGGCTGTGGGTGCACCATTTAGAACTCCCTTCAAGAAAGCCTGTCTCAGAGGGCATGGCTGACCGACAGTCTCCAGGTGCACGCCCTCAGACCCTTCTCAGTGTTCACTCTGAGGCAGTGCTTCTCCTCGGCTGCTCCCGGGAGGGCTAAATGCAGTAGGAGAACTCGAGCCAGGCTGTTCCAGTGCGGGACTCCTCTATTGGGCAACGTTGGCCCGGGAACTCCCCACGAGCCTACCCAAGACTTCTCAAAACTGCACTGAGGTCTGAAGCTCTTCCTACATAATCTCCTTCCTTGCCCCTCTCCTTTCACAGATGGCAGACTTGCATCACAGTCTGAGGTCTCCCCGCCTACCCATTCTTCTTCCCCATAAGTATCTATGAATGAATGAATCATAAATGAACCAGACAATTAACCACCTCAGTGCTTCATTCAAACACTATCTTTCAAGGGGCATAAGCTTTAGAAGGATCTCTAAAATTTTTCTGTTTTGGAGTTATATTTTTATTTAATTCTTTTGGGAAGAAAGATCAGAACAGGGTGACCACCTGCGCAAACCTATAGTAGAAATAATCCCCTAGCTCCTCTCCGTGATAGATGTCTCCTGAGGCATCACAGGAGGGGGCATGAAGATAACAAACGACTGATACTCACCAACAAGGTGAGGTGTCACTGACCAGTACATCAATTTCGATGTCTATCTTTTGGGAATTAAGGATTAGGACCAACATATCAATATCTCAATATCTATCTGCTGAGAACTATCACTCTTGAAACATTCACCCCAGCATCCAGTTGCCCATGTAGCTGATTAAAATGCATAAAGAAGGAAGGTCAAGCAAGTCGACTTAACAATGAGGACATTGGGTGGGATACATTTTCTGAGAAGCCTGGTAGCTCTGCCATAGTCGAGAATTACCTGAATTACTTCTCTTTTCACATAGTTAAATTCTGAAAGGGCTGAGATAACTTCTTTGGTAACTTCTTTGGGAAGCCATCAAAAAGACATACCTCCTACGCCAACAATGCAGGGATGAGTTTAAATATACAGAATTACCAAGAGCAAAGTTGCTTTTCCTTGGGGAAAGAAAAAAATCTGCTCTCTCTCAAATAACTACACTCATATCTAAAGTCTGGCTATTAAGGCCATGAAGCAACTTTTTTTTAACAAGTACCACCCATGACCTGGAGGCAGTTGTCCCTAGTTGTGAGATACTTACTGTAATTCTTAAAAGGAAACAAACAAACTCTCCCCTATGCTCAATTTGCAAGGTTATTAAACGTTTATATGGCAACAACAAAGAGATTTGGCTAGTTTAGAAAGAACAGATAAAAAGTAAAAAAGTATTAAGCTAAATTTCCTAGGTCCAGCACTATCAAAAGAGGAATCTGATTCAAAAAGATCCCTGAGTTATCAGCTTAGGACAATTCAAATATTATCTCCTCAAAGAGGCCTTCCTTGACTGTTCCGTCTAAACTGGCTGAGCACCCCACCCCCGCCGCCACCCACAACCAGAAACTCTGCTGAAAGCCCTGCTTTGTTTTCTCTACAGCACTTAACACCGTCGAAAACTGTGCTCATGTGTTTGCTTTTCTCATGTCTGTTTCTCACCACTGAAATCTAAGGCCCAAGACAGCAGAGACGGTGTCCATGCTGCTCAGAAGCCCATCACCAACCCTGTGTACAGTGCCTGGTTCATGGTAAATACACAACTAATACAGGCTGAATACATGAATTCAACCACGCTGTAACAATCGTTTCTTTGAGGTGTGTGGTATTGGAAAGATTCACATTGTGAACAGTTTCAGATCTAAAGAGACTTTCAGTTATCATTTGATTCCCAGCAACATGTTAGAAACCAAGATTTTATTTGTCATTCCAAGTGACTCATCCTTTCCCGCTAACAACATGGGCACCAACACAACACCAGCTGACACACAGTTGATATGCAGAATGTAATTCCCACTGTGGACCTACTGATTTCAAGCTAGTTCCTTAGGGAAAGGATCACTTCTTTCATCCATGAGGTGACCACTCAATAAAGAATGAATGCTTAAACTCACATTCCACTTAGACTGTGGGAAGTGTGTTCACCACTAAATATATCATTCAGATTGACCTAAACACTTTGAGGGGTGGTAGATTAGTAAACATTCCTAAATTCATTTAGTTATGTTTTACCTAAGAATAATAATTCCACGACTAAAGGTTGGAAGGGGAAAGGCAGAGGACAAGATGGGCTTTGTTTAGGTAGTGAGGATATGGGTAATAACCAAGCGCCTTGTGCACATGAGGATGAGAGAGAAGAAATAAAACCGGCCATGATATGGGATTAATCATGCACGCTTCTTGAATGAGAATGCTGGTTACAAGCTCCAAATGTGTTAGCACTCCTGGTTTGGTGGAAAGCACCAAGAGCTATTGACAGAGACAGGAATAAAAGCTGTGAGAAATATTGTGAGGAATATTGCTGTGAGAAAAAAAAGGACTCTCAACTATCATCCTAATATCTTATCAAAATTACTTTAGAAAAATCTAGGTTTTTTTCAAAATTTTTTTTTCTGCGGAGTGTTGCAGTTACATTTTGATATTGGAATAGCCCTTGGGCACTGAAAGATCTTCCCCAGGCCACACCTGTCCTAGAGAGCCAGGGAGCCCCTCAAGAATACAGTAGCAATTGTAATTATCTTTGGTTCTTGAGCCCCAGCCTGCGAGGGCACTTCACGCTTAAAAGTTCAAGTCCTTTCCCAATCCCTTTGATCCCGGGAGCTCCCACACACTCCTAGTCCTTTAATGGAACTCTCTGCTCTGCCTCTGGTGGCCTCTTCTATAGCAGCTGCTGACTCAGTCATGCTAGTCACGACCTGCTGGGCTTCTCTCTTCTCGCCACTTACTCATGCTCAGAGCTCACCGACTCAGGGCCAGGTCCTCTCCTCCCTGGCGTTTAGAGTTTCTTATTAGGCCCCTAAAGGTAACATACTCTATTGATCTTTATAGCTCTTACTTAGGATCAGGGGTCCGATTCCTTCAGGTTGAAGTCAGAGACACTTGAGTCGCACACACAAAAGTACTCCTCCGCAGTAATAATTACTCAGTCCCCTAAACTGAGGTACAGATCTGTTCAACAGTCTCCTATATCAAGATGAGTTTTCTGACTATTCAGGGTGTTTCTAGCAGCTTCTGGAGCCCCAGAGTCAAAGGATCAGCTCCTTGGTTGTCTCCTCATTTCCCATAGAAGCCCACGTGCAAGTGCCCTGATATCACAGTATTCCCAAAGGATATGCAAGTTAGACTTCCTCCTACCATCCTTCTCTTGTTAAGGTGAAACTGGAACGTAGTGTGAACCCAGTGCCTTTAAAGCAAATGAAAGAGAGAAATTTAAAAACTCAGTTAGCAGCTTCTCTGATTATTGCAAAATCTTACCTGAAATAGAGAAACATCATAGTTAAAAAGAAAAAAAAGAAACTAAGTCAGTAATTTGGACTACAGTAAATACAGAAAGAAAAAAAAAAAAAAAAACAACCGTGAATCAGCTAACATTTAGCACTTCTCCGTAGGAGTCAAATATTTCTCCCAAAGGGAGAGGTCAGTGGGCTGCCATGTAATATCTATTCAACCAGCTAGAACATTTTGCTCTTTAGTATAATGAAGCTTGTAAATAAAGCTAAGCTCTGGGTTGGTTCCCAAGGGGAAGATCACGCAGTTTGCTTTGGTGGAATGTCAAGACGTAAGGGGAAAAAGTGATCATCAATAAACAAATGCACAGAACTGAATCATTACATTCTTTTTTGTGCACAAAACCTTCTTTATCTTGAGCCCTGTGCTAGAAGTCATCGCTTCTCCTTTTTATAAATAACTTGGCATTTGGGGGTTACCATTCGTAATGGCCTGTAATAACCTCTGTCCATTTCACCCGTTGTGTACCCATTTGCATACCATTTGTTTGCATTCCATTTGTCAGCATGTGCATTTGTACTTGGTAGATTTGTGGGAAGGGGGAAAAGACTCAGCAGTCAACCAAAGCTCAACACAAAACTGAAAGTGTTTACATTGCTCTGTTGGAAGTGAGCGGACTACCTTCAATAGCTCCAGGAAACATTATACTTACTCCATTAGGCCATCATAAAATGCATTTTCTTGCTTGCTCACACACACAGATTTGGTAAATTCAAAGAAAGGAAAATGGATCTGCCCCACCCCTAAAAGGAGGTGATTTTTATTTCATTTATATCCATTTCCAAAAGAGAGATGTATATAAAGGAGGGGGAAAAGAATAGCATAGTTTGATAAAAATCAAATGTCAAATGGGCAAATCGTGGTAAGTTAATAAAGCCTTGGACAAAATTAGCCAGAGATAGTCATCTGGCTTGACCTTTCTTTCCCAACTGAATTACTATTCTTCCCCTATTCAGAGACTGGCTTTAAGGGGCTGGTTTCTATTGTGGTACCACAATGGTGTAGGATTTCGTTTTTAAGAATTCCAAGGTCCGTCAGGGACAGAGTAGACCGCTCTTTGGAATTTCACTTAGAAGGAAATTTTCATTTAAATTTCTTTTCTGAAAAACATTTTTATACTATAAGATTAATATTGGATATATACAATGGAATATTTTTGCTGCTTAGGAAAAAAAAGGGTGATGGACAGCTGATGTGGGTATAAAGGGGCAGCTATCTCTGTCACTATTTGGACTATACCCTAGACCTTCAAATTTCACAGGAAATGAGGACTCTGATTAATCTCCAGCTCTAAGGGAGTTCTTACAGATGTGTTTATGGCAACTATATTTCTTGGAACTTAGTGTTCTCTTAAATTCTTACCCCACCCACACCATTGCATGACCACATAATGCAATTCTTTCAGTCTTTGCCTTGGGCACACATTAAGCAACCTAACTCCTACAGTTAGACTCTCACCAAAAAGAAGAGGAGAGAGGAAAGAGAAGGCAGTGGAGAGGGGAGAGGAGGGCAGAGGATCGAGGATCTATTGATGACAGATCTAATACTTTTCATACTGTGCTAAAATAGAGCAAAACTTCTAAATGAAAATGTTTGGGACTCTTTGTCATCGTTGTTTTTAGGTTCCTTTTCAAAGGCCTATCTAAGGCCTGTAATCATCACCGCCCTTTCCAAAGAATCCCTCTCTCCAAAGAGAGACCCAGTAAATATTTTAGAAGTAAATTTTCTGTTGGCGTCTTTCAAAACACTTATTTCCAGAAATCTTCAGGCTAGAATTACAATCGTCTGGATCTAATCTGTCAGTAAGCAAAACCTCAGAGCCTTCACTCTTAATAGTGAAATGGACTGAAGGGCAGACACATTGACAGCTGGCTCATTTCTTGCTTTGCCATGTAAATCCACTTTAACATAACTGGTTCACACCCTAGCTTTCAGTGATGTCTCCGCCTAGAAGCCAATCTAATTGGAGAAGTTTATAGAGTATTTCCGAAGCGACAAAGAATCAGACCAAGCCTTCCAAGATTTCATAGTCAGTCTAATGGAAAGACTACTGGACAGGGAACATTACCATTTAATGAATTGGCTTCCTGTCCAAATCAGTGCATGCCTCAGTTTCCCCATGTTGGAAATAAACACATCTGGTAGCCTCTTGGTTCACAGAAGATGAGACTCTGGTCTTTCTCCTGACCAAGTCAATTATAGAATTAGGTTATAGGTGTAAAGAAGATGCATTCAGCAAATGTGAAACCCCTGAAAGAAATAATAATGTGCATGCAAGATTTGATATAACTTGCTAAGAACTTGACATGTATAATAAGATGATTAAGTAATAATAATAATTGCCATTTATTAAGTACCTATTATGCTCCATGGCCAATTTTACCTCAATATTCATTTAATCTTGATCAAAAAGTTTTATGAGATACCTGTTATTACCAACAGTTTACACCTGAAGAAACATCTTTTCTGAGATATGAAGTGATTCTTCCCAAGTTCACCCATCTAGTAAGTGGAAAAATTAGAAAATAAGCCCAGATCTCCCTGATTCCAAAACCACCTACATTTATTAACTTTCTGATGAAGGAGAATCAAGATTTTGATATGTGTGAATTAGCTAAGGATCATATAGACAAATATATTTATAATATGTGTATATATATGTATACATATGTATATTCTTTAAACCCACACACCTTACATAATAAGCTGGGGATTTATACGCCTGTACATGGACAATTTGGTAAGTATGTCATTCCATCATCTGCTAAAAAATCTGCACGTGCAAAGATTATTCAGTTTGTCCACGATGATCTATAAAATCACGGACTATGTACAATTTCCCTTTGCTTCCCGCCCCGCCCTTGACTTGTTCTCTTGGTTAATTACTTCCTAATTGTCCAAGTCTAAGAGACTCCAACGCTCAAGTCAGTTGTCATCTCTTCTAGGACGACTTAGCTGAACTCTGGCCTTCCCTCTGCTCTCAGTCTGACTTTGGTGACCCAGCACTTTTTACACAGTGTTTACTTGTCTTCTTTTTACCTCTTGTCTTCTCCACTAACAAGAGGTCATTGTCTTATTCATCTCTGTCTCTAGCACATAGCCCAATGTTGGTTATATAGTCAGTAGGTGTTTAACCAACATATGATGTATGGATAGTTGAATGAACAAATGATCAGAACTCAGAACACTTGGGCTTCCATTTAGTAGTGACACTCCTTCACGATTCTACATCTAGTTCCCAAATTGCATTCCTGAGACGGCCAATGTGTTCTTCGAAACTGCTTCAGGAATATATTTGAGATCTAAATATCGGGTATTTGAGACATAAATATTAGGACCAGGAATTCTCATGATTAAATTCAGGAGTCTGGTAGAACTATGGAATCAATGACTTCTTTATGGGGAAGACAGCTCCTCCATGATCAGTTTCAACGTCTCTGTTTGCATTTATAATCCCAATACAGATGTAAGGGTATTTATTTTGATATCCCAACAAAAACTGAGATTTGAACTTAAAGAGAAAGTTAAAAGGGTGCAACAGTTTCAGTACATAGAAGGGGCCCCACTGAACATGTCTTTGTGCAAATCTAGAGCAAAAAATTTGAACAACTTGAATGTTAAAACTTGTAATTGGTTATTCTTTAAACATCACAAACTCGAGGAGAAAAAGAAGAAATAGCTTTCAAGACGAAAAGCAAAGAAAGCTCAAATTTTTCAAGTTCAGAAAGCAGCTGAGTACACACAGAAGCAATCTGGACAACTTAAACATCCAGTTTAGTGCGTGCTATCACATATTGTGGACACTGTTCAAAGTACTCTTGACTTCAGGAACATTCTTTTGCTCCTAATATTTTAGGTATTAACAATGTTGAGTCGATTGGCTAAAAATGAAAGTGTCAAGTGAAGGTATCACAGTGGAACAGCATTTTTTTAAAACACCCAAACTCAAAAACAATGCTGTAGGAAGGGCAGCTTCCTTACACTGCTAACAAAGGAAGGAAAGTGAATTAGGCACACGGTCCTCACCAAACGATCTGACTCAAAACAAGTAAATTTAAAGTTCAACCTAGGTGGTCCTCTTCATCCCCTCTATGGTGCACAGGGTACAAGGGTGAAGACCACCAGGTTGGGATGCGTGAGTGGCAAATGGACAGAGGAGAATGCAGTGCGTAAGGCACCTATAGTCGGTCCTTGATCTTGGTGGAATGATAATGATAGACTGTTGAGCCTCTCACTTTTCCCTGGTTTAAAGCAATGCTGATGTTTTTTTATAATGTTGGTTTTTCACGTCCTTTTATAAATTGAGGCAGAAGAAACTAAAATATAAGATCCCAAATATATTAAATATTAACTTCTCATGTTATGTGGACATGAGAAGGGAAACATGAAACATTTTCAATTTGTTTGATGGGTGTTTGAGGGGATTATTCTGCTATGTATGTTTGGTTTGTTAATAGGTTTTTTTTTTCTATCAGTGGCTATTTTTGATGGGCTATTAGATAACTAAGGCTGGTTCAGAAAACAGCTGCTTCTTTTATCTCCAAAAAATCCAACAATTGGTTTAGTTAAATATTCTTTTCCACTAAATCAAGCAGTTGTTTGACCTCTGGGAGACTCAGCCCGAAAAAACTGCATGATGTTCAAAGTGGAAGCAGCATGCATAACCACATGCGCTCTTCTACTATCTCCTCGTAGAATTTTTTTGAGGATTGCTGTACTGCTGAAAGACTTCACTTACGGAAAAGTTACAGTCTAATCTTTAAACAAATTTCTAAGGAAAAATGGTTATAGACTGTGTCCAGTCTTAAAAAATCAATTCCACAAACCATCAAAATGATGATTTGCTTGCCATGTGCAATGTGCTATTCTAGGCATGTAATGATGTATGTATGCTATGGTATCTCATTATAACTAAGGGAAAATAGAGGTAAGACGATATAGTAGCTGAGTTGGAACTTTGAGACCAGACAGTCCTAGATTTAAATCCGGGTTTCACTGCTTACTGGACATATAACCCCTTGATAAGTTATTTAATCTTTTTGAGTGTTGATGTCCAAATCCATTAAGTAGGCCTATAAAGCACCTGACACATACTGGACAATCAAATAGAAGATCATAATAAACATCATTCAACAACTATGTTGAGTGTCCACTAGGTACTAGGACTGTTCTAAGCACTTAGGATCAGACAAACTCCTCACTATATGGAAGTTGCACTCTAGTGAAAGAAGACAGGCAGACAAACAAACAAAAAGAGAGTGTTATATAGCATTGTAGGAGATGATAAATGCTATGGCAAAAAATAGAGCAAAGTGAGGGGATTGGTAGAATCAGAAGAGAGTGCTGTGGTTTCTAGACTGTGGTCAAGGTGGGCCTCAATGAGAAGGTGACAGCTTGTCAAAGACCTGAAAAATGTGAGGGAATGAGCCACAGAGATATCTGGGCGAAGTTCTGGGTGGAGGTAACAGACTAAAACTCCAGGGTAGAAGAGAAGTCTAAGCTGAAGATATAAATAAATTCAGTAGTCTTGGCATATAACTGGCATAAGGATGAGAGTAAATGATATTCCAGAGAGTAAGTAGAGAAGAAAAGAGCACCAACAACTGAGCCCTGGTGCACTCCAATTTTATGAGGTTGGCGAAAAGAGAAGGAACCAGCAAAGAAGACTAAGAAGGAGAGACCACTGAGGTAGGAATGAAACCCAGAGAGTGAGGTATCCTGAAGGCCAAACGAAGAAAGAAGGAAGGAGGGATCAACTCTGCCCAATGCCGTGGATAGCTCAAGTAAGATGAGTGCCTAAATTGTAGACTGTCTTGAATCCTATTGCATTCTCCCTACCTACCCCCTAAACCCTAAAACTCAAATTACCTCACAAAGAAATAGGTATATTTTTGACCCAACTATATAGAGTACCCCAGAATGAAAATAAAGCAGTATCAGGAATCTTACAGTTTATTCACATAGCTACTTGTTACTTGCCTACAGCAATTAAATCCTATCCAGGGGTCAGCTAGAGAAGGAAGGGATGAGAAATAAACTCCCATTGTCCAGTGCTGTGAGAATCTAAGAGGCAAGCATAAGAAGAATAGGAAAGGACTGGTTAACACATCATAAATCTGAGGGTCAGGATTTTTTGAATGATTCTTTGAAAGATATAGTGTGAAAAGGAAACTCTCTGTCCTTAGGCTGACACCACTTCTGCCCTCCAGAAATCTGACAAGTCATAAAGAAAAAAGAAAAGAAAGAGAGAGGAGTCAGAAAGAGAATGAGCACCTACTTTTTTTTTAACAGAATCTGGTTTCGAAAAGGCTCTAGAAATGTCTTTTCACATATACATCCTAGAAAGATTTTCTTTCTGCCTTTGGTTTCCTTCCATTTTCTTCCTGCCACTATTTCATCTGGATTTTATCTCTCTGGTTTTCAATCCAAAATCTCTAATTTAAGCTTCAATTTTGTACTTAATTTAGAACCTATCAAATTCTCATCCTTCTCTCCAACTTAACCCTCTTGTTGAAATTTCTTTTGGATTTCTCCCTTATAAATCATTCCCGTTGCCATCATCCCTGAGTTTTAAAATATTTATATTAGCACCTTAAGCACTCCTGCTGCACTTACTTTATCCTACTTATTCATTTACTTCTTGGCCTCTGGGTTCAGACTTTCTGAAGGGTAGGAAGAAGCATGGGAACCTTTCCTTTTACACAATATTGGCAATTTTTAAGGTTCTTTCTACAGGTGCTCATGTTTCATATTTCCTACCTTCCTGTAAGGTCTTCCTACCTAATCTTTCCCTCCTCCTCTATGTTCTGAGAAGAGTTAACAGTTTTAGTCTTCTGAAATATGAACTTAACCTTTCATCTCCCACTCCCCTAATCCACTTTCTCTGAACCTCAAATGCTACGTATGGATATATGTTTCTATCAATCCTTCTAACCAGTTCCTCCTCTCTGCCCCAGGTAGGACAAGCTCCTTTCTGGTTCTCTAACATTGTGTTTCCCTCCCTCAAACACTTAGAAATGACTTCTCTGCATTTAAGTTCTGCTTTCTCCCTTCAGTAGCTTTCCTGAAACTCACATTAATCTCTATTTCCTACAACTCATCTTGCACTTACTGCTTGTGCCACATACTATTATTCACTATATTATACTATCCTGTCTCAAACAGTGCCATGGTTAGCACTGGGTTTTATCAGAATACAATGACAATGGGCTTACTATTCTTTTGTCGTCTAATGGTATTGAGTATATGTCTTACCTCTCCACCCAGAGAGCAAATTCATTTTAAGAAAAGGCACTGTCTCAGAAGCTCTTATATCTCTTAACTCCTAATATAAGTTCAGGTAATTGATTGTAACTTTCAACTCTTGTCATCCTCATTTAGGCTGTTTGGCAAATAAGAAAATATTTAGTAAAATTAGTTTAACAAGATAATTGAAAGCAGATAGGGCTCTGTTGTATATCTGTTTTACAAAGACTGCATTTGGTCATGAATATATATTTAACATTTAGTGAATGCTAGTTCACTAGATTATGCTGCTTTGTGGACTATAATTCTAGATATTTTGTGGTCCTGCTTCCTACAAGAGATGAAATAAATTTTATAAAGCCAGTTGAGACTTCTTTCCTGAACTCCAAACTCAAGTACCCAATTGTCTACTCAGCATCTGTCCCTTCTGTCTAACCACACAAGCCTTGTTTCTAAAACATGCCAAATATAGTCCACCTGAGGGCCTTTGCACAGGCTTTCCCCGGTATTCTCTTCCCATGGGCATCCTCCTGGCTAACTCCCACTCTTCCTTCAAGCCCCTGTTCAAATGTTCCCTTCTCTTTGAGGCTACCTTAATGGCCCAATTCTCAATTGCAACTTGCCATGCATTAGCAATCTTTATTCTCCTCCCTTGCTCTATTTTCTTTCCAAAGCTTTTATCACTGTGGCTGCCATGAGAATGCGCTTCTCAGACCTCCAACTACAGGACATAATTGACCAAGGTTCCTGCTGCTGTACTATGAAATCCATCCCTGAATTACATCAAGACCAAGCCTCTTGGGGGCTACTCCCAGACAAGGATTGAGCATGGCAGGAAGGCTAACCCAGGCTCGTTCCTGGGAGACACAAGACCTCTCTGGTAGCTGACTTTGGTTCCAGTGTTCTCTGATGGCCTCGCCAATCTCCCCTCAACTGCACTGCCGATGAGACTGTTTCCACCCACTTTTCCCTCCCTCTCTCCTTCACTTGGGTCAGACATGCGCCGTGGTCTGATCACTCTCCTGGACTTTTTCAGTTCCAGTCTTTTCTGTCTACCTCCCCATTTCTCTAGTGTGGTCATTCTCCTAATAAAATCCAACACATTTAATCCATCTTAGCATTTGTTTCTCAGAGGACTCAGACTAACATAATCATCTTCTCGCCTCCTATATTTTGCTTGCATATTATATTTATCTTTCACTGCCCACTAGAATATTAAGTTCCAGCAGAGCAGGCATTTGGTTTATCTATGTATCCCAAACCCCTGGCATAGGGCCTGACCCATCATAGGTGATCAATAAATGTGTGCAGAATAATGAATAATAAGGGCTTAAAAATATTAGCAATTATTATCAACTAAGTAAATGAATAAACACACGATGATACCAAGCAGTTGCCAGGACTCTGCTCCCTCCTAAGGCCCCTGACCCTCTTATTGAATCTAGTCCTCCTCTACCCTAGAAAACCCTTGGGTTTTCCCATAGAAGAAATGAGATTTGAGAGGTAAATTGTTTTTGGGAAAAGATCCAGACTAATAATTGGATGACTGCCCATCTGTTCTGGGCAGCAAATATGCGATTCTGACCGAGATATTTATCACTACTGCTCTCTCGTCTTTCAATTCGGCCAGGATCTGCAGATAAACAAAATCAAAAGTTTGGAAAGTTTGATTTTTTTAAGCTTAAACATCCATCCAATAGTAATCAAACTTGGCCCACACCTAATCAATTCTCCTATTCTCTAGGCTCCCTAAATGTCTATTGAGGATGTATCAGCAAGGACAAACTACCGTCAAGTACGATAGCAGACTCTTCAAGCTGGTGGGTTTCACCTTAGGGTTCTGTGGTTGAGTAGCTCCACATGACAATATGGGGAATCTTTTCTCACTAGGGCCACCAAGTTTATCCAGAGGACATTCCCGCGGGGTTCTGCCCAAGGGGTTTGCACCCACCTGTAAGTGTTCTGGGAGCTAAATGGAGGAGGAGGCTGGGGTTCCAACTCTTTCTCATAAAGACTGATTTAATCTTCAGCCCATCTCTCACCTTGCCCTGTTGTTGGGCAGGCCATGATGAATGGCCATTATAAAGTCAAACAGCCTAGGTTCCTATCCTGGCTTTGCTACTTATTAGCCATGTGGCAAATTACCTCTCTGAGCTTGTTTCCACATTTTTAAAATAGGATGTGCACAGTTAGCAAGGCACATTTTCTTATTAACTGTTCCCTACCCAATTCATTGTTTTCCAGGAGTGGCACAGGGAGCCATATATTTAAATATTTTTAAAATAGCACCTGTCTCCCAGCACCTTGTAAGATAAATAAAATGTAAATCTTTTGCCCATAGGGAGTCCTCAATAAATACTGGCTGTTGTTATTACTGATATCAACAATGCAAAGGAGACTAAACCATATGTTCAATGTTTGTGTTGTCCTTTTAACCTCTTCAGCTGAACGTTGATATGAAGGTGTTTGAGAGCATCCGAACACGTAATAAAGAGGTAGATGGTAATTAGGGTTTACTACATCAAAATTTAATTAAAGAAGTGGTAGGGGAAATAAAACAGTCAATTGTGAAGCTCCCCAGCCTCTGCTTTGACCTAAGAGTTTCTTTGGGCTTGACTTCCTTTTTCTAAAGGGCTAGAGAACAGCCACACGGCGCCGGACCGCATGAGTTACAGAATGTCTCATCACACTTTCAAAGGCTCACTGCTTTCTCTTGCACAACTAGCGAGGTCAAAACGGGCACCTTGCTGAAAGCCAAGAGTGTCATTTCTGAACAAGGTCCAAGAAAGACCTGCATTCCATAGGGATCCGAGACGAGAAATAATAGAGGGTGGTACTTGACATTGAAACCGTACTGAACACTGCTGGTGGGCCGAGTTCTTTACGGTCATATTAACACCTTTGGTTTCTCCTTAGCCTAATGATTCCAAAGTTTGAAACAAACTGCTGAAGAGGGAGGGAAAGGGAGCGGGCAGGACAGCCTGATGTAAATTTACCACGATGTCAAGTTCCAAAGTAACTTTAGAATTTTTTGTTATTATGTAAAGCCAACCCAAGGGAGAAAGGCAAGCAAATTATTTGGCCAGGTGAGGCTGTATCTTTGTAAACTCTGGAGGGAACGCAGGTGAACTAACTTTGCGCAAACACACACAGACCCACACATACAGAGAGGGTTGTGTGTGGCTAGAGCAGAGGCTAATTAAACACTCAGCGTGTGGGCTCCCTGTGCCACTCCTGGAAAACAATGAATTGGGTAGGGAACAGTTAATAAGAAAATGTGCCTTGCTAACTATGCACATTACAACAAAGAGCTGGCAGCTCCTGAAGGAAAAGGGCTTGTGCCGCTGCCGTTCAAACTTGTCAGTCAACTCGTGCCAGGAGCCTCAGCGTCTGCCTCCCCAGCACACCCTCATTACATGTGTCTGTCTGGCCTGATCGTACATCTGCTCAGAGACGCTCCTGCCGAGTGGGGGATTTCTGCTTTTCTCCCCTGGTGCAAAGAGCGGATTTCTCCCTGCTTCTCCTCTGTCACCCCCGCTCCTCTCCCCGCGGAGGCTCCTGCTTTATGGTAGCTTTGGATTGCCTTCCCCGACTGCCTGTCCTTGACCTCTAGAATGGAAGAAGCCGAGCTGGTGAAGGAAAGACTCCAGGCCATCACAGTAAGTCTGCATACAGTTATAACTTGTGGAGGTGGTTGCTTAGAGAAACGGCAGGCAGGCACGTTGCTAGCTGCCCCTGCCGCGGAGCCCCTGTAAGTGGAAAGTCACAACTGTCACCCTCATGGACGTGTCTCTACCACTCTCTTAACCCTTGTGACCCTCTGTAACTCTCGGGCTCCGGAACCTGAGCGCAGGGCACACGTTCTTGATCTTCCTAAAAACTCTGCCTACATTCCAAAGAGCAATCAGAAGCTTTGAAGGCAGCTTGCTTAACTGTCATTCACTCTCTCGGTTCCTTAAAAATGCAGGTTCTTCTTTAAATTTATGTTTGACAGAGGTTAGATCAAAAAACAGATCTCCAACTTGGAAACGTCTGTAGACAATTAATACACCAAAAAGTTAAAATCTTTTCAAAGGGAGGAGGGAGAAAAAGAAATAAAACAAACGACTTGAAACTTTTTGTTTGTAGTGTGGTAGTATGTTTCAGAAAGCCTAACTGAATTAAAATGAGTGTCGTTGGACTTAAACTAAGCATTAAACAGGAGAAACGTAGGTAAAAGCACGGATCAGGTGAATTCCAAGATATCAGTTTCCAGCAGAGTCACAAACTGAGTAAGATCCTGATACAGGAATGCAATGCACGCAATGCAATGGATTTAGAAAATATTTTGTTAATACCGGGAAGAAAAAATAGTGCATTTTTTATGTTTGTTCTGGGAAAAAGTCAAAGCAAGAAATGAATTACTTTCCTTAAATGATCCAGCTTTTTTTTTTTTTAATTTTATAAAGTCCTCTATTTGGCAGTAACTTGGAAATCTGTGGCACAGTCATTTTTCATTGGCTACAGCTTATGATATAATTTTTTTAAAGAAAAGAAACTTTGCAAATCAGCACCCGAATTTCTCAGCATTTTCTACCACTGACATTAGCTGTCAGGAAGAAATGAGCACTTTTTAAAAACTGACGCTAATTCAGAGTAGGTAGGAGGATATTTTTCTTTGCTCTTCAAATTCGCATAGCGTAAGTAATAATGCTAATCCCAATTTAGGATTTTTAGTAAATGGAGGCAGTCTGAGTTCCTCCCAGAAAGGATTCAAAAAACTGAAATATTTTCTCAGCCAATGGTAAGGAAGGAACCAGAAGTTCACGGATAAGCTTGGCACTTTTTCAAAAGACAATGCATTTGAAATGTCTAACTTCTAATTAGTTCACTTTCCTTTCTTCAAAAATCTTTGATTTGAATTGTTGTTTGTTTTGCTTTGTTCTTCTTTGTTGTTAAACTCAGCCACCGGTTCAGCTGTCCTGTTTTAAGGGACAGGAACTCAACCCTGCTCTGTTGTTTTTGGCGTGGGCCTTTTGCATCACAGCTGTTGTGAAAAGGTTACTTTATCAGACTGTGTGAGTTGTGTGGGCACAAGCTCTGCTTTTCTGATGTGTCTGTCTCCTAATTAACTAAATTAAACCATGTATCCAACAAAATAAACACATAGCCCCTTGTTCCACATTTTCCTTTTTGAATTGGAGCACCCCTTGCTTAAGCCCTCATTACCCCCTTGCACCTTGTAATTCACACCAAAGCAGCACATGCTCTAAAGGTATGACCCCATATGGTTATTCAGGAAGACTAGGAATTTTTACTGAGGGGTCCAAATGCAAATAGAGATGGAAGAGGAGTGAGAATGCCTTACAAGCAGACAGGAGCGTAAGTAGACTCCTGAACATACTGGCATGTGCTTTCGTGGATGATTTAAAAAAGACTCCTTTTTGGATAATTTCATTAGCCTAAACATAGCCCATTAGAAAAAATTAAGCAAATCTCCAAAGTAAGATCACAAAATAGTTCTATCTTGGAAGTAATATATTTGTATAAAGGTCGTAGAGAAAAAATTGGGGCAAGTTTATGGCAACAAATTCCCACTAGCTGGGGCCAGTCTCCAGGCTAAGTCCAGTCACATTTGTCACCACCTCGAGGGAACATGGAGCAGCGGGGTGTCCATGGAAACAACACATCCACTCCTCTCCCTCCTGGACGCCCTGGGAAATGCCACTTTCTCCACCCTTGCCTTACCCAGGAAGCCACCTCAGCTGTGCCCCTTGCCCCTGGGAAAATGAAAACACACAGTATCCAGAGAGTTTGCAGGGATTATTTCCCTTTTGGAAGTACATAAAATCTTCAAAACCTCTGACCTAGACTAAAACCCAGGGACAATCTTCTCATTTAAACTGTTTTCCTCCTATTTCCCTGAACTGAAACAATTTTTCTATACCTCAAGCACAAGACTATTGCCCAATCTACCCGAACGCAGCAACTCTCAGACTTCACTTTGTTAGGAAAAAAAAAAAACTTTTTACACCCTAAGATCTATTTGATTTTTATATTAAAATTTGTTCCTCCAATTCGTGGCTATGAAATGAAGTAATCTTCACTGTTGCATTTATTCCACCTGGTTTCGAGTATCCAAAAAGTCATTATTTTCATTGCAAAGAATTGAAAAGACAAATGTATATGCCTATAACTTGACAAAGTCAAGTGCCAGGCTTCTTCTTCCTCAAAAAGAAAAGGTGAAACACAGTAAGTAGACAGAACGTGGCACTTAGGCTCTCGAACTGAAACTAAATGACTGTGATGGTGCCATTCATTTCTCTTATCAGTAAATTGAATTTTAGATTACACAGAAGTCTTCTCAAAGACCTAAAGAGAATAAGGACAAAATTATGAAAGGACACAGAACTGATTATTTGAAAGAAAGTATTTCAGTTCTGGTGTACCAAATACGGATTCTATTTGTATACTTACTCATGTTCCTCCTTCATTACTTTATCCATGTGCCAACTCTTCCCACACTAAATTAGTGATCAAAGTATGTCTTAGCCAAAGAGTTCAGTTTTCAACTAAAACTCAAAAATAGGGCTGCTTCAAACTGATTAAATATTACTTAGATGAAAAAGTTTCTTGTGACTCTTTTCAGGTTAGTACATATTTTAACAAATAGCTGATTTTTATACCAAAGGAGAGCTAAGTAGACTAGTAATTTGAAATTCCCTTTTAATGTTACTGGAACTGACGATGCCAACGTCTCCAGCATTCTTGGAAAGAGGGAGATACAGGAGTGGCAGAGTTATCCCTGCAGAGTTCCTCTCTGGAAGTGAACATGACCCACACTAGCACAGTGACAAGGCCCAAGTGAATTCCCCCCAGAAATAGACAGATCCCGTAGGATTAGTAATATTCCATACACTGTTGACATCCTCCTCTGCAAGGAATGCGCTGTCTTATCTCCATTCCAACGGTGATGTTACAAAATACTGTTACTAAATAATATGGGGATACTCGGACTGGAAAACTCCTAGATCTTAAACTGGCTAGAGATCATAGACTTACAAAAATAGTACTGTTGGGCAGATGAGCTCGGAAGAATTCTGAGAACTAGAATCAATTTGCAAAGAACAAACCCAGTGGAGGAAGAAAAGGGGTGATAATAAAGCTGACATTTTTAGTCTCATCAAAGCTTACTTTTCACTGTCAGGAATGTGTGTTATCAACTCATTCTTTCATTTGTTTATTCAGTTAATGGTTACTGAGCACCATAATGCTACGAAGTGCCAAGTCTTATGGATTTAAAGGAAAAGAAATGAAGTAAGGGGAATCAGGAGTGTCAGGAGTGGGGTGGGAGAGGGGTGGGAGTGGTCACGAAGGGCCTCATACCAAGGTGACATTTGAACACAGATGTGAAGGAGGTGAGCTCTGTCAGAAGTTAGACAATAGCAATAATCACAAGAACAAGCACCTGCCTAGGACTGACTCCATTTGGAAAAGAGCCATATAAAGTTCCGACACTGGAATCTGAGCAACAGAGCCAGATTTGCTGGCCAAAGCTGCTCATGACGCAAAATAATAAGGAGCTCTCACATTTCCCCGGATCCACTCCCTGTTTCTTTCCACTCCCAAGGAATTTTTTTCTAGACTTATAAACATAGAAATTTAGGAGGCAAAAAGTTATTTACATACAACAGAAATCTACCCAATACAGAAACCAATATTAAAACAAGAATATAATCACACGGCGTTGTGGTTATTTTTTTAGCACGTGTTGCCTGTCACTGGACACTCTACCTCAGCTCATTCTCTTTTTGTCAATATCTGGGATCTTCTAACAATTAATAAGACAATTAATGACCTCAAAGTAGGACCTGGTACATAATTTGTGGGGCCCAGTACACAATGAAAATGTGGAGACCCTTGTTCAAAAAATATTCAGAATTTCAAGATGGTAAAGCAGAAGTTTAACAGCATTAAAAGTAAGTGCTGGGCCCTTCTCAGAGTGGTGCCATGTGTGATTTCACAGGTCACACGCCCAAGAAGCCAGCCCTACTTCCATTTCCCAGGCTGACTGTATACATTTTTTCTCTATTCATTCTGCCCGTACAAATGCAAGAGTGAAAACAAGAGCAAACCAGCCTGGATCTTGACTAAAGAACTACTTTAATATGTGTTTGGACCTTTGTATTATTTATAGTTCTAAGGACTTCTTAAAACAATAATGGCTAAAAGAATGTATAATGCACCATTGTTCCCACATACCTACGGTTAAGACAAAGTTACCGAAGAACTCCCAACTGGTCATGAGCATCCAAAGACATTCACATCACAATGGTACATGGAGATGTAGGAATCTCCTAAGTAAAGAAGTCCTGTGCCAGAATATTCAAACAATAAAGCCTCTGCACAATTTTCCACAGTGCTGTACTGAGATTACATGTTTCTTCCAGAAAGGGAAAGCTTTCTTCAAACAAATGTGCTATGCCACATTTCTTTGCCAAACATAATAGCCCACCCACAAAGGAGACCCACAGGGATGAGGTGTAATAATTTTGATAGCTTCTTAAGGAAACTGCTTTTTGATAACGGGAAGGTTTTTCCAGTGTGCTACAGAATGATAATGCCACTTTTTAATCCCTCTGCTGACGAAGATCCCCATGAACTTTCTGAACGTTGCTGGATGGTGAAAAGGAAAAGTTACTTCTTTAGAAAACTGTGATTGAAATAAATGAGAGTGTAAGCACCTGAGTCTGACTCGAATCTAACGGACTGCAGCGTAGCTCAGTGCTAAAGCTGAAACAGGACTCCTACACCCTAATGTTCAGTCTCAACTACCTAGTTTCTCTTAAATAAAATAAGAGCATTTAATTTATTTAAATGGCAGTAGTGTCACTTTGGGAAGAGACTCCCTGAAAATCTACTGCCTCAGGTAGTTTCCTCACCAGGAACCCTGTGGGATGTTTACTTTCCCAAAACACCATAGGGGTAATTTGAGTGAGGTCTGTATCTACGGTTTTTACATAAAACCCCAGTGACTGAGTGAATTCAGTCACACCATTTAAAACATAAATCCAGGTTATTCTCTCAAGCTCTGAATGGAAACTGAAACTGGCTTCTGTCCTAAGCACCAAGTTTTCAATGTGTAACTGCATCTATGATTGACATAGGGTGATGCTGCATTTCAAATGAGCCACAAGAACTATTCAAGATCAATCCATGCTAACAAATCTAGAACATAAAGGACATTTAAGCAAAGGAATTCTGAGATTAATAACAGCACCTATTCTTTCCTAGCATTTTGGCTTTAAAGAAATAAAAATAAAACTTTCACATCCATATCTCATTTGTCCAAACAGCCCTATGAGCATTTGCAAAAGGTCATGTTACCATCTTCATTTTATAGGTGGAAAACCCAAGATAAAGAACAGTTAAGGGATTAGTTAAACAGTAGGACATTGAATCCATTCTTCTGCTTGTCAGATTCTCTGACCACGACATGCAATAAATTCTAATAAACATCAAAACCACAAACCTCACCCTCAATCAGAACTTCCTCTGTTGTCCACTCTTATGAATAGTTTGAAGCGGAGCAGAACCTATGAAAGTTTTGCTTCACTTAACTGCATTTTCTAACCCAAACCAGACCTTCACCTCTCCACTTCCCCAGTCTGCCAGGAGTAGAAGTGGGAAAGGAAAGAATGCGATGCCATTTCAGAAGCATTTGTTATTGCTTTAACAGGGTTGGGACAGAATCATTTTCAGAGCATCCCATATTCTAAGCATTTGTTACCTTCTCCCCACCCTGCCTTCATTTCACAGTTTCTTTCCTCAAGCCAGGATTTCTTAAGGCAAAAAAAATTGTTGCGTCTCTCTCAGCTCCCAACACTGAGCTCAACGCTAGCTAGAGCACAAAAAAAAAATTGCCAATGAGTGAATGAATGAATGAAGGAGTGCCATCAAACTGAAAAGGGCGAGAAAGCTAATGATTGTCTGGCCTGCTAACAGATTTTTGTTTTCTTTTCACTGAAGACACAGCCAAGTTTACCATCACCCTTGATTATTCAAAAGCTGGTTTTCTGTTTGTTGTTTATCCTTGTTTTGTTTTGTCACTATTCATTGGAATAAGCAAGAAAGTATAGACAAAGGAACACAAAAGTAGAACACAAACTGGAATCTAGGTGGAGATCTGTTACAATCTGTTGTAATACTGGGAGAGAAGACTAAACCTACTGAATAAAATGAGGTTTAGAAAACTTGTGCTTTTTAATTCACCCCACAAGTATTAGTGATAACCACATCCAATTCCTGTGGCTAACTTAAGAACCAAGTTATTTCAAAGCTACATGCAGAAATAATCATAAAACCAGTAGAAAGTTGGATATCTCTTTGTCCGCATTCCCGTCCTCTTTATACCATATGCTCACCCAGCCTCTCCTAGAACACTTCCACTAGCAGGTGGACCCAGTCCTCCCAAACACCCTATTCCATTTCAGGGCAGCTCTCTGTGTTAAGAGTTCTGACAAAATGCACCAGAATCTGATTTCCTTCAACTTCTACCCAATTATCATGACTCTAGCCATTGAAGCTATACAGCTCCTTTTCTTAATTTCAGTGATTCCTCATACCACAGGCTCATTCTAGACACTCTTCAAAATGTCAGTGTTACTCTTAAAATTTGTTGCGAAGAGTTGAACAGAACACTCTGACCAGTACAGAGCCCCTTGGTGCTTAACATCACTTGTTTGGGGAATTGTATTTCTACTGATATATTTGGGAAGCAACAAGCTGTGGTATTAAAAGTGTCACCTTTGGAGTTATAGAAAATTAGGTTCAACGTCAATTCCAATGCTGGACCAACCATATGACTCGGGAAATTTAATAAACTCACCAGCCTCGGCTTCAGTGTCTCTAAAATTAAGAATCAGAATTAACTTGAGAGTACCTAATCAGATGCACAATGAATATATGAAAGTCAATAGCTTTCTGAAAAGCAATAATTATTCAGGTAGTGTAATATAAAAATATCACATTCCTAATAGCTACAAAATTTTAAAAAGAGCTCTTAAAACCCAAAAATAATCCTACTTAGGAAATGTGCAGGATTTGTATGAAGAAACTTTTATACTTTGATACCCACTAAGGAAATGTATAGGATTTATTTAATGAAACTTTACTAAGCAATATAATATATGGGTCTGGAAAAGCACACCATTCCATAACAAGAAGTCTGAATACAAAAAAAGCTGCCATATACTTCCAAATGTATAAGTTTAGTGCAATTCCAATCAAAATCTCTAAGGAGGCATTTTAGTCACCACTGGTGGCAGCATGGAATTGATAAAATAGTACAGCTTGGCAAGTGGTAAAAGAAAACTCAAAAACTTTTTTCCTTTGACCCAGAATTTCATTAACAAGGAACTTATACTAAAGAAGCATAAGAGATGCACACGAAGATGGATTCCTAAGATGTTCATAATACAACAAAGCCATTTCTTATAATACAAAAGTGGAAGCAAACTGTGTCCAAAAATAGGGATGAGCTGAATATATATATTGCATATGTATATATATATATGTATACATATATATACATATATACATATGAAATAATATGCAGCCATTAAAATTAATTTAGAAGACTATTTAGTGACATGGTATATCATCATGTTCATGATATTTTAAAAGAAATGTCAGATTACCAAACACGTAAAAAGCAATTCCAATTTTACATAAACTGCAATACATCATGCAGATACAAATCATTTATAAAAATATTGATCTCTGATTATCTCTGGATAATGATAATTACTCTTAGGAGGAACTTGTTAAATTCCATCAGGGTGTGCAGTTTTTGTTTATTTGGTTGGTTGGTTGATTGGTTTTTTTGAATTAGTGGGACTGAGGAGAGATAAGGAACTGATTGGGTTTTCGATTGTGTTTCTATTGGAATTTAACAAAATGATCCAAAGTCCAACAGGAAAAATAAACTACTGCTACTAATCAAAACATTTTAGATAAGAGCGATAAAGGAAAACTTGCCCACTCCAGCATTAATTTACCTCATTGGCACATAATCTAAACTCTGTAGTATTAGTACTGAAGTCAATAATTAAAGAAACTATACAGGTATACTATACCAGGAGCCAGCCCTTAATGTACTTAAAGAATTAGCAAATGTTGAAAGTTAGTAAATGACCAAGTTAGTAAATGAAAGGAAAAGTAAATCAATAGGAAAAAATTCTTCGATAAACTTCAGATTAGTTAAAAATTTGGAAAAAATATTAGATCCTCAGCATTTACCGTAACTCAAGAAATCTTCAACTAAAGAGGTTTTTTTTAATCTTTAGAAAATACTGTATAATTACCCTATCTCATATGAAAAATGTATTAAAAGCATCAAAGCAATGGAAAAAAAATAAACTTTCAGTGCTTCTAAAAACACCATAAATAAAATTTAAAAGCAAATAAGAAAAATTTATTTACAGCTAATATGGCAAACAAAAGATTACTATCCCTAATTGAAAGAGCTCTTACAAATCACTAAGTAAATAATTAATAAGCTTTACAGAAAAATGAGTAGACATCACAAACAGGTGATTTAAAAAAATAATTAATATAAATAGCTAAAAAAATGATGAATAATTTGACCACACTAATCTCAGAAATCTCATTAAGACATCAAAATGAGATACTAGTTTGCTCTATCAAATTGCTAAAAGATCTTTAACTTGTAATCTTCATAATTAGTAAGGACGAGACGATGGACACTGTTTGTGGAAACATGCTACAACTGCTTTTCGCTGAGGTCTTTTTAGCGATCTGTAGCAAGAATCTTTAAAACCTTCCTACCCCTTGACTAGGTGACTAAGATCTAGGGACCCATCCTGAGGAAATAATCAGGGAAAAGTGGTCAAAAATTTATGTACGAGAAACTTCATCACACAACTCCTTATAATAGCAAAAGCTTTAAAACAACCTAAAAGGCAGAAAAAGGGAGACTGATTAAGCAAATTACAATATTCTGAATAAAATTTAATATTTTTACTAATAAAATTGAATTATATGAGAAATGTTCATGACACAATATTAAATGTAAAAGGTAGAACACAAAACTCTGTGTATAGGCCTTTTTGTGTGGTTTGCCCATGTGTGTTTGTGTAAGCGTGCATATATGTGGCTTGGATGTATTAAAAAAAGATTAAAAGAAAATGTTGACAGTAGTTATTTCTTAAGACGTGAGTGTACAGGGGATTTTTATATTCTTCTTTAAAGTTGTCTGGATTTTTCACGTTTTACAATTAACATATTATAAAGTTTCATTTATTAATAATGAAATTAATCACTAATTTGAGTCCATCGTTCCTAACAGATAAAATGTTCTGAAATCTTGATTTGGTCATTTTTTATTTCAATCACTAAAGTTACCTGGCTAATCATTAAAGTTACCTGGAGCAGTTTTTAACAATAAATCTTCCAGCCCACCCCCACTTCACCTTTGAAATTCTGATTCAGAAAGTTACCTCCATATCTTTATGTTTGTTTTTTTCTTGGATTTAGTTTTAGTTTTTTTTATCTTCTTACAGGGCATTGGTTTAAAAGGATTTTGGTTTAAAAATCACTTTCAAATAAATATTCCTATCTATTCACATTTACACCAATTACCAAAAGAATAAAATAAACTTTGTCAAGTCATGGTGAAGCCAAGATTGACCGAATTCCCGTGATCTAGATGTCACCATTCCTCTTCTTCTTCACCTACTGAATGGGGATTAAAGTAGTCCCTACTTTATAGAAATTTGGGGAAGATTAAATAAATTGATACATTTAAGTAGTTCCTGACACATAAAAATTTCCCAATAAATATTAGCTATTGTTATGACCATCATAATCTTCATCTGCAGATCTTAAAAGATTAAGCAAAAGAAATAAAATCAATTTTAAATGCTTTGTCTTTAATAATTGAATACTATCTCTCAGACTTTTTTATGTCTAAATACAACACTGTTTAGGGGCTGGCCTGGTGGCATGGTGGTTAAGTTCATGTGCTTTGCTTCAGCTTCCTGAGGTTCGCAGGTTCAGATCCCAGGCTCGGACATACACACCGCTCATCAAGCCATGTTGTGATGACATTCCACATACAAAGTAGAGGAAGACTGGCACATATGTTAGCTCAGGGACAGTCTTCCTCACCAAAAAAAAAAAAAAAAAGTTTAATAATTCATTCTACAACTTTGCCAGGGATTAACCAATAAATTCACCAATTTTAAATATTCACAATTCACCTTTTTCCCTCTTCGAAAACTTGGGGCATTTGCCACTTTTGGTCTTCGGATAACTCTTCATTTCACCCAACATTCCAAGATTACTTGACAATATATTTCTATCGTGTATTTAAATTTTTCCACTCCCTGAAATGAAACCTATCAGAGTCTGAGCTGCTCTGTCTTTGGTGCTCTATTTCCCCCTGGACTTTAATTTCCCTTTAAGCATATTTATTCTACCATTTCCAGGATCAAGATTATTCTCCTTAATCAAAAATACGAAGGCAAAATAGGAATGGCATAGTCCTAGTTTCTCTCCATCATGTCAATAGTACACTATGTATCTCAGCAGTAGTCTGAGTATCACCTTTAGCTTTTTGCTGTCAACGTAACTTAAATATATATGTTTATTGAGACACATGCTTTTTGTGCCCTCGGTGTTTTTCACACGCTTCACGTCTTCACGTCACCCTGGAGTTTTACCTTATTTACACTTTACGAATGGGTACCACTTGCTTATCTTCATTCTCAGTTTCACGAGCTCATTGGGGAGCTCCCCGTGACGTTAAACTATTTGGATCAGTTTTGTTTATAGCAGTTCTCTTTCCTCCTTACCTGACACCATTTGTAATTGTGTAGCCATGTTTCCACTTGTAAACTGCCCATACTGCATGACCTATCTTCCCTCTTGAAAAGTTTGCCCCCTTTTTCCAGAATCTTTTTTTTAAGAACTGTTTTTCAAGAATGTTTAAAATCTGCCTTCATTGAAACCTGGTAAACCTCTAACTACGCTCAGGAGTCTTTTCTAGGAATCCCGGTTTAGCACATCCTTCTCTTTCAAGGTTACCATTATTTGCACATCACCAGGAATTTCTGCGTTGTTGGTATTATTTAAATTCAAATAAGCAGCTTCTATTATTGTTCTTTTGAGACTTTAAACAATGAAAATGTCAACAAAGCTCGTCATGAAGTTATAAGATACTCGACTTCTGACAGAATGAGTCTGAAACCTTTTGACTAATTAAATTGGCCCAGTTCACCAAGTTCTATTACAAATATCTGATTGACCCCAAAATAAACTTCCATATAGATTCTCTTCCTTCTATACCCCTTGAATGTGGGTGCTTCATGAAAGATTTGTCCTTAGCTCTCTTTTTCTTTTCATAACAAAGTCTCCTGTCGTGCTCTGATGTAGTCTCCTGGCCTCAGCTCTCCCTTCCAAAATGCCACATCTTTATTTCTAGCTCTGCCTCCTCTTCCGGTCTCTCTCCGTCCAACATTTCAACTGCCCACCAGATAACTCCACCTGGTTGTCCCAAAAGACACCTCAAACTTGATGTGAATCCCACATCTTCCTTCCCAAACTCTTTCTTCCCTCTCCTGAATTTCCAATTTCTATTAGTGATTCTGCTCTCCTGTCAGTTTCCTAGGCATAACAGCCTGTACTCCCATTTGACCTCTTCCTCTCCTGCATCCAAATGTCATCCGTTGCCGAGTCCTGCCAGTTTCAACTCCTTGATATCTCTGACATCCACAGCCTCAGCTACCTCTTGTTCGAGCTCTCATGGCCTTATGTACGAACTGTAGCCTAACTGACTACCCCTTCGAGTTCTTCTCCTTCAATATCTACTGACAATGAAGTTAGATTAAACTTCTAAAAACATGGTTTTAACTCTATCATTTCTATCCCTCTGAAAACCTTTCATTGCTGCCTATTTCAATACATAATTCCAAACATCTTGTACTACCATTCAATCTTCCCTATTGAGGATTTCTCCTCATCCTGTTATTCTTATTTTATTTCCCACTATTCCCTGTATGGCAACTTAGATTCCAGATTTGCTCTTCCAAATAGTGTCCCAATGTTCTCCTTCCAGGTCTTTGCTCACACTGAGCCCTTGACTTGGCCTTTCTCCCCACATCCCAGCTCCCCAGCAAGTGCCCGACATACTCTACTCAGATGCTGCTTCAAAGCCTCTCCCAACCACATCAGCTAGAAGCAGCCCGTCCCCGTCTCCCTTCAACTCCCCTTGTACCTTACTTATACCTTAGTAATGGCATTTCTCACTTTATTTCTTAGACTATAGTTACTTGTACAAGTGATTTTCTTTCTTTACGAGAATGTAAGTTCCTTGGTAAAGGTATCTACTTCTGAATAATTTTTAAACGTTGCACAACTTCTAACGTCACCTTGAACGTAGCATTTGTACATCAGTACCTAAGTATTGGATAAATTCATCATTAAATAACTCAGGATAAATCCTCCCTTCTTCACAGATTCAGACATTTTAGAATATTAGTTAACTGTTAACCAATAATATCTCTAAACTATGCACACTCCTAAGTATCGTGTTTACTTTTATTAGGTATGTAATTGCGGTAATAACATTGAATCATGATGGTTACAATAGCTTTATAGCTGCACAAAGTAAATAAATTAATTTTCAAAATAATTATGAGGCAGCCTTTTACAGAATTGGAATTTCTGGATGTCAACTGCTAAAATATTCTAAGTTAAACAGCTAAACGTCTAGGCAATTATTCATTGAACAAAATCTTCATTGGTTGAACACTGAAAAAGTAAACAGCAACTTAAGTTATTCATAATGGTTAACATTAATAACTCTCTGATGTTCCAGGTTACAACAGGTGTCTATAGAGATGCTCAAACTTCTAGGGAAATTTTGGGAAGCAGATGGCTTTCATGTCTATTTGTTCCATATAATTCAGGAAGGAATTATCTGGCTATGATAACTTTTGGTACACTAGCAATAGAGCCATATATACAACCTAAGGTTGACTTGTAGTTTATTCCACCATAATAAAACTAAATTATTGCCATATTATTTTTCAGTAATGCTTATAGATCCCTATGAAATTCGGCAAAAGGATAATAACTTGCTGTTGATGGATATCTTGTGAGGAAAAAGTGCTCCTATCATAAAATAGGATCAAGCCCGTAACATTATAAAATTACCTTCTTAACTACCTACACTGATATGAGAGAGGCATCACATTACCGCTGAGAGACAAAACATTGGTACAGTATTCCTTAGCAACCCTTCTATAAGCCTCGTGTTGCCAAAACACTTCAGATGCCCTGTGGGTAGAGACCCACAGCTTTCATTACCTTATTACTAACCCCAAGGTGAAACCAGCCCAAACTGACTATCCACGGAGTGGGGAAGCATTGCTGGGTTCAGCAGTCACTGTCACACACACATAACGTGCTCTTCCCTCTGGGTTATCCGTGGAGAGAGGTGGATGGCTACACACCAGCATGCAGTGAACTAAAAATGTGCTCCCTTCCCATGAGAGGTCCCACTCATGTTGCTGGCTATGCTGGTGCTGCCTCCAGGCCACAGGGCTTCATAATGGAGAGGACAATGAGGGAAGTGGTGAGAAGCTGGACTCATTTTCCACTCAGGGAAATGGTGTAGTGAAGTGGCTAAGAGTGTGGAGACTGAACTCAAATTCCCTGGGTTCAAATCCTGGTTCTGCCACTTATTAGTTGTGAGAGCTTAGATTAGTTAATCTCCCTAAGCTTGCATTTCCTTTTCTGTAATATAAAAACTATTACAATATCTCTTTGTTATTATGACTGTTAAGTGAAATAGTGCCTGTAAAATGCTTATCAAAATGTTGGGCACAAGACACTTAAAATATTACTAATATTTGCTCAACGACAGCCTCTAGAAATAGCGGAGAATTGACTCCCAGATTTTCAGAGTCTTTGTTCCTAATGACCAGATTTCATCCACAGAAATGTTTCTGAAGATCCACGCTTTTGCCTGGCTGCTTTTTTCAAAAGGCTGCTTATGAAATTTAAGAAGTAGTGCTGATGAAGTCATATAATCTTCTTACACACAGAGAAGCACGACATAAAGTTGGAGCATAACGTGTTGTTTTCTTCAGCAAATGTACCTGAACTTACACATCATAAAAGAGTTTTTATCTTCAAAGGAGTCACAGCAGGAAGCCGTGTACTTACTTCAGTAATCCTGCCAAGTGTTTCTGGAACTCTCCCTTCTAAATTACCTTCTGAGCCTGCTTCACATTCTTTTAGATGTCTTCATTGGCAACAAATTTTTATCCTTTGGGAGTCTTCAATTTTGAAGGCAGATCTAAAAATAATTCTTACAAATAAGGTGGAAGATAATGTCACCTCTGGTCAAAAATAAGGAAATAAGGATCTTTTTGCATCGCTTGTAAAACGTCTCGAGCAATTCCAGAGAAAGAATCTCAAAAACATTTCAGGCCAATGGAAGCATTATCAGAATCTGTATGTTGCTTTCTGTGAAATTAACAGGTTATGTGTTTATTTACTTGATTTTCTTTAACAAATACTTATAAAGCACTATGTGCAAGCACTATTCTAGGAACTTTTACATATATTAGCTCATTTAATGCTCATATCTGATGGGGTAGATACTCTGATTATCCTCATTTTACAGATGAGGTCCTTGAGGCACAGAGAAGTTAAGGATTTTGTCCAAGGACACAGAGCTAGTAAATGGCAGAACCAGAAGTCAAACCCAGGCTGCCTATTGAAGTACATATGCTGTATTTTCTAAAAAGTACAACCTCTGTGTATTAATAGTTATGCTTTCTGGGTTTTCTAAGGTAATGCAATTTAAACTTCATGAAGATACTACAAAACTCCATGAATTTTTTTTTAACCTCAGCTAAAGGCCCTCTTAGTGTTAACGTGTATTATCTGATCCCTTTGCCCTGTCTTCCCATAGCAAGGTTCACAGGGGGAAACAGTCTCACTTTCTAGCTTCCTCGCTTTCTAACGTTCCATAGGCTGTCCTGTTTTCCTGCATTAGCAGACATTTTATCCAGCAGTTTCTTCAGCCCTGTGCCAGGAACAGCCTCTCTTCTCACAATGTTGCCTCATGCCTATTTCAAAACTCCCTCCTTAAAATTCACTTTTTACATTGCATCACTCAGTAGCTCGATCTCGCTAGACTAATGGGGAAGATAGAAAGGGGAGAGCGGAAGGAAAAACATTAAAATATTTTTAAGTCCTCTTTGAAAGAGAACCTTGTATCGTTTTCCATCAGCAAAATGCTTTGAATATCTCACTTTGCTCTCCTTTGCTTTGAAATATGAGTTTCCAAAGCATCTTCATACCAACGCCAAGGGCATACTGCTGGCCGGTTATTTGATAACAACCCCAAGGAAACATATTTAAGCAAAATGAAAAAATAGATTATTCTAGAACTTTTTTATTTCAGGATAAAAGAAAAGTACAGGAAGAAATCTCACAGAAGCGTCTGAAAATAGAGGAAGAAAAACTAAAACATCAGCATTTGAAGGTAACGTATGACTTTCATTTCAATGATTTTGTATTCAGATATTCTAATGGCACTCAAATTCGATAGTGAAGAAGCTTTAGGAGGGAAAAAATTCCATCATAGCGTTACTAACACCCTAATAACCATAGAGGAGGCCAAGAAGCTAGTAATATTTGCATATGAGATTAATGCCTTCTGGCAAACACGTGGAAAGTTGAAAACATGGTTTTATTGCTTTTACCCTTTATTACTGAATTTCCTCATTTTCTTGGGTAACATTGAGAATTCAGCCTTGATAATTTGGCCCTGAACACAGTATTGCTTAACATCCCTAGGGAGCAGATCCAGCTAGGAAGTCTCTTTTGAAATTGATGAAAGACCAGCCTTTCCCTTGGGGGGTGCAGAACAGACGCTGTCTGGCCTGGTCAAGGATGTTCATATTTAAAAGCTCGGGGCAATGGATCCAATGTTGTTTGAGTATGGCTCGGGTTTTTGTTTTATTTTGTTTTGACAGAAAATGAGATCATAACCAAAAATAAACCTCCATTTTCAAAATCAGACTTTACATCTTTCGTGGGTGCGGTCATTTTGTAATTAAAGCACATTGAGTTTCAACATTTTATTCTGTAGCTTAGTCACAGGATGCAACCAAATGACAAACAGGAGCTCCTTGTGAACAGGCCCAAGCAGGAAACTACTTACCTGGCAGGGCTGCTATCAATAGATGTAATGAATCCCTCAGGGAAACAATTGTGGGGTCTACAAACTTAAGTTAAACTTGCCAAATTCAGCTAAATCCATCTTTTTGATGAATCAAGTATCCACCTCCGAAGAGAAACATAATTTAAGATTTCAATCAACCTCAGTTCTCTGGTTTTGTTTGTTTCTTTGCTCCTATACAAATTGACATTTCTGATGTTTGATGGATCATTTCAAAGCATAGCCAGCCTGCTACCCCTACAATATGTCACACTGAATTTACGTGAGTAGTAGACATAGCCAAGAGATGCAATGTGTCCTCCCAGAAAATGAATGAAATAAAAACAAATTTTAGCAAGTTGTTTCAGTGCAACTCAAATGAAGTCAAAAGTCAAATCTACAACAATTTTTGAGATAGGCCATTACTAGCTCCAAAATCAGTGCTTGTGTGCCCTCTCTCTCTGTCAATCTCTCTCTTTCTCACATACACACACACAATTTACACACAGTTTGGGTCTCCCAGTGAACTAACTACTGCTTCTGAGTAAACTGATAGCTCTCTAGCATTCAGCAATTACTATCCTTGTAGAATGAGTAGCCAAACAATAATAGAACTCACAGCAGAAGAAAAGATTTTAATATCCCCTCAGGTTTTAATATTCCTCATTCTAGGATCTAAGTTTCACATAGGAAAACTCTGACACACTGAAAGGTCCACTTCTAAGGTGGCACCTCATTTGAGTACTTGCCAAAAATAGTCCAAAAAGCAATAGTGTGTGATAATCCCTATAGGTTTGCTTTCTAGAACCCAGGAGACCTCTTCTAATCTAATCCAATCAAAACATTTATCATGCTTTGGACTGCTGTACACACTTGTGCGGATTGTGCACTGCACAAAGATACCTGAGAGAGAGGTGCTGAAATCCTGCCCCCACTCCCTTGGAACCGTGCAGCCTGGCACAGAGCTGCTTTGCTTGGAGGATGAAGTTTCTTTTTCTCTGGCACAAAGGTGCGGTCTGCCTTCCCCAGCTGTGCACTGACCCAAAGGGCTGGGAGTAGGGACTAATTTGCATATTAATACCATAGAAACTAGCAGCGGCCCTGCAGGGCTGTAGACCTACCTGCAACCTAGTGGGAAATTCAAGATTCAATAAATAACTATGACAAGTCAAGTGATGATCTTTTTAATATTTAAATATGAGCGTAAGCAGTTCTTTAATCTGGGGTGGTCAAAAAAGTTTCTATTAAAGGTGTGGGATTTAAACTGAGTCTTAACCGATAAGTAGAATTTATATAGGTGTCCATAGGGCCTTTCAGTCAATAAACATTTATTAAGCACCTATTATGTGCAAGGTACTAAGCTGGATACTAAGAAAATACAATAAAATTTGGTCTGTGATGTTAAAATGGTAACTGACATATAAATTTAAGACATTTATACTGTGATGCACACTGTATACGAGGCTTAAGTTGCAAAGAGAACAGAAGAAAGAGTGGCAGTTTCAGTAAAGTACATTCTTTCAAGCTTTGCAGAAAACGGTTGGCTATAATGAACAGCAACGAGGCATCATTGCAAAACAGGGTTCAAAAATGTGTAGAAGTATTTTAAAAGTCGATTCCAAAATACATTCACCAAGTCAAGAAAGCTCCGTCGGCCTCTACAGATCCCAGTCTTTCTTTTATTTCTTCTTCATTCCTTTGTCCCCATCCCAGTGACTCTCCTCACCACTTTTCTGATTGAAACTATTTCATGACACTTCAACCACCCACTTTTAAACAACACAAATGTAAACATTTATAAAGTTCGCCTCCTGTATCAGTAGCGTACATTTCAAAATAGTTGCAGTAACTCACTCTGATATTCTTTAGCTCCGGAACCTGACAATGGGTGATGTGCTGGAAAGCTGGTTTTGCTGGGACCTCATTAGTGTTCTAACATTCAAACACTTCTGATATTTGTGTACTTGGATCTTCTCGCCTAGTATCATGATCACAGTCTGATGCCACCAAGAAACACAAAACACACTACATCTAGAAAACTCTTCTTCTCTGGAAGTCCATTTAACTCATGGTATGAAAAACTAATTTATTCCTAAAGTCTTCTCTAACTGCCGCGTAGAACGCAGAAGTGCTTCAAGGTAACCTTTCCCTAAAAAGTGGCCAAAAGATCTATTACCCACATGTCATTTATATTTTCATTTAGCTAATATGGCTTTTGATTCTGAATGTCACTGTTTTGAAATAGATTTTATCATATTCATTAGACTCCTAAACTAAAGCACCAGTCTAAACTGTGGCATAAAAGCAAAATAAGTGTGTTGATTATTACAATATATAATGGTACCATATCATTTTGATGGCACATCTAAATTCTATATTTTATATTTAGATGTGAAGAGTTCTCTGCCAGAGGCAAAGGACAATTTGTGAATTATGGAGAAAGTTTTATAGGGCTAAAATTAAAATCATTCTGGGGGCTGGCTCTGTGGCCGAGTGGTTAAGGTTGTGCGCTCCGCTGCGGCAGCCCAGGGTTCAGATCCTGGGCGCGGACATGGCACCACTCGTCAGGCCACGTTGAGGCAGCGTCCCACATCCCACAACTAGAAGGACCTGCAACTAAGATATACAACTGTGTACAGGGCGGGGTTTGGGAAGATAAAGCAGGAAAAAAAAAAAAAAAGATTGGCAACAGTTGTTAGCCCAGGTGCCAATCCTTAAAAAAAAAAAAAAGAAATTATTCTTATTCCTAACCAGACTAAGAACTGAGAATGTAGCCCCAAGTTAATGTATCACAGCACTTTCTCTGCCCTCCACCACTCAGCATCATAAGACCAGCCAACCTGAGTGTTTCTTATAGTGATATGTATATAAATGACTGAAATAATCTTTTCTGTTCTATTAAAGTTGACAAAAATTCATCTCACCAATATTTAGACAGATCAGTGAATTTTGTGCATTATATTATTGGAATTATTAAGTAGGGAGCTGAACTTAAGGGATATCTGGAACCAGAGGGGTTCTCAGAAGAAAGGAGGGGTACTGAGTAGGTAAAACAATAAATGTCGACCACGCAGCCTAAGACTAACACTGAATTAGTTTAAGATACAGCCACAATCTCTTGTTTTGCCCACCATTCCAATTAATCCCACAAAAGATGTTTTTTGAAGCAGTCAGTGTATACTGTCACTGGGATGAATATCAAAATGGCTTCAGGGAACTTTTTACTTTGTTAGGGTCACAAGATATAAACCCATCTACCAAACACATAATAGTAAAGCATCACATGATAAGGTCCCTATAAGACTGCTATAAACATACAGCAAACATATAGTGCATGTGAACATACAGTGCTGTGTGACTCTGAAGGAGAGTTCTCTGAAGGTGAGGACCCAGCTGTTGGAGGTGCAAGGGGAGGACAGAGATCTTCATAGAGAAGGAGGGACCGGAACTAGACCTTGAAGGATAACTAGGAATTAGATACATAAAAACTGGCTTTGGAAGGAAATCAAGAAGTATGCAAAGAAGGAAAATACCAGATTTATTCAAGAAAGGCAGTGAGAGAAAATAATTTCTCCTTAATAAGTCCATTATGGAAATTCATAAGATTTGAAAGCAGTCAGAGATTTTGGAAACTGTTGACTAAGAACATCTTTGTGTTTCCTGATATCAGAAAAAGGCCTTGAGAGAGAAATGGCTTCTAGATGGAATCAGCAGTGGAAAAGAACAGGAAGAGATGAAGAAGCAAAATCAACAAGACCAGCACCAGATCCAGGTTCTAGAACAGAGTATCCTCAGGTACGGCCCTCACTGAGATATTCCAAACTACTTTTATTTTTATTTTGTCACATGCTGCATGTATAAGGGCTATTCTCGTTTGTAAGGAAACAATCAGATCTTCCATTTGGATTTCTAATAAAGACTAAGGAACCACATCAGAAGGCAACAAGAGAAATTTTAATGTAAATTTACAACTAAATGTAAAATAAACACAAGACGTATTCTTAAAATACATATTGGTAACTTACCACAGCTCTCTAAGCTGATTTCCTCACCTAAGGGATGATAGTAAAAATATCTATCTTTTACAGTTGTTGAGCAGATTAAAAATATGTGTGCTAAGCTATTAGCATCTACCTGGCACATGGCAGATGATCAAGAAACAGTCCTTCTTCACAGCCCTAGCTCCCACTCTCACCTTAGGACAAGTGACAGGTCCATGGGTGTGTTTAGACTGCCCCTCCATCACATCTTTCCCAGGCCCACCCCAATCACAACTATGGTATTTGGAAAAGAAGGCACTATGGGAAGACTTCACTAACATTTTCTCCCTGTTACTTCCCTGATTATTTGGTCACAGGTGTTGACCTCACTTCTCCATGTCCTTCCCTGCCCATCATACAGGATCGGGACAGAGGCAGCAACTTCTGATATAAGTGTTTAAATTGCCTTGGCTTAAAATGAGATGATGAACATATAAAATTGGAAAGCTCAAATATAAGATGAGATTATTAGTATTATTACAAAATATAGATAGTGTGGAAGAAAGAGATATGGGAAATGTCAGAATCATTTCCTAACCTAATATGGAAAAAAGATGGAATTTCTTGTGGTATAACAACAATAATTCGAAGCCTATGGAACTTTGAAATATAGGTAAGTTTTAAAACTTCACTCACTTTGAATTTGTTTTCTTTAGTGAGGACTATAGGAAAAATCTGGAAGATAAAAATACCAAGTAGCTGTCCTATGACCACATTTTGTCCACATTCAGCACACTATGCAAACAGATCGCCTTAGGTCTAAAGTTGACGACATGGAAAAAAGCTTCCTTTTTTCAACTGATTTCCATTTTACTTGCATAATTTAATATGCTTATATATTTAATAGCTAAAATCATTGACTACTCATTCTTATTTAGATGTATTTTGAATTAACAATTCTTAAAAAGTTATATTTTATAATTGAAATGTTTACATTTATAAACCCTCAGTTGTTTGCCCAAAGAGTGGTAGATAACAAATACTTAAAAATGACTCAATGAGTCAACTCTACCGTTTGGAAAACTTGATTCTTCATAAGGCGTCCCTTAGCAAGAGCTTCTTACCAAAGTCTGGCTTAGCTGATGATTGCTTTCCTCATTCCTCAACACAGAATGCTTATCTCTGAAGGGGTCCTGAATTGAATCCCTGTACACCCTTCGCTCAGCACAGACACCTCCTTGCTTTCCTCAGAGCCCCCTCTTCAGAGTCTTTCCACGTACTGAACACCAACAACTTTCTCTGCACCAGATGATAATTGAAGTGGCTACATATACTCAAACTCTATTAACAAGGTTGGACAGCATCCTGAGTAATCCCAGAGAATTTATTAGGATTCTACTGATTGCTTTCTGACCTTGCCTGAATGCTCTGAGAAGCACATACGCTTCTCATAGTATTGATAGTGGCTCACCTAGTTAGAGCCCCTATCTGACCAAAAAAATAAAAGAAGGAGGAGGAGAAAAACATATTTACTGAGCCATATTAGAAGCCAGGCACTTTCCATGTATCATCCCATTTAATCTTGATAACCCCGTTGAGACAGGTGTCATTCTCTTCACGTTTTGCAGAGAGATTAAAGAATTCACACAATTAGGAAGTGGCAGATCAGAGACTAACTCATTTGACTACCCCGTGCTGTCTATAAAATCACGGCACACAGTAACCTCTCCGGGCTGAAGAGGTTTTGTCTCTTACAGAAAGCATGTCTTTGAAGCACATTCTGTCCCTTGGTTCTTTCTCCAAACAGCTCCTACCACACTCGGGATCTTCCCCCATTGTCCCTCTAATACTTTTGAGAAATTACCAATAGCATGTCTGTTCATTACCCAATTTCTGGCATCCCACTACAACTCTATTTTAGATCTTCAGGATGTCATTAATCCATCATTGTTCCTTTATTAACACCAAATGATTTTAATCTCCAAATATAAATAATCACAGTAATGGTTCATTTTGAAATTGGCTTGTGCAATTTACAAAGCACTTGCACTTACATTAAATCCTTTAATGCAGCAATCCTAGAAAGAAAGCGTCAATACTTCCATTTCATTGATGAAAAATGAGGCTCAGAGAGGATAAGGGACTTAATTAAGGTTACGGAGCCTGCAGAGGTAAAGCTGGGCCTTAAAGCAAGCCAGGTTCAGTGCTGTCCTGCAGTAAAATCAAAAGAGAGCTATAAGTGTCAATGTTCTGGAAACAGGCAAACACCTAACACCTAATAGCAAGCTGCTTTATTTAAGGAATGGTCTTAAAAAGATGTATTTGCAAAGAGTTAGTAAAGAATTTCCATCATTGTGACCCATAAAGGCATATTTATCTCATTAAAAATGTGCAGAGAAGAGAATGTTCTGGAGAAACAAACGGAGACAAAAAAATATCCTTGCCTTGTCTGTATTAAAGCAGCCTCTGCTACTGCCCAGTGTTAGAGAAATCACGTTGCCAAAGCAGCTTTACCTGATAACTGAACATTTTCTTCAGATATTTCTGAAGCTGCTAAATAATCAGGTGCATGTTTTTAAATTCAGTCTTTCTCCTAAACAACTATCCACAGTGCTTAAGAAGCTCTTCTTACCAGCTAAATACAGTACATTTTCCTGTTAGCTATGAATGGCCACTGAGCCAACTGGTGAAGTTGAACTAGGCAGAGCCATCCTCCTCTAAGCAGGGAAAGTATCCCAAATCCCGAATGTGATTCATCACTTGACTTAGGCGCCTGCTCAAGGGTGACATTTGCCATCTGCCAGGCCTCTCAGCTAGAGGATAAGATTTTAATAGGAGCATCAAAATAGAAACGTTGCTATTACCTTGGAGTCTGTAGCAGGGTCAGGCTTTGCCCATGAAGTTTTCATTCCTGTTACTTCCACGGTTTTTGTGAGATGCACTGAAAGGGCACGGCCTTTGGTCTTCAGATCCTTGTTCTGCTGACCGTAGTGCATAAGGCTGGCCATATTCTTTCATCTCTTCGGGCCTCAGTTTCCCTGTGTGTAACAGTGAGACAATCATAGCCACTTTGCAGGACTACTGTGAGTGAAGCAGCTCTCAGAGTGCCTGGCACGTGGTAGGTGTTCAAAAAAATATAAGATACCATTCCTTACTAGAAGTCACAAATAATTAAAAGAAGGACACTGCCTGGAGCTTTATCTGGGAATTTTTATCTTCTGGCCAAGATCTCTCATTTCTTTATGCCAGCACAAAGAATCTTTTCTTGGAATAAACTGAGATGACCATCCAACTGGGATTCTTTCCATTTGGAAATAATTGTTGCGTTTTCTTTATGGCTTCAGGACTAAAATGCTGATAATAGGGGTTAATTTCCACAGAGCTTTTGTTATGGACCAGGCGCTGTGCTAAGCACTTCATATATATTATTTCACTAAATTCTCACAACCACCTTATGAGGTTGATAACATTTAACAGGTGAAAAAACTGACATTTATAGAGGCTAACTTGCCCCAAGTCATACAGCTAAAAACTTTAGAGCCAGGATTTAAAATCTAATTAAAAGTCCTAATCGTAAAAGTGAAATTGTGCCTCGGATCCTGCAGAAAAATTTTACAAAAATTATATCTTGTAACTGCTACTCTTTTACAGCATTTTTTACTTCCAATCCGTGCTGTGATTTCACTCTGATGTGCATCATTTTATGTAGACATTCATGTGGCCCTTTGCCATATTAAGAACACTCAGAGGTTCCCTGACTCACACATAACCTTTAAGTAAAGTATGTCTATTTATTCATCTTCTCATCTTTTGTTTTTCAAAGAGAGGCCACATTTCAGAAAATAAGTGGATTTCCATGGTTTTTGTCTCTGAGTCACATTCTTAGCTTTGGAACAGTATTAGTGAATATTTTGCCTGGTGCCCTGATTAATACCTCACGAGGAAATGTTCCCAGGAGGAAAACTATATTGAACATCTCTTTCTGAATCACTGTGCTTAAATAGAGTTTCAATTTGCCTCTCAAATGAGCCCTGCTCTTACTGTGACCACTGAACCGTTCGCTTCCTGACTGTAGGCACAGGTGCAAATTCAGCACCAACTTCTCAGTCCAAACATCCATGTGCACAAATTGATAGGGTGGCTTAGAAATCCTATCCTGTCACTCCTGTTTCTTTCCTCCATCCGATAGCCTACGCCCAAAACGACACCTCAAGCACCCCAAGAAGTGTCCAAAGGAGTTAAGACATTCGCATCCTAGGTTCCTCTTTCGTATCCAGCTGCCCTGCCATGCTCCATGACTCCCTCTGCCAAGTTGCCTTGCATCAAGCTCCCCTCCAGACACTCGCTGCTTCTTGAACTGTGTCCAAAGACCTCTGACTTTAATTGGAGCACACAGGGCGCCTGACAGCAATGTCATAAGCATAAGATGCAAAAGGTCAACTGTCAAGGCGAATGATGCAAATACACTGCATTCCCTTTGAGAGGGATTATCTACTTATGATTAAATGTTCTTTAATAAGGATTTTTTTACTATTCTGAAGTACCCTCTGACCCTCTGCCTGCCTTTAATGCACTTTCACTTGTCTCCAGATAGTTAGAAACTGCCTTCCACATATGATACCAATGGGAAGGTGCATGTGAAGCCTTGGGATTTGTAGGTTGTTGTATGTCATGAGAAAAGCTGAAGAACGGGCCATTACAGCAACTATTAGCCATCCTACCTAACTTATGGGAAATTATTCCACAAATGGTAATGGGCTACTAGAAAATGCATTCGGCTCAACATCATATAAAGCAATAATCTACTCGGTGAACTCAAAAGGTAGCAGGCAAGATTGAGTTTCAAAAAAGAACCCAAGCATTGATGTATAAATACAAAGGTTAAATGATTTTGTTGCTAGTTATGGTTTATCAAAGTTAAGCTCGTTATGGTTTCTATCCAAGTTTAACCCCTACCTAATGCTTTTATCTACCTACACAGGCCAACTGTACCTTAATGAAACTAATGCCTCATCAAACACAACAAGGCATGCTGCATGAAAAATATCACATTCTACATGTTTCTGCCTTCCTGCTCCACCCAAGCAGCCATATCTAACATCACATTGCAGGGAGGCTGACAAGCTGCTCTTTTGGGACAACATAAGAGAGAAGAGAAAAGAAAAAAGGAGGGGAAAAAAACACCATTTGTTTCTTCTTCTTAAATTTGCTGTTGCCTAGAAACACTCAAGAAATTATTCTGAGGCAATTATATGAGTCAAAATCATTCCAAGCATGTTTTTCACTCTCCATATTTGACTAATTGCTTTACCAGATTTGCAGTAGTTCATCTGTTGTTGTTTTTAATTTCCCAGATATTCTGATTATTTTTAATTCAGGAGCTTTTTTTAATTTAACAAAAGGAGTGAAGTAAACCAAATTTCCAGCAAAAAAAAAAGGAAGAAATCTATCCCCTCCAAAACACACAAACACACACACACACACACACAAGCACCTAATACAATGCCTAGCACATGGTAGGAATACTTGTGAATACATAGCTTAATAAGTGAATGAATGAATGAAAAAAAAGGATGATGAATGGATAGATGTATGGACTTGAAAATATCTATTAAAGGGACCAGCTGAAGAAGACTAGACAATGACTTGAACATTAATACACTAAAAAGGAAAGCCTTGAAATTCTTTAAAAAGTAGAAAAGAATAAACACCCAACTGTCTTGAGTCAAGGGTAAAGTTCTGTAGCGGTGATGCCCCTGGTTTGGGGGGCAGTTGCTGATGGCATGTTTTAACATCTCACCATCACTTTTACTGTCATACCTTTCCCCCTCTTTTGTATGCTTTTATTCTCTTATCCCCACCTCCCAGCATTCTCTCTTCCTCATACCTGTCAATCTCATCTATATGTTAGTAGAAATAAGGATTAAATGGTAACCCAGAATAAACACTCCCCCACATTGTGGTAGACTAAAAGGTGGATTAGATTAACCTCTAAAAGTGAGCCACTTGTTCCACTTCAATTCAATAATAACAGCCCCCCTTTATGGAGCACCTATTATGTACTAAGCGTTATTCTGAGAATGACGATTCTCTGAGGGAAGTCTAATTAGCACATTGTTTTACACGTAAGGACACTAAAGCACAGAAAACTATAAATCTAGTAACAGCCAAGATGTGGTCACACATAGATCTTTCTGACTCCAGATCCTTCCCACCATGCCTCACCCTGCTTCTTTTGATTCATTTCAGTGAACATTTATTCAGAACCTGCCACATGGAAGTCTTTGGTCTTGTAGAGGAAATAACAAGAATCATAAGTTCCTCAAAGCAAATTTTTATATGTGTTTACCTCTCTTTACGTATTTTAACTTTTCAAAGTGTTTTTACATTAAATATTCATTCAAAACAATATTCAGTAACTTGAAACACAAATTTAAGACCATTATCAAGGATGTCATAGATCTTTGGCTGGATTGACAGGAGTAAAGAAGGAACAAAGCATCAACTGAACAATCCAGAAAGTGGGAGGGGAGTTAGTTTCAGTGATCCATGCTCCAGGTCGTGGTCACAAAGAAAGAATGTTCAAGGGCAGAGACTCACTATATTAGAGAAAGTGCCGGTTCAGCCATAGGGTCTAGGTTTCCGCATTCCCAGGAGAGTGCCCAGTGAGTAAATCTACCAGCCCAGAAAACTTCCACACCACCCCTTGCAATGCATCTGCCATTGGCAAATGTCACTTAGTCCATTTAGAACACCCAAGGCTAACTGGTCCTTGTTGGTTATTCTGTGTTATATTAAGATTGGAATTTATATTTATTGGTCTTCAAATAATAGAGTCCTGTTCTTGGCATCAAACATGAGCAATTAACACTAGAAGCAAGCAAAAATGAAGTGGATAGAAAGTAGAAAATACAGTGCCTGCTCTACAATACTGTTAGAGATAAATGTTAAGGGTTACAAGGCACAAAGCCGGTAATTATTTCTCAGGGGAGAGATTCAATGGCTATATACATTTTTGAATATATTTTGCCATTTCATTATATGGTTATAAGTAGTTTATTCACTAAAAACATTTTTCCCCTACAATTTTCTTTTTTAAGAAAGAAATTTCCTCAAATCATGGATAAACACATCTGCAGTTAACTTGCCCTGTCCTGGCTACAACAGTATTTGAAGGTCACTTGGGAAACTCATGTCACCTATGCAGAGGTCAATTTGAATTATTATTACATTTATTTAGCTCTTATTAAAAGATACTCTACAGGCCCTAATTAAAAACCACACACCCAACTTTGGTCCTGCCAAAGCATTTGAGAAGCCGTAACTAACCAATTGGCCATACCACACCAACCTCCAGCGTGCGTTTATTTGCATTTGTTTGAAATTACATTTGTAAGTTGCACATGAAAGTGGCTGATTCTCTGAAAACCAGTTTGGTTTCTTATTTTTCATAGCAAACGAAACCCTTAATTTGCAAAATATTATTCTGATTAAGAAGGTTTGCTTTTCTACTGAATCATTCTTTTCTGACATTATCTGCCTTCATGGCAGTTTCAAATTATGATAGTATATCCGCCCATAAGGTAATTATTAATACTTACAGAGTTAGATTAGGAGATGGGATTCACCCATGCAAATACTGCTCACATGTAACTATAAATTATTCAGCTTTCCTAAACATCTGCTCTGTTCCCAATTATCAGAGCAGACTGACACTTGTTTTAATGTCACTGTTGGGCTAGCTCTCTGCTTCTAGTTATCTTGAAGCTGCTGTGTGGTTTTGCTTGTCCTGTTCTTAAAATGCTCAGAATTAGAGGCAATAGATCTGGCTGGGGCAAATTTAGTGTTTGCTGTATGCCAAATTCTCCCAACTCTCTGGCATGCTTACCCACAGCATGTGACTGTTTGCACTGCTGGGTTAGATCTTCCTTATTGTACACGTGCCCTTTGGCAAGGGCTGATTACAAGGCAATTCTTGTCCTAAATGTGTGCATAGAAGTATTCTTTGTCTTTTTTTAAACACTTTTATTTCAGTTTGGTGAATAAAACGTGCCTGACAAGTAGTAACGGCTTAATAAAAGTTTGTTAAGTGTTCGATGAAATTTATCAGATCCCAACTGGAAAAAACAAAGCAAATGAATCAGCCCACCTCCTACTAGACTGTTACATGTGTCAGAAGCATGAACCGTTTTTTATTGAGAAGATACAGCTTGACATTACCATTGGCCAAATTATCTATAGAGATAAAATATCTTTTACCTCTGACCCATTAGTAATAACTTATCTGCCTATAACATATGACCAACACACTTCAGTCAATATTTCCTGGTTAAAGTCATCAACTATGTGTACTTAATGGTATCCATTGTGATTCCAGAGTTATTCATTTAGATGAGTTACGATTTAAAAATAAATTTAAAAGAACTTTCTTTTTGCATTGCAACCTTAACCATTCAATACTAACTAGGTAATGTTAATACAAACCATGTCAGATTTGATAGACTATTAGAAACATGTCAATTCTTTAACCTCTAGGAGCAAAGACTTTTATTTTTCTATTTTTACTAGCTAACTACTTGAAATGCAACATTCTAATGAGTGATTCTGCAAATCAATGGAAAAAATTCTGAAAAATCTCTTAAAGCATTAAGGTTCATCCCCATAAGTTTATGCAATAGTTAGCATACTGGTTTTGGTGCTTTAAAAGACTCCATAGTAGCAGTGGCTTAAACAAGATTAGAAAGGTTCATGCTTCTGACACATGTAACAGTCTTAGCTGGGAGACATGCAAGGGGAAGCGAGCAGCAAGATTACATGAGATGATGGAGAGACCCTGTTTCTTTCCTTCTTGTTGCTTTGCTACGCCCTAAGTGATGCCCTTGGTTCAAAGACAACTCACCACCACCTCATCTGCATTCCAGCGTAGGAAGAGGAAGATAAATGGAGGACCAACAGCTCTATTTTAAGGATATGACCTGAAAATTCCCGGTCACTTCTGCTAATATCCTATTGGCCAGAATTTAGACACATGGCACCATTTAAATGCAAAGGAGGCTGGGAAACGTAAAAGGTAGACAGAAAGACACATAAAACTCAGGGAGTTCTATCCCTAAAAAGAACAGTAGAAATGGATTGGCAGGAGGGGTAAATAGCATGTTTTCAAAACAGACTATCATATTCTTTCATTTATTAAATAGATACCACATTAAATAGACACCATCCCCACAAATACTATGAAAATTCTACTCATGCTGGAGCGCTGTTTTGGTTTTCTGTCTAGAACAGTATGTTCAAGGACTGGTGTGTCCCTGAAGCTATATTAGCACCGTGCTTCCTCTAAAACCATTGATATTAGAGTTGAAGGTCAAATCCCCAAATAGACCGGGTAGATTTTCTCTTTCACTGGAATTGTCATAAAGGCCCTGCTCTCTCCTCTCCCTAGCAGACTAGGAAGTGAAAGCAATAACTCGTAGTAATTGAGAAACTCCTCCAAGTCACGCCCTGTACTAGAGGCTTACAAACATTATCTCATTTGCCTCCTCAAGACAACACTTTGTGAATACTATTATTATTCCCCTAGTGAGGAAACTGAAGCTTGGAGGGGTTCAATAATTAAGACAAGTGTGTTAGCTTTGATATGAGCCCATTTCCTGTTTCCGTGGATGGAGCTGGGAAAAAAAAGAGGATAAAAGGTGAACTCTCACACAAAAACTCACAAAATATAGGGAAACCATCAGCCACCTCCTCTTCTCCCAAGATTCAGTGGGGAAGAAAGGAATAAGAATCTCTGGCCCAAGGAAAAATCAAGGGTTACCACTGCTTACCACTCCAGGCCAAATTCAGCACCTGCTGGAAGCAAACCATTCTGAGAGCCTGTGAGACCAGAAGAAACTGGATCCCTGTTTATCTAGCTTGGGGTGGGGTTGTTGAGGTGGTTCTAGCATTTCCATCAACTGGCGTCAGAGTTTCAATTGGCCGTCCGTAGCTGCAAATTCCTCATCCCTGGATTCAACCAACTGCAGACTGAAAGGCCTACAATGGTTGTGTCTGTACTGAACATGTTGGTTGTCAGTGCTGTGGAGTGGGTTCCAACTCCTAGTGACCTTGTGTACAGCAGAGCTGAGCCCTGCCAGGTCTTTTTGCACATCCTCTCACCTTCAAGCGCTACATCAGACAACACTCTGCTCCTGTTCACAGAGTTTTCATGGCCAATTTTTTTGGACGTAGGTGGTCAGGTTGTTCTTCCTAGTCTGTCTTAGTCTGGAGGCTTCGCTGAAACCTGTCCACCATGGTGACTCTGTTTCATGGGTGACTCATGGGTACCATATCTTTCAGCATCACAGCAACATGCAGCAGCCACAGTATGGCAACTGACAGACAGTGGTGTGGTTCCCTGAGCAGGAAACAATCCCAGGTGGAGGCACTGAGAGTGTTGAATGTTAACCACTAGACCACCAGGGTTGGCTGGATTGATCACATATAGACTTTTTTTTCCTTCTCATTATTCCCTAGTTTAACAGCTATTTACGTAGCATTTGCATGGTGTTAGGTATTAAATTATATAAGTAATCTAGATTAGATTATAAGTAATCTAGAGATGATTTAAAGTATGCAGGAAGATGTGCATAGGTTATATATAAAAACTATGCCAATATATAAGGAACGAGCATTTGTGAATATTGATATCCTCGGAGGTAGGGATGGGATGTCCCAGAACCAATCCCCCAGGGATACCAAGGGATGACTTTATATCAGTAGTGGCACAGCCTGGGTCTAAGACCTGCTGACTCAGACCCTCCCAAAGAAATGGCCATTGGGTCCTCTCTTTGGGCATAGTATCTGGCTTTTAATAAGGAAGTTTGGACTACCAACGCACAGTAATTCATCAGTCCTTTCAAAGCATATAGCCAAAGCCAGCCAAAAACTTAATTTCAAACATCGCATTGGTGGTTACAATCAAACTGCAGTATAATCAAATTGCATTAACCAGCTTTATATTTAAGACCTAAAGCTTCCATTACTTTGAACAACAGTCTTGTGTCCTAGCAAATAAAGTCTCGCTAGCTTAGGAAACCCCAGACTCTTTGAAGGAGACTGTTCTAAACTCCCACCAAAAACCAAACTCAAGCAGCCAAAGAAAAAGCTAGTAAAGCCTAGACTTTAATCCTGGTCAGACTAACTGGTCCACTAATCAGAGAAAGTCCCAGTTCAACAAAATCACCCTCATGGAGATTAGGACAGAAATATTACCTTTACATGTAATGAGTCGGCACTTTACCATGTTGGTGGACCCCAGCTAGCATTTTAATTTCACTTTCTTTGTTATCATTGAAAGTAAGAATTCCTTTTATACTGCTGAGCAAAATGAATTCTGAGTCTAAGTTCATAAGAATCCATTTTCTAAAGTTTTGTTCCCACAGTGGCTAATTAGAAAGGAATTAAGAGCTCAGGCTCTGTCAGCAGAGATTTGATTTCAAATTCCATCCTGCCACAGGCTACCTGTAAGCCTCCGGGCTGGTTACCTTTCTAGGTGCCCAACTTGCTCATCTGTCAAATGGAACTAGGAACAGTGCTCATGGGGGGATATTATGAAGACTAATTAGGCCAGTGCCTGGTACAGTGTAAATAGTCAACACATGGTAAATGTTGTTATAATTGCTAACAAATGAAGTGCTGTAAGGGAGGACATAAACTTTTGAATTTTTTTTTCTCCTGAATTTTTTTTTCCAGTCTATTTGGTCCCTAATCACAGACTCCATCAGGTTGTTAGTCCTTGTTAACTCCACCAAAAACTGAAAAAGATAAATGGACCCTTAGCAGCAGAAAAATTGCCTTCTGAAATAATTCCTTTTTGGTGCATCCAGCATTTATGTGCTGTCCTTTCTCCAAGACCAAAAATTGCATGTTGGAATTCGATTGGGGCCATTATCTTGTGATGATTAAGGAAGGTTGTTACTAGAACAGAGCATGAAATGAGAGCTACCTGCTTTCACATAGAGAGCTCTGGAAAATAACCCTCTTTTCCCCCAGCAAATAGGCAAGGAGAAGAAAGATTCCAATAATGGATAGCATTACAAATCCTTTTTCATGTACTCTGCTTATCTAAATTGGCACATGATGCCTGCCCACCATCTCTCAGAAACTGCGAGAAGTACCAACTCATCCATCAGGCCCTGCCTAACAGCCCGGGAGGCACCAAGAAGGATATTTCTCTTTCTCTGCTGCCTGTTTCTCACCAAACTGAATCAGCATTTCTAGGAGCTCAATTCCCATTCTGAAAGGTAATACCTTCTAAAGATGGGGATGGCAGCACTTATGGAAATTCTAACCCATCAGCTGAGAGATAAGCAGGTGAGGTTAGAGAGTTATCCCCCAGTGACCTCCCCAGAAGCTTTCCATGTAAAAGTATATAAAAAATTTTACATACATATAACTAAAATTTTTCATATACACACACATATATGTATATATATGCGTGTCTATATGAATGTATATATGTCTGTGTATACATATATACATATGTATTTTCCTAATACTTCACTTATACTTGTTAAATTTTTCTCTCTACCCAAAACACTTGGAAAGAGATTGGATGTGAGTCCCTAATTTAAGCTCTGCATTTTTTGAACTTTAAATCAGTGTAGCGTATCCTCTTAACTAAGAACGGTCACTGAGCAAGGAAAAAAACATAGACACACACACATACACACATATACACAGAGAGAGAGAGAGAGACCTGAAAAACAAGCTAACTCAAATGGTCATTTTAAATAAAAATAAGGAACATCAAATTCTATTCAGCAAATAATAAGTTTGGATGCTATATTATGGCTAACTGGAAGAGAGAAATAATGAGGAAAAAGTAACAATATCAGAGAGTTGGATATGGTTTCTCAACCTCAGCACTGTTGACATTTTGGACCAGGTGAGTCTTTGTTGTGGGGGACTGTTCTGTGCACAGTGGCACGTTTGGCAGCATCCCTGGCCTCTACCCACTAGATGCCAGTAATACTCCTCAAGCTGTGACAACCAAAAATGTCTCCAGACATTGCCACATGTCCTCAGGGGGAAATCACCCTCAACTGAGACCGATTGTTCTAGATACACGAAGATAGAACCTGCCTACCAATTGCGGTTTTGGTTTCATGTACCTTCAGAACTGTCAGTCCTCAAAAGCCTGGTGCATTACCTGATGCAGAGCCCTCCTCTCCCACTGCTGGCCCGCTATAGCAGCGCCTCCCCTCTGAGTAATGACCGTGTGGAGGGGCATCTGGGGAGAAGCCTGTTCATTGCTCTCAGTTACAGTTTTCTAGGTTTCCCATCACTTCCACTGGCATTCTGATCTCTTAGAAAGCTTTTTTAGAACAATAAATCTCTAACATTTATCTCTTAGTGATATTTATGTTGTCCATAAATAATATACAGAGGTATCAAATCAACATATAAAAATAGGATATTGAAGTGGGAATTTTAAGAAATGCTCTACATCAGTAGGCATCTCCCTTCAGAGGTTTGTGATTCTAAGTCATTAGCATTAAGATGCTTCCTTATTATCCTGTTGAACTGAAAGCTGGCTGTCACTACGTGATAAAGAACAGAAGGGGAGTGTTTGTCTGTTTCTACTTGGTTTTCACAAACATGTCGTGATGTGTCATTTGTCTGCAGCTTCATATTAATGCAGCTTTCACCCAGTGACTTGAAAACCTTCAAAAACATTCATTAGTAGATACTCTGATGAGGTTAGCTGGCTTTCAACCTCATATTCTTACCGTATTAGTCTAAAGATAATTCATGAGAATCATATGACATGACATTACCCGCGGGTCTCTCTACAGAGGAAAACAACTACAAATACCAGTGCATTTCATAATTCCCTGAGATGTAGTTGGCCAGCCAGACCACAAGCTCTCTTTCTGTGCCCGAGGAATAGAAAGAGGCAGAGACAGGAGGAAACTAGCATTTGCTGAGTGCTCACTAGTTCTTTTATTCCTTATTAAACCCCATGAAGTAGTTAACTTTGCCCAGACCTCTAAATGTTCAATTGCCCCAGGATTCAGTCCTTAGAACCCCTGACTTTCCAGGAAATCTTCTCACTCTTGCAGCTGTAAATGCCAACTCCTAAATTTATATCTTCAAACTCAGACTTCTCTGAACTCTCAACTTCTTTATCTAGCTGTCTTATCCATATCATTACTTGACTGTCTCAAAATAAACATGTCCCCCACCAATCTCCTTTCTTCTCTTTCCCCAATTTCTGTTTGGCCAATTGTGTTCACTTTTTCCAATTATTCGGGTCACAAACATTGGAATCACCTTTGATGTCTCTCTTTCTTGCAAGCACATATAATCTGTCAACAAATCCTGGCAGCTCTTCCTTTGAAATATTTCCAGAATCCAGTTACTTCTCATCCTTCTACCCAGCAACCACCCTGGATTAAAAGTCTTCATTTAGATTATTACAACAACTGACCTCCATGTTTGCCCCCTCCAGTCTATTCTCAACACAGCGGCCAATATAATTGTTTACATTTCATATCATAGCGTGTTTCTCCCCTCTCAGAACTCCCAGTCGTTCCCCAAAGGCCTTACCGTGCCCGAGGCTCTGTATGATCTGGCCGCCTGCCGCCTTCTGACTTCATTTCTCACCACTTTCCTCCTTACTACCTCAGCTCTTACTTCAAACTTTGCAGTTACTCTTCCCTCTCTCTGAAGCACACTCCCCTTGAAACCCTCATGTGTCCTTCCCTCATTTCCTTCACATCTCTGCTCAAATGACGCTTTATCACAGAGACCCTTCCTGACCACACTATGTAAAATAGTGCTCCCTCCCCAGACACTCTCTCTCCCCCTTGTTCTTCTGTTTGTAGCCCTTATCCTACCTTTTTCATGGGAATATTTTTCTTCATGAATAAATGTGTGTATGTATATTCACATGTTTGTTTATTATATATATATATGTACATGTATTTTTATGGTTGTATATGTAAATATGTATGTGTATATTGTATGTGTGTGTATGTGTGTATATATATTTTATATATGTAGATATATATATAAAAAATCCAGAGCTAGGTTTGCTCATGGGCCATAGTTTGCCAGCTTCTGCAAGTGCGTCTGTATATATATATATGTGTGTGTGTGAATGAATAAATATGCACATACACACACACACATAGACACATTTTCAGAGGCTGACAAACTACAACCCAGAACCAAATCTATCCCTAGCCTACTTTTGTACAACCATGAGCTAGGAATAGTTTTTATATTATTAAAGGATTGTAAAAGGTAAAAAAAGAAAAAGCATGAATATGCAACAGAATTCGCATGTGGCCTTCAAAGTCTAAAATATTTACTATCTGGCTCTTTACATAAAAAGGTTGTCAGCCCCTGTATTCGTGTATTGTCCGTGTCCTCCCACTGGAATGTAAACTCCTTGTGGGCAGGGACTTTGTTTGTTCACTGTCATATCCCTAGCACATAGGCTAGCACCTGGTACAAAGCAGATGCTAAAAAAATATTTTTGAATGAATAAATGAAAACATTGAGGTTTAGTGAGGTGTAGTGTTTGTCTCGGTCCCACAGGAAATTGACAGATGAACTAGGATTCAAACCCAGGTCCGCTTGGTTCCACAGCTGGATTCTGAGATCCCAGGGCTGCTTGCGGTGTTAATTTGAACTTCCTCATTTTCTACCCAATGGCTCCCCACTAGACTGTCTCTAACATGCTGTCAGGTAGAGGACCCTGTGCAACCGGGCATGGAAGGAGAAAGGACACAGGGTATTGCAGAAACTTTTAATTATACCGTAATAACACTTAACATCTAACATCAGCTATATTCAGCGTGCTTGATGTTAAGGGAATTGGCTCTCACAAGTAGTGAGTAGCAGAATCAGAACAATCCACATCTATCACTTTTAGTATAGAACTTTCTACTCTGCCAACCAACATCTATTCCCACATCTACTGATGGGCAAATGTGCCACCATAGACATGGAGGGATTTTAACAGAATAGGAGTCGCACCTCAGTAATTCTTCTTTCTAAGAAACCGGGGGTACTACATTTTACTTGGAGTTCTGTGATACACAAGAAAATCTTCTCGGCTACAAAACCAACTATAAATGGCCAACTACAAACGGCGAGAGGCAGTGGGAAAGTCAGAACCTTGAAGTGATGAGTAGGAGAATGGTCAAGCAGACCATATCTTGGGCTTTTATTAGTGTGACAATGGCACAGGATTTTCAAGCTGCCAGATCCATGCCTATCTTAAAGAAGGAAGCCAAGAAAACTGACAGTTATCTTAGCTGACACTAATACCCACAGCTGTCATCTCCTGAACTAGTTGCTGTATCTAATCAGCCATCCTCTGAGGCAGCTGACTTTAGAGCTGAGAGTATTTGGCTGAGAAATGATGTGTGTTTCATGGCTGCCAAAGGCCAGCCTTACTAACTGCGTGAATGCCAGTGGCTGTTTGTTTTTATACAGGATAGAGGTCATGACGCCACACCCTGGAGTTAACTTGAATCTGACATGCAGCTGTACACTGGTCAAGGAACCAGCTCGGAATGTTTGCAACAGTCCAATTTCAAATGCCTATCTCTTTGTCCCTATAAGTTCTCTTATTCTTTATCAGGCCATGTGTTCCCCTTTTCGTTCCCAGAAAATTTAGTCTCTATAAACAGCTGCAGCTGAGGCCACTATACTAGATTTTGTCCATTTCTCGGCTCCTCACCCGCCTCGCAATAATATGGCACAACTCTTAGAAAACTGTGAAATTAAAACAAAATGTTATTTTCTATGTTATGATATGCAGAGCTTCTAAGTGTTAAAGAGCTATGATTATTAAATCAAGTTTAATAATTATAATGTTATGAAGTGTTGATTGGCTAGAAAAAACATAATGATAATGTTTTCTCCAAATAATGTATATGGAGACTTGGTAAGAAAAATTGGTGAACTGCATAATAACTACAAATGGACCATTCCTTTCAGTTCAATTTTAAACTTAAGTCTCTTTATAAAAGAAGTTTCTCGATTTCATTTGGAAGTAACATTAGTAAGTGCATCAAGGAATGAAGCAAGGTTCAAATACTTTACCTGAGAATTCCCTTTGTCAAAAAAAAAAAAAACTTTTAAAACTTGAATCGAAAATTGGTAAATCAAAGTCAGGTATTAGGTATCTTCTATGTACTACATGTGATGTTTAATGTGATGCTATGTTCTTCGAAGGCATCCTGATACTTACATGCAATATTCCAAGGGAAGTTTATGTATGGGGAAGATATAGTTGAGATCTCTGCATGTGTACTGTCTTCAGCAATAAAAAGTATACCTTTTTGTTGTCAGACTTGAGAAAGAGATCCAAGATCTTGAAAAGGCTGAATTGCAAATCTCAACCAATGAAGAGGCAATTTTAAAGAAACTAAAATTAATTGAGAGGACAACAGAAGATATAATAAAGGTGAGCATTAACTAATTTTAAAACTATGATGCCCTCTCAAAGTCCACAAATAGTATGTAATTCTTCAAAGTATATCCACATTTAGAATTCACTTTTTAAACTGTATTGATCATAGAGAATTCTTTTTTCTTATAGTCTGTGAAGGTGGGAAAAGAAGAAACATCAGGAGGTATGTTTTTGAGCAGTATATTCTATATCCAACTAAGATATTTTTTGATAAGCCCAGTGAAATTTTTCCCATTATTATAAATATATTCTAAATGTATTTTGAATTAATATTAATTTTGCAGAGTCAATTGAAGACATCTATGCTAATATCCCTGACCTTCCAAAATCCTACGTACCTTCCAGATTAAGGAAGGAAAGAAATGAAGGAATAGAGGATGATGAACAAAATAGAAAAGGTATGTGGGAAATCTGTCTTCAATGGTAGGTTCTCAAATTCGGATTTTACAATGTCAAATAGTAGCAACTTGCTTTGACATGCTACACTTTCAGGTCAAGCAATGGTCCATTTTACAAAGTTCCATGAGGTATGTGAGTCACTTGCATAGGTAGGGGTAACAGGGTTACGGTATTTATTCCATCTATTTTATTTCCTAGTAAACTAAATAGGGACAAGGAAGATAAAGTCCTGAAGGAGACAAGGAGCTCTCCAAAGCAAAGCTCTCCTTCTCAAAAATATCTCTCCCAACACTTCCCCACAGTAGACATTCTCTCGGGTTACTAAGATCCTTTATGAAAATGAAAAAACTCCCCTTGGGAAGTTTAGGCATTATTACCCCCATATGGGAATGATTTTCATAGAACTAATACTTCAAAGCCTCTAGAAGAAATGAAGGCTTGTATGGGAGCAGAGAGGGAAGCTTTGAATTTTACACTGGAAAGAGAAGTTACACTCTGTCTCCAGGTACCAGTCATTCATTCATTCATTCATTCAACAAGTATTTACTTAACATATGCTATATTCCAAGCTCCGTTCTTGCACTAAGAATACAGTAGTGAGTGAAACAGCAATAATCTCTTCCCTCATGGAGCTGACATTCTAAGGGAGAAAATAGACAAAAAATTAGGTAAATAAAATATATCATGTTAGGGAGTAAAAACGCTGAAGAGAAGAAGAAAGTGCAGAAGGGAGATAGAAAGGGTACGTGGGGGTCTGCAGTTTAGCTGGGTAGCTAGGGAAGGCCAAGAACCATCGGGCTGTGGAGGAGGGAGGAAATATTCTCAGATGGGTTCAGAAAGGAAGGTGGGAGGACACAAGAAAGACAAGCACTGCCGTATTGTAATTTTGCCATAATCCTATTACCTTTACTCTGCCAGTTAAAATTCCAGACATAAGGATCTTACCTGGGCCAGGAAGCAGATCTGAGCTTCCTGCAAAATCAACCAGTTCTCTCTAGTCCAATTGTTTCAGTACAGCTCATATGGCTTTACTTTTAGCCCTTCTTCCACTTGAAAGTGGGAGTGAAAATGAAAAGAAACATAAGGCAAGAGGAGAAGCATGCAGTTCTAGCCTTCTCCCTCCCCCTGCATTCCCAGTTCCACATTGAAACAACCTCCCTGGTGTGAAAACTCTGTAATTTCAACAGACCTCTGGCCTATGCAGCAGGGATGGAACTTAATAAAACATACTGTGCTGGGTCTTTCACTCACAGTAATGCATAGGGCGACATATTCTTCCTAACTCAAGAAAAGATCTGATTCCTCTCACTGAGTGACAGAAAAAAGTGTAAATCTGTCTTGTTGGATTTATTAATTAGAATGAGGATAGCTTTTGGTTCCCTAATGAAAATCCTTACTTTTGGAAACCATCAGCTTCTCTTCTTCAATCTTTTCAATTTTTCAGCAATTCCATACATCCTCACATAAAAACCCATGTCATTACAGTGTGGGTCATTATGTAATTAATGAATAAAGTTAGAAACTAAAAAACAGACATCTTACATAAAAGAACATCAAAGGGTATACTTAATATAAAAATAAGCACTGTGAAACAAGCTAGTTTACAAAAGGAAAAGTTAACTAAATCAAAAATCAAATTTGTCTCTTGACAGCTTTGTATGCCATGGAAATTAAGGTTGAAAAAGACTTGAAGACTGGAGAAAGTACAGTCCTGTCTTCAATACCTCTCCCATCAGATGACTTTAAAGGTACAGGCATAAAAGTTTATGACGATGGGCAAAAGTCAGTATATGCAGTAAGCTCTAATCACAGTGCAGCATACAACGGCACCGATGGCCTGGCACCAGTTGAGGTAGAGGAACTTTTAAGACAAGCTTCAGAGAGAAACTCTAAATCTCCCACAGAGTATCACGAGCCTGTATATGCCAATCCATTTTGCAGGCCTATTACTCCACAGAGAGAGAAGGTAACCCCTGGACCAAACTTTCAAGAAAGGATAAAGATTAAAGTTAATGGACTGGGAAATGATATGAATGAATCCGCACACAATATGGACAATGGATTTTCAGAGGAGAGTGGCAACAGCTTCAATCATATCAATCCTGTTCGGCCAATACCTCATCCCCGATCAATGACTCCACAAACAGAGGAGACACCCCACACCCTACAAAAGAGGCTGATGACTCCTTGGGAAGAATCGAATGTGCTGCAGGACAAGTATGCACGCTCTCCAGAGGCAAGATTGAGTCCCCGCAAAGCACTAGTTGGGAAGTCAGAACGCGAGGGTTCTTCTCCTACTTGCCAAGAGGATGAGGAAGATGTTAGATATAATATCGTTCATTCCCTGCCTCCTGACATGGATGGTACAGAACCTGTGACGATGATTTTCATGGGGTATCAGCAGGCAGAAGACAATGAAGAAGAAAAGAAGCGTCTGACGGGGTATGACGGGGTCATCCACGCTGAGCTGGTTGTGATTGATGATGAGGAGGAGGAGAGTGAAGGAGAAGCTGAGAAACCATCCTACCATCCCATAGCTCCCTATAGTCAGGTTTACCAGCCTGCCAAACCAACACCACTTCCTCGCAAGAGACCGGAAGTTAATCCTCATGAAAACACAAACCATAAATCTCCCCACAAAAATTCCATATCCCTGAAAGAGCAAGAAGAAAGCTTAGGCAGCCCGGTCCACCATTCTCCGCTTGATGTGCAGATAGCTGGAGATGGGACTGAGGATCCGTCTTTAACAGGTAATAAAAATGATAAGGCTTGCCGCTGCTGTTTAGTTATGTGACAATCTTCTCTTTGTGTTGTTAACAAATCCTCTTGCTTTCAGTTCTTTGGAGCACCTTATAGACTAATACATGCTAAGAATGCTGACATTATCACCATAAGTAAAGTGAATAAATCACTTCAAAAGATAAGGAAAATGGAAAAAGAAAATCATGGTCTTATTTGGATATTGCATTGATTGACCTCAGTAACCTGAAATGAGGTCACAGTATAGTACTGTGTGTGAGTGTATCTGGATCACTAATATGTTGGGTCATCAATATCATAACTTTTCCTACCAGAATCTGATGCCAGCTACTTTTTTGTGCCTCTCTGTGATTTAAACTTCCTACATAAGTTAACAAATTGCCTTAATTTTGCAAGGAAAAAACAAGAAGCAAATTTTATTCTCAGTGTGATATTTTACTACTTAGCTATATCTTGTTTCTCTATACTTTTATAGTTTTATTAACTTTATTTCCTTAATTTTTATAATTTTAAAATAGAATATCAGTTTTTCTTCCATTATCTGTAACGTTTAACTTTGCATAGTCTTCTCTAACTTAGCAAATTTATTTTTTCTATTTTCTGTATATTTGCATCTCTCATTCTCTGTAAATTTTTATAGCTATCTAGCTTTTTTAGCATCAAATGGAAAATGATGCTTTTTTCTACAAAAGTGATAGCTTATCAATTTTAGATTAATTGTTATCACTTGAAAATTGTACTCTACTTATCATTTATAAAGAATAAGAATCTCACAAAATCAGTTATAATAGCTGTACTTACCTTGGCTAAAGACATAAGTCAAATTATCCAGACATATAGGTACTGGATGTGTGAAAGGGACGGTAATTTTAAATTTCACTAATGGGAGAATGCTCATTAAAAAGCAATAGCTATTAAGTCCCAGCTAATCCAGCAAACAGAACCTGGTAATTCTACAGAAGTGTAGTAGTACCTGCACAATTCAGGAAAGTTTCTTCCTCTGCAACCCATAAACCCAATCTTGAGTTACCAATAGTACAATAAAATAGACCTCTTCCATTCTTTTAAGTAGTTAAATTAGGCATGCCAATTATAAATTTAATTATCTGAAGAATTTCTAACGTCTTGGTGTACGTTTATATTATCTTCCTAAATCAGAGTTGAATGGTGTGTCCCTACAATGGAAACCTGCTAAAACTAAAGGTTCCTTTCTGTTTTAAGAATGAGCTTTGTTTGTTGATCAAACTTTACCTCTTAAATTCATTTTTAAAACAGCAACACAGAAGACTTAGAAAAAAGGAGTATACTTTTCATGGTCAAGAGTAATGACATTACCCCTTATAAAGCCTCCCATTTTTGAACTTGGATGTTAGCCAGCTCCTGAACACCCTTATTCCTTCTCGCCTCCTCATGTCAACACATTTACCCCATAGAAAAAGACAGGAAGTGACTAATGTTTCCAGACAACACTAATCATGCCACTGACCTAAAATAATGAAAACAGGAAGAGCTTTTCCAGACAAAGTAACAATACAAATTCTGTACTATCAATCAAAGCATCTTATAAACAGAATATTCCAAATTCCTTGCCTTTCATCATGATATTGTTTTACATTCCTGTTTGCCAATTCAGTGCATGGATTACACAGCCAATAAGGTTTTTTAATGGGTTTTAAAAATAAGTCTATCATATTGACATATGCCCCAGGGAGCACCCATATACGTGGAATAGATAGCCGCCTATGCCCTTCCATTTCACAAGCACCAAGTAGATTGAGCTTCTCTCCCTACCTGCCCCCTACTCCCAAAATGCTTATTGAAACTTGAAAATCCACCGTTTCAGCCAATTCCTTTATTTATGATACAGGTCCCCTACTAAATATAAATATTTCTGGTAAGCATAATAGTTAAGAATTGTTAGTCTCTTTTCTCTTATTGTAAATGTGGCTATCAAAGGCTTATCTAAGAACAATTTTTAACTTGGAAAAAAGCATGAAGGAGGAAGAAAGATGGGATAAGGTGCATTTTGGAGATCCTAAATGCAAAATTTTTAGTCAAAACTTTGAACAGGATAAGACCTGACAAAAAAAATTTAGGCAAAGTTATGTCCATCTGCTAATGTAACTATAACAGGGTCATGTTCTAAGATATAGATCACTGCTAGGCATTTCCATCAATGAGGAACCCCAGTAAGATTTTACAGGGACTCCACTACTGTGCCCACCAACTGGAGAGCTGGCTTTCTTTGGTAATCCTCACCAACCTGTTCTTGTACTCCTTCTAGCTCTATTCTCCCATCTTAGAGATCTCACTTTTCAGTCTTCAGGATGAAGTGGTGGGGAACTTCAGTTCTGGGGGATTCGTCTGCTATTGGTGCCAAAACTGCCAGTCTATGGCAACTATTAGGAGCCAGGGGATACAGAAAGTAAGGAGTCAAGCTCTCTTCCACCAAGTTCAACCAGCCAAAACTACATTGAGTTGAATTGCTATCAGGAGAGGAGGTAGAGATCAGAGAAGAGCAGAAAAGAGAAGTGAAAAGGAGAGTTGATGGCCCAGGTGTTTTAGCTGCTACACCTAAGGGCCTTCCCTTTGCTAACATGCTCTGGCCCCACACATCTACCTGGAACTCATACCATTTACTTGTCATAGGCCAAAGAAAGGAATATCAGACTTTAACAACCTAGAATTCTTTTTCCCCCTGAAGAAATGGGACAGTGAGTGACTGGATTACCCCACTCCTGAGGATGTCCCACTTCTGAGCACCTCCAGGATGTCCTTTAAGAGCTTCACTGAATGTTCTCAGCACACAGGGTATGCCTAATTTACTCAGTCTCGAGGTGAGGAGTGATTGTAGGGAGGAAGACTTTGCCCCTGCCTAAAGGGACCTTTAAAAAGTCCCTTCAAATAAACTTTGCCCTTGCTCTCTTTTTCAGTATGGGCAAAGTAGAGGTCCATAAAATCCAAGAGTAGGAACTTCATAAAACCTTGCCTTCTACCTTCAGTTTACCCCCTGCTGTGGAAGTGCAGTTCTTTCCCCAGGTTTCACCATCCAACATCTCCCACAGTAGAGACCATCTTCCTGGATACAGGGCAAAGGAAACTCTACCAGTTGTTCTTAAATTCAGGGAGTATTCTGAGTCCTGCAAGTAGAAATGATCATTCCTCTTAAGTTTCCAAGGGAAATAATGCTCTTGGACTTCAGTTAAATGAAAATATTTCATATAGAGTGACAATCAAAGAGATCATGGTCTTATTACAGTATTGGATCCCCATTCATTCTCACATGGTGAAAAAGAGCTTCTTAGAGATACGTTCATTCATTTGTTAATAAACAACTAACATATGGCCAAGAAATGAGAGAACACGCCTTCCCTTTTTAATTTTTTTCATTAGATAAAATTGTGCAATCAGTTAAGTGGCTGGTTCTTGGGCCATATTACACATGAATGTAATCATCAGTGCCTTGAAGGCATCTCTCAGCTCCTGGGACATGACTGAGGCAGCTATACTGAGAAGTTCTAAATATTAAGGGCATGATACCAGAACATCAGAGGAGTGTTACGAATTCTAAATCTACATTTTCTGAGATGGTTTCTATATCCAGTATGTCATTAGCAGTGGAATACGCTCAAAAAAAGATAGATTTGACATTTGAAAATATACTTATAACATCTTGACAAAGGCATTTTATAATTACTCCAACTCTTAATTACTGGTTTACCTTGTTTCATTTATAAATAAATTTGTTTTTATCATTCTATATCCAAGGATGGAACCCCTTGGGATAACCAAGTAGATGAGTTAAAATATAACCCAACCATGAATCAGAGTTTAAGTGTCAATACCTATTTTTTTTTCTTTAGTAGTGCATAGCTCAGAAATACGCACAAAACACAGTCATTGACCTATAGGAATTTACCTATGGCTAATAGTGAAATTGTGCACTAATCCTATATTTACTCAACTTATGCTTTGTTTGCTCTACTAATTTTTCTACTATTTATAGAAATAGGTTCCTTCTAGTTCTGAACCTGCTTCTGCCCAAAGTTAACCATAGCTTATTATTTCTACTATCTTTTTGTGCTACTAAAACAATGCTCACATTGCTGGATAAAATCATCTGAGGTATGTTTCAAACTTTCCTGCATTCTATGAAATGGTCATTTAGAGTGAAAATTAAGCCTTTTTTTAATAACTCTCTCTCTATTTTTTTTTCTTTTATTTGCAGCTTTAAGAATGAGAATGGCAAAGCTTGGGAAAAAAGTTATCTGAGAGTTGTACCATCTATGTAAACATCCCTTGGAGAAGAGACTAAGAAATGTTTGCAAATATCTCTTCTGGATATTTTGTTTCTTTTTTCTGAGAACAAAAAATTATAATTATACCCATATTAAGCCATGTGAATAAGCAGTAGTCATTATTTGTGAAAAATTCCAAAAAAGCTGGGGAGAATAAATGCTTATCTTTTCCAGATGCTTGACACAATTCATGGGGGGGGGGGGGGGGGCGGGGAACCAGCATATTTTTATTGTATTGATACCAAAGCATTTCTAATAAGAGCTTGTTAAATTTAAGAATAAAGTTATTTAAAATAGCCTGACTATATTCTATTAATAGACATTATAATCTTTCTAATACAAAGATTGAAAGATCATAGGAAGCCATTGCAGAAATATTCATCTTCAACTCTAACAAGTAAACATGCCATCCCAAATCAACAAGGCTTTAAGACATCCTCCTACTAAGGACCAATTCAATTGATTTGGTAGAAACTTCAAACCCTTTGCATACATCCAAAAGGTGCATGCAATAATTATCCTCATGTTTTAGGACTGGATTTGGATTATTTCAATAGTGTTTATGACTTTGCAGATGATAACTGGCACATTCATTGTTCTTGAAATATCATCCTTTCTTTTACTCTGTTCAATGTGAACCCCATTGTGCAATGACTGATTACGAACAAAGACTGTGGGATGGAAGACTTCCCATATACTCAAAGCACACAAATCTGGTCTAAGGTTTGACCAATTCTTCTAAACAAGTTAGAATCCTAATAGTGAAACTTAATAACAATGTGTACAGCGTGCCATTCCTAAGTATTCTTGCCAGGATGTTAAATGCTGATTTGAAGGATAATACTTCCATGCCAATTCTCTCCTACTCTACATTATTGTACTGCCCTCCACCCAACACCCTCAAAATCCAGTCCCACACATCTTTCCCTGGATCACGCCAATGCATGTTACCCAGGTCCTGTACGTCTTTCAGTGAACAGTCTGTTTCCTCTCATGGCAGAAACTGAATTTCCCTGGTGAGACTATGATGAGACTTTATCTTAGTTACTAGTGTGGAGGCAATAAGAGGTCAAAGAAGCAGATCCTGATGAGATAAAGCATTAACCTGGGAAGCATCAGCCTCACATAGGTTGTTGGCAAGGGGCAGTTGCTCTCTAGGAGGAGAGAGCTCCTCTGCTGGCCTGGAATGTCCTGGGAAGTCTGGAGGTTCAAATTTTGGACACTTTTACACAAATACCCCTATTCCAGGACCAAGGGTCCCATTCTTTCCCTTTCATGGCTCTGACTTTAGCATAAGTGACTTGTCAAACCTGCATATTCTTTTGTAGCTCTGCCATCCTGTGATTAAAGTATTGGTTTTTGTTTTTGGTTTTCATACACAAATGTTTATTAGAACACTACCTGGCACCTAGTAAATGATCAATAAATGAATGAATGAATGAATGAATGGGTCAAAAGGGAAAAGATGGAGAGTGCAAGGGGAGGCTGTGTAACACCAGCTCACCTTAGGCAGCGTGAGCCAGCATCTGGCTGGTCGATCATCCACCCCCTTGCCAGAGGGCATGGGCCAAGGCTTGTGCATAGAAATGGTCCACCATGGCCAGAAGATGCGGGAGGCTAGGGCTGGTCTTTTGCCTGGGGATGAGGCTGGAGCTGCTGCAGAAGTGGCTGCTGGGTGGGCAGAGTGGGCAGAGTGGGACCTGAGTGCAAAGCTGGAACTGGTCAGTCAGGCTGCTGAGATGAGATTGACCATCCACACACCAGTCTGCTGACTCCTATGCTCGGGGAAAAGGAAAGAAAGCCGGGAAGCGGAAACGGAAGTGAGGTTCCTTCTTGTCGCTGTTACCCTGAAGCATCCCTCCAGCACCCTCTATGGCAAAGCCTAACATTGCATCAGCTGGCAACAGAGACGTTTACAGGGTCAGTATCACAAGGCAGGGCAAAGAAGAGGGGATTTGGAGATGAAGCGTTAAACAATGAAAATAAAGATGAAGCATTAAACTAGCACAGTCCACCCATTTTTCTACTCAGCTTCCATATTTACCCTTCTATATACCTTTGAAGGTTGTAGGAACTAAAAAACAACTGTTTCCATCTAATAATATACAACTATCCTTTATACAAAGATCCCACCCTCTCCCCAAATGAGGAGACACATGCTCCCAAGAGTCATCGTATCCACAGTTAACTATATTAAACATTATTTTTAAGAACAATTTTAGATTAACAAAAAAATTGAAAAGATAATACAAAGTTTCCATATACCCCACACCCAGTTTCCTCTATTGTTAACATCTTACATTAGTGTGGTACATTTGTTATAATTAATGAACCAATAGTGATACATTATTATTAACTAAAGTCTAATAGTTTATTCAGATTTCATTAGTTTTGACCTCAAGTCCTTTTTCTCTTCCCAGATCCCATACAGAAAACCACATTACTTTTAGTCGTCGTGTCTCCTTAGGCTCCTCTTGGCTGCTGCTTTTCAGACCTTCCTTGTTTTTGATAACCTTGGCAGTTTTGAAAATTACTGGTCAAGTGCTTTGTTAGATGTCTCTCTGTTGCAAATTGTCTGATGTTTCTCTCATGATTAGACTGTGGTCATGACTTTGGGGAGGAGGACCACAGAATTAAAGAGCCGTTTTCGTCACATCAAATCAAGAGTACATACTTTCAACGTGGTTTACTACTATTGAAGTGGACCTTGATCACGTGGCTAATGTAGTGTTTGTCAGGTTGCTCCACTGTAAAATTATTCTTTTCCCCCCCTTTCTATCCTCTATGCTTTGGAAAGAAGTCACTATGCACAGCTCACACTTAAACAGTAGGGAGGGAGTTTAGTTCCCTCTCCTTGAGGGCTGAATATCTACATAAATTATTTCAATATTTTCTGCTCAGGAGATTTGTACATTCTCCCCCATTTGTTTATTTAATCATTAATTTAAATCAATATAGACTCATGGATGTTTACCACACACTTGAGTTATAATCCAACACAATTTCTTGCCCAATTCTTCCAGCTTTGGCCATTAAAAGCTCTTTCAGTTGGCTAATGTGCATCTTTGACACATGCCCTGAAATGTGTTGAACATGAGATGTCTTTCCATTTCATTAGATCTTCTTTAGTCTCTTTCAATACTGTTTTGTAGTTTTCAGTGTACAAGTCTTGCATTTCCTTAAATTTATTCCTATTTTATTCTCTTTGATGCTATTGTGAATGGAATTATTTTCTTAATTTCAATTTCACATTGTTCACTGCTAGTGTTTGGAAATGCAGTTGATTTTCGTATATTGATTTTGCATCCTGCAACCTTGCTTAACTCTTTTATTACTTATGGTAGTTATTTACTGGATTCCTTAGGAATTTCTGTATATAAGAATACTTCATCTGTGAAAAGTGATAGTTTTGCTGCTTCCTTCACAATCTGGACACCTTTTATTTCTTTTTCTTGCCTAAGTGCCCTTGCTAAAACCACCAATACAATGTTGATGAAAAGTGGTAAGAACAGACACCCTAAACTTGTTCCTTATCTTAAGGGGAAAATTTTCAGTCATTCACCATTAAGCATGATGTTAGCTGTAGGTTTTTCCTAGACGCGTTTATCAGGTTGAGGATATCCCCTTCTATTTCACATTTGTTGAGTGTTTTTATCCTGAATGGATGCCTCTCTCTAATTCTGTCAACTTTTCCTTCATGTGTTTAAAGTCTGTTATTAGGCACATAATATTTATGACTGTAATGTATTCTTGATAAGTTAATGCTTTACTCATTAAGAAGGGTTTCTCTTAATCAACAAATACAGTAAAATTGCAAGGTACAAAATCACCATACAAAAATAAGTTGTATTTCTATACACTAATAACAAGCCAGCACAAAGAGATATCAAGAATACAATCCCATTTAAAATGGCAACAAAAAGAATAAAATATCTAGGAATAAATTTAACCAAGGAGGTGAAAGACCCATACACTAAAAACTATAAGACACTATTGAAAGAAATTGAAGAAGACATAAATAAATGGAAAGATATTCCAGACTCATGGATTGGAAGAATAAACATGGTTAAAATGTCCATATTACCTAAAGGAATCTACAGATTCAATGCAATACCAATCAGAATCCCAATGACATTCTTCATGGAAATAGAACAAAAAATTCTAAAATTTATCTTGAACGAAAAAGATCCTGAATAGCCAAAGCAATCCTGAGAAAAAAGAACAAAGTTGGAGGTACCATACTCCCTGAATTCAAAATATACTACAAAGTTGTAGTAATCAAAATAGCATAGTACTGGCACAAAAACAGACACACAGATCAACAGAAAAGAACTGAGATCCCAGAAATAAACCCACACATCTATGGACAGCTAATCTTTGACAAAGGAACCAAGAACATACAATAGAGAAAGGAAAGTCTCTTCAATAAATGGTATGGGGGAAAACTGGACAGTCATGTGCAAAAGAATAAAAGTGGACCATTAGCTTACACAACACACAAAAATTAACTCTAAATGGATCAAACACTTGAATGTAAGACATGAAACCATAAAACTCCTAGAAGAAAACATAGGCAGTACACTCTTCAACATCGGTCTTAGCAGTATCTTTTCGAATATCATGTCTCCTCAGGCAAGGGAAACAAAAGAAAAAATTAACAAATGGGGCTACATCAGACTAAAAAGTTTCTGCACAGCCAAGGAAACCAGTAACAAAATGAAAAGACAATTCGCCAACTGGGAGAAAATATTTGCAAATCATATATCTGACAAGGGGTTAATTTCCAAAATATGTAAAGAACTCATACAACTCAACAACAACAAAACAAACAACCCAATCAAAAAATGGGCAGAGGATATGAACAGACATTTTTCCAAAGAAGATATACAGATGGTCAATAGGCACATGAACAGATGTTCAACGTCACTAATTATTCGGAAAATGCAAATCAACACCACAATGAAATATCATCACACCTATCTGAACGGCTATAATTAACAAGACAAGAAATAATAAATGTTAGAGAGGATGTGGAGAAAAGGGGACCCTCATTCACTGCTGGTGGGAATGCAAACTGGTGCAGCCACTGAGGAAAACAATATGGAGATTTCTCAAAAAATTAAAAATAGAAATACGATATGATCCAACTATTCCACTACTGGGTATTTATCCAAAGAATGTGAAATCAATAATTCAAAGAGATTTATGCACCCTTATGTTCATCACAGCATTATTCACAATAGCCAAGATGTGGAAGCAACCCAAGTGCCCGTCAATGGATGAATCAATAAAGATGTAGTATATATATATACAATGGAATACTGCTCAGCCAGGAGAAAGACAAAAAGACAAAACTGTGCCATTTTGACCACATGGATTGATCTTGAGAGTATTATGCTAGGTGAAGTAGGTCAGACAGAGAAAGCCAAATACCGTATGATTTCACTTATATGTGGAAGATAAACAAACAGCACATAGTTAAGAAGAACAGATGTTACCAGAGGAGACGGGTGTGGGGGGTGAGCAAAAGGGTTGGGGGCACATATGTATGGTGACAGATAAAAACTAGACTATTGATGGTGAACACAATGCAGTCTATACAGAAATTGAAATATAATAATGTACACCTGAAATTTACACAATGTTATAAGCCAATATGACCTCAGTAAAATAATTTTTTAAAAAAAGAAAGGTCTCTATCTCTGATGGTACTTTTAGCTGGAAATGAATTTAATTAGTATAAATACAGACATTTCAGCCTTCTCATGCTTACTATTTCATGGTATATCATTTTCCATTCATCTACTTTCAACAAATCTGCCTCTATATTTAAATCACATCATGGGTTTTGTTTTTTTATCCATCTGACATTCTCTTTTAACTGGAGTATTTAGTACACTAGTGTTTAATGTAACTGTTAACATGGTTGAGTTTTGGCCCACTATTTTATTATTTGTTCTCTATTTGTCCCCTCTGATTTTTGTTCCTTATTTTTCCTTCCTGGCCTTTTTAATTAAATTAAATAATTTTAGAGTTCCATGTTAGTTTTTCTATTGGCTTTTGCTTTTTATTGCTTTTTTTCTCTAGAAATTAAATATACATCCTTACTCTTTTTTTTTTTTTTTTTTTTTTGAGGAAGATTAACCGTGAGCTAACATCTCCCACCAATCCTCCTCTTTTTCCTGAGGAAGACTGGCCCTGAGCTAACATCCGTGCCCATCTTCCTCTACTTTATATGGGGGATGCCTGCCACGGTATGGCTTGACAAGTGGTGTGTAGGTCCGCACCCGGGATCCAAGGCGCATGAAAGCAGCTGAAGCGGAACGTGCAAACCTAACTGCTGTGCCACTGGGCTGGCTCCTACATCCTTAACTTTTCATGTAAGAACTTAAAACTTTTCACTTAGAACTAGCATTATATAACATTATATAAAATGCAGACATCTTGCAACTATACAGGTCCATATTCCTTCCCATCCTTAATACTAACTTGTTATATATATTACATCTGCATACATTATAAACTCCACAAAACAATGTAGACTTCTTTTTTGTTTTAAACAGACATATTTATTATAACGAATTTAAGTAGAAAAATTCCAAAAAAATGGGTTTTATATTGACCAATTATTTAACATTTTGAGTGCTTTTCCCTCCGTTTTGAGGATTCATGTTCCCGTTTAGTATCATTTCTCTTCAGCCTGAAGAAGTTCCTTTTGCATTTCTCGTAGTGCATATGTGCTAGCAACAAATTCTATTAGGTGTCTTTCAGCCAGAAACGTTTTCATTTTTGCCCTCACTCTTGAAGGATATTTTTTCTGCATACAGAATTCTTATTGACATTTTTTTTCTCATTCACCACTTTAAACATGTTATTACACTTTCTCTGGCCTCCATAGATTCCTACGAGAAGTCAGATGTTCACTAAATCTTTGTTCCCTTGTATGTAAGGTTTCATTTTTCTTTCTCCTTTCAAGATTTGCTCTGTATTTTTTGCTTTCAAGAGTTTAACTATGATTTGCGTGAGCATGACTGTCTTCATATTTTCCTACTTGAGCTGTCTTCCTGAATCATGAATCAGAAAAGTGAAGTCTTTTAGAAAATTTGAGGATTTTTCGGTAATTATTTCCTCTCCTCTCCTTCTGAGATCACACTAAAAGATGTTATCATTTAACAGGTCCCTGAGACTCTGTTCAATTCTTTTACAAAATTTCTTCTTTCTTCTCCTCAAACATTAGGTAATTTCTATTTATCTATCTTCAACTTCATTGGCTCTTTTTTCTGTCATCTCCATTCTGATATTAAGTCTCTGCAGTGAATTTTTTCAAACATTTTATTTCTTCAGCTCTCTAATTTCCATATGGTCCTTTGTATTGTTTTTATTTTGAATCATCTTTTTATTTATAGAAAGTATATTTTCTTTTACATCATCAAGAATAGTTAATATAGATGCTTTAAAATCCTTATCTCCTGAATCTGATCATCTAAGAAATCTCAAAGGTTGGTCCCCATTGACTGGTCTTTCTTTAGAGCAGGGGTTGACAAACTATGGCCCACAGCCCAAATCCATCCCTGGTTTTTTTTTTGGTTTTGTTTTTGAGGAAGATTGGCCCTGAGCTAACATCTGTGCCCATCTTCCTCTATTTTATATGTAGGATGCCTGCCACAGCATGGCTTGATAATCAGTGCTAGGTCCACACCCATGATCGGAAATGGCAAACCCCAGGCTGCCAAAGCAGAGCACACTAACTTAGCCACTATGCCACGAGGCTGGCCCCTCCATCCCTGTTTTTGTACGGCCTACAAGCTAAGAATGGTTTCTCACATTTTTGAAGGTTTGTTAAAAAAAATAGATTATGCTACAGAGACTATCTGTGGTCCGCAAAGCCTAAAATATTTCCTATCAGGCCTTTTAGCCAGTCCCTGCTTTGGAGAATGGGCCAGAGTTTTCTGGTTCTTCTTATGTCAGGTAATTTTGGATTGTCATCTGTACATCATAAAATATCAGGTTATAAAAATACCAGATTTTCTTATTTTTCTCTAATGAATGTTGCTCCTTTTGTTGTAGCAGGCAATTAACTGGGTTGGACTGCAAGCTCTGTGTCTTGTGTTACACCTCCAATCTCAGGTCAACTTTTCTTCCTTGATCTGCTGCTTTGTGTCTGCTTCATGAAGGTGAACATGTTCAGGGATCAACCAGAGCTGTGGGCAAACAGGAATTGGGATCCCGTCTCTAGTGCTTTCCTTTCCAGGATTACCTCCACTCCCCACTCCCTGACCGCTGTAGCGGGCCCAGATCTCAGTCCTCTGGTTCCCTATGCCAGGAAGAGTGCAGATTCTCTGCCCCCCAGCACCACGCACACAGCTGACTGCAACTGCCCTGAAGGTAAAAACAGTGAAAATAGGGAACTCCCAACAATTTTTCTCCTCTGAATGTGGACTCATTACCAGAATCTTCCTATTTCTGTTCACTGGGGCCTTCGGGTCACTGGTTTTTGAAATTTACACTAATTTTCTGGAAGAGAGTTGGTTTGGAAGGCTGTTACTCAACCACTACTGACAGTGGAAGTCACATACTTAGAATGTTTGGGTTCAGGAAATTCTTATTCCAAGAGTTTAATTACCATGTATCAGTGTTTGATTGGGAATCAAAAAATTTGTTTAGGCCCTTATAGGAAATATAGAATATAATACAAATTCTTTTACGTATGAATAAGATATCATATGAAGAAGATAGACTTCTAAGGATATGCTCTAGGAAATTTCTCTCCCCTAAGCCAGAGGTATATGACCAGGCATAATATAAAATTACATTAACTTCTTTGATAACAAAATAAGAAATTAAACTGATACCAAAGTTTAGGGCCAGAAAAACCCCAAGAGCTTTCCACCCAAAGGTATAACCCAAGATCAGTAAAAAGACAAATATTTGTTTTCCTGAGGTGAAATTCACATGAAATAAAATAAGCATTTTAAAGTGGACACATCAGTGGCATTTCTCACATTCACATTGTTGGATAACTACCACCTCTATCTCCAAACATTTTCATCACCCCAAAATAAAATCTTATACCCATTATGCAATTGCTCCCCATTTTCTCCTTCTCCCCCTCCAAGTCCCTGGCAACTGCTGTCTCTATGGATTTACCTATTCTGGAAATTTCATATAAATGGAATCATAATATGTAGCCTTTTGTGTATGATTTCTTTCACTTAGCATAATGTTTTGCAGGGTTATCCTGTTACAGCATGTATTAGCACTTCATTCCTTTTTATGGCTGAATACTATTCCATTGTATGTATACACCACAATTTGTTTATCCATTTTGTTGATGGATATATGGGTCATTTCCATCGTTCAGCTATGGGGAATAGTGCTGCTATGAATATCAAATTTTTTTCTGTTTGTTCTTACTGTAGTAAAATATACATAACACAAAATTTACCATTTTAACCAGTTTTAAGTGTACAGTTCAGTGCATTAAATACATTCAGTGTTGTGCAAGTATCACCACTATCAATCTCTGGAACTATTTCATCATCTCAAACAGATTTCTGCACCCACTAAACAACAACTCCTCATTCTTCCCTCTCCCCCAATCCCTGGTAATCACCATTATCCTTTCTATCTCTGTGAATTTGACCAGTCAGGGTACCTCAAATAAATACAATCATACAATAGTTCTCCTTTTGTGTCTGATTATTTCACTTAGCATAATGTTTTCAAAGCAAACATCAAATATTTTTATAAAATAAAAACTACACATTTTATGTGTAAAAATTACTAAAGTTTAACATTGCAATCAAACAGCAATGACATCATCAACAACATGTACAAAGCACTTTTTGCTGGCATCACTTCATTCATTCCTCACAACTGCCCTGCGAGATGAGCTTTAGATGAAGGAATGAGGCTCAGAGAAGATAAACGACTTGTCCAAGGACATGCAGCTGGTACATCAAACACGCACACTCAGGTCTTCCAACTCTACTCCCCAACTCCTAGTGCTGTTTAATTTACAGGATCAGTTGCCTCCCAGACCACCACCCCATTTATAAGGTTGGGCAGGACAAGGAGAGAAAGTCTTGGAGAGAAGTCTCTCCATATGGGAGAGAAAGTCTTGGAAGGCTCCAAGTACAAAGAAGAATTGAGCCAAAACTTGATAAACTAGCTTTTGCTGGGAAGAGAAGAACAGAAAGGGCATTCCAGGCAGGCGGCCACCAGTGGTGAGCCCGGCAGGGGCTGGGCAAGGAGGAAAGAAGCAGGATGTGGACAGGGAGAGTGTGTATCCCAATCAGATTTGAAAAGGGATTAGAATTCTTCCTTTCATTCCTTTCTATAATGGATTATCTTAAACAAGGACCTTTGTTCACTTTTTTTGCTTCTTCACCAGAGTTTACAGATAAATAGAATTTTAGCCAAAAGCTCCATGTTCTCCTAGCTTCCCAGTTGGCATCTTCTGCATCTGTCTTTTCCCACTGCATCCTGGACTGGGGCAGGATGAATATCATTTAACACACATTAAAGCCAAAATCCTGATAAAACCAAGTAAGCACTAAAGTGAATTTGATCCATTTACTCGAGAACTTATGCCATAGGCTATGCCCTTAAGATTGATTTCCACAGACCAGAAAATAATAAAAGTTAACATAGCCTCACTTATGGATGCTATCTCAACTACAATTTTCTAGAATTTGTTTCATTTGTTCTAAAAAATATACTTATTTTTATTTAATAAAGGAACCCATCTTTAGGAAGAAAACATGATTTTGCTCACTATTTGGGGCAAGATAGCTGAAGATACAAAGGCATTTAGTTTAACAATCACTTTTATCAAAAGAAATTTACAAAAAAAAAAAACACCCAGATTGTTCATTACAAAAACAAGAAGAAAAATTGAGAGGAGTGAAGAAAAGACATTTTCAAGTTATGGATATCAACCACTCATAAGCAGAGAATTATAATTTGGTACTTATGAAAAGGTTGGGTCTATTAAGATTAAATGACATGGACGTCTTTGGACAGCTGTCTGTATCAACTGGTGACATATCAAAATAGTGCTAACAGATGAATCACTGAAAAAGAAAAAGTTAAAATATCTTAGCCTCAGCACTGGAAATCCAGCAAGTTCATGTATTTGAAAACCAAATACATCAGCGTTCATCTTCTCCTTAAAAGAAGCTAAGGGGCCAGCCCAGTGGTGTAGTGGTTAAGCTCGCACTCGCCACTTTGGTGGCCTAGGGTTTGTGGGTGCAGATTCTGGGTGTGGACCTACACGTGGCTCATCAAGCCATGCTGTGGTGGAGTCCCACATACAAAAAACAGAGGAAGACTGGCACAAATGTTAGCTCAGTAACAATCTTCCCTAAGCCACAAGAGGAAGATTGGGCACAGCTCAGGGTCAGTCTTCCTCACCAAAAAAAAAAAAAAAAAAAAGAATTTTATTAACATTTAACCTCCTTAGAATTGAAAACTCGAGGAAAATTTTTTAGTGTGCATTTCATTTTCTATACTAAAAAAATTTTTTGATAAGAGACATTCAAAAGGAAAGTTTGGACTGTAAGTAGCCTGGCATTCACAGAACATGAACACACAAAGTTCACATCTCAACCCTTAAGCCACTTATGATAAACACGTATATAAGGAAAAAAACAAAACTTCCATATCATTTTACTCAGTAAAAGATGTAGGATACATGGCTGAGGGTATTATTTATACCAGAGAGAAATTAGGGCCTTGGGCCAAGCAGAAACTATAACATAATCAAAAAGAAGGCCTAAAGAAATAAAATATGCCTCCCTAAACTTTTTTAAGAATGTCCAGATTTGTTTGTTTCCTTTGCCTAAGATAGTTGTATTCATTTCTTACAGGGTCAGAGGAATGTAAAGGGAAACATCAAACAATTGTTACAAATAATCATGGTTAGAAAACATACAAAAATAAAACCAGAAAATAACAACATTGGTCCCTAATTTCAGTTTCTAACCCATAACCCCAATTCTCCTCTCTCCAAAAGTAGCAGAAATTTTTCAAAGATTAAGAGTTGGTGGACTTTAAGGAAAATACCATCCCACAGTGTTACATTTAAATACTAAAAATGAATGACAGCACAGGGAAACAGGAACAAAGCAGTAGTTTGGTATTATGGCACCACCCACTGGCTAGAAGTCCTCATAGCAAATATGAGACCCAGCCTTAAAACACAAGATAAATTAGTGAAATAGGAAGCAAAAATAACATTGATTATTCTAATTCATTATAGCACCAGGAACTTCTAACAAAACTGAACTATCCATATTATTTTATTACCACAAGGAAAAAGAATAACAGACATGTTCACAAGGCTGAGTTTTATTAATTTTGAAATGCAAGTCTACAATCTCCAAAGCCTATGGGACTTAAATCTTATAGTCAAAACAATTAACATATAAAATGCCATTTCAGCCCTGTAGCTGAATATATAAAGACAGTCTTTAAGCAGAAGATGTACACTTGCATTTCATAGCTAAGGAAAAAATTATAATATTCATAATATATTTAAATGTTAATGAAATCTATGGTGGGGTCAGCCCCACTTCCACCTTTACCAGAGAAGTAACAAAATACACAAAGCAAACACATGCCCAAAAAACTGGACTGAAAAACATAGTTTCTCAGAAAGTCCTAATAAAGACCAGTCAGATAAACTAGTAAAAATAAGTGTTTTCTTTAAAGCACCAGAGCAGCTTTATACTCAAAAATATATTTACCTTAATACAATCTCCTTTTCAGCCTAATGACATCTTTTTTGTTTTTCCGAACAGTTCTTGTTTACTTTCTTAAATGCTAACATTCTGAAAATCTCAGCATAAAAATATTTGACAGTCATTCTCCTCCAGTACAACCTTCTCTTTAAGACTCAGAAGTACACATAAAGGCTTGACATCACTTTATAGTCCATAGGACCCTGCTGAATGTTGATCACTAAAGACCAGACTTCAGAATCTCTCCATAGACATGACCTGGTCTTCTAAGTTAGAATTCATGAATATGCTCCAGGAAGTCAGTGCAGGCTTCAGGTTTTTTGGCTTGATGATAGTTACCACCTGGTCTGCAAAGCCGAAGTCTTTGCTTGCTCATAGACTGTTGATTGCAGATAAGAACATGATGAGAAAAGTCACATTCCCACAGATATAAATTGTTAACACTGCCTTTTTAAAAGCGTGACCCTGAAAGAAAAATTGAGATATGAAGGAAAGAAACTATTGTCATTGAAGTTTTTTGTCAATATAAATTTAAAAAGAAGAACTTACTTCTGCTTCAGCTACAGTAAATGACTGAAGGATCTGAATTCTAGCATCATCCAATATTTCACCTGTTGAGAATGAGAACACAGGTTTATAAGGACAGTGGTACTCAGGTAAACTAACCCCCCAAAAAAGCCCTGATTTGTAGTGTTTGCTGATTTGCAGGGTGTACATTCTTCCGTTTCAAGCTACCAAATGCCGCAAACTTCCTGAATATTTACAGCTCTCTCAAATTGGGACAAGGTGGCTATAGCACGCATTTGTCAAGGGATTTAAAATGTGCCCTCTTCTTCTAGTCAATAAACACCTGGTCAATGTCCTAACAACGCAAGTTTAAGTACATATGTATTTTAAACAACAAGCCATAATTCCGTGGTCATCAAAAGCCCCACGTATATAACCCCACCAAGAACCAAAAACCACAGTACAGACATTTACTACTCAGCTCCTAAAAGCTGCCTAGGCTCCTAAATTCACAAAATATGCACTAAACAACAAAGAGGTTTTGTTTTTAGAAGGCCACCTTTATTTATCATTTGGGTGGCTGAAACTAGTTAGGACACAAAGGACTCTTGGCCCAGAATCTAAGCTAATTTAAAATGTCACCCATTCTCTACTAATTTCTCCACTCCTGATGGATATAGGTATCTTGATCCTGCCTGGTATACTAAGACCAAAACGGACCTTACCACTAGAGAGCTCGGGCAAAGTAAGGCCTTCCTATCTAGCTCACTGGTAGCTAGCTATATATGATGTATATGGCAACCTATGGGATAGCACGTAGGAAGTGTGTTAAACAGGTAGAATTTGTGTGCAGCTGTGCCCTCTGTTGACTTTAGGCATCTCTTCTTCCTCCATCTCAGGGTTCTCTCAGCTCCAGGCATTCAGCGTTCTCAGTGCATACTGGCCGCAAGTCAGACCAGCACGCAAAGTAAAAAGTACTGACAAAGAAGACTTCTTCCCTAAACCTAAAATCTTTCCTTTATATTTTATTCACAAATTCTAATAGTAATGAATATAAAAAACAAAGGCAGAAAATTTCCACAATTTCTACCACTGACTGGGTAATCACAGCAGAAATTTGTAGTGAGCTGCCATGTAATAGTCAACCATTAGTATCAAGAAACTAATTATATTTCAAAGTTTGTATAAATGTGATTCTACATAACGTGGCTTTTTGAACAGGTTATTACCTTTTCGAGAGAGTCGGTAAGCATGTATTTCCAGAACAATTTCAGTTCCGACATGCCAGGCTACAAATCCAATCATTACATAGGTTTTCCATGGGCCAGGAAGATCCAACCCTGGTAAATCCATTCCCAGGAACATGGCGGCCACTGTGTTTGTAGAAAAACAATATATATTCAAATGTAGTCAATACCGAAAGAGGTAACTGTGTGTGTGTGTGTGTGTACATGTGTGTGCATTATATCAAGTAAAACATACTAAAAAAGTTTATGAGATGAATTAGATTAATATGTAACACCAAACAGTTAATTTAGTTTTGTTTTTATTGTAAGACTAGAAAGGGTAAGATGAGAGATTACAATTTTGATCTACCAATTGTTAAAAAAGAGGCACCCAAATTTTCCAAAAAGTTTTAAGTCTGCACTGTAGGAAGGGAGAAAAGTAAGGAAACCATTGCTGATGATACCCCCCCCCCTTCCAGAGATTTCTGTAGCCTATAAAAATGCGAGGGCAGAGGGTGTCAGTTTAGGTATTTATTACACAAGCCATCAAAATGTACTGGATAATCATATTTTACTTTTGAAAACCTCTCTTCCCTTGAAGGTACCATCTCCATGGAAAGAACCTGGAGACAGGGCTGGGACCCTCTCAGCCCACCTCAGTCCAACTTACAAATGACCCTCCACTTGAGCTGCTTAAATATTTGGCTGTCAGCATGGCGTATTCTGCTGGCAAAGGCAAATGCTAAAAAAGCCTTAAAAGGAGACTTTTAAAGTCATTTTAAAAATCTGAAACTTAAAGCTGAAATAATGACTTAAATAGTTACCTCTAGAAATTACTTTCTGGATTTCAATGTTGAAGGTTGATTTCTCCTCAACAACCAATTACCCCAATTACTAATGCATCTAAAAATCATTTAAGCCAAATTACAACTTGCAACATAAACAACCAGCAGTTATATACGAGGAAGTGGCATCACAATTACATACCTGCTATGATTCTAGCAGCTGTTCCCATACTCCAATGAGTCCAGTTAAACATTTGTCTTCTACCAAAATAAAGAACCAGTCAGAATCCTTAAAAGTGATGGAACTACAATTAATTCCCAAGAGAATAAAAAGCTCGCAATTTCCCTTATTGCCTAGGAACTAGAATCGGAAGTACATTTTAAAACCTTTTAAAGTAAATATAATTAATCTATCACTGAATTTCATACAATGCCAAATGTTTCTCCTTGAAAAGGGATTAGTTTGCCAACTAACGACGTCCACATTAAGAACATTTATACAGGGAAGCTGTACGCACCTTGGGTCATGTAAAGCTGGTCTGAAGGCTGCCAGAAGAGGCTGAAAAACTGCTAAAACCATCACTATACAACCAAGGTACGGGTGACAGCCTGCAGACTGAGCAAAGTTACAGCACTTCAGTGGTCTCAAGCTGGATTATCACTTTACATCTTCAACTTAAAAACAATACACACAGATGTATCTTAGTGTTTTTCTGTAGCTTTAAACATCTAATAATGATAATAATAATAACAGGCACCATTCACTGAGTGTCTACTTTATACTAGGCATTTACTTTATATACATTATCACTAATGCTCACTGCAACGCTTGATGGTTAGTTATCAATACCCCACTTTCAAAAATGGGGGAACTGAGGCTCAGAGACAGCAAGTGATGTGTCCAAGGCCACAAAGGGTGCAAATGGTTGCAGCAGAATCCAAGCACAGAATGCTGCCCCTCCCCCATCAAGATGTTAGATGACCACCAACACCAGTACAGCCATTTGCAGCCCACCGAGGACTCGCCAATATCCACATGTCGAAAGCACTCATCCTAACGTCCTGTAATTATTTGTTCAGACCTCTGTGTTCCCTGAGCTGAAGGTTCTATGATTCCTTGTAACTCCAGTGCTTAACAGAGCCTTAGTCACGCAATAAACGTTGAGTAAGTGAATAACCTGTGCAGCCACTGTATTAACATCTTATCTCCTCTGTTCAGAAGGAAGGCCTAACCCAAGAAAATACATCAACACAGTATCTCAACAGCCTTGGCTACACTCCTCTCTTAGTGCAGTTGTGTGCCTGCTCAAAACAGCAAACAATGGGTTAGACCACTTAGCACAATGATTTCACTTAAAAACTTAAGAGGACTAAGAAGATGCTCCAAACTGTGACATGTTTAGACGGAGGGCTGTTACAGTCTGTTGTTACTGACTCCCATGCTCAGGTAGACTCTAAAATCTGTGATCTAGAACAAGGACACAGTGGTTTCTAAGCCACGAAGGGAAGCTTTTGGAAATAGGAACTAAAAGCAGACAAAAGAGTACTATAAAAATACTTTCAAACCATGGACTCAGTTACACACGGATAAAATTATAACCAGGACCATGGGGGGGAAAGTGTCTCTATCTGATAAAAAACAGTAACAGCAGCAACAAAATTCTTATCTGTGCTTAGAGTGTGCTGGGAACTATCCTAAGTGCTTTCAGTTAATTAGCTGTCAATTCTCAGAAAGGCTAAGATGGATACTACACTATTGCCATTTTACAGATGAGTAAACTGAGAGACAGAGAAGTTAAATAACTTGCCCAATGTATCCCAGGTAATAAGTGATGACATCAGAATTTGAATCCAAGTAGTCTGGCTGTAGAATTGAGCTCCTAACCCTTACACTATCCTATTCACGAACTGCAAAGACTACAAACTACAAAGTTTACAAAATAAGTGTTACTCTTGTCCCAAATACCTGGATAAAATAAGGTTCTGATGTCTTGATTCATACCAAAAAACTTCACAATTTCCTTAAAAGAAACAGGTTGACTCATCTATAAACTACCTAAAAAGCAGGAGGGGGGTTTCCTAGTGAAATCTGTGACCCGAGAATCATCAAATCTTAGCCCTTGTAACAACAACCCAAGCTGAAATATTAAATTTTGCTATCAAATTGTGACTGGCTGTAAAACTGGAAGAGTGTAACAAAAGCATAGGTTCCGACCTTAGGTACATCACTTATTCTCAATGAGCCTTATTCATTCGTTCAATAAATATTTACTGAGTACTACTATGTAGGTACAGATCTGGTGGTTAAGATTTGGTGCTCTCACTGCAGTGGCCTGGGTTCATTTCCCAGTCAGAGAACCACACCACCTGCCTATCAGCTGTCATACTGTGGCGGCTGCATGTTGCTGTGATGCTGAAAGCTATGCCACGAGTATTTCAGACACCAGCAGGGTCACCTGTGGTGAAGAGGTTTGAGCAGAGCTTCCAGACTAAGACAGACTAGGAAGAAAGACCTGGCCACCCACTTCCCCCAAAAATGGCCATAAAAACCCTGTGAACAGCAGCAGAGCACTGTCTGATATAGCACAGAAAGATGAGAGGATGGCACAAAAAGAGTGGGCAGGGCTCAGCTCTGCTGTCCACAGGGGCACTAGGAGTCCAAATCAATGTGATGTCACTAGCAACAACACCTACTACGTACCAGAATCTTTTCTGGGTGCTTTAGATACACCAGTGAACATAACAGTAAATATTCTGGCTCTCACAGAACTTACATACTAGTGTGGGAAGGCAGATGAAGAAAAAACATAAGATATAAGTAAACTATATGAAAAGAAATAGGGTAAAGAGTGCTATGGGAAAAAATAGAGCAGGGAAGGGCTCTCTCAGAAGCTATTATCTGAGCGAAGACTTGAAGAAGGTGAGGGAGTGGAGGAAGCATGACCAAGGCAGAATGACAAATCTTCACAAAGAAAGTAAATAGGAGCATGCCTAGCATTAGGCCAGTGTGGAATGAGATGAGCTATGGGATGAGGAGAGGGGGAGGAGATCACTACGGAGAGTAAGTGGTAGCCAATCATAGAGGTCACTGGAAGGACTTTGGCTTTACCTTTGAGTAAAATTGAGAGACATTAGAGAAACCAGTTACGGGCACAGAAATGACATGTTCTGATTTACATTGTTAAAAATCACTCTGCTTCTTGGTTGGAAACAGACTGTACACAGCCAAAGGTTGAAGTAGAGAGACCAATTAGGTACCACTACAACAGTCCAGGCAAAAGACAGTGGTGGCTCAAACCAACATAGTAGTATCAGTGATGGTGAGAGGTGTTGTATTGTAAATGCAGACGATTGGGTTTTCCTGATGGATTTCACACAGGGTGTGCAAGAGAGCAGAGTTAAGAATAATTCCAAGGTTTTGGCCTAAGAAGGGAACTGTCAACATCTAATATGGGACGGCAGCAGGTGGAGCAGGGCTGGGAGGAAAGATCAGGAATTCCATTTTGGATGGATTAGGTTTGAGCTGTTTGAGACATGCAAGTTGAGGTCCCGAGCAGACAGCTGGACGTGTGAGTCTCATGCCAGGGGAAAGGTCTAAGCAGGAGATAAACTTTTGAGAATAAGCCTCAGTTTCTTCATTTGCGACATGGGATTATTATCAATAACTACTTCATTTCAGGTTTGAATTTGATAACACATATAAAGCACTCAGCACAGCTGGTCACATAGTAGGAATGCAACTAATGTTAGCTTAGTGGTAATCATAGCATTAATTAGAGACAACTGCTTACAGTGTTCATGTTCCTTAGATATCACACTTGGAATTTTCACCACTCTGTAGTGAGAAAACTCACTAAAGCTACATAGTATATACATAGCATTTGATGCAGCTGAAAAATACATTTCATCACCAAGTGATCTGCGCTGACATCCTCACTCCATCACTGTCACCCAACCACGTGAAATAATCATCAGATGCTTCAGAAAGGAAAGAAAGAGGGACACCTGCAGAAACATCTTTTTACCCATCATTTGAGCCTAAAAACAGCAATCTCCTTTGACATCAAAATGAATTTATATAAAAACATCCTGTTTAAGACAGACTTACCCAACTCCAGCCTCCTGTGTAAATAAAAGGTAGAACAAAAGCAATGCAGGTGAGAGCAGAAGTCATGAGCATGAGCAGTCGGTGCACCTACAAGGATGAAATAAAGTGAGAAGAGGGTTAACTACGTCAGAGACAGGCGTTGGTGTTACTCTGGAGAAAAGATCACGGGGTGAGATTCGCTGAAGGTATGCATTCCATTGACACCTAATCACAGTTTGTGGTCAGTTAAAAAAACATCTTAGGGGGCCAACCCGGTGGTGCAGAGGTTAAGTGCACATGTCCCGTTTTGGCGGCCCGGGGTTTCCCAGTTCGGATCCCGGGTGCTGACAGGGCACCGCTTGGCAAGCCATGCTGTGGCAGGCGTCCCACATATAAAGTAGAGGAAGATGGATGTTAGCTCAGGGCCAGTCTTCCTCAGCAAAAAGAAGAGGATCGGCAGCAGATGTTAGCTCAGGGCTAATCATCCTCAAAGAAAAAAAATCTTAGTATACCACTGAACCTTAAAGACAATCATAAGCTCCCATCCTCATCATTCAAAAGCATTTGGCAAGACTTCACCTGCACAGAGCAGCAGGAATGGATACTTCACACACAGAGCAGTTACTCGCCAAGTCCTTCATTTCCTTCCAAAGATATTTATTAAGTTCTACCATCAGGCACAGTGCAATACCAGACACAATGAGACAGCAAGGGAACGGAAAATACTGTCTCCTGAGGAGCTTGGTATATAACTGGGTAGATAAGATAAACATATATAAAATGCATAATTTTTTGCCCAAATTAAAAGAATATTGAGAGTGAAAATGGGCACTGTTAATTGATTATGCCAGGATAACTGGTACAAACCAAAACTATCCCCAGGAAAGTAGGACATATAGCCACCATATTATATATAGAGATGTCACCCTATAAATATAGACATCATATTTCTAAAGGCTGTGTATCACCATATCTATATATCATCATATGCATATATGTCTCTTTATATATATGTTACCCTATATACATAGACACCATAGTTTTTTTGTTGTATTTTTTATTTATTTATTTTTTTTTTTGAGGAAGATTAGCCCTGAGCTAACATCCACCGCCAATCCTCCTCTTTTTTCTGAGCTAACACGTGCCCATCTTCCTCTGCTTTATATGTGGGATGCCTGCCACAGCATGGCTTGACAAGCCATGTTTAGGTCCACACCTGGGATCAGAACCAGCAAACCCCCGGCGGCTGAAGCGGAATGTGCAAACTCAACTGCTGTGTCACCAGGCCAGCCTTCTAGACATCATAGTTTTAAAGGCAGTGGAGGATTTGAATTGGTAAGGAGAAGACATAAAGAGTTTTCCAGTTGGGAATATCCATATGAGCAGCTGAAAGACAGAGGGAAAGAGAGAGAGAGCAAGCAAAGGCAGAGACAGACAAGAGCAAGGCATGTAGCAATAGTGAGAACAAATAGAACAGATTGACCCTGCCAGCCAATAGTGAGAAATGAAGTTAGATATGGTAAATTTTAAAAGCTACAAATTTATATGAATATGAAGTTTCAAGAATATCCTCTTATAAAGTCAAAACTGTTCGAATAAGTGGTTATTTTTTCTACAAGCAGGCATGTACATTCTATACCAACACATACTCATTGATCTGCCCTCTAGGTACAAACATCCATACTCCATGACACATGAAGAATAGAGTTTATTTTGTTTTGTTTTGAGGGGTTCTTATGGACTCTTGCCCATGTTTCTAACAAGAGATTGCCTCCTCATCTCAGAGGAAGGGGCAGCATGAAAAGGAACACTTCTACTTTCTCTTCCCACCCACACAGGAGATAGATAAATTGATTGGTGAGCTAGGGATAGCCCGACATTCATTGGCCCCTCTACCAAAGGACAGACCCCTGCCCTGCAATGCAGTAAGCACCCACTAGTTCTTTCTTCTGCTCTCCTGCCTTTCTTGACCCATCTGTACTCAGTGTAGCGGGTGCATGCTCTTCCAGCCTCTCCCCCTGCAACTAGACATGTAAGTCAGGATTATTTGGGTCCCAAAGTTTATGTTTGCCCACAAAGGAGCACACATGGCCCTGAAACATTCTCCAATCCAGCCTGACCCTTTATAAAGCTGTCTCTATTTTGATCTCCATCAAGAACCTTATGTCTGCTCTCAACTGGTTAGGAAATTAAAGGGTAAAAAGAAGAATTATTAGGATTCCAAATCTACAACAACAGTAACCACACACACACAAAAAAATCCACACATGCTTCATATATTTTTATGTTGCAGTGTTCAAAGAACACGGAAATTGCATTAACCTTTTTCTCCCACTTACCTGAAACCAAGCTGCTTTGCCAAAGAAAACCTTTGACCAAACAGGTTTGAAGAACCGAGCAATCAGTACACCTATGCTAACGGTTGTCACCCATGCCACAAACATTAAGGCACCTACAGGTGAGAAAATACAATGGTTGACATCACAAACTAATTAAGATGTTTCTTAAATGACCAAGCCAAATGCTCAGAAAATATAAACAGCCAGCAAAATACATTCAACTGACAGGGGCATAACCTAAAAAGACCCTATACATCACAGCCCGTACCACCACCACTACTTCTAATAGTTGACACTTCCATAGCTTCTACGACATGACAAGCACTGTCTCGAAGTGCTTTATATGTATAATCTAACTGATTTTTACAAGAGTCCTATGAAGTAGTTACAATTATTGTTCTAGTTTTGCTGGATAAGGAAACTAACACATAGAGAAGTGAAGTAACTCACTAAAGGTTACAAAGTCGGGATTCGAACCCAGTCTGGCTTGAGCAACTGTGCTCTTAACCATTATGCTAACACAGCCTGTCTGCAGCTATCTCAGCATCTTCTCACATCTCACTCCAAAACACAATGAAAAACAAATAGGCACACTATTTCTAAATCGAATCACTGTCAAACTGGAGCTATGAGAAGAAGCAAATTAACAACAGTAAAGCTATTTTCAAGCAAACTTTGATGACGTTTATTGAATCTCTGCAAGAATGGATAACTCTGGAGAACATAAAGGAAATATACCACGTAAGTAAAGTTCCCCCAAAATACTAATATTCTACAATAGTATAGTATATACTACATTATTCCCTTACTTTTTCTTTAATTTTTTATTGATGCAACATTGGTTTATAACATTATATAAATTTCAGGTGTATATCATGATATTTCAATTTCTGTGTAGACGACATCATGTCCACCATCCAAAGTCTAATTACTAGTCATCACCGTACAAATGTGCCCTTCTACTCCTTTTGCCCTTCCCCCTCCCCCTCTGGTAACCAACAATCTATTCCTGTGTCTATGTGTTTCTTTATTGTTGTTGTTGTTGTTTTTTCTCTTCCACATATGAGTGAAATCATATGGTATTTGGCTTTCTCCATCTGACTTAGTTCACTTAGCATATTGCCTTCAAGGTCCATCTATGTTGTCACAAATGGCAAGATTTCATCTTTTTTATGGCTTAGTATTATATTGTATATTATATACCACATCTTTTCTTTCCCTATTCATCTGTTTATGGACACCTAGGTTCTTTCCAAGTCTTGGCTATTGTGAATACTACTGCAAGGAACATAGGGGTACATGTAGATTTTCGAATTAATGTTTTCATGTTTTTGGATAAATACCCAGATGTGGATAGCTGGATCATATGGTAGCTCTATTTTTAAATTTTTGAGGAATCTCCACACTGTTTTCCACAGGGGCTGCAGCAGTTTGAATTCCCACCAGCAGTGTAAAAGAGTTCCCTTTTCTCCACATCCTCTCCAACACCTGTTATCTGGTAATTTTATTCCTAGGTATTTTATTCTTTTCATTGTGATTGTAAATGGGATTGTATTCTTGATTTCTCTTTCTGCTATTTTGTAGTTAGTGTTTAGTAATGCAACTGATTTGTACATTTTGATTTTCTACCCTGAAACTTGACTGTATTCGTTACTTCTAATAGTTTTTTGATGGATTCTTTAGGGTTTTCTATATATAAAATCATGTCATGTGCAAATAGTGACAGTTTCACTTCTTCCTTTCCAATTTGGATTCCTTTTCTTTCTTTTTCTTGCCTACTTGCTCTGGCTAGGACTTCCTAGTATGATGTTAGCTGTGAGTTTGTCATAAAGGGCCTTTACTATGTTGAGGCCAATCCTTCAAAGACCTTCCTTCTATACCCACTTTATTCAGAGTTTTTATCACAAATGTATGCTGTATCTTGTCAAATGCTTTCTCTGCATCTATTGAGATGATCACGTGATTTTTATTCTTCATTTTGTTAATCTGGTATATCACATTGATTGACTTGCAGATGTTCAACCGTCTTCGCATCCTCAGAATAAATCTCACTTGATCATGGTGTATGATCCTTTTAATGTATTGTTGTTTGTAATTTGCCAATATTTTGTTGAGGATTTTTGCATCTATATTCATCTGTGACATTGGCCTGTAATTTTCTTTTCTCATGTTGTCCTTGTCTGGTTTTGGTATCAGGGTAACATTGGCCTCATAGAATGAGTAAGGAAGCATCCCCTCCTCTTCAATTTTTTGGAAGAGTTTGAGAAGGACTGATATTAATCTTCGAATGTTTGGTAGAATTCAGGGAAGCCATCTAGTCCTGGACTTTTGTTTTTGGAAGGTTTTTTATTTCTCTTTCAATCTCCTTTCTAGTGGTCAGTCTGTTCAGATTTTCTATTCTTGATTCAGTTTTGGAAAGTTCTATGATTCTAAGAATGGATCCATTTCTTTTAGATTATCCAATTTGTTGGCACATAGCTTTTTGTAGTATTCTCAAAATCTTTTATATTTCTGTGGTATCTGTTGTAATTTCTCTTCTTTCATTTCTGATTTTATTTATTGGAGCCTTCTCTTTTTTTCTTGGTGAGCTTAGCTAAAGGTTTGTCAATTTTGTTTACCTTTTCACAGAAACAGTTCTTAGTTTCATTGGTCTTTTCTACCATCTTTTTAGTCTCCATTTCATTTATTTTCATTCTGATTTTTATTATTTCCTTCCTTCTACTGATCTGGGGCTCCATTTGTTCTTCTTTTTCTAGTTCCTTTAGGTGTAACGTTACATTGTTTATTTAACATTTTTCTTGTTTTTTGAGGTAGGCCTGTATAGCTATAAACTTCCCTCAGTACTGCTTTGCTGTCTCCCATAGATTTTGGTATGTTGTATTTTCATTTGTAGCCAGGTATTTTTATTCCTCCTTTGATTTCGTCATTGACCCAACAGTTGTTCAGTGGCATTTTGTTTAATCTCCACACATTTGAGAATTTTTCAGTTTTCTTCTTGTAGTTGATTTCTACACAGTTTCTGTATGATTTCTATAGTTTCATACCATGTGGTCAGAAAAGATGCTTGATATTATTTCAGTCTTCTTAAATGTATTGGGACTTGTTTTGTGGCCTAATATGTGATCTATCTTGCAGAATGTTCCAGGTGAATTAAAAAAGAATGTGTATTCTGCATGTTTTGGATGGAATGCTCTGTATATATCTATTAAGTCCACCTTGTCTAATGTGTCATTTAAGGCCAACGTTTCCTTATTTTGATTTTCTTTCTGGATGATCTATCTATGGATATAAGTGGAATGTTAAAGGTCCCTACTATTATTGTGTTACTGTCAATTTCTCCTTTTATGTTTTAATATTTGTTTTATGTATTTAGGTGCTTCTATGTTGGGTGCATAGATAGTTACAAGTGTTATATCATCTTGTTGGATTGGTCCCTTTATCATTATGTAATGCCCTTCTTTGTCTTTTGTTACATTCTTTGCTTTAAATTCTATTTTGGGGGCTGGCCCAGTGGCATAGCAGTTAAGTTCATAAATTCTGCTTCAGTGGCCCAGGGTTCACCGGTTTGGATCCCAGGTGTGGATCTATGCACCACCTGTCAAGCCATGCTGTGGCAGGCATCCCACATATAAAGTAGAGGAAGATGGGCACGGATGTTAGCTCAGGGCTGGTCTTCCTCAGCAAAAAAGAGGAGGCTTGGTGACAGATGTTAGCTCAGGGCTAATCTTCCTCAAAAAAATAAATAAATTCTATTTTGCCTGATATAAGTATTACTACCCTAACTTTCTTTTTGTTTCCATCTGCATGAAATATCTTTTTCCATCCCTTCACTTTAAGTTTGTAAGTGTCTTTAGGTCTGAAGTGTGACTCTCGCATGGAGCATATATGTACATGGGTCTTGTTTTTTTATTCATTCAGCCACCCTATGTCTTTTGACTGGAGCATTTAGTGTATTTACATTAAAAGTAACTATTGATAAGTATGTACTTATTGTCATTCTGTTACTTTTTCTCTGGATTTTTTTGTAGTTCTTCTCTGTTCTTTTCTTCTCCTGCTTTCTTCCCTTGTGATTTGATGGCTTTTTTAGGTTATCTTTGGGTTCCTTTCTCTTTATTTTCTGTGTATTTGTTATAGATTTTTTGGTTTGTGGTTACTGTGAGATTCATATATAATAATCTATGAAAATGGCAATCTATATTAAGTTGATGGTCTTACGTTTGGTCTCTTACTAAAAGCCCTTCATTTTTACCCCTACCCACATTTTATATTTTTGATATCCTATTTTACCTCTTTTATTTTTGTGTATCCCATAACCTCTTATCATAGTTAAAGATGATTTTAGTACTTTTGACCTTCACACTAGCTTTATAGGTGGTTGATCCACTACCTTTCCTGTGTATTTGCCTTTACCAGGGACATTTTTTCTTTGATAATTTTCTTATTCCTATTTGTGGCCTTTTCTTTTCCACTTAAATATACCAAATAAGGAAAGTTCTCCCAAAATTCTGATATTTTACAATAGTATAGTATACACTACATTATCCCTCTACTTTTAAATCTCATCTTTTCAACAATAAGCTGGGATACTTTTCAAATGGAATCAACTTCATCTGTAGAACCAGAGCACATCAGAGCCTTGTTTTTAGGTTACTGCTCTTCCAACTTGGTTCCTTTCATCATTTTAAGTACATGATACGTAAGTAGGGCACTGAGTACTTTGTATACCCTCAAATACTTGTACATTGATCGCTTCTTCAACAGCAAAACTGTATCTTTGAAACCAAACTACTGTTAAACAATCAAAATCACAAACCACTCTTTTATTAGCATTTATTTTAATAAATGGCATAATTAAGGTCTCATAAAAGTTAAACTAATTAATCTAGTGATATTCAACCTTGGCTACAGTTAGAAACAATGAGGGCCTTTTTTAAAAATTATAGGTCTCTTAAAAGATCCATTGGTGGTTTTAATGTGTTTGCTGTTGTCAGTGCCATCAAGTCGATTTTGATGTCTTTTTGCACCATCTTTCACCTTCTGGTGCTATATAAGATGATGTTCTGCTGCTATTCATAGGGTTTTCACAGCCAATTTTTTCATAAGTAGGTGGTCATGTCCTTCTTCCTAGTCTGTTTTAGTCTGGAAGCTCTATTGAAACCTGTCCACCATGACCGATTTTTGACCCTGCTGGTATCTGAAATATTAGTAGCATAGCTTTCAGCATCATGGCAGCATGCAGCCATCACAGTATGACAATTGTCAGGGTAATGTGGTTCCCTGACAAGGAAACAAATCCAGAGTACAGCAGTGAGAGTGCCAAATCTAACCACCAGACTATGAGGGCTGGCTTTTTAATGTGCAGCCAGGGTTAAAACCACTGAATTATCCCTACTCTCAATTTCTAAAAAAAATTAGCAAATATTAAGATAGATATTGCTACCTGCAAATGTTAATGTTTAAACTTAGAAGATTTATGAACATTTGCTAAATTATGCCCGCTGCCACTCCTAATTCAGCCAGCACTGAGCCATCAGGTAAGTTTATTCCACAAAATAGCAATACTACTACACATGTAGCTTACCGTGAGCCTTCAAAAGGAGTGAAGAACGGGATCCTCCTACATTCTTTGGAGAGTTTATCACATCATGTTTTTCATACGTAATCAAAGGTCGCTGAGAATGCTTATAGATTCGACCTGAAATTTAAAAAAACAAAAAGCCAAAGAATAATTACTTCCCAAGGAGAGAAAAAATGGAAAGACAGTGGCATAGAATGGAAATAAAACTTTGTAAGGTAATATAAAATAAATAAATATCAACAAAAATGCCATTCACATGCAAAAGCAACATAAACATACATTCAAGTACACATAATCTTCTTGAAGAAAGTTAAATAATTTAGCCAAGATTCAACCAAGAGATGAATCAAAATGAAGACTAGGAATGGAGAAGTTATGGTAAAAGAACTGGTGGTGTGCAAGAGATCAGCTAAACAACGTTAAGTCAAAATAATGACTGTTAATAAGATCACGAATCATTCAAAATGCCAAACATAATTCTTGAAAGAGAATGTATGTTAAAGAAAACTATAATCCTAGATTAAGCCAACAGAAATTGGGCCTACAAGAAGGGGATAGGTAGAAGACAAAGAAAAGTGTTTTGATGCTAAGTTATTTGGCATATGGTCAGTTTGGACTGGGTTTGACTAACAAACCAAAATCCCAAATAATAACGATGTAAACAAATTGAAGAGATATTATATAATTATTTATTATATATAAAATTAAATCTGTGAATGTACAGAACTATTCCAATTTGTTCATGTATGTGAGTATGTATACGTGTGTGTGTATTCTGAGAGTCTATCTTATAGAAACATTCCACATTTTAACCAAAGATATATGTACAAGGATGTTCATAGAAACTTTTTTATGTTGGCCAAAAAAAAATTTAAATAAACTAAATGTCCATCATTAGGAGAATGAGTAAATAAATTATAGAATATACATACATTTTTAGAATACAATGCAGTCATTAAAAAGAACAAAAACAATTTAAAAATTTGATATAACAGATACATATGAAGTTTCATTCCAAACAAATAATAGGTTTTAGACCACAGACTATATCTCAGTAATTTCCTAAAAGAAATAATTATACAGGATACAAGTTATATCATCTATCCAAAATGCAACAACACTAAAAATTAATAATAAAAGGTAGAAAACAATGGCCCACCCAGATATTTACAAAACTACTCTTCCAAATAAGCCTTTGGTTAAACAGGAAATCAAAACTAAAGTCACAAGTCTTTTCAAAAATGTATAACAACGAAGACACTTCATATCAAAACTCATGTGATGCAATCAAGGTACTATTCAAAAGAAGTTTTTATCATCTCAAAAGCATTTCCTTTAAATAAAAAAAAAAAGACAAAGTATTGAAGTGATCACTTAATTCAAGATGTGTTTAAAACAACAAAATATAGCCTGGGAACCCAGAAAAGAAGATTGATTAAAAATAAAAGTAGAAATTAAACAAACAAGTCAGTCTAAAAATCAGAAAAATCAACTCTGTAAAAGGTCACTAAAATTGATTGAGTTTTTGGCAAGTCTAACCACAAGATAAAAAGAAATATCACAAACAGTATTAGAAATGAAAAGGGTAACATAGCTACTGATATAGAAGATATTCTTAAAAAGCATATGAAAATGCTATAAACAACTTTAAGTCAGCCAAAAATATTTCAAAATCTAAATGAAATCGATGAATTTCTGGGAAAATCTAGAATTACAAAAACTGATCAAAGAAGTAGTAGTAACTCTGGAGAGTAATAACAATAGAAGAATTTTTTTTAATTAGTCAACTATTTCCATCCCTAAAGGCTCCGATTGTTATGTGGATGAGTTCTATCATACCATTAAAAAAAATTTTTTAACTTTAAAAATTCTTATTTAAACTCCCTAGAGTTCATTCTATAAGATTAGCGTAACACTGAAACCAAAACTAGGAGGCATGCACATACATGCAAACACACACAATCCCAAAACCATAGACCAAAATCATTTATGAATATAGATGCAAAAACTTAAATAAAATATTAGTTAATCAAATCAACTGTGCATTAAAAGAATAATAAATATGGCCAAGCAAAGTTGATCCTAGAAAAGTGAGGATTGTTCACCATTCAGAAATCTATAAAAGTAATAATAAAATATCATCTCAATAGCTGGCCAAAAGACATCAGATGAAATTCAGCACACATCCATGACATGAATGCTTAGTAAAGTTAGGAACAGAAGAACATTTCTGAAACACAATAAAAAACATCTACCAGAAAAAAATACAACAAACATGACACTTAACACTGAATATCAGATGCATTCCCAACAAAATCAGGAGCCAGACAAGAATGCTTGCCATATCAGCACTGCCATTCCACGTTGTTCTGGAAGAACCAGACGATGCAATGAAACAAGAATGAAAATGAGGGCTATTGACCTTGTCGTTATTTGCATGGGATGTGATGTTTATCTAGAAAATCCAAGACAATCAACTAGAAAACTAAGGGGCATAATTCAAGATAAACATTCAAAACTCAGTAACTTTCTTAAACACCAACAAATTTAGAAAATGCAAGAAAAATAATTCCATTCACAAGTTTGTTTTAGAAATCTATAAAATATCCAAAAACAAAGTAACAAAAAATATATGACTTATATGAAGATATGAAGAAAACTATAAAATTTCACTGAAAGATACATATACACAGGATCTGAATAAATAAAATATCCCAATATAGTCCTGGATAGTGACACTCACTCTTGCACAGATGTCAATTATTCTCCAAATTAATCTAACATTCATTGCACTTCCAATCACAACCACAATAGAATTTTTAAAGAAATTTGACAAATCATTACTTAAGTTCATCAAAAAGAACAGATACACAATGAAGAGGCAAGAATTCCTGAAAAAGAAGGCCAGGAGGGGAATCATGTTCTATCAAAATCCACAACCTATTATAAAGCTATAGTAATTTCAACTAGTGAAGTAATAGATAGATCAATGGAAGAACAAACTAGAAATAGTGTACTTTACTGATAGATTTTTAGTATATGGGAAGGAGGCTTTTGAAGCAGTAGAGATAAAATGGACTATTCAAAAAATCGTGTTAGGACACCTGGCTATTCCTTTGACAAATACCATTATATCACAGCTTGTTATAACAGGGAAGATCAGAGACAAAGCTGAAAATGAGAAGAGTTTTATGTAATGAATACCTAGAGAAGAGAGTGTCAAGAAGAAAGAGTCAATGATTATCAGGAGCTACAAAAATGTCAAAAAGAAAAGATAAAGAAAACTATTGAAAATGACACGAAAGGCACTGAAGAATCTAACAATACTGCATTCGCAGAGCGGTAGTGATGAAAACAAGACCGCATCCCCAACAGCCTGAGAGTCAAGTTGGAAGAAAACTGTTTTGAAACTCTGATTCACCACGGAGCCATGGACTAAGCATGAACTTACCCTTCATTAAAGCAGAAGTCCATTTTAATTTCAGAGTTCCACCAAAGGGCCCCATTACAATTTTGGAGTTCTGCTCTAAGGGAGGTTGAGTTTGTGTTTAGTTCATGGCTCTTCAGTATTGTGAGACATATCATATTTCAAAATTATTAAAATAACAGGTCATGTGGTAACAGGGTCTCTATTTTATTAATTATTTAAATTGGTAGCTTTCCTAATTGTGAATTACTTATTCACCTGAGTTTTTTCAGTTCAAACACTCAGCATTTCAGATGACTGCTTATCTCATTATTAGACAATGTCAGCATTCTGGGGACGGAAACAGCAATTAGAAAAAGGTTTTAAGTGGATTTTACTGAAATTGGGTACATTTTACATTTATATGGGTTATGGAGATTATATGATTGTTTTTAAAAATGCTTTCAACCTCACAAAGCCTCACTGCTTTTAAGCAGAGTGCAACTTATAATTGGTCCACATACATATATAACATAGATAACAGAAGAGACAATGATTTACGTGATAATGGCACTTTGTTTAACACTACAAAGGAAGTGGAAAGTGAATTCCCTGGCACAGTAATGTCTAGGCTTGTTTTTTCTGATGCTTTGCACTCTACCAGTTAAAAAAAATGTCTGGGGGCCAGCCCAGTGGCGCAGTGGTTAAGTTTGCATGCTCCACTTTGGCATCCCAGGGTTCGCTGGTTTGGATCCCAGGTGCAGACCTAGGCACTGCTTGGCAAGCCATGCTGTGGCAGGCGTCCCACATACAAAGTAGAGGAAGATGGGCACAGATGTTAGCTCAGGGCCAGTCTTCCTCAAAAATAAAAATGAGTCTGTGCCCTCATATATATTTTTGTTAATAAGAATATTCATACACTACTTTTTTAATACATTATAAACACTATAAAATATATTGAAACAAATTTTTTAATGAGATAAAATAAATATAAATAGAAAATTCTAGTATTGTTCCTTGTATCCCACGGACTGTCTTACAATGCGTATACTTAGTTGGGAGAACACTATCCTAGAATAGGATATATATATATATCTTGCTATATCTATAACTTGCTAGGGCACCAAAGGAAGCAGTCTGCTATGATGGAAAGGTCATGACCTTTGTAGTTAGAACAGATCTGGGTTTAATTTCTGACTCCACCGCTTGTTTGATTTTGAACAAGTTACTTAGCCTTTCTAGGTTCCGGTTTCCTTGTCTCTAAAACGGGAAATATAATATCTATTTACAAAGCCGCTGTGAGAAATAAATGAGATATATGTAATTTACAATAAGTGATAGCTGCAGTAATAACAATGACACAATTGTTATCGTGCACACTAACCCACACTTTAGTGGTGTCTGTTTGAAAACACAAATATTTGACCTTCTCCTCATTAAAAATTCATTTCCTGCATTTTCCATGTTTGAAAGTATTGAATAGTTAGGCTCTGAGGTAAAAGAGTGTGGGTTTAAATTCCAGCTCTACCATTTACTTGTCTAGGGAAATTATTTAACCTCCCTAAATTTCCTCCCAGATAAACTAGGAATAATGAGAGTACGTATCTAGTGTAGTTCTTAGGAAGATAAAAATAAAGAACCTAACTATAGCACTTAGCAGCGACTGGCATTCATTAAACACGAAGAAATCTGTACTCATTGTTATCACTTAACCAAAAAATTATTTTCAAGCTACATTTGCTGTTGCTAGTGCAATTAAGAATACATGATTTGGCTAAGACAACTACATGTATCACCTACAACTAAATCTACAAATGTTACTGAATTTCTCTAACACTGAGTAGATATTTTATCCTGCCCCAAAACCTTTTGGGTCTCCACTTTACCTATAGTATAAAATCTAAACCGCATGATAGAATAGTCTAGGCTTTTCACAGTTTTGCCTGCATCACATTTCTGCTCTTCCTCTTCCTATACCCCAACCCCTAGCCCTCCATTTTATATGCCCAGCGTCTCACTATTTTCTTTTTTTTTTTTTTGAGGAAGACTAGCCCTGAGCTAACTGCTGCCAATGCTCCTCTTTTCACTCAGCAAGACTGGCCGTGAGCTAACATCCATGCCCATCTTCCTCCACTTTATACATAGGATGCCTACCACAGGATGGCTTGATGAGCGGTGCCACGTCCACACCCGGGATCTGAACTGGCGAACCCCAGGCCGCCAAAGTGGAACATGCGAACTTAACCGCTGCGCCACCGGGCCAGCCCCTCACTATTTTCAAAGGAGGTTTTAGTCTCAAAGTTTTGGGGCAGTATTATCTCCAAAGAGATGAGTCAGTAAATACCACCTTGGAATTTCCAACAGTTCTTCAAAATATCATCAGCCAAGACCTTAAACAAAATCTGCTTATTCCTATTAAGATGTGTTGCAATACTCACCACAGTAGTCTTCTTATGGATAAACTAATCATTCAAACTCATAAAACTACCTTAGACTGCATTTGGCATCAGATTCACTTGGAAAGATGTGGGACAGGAAACTCAGAACACCTGCAGGGGCTGTGAGACATTCTCCTTTGATGGGAGGTCCTCAGCAGTTTACTCAGCTGCCCAGGAGCTATTCTCTTTACCCCTTTCACCTCCCTGGAGAAAGCTCAGGTCCAAGCAGATGAGATTCATATTGGACAGGTTATCCCACAGGAGCCAACATCTCTTGCAACAACTCCAAAGTCTCTGGTTAGGGCCTCTGTAAGAAATCCACCAATGTCACAATACTCAGGAAAGCCCAAAGATATGGCTTCTTACCAGGCATTTATGGTTCTTCGTGGTACAAACGCAGTTTACCAGAAAGAAGTCATATTTATCATAAGCATGTTGCCTTATAACATAATTGACACTACTTTTATCTAGTTTCCAGAGAAACAAAGCTAGAAGGTCAACCAAAGTCAACTTTTCAGGCAAAAAATGGAAAAGTGTATTGATAACACTTTACCCACAAGTATATATCTTAAAAATGAGCAATCACAGCAGTCTCTCCAAAAAAAATGGAGGGGAGGGGAAAGAGAGAGAAAAAAACTTGGAAAGATAGTTTTCATCAACGACTTACCATCATCAGCTGCTCCATCTGCTAGGAATATGTAATAGCTTGTGTTTAGATCAAATCTATTCTTAACCCCAGGAATGCTAATGTTTCTTCTGAAAGAACACTGCATAACACCATCCTCCAGCCTCCAAGCCATATCCTCCAGTGTATCCTATAAACACACACAATGGGTCTTCTCAGCACTTTCCAAAGATTTGCTAAAAATAAGATATGATCAAAATCCTGACCTGTTCAATTTCCTTTCTCTAAGATCCTCTGTGCTTGTTTTGTCTACAGTGTCATTGTTTTTCCACTTCCTCTTTGAAGAGTAAAAGAAATGTTTTCTCCCAGTTTGTCTTTATCCCACTTGGCAAAAATATTATTTTTACTTTGAGTCAGAATCCAACAATTCCTATACCCAGGTTAGAAACTTTTGCAGATGTACTAACTCCATCTGGCTGCTAACACACAATCAAAAACACTGAAGAAACAATTAGCAAGTAATACCCTAGTGGCCAAAATGCAACATGCAACTGGGGAGAAGTTCTAACCCCGTGGGAAAGCTATGCAGAGAACATATGTCATTAGATGATAGCTACTGCTGGGTTAGAGCTCATTTGCTTGTCAATTGCTGTGTGAAAAAGACACTTCTCTACCAGAAATAGGCCACCTTTAGCACAGATGCCAACAAGGGGAACTTGAGACAACTGCCAGAGGCACTGAAGCACTCTCTACCATATGTGCTCCTCTTTCTTGCTAGTCAAGAAATTCTTTGTGTGACTAACATAAGCCTCTTCTTAAAAATCTGTCTGTAAACTTTTGAAAAGCTGATGCTTTGACCATCTTAACAAACCATGAAATATTTTTGGGGGGGCAGGCCCCATGGCATAGTGGTTAAGTATGGCATGCTCTGCTTCATTGGCCCAGGTTCGCAGGTTTGGATCCCAGGTGCCACCCTACACCATTCATAAAGCCACGCTGTGGCAGCGACCCACATAAAAACAGAGGAAGATTGGCACAGATGTTAGCTCAGGGCTAATCATCCTTAAGCAAAAAAAGAAAAAGATTGACAACAGATGTTAGCTCAGAGCAAATCTTTCTCACCAAAAAAATATAAATATATTTTTTGTAAGATGGACCAAAAAGCATTTAAGTGATACAAGCAAGAATTCATCTTTTACTAAAAGAGAAACCTGTCTTGTGCTTTCTAAAGCACAGAAAAGAGAAGATGTTAGTCAAAGGGTGCAAAGTTGCAGTTATGCAGGATGAATAAGTCTAACAAGATCTAATGTACAGCATTATAACTATAGTCAATAATACATACTATAAACTGGAAATTACTAGGAGAGTAGATTTCAGGAGCTCTCACCACACACAAAAAAATGATAACTATGTGAGGAGATGGATATATTAACTAGCTTCACTGTAGCAATCATTTCACTATGCATTTGTATATCAAAACATCATGTTGTACATCTTAAATACATATAGTTTTTATTTTAAAAATATGTATTGTAGGGTCCGGCCTGGTGGCACAGTTGTTACATGCATACGTTCTGCTTCAGTGGCCCAGGAGTCACCGGTTTGGATCCCGGGTGCGGACATGGCACTGCTTGGCAAGCCATGCTGTGGTAGGTGTCCCACATATAAAGTAGAGGAAGATGGGCATGGATGTTAGTTCAGGGCCAGTCTTCCTCAGCCAAAAGAGGAGGATTGGCAGATGTTAGCTCAAGGCTAATCTTCTTCTAGGAAAAAAATATGTATATATTGTAAAACTAAAATAAAATGCAGAAAAGTTTCTCTCAGATTATTATAAGAGAGGAACTCTGCTGCCAGGCTCCTCTTCAGGCTTTGCTGCTAACTGTGGGTTTGGAAGCCGTTTTGCAACACAGCCACGCACTGTCAGCCACATAGGTAGAAGGTGGACCAGCCAGGTGGAGGTTCCCAAAAGTTTCACACCTACCCTGGAGTCCATCACAGGGTGGCTTCGCCCCATCAAATGGGAAGGTTGGATGGACACAGTCTGATCTTCATGAATACACACATAAGCATCATCATCACCCTGAAAAACAATTGCAAATAAGGAAAGAAAAACTCAAAGGAATTTCAACATTTTGTTTTTTTAAAAGTCTTTAATGAAATCAAATAGCACTTGATGTTTTTTAATACATAATTTACTGACTCTATCTTAAATGGTACTACAAATTCTAAAGAACTGGCTGTCCAACTTATTAATTAAAAATAATTTTGTTATAATATAAAAGCAATACAATTTCAGCATAAAAACAGATTAAAGTGGACATATAACATGTTTATGTGCCCATAAACCCATCACCAACTGATCATCACTTTAATAGTTTTGTATATATGCATCCAAGTCTATTTGTATTTATACCTATTTTTTATCCCAAAATGGGAAAATACACAGTTTTGTTAACTTTTTCCACTGAACTTATCACATTGTTCTGGATATTTATTTGTAAATTAATATATACGTCCTACAAATTTTCATAACTATAGATGCACTGCATTATGTTGGGTTTGGGGGGTAATTTTTAGAAGACACTGTAATCAAATATTGTTAATGTTGTACAAATTCAATAGATTTACTATTACATATTAAGACCAAAATGTCAGAGCTCAAGGAGGCAATTTTTTGTCAATCTAATTCTTATATATCCTTTAGTCTCCAATATTCCTTAACTCTAAAAGCTAGACCTTATTTAAAGTGAGTTTCAGAGGGCAGACTGCATTTTCAAAGTACATTTAAATGATGGTATCAACGAATAATCTGGATTTTAAGTTATTGTGTATAGTTTTGATTCTTTCACCTATTCTAAACCATTCTCTATAAACTATCTAACAAGGTCTTTTATGTGCTTTAGTCACTAAACTACTTAAACAAGATCCAAGACTAACAAGTTATAATAAATTTTGCTATAAATACTAATATGATATTCAAATGTGTTAAATTTATTTTTAAAAGTTCCACTTTTGAGAACTCTCAAGTACATAACCTTAGCAAAGCAATTATTTACTGTTACACATCTTATATTTAAATCAGAATTAGCCCAACTCAAGAAATTTGGAGCCGTCCTGATTTAAACCAGGAATCAGCAAACTATGGCACACAGACCAAATTCAACTTGATGCCTGTTTTTGTACAGCCCACCGGCTAAGAATAGTGTTTACTTATCTAAATGATTTTTAAAAATTAAAAGAAGAATACTATTTCATGATGAGTAAAAATATATGAAACCCAAACTTCAGTGTCCACAAATAAAGTTTTATTGGAACGCAGCACACTTAGTAATTTATGGATTGTCTATGGCTGCTTTAGCACTACAACAACAGAACTGAGGAGTTGCAACAGAGACCATATGCCCAAAAATTCTAAAGTAGTTACTATCTGGACCTTTACAGAAAAAGTTTGCTGATCTCTGATTTAAACAAACACCGTGTGTTTTCTAGGATGTCTATCATCAACGAGGCATAAGAATTCTTTTGTTATTTAAAATAAATTTTAATATAACAAAATGGTTGGTTTTGAGGCAAACTGATGATAAGAAGTCAACTACCATACTAAATGATTGCAGGTACACCTCCCAAATATTGGAGAGGATGACACAAATCGAGAAGAAGTAACTCAATTCTCATTACTCTACAATGAAGGGGAAAAGAAGGTGCTATTACCGTCTTAGGCTCCAGGCAGTTCTAGAAACCCCAAGTTTGGAGCATGGAAGCACACATGTAAGAAGTTCCACCAAACCTCTGAATTGGACAGAACCTCCTTCCCACGTTTGTTCCTCTTGATTCAAGCATTTAGAATGCACTCTGTGAGAAAACATTGTGAGGATACCCAAGGAGAAATACAGACGACTAGATGGTTCTTACAATCACAGACTGTGTTTTAATGGAGGAGACAGATGGTTATAATAGTACGTGAAATATGATAAAACAGAGATTTAGACAAAGTGCTACAGAAAGACAAATTATATAGGGACAGAGGATTGAAAAGATTTATCAGAAAAGATAATAATTAACCAGGCCTTAGAGAATAAAAAATATTTATATGTGAATATGTGAATCTCAGTAAAGCTAAGATTAAGAGAAAAGTTTTCCAAGCTGAGGAACTTCCAGGACCAAAGATAAAAAAAAAAAAAAATATGAAAATTTTAGGAAATCTGTAGTTTTGTTAACTAACACATACACAGAGTAAGGCCAAAAATTCCAACAAAGACTTTAAAGAGTTCTGAAAGTCATGATAAAGAAAAAGAACATTCTTCTATAGCTACTAAAGGTTCACCAAAGGTTTTTGGGGATAGGATTGAGATGATCTCAATTGTGGCTTGTTGAAGGATGAAATGGAGAAGAGAAATCATGAAGGCAGGACAACTAGTGACGATTACTGCAGCAGTCCAGAAAGAAGACAATAAAGGTAAACGCCCAGTCAGAGATAGTAACAATGCAATAAAGAGAATGAAAGAAGTATGTCAAAGAGAGAATCAAAAATGTCAGGAAGATCAGTAGCAGTGAATATATTAGCACCCAAATCTTGACTTGTAAATACTATTCCTTTTAAAAGGAAACAGCTCATTTGAGAAATGATAAAATGCTTGCAAGTATAAGATGAGTGGAGAACACCTTCTTACACCAGAAAACAAGGACATACTCAAAAACTAGTGGAGATGCATCAAAAGAATACAGAAACTAGCTTGAAGGGGCTGCCATTGGCCACATTTGGGTCAATATGAGCATCTAAAAGAAGAATGATGGTAATAAACTATAACACAATAGACAAAAGGAATCCATTCATCCATAGTGTTACTCCAGAAGGGGAGGAGAGATGCAGAAAAAAGAAAACTCTTCTTTTCAGAATAATGTCAGCTAATAGATAAATTAGAAAATCACCATTTTGCAACCAGCAATGTAACAATTGATTCGGGAAAGGAACATCAATGAATCCTAAAATCATTTGGTAAAACATTATTGAGGAACAGAAAATTCACACAAAGTATCACCCCACAGATTACTTATTAATTAAAAAAAGAGAATATACCATCACAATGGAGAAATCTGACACAGACCAGTGATCAAAGATAGAATCATCAATATTGGAACAATTAGACATTATGCACCTCTTGACATGATGCACTGAGATAGAAACACATCCCTTACATAGTATTTGTGCCAAAAATTTTAACCTGAATCTGTCACACAAATTCTACATTCTACAAAACAATTGGCCCGAAAAAAAAAAATCAAGAAAAAACATAGAGTAACTGTTCTAAAGTAAAAGAGATTAAAGACATATAACAATTAAATGCATTGAGTGATAACTGATTGGATCTTGGATGAGAAATTTTTTTTTAAAAAATAGCTATAAAGGACTTTATTGGGACAATTGAAGAAATAGGAATATCAACTGAATATTGCATAAAATTATTAAGTCATTGTTAAGTTTTCTCAGTGTGATAAAGATATGGTAAATGTAGGAGAATGTCCTTATTCTTAGGAGATTTATGCTGAAAACTTTACAGATAAAATGTCATCATATATCTACAACTGAACTTCCAAATAGTTCATGAAAAAAATGTGTGTTTATATACATCTGATAAATCAATCGAAACACACACACACACACACACACAGAAAGAGAGAGAGAGAGAGAAAATGGCAAAGGTAGGTGAAGGGCTTACTGATATATGTTGTGGTATTCTTTCAACATGCATATAGGTTTAACTTTACAAGACAAAAAGTTGGGAGTGGGTGGAAGAAGGACCTAAGAAGGGAATAAAAAAGGAAAAGTCCAAGTTGTAACCAAAATTTCCGTGAACACCAGAGAAGATGGAGGCAGCAATGAATGAGTTGGTCTATAAATTGCCCAGGACAATATCCAAAAGAAGCAAGAAATCAATATGGTAGCTACTTTTTTATTACTGTTGTTGATCACCAAGAATGGGGAACATAGAGGACATTAGGAGGGAAGATAATAGTTCAGTTCGACAGGTAACGGTTTGTGTTGTCCAGGAACACTCATCTGGAGGAGACCAGCCTGCAGCTGGAAATCCCAATCTGGAAAGAGGTCAAGATGGGAACACGATGGAATTTAAGCGCTGAGAAATTATGTATAGAACAAGGTAATACTGAGCAGCAGGAGGAAAAAAGCAGAAGCTGATACAGTGTGTATATTTGATTTACTTTACATCACTTAACAAAATATCCGAGATGGGGCAGATGTGTGTTCTTTAAAATTCAGTTTAAATTCAGACATTAGCAAGTCATTGCTAGCAAAAAATTCGGAAAACTACACGTTTCATCAATTTTAGTGATGAGGTCTAATACCAAAACAACTGCTATCATTAATTTACAAGCCAAATTTTTTTAAAAAGTATAATTTAGGCTAAGTATTCATAACGTCAGATACCTTCAGTATTTAAATATACATTACCTAGCGAAAAGAAATAGCAAGTCATAAAAATATCCTAAAAATTTTAAAATAACCAAAAATAGAAATAACCACTTTAAAATACTTTTTTTGAGGATGATTTATTTCCCTCAATTTAGGCAAACAGGTGTACAGATTAATCACTAAATATGATTGCTCTGTAAATCAACTGCACCTGCATAATTAAATCTTTTTTATAAACATCTTTGATGAGTACTATACTAGAAACATAAGATTTCTAAGATAAATATATCTTGAATTAGATATATTTTGTGCCATCTATGCCTACAACTTAGAAGAGAAATAACCAGTCTACCTGTACGGTCCGCATCACCACACTCAATGCAACAATAGTATCTTTTCCTCTTGCTGACATTTTGTGTGACCAGAAAAGGAAATGTGATAGTATAGTATTGCATGAAGTTTGGCTATAAAGTGACATGAATGCTTTTTATTTAAGTGACTAGAACACATAGCTAAATGAGTACTATACCTTAGACATGAACCCTAATGAAACTACACACTTATTCCAACAAGGCTACCATTGCTAATCCTTGCTGAACTCATCTTCAGAATATCCTCCATAGCCAGTTCCATCACATTCACACAACAGCAAGTGCTACCACCATCTTTCCTTATCGCTTTATAGTCACATTTTATTTTTAACCCAGCCTCTTTATCCACCTTATGCACCGAACTTGGTTCATTTTTGCCAGAACTGAGAATACCCAAAAGAATATGCTATAGGTCTCATGTCAATTACAAAAGGGAAATGAAAATGTTTTGAACAGTTGCAGCATCATTTGGGCAAGTATAAACTTTCCCATAAAAGCAACTTTAAAAGGGAAAGAGTTGTAATTTCTCATATGTTATTTTCCTAATGTCTTAGATGGTATCTTGTATCTCAGAGGTTTAAGGTATATCCTTCATTTAATGAAAAAGGATGACAAGTGCATTCTAGAACTATTCGTAAAATATATAGGTCATATGAACATATTGCAACGTTATCCTTCTAAAAAAAGTTTCACCTGTCTTCCCGCAATATTTGCAACCAGCATACAAGGGCCAATGTGATCAGAGTGCACTTCTAGGAAAAATATTAGTTCTTCGATTACAGAATTTGAGTACCTTTTCCTTATTTGAAATATGATTCCCTAAAGAAATGACGTTAAGTTTAAAACCTGACCGGAAGAAAACTCTCAAGAAAAGACTCCTGGCCTTTGCTAATGGGAAGTAAGAGACTCTCTCCATTTGTAGTAATCCCCACCCCCGACTGCCAGCTCCGCTTGAACAGGACTTAGGCCCTGGCCACAACACTCTTTCTTGTCTTGGGAAAATCAGGATGCTAATGTGGCACTCTGCTCTTCCACACCACAGCACAAGACTGCCACCTACAGTGTCATTTCCTCCATTCAGCACTACCCAAGGAGAGCAAGAACCAGCTTAAAACAAATGCTGCCCTCTGTAGATTTGACAAAGGAGCCTACTGGTAAAGAATACATTTTTGCCTGGACACGCAAGGTTTAATTCTGTTTGGGAAAGGCACCCACGACTACCAAAATGAGGACACCCAGAGCAGCAACCCACGCTGTAGATGCTCATCATCTGAGAAAACAACTACAATTTGAAAACCATCACAAACAACACGAGATTTTATGCAGAGCAACTTTTTTTTTAACTGCACTTCCTGCTTTACGACAGAGAGACAGACAGAGAGACAGAAAGATAAAGTAGCAAATCCACTGGAAATAAAATGATTTCCTAACTTTCCTTAGGGCAGACAGTCTGTTCTTAGAGGTGTCTAACTGCCCAATTGTTAAAGACCTGAAACACTCAAAGCTGTTTCACTTAGAATCTGTTCTTAGTTTCTCCTGCCCTGCCCTTCCCATTCCCCGCTTAAGTACAATAATTCGACTCTGGAACAAACCGCTAAACTGCCATTGATTAGCCCTCACCCCAGTGAGCCTCCTTTCATTACCCTCATGTAAATGAGAGATACAAACCATCCATCGGTCATCAGAAAACGCAAAGGATAAATAGCCTTTACTGGGACCGCTCATTTCAACCATCACTGATTGGTCATCTCGTGTGAAGGACAAGAAGAAACAGGCATGCTCCTTCTCTGGGTCACAGTTCAGAGGATTCCTGATACAGAACTTCTTGTTCCCACAATCCAAAGCACTGAACTAGAAAAATGACAGGGGGGAAAAAAGTCTTAATTATCAAACAGGCAGTTCATTTCCAATGACAGAAGAGCCACTACCTTGAATTACAGGTTTTTACAAGAATACCTTTTCATAATAAGGATTCAAATAAGAGAACAAAAGACATATCCCAAATTAGAAATGATCAGAGCAGTAATCAGCTTGTGAACTTTTAAACTTAATTAATTTTAATTAAAATTTGGAAGACACAACACTAGTTGGACTGTAATTGTGCATGAGTGTTAAAGTTCCTTTAATACACCAAATATTTCACATTAATTATGTTCTGGAGCAAAGTTTCTAGTAAATTTTGAGAAACTTCTTAGGGAATATTGAAGTCCAACTGACATTTTTTTCTAAAAGGTATCCTCTAGTTTTCAGAGATAGAATTTTTAAAAGCAAGCAAGCAATCGCTTAGCAAGTTTTTATATTTAGATCCTAGAATTTGCTTCTAGAATTCAGGTTCAAATTTGATATTAAAATAATGTAAGAAAAAACGGTTACTCCTATATATACTGCCAATCCAAATAATAGTAATACCAATTTAGTGGTGGAGAAACAAAAATAATCTATTATGATTTAATACAGAGCTTCTTGGTATGGCAAATAAGAGGAAACGCTCAAAAACTGTCAGCTCTACAATTTGACAGAGCAAATGAGCAGTCATCTTGTTAGATTGGCCTGTGACAGTACATTTCAGAAGAAAGTTAAACATTACTTTATGTAACTAGATTTACCAGGAACTGGATTAAAAAAAACTCTCATTTCTTCTTCTACTCTACCAATACTTCTGGCCACAAAGGTAGGGGACGTGTTTCCCACACTAAGCAATTCTGCAGTTCTCTGCAGACACCGAGTGTCCGACAATTCAATTCCGTTCTGACACTATCTACCTGAAGTTAGTGTCAGATCCCACAAGTTAAGGGCTCAGTCCCACAAGACTGCCCCCATTTCAGATGCCAATCACAAGTCCCAGGTTGTCACCTGTACTTCTAATTGACCGGCTATAAATTGGAGGTTCCTAGGAACACCGTCCTCCCCCCACCCCTGCTCCTTGGGTTTGATAATTTGCCAGGATGGCTCACAGAACTCAGAAAAACAGTTTACTTACTAGATAACAAATTTATTATAAAAGGATACAACTCGGGGACAGCCAGATGAAAGAGATGCTTAGGGCAAAGTATGCGGGAAGGAGTGTGGAGCTTCCATGACCCATCTGAGGCACCACCTTCCCAGCACCTCCACATGTTCAGCAACAGGGGAGCTCTCTAAATCCCATACTTTTGGGATTTTTATGGAGGCTTTGGTGATAACAGATAAAAAGCGTGTCAACTGGGAAGCTCAGATCCAAATTGACTGTTCACCGTCCTAAAGCAGATTTTAAATTAATAAGCATTAAGACTAAACTGAGAATTGGGCCAAATAACGGATATAATTGTACGGTCAAACAAAAGTGCCACATTCATAATAATGTAGTCAAATATGATGGTCCTATTTTGCAACACGTAGAAGAGAAAGAAAATAAAATGAGGCATTACGTAGGAGTGCAAGTGCCTTACTTAGTCTTCACTACGAGAACAATGAATTATAAAAAGATAAGACAGATCAGGAAAAGAAGAAAGGAACTAACATTTACTGGATATCTATTAAATGCAAAGCGGTTAGAAATGTAATATTCATTACATTGTTTAATTTTTATAGTGATGCTATCTAAGAGTTAGATATTATTATTTCTCACTTTAGAGGTGAAGAAACTGAGACTTTGAGAATTAAGGAACCTTTCCAAAATCACCCAGAAAGTCGACAAGTCAGGATTCAGGCCCAAGTTTGTTCTTTCAACTGCAATAATCTGTCTTAAGATGTTTCTTATTACATTCACTTCTGAATTAGTAAGTCTAATTTATTAGAATTGCCTTCAGTAAAACCTTTCTAATGTTTCTAACGTGCATCACCCTTTCCAAGATATGTTTTTTTCAATTGTAATTCTTTTGAATCAAAGGGCCTAAGTGGAATTCTAGCTGATGAGCTTGCAAAAGAGTTTCTGTGGTTCAGCTCATCGAATTCCCTAGTACTCACTGGCCTTCATGAAATAAGAGCTAAGAGTTATATCACCATCTCAAGATTCTCCTCCAAATCTTGTCTAAATTTAGCTTAAGCTTTAAGCTCCCCTACCATGTTTAATATCTGGCTGCTTAAAAAAAAGAAAGAAAGAAAGCTGCTGCTTCATCAGATTTATTATCAAATGAAAACATATCCACTGCTAGTATAGACTATGTGTGAATGTCATAACCACAGCATGAACATGCAGGGTCTTGCACTCCCTTTATCCTAACCTCTAAGTCATAATGTTGCAATGAAGACCTGCTTCATATTTCCTACAGAGAACCCTGGAACTCGCTACCACAACCCAGTACAGCTGCTTCTCTACACACTTCACAAGCACAGAACCACAATTTCCAAGGAAGTTGTTACTTTAGATTGCATTTGGTGAAACCATAAAAATGTGACTTACTGATGTGGTTAAATGGGAGACTGGAGGTAACGTTGACAGACGTGCGATTGTAGCTTCAGGTGTTGTAAAAGGAAATGCATTTGGTTGTGAAATTATCGGACCAGGAATCTTCACCCAGCAGATTTTATACTTCTCAACAACTGTGGCTCTGAAAGGCAGTAGCAGTGAGATTACACAGAACCCTGATCGTGGCCCATCATAATCAAATCAAAAAAAAAGATTTTTTTTTAAGGGAATGAACTAGGGACACACAACTTAATAGCACCTAACAGTACTACTAATTTTGTCTGAGGCAAACCTCTAATGACTGTCATCCACCCTATCACCAAATGAACTTTTATTGCCCACTCTTTAATTCTCTCTCTCTTTCCCTGTCTCTTCTGTTACTTGTCTGTTCTTTGGGCATATTCACAGCAGCCTTGAATGCCAGATCCAGGGACTAAACTGCACAGATTTCTATTCCCTGACATATAAAGAATATACCACTACTACTCATTTCATAGTGTGCTGTTCAAATTATTCCAAAGGGCATGTGGGCAGGGAGCTACAGCAAGAATCTATATAGAGGCTGCATAATCAACTGTCAGCTCTTACGGTGCTCACATCCCCTTTCTCCCATTCCACATAACACACAGATGCAAAGCTGTGTTACTTTGTGCTGGAGACCTGTCCACAAAGTGAGGCAGAAAATGCAGATACGTCAGGGGAGCAATTCTTCCCTTAAAATATATGTCTATACTATTGGTGGTGAATACAATGCAGTCTTTACAGAAACTGATATATAATAATGTATACCTGAAATTTAAACAATGTTATCAGCCAATATGACCTCAATAAAATAATTTTAAAAACACACACATATATATATATCTATAACACCACTCAGGAATCATTACATGGCTTTATGACATTCCATTTCCCCTTACATATAGGATTAAGGGAGAAGTGCTATTCTAATTTCGCTGAATTTCATAATTCTGAAGGCAAGCAGGGTCTTACTTTTCTGACAATCTAATCTGCAAGTCGTAACACTGCAAAAAATTCATCCAAATTGCAGGACTGTTTTTTTCATATTCTCCTACTAAGACAAGAGCAAATCTAAAAAAATATTAGTCCATATACCATGCAGACTCAAGTATTAATTGATGGCTGTTATTAGTGTGAAGGCAGTGGAATACTTCATTCACTCGACAAATGTCTATTAAGTGTCTATTAGGTACTGGGTCCTGTGCTAGGTGGAAAAAAGCAAAGCAAAAAGCAAAATAACCACTTACATCACTAAGTTGGTGTCATTACTATACCAAACCTCTCCTATACAGGTGAGTGTCCAATAGGTATAAAAAGTGATACAGGCCATTACTGTTTCAACTATACCAGTTACAAAGTTATAAACTCTTCTACTCACAGAAACTGTACGTGATTCGGGGCACTGTTTGGAGCATTCCAGTAGACTTTAATTTCTGTTTTTTTGGATGGACTTGTGTGACTCACAGCTGATCCCTGAAATAAAATGGAAAAGAACTACCACTCAGTCACTCAATAGCTCAGCATGGCTGGAACCACTATCATTTTGCAAAGTAATTTATCCTTGCACAACATTGGCTTTCTGGTAAAGACTATTTTATCTAGGTCAGGGACTCAGGTACCCAGTAAATGCACATTGACTGGTTGACACCAGATTAGCAGCTGGCTTTGTGAATGAATTAGAGGCAGCAGAAATTTAAGAATTGAAGAGAGTTACAAATACTGGATGTGTTAATGCCATATAGAGCCTGCTCAGTATTTCATTTATACTATAAATTCATATTCCTTCCATTAATAGAGACAACTAGAATCCAAAAGATTCATCAAAAGAAAAAATTCCTGCCTCCAAATATGTAGCATTATATTTTAGTAATCGCTTTTTCTTGAACAATCTTATTTCCCACTTATATACACCCAGCAAATTCCTACTCATTCTTTGAGGCTTAGTGTAGAGATCATCTTCTCCAAGAAGCTCTCTCTCAATTCCCTCCAGCCTGTTTGTGGCACCACCTGCTATGCTTCCCACCCACCTTGTGTATGCTTCTAATCTACGTTATCACACTGTTCTACTTAAGCGTCTGTCCTATATCCATATGTTCTACTTAGGTGCCATATGTCATATGTCCTTATGTTTTACTTATGTGTAAAGCTATGAGTTCGTCAAGAAACAAGAGTAAATCTTCTTCATCACCATATCCCTTGCACCCAGGACAGTTCCTGGTATAAGAAATGTTTATTAAATGAATGAATGAATGACTAAAATTACACCTCTGTCCCACTCTAGAACTCCATCTTCAATATTAACACACTTCAAAAACATCAATATAATAAGAGTTAATATTATATAAAATATCAAAAGCTATAAACTCTTCAAGCTACTGTCCTACCTTTTCTAGGATGCTGTGTAAAAAAATACTGCTAGTAGTAAGATTAGGGGGAAAGTTTGATCTTCGTGAATCTCTTTAGATGTCTGCAGAACATGGGTAATGTCATTGTTTATCTTGTAACAATCACCCTGTAGTGAAAAGACCCATGGAAATGGACAGAAATCAGTTTCAAACTAAACACAAACCTGTATATCTTCGCAGGTCAGAAGCTGTGACACTTGACTGTCAATCAATGTGAAGGAGCCAATAGGAGACCTACTCAAATCATCAGCATCCCGTGCTTCTAAAAGAAAGCCTTTAAAGGGTGGCCCTGACAAAGTAACTGAGAAACAGACAAAAAGACGCGATGTTTAGCAACATACCAAAAAGGAACTGTTTAGAGCAGGCATATCACAGTTAGAATCACGTGAATGTATACAAAACTACTCCAGGAGAGAAAACAGTAGAAATCATCCAACAAACAAAGAAGTTCTAAACTGTGTTCTATAGGACATTCATTTCATGAGACGTTAATAGCCTTTCCACAGGGAAAAAATGACAAGTGATGATCAGGGGGCGGTCCATGGGGCCAAATTAGTTTGAATAATGCAGGATGAAAGTAAATATTTCTTTCTTTACTGTAAACCTCTCAGGGCCTTTAACATCCTACTGTGCAGTATGAAACTCTAAGAAGTATATTATACGGAACACAAAGTGTTGCAAACATTTTTCCATACATTGTTTTTGTTAGAGAGTATCTATTAATATTTTGCACGTCTAGGGTTGCAGAATATGGTTTGTAAAATACTGTAATAGATACACCTTTAACAGTCAGCCTACATTTTGCCAAAAGAATCAGGGAAACACAAGATCACACTATATCAAAAAGAAAAGGGTTTATTATATCCTAAACTAGATAAAATAAACTTTATCTTGCTCTTCTATTGAGTTAATAGTACTGTTAATGAAGATACATTAAACAACGATAAAAACATATTTTAAAACCTATTCTTAATGGGGAGTAGACATACTACGTAAGTAACATAGTCATCTGTAGCAGTTAAACACAAAATGAGAAGTACAAGATGATGGTATCTTATGAAAATAGGTGAACAGATTTAAATGAATGTATAAATCCAACAGCAATAAAGATTCAACGTACAGTAAAAGAGGGAAACTCAAAATGCAAATAGTTAATCCCAGCACGGTACCTTTAAGCTGATCTCCTGGCCTGAATGTCATCTGACTCACTGAAATATGGTGAACAGGATCAGATTGTGGGGTATGGCCATGTTCAGGAATCATTCCATAGCACGACTTTGTTACTTTTCCATTGGGATAATTAGCCACAGAACTAATGTGCAACAGAAGTATGAGGGCACCAAGACTAAATCCAGGAACTGCCATCTCAAAAAGAAGGTTAAAAACACATTATTTTCATCTGTATTTAAAATATAAAAGCCTTCATACCACAGGACAGTAATTCTAGATGACTACTAGCTTTCAATAATCAGCTACCCCTATCTCAAAAATACATAAAAAGAAGAATGTGATATATGAAGTTTGACCTGGATTTGAATCTCAGCTCTACTAATTACCAATTGTGAGACTTTAACCAAATCACTTAACCCTCCACTTTCTTACCTGAAAAATGAGGAAACTAAGACCCTCCTTTCAAAGTTGTTTTAATAAAAGCAAGATACAGCCTAAAGTCTGACAAAGAAGATAATAAAGGTTAGCTATCATTAGCATGATTGGGAAATAATGAACTAGTCCAGTAACAGCAAAAGGTTTTACTCTGCTTCATTCTAGAAAGCTTAAAGACCAAAGAAGAAATGTTTCTTCTGGACTTCAATATCATCACCTGAATAAACCTCCGATATGCCTTCTCCCCACTTCCCATTAAATTAGTCATGGTGACAGGACGGGAAATTTAATTTGCAATACTGAAAACTGAGGATAACAGGCAACCAACTACAAGAGACAACGTTGCTATTACCTATAATCCAGATACTTCTGAATTAAGAAACAAATTCATCAGCCCAAGCAATTTTTCATCCCTCAACCAGTTTATCTGCCTGTTACTATCTGCCTAATAGAAAACCAGCTACTTTACATCAGTTCCACCCGCCTCTAGCCTACATCAACCACTTCACTTCAAGCATATATTCAGAACCTGCAAATCACAGCACACAACAAGGCTAGAGGTAGATGGACAGGGACATGCTACATGGCAATAAATAAAGTCAATACTGTGGACAGGCTGCAGATGGGAACAGCCCAAGAAGCAGTTCATTCTCCATAGAAATGGCGTTTTCTATATCATAGATCTGGTCATAGATAAAATAAAAGCACCCTCAGAATCACTAGAACAAATTGTCCTTTTATAGTTATGTAAATTACAAACCCCATATTGGACCAGAGCTAAACTACAGGAATTCCTGCTAGACATATGAAACTGTTCTGGGGACTACACACTTTAACCAGTCCTGCCCCTTTACAGCAATAGCTACCAACTAGATAGTGCAGGGTCCAACAGTACTATCTACCCCTATTTTTTTTTTTTTTTAAGATTTTATTTTTTCCTTTTTCTCCCCAAAGCCCCCCCGGTACATAGTTGTGTATTCTTCGTTGTGGGTTCTTCTAGTTGTGGCATGTGGGACACTGCCTCAGCGTGGTCTGATGAGCAGTGCCATGTCCACGCCCAGGATTCGAACTAACGAAACACTGGGCCGCCTGCATCGGAGCGCGTGAACTTAGCCACTCGGCCACGGGGCCAGCCCCAATATATACCCCTATTTTTTATCAAACATCAAAGCTAGGTAGAATTTTCCCATGCAAGGATGAGCAAGAGGAACAAATGAACCAATCAAGAGCTTCCAAAAAAAATCTATAGCATAAGAGAAGCACAAGACTTCTCTGGAGACTCATAGCTAAAGCATAACTTTGAAAATGGTTAATTACTATGGGAAAAAATATTTAAGAAAATAATTTCTAAAGAGTGGAGCAGTAGGAGACTTTTCTACTCAAACATGGCTTCCAGGTCTTTATATGAGGGGTAGACCTGCTTTTGGGACCAGGCAAGATTTACTGGAGAGGATCAAGGTCATAATTTTAACCATATGAACTTGGCCAAGTTATTATGAAGATTAAATGCAATAATGTGCCACCTAAAGGATAGTATGGGGAAGAGTTAGTTCAAGTTTAACAAATATTTCATTGGGATTAACTTCCTGTCAGGTCAAAGTGGAAACAAGACTTGATTTCCAGTCTCTGCTATGCACTAAGTAGCTGACTAATGTCAATCCAGTCACTTAATCTCTGTCTCTGTTTCTTCATTTGCAAAATATAGCAGGTGAACCAAAATAAATTCAGGGTCACCTTCATCACTAACATTATGATTTTCGGAAAGTAAAGTGGAAAAGCACATTGGGAATTACTAGAGCAAAAAGTATAAAATGGGAAAAAGAAGTAACTAAGTCACTACAACCTGTCATTCAGTAGGAAAATACAATAAATGAGGTCAGAGAGGGAAGTAGACAACAGCAATTTCTTTGTCCTTCATTACATGCTGACCATTCAAGTGAAGTTCTATTTTCATTGCAATGGCTAATGACGGTTTTCCAGTTAATGATTTAAGGAACAGCCTTTTTTCAAACTAATGCATTAATTCATTAGCAAAACTATGCCAACAGATTGCATAGATCTGAAGGAGAATAAAGAGTTATTCATGAAAACATTTAAGCTAAAATTACATAATGTGCATAATGAGCCATTACATTATGAGGTCATCCTACAAGCACCGGAAAAATTCCCACCAATTTTGTATGATTTTTTAAAGTTTTTAATATTCACATTCTACCATGGGTACAATATTGAGAATAAAACAAAAAATACCATAATTTGCGTTCTGTCATCCTAGGGCAAAGAAAGACATATTGGTTTAAAAGATTAAAAGAGGTTACCCCGATTCTTTAACTGAAATATTCACAAACCTGATGAGATTTATATAGTTTTCTTTGCCTGAAAGGCAGGCATTTAGTAAAAAAATATAATGACTTCTTATACCATGTCCTACGCACATCTCACACAAAGATAAAACTTCAAAACAAATGTATTCTTTATTATTTAAATACCACATTCTTGTACTTGGATGAATGTGTAGTTATTTTTGTTATTGTAAACCACAAAGGCAAGTGATATATGATAAACATAAGACACTATATTTATTACAAGATAAAATTCAGATAAAATGACAAGAATCCAACTGAAAAATATTTAGATGTAAGAAAGTCATTAGAAAAAGGAATATGCGTTAAGAACTGTTTAAATAAATTGGTCGCTAAATGTCTTTTTATTGCACGACTCAAAAAACATTGTACGAAAAAGAAAAAAATGGAGGAAAGCACATCTTTTGAAGCCATGTCAGATGACTAAGCGAGTAAATAACTAATCAAGTCTAGTTATAGTGCATTCAAGCTCCAGCTCGCGTTAGTCACTCATTTTAAATTAAGGCATCAAAGGAGTTCAAAAGTTAACACGCACACAAAAAAATGTTGGAACTCAGCCCAATAACACCCACTCTATATCACCTAAGATATGAGTACAATCACACATTTGTGTCTTATTTGATGCAGAGGTAAGAGGTAACAAGGTTTTCTTAATTATGAAGAAAGAGCCACAAAAAAAGCAAAAGCTCAACCAAAGAGTTTGCTATAAAATATCTAAATAATTTGAGAAAGGACATTTCTTCGCTATCTGCAGTGAGTTTATTTAATTTTTCACCACACCCAAAATAAGAAATATTTTTACATTATGATGCAACAAACATTTCAAGAGACATTATTTACCTTTAGCCATATCTGATAAACTCATGTATTTTGTATTCCTTCCTGTTTTTCATGCTGGTTACATCCATCTGAATTATTTCTAAGCTTACCAATGGATCTTCACCTGCAGTTTGAAAGACATTACTTTTACGGCATATATAGACCATTAAGTTTCAGCCTTGAATTGACTTCTAAATTAGGAGTATCAAGGATTTCAGTAAAAAACGATAGTTTTCAGAACTAAAGAAGAAAGAAACAAGACAAGCCATAGGATTTTGAATATAGGAGATGGATTTATCCAATGGAAAATGTCTTATTCTCTCTTTTGTGAACCTAAAGGAAAACTATAAATATGGATAATGAATTAGCGTTCTCACAGCGACCTTTAATGACCCAAAATATAAAAACACTGCGATCACTAAAGCACTTGAATGCTCCTTTCAGAATTTCCATCAACTACATTCCACAAATGATGTTTAAGGTAAATAACTACCTCTTACTCATATTGTTTTCATTTTATTTTATTGCTAGAATTACAATGGCATTATTTTCATTTACTTTGCTACAAGTATAAAATATTTCAATTAATTTACGAATTAAACATGCTTTCGCTTCTAGGCTTTTGGTCTAAAAACAGAACCACCGTTTATAATGTTACTTCTATTGGAAAATGGAATTGAAATTCTAAGCTGAATTAGAAATTAATTCTGGGACACAGCACATTTGTAAGATCAGCATTTCATCTAGGATCTGGAGCAAACATGGCAAGCCTGTGAGCAAAAACCTACAGGGACTACGTTAGAGGTAGAAATGGGTGTTCACCTATACAGCGGCCGAGTTAGGCAGAAAGAGCTGTAGAAAACTAGGCAGAACCACAGGAGGATGAGGAGATTGACAAGGTCAGAAAAGTTAAGACTAAGCACAAGAGATATATAGAAAAAGCAATGAAATTTCTTTGACAAAAAGAAAGAAGAGGATTACAGTTTTACTATAGAAGGGGAAAGAAAGGGGACATAGCCTGGAGAAAAAGAAAAAGAAACAAACATTTGGTGAGAACCTTATAGATATTACTTCTGATGTAATCCTTACAAAAGGATCAAATTTCACAATGAACAATTTGAGTGGGGGCGTATTGTGACAAAGTTAAAATCTAAATTAGCTTCCCTAATTTAGAATGTTGAGTCCACTCTATGAGTCTGAGAAGCAATGTTGAGATTTCTTTCATAGAACTAAAGCTCCTAAAAGAATGGATGTAAAAACAACTAGATCAATGCCTGAAAACACTAAGTTGCCAATAAATGGCAATTGGAATTATTTATTATCACTATTAACTTTCCATTTTGCCAGTATATGCTAATTTCTTCTGAACACTGCTGTGGTTAGACAACTGAGATTTTCAAATATTTCTTTCATCTGTATTTAATTTGTTCAAGTTTTCTGAAATATTTCAGAAAATTTGCTCCCCTTCTTTCTAGTAATTTAACTTGAACTTCATAGAAAACTTCCACATCAAGAATTAAATTGACTTTTATAACTGAATCTCAAATTATAGGGAAATTGAAAAATAGGTCAAGTATTTCCACTTCCTCAGATAAAAATGTTTCAGACTCCATTTTCACAGTGGGAAGCACAGAGAAAAATGATTTTTTAAATTAACAATTGGAGTTATGACATTTTCAGAGAAGGTTCTAGAAAACAAAGAGCATAAAAAAATAGCACATTGAATACCAATTTGGGATCTGTCAGGTCTGACAACTTACGATGGTTGAAAAGAATTCTGAAAAAAGAGTTTAGATTTTAAGTGAAAACAAGAAAAAACAAAGGGAAAGGTAGAGAAAAGCCACTGAAGAAAAGTAATTGGGAACTCCACAATCTAATCCTGATTCCCCTAATCACAGTGTGATTAGCAAGTAAGTTTTCCATCTTCTTTATTCATTCTCTGGAAAAATGATTGGAAGCAAGTATCTTATTACATGTTATAAAGCTTTCATCTGGATCATTCCACATGGCCCTCACAATAATCTTGTCCTCAAAACACAAGATGCTAACTGGAATGGCCCCTTCTCCAAAGACACAAAACTAATCAATGAAACAAGAACAAATACCATTAATTTGTCAGTTAAATTATGGTACTATTTATTGAATGCCTGTTCTAGTCCAGTCATCTCAGTAGGTGCTTTTCCTGGATGAACTCTAATCATTGGAAGAAATACACAAAGGTTTTTTTGTTGTACAGAAACTGAAGCTCACAGAGGTTGTAAAAAAACTACTGCTTAAGATTACACAGGGACAGACAGGGAAAAAATGCATTTCATTATAGAAATTTAGAGGTATGGGAGAAAATAATAATACAAGAGCTAACAATTACTAAGGGCTTACAACATATGAAGCACTACGTCAAGGATTTAGCACCCATTCCTCAAAACAACCTGGGGGGTAGGGAGGCAGTGTTATTGTCCCCAATACGTAAAATAGGGCACTGATTAAGACACCTGCCAAAGTCACAGCAAATGAGTGGTAAAAAATAGAGTCTCTGGTCTAGTTTCTGAGGTTTTAACCGCTAAGCCACCCACAGCTTCAGAGGAGATCCTTAAGGCTGACATGCTAAGTAAATAAGGCATGAGAGAGGAAAAGGGATTTGGAATAACCACCATTTAAATAGGAGCAATAAAAGAACCAGAGGCAGAAAGGAAAAAGTGAGAATGGACTTTTGGGGGCAGTGAAGGACAGTGTAACTAGATCCAAGTTTAAATACTAGAAATAGTCATTGTAAAAACTATTATAATAATTAAATCTGACTCCTTTTCATGCCCCTTACAGGATGATATCCATCCCCAAGACTTTTTCCTTTGGCCCCCACATTTCTCTGCAGGCTCATGACTTCCATGCTTCATAGATGTTTCCAAAATCTTTCGATTACCCCCACCCCACATCTCCACAATGCTTTGACTCAAATTTCCAACTGCGTATAGATTTCCATTTGGATGACAATAAGCTCAATTTGTCTGAAATGAAATTCATCATCTTTTCCTCCAGACTAGCTCTCACATGTGATTTTCCTATTCTGATGACGGCCTGTCAAAACATTTCTAGTTAGCAAGCTTGAAGCACTGAATTCTCAAGATTTGACTCCAAACACACCTTTGGACCCCATTTCCACACAAGGTCTGCAGATTCCACCTCCACCCTTCCACACTCCTATTTCTCCCTTTTGCATCTCCCTTCTACTTTCCATTCCCTCTATTACATCTGTCTACTATTTTCCATTCTGCCATCACCTCTGAGCACAAAGCCTTCATTATCTGTCACCCAAATTAAGGAAACACTCTCCAATGGTCTCTCTGTTTCTGTCTCCATTCTAATCTGTCCTACACAACACCACAAGATCATTTTCCTAAAGCACAATTCTCACCATATCACTCCTCTCCCCCAAAATCTTCAACAGCTGCCCAGGAATTATTAAATTAAAGACAAAAGCAGTAGACATTTAATGTTTTGTACTATTCAGCACAACTTAATTTCAGAGATTTTCCCACCACACTCTAGGGACAATGTACCATTTGTACTTATTCCTGGAATAAGCACTACTCTTTCTTTCCACCTATGTTCTGCCTTCTAACTGGAACCTCCATTACTTCACCCATCAAATTCCTACCGACATAAAAAGGGATATATGTTAAATGGAAAATACTAAGATATGAAAATCCCTGTATACTATGCTTAAACTATGTAAAAAAAAGGTGCATTACATATCATTTCACCTAAAATGCCAAAGACTGATTATATCCAATAGAAGTAAGGATGTGGAGAAATGCACAGACTCACACACAGTCAGTGAAGAGTGTAAACTGTCAATATTTTTGGAGGAAATTTGACAGTATCCTACTAAATTAAAATATGTTTAATCTCTGACCTAATAATTTGACTTCAAGGACTTCATCCTACAGAAAAACCCACACAATTATGCAAAGATTACTTGTAATCGCAAAAATTTAAGACAATTTATGGGGCTGGCCCAGTAGCATAGTGGTTAAGTTCTTCAGTAGCCCAGGGTTCAGGGGTTTGGATTCCGGGTATGGACCTACACACCACACATCAAGCCACGTTGTGGTGGCATCCCACATACAAAAAAGTAGAGGAAGACTGGCACAGATGTTAGCTCAGTAACAATCTTCCTCAAGCAAAAAGAGGAGGTTTGGCAACAGATGTTAGCTCAGGGCCAATCTTCCTCACCAAAAAAAAAATTTAAGACAATATAGGTCATCACAAAAATAACTATGCTATATCCAAACTAAAGAACACTGTGTATCTATTTAAAAGAATGAAATAGAGTAGACAATGACAAATATAACAACTAATCATTACAGAGTACTTTCTTGGAGAAAGGCATTGTTTAAGTGCTTTGCAAGTTTTAACTCATTTCACAAATATCCTAAGACATGAATCTACATGTACTTAAGTGGAAACACGCTCCTGCCCCACTGAGGAATGAAAACAAGCAAACCCTAAAATGATATGTAGTGGACCAAAATATCTTTTACTTAAAAGGGAAGATAAAAGAAAAAAAAAAAACCATGCCAAGCTTTAACGGTTCTCAGCAGTGGTTACCCCTTGGGGGCGGTTTTCAGCATGGGAAGAGGAATGGACTTCCTCTCTTTACTCCTCTTTGCATTGTACACACTCTTTTAAAAGCATGTAGTGTTTTATAATTTGAAAAACACTACAAAATATGCATATGTAAAGCCTGTACAGAAATACATTCATTGTAAAGTGGTTAGAGTTTTTTCCTTTTTCTATTTTCAAACATTTTATGTTACTTTTACTGTTTTCATTTGTTTTGTTTTAATAAATCAAACCTCTACCCCTCTTTCAAGGTCCATTTAAAATGCCATCAACTACTCTGTCCTACGCGACAGTGAACAATATGGACTTTGAAATCACATAGACTTGGGTTTCAACCAGCAGGCACCACCTTGGTGACTTTGGGTAAATTATTTAACCCCATCAGGCCTTAATTTTCTAACTTCAGTGTTGAAGTTACCAGTGTTGAGTGCTCTTGTGAAGATTAAACAAAATAACATCTATGAAACATCTAGCACAGCGCCCACCATAAACCAGAGCCTCCATTTAAAATCAACTTCTTTCCTTGGAGTCGTACCTAATTCCACCAACTTGATGTAACCGTTCTCTTGTTGAAAACTCCATAAGCTTTGGTTTTCGTTAATAAAAAAATTTATCACATTTTTCTGCCACAACTGGTGACTTGTCTTATGGCAAACTCCTGGAGGCAGCCAAAGTGTCCTACTCATTCATCTCCTTTGACCCTAACTAGCCGACAACATTGAAAACATCACTTGCAATGTGATTTCCAGAGAACCCAGTATTACGGAAATGGACAGGTATGAAACAGAAGGTACAGCACAGCAAAACAAGCAACATATTGGCTTATTAAAAGACTTAGTAGAACTCATCACTTTAAACAAAACCATCCTTTAAAAAGTCTAGCTATTGCTTTCAATAAACCAATAGATCAAATTTTAGCCTCCCGCCTTTGCACTATCCAAGTACAACATTCGCATCTTTCTAGTTTTTTTTTTTTTTTAATTCAGAGGAAAAAGAAAATATCTGAACTGGAAACTTTAGCTTTGGAAAGAAATATTCCTGATAACGCATTTACAAATTAAAAAATTTCCTTTGTCCCTAGGAAAGCACCGACAAATGCAAAGAAACTAAGGGCAGAGGTAACACCTAGTCACCCCAGAGCCTTGGTGAAATTCTAAAGGCACACCATGAGAAGGAGTAGGGAGAGCCAAGATTTGTAGACTAAAAATACTTTAAAAACCAAGCAAAGCTGTAGGTAACCTTCATATAGGGATTTATGCCATTAGCTTTAAATTTATAAAAGGGAGTTCCCACAGTTTAAAATTAAAAAAAGAAAGAAAGAAAGGAACGCTCATGCACGAATAAAGTTGATACTTTTCAGGATCCCAAACACGTCTCTACTTATAATCACCCCTTTCTTGGGATTAAAGCTTATTAGTCAAAGTCACAGGACATGTTATTAACCTCACTCGTTAGCGAACACTCATTAGCTCAACACAAGCTCCAGAAGACAGTTTGTTCGTAAAGCATCCATCCCGCGTCGCCGCCTGCCGCGGGTCACCACAGGCGCATGCACTCAGTACTGTCCCCTAGCTGGATCAATTTTTAAAGGCTTTGCTAAGACCTCCGACATAAAGAAAACAGAGACACTTACCTTGAGAAGCGAAGGCAGCCTAGCCAACTTCTGGCTTTGTTGCAACTTGTTATCATATTTCAGCAGCTGGGTGGAGCCAGTTTACCCAGTAACCAGAAGGGAAGGTTTCACAGACTAAGCTGTAAAACTTGATTTGCAAGACCAGTACTAGTTTTAGCACTCCATTTCTGAGAATTAAGAGCTCTGTTTTACAGAACTAGTTACAGACTTTACAGAATTAGTTTTTACAACTAATAATTGTTTCACGGAGAAAATTAGATTTTTGTCTTTAACTACAAAACCATTTGAAAATACAATCCTAATCCTGTTCTATATAATGCAAAGTAAAGACAAAAGAACGTATTGTGCTTAGGTAAGGTTGCCAAATTTAGCAAATTAAAATATAGGATGCCCAGTTAAATTCGAATTTCAGATAAACAACCAATCATTCCTCAGTGTAAGTATTGTCTTATGCAATATTTGGGGCATACTTATACCAAACACTGATTCATTGTTTTTCTGAAATTGAAATATACCCTGGATGTCCTGTATTTTACCTGGCAACCCTATCTACAGAATAACAGTAAATAGCAAACTATTTCAATTAACTACGAAAGGTATAAAAGAACCAAATTGCATAGAACTGAAATCTTTGAAAGTGAATGACATAATGCAAAAAGATTATTTTATTTTGCAAAAGCTACTCTAATATTTAGGAATTTTATTTGCTTTTGTTTCTTTTTGAGCCTTTAATCTTTGTTTCCACAAGATTCTTTTGCAAAAGAAAATTTTTAGGGCTAGGAAAAGATATGTCTGAAAATACTACACACTCCAGTCTATGACTAACGTGCAGACTGGAAAATAAATGGTCACACATGACTGTGATCAGTGGTTGACAATCAACACTAGTAAATTCTCTAAACCACGTGAGAAGGAGAGAAAAGAGGGGGGGAAACGCCATCACTTTAATCTTTCTCCATAAGAACCAATCAATTAACAGAAGCCCCTCTCTACAGGATTTTAGAGAGAGGCTTTAAATAAAGATGACCCAGGGTTTCCATCTAAAGCTGCTTGGAACGTGAATAGATTTAAACTAAATCAGTTGATCTTCAGTCCTTCTATATAAAGCCTCAGGTGGTGACATAGCTAGCTTTCCAGGAATAGTCCCCAGTGAATACTTTGCATGCCAAAAGCATGATAAAAAGCCAATAAAATGAACAATTCTTAGAATATATTATCATAATCTTTCATCCTAGAGAACTCTTAGGAAGCAGTATGGCATAGTGGAAAGAAGTGAATGGTGAGGGTGAGCTCTATCTAAAACCAGTGTAGAGGGGAAGAAATTTCCCTCTATCCTTCTAGGTTCTTCTGATGGGTCTAAAAATTAAATTGACATGAGACAGAACAACAGGAGAAAATCAAGCTTAATAACATGTATACCTGAGAGAACCCAGGAAAACTGAGTAACTCACCAAAGTGGCCAAAGCCACCACATTAAATACCATCTTCAGCGAAAGACAAAAGAGGATGTTGGGGGTAGCGATTTGGGACTTCAAAGGGGAGTAAGGCAATTCACTTGAAGAAGGAAAAGCAACTGTTTGGTAAACAAATGTTTGCCATCCTAGCAAAGACAATGCGACACTGGGAGGGCTAAACTCTTCCCCATCTACCACAAACAGTTCATATTATACTATAGTTTTCTATGCTGATAGCTCCTCCCTGGAATAGGCCTTCTATCTTAAATTCTTTTAGGCGGTTAGAGGAAAGTCAAAGTTTCTGCCTGAGTCTTGTTCTTAAAAAATAGTGAAACCAAAGAGACACATTTGGGGATGGCAGATTCTGCTCCCCTCCACCACCCTTCCTAGGCCTATCATTTCCCTTAAAGTCCGCAGCTATAATTCCCCTTATCGCTTTCTCCCAGAAGTTCACCTCTCCCAGGCTCTTCATCAGCTGCTTGTCAGCTGTCACAGAGGAAACCAAATTTATTAAAATGTTCAATGGAGCTTGGGCTCTAAGAAGTTGGCTCTGCCCTCCTGAATCCCACTCTCATGCCTCTGAATCAGCAGTTCTCAAACTTTTGGGTTTCAGGACCTCTTTACAACTCTTAAAACTTATTGGGAATCCCAAAGTGATGTTTGTTTATGTGGATGGTATCTATCAATATCTATTGTTTTAAAAATTAAAACTGAGAAATATTTAAATACTTCTTCACAAATTCACTTTAAATGACAATAATAAACTCATTACATGTAAACATAATATATTTCACTGTTGTTTTTATGATTGTTTTTCAAAAATAAGAATTTGGTGAGAAGAGTAACATTGCTTAAATTTTTCCAATTTTCTTTAGTGTCTGTCAATATAAGACAGCCTGATTCTCATATCTGTTTCTGTATTCAATCTGTTGTGATATCATATAACGCATGTGACAAGAGATTTTCACATATTGAGGTATAGGGGGTAACTATTTGGGTTCAAAAACTGCTTTGGCTTGAACTAAAGAAGCCTGACTTAGAGCCTGTCAAACACACATTGTACCTCTGCTTTAACCATTGAAGTAAAGAATGCACTCTCAAGATAAGAAGACATACTTCCCCTCCTGCACCCTATCAGTAACACACTTAGTCTCTTTCCCAACAACAGGGTCATGTTGACCTGATAATTTGCAACTAAATACCTCTTTGAAACTTTGACGAAAATTTATCCTGGGTGTGTTTAACGTATGTCCTTTGTTCTAAAAAGGTATAAGACTGTACTGAAAACCATGCTTCTCTGGAAGGCTTTCTTCCTTTGTGCAACTTCCCTTCCCAGATTATAATCCTCACCTTGGCTCAAGTAAAACTCACCTTATCTCTGTTATTTATAGAATGATTATTGGTTATTCTGCATCAACACTTCTCTACTGGATTATAGTCACTATCTACTAAGTGTCTCCAGTTTCTCATCCATCTAATTAGCCATTATACACTCTATCATGTTAATCTTTCTAAAGTATAATTTACATCGTGTAATTCTCCTGCTCAGAAAATCTTCACTTACTCACAACTTATTAGTAAATGAATAAATATCCAGATTCCATAGACAGAGAGTCAAATGAAATAATATCTGTAAGGCATAGTGCCTGGCACAAAAATAAATATTTAATAAATGATAGTTCAAAGCAAAAAACCAAAAGGAAGTTTTAATGGTGGCCTTGCAAATGAAATGCCCCATCTTCCCAGTGCTATAAATAAAAAGAAATTGTTCCAAAATCATCCGTAGATTTCTGACCAAACTCTGCTCAATAAATTCACATTTTACATGTTCTTTGACAACACAAAGCCATTGTCGGCATTACATTAGTGGTAGCAACATTCTTCTTCATATTTTTTCTTACCCACCAGTTCAAGATCACTTCACATTATGTTCCCCTAAACACAGCCTATTCCTTAAATTACTCCACATAATGTGACTTCCTTACAGTGACTGATCCTGAAGAATATCTGCCACTTCAACCACACCTCTGGCAAGAACTCCCTGTGTCTTGAAAAAAGTAACGAACATTATCACTGAGAACCAGTTTTGACTTATCTAGAGAAAACTGATCTCTTCAAAAATGTTTTTATTTTTATAATATTTCTTTCATGCAAAACCATTTGGAGATGATGTGAACTCATAAAAGTCTACTCCAGTGTAAATACATAGAGAGTAGCTCATCCGTGGGATAGGACACCACCTTCTTTTAATTCTTTTCAAGTAAAATATTTCTTTGTTGTGACACACTGTCCTGCTCATCGCAGAATGTATAAGCCTTCCTGACCCTAGCTAGTAAATGCCAGAAGCCATCCTCTCCGCATTCATAGTAATAATCAAAAAAATACCACCACACATTTCCAAAGTTGTGGCGGGAAGCAGAAATAATGCATCAATCCACTGTGTAAGGCTGTGATTAGATAAATGACTCTGGGTCCCAGTGGAAGCAGTGTTTTGCTTTCAAAGAAAATAAATACCAAGAAGGAAAGACCTAGAGTACCACCCCTTTCTAGTAAAGAACAGTACTGCTTCTTCAAGTTGACAAACTCAAGAGAAGTTTGGCTTAAAATGGCTGTGAAAAAGCAGAGGAGTGTAGTGAAAAGAGCACTAGATCATCCTGGACAAATCACTTATCCTCTCTCTTTGTGTTACCTTAAGGGTAAAAATGAGAGCTTACAACCAGAACTATAGATTCTGTAAGTTCTCATGTCAAATTCCAAAGGCAGGTTTCTGATGGCCAGGAAAAGACACATAATGGGCCAGAAAAAGCCTAGACTTTCAGAGTGAGAAGTCACTTTTAGGGGCTGAGCCCCGTGACAGAGTGGTTAAGTTTGCACACTTCATTTTGGCGGCCCAGGGTTTGCAGGTTCAGATCCCAGGCATGGACCTACACACTGCTCGTCAAGCCATCCAGTGGCAGTGTCCCACATACAAAGCAGAGGAAGATTGGCACCGATGTTAGCTCAAGGACCATCTTCCTCAAACAAAAAGAGGAAGACTGGCAACGGATGTTAGCTCAGGGCCAATCTTCCTCACACAAAAAAAGTCACTTTAAAAAAAAGAATTATCACAATAATTCAAGAAATATTTTGTCAAGTACCTGCTATATGGCAGATACTGTGCTAGGCACTAATTATATTTGTAAAAAGTGGCTCTATATCTACTCTAGTATATTGTAATATCTTAGGTGGATGACAGGTAGGTAGATAGATAGATACAAAGAAAGCAAGCAAGCTTAATTACCTGATAAACACATCTGCTGGTAGACACACAGTTCTCATTGCTTTGCAGACATCTGACCTGAGCTTGCTTTTCGTCCAATACCCAGCATTGCATGTTTTATAAAGATGAGTTTGGTTTGTGCTTGCATAACCATGTCTACTCTCAAAGCTTCAGCTATCTCCTTGATTTTAATAAACAACTAATATATAATTACATTCCTCACCTTTTATATATTAGTAAATTCAAGTCTTGTTTTCCTAACTGCTTCCAAGGTAACTGAACATCTCACCATTCAAAAACTGAACTCACTATATTTTTCCCTCCATCAACACTCATAGCAGGCTGAATAATGGCCCCCCAAAAGACATCTACATCCAAATCCCTGGAACCTAGGAAGGTTACCTTACATGGCAAAAAAAAGCTTTGCAGATGGCATTAAGTTGAGGATCTTGAGACAGATTATCCTGGAACATCCAGGTGTGCCCTAACTGCAATCACAAGTGTCCTTAAAAGAGAGAGGCAGAGGGAGATTATTCATCAAAGAAGAGAAGATGATGTGACCGTGGAGGAAGAGATTGGAGAGATGCAGCCACAACCCAAAGAACCTGGAAGAGACATGGAACAGACCCCCTAGAGCCTCTGGAGAAAGTCTCGATCTGTCAACACCTTGACATTGGCCCAGTGATGCTAATGTTGGACTTCTGGCCTCCAGACCATGAGAGAATAAATTTCCGTTGTTTTACCCACCAAGCTTGTGGTATTTTCTTACAGCACCCACTGGAAACTAATCAACTCCCATTTCCAATTTCTCATTTATTTTTATCAATGAGTGGTGCCCATTCTCTTCAACACTCAAGCTAAACCTAGAGATGACTTCTGACTTTTTTTCTTTCATATGTTATAGCTCAGAGTTTTTCAACTCAGAGCCACAATCCATTTATTAGTGGATTGTAAAATCTCTAGTGGGTCACAATTAGAAAAAAATTAATGAAATAAAATAGAAAAGAAAATATCAGAGTGCATTATACATGTTAAGAGTAAATAAATGCCATTTCATGAGTTTATTCTGATTATATCCGTGAGTAGCTATGTCCTGGTGTGTGAGGTGAAATGTATTTTATTTCTTACTTTGTTGCAGCAGCCCAAAATGTTGAAACCAACTGCTTTTAATATCTCACCAAGTCAGTGATCAGTTCCTCCTTTCTCAATACTCACATGTAGGCCTTCTTCCCTCCTGTTTATTCTAAGCTGAGGAACATGATGTTTTAGAAATCAAATCACCCAGGATTTAAAAACCAGTTCCATCACTAGTTTTGTAATCCGGACCTCTCTGACCTGTTTCTTCATCATGAAATGAAGATCATAATACGTTCTTCATAATGTTGTTGTATGGAATAGCTGAGATAACATATGTAAAGTGCTTAGTTCAATGCCTAAGCATAAAAATTGTTCAATAAAAGATAAGCAATGTAATTATCTATGCTTGCATTCTTTGGACTGTAGTAGTAACCTTCTAATTAATCTCTCTAACTTCATCTCTCATGACCCCCATTAATCCTGCGACAACAGTCCAACGTCAGATTAATCTTCTTGAAGTGTTGCTTTTATCAATAATGTACTGTGATTTACCATTGCTTAGAGAGTTAAATCCACACTTTTTCTAACATTTAAAGCACTCCATCATCTGGCCACACTTACAACATTCTCATTGCCATCCCAGCAGGTGCCGCTGACAAATCAATTCACTAAACACAAAGACTCATTCCCATGTTTCCACGTTTGCTCATGCTGTTCCCTTATCTCCTTTCTTTCTACCTATTAAATAGCAGACATTCCTCAAGGTCTGGCAAAAGTCTCAATTCATCCATGAAACATTTCTGATAATCGGAACTAATATTAGTTCCTCTGTTATAAAATGACTTCATGGCCAAGTAAATAGATCCTATTCTCTGAAGTCAGACCTACTTAGGTTGAAATCCCAGCTCTGCTCTAAAAGCTGGTTGACTTCAGACAAGTTGCTAACCCTCCTAATCTCACCTTCTTCATTTGTGTAAAGAAGATAACGACACATAAGTGGAGCTGACGTCATGTTTTCATGAGATAACATCTCATCACACAGGCACCAGGATGGTCTTGAAAACATGCTCATGACACTACCTTTAATGTCTTATATTAGAGGGAGAAAATACACATTACATAAGCTGCCATTCCCACACTCAACCAGTCATCATTCATTGCTTGTAATACTCTTTACTGCTAAACCCAGATATGGCCTCAGACCCTTCTCAATACATTACACCAATTAGTCAATACCAATGGATGAAAACTCACACTCCCTGTAAGCAATCCCTGGGTTAGGATTATGACATTACTTTCAATTCCTCTTTCTAGGTACTCAAAAAATACATGTTAGATATAAAGTCTTATGTTAATTTAAGTGGTAGAAAGATAGATACCTAGACAGCCCCTTCTTTTGTTTTACCCCTCTTCAAACTCTATTTGAATTTCAGTTCATTTTAAGGCCAGATTAATGACCACAATGAAAGCATGGCAGACATTCTTTATCTCTTTAATTACAGTTTTTTCTTTTGTAGCATTTTAATTTAGTGCAAGACAATATTAATACTGTGTAATTATGTGCCACAGAGATAGAACCACGGATCAAAGTAAAATATTAAAAGGTTGTCTCATCTCAACCAAATCATTAATAAAATCTCCATTGGTCACCTAGAAACATGACATAAATCAAGTCTTGCTGATTACAATCAGTGGTTTCTACTATTTCCTATCAATTAGGGTTACACTACATTTAAATATCTACCATACCTGTTATTAAATCAATTAAAGCAAATAAAAAGAAGAAACTAAAAAGAAAATCAAGGAAAGGAAGAAAACAATATCTATGTAATGAGAACCTAGATCTATTCAGTAATAACCTTTTTTTTTTTTTTTTTTGAGGAAGACTAGTCCTGAGCTAACATCTGCCAATCCTCCTCTTTTTGCTGAGGAGGACAGGCCCCGAGCTAACATCCATGCCCATCTTCCTCTATTTTATATGTGGGACGCCTACCACAGGACAGCTTGCCAAACGGTGCCCTGTCCGCACCCGGGATTTGAACCGGCGAACCCCGGACTGCCCAAGCGGAACGTGCTCACTTAACCGTTGCACCACCGGGCCAGCCCCATAACCTATTTTTTTATTTACTAAATTTTAACAATGAAAGAATAGCATAATTTTTCTGCAGAATTTTGCTTTAGTAGCTCATGGACTTTTTAAAATGTCACTTATTTACATTCTAACATTGTACATTCATACATTATAATGTGGTCCCATTCTGTTAGTGAGAGCCTTTAATATGCACAAATATGAAGTAGTCTTAATACTGAAGAGAAACTGTACTCTCCATAGTCAGAATAAGAAGTAATAGATTTATCGATTGAGTAAAAAGTCATTTGTTTCTTTTATACACAAAACATTATATAGCCAGGGTAACACATAATCAAAGCCAGAAGCTCACCTAACTATTTTTGAAAGAATTCTTTTCCTCCATTGGGTAAACCTTCAAAGTGGTAGAATTTTAAATTCAACAAAAATAAAGCAATAAATAAGACAAAGTCCTAACCCTCAGGAACTCCCAGTTTAGTAGGATGGAGAGAAATCTAATTAAATAATTCGTGTAAATGATGTGCTCCTTGCTGTGGGAGATTGTATAAAAAGCTATGCAAACCAAGAAAGCAACACCTCACTGCTTGAATGAGTCTTCACAGAGAAGGAAACACAAGATGGGTGTTCCCAGCAGACGGAAAGGAGAAGGGCATCTTAGAAAGAACAGGAGTACAAACACCACTTGTTTCACAAATGTGTGAGGTAACATGATGTGTTCTGAGGATGGAAAATAATCTTAGATCATGAGTGAAGCAAGGGGATCCCCACCCTCCAACCACACCAGAGGGAACAGGAGTCTGTCTATCCTATAGTGCCCTAAAGTTGACTACAGGGACAAAAACCTTTACCCAAAAGCCTGTAGTTGCAAGAAACCTCAAGACAAATACTAAATGTGAGACCCTGCTGAAGCAACAATATCAAAACAAGGAGAGCAAATCCAAATCTGGTCATTAATCAGATTAGTTGGAAAATGTGAGCTGAAACATGCGGCCAAAATAAGGAACACTGAAAACCAAGAAAAGCAGAAGTGAGGAGTAATAGAATGGCTAGAAGTAATGATCCAGATAAATTCTAGAATGCAGTACAGAAGCCTTCAGTAACTTTTTATGCAAGAATGGGCTGGCCTAGGCAAATCAGGACCTTCCAGAGGGGTAAAATGGAATGAACACCATCCATTCCCTAGAATTGCCCAGATTCCCCAGAAAATGGCCCAAGATGGTAGGGGCATTTCTTTCTTTTTTCCTTGCATTCTGAATTTTTAATTATTTTTTATTTTTAATTAGACAGATATCATATCTAAATATTTTCAATGTAAATTTGAAACAATAAAGATAAAGTTAAAATTCTACTTGATACCATCCAATTCCATTCTCTTTCCCAAAAGCAACCATTATTATCATTTCAATGTGTTTCCTTCCACGCATTTACATACAGTTTTTTGTACTTACAAAAATATATAGCTTTGGTTTTATAACATAAATAATATCATTGTCTTCATATTGTTATGAAATTCTTTTCAAACAATAATACATTGTCAAAGAATAACTCAAGTATTTAAGCCACCTTTGTTTAGTTATTTTGGCCAGTATTTATTTCTTACATGAAGGAGACAGACATTACAATATCAAGGGACAAAGGCAAAAACAGGATGTATGAAAGAAAGGAGAGGGGAAAAACAACTGTAGGCAGTCTGCACATAGTGAATCTTTTTGGCCATTTTTGGCATAAGTTAATTGACTGGCTGGTAGTAAGAGTCTAGTCTAGACAGTGTACCATTGAGAAGGCTGGCAGGGGTCAACGAAGATAATTCAGTAGTTTATGGATTCTCTGGAAAACCTTGCTAATCCCTACAGCGCATACAGAAGCAGCTGTCTCTCTGTGATGGTTGCCATGTCTGTCCATTGCCTCTTCCCCCGCAATTCTGATAGCCACATCTGCACCATTTCCCATATTAGAATTTCTCCATCTCCCTTAATAGCCTGGTGGAACCTTGGAGTCATCCTTGACTGCTCCCTCTACACTGCCCCACTAGCTAAAATATCTCCACACCTATTTTTCTCCTAGTTATTTCTCTAATTTTTCCTCTCCTAGATAGATTTTCATCATCTCTTGCCTAAAGTAACATAACGGTATCCTATTTAGTTTTCTGCCTCTAGGTTTTTTTTCCTTCAAATCCATCTTCTACGTGACTGTCAGATCTACTTACTTAAAAATTCAAATAAGACCATGCCACTCCTCAGCTTAAAATCTTCAATACTCTCCATCCCAATGGCCTATTGAACAAATTCAAAATTTATTAAAATGGCAAAGTTTTCTGAGGACTGGCCCCATTCACCTCTCCAATCTCATCTTTTCCCAGTCCTTGCCTCATGCTTTATGCTTTAGCAACACTCAACCACTTATAATCCATGGCACATCTCATGCTCTTTCTGAGGTCCAAGCCCATACTAACGCCATCCTCTTTGCCTAGGATAAACAAACCCTCACCCATCCTTCCCTGGGGGTGAAAAAGCCCATGTGAATTGTCAAAATAGTCTCCCACTTTCACTAAACTCTTTCCAGAAATTGATATGGTTGTATACGGTTTTCTGATCTTTCACTCACTCTGCTCCTTTCACTCCTTTTTCCTGGTGAGGATCTTTCCTCATAATAAGGCAAAGAAGTTTTTCTATGAGATCCTATAAATATTGGCAATATTGGAATAATCTGAAAGACCTCAGCCCATGGTCAGGAGAATTGGAAGGACCCAATGTCATGAAGTGTGTTCTCAGTCTAGATCTTATGGAGCATCACTAGGATGGTGTCATCCATGCAGTGTCAACCACGGTGGGCTCATGGGGATGGGAATGGAGTAGGTAATGGAGAGAGGCAGAAATAAAAAATGAGAAAAGGAGACCAGAGAGAGTAAGAACTCCAAGATGCCCATCTGAGCCTGGCTTTGCATGGACTGAAAAGAAACCTGATAAGAAAGAAACAACGTTCTCCCCCATTCTCTGGACTACATAAGTATACCTCAACAACAACTAGTATTAAGGTTTTTTTCTTTTTAACAACGGTACCAGCAACCCTTTCAGACATTGCAGGGCATTCACAGGGTTATATATCTGTTGTTTCACAGGTTCAATCCACCAAAGAGCCCACTTGCTGCTTTGGCATCAAAGCCAACAATATTCATGTGTCCTTAACTTGCAATTTTACATATAGTGCCCCCTTACACAATCAAGATGTGTATGGATCACTTGCACCTGTCTCCTGCCTTGTTTCTGCTAGCTCCTGCCTTCAAGATGCTGTATTATTCTGCTTCACTTCCTTTCACATAATAGGGACTAGTTAGCCAGGCTTTCAGGTTCACTTTTTCCAATTCTTTTCAACTATGTATTACTCACTTATTCTATCTCCCTTACACTTTTGACACTAGGGCTAAACTCCTTTCCTCTTTTTACTTCTTCTTGTCAAATCCTATAGCATCCTTCAAGAGGTCAAAAAATAAAAAGATTCTTATTTCAGGGGTAATCAAACTTACCGATAAAAGATGGAAAAATATGGCCTAGTGGAGGAAAGTATTGAGATTTTATGAATCCTTATTCCATCTACTTTAACCATCTCCCCCAACACACATGCACACACACATATTCACAGACTCACACCAGATCTCCTCCTCTCAGCAAATTAGATAAAACTGATGTTAGCAGGGGTCAACACTCTCAACTATCTACCTCCACCCTTATAAAGCTGTTCACAGCTACATCTAGTTTTCAGAGGAAAAGAGTGTCCCCACTGCAGTTTGGGACCAACTTTTGCATCTGTCTTCTTGCTATGACTCCTTAGTTGTTCTATTGTTCCATCTACTTCTTCTTTCCACCCTTGGGCAATCTAAGCACCAGTCCAACTAAACTGCTTGCAGTTCCCCAAATGCACAAGCTCTATCATGAATTGTTACCTTTATTCACATTGCTTCCCCCTCCTGAAATGATGTCACCCCCCCCCCCCCATTGAACGCTGCTGAACCCAAGAGTCAGAATCCAACTCAAAGGTCACCTCCTCTGTGAAGCCTTCCATGAACTTCCCAGTAAAATCAGTCATTCCCTCCTTTGTTTCCTACTATACTCTGGGCATGCATCTGTGACTCTTTATTGTGCTTATTGCTTTATATGTCTGTCTCTTCCTATTATTCCCTAAAACTTAGAAGGCTTTTTATAATGCTTTCTTTTGCTTTTGCATTGCCAGCAGTGGGCAGCACCATAGTAGGCACTTCTATGCTTGTCACGTAAATAAATGAATGAATGAATGAATGAATGATGAACAGGAAAATATCCTTTACCAAAACAATGCATATATGATAAAAAGTGATAGAAGAATAGCATTTGATCTCTACGAGCCTCATGTTTCCCACAATTATTCATCCAGTCCCTAGACTTGGAAGCATGATGAAGAGCACTCGAGTGAGGAATAAAAGGAAGCAAAAAGAGAAGTGAGTGTTATTGTGGTCAAATCCTAGGTCAGCCAGTCAGACAGAGGATGCGGATGATACATTCCTAATAGAAATCACAAAAGTGGCACAAGACTATGACACAGTGAGTGGTCACATCACATAGAATTCTTCCTTGGGAGCCTAAGAATTCAACCTTGCTGTTGACATTGTCTGGTTTTACCATGGACTCCTAATGACCTGATTTTCCCATTTCTTGGCAAATCTAGTTTGGCTTCTACCATGCTTGGTTTTTTCATTCCTGGCCCAGTCTTGTCTCCTGTCCCTTCACTATTCATCTGATACACTCCTCCAGAGTCTTACCTCCATCAGCCAACAGTAAGAGCTGAGCACTGATCACATCAGATACTTGGGTGCTTAGGAGAGTTGCTTTGATAACTACTCACTCTCAGCTGCTCTCTCTGGGTTTCAACATCTAACACACTGTTCTCTGCTGCCCCTAGTGGGCCAAGTTTGCTCTTCTCTAGCCTACAATGGGATATTTTCTTTAAAGATGTTGACAGTAAGACTCCAAACATAGAGCAGTAGATAAATTCTTGACCTGAATTACTATTAACTTTATCTCCCAGGGAACACAAGAAGCAACAATCAGAACTATTTCTCTTGAATCAATCTGAATCAATCTTGATCAACAAAGTTTGATGAATCCAGAGATAGAAAACTTGAGAAACAACAAGAAATTGGAAGTAGTGGCATCTATTTGGATGGGAAGATTGGTAGAGATAAGGGAGGAACAGATTTGAAGGGTGGAAAGCAGGAGTCCAGTGTTGTCCATATTAAATTTTAGATCCCATTAAAATATCCAAGTGGAGATACCTGTTTAATAGATGTGTCTAGAGATATAAATCTGAGTCATTAGCGCTTAGGGTGTGAACATGGGTGGAAAAGAGAAGAGGTCTGAAGAGTGAGCCTTGGGGCACACTAATTTTAGAGGTTGGGAAGAACAAGAAAATTCAGTAAAGGAAATTGGGATTGAATGGCCAGTGAGGTAGGAAGAAAACTGAGAGAGTGGTGAATCCAAAAATGTAGAAAGTGGTTCTGAAGGTGGAGGTGGTCAATTATGTCAAATGTTGCTGGGAGCTTAAATATACTAGAGACTAACAATTAACCTATGAGCAGGGTTTCTCATTCACCTGTGGGCCACTTGCAACAGAATTACCCACTTAACTTATTAAAATGAGATTTCTAAGCCCACCTTAGACCTACGGGATCAGACTCTGTGGGGAGAGGCCTAGAATTCTGTTCTTAAGCAAACACAGAGTGATTCTTATGGACCTGAGAGTTATTGTCCTAGAGTCATTGGCAGTGGAATTATACCCATCTTTTCTCAAGACCAGTGGTTCTCAGACTATAATGTGCATCAGAGTCACCTGTTGGATTCCTTAAAACACAGATTACTAGGTCCCACCCCTAGAGTTTTTGACTCAGGAAGACTGGAGTGAGGCTGAAAAATTGCATTTCCAACAAGATCCCTGGCAACGCTGATGCTATTGGTCTGTGGACTACATTTTGAGAACCACTGCACCAAACTTTTTGAAACAGCTCTTTTAAAAGTAAAGTAAAAATATGTCCAATTCAAAATCTGGCCCCTTCCTTGGTTAATAAAACTCTAAGATAACATAGTCTTAGAGATAAGTTTTCTCTCTCTCACCACAGCTGGAATTTCCCCCTCTTGAAAGAAGCCTCTGATTTTAAGGCTTTTTCAACTGATTGAATCAGGCCCACTCAGGTTATCTAGGAAAATCTCCCTAATTGAAAGTTAACTCATTATGGACTTGAATCACATGTATAAAATATCTTCACAGCGGCACCTAGACTAGTGTTTGATCGACTAACTGGGGATTACAGCCTAGAGAGGTTGACAGATAAAATTGAGCATCACACTATATATCTAAAATAGGATCCCTTCTAATTTTCTACCCCCTTACCATGCTGTGTTTTCTTTACGGAGCTTATCACTACCTGAAATTATTTTTATATATTTATTTTTTTATTTATGTTTTGGCTATCTCACCTGCTAGAATGAAAGGTCCATCAGGGAAAGAATTTTGCCTTTTGGTTTGTTTTTAACTATTATTTGTTCAAATAATCTCTTATTTTGGGACATTGTGTTTATTTCTGCTGTTTTGCTATTATGAGCTATGTTAATATAAAGATCCTTGTATATATATACATCTTGGGTCGCTTTTCCTATACTTAATTTTTTAAAGTAATTTTTGTCTTTGTGATCTAGTTTTTCTGTTAATTTTTTCAAGTCACATTTATAGAGGTATGACTCTACAAAGAGGGAAATTTTCCCTATTTAGTGTAGAATTCTGTGAATTCTGATAAACACATGCAGTCACGTAATCACCACAATCAAGACAGAGAACATACCCATCACCTCAAAAAGTTTCTTTGTGACCCTTTGTAGTCAACCCTTGCCTCATCCCCACCCCTAGAAACCACTGATATTAGTCTGCTAGGACTGCCATAACAAAGTACCACAAACTGGGTGACTTAAATGGCAGAAATTTATTGTCTCACGGTTCTAGAGGCTAGAGATCTGAAACCAAGGTGTTGGCTGGGTTGGTTCCCTCTGAGGGCTGTGAGGGAAGGATCGCTCCACACCTCCCTCCTTGGCTTGTAGATGGCCATCCTCTTCCTGTGTCTCTTTGCATCATCTTCCCTCTATGCATATCTCTGTGTCCAGATTTTCCCTTTTTATAAGGACACCCTAAAGACTTCATTTTAACTTGATTAGCTCTGTAAAGACCCTGTCCAAATAAGGTCACATTATGAGGTACTAGGAGTTACGACTTCAAGATATGAATTTTGAGGCAATACAGTTCAACTCATAACACACCAATCTGTTTTCTCTTCTTATAGACTTGCCTTTTCCAGAATATTATAGGAATGGAATCATAGCTTATGTGGACTTTTGCATCTAGCTTCTTTCACTTAGCATAATGCATTTGAGATTCACCCGTGTTGCATGTATCAGAAGTTCATTCCTTGTTACTGCTGAGTAATATTCCGCTGTACATTTGTCTTTCAGTTTTTTATCCATTCACCAACTGAAGGACACTAGGATTGTTTCCAGTTTGGGGCAATTGTAAATAAAGCCACTATAAAAATTTGCATACTAGTTTTATATACACAAGTGTTTTCATTTCTCTTTTTTTTAATTAAGATATAATTGACATATAACATTATATTAGTTTCAGGTGTACAAGATAATGATTCTATATATGGATATACTGCAAAATGATCACCACAAGTCTCGTTAACATCTATCACCACAAATAATTATGTTTTTTTGTTTTCATTTCTCTTGAGCAAATACCTAGGAATGGGATCGATAGATCCTATGGTTAAGTGTATGTTTAACCTTATAAGAAGCTTCCAAATTGTTTTCCAAAGTGACTGTACCATTTTTTTATTCCAACCAGTAATACGTGAGGATTTAAATAGTTAAGAAAAGTGTATTTTGTGACATCATTTGGTAATAATTAAAGATATTAATTCAGTATTGCAGAAATAAAGGAAGCAAGGGGTATAGTTTTAACTCCGAGCTTACCTGCCTGTACCACCAACCCCAGGAAAATCTCTTTGCCCCTTGAGAGAGAGGCAGAGTGGCGGAGGGCAACTCTTCTAACTGCAGCAAGTTGTTTGTTAAAATTCCGATGTAGTTTTTAAAATTTTTTTAATCAAAAATTGTATAATGAAAAGCAATCATTCTGTGCTCACTGTCCTCTCCCATCAGTTCCCGAATACAGAGGCGAAACCTCTTACGTACATGTGTCTGCTTTGGTTCTTCTGCTGGTTGCTTCCATTTCTCTTAATAATATACTTTTCCTACTATTTCTTGATATAAAACCTTGAGGTATTTTTTATGAATTTTCTGCTACTTTCCCCTGTTCACCTCTCCCCTGATCACCTCTCCCCTCTATACAGTCATATCACTATTTTTAGCTCCTCTACTGGTTACTTTTGTGACTTCATATAATACCCAAACTCCTATCTAATTGTCTCAAATATAGATAGTATCCTTTGAATTTCTCCTACATAAGATGAGAATAGGACCTCTAACATTCCATTTATTTTCCCTTCCTCATCCCCTCCCGTCTTCTGTCAATAACTTCCACGTGGTCAAAGTGGATAACATTTATGTTCTATTCTGTAACCATAATTAGGTCTTCCGTGTTTTGCCTGCAAGTTGATTTCCAAGTTAAAAACTATAAAGAGCATTTATTTTTGATTATTAGTCTTTTTAATATTTTTCACTGAAGAGTCAAGGTGGAATTCCTAATCTATGTCTCCAAAGTCTTGATCCAAGTGCCACTCAACATGACAATGCGCAAAATGGACTCTCTTTTCTTACGTTGCCACAAATTGCTCAAAATCAGGTCATATTTGAGTTGCCTTATATTTAGAACATGCCTTTTCTATACTGAAAATTGTTTGTTAGTGTTTGTTTATTTTGCCTCGCCATTTCATATAATCTTTTATTTGCTTGTAGGATGAAAAAATATATGCATTCCACCCAGCATCTTTAATATTATCCAGTTTCTTATTCATTGCATCTGTTGAGTAGATTCCATTCCATTTTTCCTTAATTCTACGGATTTCCTGTTTTAGATTAGATTCATTTAGACTGTGAGTTTCTTGTACAGTTTTTTTCTGAAGACTTTAATTGTTTTCCTTTTTTTAAAATACATTGTGTACTCAGAGTTCTTATTATTTTTGTTTTATAGATTCAGTAGTTTCCTAAATTTTTCTGAGTTTTGAAGGGTTTTATTTTGTTTTTACATAGTTTCTGTTCTCTGAATTATCTGTTTCCTCAGGAGTAAGGTTTTTTAATATTATTTTAATTCTTCTTGTTCTTATTGTAGGTTTACTCAAATGGCAGGTGATTTAGCTGCCTTTCTCAACTTAAGAATGTGGCAATGGAAAGTTTAACAAGGCCTCTGTAAGGAAAACTCTGCTTTTCCTCCTGAGTGTCTCTCCTTTACTCTCACACTACTACCACACTCACAACACTTCTGACACCAGATGTGTGGGAGGTTCCCCCACACCAAGCAATTCTCTGTGACACCAGCTGGGGGTCCTATCATTTAACTCAATTTTGACACTATCTACCGAGACATAGGGCCAGATCCCAGAAATTAGGGTTCAGTCCTACAAGACTGCTCCCATTACCCCCGCACATTTTAGATGCCAATCACAAGTCCAAATTGTTACCTGTGCTTCTGACCAACTGGCTATAAAACAGAGGTTCCCACAACCCCCTCTTCAAGTTCAATTAATTTGCTAGAATGGCTCACAGAACTAATGAAAACAGTTTACCTATTAGATTACCAGTTTGTTATAAAAGGATATAACTGAGGAACAGCCAGATAGAGGAGATGAATAGGGCCAAGGTTATGTGGGAAAGGATGCAGAGCTTCCATGGTCTCTGAACCCACTACTCTCCCAGCACTTCCACATGTTCATCAACACAGAAGCTCCCCAAACCCCACCCTCAGGGGATGTTTATGGAGGTTTCATCCCGTAGGCGTGATGCATCATTAATTCAATTTCCAACCCCTCTCCAGGCAATGAGGGGTGGAACTGAAAGTTCCAAGCTTCTAATCATGGCTTGCTTTTCTGATAAACAAGCCCCTATCCAAGAGTCCACCAAGAGCCACCTTGTTAGAACAAAAGATACTCCTATCACCCAGGAAATTCCAAGAGATTTACGGGCTCAGTGACAGGAACCAGGGTCAAAGATCAAATATTAGGACATAAGATGCTCCTAGTACTCTTATCACTTAGGAAATTACAAAGGTTTTAGGAGCTCTGTATCAGGAACTGGGGGCAGAGACCAATATACATATTTTCTATTATCTTATACCTCTGTGTGAGAGGACAGGACTTATCATCAAACCAGTTTTGATTTAGAGTGGGTGACCTGTTGGAGAATCAGCCTAGCCATCCTGCTCCCAAACATCAAACAGCTAATCAATAGATCTAAACATGTAGCTTCAGCTGAACTTTGAGTATCACTGAAGGCGCAAAGTAGACTAGAGAAATTTTAAGTGGAGCCACTAGGCCAGGTTGAAGAATGTAAACAGGGAATGAGTAAGCCCCAAGGTGCAGCAGTGTCCTGGAGACAGCCAGGCTTAAAAGAGCTGCTGCCATTGCCAATGTGGACCAAGAATTTCTACTCTTCCAATGCTGGGAGCTGAAGGCCATCAGCCGGACCCTCAGATGGATGGGTAGAGTGGCAGGAGGCCACCAGGACTCGGAGCTGCCTTGGGGTACAGGAGCTACAGCTTCTTCTCTTAGTGTTTTATTATTGCGTTCATTGTTGCAGCCTCAGTTTCAACCATGGTGCCTGGCACATAGTAGGTGATTTACAAATAGAAGTTGAGAGGCTCCCAAATGCCAAATTCTGATGACATAGTCAAATGTATCTCAGTGAAGAAGAGGAGGAAGCATTTGTGGCACATCATCACTGATTTTTCCTCAGTGCTCATTCTTCCCGTCTTCCTTTCAGTAATAGGTCCTTTTCCCGTTTTCAGCAGGACACATGACCACTCATCAAAAAAATACACATCCCAGGAACACTCATACACCACTGGTGGGAATGCAAACTAGTACGGCCACTATGGAAAACAGTATGGAGATTCCTCAAAAAACTAAAAATGGAACTGCCATATGACCCAGCTAGCCCACTACTGAGTATCTACCCAAACAACTAGAAATCAACAATCCAAAGTAATATATGGACCCTTATGTTCATTGCTGCACTATTCACAATAGCCAAGACATGGAAACAACCCAAGTGCCCATCAACTGATGATTGGATAAAGAAGATGTGGCATATATATATAGATATATATACAATGGAATACTACTCAGCCAGAAATAAAACCAAATTCATCCCATTTACAACAACATGGAAAGACTTGGAGGGAATTGTGACTAGTGAAATAAGTCAGACTGAGAAAGACAAACACTAGATGATTTCACTCATATGTGGAATATGAACAAGCACATGGACAAAGAAAACAGTTCAGTGGTTACCAGGGGAAGGGGGTTGAGGGGTGGGCACAGGGGTGAAGGGGAGCACCTATGTGGTGACAGTCAAGAAATAATGTACAAATGAAATTTCACAATGATGTAAACTATAATGAACTCAAATTTTTTTAAAAACGCACTTACCATCATCCCTTGCATCTAGATGACATGACTAAATTCTCTCCAGTGGAATGTGAATGGAGGTGACAGAAGAAACTGGGCCACTGGATGATCTTGGGGAGTAAAACCAACAAGAGGCCTTGATTGGCTTGCCTACTATTGTGTGAAGAGAAATAGAATTCTCTCTCATATTTTGGGTTTTATGGTGCAGCAGGCTTGTCTGCCCCCCAGCTAATACTGCATTCAAACAACGTAATTTGACTACTGAGGGAGCTCTCCAATGAGATCAAATTTGAAACAGATGACTACAAAGGAATGGCACCAAAGCAAAAGATTTATGACAGAGAGACTAAAGTCCAGAATGAACAGAAGTATTTTAATATACTAAGAAGATTAATAAGGGCCTGACTGTTAAGAAAGCCTTAAAGAACAAAAATGAGGAAGATATAATCTGACTGAAAGAGGCTAATGGCAAATTAAAAGATGGCAGTGGAAAATAGAACTATCCGATCCTATTTTACTTCTCTGTCAAGGAGAATAATCTTGAAAGCAGAAAGACTAAAACAAACATGATCAGGGGAGAATACAAGGAACGGGAGAGATGCAGAAAGGTAGCCTCTGCATTCTGGGCCCCACTGACTTCCAGCCACTGAAGCCCTTCACCTGAAGCCTTGGTTCTCCCAAGTTTATAATCAGTCTCAACAGAGCAGGTATCAAATGCCAGACTCAAACAGAGCTGCCTTAACAAGCCTGGTGAAAATATGTCCTTAGGGTTAGAGGGCAAGGCCTCAAAAGGTGTGTGGAATGAATGACCTGTTCATGAGAATTACCACGATGTGAACTTATTTGGTATTTTTTCTTGTTTGTCTGTTCATTGGTTGTCTCCCTTACACACACACATACACACACATGTGCACCTCAATTAAAATATAAGTCTTCTCCACCTCAAAAGATAATTTTCTCTCATCTACTTGATTTCTTTGTGGTATTAGTTCCTGTTGGTCACTCCACGTTTCTTGATACTTACTTTCTTAGCTTCTGTGACTCCACCTTCTCCCAGTTTTCCTCTGATGGCTCTGACATGCTGTACTCAGCCTCCTACATGCAGTTCTGATCAACCCCTTAAAGCTTAAGGCTTCAACATTAGTGTTCCTCAGACTTCCATTCTCAAATCTGTTTCCCCAACCACCCATTCTCCAAGGTAGAAACTTGGTGCTCATCATAGCCTTCTCCTTTCACTTATCCTCCACATTTTATCAATCATCAAATCGATATTATCCTACCTGCATAATATTCTTCATAATCTTCCATGTTTTTCTAACCCCACTGCCACTCTCTTAGTTCAGGCCCTCATTTCTTCTCGCCTCTTATCTGGTCTCCCTGCCGCCAGTCTTACACCCCTCTAATCCAGCCACGACACTGGTTTGGATGTATCTTTCTTTTTTTTTTTTTAAGATTTTATTTTTCCTCTTTCTCCCCAAAACTCCTCGGGACACAGTTGTATATTTTAGTTGCAGGTCCTTCTAGTTGTGGCATGCGGGATGCCACCTCAGCGTGGCCTGATGAGCGGAGCCAGTCTGTGCCCTGGATCTGAACCAGTCAAACCCTGGGCCACTGAAGCAGAGCACATGAACTTAACCACTCGGCCACGGGGCCAGCCCCTGGATGTATCTTTCTAAAGTACAAATCATCACATTATTTCCCTGATTAAAATATTTTCCTGTTTAAAATATTTTTCATATTTAAAATCTTCTGTTTTTACAATCAAGTCCAACTCCACAGCATACCACTCAAAGCCCATTAGAATATGATTCCTGCTTACCTCTCGAGCATCATCTGCCACTTACATGCACACATTCTTTGTTTTCACCATTGAGAACTCTTTGCAGTGTCCTAGATGTTTAGGTGGCTTCATGTCTTCAGACTGTCCCACCGAATGCTTCCTCTGTGTTCCTTCCTCATTTTCATCTAACCACCCCCTTCCTGTCCTTCAAAACACAGCTCCATTATCAACCCCGCAGTTGACCTATTAGGCTTATCTACTTTCCGCATGAGACTATAAGATCATTGTGGGCCAGATCTGTATCTTACTAGACCTTATAACCCCTCTGCTTAGCAAACAAAAAAAGGTTCTTGAATTAATTGACTAATTAATAATTAATTAATCTGTCGACTTCCTTCAATTTCCAACCTTAAACCCAACTTCTCCTGAACATAAGTTTGCAAATGCTGGATCTTCTGGTAGGTCAGCCTTTGCCGCTCCTCCCCAGTTTTGGCTTCATACTTCTGTCTTAGTGCTTTAAGGATTTACCCAAGTTCCACCTTACTAAGAGGCTAATAAAAGACAGCAGGAATATCTTGGGAGCTCAGCCTCACTAGTGGGTAAGGTCTGGGTCCAGTTTTCATATCCAATGTGCCCTAGGCATATGTGTTTCCATAAATAATTCACCAACACCCACCTCTGACCCTGTTTTCTCGGCCCAGTTTGTGCATCAGGCCATGGCCTGTGTCTCCATCTCTACTACGGAAACACTCTACAGAAACATTGCAAACCTACCACGATCCTTTTTGTAATTTGTCCTAAGTTCCTCTGGAATACTGGAGCTTATTTCTCACACCTTCAGTCATTGGTTGGGGTTCTCAACCAAAACGATTTTTTGGAATCCCCATGGCACCTCATCTGTATTCAAATATTGCCTCTGGCCTAAGTTTTTTACACTTCTTTAGCCAACAGAGATTGTTTTGGGTTGAGATGTCAAAACCAGGAGTGGTGATGAGGGGTGGGGAATGAAGACTAAAATATCAGAAGATGCAGCATAGGCAAGTTCATGTTCATGAATAGTCTAGTCTAGGGTTGGATATTGGAGTGTACCATACGTTGAACAGCAACGTACTCATCAGATCAGTTCTATAGACTGATCAAGCCTGCACAGAACTGCATGAAAATACCATCCTCCCTTTCTCCACTGCCTTTTTGGTCAAAATTGAGCATGCTTCAGAGCCAAGCTTGCTTCAATTATGCCAAAAAGTTAATGTCTCAGCACTTTTCAAGTTTAAATGTATTTAAGCCTCTGTAACAGAGCTGAATAAATACTGTTCTGGTTTTCAAAAAGAGGTGTAAATTAAATTCTAAAAACTGCAGAGCTTGATGACAACCCCCTACAAAACTCTAGAATGGATAACCTAAAAGATGTTTTATGAGAAAAGCAAATGCTCATCATTAAAAAAAAAAAAATGCCAATCATTAGGAGCAAGTTAGATTCACAAATAACTTATTACTATAGGCTAACTTCCTTTATCAGACTAACTTCCTTTATTACTATAGGTTAACTTCCTTTCATCAGACTGGTTTATCAGAAGCATGCCATTGACATAGCACAACTGGCTTTCCAATAACATATATCAAATTTAGCGTAGTTATACAATATTCCTGCTTGTATTTTAGGATAAAGTGGATGGTCTGTGATGAGGGGAGTCACTCCTTGTCCCCACTCTTGCCTTTTAGCACTGCTTTGATACTCTTAGTTAAGTGTTTCATGGAACATGAAGCATTTTTTTAACTATGAAAAAAGTTTAATATCAGTCATGATAACCATAGCTGCAATAATGTAATACATCTGGAAGTTAATAAATTATCTGACAAGGTGTGAGGTCTCAGCTGTAGGCTAAGTTGTGCCCACTGCTGGATTTAATGGATTTAAGCTTGTCTAAGCTTATTTGGGAAACTACATGGGCAGGCCCCACAGAGCTCTCCTTGTATGAGGAGCTGAGGTACCTCCTGAGAGAGAACTTATTCTAAAGGAATCAGACACAACAAGCTGATTCAGTGACAGAACTTGGCAAGAGCAGAGGGGCAATTCTGAGCACAGAGTGGTGCTTGTCAATTATATTTATTTCCAAGAACAGTCTCCTAGGACTTATATTGCAGTCCTGTGAAGAGGGGAGTGATGTAAGTAAAACCAAAGAACTGTGTGTTAATTATCTATTGCTGCATAGCAAATTAGCACAGATTTAGTGGCTAAAAACAACACTTATTTATTCTCACAGAATCTGGGCACAGCTTAATTGGGTCCTCTGCTTCAGGGTCTCTTGTGAAGCTGCAATCAAGGTGTTTGCCAGGGCTGGCGTCTCATCTGAAAGCTCAGCTGGAGAGTGATCTGCTCCCAAGTTCACACAGCTGTTAACAGGATTCAATCATCTATGTCCTGTTGGCCTGGGGGGCATCTGTTTCTTGCCGGCTGATAGGCAGTAGCTGCCCTCAGTTCCTTTTCACCATGCCTCACCCCCATAGCTGCTTGCTTCATGCATGCCAGCCCAGAAGACATTCAAGAGAGTCTGCTAGCAATCTGGAAGTTACGACATTATGTAACGTAATTGGGGAAGTGCCAGCCCACCACCTCTGCCATATTCTCTTGGTTAGAAGCTAGTCACAGGTCCCACCCACACTCAAGGTTAAGGGGCTACACAAGGCATGAATATCAGGAAACAGAGATAATTGAGACCATTTTAGAGTCTGTCTGTTTCAAACTGATGTATCAAAAACTAAGTCATTGCAGTACCAGCAGCACAGCGTTTGTACTGCTTTAACAAACTGCAGCATAGGGAAGACCAACATATTTAATAATGGGACCTCATTGTAAGTTTGAGGACACAGGTAACCTAGAGGGGACTTAGGAGCCATCTGAGGCAGAAGGACACTAAAACAAACTTACAATTCTTTGTGTTTTGGCTTAGGAACAGGCTTAACAGGAAAACACTCAAGTTTGAATTCAGTAACTGTAAATATCCACGTGGTGGCAGTAGATGCCAGGAAATTCCAAGTACTGCGCACAACTGCAAGCACAGAAGGGTAAATTTATCTTCCTCTGTGGAAACCCACATTTTCCTTTCTGAGTGATCACTGAAAGGAGAGGGAGGTAACTAGTATCTTTCTACCCACCCACCCTCAAAGCACTACCCCTAAAGCATTCCTTCTGAAGAGTGAGGACTCAGACAGTTCACTGTAATCCTCCACAACTCCTAGGACAGTAGTAGGGGGATTAGGGAGGGGGAATGAGGCCCCCTGAAATAGGTACTAATGAAGACTTCTCCCTTCAAGTACTAACAGCCAAAGATTTCAGAGCTACGTTAACCAAAACAATGTCTTACTTGGGATGGTGTAAAGCCAATCTGGTTCAGAATTTACGCCACTGGGGAAGTCCCAGGAGGAAAAAAGAATCAAATAAAAGGGGGAATATTATTTCTACAAATGAGAGACACTAAGGAGAAAGGCTTAGTGTTATATACACATGCTTACACACACATACGCATGTATTCACACCCATACTGAACAGAAATTCATAGTTCTATTACCCAGTAAGAGTGGGTCGAACTGGCATTAATAAAACAGGAGGTAACTCTATAGATTAGAATGCTCCAAAGAAGTTTTATTATCAGGGAAGTTTTATTATCCGAGTTTATGTATAAACTCAGAAATCTTAATAAGATTCTTTCTGATTATCCTATATCTTCTTAATAATCCACACCCAGAGAGGCTGATACCCAGCAATGTTGGGATTTCTTTAATCTTGGGATATTCTACAAGGGTGGCTTGCTTTGCAGAAGTGAACATGCCTCCTATCTTTAGGTTCTTTTTCTAGGTAACAGAACATTCCCTTCTGTTAACAGATGGGCCAAAAAGGTAGAAAGTTGCAAGTGCCTTATCAAACCTCAACAGTCGTGTTTGGTTTTATAGAAAGGACAGTGGTTAAATAGCTTGCCTTGGAGGGATGATAAAATCTAACATTATCCTCTCCCAGCTATATTCCCATCCAAGTCCCAGTAACATGCAATCATTTAGGAGTTACTAATTTGAGCAAAGATCTGAGTTAACTGAGAAGGTAAGCCATGCAGAAATATGGGAAGAAGATTATTCCAAGATGAGAAAGCAGCAAGAGCATGCTTGTGGTTTTCAAGGAATGGCACGATGGGCAGTGTGGTTGGAAGGCAATGACAAGGGGAAAGTGTGGGGGGCCATGAAGTCAGAGGGAGAAGTAGGCCCAGATTTATAGAGTCTTCTAAGCCACAGTAAGGGCTGTGGATTTTACTCTAGGTGTGATGGAAAGTCAGGGGACGTTTGTGAGCAAAGGAAAAAACACAATTCATGGTTTTAAATGATCACTCCAAGACATATTCTAAATGTTACATATAATGTTGATGATATCCATGATTCATATTTATCTAGAGGCCTGGAGTAGGAAACAGCAGGACATGTGATGAGGTCTGAATTACAATATCTTCTGAAGGTAGAGCTGACAGAATTGGATGGATTCAGTGTGGAGATGGGAAAAATAGAATCCAGAATTATTTCAAGGTTTAGGTGGATGAGGAAAGAGTGTAGCATGTTAGGGAGAATATAAAGATTTGGTTTGGGGCAAGTTAAATTTGAGATGCCCAGACAATTGAGAGTCATTTCAGATCTAGAACCAGCAGAATTTGGTGACTAGTTACATTAGAGTTAGCAAGGAGGAGGGAAGCAGAAAGAATCCATATTCAGTCAAATGTCTCTCAAGCTTGCTGTTTGTTTGGCTCTCAGATGATCAATTTCTAATAGCTTCAGGTACATCCAGATACAAAACCAATACAACCAGAATTGAGAATCTCTGGTTTACAAAAGGCTAACAAACTCAGAATATTTTCCTGCAATAACTGTAATGTGTCAAGTAAATGCATCTGGTTCATATTTAGCTATAATTATAATTCAGCTATCACAGCCATTGGAAAAGACATTTTTTTTTTCCCCCTTCCAAGTGTTGTTCACAATTTCCTTTGGATTATGTAGCTAAAAAAGGAATATCAGGGGCCAGCCTGGTGACGTAGAGGTTAAGTTCGCATGTTCCAATTCAACAGCCCAGGATTCGCAGGTTTGGCAGATCCCAGGTTCAGATCTACACAACACTTATCAAGCCATGCTGAGGCAGGTGTCCCACATATAAAATAGAGGAAGATGGACACAGATGTCAGCTCAGGGCCGATCTTCCTCAGCAAAAAGAGGAGGATTGGCAGCGGATATTAGCTCAGGACTAATCTTCCTTAAAAAAAAAAAAAAAAAAGTTATATTAAAATCACTGCCAGCATGGTTACCCCAGATTCACTGCAGGCTCTGAATGGATACTGGATGTAATAACTATTCAATGAGCACTTATTACAAGTCTGCACTCATCACTGTGGGAGGATGACAAAAAAGAAATTGTTCTTGCTATGGATGATCTTACGACCAAGTTCAGAGACCAAGAATAACAGGAAACAATTAGAAAACAAAGCCAGAATTGTGTGGTATTCACTGCAAGTTAAAGTAGGGTGAATTGAAGAGAAACGATAGTGCGGGATGGAGTAGTTAATGAGGGTTTCATGAAGGAAGTATGCTTGGCATTAGACGTTGAAAACTGACAAACAAAGGGATGGGTACTTTATTTCAGATGAAAGAATGTGAATACGTAAGCTTGGAGGGCACTGGAGTGATGAGGAGACAGACCTGACTAAAAAAGAGAATATGTTTATGAGGACACGGGGCAGTAAAGATAAATGACAGAAGTGCAAAAGTATAGTTGCAGTCCCCAACTAGCAAACAATGCACAATTATAAGCATACCCCAGCTTCCTTAATACCACACATACAAACATCTCGTGCTCAATCTGATGACCTTGCTCCTTACCTCCCTGAGAAACTTGAAGGAATCAGAAGAGAAAAGCATCCCTAACCTCCTACCTGAATCACATCATCCTACCTGACCAGCATTTGCGCCCTGTCACTCTGCCTTCTCTCCTGTCCTGAGCACGAACTAGAGGTGTTCCTATCTGTGGCTAATTCTTCCACCGTCCACCAGGTTCTTTTTCTCTCACTCACCCAAGGTCGTCAGTCAACCAATTCTCCCTGTGCAGAATTTTTCCCATTTGCCTCTCCAGATCCATTTTCCACCTTCCCCTACCCTGCTCTATGCCAGGAAGTCTGACCTGAATCAACAGGTTCCCCTGTCCTCTGGCTTCCAGATTATTTTGGCTAATGAGAAGGATGGTGGTCCCAGGAAAGGACCAGGGATGGTAGGAAAGAGGAAAGTGAAGGTAAGACATTTATTGTTCCAGCTCCCTCCCCATGGGCTGGCTCAATGGGACAAATAGCTCTCTGCACACAGGTCTCATTCTCTAGGTTCTGGTACCCTTTCCCCTCCCCTTGCCTCTTCATGTCAAAAGATGGTATTGATGCCAAACCATAACTCATCCAAGGTATTGCAGTATCCCTATGTTTTCCTTATATCCTGACCATAATTTTGTATAATAAATAATCCTGTTTAAAATTCTCTTCAAATTACTCCATTTGTGTGTACCATGTGCTTCTTGCCAGGTCCCAGACTGATACATTCCCCTTTTCTCTCCTACACCATCCATTTTTACCTTTATCTCAAGTCCTACTGATAGTAAATAGACATGCTGTTTATGCTGAAAAATAAAAGTGCTGTTTTTTTCTCACATATTAAAAATAAAAATGAGAGTCGTAACCCCACATTCCTCCTCTAGCTACCACATCATTTCTCTGTTCCCATTTAGGGCAAACTCCTTGAAAGAGTTGTCTTACTAGCAGTCTCAGTTCCTCTCTTTCTCCACCTCACAGGGTTTCAGCCCCACCAGTCCTCCAGATCTGCTCTCACTAGGTCACCACTAAACCTCAATTCTTAGTCCTCCTCTTACAGGGCATATCAGCAGCAATTCCCTCACTGATAGCTCTCTTCCCCCTGGAAATCCTTCCTTCAATTGTCATCCAGCATACCACGCTCTCTTGTTTTTCCTCCAAACTCCAAACTGATTGCTTCATCTCAGTTTCCTTTTCTTTCGTTTTTTTCCCCCAACCCCTTAATGTTGGCATGCCTCAGGGCTGACATTTTGAAACTCTTCTCTCTCTTTTTTTTTTTTGGCAAGGAACAGTGACCCTCAACCAACATCTGTTGCCAATCTTCCTCTATTTGCTTGAGGAAGATTGTCCCCCGAACTAACATCTGTGCCAATCTTCCTCTATTTTTTGCATGTGGGATGCTGCCACAGCATGGCTTGATGAGCAGAGTGTAGGTCCATGTCCAGGATCTGAACCCACGAACCCCAGGTCTCTGAAGTGGAGCACGCAAACTTAACCACTATGCCACCGGGTTGGCCCCTTTTCTCTTTTCTATATGCATTATAGTGGGGCTATCACCCAGTCTCATGGGTTTTAATCCCATTTATAATATCAGGACTCCCAAGTTCATATTAGTGCCTCAGATTGCCTCACTGAACACCAGATTCCTACATCCAACTGCCTTTTGATATCCCCACTTAGATTTCTAATAAATATCTCAAATTTCATATGTCCAAAACTAAACTCCTGATCTTCCTCTCCAAACTTACTCCATCTATAATTTTCCTCACCTCTTTTAATGGCAACTCCATAGTGTCAATTTCTCAGTCTAAAAATTTGAAGTCAGGATTGACTCCTCTCTCTTTCTCACATCCAATCCATTATTGGCTCTCCTTACAAAATATAACCAGAACTTGACCCCTTCTTACCACCTCCACTGTTACCATCTCAGCTGGATTCTTGTGACAGGGCCCTAACTAGTCTCTTATACCTTTGCCCCCCTAGGACTACTGTCAACAAAGTAGCCACAATGACAATGTTAAAATGCAAGTCAGATCAGGTCACTCCTCTGTTCCAAAGCCCCCAGTGGTGCCCTGTTTCACTCAGAGTAAAAGCTAAGTCCTTCCAATTGTCTACAAAACTCTACACAATCAAGCCTCTTGTTCCCTCTCTGACTTTCTCTCCTGTTCTGCTCCAGACACATTGGCTCCTCAAACTCCTCTGGCATGGTCCTGCCTTAGGGCTTTGTACTGACCAATTCCATTTCCTGGTACACTCCTCCCCAAGATGTAAACATAGGTCACTGTTGTACCTCTGTCAAGTCTTTGCTGTAATGTCACCTTCTCAACAGGCCTACCCAACTTTCCCATTTAAGTTGCAAGCCACCCTTACTATCCATTGGCACCCTCAATGCCCTTTATATTATTCACTTATTACTTAACTCGTTATATAATTGACTTATTTATGATATTTATTATCACTTTTCTATATTCACCCATTAGAATTTAAGAGCCACTCACTAGAATGTAAACTCCATAAGATATATCTCCTTGCCTAAAATAATGGCTTAGCATATATTAGGTAATCAGTAAATATTTATTGAACTATTGAATGAGTGAACATTTATTGAGTACTGGGCTGGACATTTTCCACTTGCCCCTTCAGCTCCATTCTCCACTTTGCTCTATTCCCCAAGTGGCAGATCTCTATGGACTGCCTCAACAAGTGCCAATATATTATTCCATTTAATCCTAATAACAAGTCTGTAAGGGAGGTAATTTTTATCATACCCAATTTATAGATGAAGATCAGAGGCCAAGAAGGTTTAAATAGCCTCTCCTTGAATCCAGACACTCTGATGTAGAGGCCATTAATTCACAAGCCCCACTCATGCATATCAATGTCTCATGAGGAAAAAAAGGAATCTGGAAGAAACAGAAATATTTCAGGAAACTTAAAAAAAATCAAAGAGATAAGAGAAGATATTCCATCCACTTAAAAAAAAATGTTTGATATGAATAAGGAATAAGCAAGGGACCAGAAAGAATTCTTGAAATTAAAAAATATGAGAGCCAAAAGCAAACATTTAAATAGAAATTGTGGAAAATAAAGTTGAAAGAAGGAAGAAAGTTCCAATGAGTAGGATGAAAAATAAGCAATCAGATGGAATACATGGAAGAAACAATAAAAGATTTAGAGGATTGGGTTAGAAGACCCAACATCTGATTAATAGAAAGAGAGAGAGAGAAAACGTAGATGAAGGATAGTTTCAAAACAATAATAAAAGAAAATTTTTCAAAACCAAACTGCGCTAATCTGCAGATTGAAATTGGCTTACCACATGGCCACCACAATGAATGGTCCCCAGGGAGAAGACAGGGTATGCTTCTCAGAACAGAACCACCTCAGATAAAGGCAGTCTTCCGCTCACAACAGCTCCTCCTGGTTGGGAACTCCATCGGTTGGCTCAGCGGCCACCAGAAAAGTCCTGGGCTCCTGCTCTTCATCCATCTTCCATGCTTCTTTCTGAGGAGCTTCAACAACTTCTGTGTCCTCTTCAACCGGATATGATAAGGAATTGTCTCCTTCTTCCTTTAGGTATACTGTGCCAGAGTCTTTTCAAGCCCCATAAGCCTGGCCTAATGCAGAGGGACTCTCTCAGAAATTTCTAGACTAGAAATAGGCACCAGTCTCTATATTCATGTTTGCCCTAATCTCCAGGGGACACAAGCCAGACGCCCAAAACTTTTCATCACCACAGTTCCAGGGTAGACCTACAGGTTCTGCAGCTCATCAAGCATCCACGTGAGAAACAAGATGCCCCTCTCCCCCTTCTAGCAGGCTTACCAATCTTTTCCATTAAACTCTCTGACAAAATTCCACTTGCCCAGCCTTCCTTCAAGCCCTGGAAGGCAGGTGTGAGGTTTCGCTGGTAGCTCTCTTCAGAATATGGAGAACTAAGTGCCTCTGGTCTTCACATCTGTGCTCTATCTGTAATTCTGGGATATGAGGAAAAATCTCACTTCACATCCTGTTACACCTGGGATCCTGAATTTAACCCAGGAGACCAGCCAGGTGAAGTCCCCAGGGCCACCGTGGGGCAGCCTAGAGAGTGATCAGCCCCGAGCGGAGCAGAGGAAAGAAAGTTCCAGGAGGGAGTTCTCTGGGAACAAAATGGTGACAGAGGAGGCCCTGGGATTATTTAAGGATAAATTTGCTGAATATGATGCAGTGTATTTTGGGGGAGAAATACATTAGATGTTTGAAACTGACTCTACAAGATTTTCAAAAAGAAATTTGCCATCTGTTGGATATGACCCGGCGGTGGGCTGGATTGAGAAAAGAAAGAGACCAAACAGGTAAACTCAAGCCTTCCACTCCAACTTCAGAGGGGTGCTGGTTTCATCTGGATAAGGGAGTGCCCTGCCATAGCTTAGTTTTATCATGACTAGCACTATTATTTTGGCTGCCCTATGCTCACAGAACAAGAGGAAATAGAAGATAATCTTGGAATGTTTTTTTGGTGTTTTTGTGGGGTCTTTTTGGCTCTGCGAAGTCAGTTGAACAGCCCCTTTAGTTATGTATCTATGAGGCCAATATACCCTCAGCTCTGGTACATGGGAATTCATTATCCTCTTAGCAAAGTGAGCCTCTCCTCTTATTTAGTACAGCCATAGGGAGGGAAATTTTGCTTAAGGAAACTTGAGACCCTCTGCAAGGGATGAAAACAATATCCCACTGCCTTTTCTCTGAGATTTGGAGTCAGGGAGCCTGGATTGTACAGATTCAGGCTAGTCACACAGAAACTCAGTGAGTTTTATGAACTAAGGTTATCACGAAAGCATAAGGGGAGGATCAATATCCAGCACTGAGCCCCAGAACTGAGCCACTGGAGGAAACACAGTGATTTTTGAGTCCATGAGGCAGTGTATGATGGGATCTGCCCTAATCCAGCCCAACTTGGGGCAAATATGCACGCAGGGGAGGTCACTGCATGTATTTCAAAGATTAGTTACTGAAGTCTGATATTAGGGGCCCAGGCTTACTCCGAGAGAAAGTCCATGAAGTGGCAGACTCCAAAATCTAAACTGAACCTGCTCTCCTGGATAGATCTGATAGATTCAAACCCCAGGAAAGTGGTTGGGGGAAGAACTAAAAAGAGCAATCACTCTGGAGTTATGATCAGTTTGAATAGACCCTTTTTCTCCAAGAATAACACAAGGGACGTGAGGTTGCCTATCCTCAAAAATCAGCTACTGCTGGTGTTCCAGCCCCGGGGAAGCCCTGGAGCAGCGACTTAGCCCCAGTCACATCGGGGAAAATTCTGAACTGAGGACAGGCACCTCCAGCAAGGACTTGTCAACAGGACAGCATCAAGATGGCCTGGATCAATCCCACCCTCACTCCCACTTGTTCCTAAGTACTGAAGTTCACAAGCATGCCAGGACAAATAAAAGGGGGGCCTTGAGGGAAATGAACCAGAACTGCTGCCAAGATAGTCCTGTAGATCCCCCTGCTCTGTTCTATAGCACTAATGGGAGCTATTTCCACCCCAGACTAACACGTTCATCTCAAATACATTGTTTAAATATTAGAGTTTGAAAAGAAGTTTTCACAACTGAGAATAAGCGGGCCAACAGTGTTCTTCCGCACTCTCAGGCAGCCTCCATCCCCTTGATACAGCTGTCTGCTGAAATCTGCCAATAGGACAGTTAAAAATAGATGGCCAGCTCCTGTAAAGGACTTGCATGATTGACTTAAATAGTCTTCCATATTTATCTGTCTAGATCAGTTGTCTCCAAATGTTTTTGCTTGTGTACCCTTAAAAGAAATTTGAGAAACTATGTATCCTCCATGAATTTTTTCAGTTGACCACCTAATATTTTTAAAAGTTTATTTATCCATAGAATAATGATGCGGGGTCGGTGAGCCGAGGAGTCGAAAGAAAGATTTCTTAGACTCTCAAGATCTGGCAGTAGTGCTCTTTTATTTAGAGAATAGTGTGGAATAGCATGGGGACAGGACCCATGGGCAGTCAGAGCTTCTGCTGCCGCCGCTTCTGCTGCCCCCGCTGGCATGGGGACAGGACCCATGGGCAGGCAGAGCTGGTGCGTGGGGACAGGACCCACGGGCAGTCAGAGCTCCTGTTGCTGCCCCGAGTTGAGGGTTAGAGCTAAATTTAAGGCATAGGTATGTGAGTTATCTCTTTACAAGACAAAGAATATGTAAAAAAGTTAAAATGGTAGATAAGAATCAAACCGGATTGAGTAAATGGCAGAAGTCACTGCTTGAATTTTATCCTCGGCTAAAGACAAAGGAGGATTTGTGGGGGGGAGGGTCAGTTACATGAGGTTGCCAGACAGTAACCAATTTAAGTTCTTGCCTCTGGCATTGACCAAGAGCCTCTAGAGATAAGACCATCCCCCCCCCTTCCTGGCACAGAGAGGGAGGCATCTTCACAGATAGAGGTTTCCCTTAGAAATGTAAATGTTTCCCAACAAAGGGGCAAACAAATTCCACTCCTTGGAGCCTGAATCTCATCTGTAGTTTTAAAACTAACCAGCCTAAAAATCCTCATCATAAGCCATTTTAAAATTAAGCAGCCTAAAAATCCTCATCAAATAATATTACTTTATTGCTACAATGAGTCAGGATTCAGCTATTCTTGTTTTTCATTTATATTTATAGCACTAAAAAACCTTATTCTTATACAGAAATATGTGAGAATGGAAGTTTTGTTAGCAAAACTTAAAATATGCTAAGTATATATTTTGCATCTGATAATTAGAATAACATATTAACATTGGTGTTTTGTGAAGGTCTCAGCCTATCAGTAAGCAATGTTGTGGTTGGACCAGCCTTTGTGGTTCTCGCTATGATTGCAAGACGCCTTTCAGCTATAACCATCAGGAAACTTTGAAAAACTAAAGGTTTGTTACTTACAGGACATGGAAATTATACAGCATACCTAGGGCCACACAGCAAGGTTGCGGGTAGAGAGAGAGCACATAGGACAGGCCTGGGGTTCTGTTTTTATTGGGGTCAAGGTTGGGAGCCTAGGATTTCACAGGCTCATTGTTTGTTGGTGAATTTAAAACATAAGAGTGGGCACATAAAGCACAAGGAAGAGAAAAAACAAGTGGCCCAAATGGTCAATTATTGAAATCAACCAACATCTCTAAAACAAAGGAGCCTTGGGGTGGGGTTGGGGGGGGGGGCAATGTTTTTATTGGAGGTAGCCATCTTTGAAGTGGATGCCTCAACAATCAAAGATTAAGTCAGCCACTTGCATTACAAAAAAAAAGAAAACAACTTTCAGGGCTTACATTACAGAGAGGGAAGAATTAATCTTAATTTAATAAAGCTGGTTTTCTAAAGTTTACGGCACTATATTGTAGGTCATATTTTTTGAATATTTTGTTCTACATCCCATATATATTTATATACATCCTGCTTTTAAGAGCATAGAAAGCAATGACGAGAGAAACAAAGAGAAAGAGAAAGAGAGAGAAAAGGTATCAGGTCGAGGGATGAAGTCAGGTTTTGTTCAGCCTGAAGCCTATATAACACGAGGTGCAGACTTCTTCAAAACAATACCACATCATGAATAAAAAATTAGATATTGTTGACGAAAATAATCCATAGCCAATCTATAAATTAAAATTGGGGTGAGTTTATTATGAGTCAGATCTGAGGACTAGCTTAGCCTGGTGCCTTCCTTCCCCAAGGGAGGAAGGGCACCAGAGAAGTGGGGTGTACAGAGTCGTTATATACCATCTTAGAACAAAGAGCATATATCACATGATAGGAATGTCCCTTTTACAACAGTCACGATTGCCAAGCCGGCACAGTACAGCTATTCACACAGTAGGTAGCAGGTCTGCTGTCTGGAACTGGGTGGTCAGAGGGTGGGTGCAGCAATCCATTCCTAGCCTCGGGAAAGATGCTTATCCTTAAGGAAATGCCAATGTGGGGGAAGTTAAATCTTTGTCGTAAAGCCATTTATTCTTGTCTTTGGGACATAGCAAATGCTTAAAGCAGATGCACAATGCATGCTAACAGCCATGCCAGCCCCTTTTGGAAAAAACGTCAGGCCAAATTAGATTTATACCTAATAGCTTCCTCACATACTCCAATATATCCTATTGCTTGCCATTTGTTTATCAAAAAAAGTAAATATTTATATAATATGAGAACAAAATCACAAATTATAAATTTTTAAAGGATGATAAATTCCACTAACATCATATACTCTAGAAAATACATAACAATAGTATTAATTAATATCTCTATAACACTTTTTCCATAGTTTTTGGCTGGATACTTTTAATCCCCTCTTCAAATGACAGTGCTTTTTATATCATTTTCTATGGGAAAAATAGAAAGATAGTCAAGAATTTCTTTCAACATAGTTAATAGATTTTCATTTTTGATAGTTTACAAAAGCCTCCTTCTGTTTCATCATAACTGGTAATTATTGGTTAAGCCACATCTATCATTTCCTCCCAGTTTCTTACTCAGGAGGTGCTTCTTGCCAGGGTAAGCCCTTAGAGACTCCAGCCCTTGGATTGGCAAGGCTATGGCTACAGCACCCGGGCCAGCTTTGCCAGGTCCTCCCTCTCCCTCTCTCTCACCCACCTGAGTTGAGTGTAATGTGTTGCTCTGACATGACTCCCTCAGGAGTAAGTCATTCTTTGACAAAAGTAAGAATATGAAAGAGGCAAAGTAATCACATAGAAATCGTCAGCAGTGCAACTGTGCCATACTTTTGAATTTGGAACATCCCAACAAGAGTCAAATTATTCCTTTTTTAATACTATGCCTCACCCTTAACAGGCCTTCATATAAGGCTGGAAAAGGCAATGGCCTATGAAAGTTTAGGATTAAAAGACATTTCTCCAACGCCAATATTTTTATTGTACCTCTGAAGTTCTTATACCCCAGATGATGCATCACGGAAGATTTGGGATGGATAATAGGTATTCCTTTCTTTTGAAAAGTGGGGAAATGGTGACTGTGAAAGAGAGTTTGGACAAGGACAGAGGAGAAATAGGAGAACATCAATGTATATTCTCCAGTTGTTGGGTGTATTATTCTCTGAGCCTATACTGTTCTCTGATTTAAGCCAACATCAATAGAGTTACTTGCATTATTAAAACCTTCTATATCTTTACTAATATTTTATCTGCTTAACCTATCATTAATTGTGAGATATGTGTTGAAATATTCCACTGTAAGTATGGATCTGTTGATTTTTCCCCATAGTTGTATCCATTTTTCTTTATAAATATTGAGTATATTTTATTGTATATATACAAGTTTAGAATTGTTGTATGTTACTGGTGATTTGAATCTTATCCTAGCACTTATGGCATTGTATTATAATCATTAGTTTACTTGCATGTTTCACCCATTAGAGTGCTGGCTTACTGAGGAGGGGTCAATGTTTGACTCATCGGTGAATACCTGGTACCACTATGATAGATCAGGCTCTCATTACCTCTTTCCTGACTATTAATATAATCTCCTAACTAGACCAGACCTAAGCTGCCAATTTCAGCCCCTCAAAGTCCCTGTCAGAGTAATCTCCTGGGAGAACAGCTCTGATCATTTCACTCCTTTTCAAAATTTCAGGTTCCTATTGCTCCGGAATAAAGTATAAACTCCATACCTCATCATTATAATTTCCCAATGACTTGAAATTAGCTTATTTTCTACTAATTTTATTCTCACATATGAGAGTAAATCAAACTGAAATCTTCACTAGCCCCACACAGATCCCGCATTCCCGCTGCTTTCCACATACAATATTCCGATCATGGTATAATTTCCTTTCCCACTCTGCATATCCAAACTCTTCAAAGCCAATCTTAAAAGCCTCCTCCTCTGAAAGTTTCTGGCATATTCATCCAAATAAAAATATTTTCTCCTTCTTTTGAATCTTATTGTGGACTGGATGTTTGTGTCCCCTTAAAATTCGTATGTAGAAGCCCCAACCCCCAACGTGACTGTATTTAGAAACAGGACCTGTCAGGAGGTGATAAAGGTTAAACGAGATCACAGGGTGGAACCTTAACTGGATACGGCTGGTGCACTTATAAGAAGAGGAAGAGACCCCAGAGCTCTCTTTCTCTGCCTTGTGATGACATAGTGAGAAGGCAGCTGTCTACAAACCAGGATAAGAGCTCTCGCCAGGAACAAAATTGGTAGGCGCCTTGATCTTGGACCTCTCAGCCTCCAGAACTGTGAGAAATATATTTCTGTTGTTTATGCTATCCGGTCCGTGGTATTTTGTTATGGCAGCCTGAGCTGACTAATACAAATGGTGATATACTGCTTTATCAGTATCTCTTCAAGGCTTTAGATTTTTTGCATTGAATTAACGTTGCTCACGTGACAAGGCTGTTTCTTAAATTATCAACGTCTAATAATTCATAATGAATCAAAGAACCCAGTGACCTCAGTGTCAGGTAAATAATTCTCATATGCATGCTTACAGAGCCAGGTTTATTGGTCAGATTTATACTTATTTGGTATAAAATTGAGTCATCAAAAAATTGAGTCCTTGTGAGTTTGTTTACAAGACTTTCTGTGATACTTTAAAACTGAAATGGTTCAGGGCTGGCCCCGTGGCCAAGTGGTTAAGTTCACACGCTCCGCTGCAGGCGGCCCAGTGTTTCGTTGGTTTGAATCTTGGGTGCGGACATGGCACTGCTCATCAAACCACGCTGAGGCAGTATCCCACATACCACAACTAGAAGGACCCATAACGAAGAATATACAACTATGTACTGGGGGGCTTTGGGGAGAAAAAGGAAAAAATTTAAAAAAAATTTTTTTTAATTAAAAAAAAAAACTGAAATGGTTCGTTGTTATGTAATCCTTAACCTCTAAGACTAAGATGTTTGTTTTCATTTTCTGTTATGAAAAATTATATATATTTCTTTTCTATTTAATGCAGGAATTTGAACTTGAATATATTTGGCAAGTTTGTACTATTTAACTCAAGGACTCTGACTTCACTGATTCTGTTATAATTAACTCAACGAGCATACAATATTGTTTAAATTCTCTTAGAATTAGGTAATCATCTATTTTCCTCCTGGCACAGGTTGTGCAAGTGAAAATAGTGAAGACTATAGTAGAATCATTTTAATAACACAATGCAGAATCTCTAATTTTTCATCTACACAAATGGTCTGTAGATCTTTTTAATATACTTTGCATTTATATAGCATTTCTTGTTCCCAAGTATTTTAATTTATACATTACTCTGACAGTTACTACATGCCTACTATACATCATGAACTATGTTGGCACTGGGGAAAAAAATGATGAACAAAAATCATGAGAGAGACGTATAATTAAATTTTTAAAAATTACAGCCAACATTTACATAGTGCTTACTAGGCTCCAGGCACTGTTCTAAGTGTTGTATATACACTAAATCATTTAAGACTCACAACAACCCTTAAAGGTAGGTTCTATTACTATCCCCATTTTAAAGATGAGGAAACTGAAGCACCCAGATTCCAAGCCAAGCAGTCTTGGCCCCAAAACCTCTGCTCTTAGCCACTCAACTGTACTCCACTGCCTCTCCAATCACACAAGTAAATGTAAAACTGCTACTGTGCTATGCGTAAGAAGGAGATGTACAAAAGCCATTAAAGTCTGCTTGAGTTGAGATCTGAAAGATGAGTTAAGTAGGTAGAAAAGGGTGAAGGCAGAGGGAACAAGTAAAAAAGCCCTGTTGTGGAGCACGGTGAGGACAAAGGACCGAACCATGGCTAGTTGACTCCAGCAGGAATGCAAGAGGGATGATGATGCAGGATGAGGTTGGGGAGGGTGGAGAGGTGTGAGAGGTGGAGGCAGATAATTTAGGCCCTTCCAGGCCAATTTAAGGAATGTCATTTTCATCTTTATCCATATTATTTTGATTAAGAACTAATTTTCCACTTCAAAAGGTAGAGCTAGAAGCAGATATTTTTACTCTAACTGCTATCACAGTTATCACATAGAGATAAAGATTCACAAGCAATAGACAAATTATTGTATTTAGTGCTTTTATGTTACTGTTGAAAGGGTTGGCTGTTCACCATCCTGAAGCCAGTTCATCATAGCTGGAAGCAGAAGTATAAAGATGGAAATTAAAGCCCTGGTGTGGATGAGATTCCCCAGAAAAAGAACAGAGTAAGAACAGAATACCAATATTTAATTGTCAATTGGCAGAAGATGAACCTGCAAAGGATATTTTTAGAAAGAAAATAAAAAAGAGAGAGAGAGAGAGACGGGGAGGGAGGGAGGAAGAAACAAGGAAGGAAGGAAGAAAAAAAAGAAGGAAGGAAGGGAGAAGCCAAGAGGTAAAGGTAGAATCAAAAGAATGTTAAGTCATTGGAGGTAAGAGAAAAATGTTTCAGGAAGGGAGAGGTTAACAATGTCAGATGCCACTGAGATATCAGGTATGATAAGAAATGAGACTTAGCATTGTGAAAGTCATTGGTAACCTTAACAGGAGCCATGAGGATAGAGCAATGATTCTCAACCAGAGGCAATTTTGCCCTATAAGGGTCATTTGGCAATGTCTGAAGACATCTGTGGCTGTCATAGCTGGTTGCAGTCCTTGGCAGATGCCTCAAAGAAGACAGAAGGTGAAGGGAGTTTAGGGTACCAGCAACATTATTATTGAACAATACATCATGGAATCTTAGCTGGACAAGGAGAGAGAGCTGTGAAGGGAGACAGATGGATTGGAAGAAAATGCATGAGTTAACACAGATAGGAGGACATTTTATCCAAAGCAAAACACAAATATAGCCAGTGACTTCAATCCATGTTACAGATATACAAACTGAGGTACGAACTGTCCAAAATTTGGGTATGCAGAACAACTCTTCGATTATCATCAATAAATGTGTTGTGCAAAATGGGTCCTTTTGTGGTGGCCACATGAAGCTTTACCAGAGCTCAGGATGAATTTTATAATATCATGTTGTAAGGGTTAAAAACTAGGGTTTAATGAGAAAACTCAAGGAATCAGTAACAACAAAAGTCACAGGTCATTTGTTTCTCCCATTTTTCCCATGGGGGAGTACGTAGGGGCCTGAGCCATCTGATGGACACTCAGTACAGTATTCCAGGGAAGAGATCCCACCCCACTGTTGCTCTCCTTTCTTATAGGGCAAGCATGAGAGCAACCTTATCAGTAGAGATAGGCAGATAACTTAAACATAAGGCAGTCTGGATTGCATGCAACCTATTTAGAGGAAGTAACTGTGAAAACCAGCTGCCCAGCACCTCAGGACAGCGGAGACCATAGAAAGTTGTAATTCTACTAATATAATGTTGTATATCAATTATATCTCAACTAAAAAAGGAAATTTTTTAGAAAATTGTAGTTCCTGGAAGAGGGTAAAATAATGCCATCAGTCTTACAGGAAGCTGAGTTCAAGTGTGGCTTCTCCCACTGGTCAAAAGCTAATTCCTGGTTCCAGATGGCTCACTGTTTCAGGTAACTAAGAGTGAGCTCTCGGGGTCACTTTTATACAATCCCATTCCTTGTACCATGAAAGTTTATGGATCACTCAACAAATGACATTTAGAATATTGTCGTAAGTATATTTCAGCAGACTTCTCTCACTTTGTTTCTTCATCCTGTGTGGTTTTTAGAGCAAAAGAAGAAACAGAGGATATGGTTTCAAAGTGAAGAGGGATCTTATGAAATAAACCATAATGTTGTTGGCACTTACCAACTAAAAAGGTTTAAGTGTAACTTACAGAGAGTATTTCTAAGTGTGACTTCTGATACACACATAAAAATAGTATATACATTAACCCCTAAATTTCAAAATGGCAACACATTCCATGGGAGTTTTTTCCTTTTATAACAGAGATGGAACAAAACAGAAAACAAAGTTAAGAGAACAGAGAGGATAAAATGTCCAGTAAGGATTTTTCCTTAATTGGTTTAGAGTTCTAGAATAAAATAACTTATGGCTAAGACACAGAAAATATAACTACTGCTGGGAGAGATGAAATTTCTGAGGTCCAAGATTTCCATAAGCTTGCAAAAAGTCAAACAAAACAGAAAGTTGAGCATGGCAGAGAAATCTATTGAGCAGTCCTGTTGGTGGTTTTATTTTTAAAGGCACTCTAAAGCTACCTAAAAATAAGCAATATTGAAATTAATGGCAACTCACCTTTCTGATAGAATTCAACAGTAAACAAGATGACAATACTTTAATGTTGTTGAGAGAGATGCCATGAGAAAGTCTTCAAGTGGATCAGAGAGAAAATATGTCCCCTGAAAGCTAGAAGTGATGCTTTGTGTCCAAAACCAAAAATCATCAAGGGGACAGAGGTGACAAATATGAGGAATGCAAAAGAAAAAATTCCCCCTTCTCTGACAAAATAAGAGAGGGACAGCTTCGGGCACACAAAGTTACACAGTTTAGAATTTAAAAAGCATCCAACTGAATTGGCTAGCTGATGGCCTGGAGATTTCAGAAAAGTAGGAAGTAGAGGGTCCGTAAAAATGGAGATTTAGGAAGGCATGAAGTTGAGACATAAAGGCACGACTGGTGCTTCTCAAACTTGAATGTGCTTACAAATCACCAGGAGATCGTGTTAAAACGCACTCTGATTTAGTAGGTCTGGCATTAGGCCTGAGGTTCTGCATTTTTAATAAGCTCCCAGGTGATGTCAATGCTGCTGGTCCTTGGATCACACTTTGAACAGCAAAGTACTGATGACACCCAACTTAACACAGCATCCAGAGAGCCCAAATAGAAGCTCTCCACAAATTCATTCAGCCATCAAAAGGTACAGACCTTCACAAGATTAGGAAATTGGTGGCAATGGGAAACAGAGTGTGTTACCTTTACATATGAGTCATGGAATTAATTTTTGCTTTATGCTAATCAAACTTACTAGCATAACTCTGTCATAAGAATACCCATGCTATTTATAAGAATACCTGCGCTATTTATGAGATAGTCCTAGAAGCACTGATAAAGCAGTATATGCTCACCTGGCAACATCCCATGAAAATGTACATGGAGGTTATTATAAAATGCAGTGGCAGCCATTTTACATAGAAAATGTGTGGAAACTTCACAGTTGTACCTCTGTGGATGCAGGTGAGCAGAGGATCTCACTTAAGTCTAAGGTAAAGCACATGCCTTATAAATTGAACCATGTACTCAAGTGCCGAAAGAGCACCGCTTCTTGCGCCTGCCCACTGTGCTCTACCCAGCAGGGAGGACTGAAGACATTTGATCAGCGGATTGAGCCCTGCCAATCAGAACCATGCCTGGAATGTATCAAAGAGTCTAGAATTAACTCCTTTTCCCTATGTTTCACTTCCGGGGTGACATTCCCCAGCCTGTTAAATAGCAGCAGTCTCCTCCCCAAACCACACTCAATTCTCACTATTTCCCCTCAGTCTTTCTGACTAAGCAGCTACCCCAGTCTTGATTTGTGTTCCATTCCTGCAACTAAGACTGGAGCCTGGCAAAGAACCCTAGACAATATGGCTTCTGGGGCCCAAATACTATGCTTAGTCCTTGTAGTCCTCTATGACCTGTGGTCCAACTCCAGCCCCAAGAACAAAGATGCTGTCATTTGACTAAAAGTGTTAATTAAGGCTATGCTATCATGTCTCACCCAGTCAATTTGAATCCTTGCCTATTTATGCCAGCCTGGATGGGATCCATGCCATCTCTGAAATTACGCTGTTTAATTTTACAAAAAAATTAGTTTTATGTCCTAATCTGTTCCCTTTGTCTCTACGTAATCCATAATATCTTGTGGTCACACCTAAAAATCAAAAAACCTGGATATTAGTTCCTTACTACCATTGACTAGCCATATTATAATACCCAAATCACTTTACATTTCAGGACTTCATTTTTCTTATCTGTAACATGGAGTTAGTAACTGTCTTGTCTTCTTCACAAAATTGTTGTGAAGATTAAATGGAATAATGGACACTACAATACCTTGAAAAGCTATAAAGCACTATATAAGTATCAAATACTATCACTGATATTGCAAGTTTAATTTAACAGATGAATAAACTACTTTTAAAAGCAACTTCTCCAAGCCTGGAGTAAAGAAGTGACGGTTAGCATCACATTCTGCTTCTTGAACCCCAAGAATTAAGCAGACAACTTGATCTGTGGTTATGCTACCAAATAAAATGCAACTAACTTGCATAGGTTACAGTACTCCTCCAGGTACTGACTCACAAAACATGACAACTGAACTTGTCACAACACTCTGTGGCTCACTTATTCTTTGTAGAAAAACTAATTCTGTACTTCTATAATATTGATTTCCATTTTTGATATTGTAAACCAAATAGATCATTATATTATAAGACAATGCTGAGTAGGTTCCCAACAAATATTATACTAAATAATTAAAGAGTGAAAGAACTTTGTCAACCCAGGGATGAAGCGACCTATGGTAGAATTGACTATAATTAATATGTGACCATACGAATTTTCATAGAGTCTATATTCATTTTTCAATGTAGAAAATTTGGAAAATATACATAAAAGATATAAATCAGTTCCACAGTATTCATACACAAAAACATCACATTATTTCACTAAATATTTCTCAGTAGTGCTGAGAAATTCCATTTTGGTCGAAGCTCATAGTATCTCAAATGACGAGCCCGATACAAGATACCTGGTAGGCTAGACACTGAAGGTAATAGGATTAAGAGTGGTGGTGAGAGTCCCCAGGGCTGAGCCTCGTAGTGGAGGGGACAGCTGTAAAGAGCATTCTTAAGCTCACCTAGAACTCTGCCAGATCTACAGTGGACGACCAGCTCCTAACAGGAGTATTATGCAGCAGAAAGTACATTGCCAACTATAGACTAAGAATTGTAACTCTCTCCCATATCCTAGGGCCCCACATAGGTCCGTCCCCCAGGATTTCTGTGAACTCTATGGGAGAGACCTGTTGGGAGTCTCAACGTGCCCAGTGGGTCTCCTCCCCTTACCCTCCCATGCCCCCTTGCATCGCTGAGTGAGGTCACGTCAGTGAGGGCATGCCAGGGCTTACTCTATTTACCGCTTAGAAAGCAGCTATCTCATGAGTCAGAGTGCCCAAAAGCCCTCCAAGTCTTCCTGAAATGCAGCATTATCACACTGTATCTAACAGAAATTCCTCTGATTTCTGAAATTTGGAGACTACTTCACTGTGGATTCTATTCCCAATGCAGATTTCCCCATATTTATGCATTCTAGGTTAGAGATCATTGTACAGATACAAAATTGAGGCTCTGAGAGTGACTTGTCCACACAACTAGTTAGATGTTCAGTAGGGTCTACCGTCATCTTACCTGACATGCACTTCAGTGTCCTTCCTTTTATATCAACTTGCGTCCTGTGCAGTCCAGATTAATGAACACAAGAATGTTGTTTGACATTTTGATTTTAATGTTACTGTTAAGATATAACATGAAGTGGGGCTGCCCTGGTGGTGTAGTGGTTAAGTTCACATGCTCCACGTCAGTGGCCCAGTCTTTGCAGGTCCAGATCCCAGATGCAGAACTAGCACTGCTCGTCAAGCCACGCTGTGGTAGCATTCCATATAAAGTAGAGGAAGAGTGGCACAGATGTCAGTTTAGTGACAGTCTTCCTCAAGCAAAAAAAAGAGGAAGACTGGCAACAGATGTTAACTCAGGGCCAAACTTCCTTACACACACATACACACAGAAGATATAATATGAAGAAATTAGAAATCACCTCAAATTTTCATTACTTTTTAAAAAATTTATTTAAAAATATCAAAGAATCAATAAGCCTTGAGAAGGAGAGAAAGAGAAGTCAAATGGATCCTAGAGAATATATTAAATGAATATGGCATGATTTACAAAATCAGTTCAAAGACTAAATATTGAATTTGTTCTGAATTTAATATATATTTTATATATTTGTACTTCAAAAATACCGTTACTAGCAAATTTCAGCCTCATATATTTTTAAAATGTAATCTTATTATGTTTGAATCTCTAAATAAATTCTTTCCAGTAAAATACTTTAAAAAGAAAAAGAAAGCTTATTAGTATTTTTCTACATAACCAAAGAAGCAATCATTTGCCTTGACAGAACGTGTAACCTACGCTCACGGAACAAACTTTCCAAAGTGCTGATTAATTTAATTTAATCTTAAAGTTTTGCTGATTATCCACTATGCTGCATTCATGATATACAACCCCTTTATCACTGTGTAAGCAGGAAAATGACATCCACAGTCACTGTAAATTGAGAAGAGGGCTTTTTTTAAACCTCAGGCAATTAAAATAGATTGACCTTTGTAGTTATACCGTTGACCTTTCCTCTAAGTTTACTTGAGCGGCAGTGAAATACTTCAGTCAAGTGTTCTGGTAAACTAAGTTGTGTTGGTCACCAAACTGAGAATCTATACAGCAAGTATCACTCACAGATTATACTTCATCTAATTTTATTTTCAAACAATGTACTATGTGATGCTTTGTATAAAATAAAGACCTTCTGGGCTGGCCCAGTGGCACAGTGGTTAAGTTCACAGGTTCTGCTTCAGTGGCCCAGGGTTTGCTGGTTCGGATCCTGTTGTGGCCATGGTGCCGCTTGGCAAAAAGCCATGCTGTGGTAGGCGTCCCACGTATAAAGTAGAGGAAGATGGGCACAGATGTTAACTCAGGGCCAGTCTTCCTCAGCAAAAAGAGGAGGAATGGCAGCAGATGTTAGCTCAGGGCTAACCTTCCTCAAAAAAAATAAATAAAAATAAAGACCTTCTTTGAGGGCTTAGTCAAAGTATCTCTATTTTCCAATTCTGGCTTTACAGTACTGTTTGGCCATCTACTCTCAGACAGTCTATCAACTTAACTTTTGAGAACTGAAGAATGCATGAGTCTACATAGCTTTGAAATGAGAAAGTAATCAATAATGACACGGCAAAAAAGTACAGTTCTTTCTTAATACCAAAATCTAAATTTTCCAATTCAACAATACTGAATCAAATGGCATAAATGCTCACTTTCGCCCTATTTGTACTACTTAGATACTTCAATATTTAGACTTCACAGCAAATTAATTATATGAAAATTACTGAGTTTGTTGCAATTTCTTTTGAGGAAAGGAGAGGAAAGAAAGGGCAAAGGATGCACTGTTGTCCTTTGATTCCCTCCCAAGATGTTTTATTAAGAATTTTCTATAAAACAGGCAATAATCTCCAGTTCTAGGTACTGGGGATTAACAGGAAATGATATTTTGCCCCCTCAAGGAGCTCACTCTCTGGTAGGAGAAATGAACCTATAAGTGTTATTGTCAGGATAGCTTATGCATTCTTCCATTTTAAAAGCTTTGTTTTGAGAGGTTTGTTTGTTTTCCACCCTTTTGAGCTGGGTAAAAGACCCATAAAATCAGCTATCAAGTCAACTCCCATTCATAACTGAGAAAATTTAAAAACCTAACCAAAATTAATAATAAGAAAAGTGCTACTTTTGAAAAGACAGTAAATACAGCATTGTTAGCACCATGCTAGCCATGGGCTTATCATACTGCCATGAGATATAGCAAATTCAAACCCCCTAGGCTTTCCTGTGACATTTCAAAAGGGAAAAGGAAATGAATGTCCTAAAAAGAAATAAAGGATCATCTCAACTGGTGTAGAAAAAAGCATTTGACAAAATCAACAACTTTTCATGAGAAAACACTCAACAAACTAGGAATAGAAGAAAACTGTCTCAACAAATAAAATCCAGGGCTTGCCCTGTGGCCTAGTGTTAAGTTCAGCATGCTCTGCTTTGGTGGCCCAGGTTTGCATGCCAGGCACAGACCTACACCACTCATCGGCAGCCATGCTGTGACGGCAACCCACAAAAAAGAGGAAGATTGGCAACAGATGTTAGCTCAGGGAAATCTTTGTCAGCAAACAAAACAAAACAAAAACAAACAAAAGCCATATGCACAAAACCCACAGCAAACATCACACTCAATAGTGAATGACTGGAAGCTTTTTCTCTAAGATCAAGAAAAAGGCAAAGATGCCCACTCTCACCACTTTTATTCAACATAGTACTAGAAGTCCTAGCCAGAGCAATTAGGTAGGCAAAAGTAAATAAACAGCATCCAAATTGAAAAGGAAAAAGTAAAACTATTTCTGTTTACAGATGTTATGATCCTCTAGCAGAAAACCCAATGACTCCATAAAAAAATAGTTACAACTAATAAACTAATTCAGCAAAGTAGCAGGATGCAAAGTCAATGCATGAAAATAAGTTACATTTTTATACACTAACAATGAACAATCTGAAAAGGAAATGACAAAGACAATTCCCTTTACAATACCATCAAAAAAGAATAAATACTTAGAAATTAATTTAACCAAGGAGATAAAAGACTCATACAAAACATTTGTAGTTTTGTAGAAAACTACAAAATATTGCTAAAAGAAGTTAAAGAAGACATAAATAAATGGAAAGACATCCCATGTTCATGGATTGGAAGACTTAGTATTATTAAATGTCAGTACTACCCAAAGTGGTACATAGATTTAATGCAATCCTTATCAAAATCCCAATGACTGTTTTTGCAGAAATAGAAAAATCCACTCTAAAATTCATATGTAATGTCAAGGGACCCAAATACCCAAAACAATCTCGAGAAAGAAATACAAAATTGGAAAAGTCACACTTCCTGATTTCAAAACTTACTACAAAGCTACAGTAATCAAAACAGTATGGTAATAGAATAAAGACAGATGTAGAGATGAATGGAACAGAATAGAAATCCCAGAAATAAACCTTTGTACATATGGTCAAATGTTTTTTAACAAGGGTGACAAGATCATTCACTGGAGAAGTGAGAAGGCGATTCACAGAATGGGAGAAAATATTTGCATATCTATATCTGATAAGGGATTAGTATCCAAAATATATAAAGACAAAAAAACCCAAACAACTCAATTCAAAAATTGGCAAAGGACTTGAGTAGACAATTCTCCAAAGGTATATGAATGGTCAATTAGCAAATGGAAAGATACTCAATGTCATTAATCACTAGGGAAACACAAATCAAAATCACGATGAGGCACCATTTCACACCCATGAGGATAGCTACTATCAAAAAAACAGAAATAACAAGCATTGGCAAGATGTGGAGAAAGTGGAACACTTGTGCCCTGTTGGTGGGAATGTAAAATGGTACAGCTGCTATGGAAAACAGTATGACAGTTTCTCAAAAAATTAAACATAGAATTATCATGTGATCCAGCAATTCCACTTCTGAGTATATATCCAAGAGATTTGAAAGCAGGGTCTCAAGGAGTTATTTGTACGCCCATGTTCACAGCAGTATTATTCACAGTAGCCAAAACATGGAAGCAACCCAAGTGTCCATTGACAGACAAATGGATAAGCAAACTGTGGTAGAGACAAACAATGGAATATTATTCAGGCTTAAAAAGAAAGGGAATTCTGACATGGGCTACAACATGCATAAACCTTGAAGACACTATGCTAAGTGAAATAAGCCAGTCACAAAAAAGACAAATTACTGTATGATTCCACTTACATGAGGTACACAGAGTAGTCAAAATCATAGAAACAGAAAGTAAAAAGGTGTTTTCCAGGGGCTGGAAGGGGAGAGGAATGGGAAATTTATTGTTTAATGAGTATGGAGCTTCAGCCTTTGCAAGATGAAAAGAGTTCTGGAGAGATGGTGATGGTTGCAGAACAACATGAATGCACTTAATACCACTGAATTGTACAGTTAAAAATGGTTGAGATGATAAATTTTACGTTATGTGAATTTTACCACAATGAAAAAAAATGAGGGGAAGAAAAGAAATAAAGAAATGTAGCTCAGTGTGTTGGTTTTGGAAGCTTTGTTCAATGAGATATTCAACTACTTACACAAGGGCAAAAAAAGAAATAACAAGGAAAAAAGATTTAAGATGTCAGAAAAAGTTAGCCTAAGTAAATTATTCATTAAACCAGAAACAAAAGTATAGAGATTATAGCTCATTTACTTACTCATTCTTTCCAACTTTCATTCATTCCTATAGGCATTATTGAGTGCCTTTAAGTGCCAGGCACTACACCAGGCAATGTGGATCCTGATGTAACAGGGATAATATTTTTAAAGAAATCAGTGTGCCTTTCTCATTTGCCTTTGTAACATACAAGACTTTCCCCATTCGGCCTAAGACATCTGCCTTCATAGGGGACTTGGACTATTCTGGGATGAATGCAAAGAGAAGGAAGAGTTAATATTTAACATCTGATATTCAAAACAGGATTTTGCAGCAATATTGTAGGCATTTTTTTTAAGATTTTATTTTTCCTTTTTATCCCCAAAGCCCCCTGGCACATAGTTGTATATTTTTAGTTGTGGGTCCTTCTAGTTGTGGCATGTGGGATGCTGCCTCAGCATGGCTTGAGGAGTGGTGCCATGTCCACACCTATCATGGGAACTGGCGAAACCCTGAGCCACCAAAGCAGAGCATGCAAACTTAACCACTCAGCCATGGGGCTGGCCCCTATTGTAAGCATTTTTGAGAGAGAAAAATTAAATTCTTTTCTCTTTCCTTTAATGTGTTAGGAGCTGGAACTAATGAACTAGTTCGGGACAGGAAGGAAGGGAAACCCATTCCTTCTGGGTTTGAGTGATTATGAAGAGGAGACAACATAAAGAACAGAGAGAAGGGTGAATGAAACAGTCTGGTGTGTCCTGTTGAAGCAAGCCAGATAGGTTGAGGGGATTATTAGAATATAAACTCCATATGAGCAAGGATTTTTGTCTGTTTTATTCATTACTCTACCCTTAGTGCCTAGAACAGTTCTTATCATGCAGTATGTACGGTATTTGTTGAATGCATAGAGGGATTTCTGTTCTGTTCCCAGTTCTGAACTCTGGGTGAGGGTGCTATGCTAGGCAAAACGGGGAGTCCAAAAAGGGGTGGTGTCCCAGCATATTTAGGAGGGTAAAGCAGAGAAATCCGTTACAGGCAGGACCTAGTTTTCATACCCAGCACACATTTCATGGCTCTACCATAGCAGAGATAAGGTAACTCCAGCAAAGCCTTATGACATAGATGCCTTGGGCCTTGGACCAGGCTGAGAACATTTCAGATATTCAGAGGGGTCTGCAGTGAAAGTAGGACTTCAAGGAAGGCAGAGACAGCAGGGAGGACCTCTAGGCTCTGACCAAGCTGGAAAGAATGACCAGGAAGTTAGGAGCTACAGACATCAGTAGCTTATGCCAACAGGATAACCAGGAATAGGACCAGACAAATGTACTTCAGGTGATGCCAGCCCTTGCACAATGACCAGTTCAAGGTCACAGAGATCAACTCCTCCAATGCAACAAGTTCATGTGAGACCCTGCTCTGTGTGCCAGACACCATCTTAGAAAGAAGCAGGGGGAGGAAGGGGGATTGAAACAATAAAACGATTATTTCAAAGAGACAGGGTTAAGGAGATTATTTAAATAATTGGATCAGAATTAGTTTTAAAAGAGACTGGAGTAAAATTATTTTTGTTTTCCTATGCCTACCTGGCAGTTGGTAAATGGTAAAGGAGATCAGAGCAGTTTTTAAGAATAAAGTGTATATGGAAACAACCTAAGTGTCTGTCAACGGATGAAGGGATAAAGAAGATATGGTTTGTATATCCAATAGAATATTATTCAGTCATGAGAAAGAAGGAAATCCTGCCATTTGTGACAGTATGGACCTTGAGGGCATGATGCTGAGATAAGTCTGACAATAAAGACAAATACTCTATGATATCACTTATAGGTGGAATCTTAAAAAGCCAAACTCATAGAAACAGAGAAGAGAACGGTGGTTACTAGGGGCTGGGGTTGGGGTGAACTGAGGAAATGTTGTTTAAGGATACAAACTTGCAACCAGTAGATAAATAAGTCCTAGAGATCTAACGCAACAGCATAGAGATTATAAACAACAATACTGTATTATAAACTTCAAAGTTGCTGAGAGACTAGAACTTAATTGTTCCCACCACGATAAAGAAATGATACTTATGTGACATGATAGAGATGTTAGCTAATGCTACAGTGGTAATCATACTACAAGATATAAATGCATCAAATCAACGCATGGTACACCTTCAACTTACGCATTGCTATATGTCAATCATATTCCAATAAAAATAAATTTAAAAAAAGAAAGAAAGACTGAGCAACTATCACAGCCAAGAAGAGTCTAAGGAGACATGACAACTAAATGTAATGTGGTATCCTGATGGGATCCTAGAATAGAAAAAGGACAGTAGGTAAAAACTAAGGAAACCTGAATAAACTAAGGACTGTAGTTAAAAATAATGTGTCAATATTAGCGCACTAATTGTACCAAATGCATCATACTATTATAAGACGTTAACAACAGGGGACACTGGGTGTGAAGTATTCAGGAACTCTCTATACTCTCTTTGCAACTATTTTCTTAAATCTAAAACTATTCTCAAATAAAAAATGCATTTCAATTTAAAATATATAGAGATATATATAAAGTATTGTTTTCTTAGTATATCTAAGAAGTGTAAATAATTTTACAACTCTGCCATCCAGAGAGAAAAAACAGTCCCTGTCTCAAGGACCCTAGTGGAAAAGGGAGAAAAGGATAAAGGCAGTTATCATACAACACAACACAACATATCACACAACAAAGGAGCAGGAAGGAGGAGTGCCAACCCAGACCCATGGGAGGCAGGGGCAAGGCAGGGAAAGGTTTCCTTAAGGAGGTGCTCTGAGATGACTGACTTTTAGGTTAGCCAGAAAATCCCTAGAAGCAAGAAAACAAACTCACTGCTGACACAGCCATATATAAAGTAAGTAACATCTAAATTCACTTATAAAACCTTTATTGATTACCAGGAGATAATGTCAGTGCCCTTAGAGTTTACTGAACAGAATCACTGAAGATGCAGTTGAAATCACATTCCTCCACTTGCTTGCTATGTGACTTTAAACAAGTTAGTTAACCTTGGGGACTCAGTTTCCTTATCTTTAAATTGGAGGTAACTATAGTGTTGTTTTGGGAATTGAGTCAGTATGTGTAAAGGGCTTAGAACAGAGCCTGCTGCCTCCTAGATGCTCATTAAATATTAGGCTGTTATTAATTATAGTGCATGTATTAATTTTCAAAACATTTCATACCTCTTATTTTTGCACATCCTTGGAAAATAGATTACCACTTAGGAATTAGGGCACAAAAGCGGTTAAATGACGTGCTTAATGCCTGAAGAAGAAGGCTCTTCCCTAATAGTGTATTCTTTGGAGAAAGAGCTTCCCTAAGCAAACTCCTGGCTCCTCTTGGCTCTTTAACCCACTCTGTTCCTGGGGAGGCCGTGACTTACCTGGGAAGAACAAATGGGTGAGCGTGGCTCCTGTCTGTCCCTCTTCCTTTGGGGAATGAGCATGCAGAGAGCACGATTTCCGCAGTCCTTCTGCCACGGGGAGGGAGAGCTGGCCAGTTTGGGAGTTTAGTTTTAGGTTGCTCATTTGGCTGACGGATCTAAAGCTACAGACTCCAATTGTACTTTTTTTTTTTGGCAAGCTTGCTTGCTTAGTTTTCTGTGTGCCGATCAATGATTCACCCCAAAGCTCTCTGAAGGAAAACTGTGAGGTGTTTGTGAAACATCTGCAATATAGTCAAGCAGGTTACAGAATAGTTCCATTTTTTTTCTTGGAGACATTCCTCCTGAGCCTTCCACCCTCCTGCTCCAAACTGTATTGCTTTGACAACAATTAAAATCAAAAATAAAGTACCATGCAAACTGTGGCAAAGACTACTAGTTATCTAGCAAAATCCAATTCTCTTTCCTAAAGAACAAAACCTGGTTTTGGCTAGTCTCGTTGCTGCCTAGATAAATGTTACATTGGTGTGTACCTTGTGACAAAGTTTTGGCTAATGAGATACAAGCAGAAATGTTGTGTGGTATTTCCAGGAATTCTTAAAGGCAGGAAGATCACCCTTCTTAACCTCTTCCTCCATCCTGTTCCCTGAACGTGGATATGATAGCTGGAGTTCTGGCAGCCTTTTTGTACTCTGATGACGGCCACACAATAAAGGGAGGAAGCTGTGAGCTAGAGAAAGTCTGGCTTCCTGACAACTTTATAGAGCCGCTACACCAGCTTTGAATTGTTTACCTCTAGACTTTTATGTGAGAGTGAAATAAACTTATCTCTTATTTAAGCCACTGTTGTTTTGCTTTTTCCTGTCATATGCAGCTGTAGTTGCCCTGACAAATATAGCAAATTAGCTTCAAGCCCTGCTTTTCTGGTCTTTTCTCCCCAACCAGACTGCCAACTCTAAACCCTTCTCTATGGAAACTCTGGAGCCAGGATTTAACAGGAAGTTAAATTTATGTGCAAGGGCAAAATGACTTAGCTTTAAATTTGGGGCCAAAGAACTTTTAATCGATATATCCTAAGAAAAAAGAAAAGATCACCACTAAAAAAATCCTCTCAAGTTTCCTCCTACCATGGTTTCCAAGCATTCCATACACTGTTTTTAGCTAATTTGTTATGTTGATGCTTAGGAATTTTTCAATGACTTTCCCTATGCAAGTTCTAAGAACTCAAGATTTGTTCTTTGTTTTTTGTTTCAATAGAAACACAACTATATTTACCTCTCTATATGCGCATCTCAATAAGTTTTCTAACAAATATTTACTGCACAACAACTAACCTTACTTCATTCTTAGGCTGTCCTTCCTCTATTTTCTATGACTTAGCTGAAACCTTGGGCTCTGACTTTGCTCTGAATTCCCCTTTACACTGCCTCTTCACAGAGTGAGAGCCTTTTGATTATGTCTCTCGTCTCTGCCATGCCCTGGGAGTCTGTCTCTTCATCTGCTTTGTCTGGCTGCCATCCTTGACTCAGCAGAGACAACTAGGCATCACCTCTTCCTTTTTTCAGGCTATCATTATTAAAAGGCTAATTTTTGCTAAATGCTACAATAGATGTTTTAAATGCTTTCGTTATTTCATCTTATCTTCACACCAACCCTACAAGTGAGGTGCTGTTCTCTCCATCTTAGGGATGAATCAACTGTGATTCAGAGAGATTTGAACTAATCTGAGGTTGGTTTGTCTCCAAAGTCCGTTTTCTTTATGTTGTACTATCTCCTTTTTTAAAATCTCTCTCTGGTTTTCCATACTCTATATCATTCTATTAGGTCCTCCCACTCCTCTGACTTCAGTTCTATTTCCTTTCCTATCTTCCCTTCTTCTCCTCACTGGCTACACCCATATATTTCAAAATATGCAGAATAAACTATTCAGCTGAGAAGGGATTTGGAGACACAATTCCAAATTCTATAAGATAAACTTATTAATAATGTCAGTATAATATCACTATAAAATACAATATACAGAAAATACTGATGAATATAAAATCCAAATAAGACAGCCCTGCCCACTTCAGACCCAGAAGATTACAAGATTGAGAAAATAACTCCTTTCCTTTCAGGAAACATACACATACCTACACAAACCTGAAGCCCCTTCTGATTATAGCCCTTCACCCACTCCCCAGGTGCATTAATATCCATGTTTTAGAAAACACTAGAGTCACTGCCAAATAGCTGAGATTATCTATTAGTTTTTTCTCAAGGAGATTCTTCTCCTGACAGCACCAGTATGAGATTATTGTGTATATATAGATCACTGTCATGCACAGGACATGCACATGACAAATGCTGACCAAGATGAAGGCTGCACAAGGCACCACTGTAGCCCTAGACTGAAATTCATTGGTATTCCAAGAAGTTCACAGACAGCGCACTAGTGTGACTTTTCTTTTTAAAAAGGACACTATGTGGCTTGTAAAATTAATCTTAGAGACACATCATAACAAATCATAATATTTCCATTACTTAACAGTCTTTACTTTCTTGCACAATGGAAGATCTCCAAAATTAAGGTCACTTGGATTAACAAGTTTTCTTTTAAAATTCAAGGATTTGTGTAAGAATAACTCACTACTAAAGGAATTCATTTCATTAATCTCTTTTACTCCTTATATCTAGCTGAAATATTGGGCACTAACGTGAGAGTTTTGCTGGAGGGAGGACAAAAGGAAAGGCTCATTTTGGAGCCCTGGAGAAGAGTGATCAACAGCAGGGAGTGTAATGAGATATCGTAGGAGAGACTGCAAGCAGAAGGGCGTATGGAAAGGAGAGCCTGAAGACAAACATAAATGTGAACTGTGCTTCATAATATGGTCAGGGGCCCACTTTGCTCTAATATTTGTACTCACACAGTACTTAGTATGTTCCAGGAACAGTTCTAGGTCCTCATTTAATTAATAGTAGGTACTATTTTTATCTCTACTGTACAGTTGGAAAAACCAAAGCACAAAGAAGTTGAGCATCTTCCAAAGCTTCAAAGCTAGTTAGTGGCAGAGCTGGGATTCAAATCCAGGCACCATTTCATAATCATGAATTATTATGATTTTACACAGGATACACTCTAGAGCAGTAGCTCTCAAACTTGTTTTAAACCGTTGCCTCCAGTAGGAATACATGATCCAGTACATCAAAACATAAGTAATAGAGACAGAAGTTTTGTTAAATCATACTCTTACCAGATGCAATGCATTCAGATCTTTCCCATTTTAGTTTAAAAACTGTTGGTTGCAACTAGTAAATTAATTTAACCACCCTCAGTGGGTTATGACTCACAATTTGAAAAACACTACTTTAGAGATGAGGGCTACGAATTATAACTCAGTATCTCCACCTGGATATTTGACAGTCATCTCACACAAGTGGACAATCATCTTCAATGGACTGCTGAAAACCTACAACCAAACTCCTGAATTCACCCTCCAGTCTGCTCCTTCCCTTTTCCTCCTCTCTCATTAAATGGCAGCTTCTTCTGCGCTATCCATACGATAGCCACTAGCCACGTGAAGCTATCAAGCACTTGAAACGTAGCTATCAGAATCAAGACATGCTGGAAGTGTAAAATATACAGCAGGTTTCAAAGACTTAGCATGAATAAAGAACCTAAAATACCTCATTAATAACTTTTTATATTGACTGCACGTTGCAATAATGTTTTAGATTTAGTAAGTTAATTAAAACACATTATTAAAATTAATTTCACTTGTTTCTTTTTTTGATGTGGCTACTTGAAAAATTTTAATTACCTATGTGGCACATTATATTTCCATTAGACAGTAATGTTCTGGTTACTCAGGCTAAAAACCTTAGAATCATCCTTGACTCCTCGCTCTCCAACAGCAAATTGTGTAGGCTCTACCTTTACAATAGATCCATAATTCACCAACTTCTCCCCACCTTCCCCGCTATATCTTCTTTTCACATACACACACACACACACACACACACACACAATCACTATCTCTTGTGTGGGTAACTGAAATAGCTTCTTAACTGGTCTCCTTGCTTCCTTTCTCACAACACCCTACAGTTTATTTAGCTATTTCCCACAAAGTTGCAGAGTGATCCTTTTAAAAGGTCACTCCTCTGTTCAAAATTCTCCAATGGCTCTTTTTCCCAGAGTAAAAGCCCAAGTCCTTGCAACAGCCTACAAAACATTACAAGATCTGGTGGCCCCCTCCACTCCATCTATCTGTTCTAATTTCTTACCACTCTCTTCACTCAGCTACAGTGGCCTTCTTGAATTCACCAAGTATGCTCCTACCTCATGGCCTTGTCACTTCCTCTGCTTCTGTATGTAACTCTCTACCCTGGATATTATTCTTTCTCTGTTTGGGATCAAATGTCAACTTACGACCAAGTCCTTTACTGATCATTGTATTTAAAATTGCAAACCTGCCTCTCCTAACTCTTCCACACTTCCCCCTTCTCAGCTTTATTTTTTACAACTTTTAATTATCCTGTATAATTTATTTATTTACTGTCTTCCACTAAGAAAATGTAGGAGTTCCATGAGAGTGGTCACTTCCGTTTACTGTTGCTGCATTCCCAGCGCCTGTGTGCCTGCCAAATCATAGGTGCTCAATAAATATTAGCTGAATGAATAAATGAACTGTGGGTTTCCAAATTCAGTTGTGGATCATTTGCAGCCAGTCATTCTCAGAAATCTACTGAAACAAACATTTCAGTATCTTTAGTTTTTCACCCACTATACTCCTTGGACCTACAGTAATTGCACAATAAAGAAAGCAAAATTCTTCTACACGCTCTAAACCTTTTGTCCATTTTTTTTCATGATCCTCAGGTGCCCTAAAAGCCCTGGAAGATGGGTTTTTCTTTTCCTTCAGGCATAAAATCTCCTTAAGCATCTGAACCGCATCCTGAAGTTCTGGCCTAAAATATGTGCAGCTATAGCCAATATAGATCCTTAATCTCAGGCGATCTTCAGGTCCCTGCTGTGTACACTAGGTACAACCAGACGTTGTAAACACAGGGGTATTCGCACCCTCAATTGTTTGTAGACTGGCCACACTTCACCTACCTAGTCCTTCCGAGTCTGCATTCAGGAAGATGTGCCCTGTCTGTGTTAAGACTGGTGGACACGTGTAGGATGTAATGTCAGAGATTGTAGCCAGGTCCCTTATTTCAGACACGGGGAAATCAAGGCTCAGAAGATTTAGGCCAAGTAAATTTAGGCCACGTAAAAAGAAGAAAAAGAAACACAAAATACATCATGACAGAAAGGGCACAGGGAGCCAGGTCGCTTGCTTCCCCACCATTCAGCCCTTTCACAAAACGACTCCGTTGCACACCTTCACTTAGCTCGCAGCATCTTTACGCCCAACCACGAGATCGCAGGCTGTTACAGGACGGGTGCACCCGGGCCTCGCACCTGCCCTGCGCGCGGAAGACAGAACGGCTCGCTGCCGGGCCCGCAGCCGCCTCTCAACCTCGGCTCCGGGCAACCCCACTCTCGCGAGACTAGCGGCCGGGGCGAGCCGGTGCGGAACCTCCCGGAAGCCGGCCAGGGGACCTGTCCACTCCCACCCGGGGCGTGGGCGCTCGAGGCCCCTGGGGGTCGGGAGTCTCCTCGGAGACCAGCGCGAGGCGGGGGCACGGAGAAGCTCTCTGCCGCTCTCGCGGCGGCCTCGGCTTGTCCCGGCTGCCGCTGCCCCTCCCTTTGCCCTTCACGGCGCCCGGCCCTGCTTGCCTCGGGCTTCTCTCCGCGCCCGGGCAGCTTGCCTTTCCCCCTTTGCTTTCCTTCCTGTCCCCTCCCCCGACTCTAACACCAGAGGGGCGGCTCCTGCAGTGTCCCAGAAGCCGCACGTACAGCTTGCTCGGTGTAAGTGCTAGGAATGCCCCTGGTCTCTCGGGGACATGCATTCTTTCTATCTATAGCTCTGTAGGTACATCCTATGTCTGCAGCAGCTATTCCAGGGGCAGCAACTGCTTCCCTCTGTTCTCATCTCCCCATTGGTGGCTTCCAACCCGAATTTGGGAATGGGGACGATCTCCCACCTGTTATCTTTGAGCAGACTAATCTCTTGTAAGCAGAAGTGCCATTTGGAGCCTTCAAAGCTCTTTGGCTGGGCCCTGGGAATTTTCCCCCTTACCCAACTCCAGGCTTTCCAAAACCTATTGCTCTTCTCGGAGAATACTTTAGGTTTTTTGTTTTTGTTTTAATTGTAAGAATCTATATTACAGTATTTTTGCTTCAGTCTTATTGTGCTCAAAGGGAGGAAACAACTATCAATTTGCCTTCTCTGGTGTTATTTATAAGATTCATTCTTTCTCTTTGCTCTGCTAGGGTTAAAACACATTTACAACATGTAAGTGCGGCTGTCAGCCTTAGAAAATTTAAAATAATAGTTATTTTCTTTATCTTAATTCCTTTTTGTTTCATAGGGGTAACTCATTCGATTTCGGAGTTCTTTTAATTCTTCTGAAAAATTTCAAATCCTCTAGAAGCCAAAATGGGACACAGTAAACAGATTAGAATTTTACTTCTGAACGAAATGGAAAAGCTGGAAAAGACCCTCTTCAGACTTGAGCAAGGTCAGTAGCAGGTTGTTTGATTAGCTCTGTGACTTTTAAATTTTTAATTCATTGTCATTAAATTTTTTAAAACTTTGAGAAAGATATAATTTCCAAGGACCCTTCTAAAACTTTATTTGTGCAAAGATGGTGCTGTGTTCTAAAAATATCACGAATAAAAGTTGATTTTAGTTAAAAATATTTTATATCTGTCATGTTAGAATGAGGATAAAATAGTTCGGTTTTCTTTGCATGCTAATTTCCACTTAAGTTGCATTTATGATCAGAAGATTGACCATGTTATTTCTATTTATTATTATTAACACTTGGTAAATTACTTCATGTGTAATTTTACTTTGGGTATATCTGTAGATTTGATTTTTTATAGCTCTCACTCTTTTCCTTTACTGGAACTTTGAATTAGTAAAATAGATCACAGCAAAAAGTAAATTATTATTTATGTTTATCAAAAGCTTCTCAAATATGGAGAAGATAAAAACTGAAAATTTTTTTTTTGGATAAAAAGTGAAATAACTGATGCAGTTATGTTGACCTATATTTGAGCTGTGATTTAAAAGATCAAATTTTATTTTTATAAGACTAATTAAATAGTTACTTTATTTTCTTAGACTTTATAATTTTTCAACATTGGAAAACATTTCACATCTATGTTAATATAACTTGTGAAGTAGAGGTTTAACATATGAAAAAATAGAATACAATCCCCTTGATGCTGTAGCAAGTGGACATTGATATTAGTAAACATTTTGAAGGAATTTTTTCCCCCGATATCTCAGGAGTAATTTTTGAAAAACTTTCATCCATCAAATGTGTTACCTCCATGCCAAATCTTCATTTTCTTCCAACTTTGGCATTTAAGATCACTGAGTGCTTACTCCGTTTTTGGCTTTCCTGACTCTGCGCCTTTCTGGTTCGTATTTTTTTCCTACCCTCCTGAGTGCTCCTGTCAGCTTGGTGGTATCTCTTGCTCAGCTTTCTTCCTTCCGCATTTCAATTAATTGTGTGTATCTGCAAGGAATCCTTTCTTTTTCTGTACTCCTGCCAAGGAATCCTTTCTTTTTCTATACTCCTGCCTTCAAAGAATTATACATCCTCATGGCCTCAGCTATTGCCTCATGCTGATGACTCCTTTTGGAAGAAGAGCCTTGAGCTTTGCTTGCTTTCTGGAAGTCGGCGAGTATAATGGCAAGAGTAGGGAACTAGAATTTTCCTGGCTCTGCTGCTCATAAACTGTTTGACTTTGGGCAAGTCACATTAATTCTAAACATTAGTTTCTTTATTTGTGAAATGAAGCTATTAATTTTTGCTCTTCTACCTTCCTAGGTTTTGAGGCTCAAAATTGATAATGTATGGCCTTAAAGCCCCAAATAGAGATAAGGCCTTGATAGATCACTATGCCTATCTATTCTCGCCCCAAATTCCTGGCTTCATCCCAGTGTTATGCTGTAGAGTAGCCTTAGGATAGCTCCACTTGGATATGTTTAAATCTAACATGTCCAAAATCATCTCTTCCCCATTCTCAAACCTTCTTTTTTTCCCAACTTCCCTGTTTATTTTAGTGACGTCTTCATTTTCATAGTTTCCAAGGCTAGAAACTTTGTACTCTTCTTTGATTTCTTTTCTTTGACTGCAATCTCTCTTTAAGCCCTATAATTTCTTTCCAAATATCTCTGCTTACCTGTCTCTGTCTCTTCCATATGTATGAATGTGGATGCTAGAATAATCTTATGCAATCTCTTCCCTTTCTTTAGTCAGTGTCTATAAAGTCCAATTTAAACACCTCTCTCTGGCTTCCCGGACATTCTATCATGGAATCCATCTTCCGTAGCCAAGATTGTATCTCATTATTCCCCATTATTAGTGTCCGACATCTTTTCAGTTTCCCCATTAATCGCCTCCCCAGTGGCCTTTCACATGCCTGTCCTTACACCTGCAGGGCTGTCAGATGCCTCTATCTATTAAACCCCTGTACTGTCATTCTGTGTGTTGCCTACTCTCAACTTTCAGCTAAAATTCCACCTCCTCCATGAAGTCTTTCCTTAATGTTTCATCATCTCTTTTCTTTGATTTCCAGTTACACAGTGGGTACAGAACAATTAAGTGCCAAACAATGTAGCAGTGTCTAAAAGCTTGTTAGTCTTATATTGTCCAACTAGGGTTTAAGATCTGTGAGGATAGGAACAATATTACAAACCTAGCAGAATGTACAACACTTAATAAATCCTTGCTCATTAGTTACTAAAATGCAAAAATTGTAAATTCAGCCAAGCTATTTGAAAGGGGAACTGTGGAGGGTTCATAAAATAAGAATGGTGTGGTTAACTGTGTAATTCTAGTTAAAACCAGTAAATTCATTCAAATGATGTAAGTGGGAACATGTCAAATATTTTTTGTGCAGTAATGATGTGATCATATTATTTTAGAAGATAATTATAATGTGAAGGATAAAGAGAAGGGACATTGAAGACAAGAAATCATTGAGACAGCTATTTTAAAAACATGTCTGGTTAAAGATGAGGATTTACCTACATCAGAGTTGAAAACTCAGGGGCAGAGTATGAGACATTTTAAAGTTCACAGGACTTGGTGACCAGTTAAGTGTGAAGAAAAACTCTGGCAACTTTTAGTTCTTTCCTATTTAATTGGTCACCAAGCCATTCTTCATTTTCCTTTCCTTTTCGCTTTTCCCTAAGAAAGGATTCCTCCTCATTTTCAAGGATAATATCTCTGTAGATTCTTCTAATTCAACAAGTACAAGACCAAACTAGTTATCTTTTCTAGCCAAATCATAGCCTTTTCCTGTATTCCCCGTTCCATTTAGTGGCAGAACACTGAACAAAATCAGTAATCCCCAAAGCTAGAATTCTTCCATCTTTCATATAGGTTGGTCAAATTTCAATTTTTACCTTTTTTTAAGGAAAATATTTATAAAACCTTGATTAGGAGCTCGAGTTTATATGAATTGAGTGAAGGAAACAAGATAGAAAAATTTAGTTTACAAGGAAATGGTTTAATCACTCATCTTGCTAGTTGCCTACAAGAGGGATATGGCTAATCTGAGGAAAGTATTCCTAGTATTAGTATGAGGAATAAGATAGCCACACTGTGTACTGCTGTGACCTAAGCTAATTTTAGCAAACTGAGCAATTAGTTATGGAACCTGACGTACTGTAGATATTCCGATGTTTCATTTACTGTATCTAAAAACTTTAGTTTCAGGGATTTGGACTAAATGTATACAGGGTAACTGTGTACCCTTGGGGATATGCACTGATCTATCAATTGGAATATAGAAAGAAAATATAGGACTTATCTTTGTTTCTTTATTTTCTTCCTTTCTACCTATTTATCTACCTATCTTTTTTTTTAAAAAAAACTAATTAAATTTTGCTATATACAAATTGACATTGATGTTTGTATGTCAGATAAGTGATAAACAAAAAAGACACATTCTGAGGACAGAGTAGAGGTTATAGGTCTAGAGGGGGTTGACAGTCACACCACCCCTGGTGTGCTGTGCAGTATGTTGCCATGAATTACACTTTTACCTAAGCCAGGGTAAGTAGATATACAAGTTGTATTATCTGAAATAGTAAGGTCTTCACAATATTTTGTAACAAGAGGTAGAGTAACCATAAATGCCTCTTACCTCAAGAGGTTAGAGGTCAGAGGTCAGAGTTAAAGATGAGTTAGAAAGTATTTGAAGTTTGCTGTTTGAGACAGTGTCTTTTTCAGCAATGATATGTAGCTTTCAGTAGTGTGATAGAAAATATTTTCAGAAAAAATAAACACAGGTTAACTCTGAGGTAAATATGAGTGAGAAAGTTAACTGCTTTCTGATAGCAGTTGATTCTGTAGAGCAGAAGTCAGCACACTTTTTTCCTGTAAATGTTCAGATAGCAAATATTTGCATCTTTGCAGGCCATATGCTTTCTGTTGCAGCTATTCAACTCTGCCATGGTACCATGAAAGCAACCACAGACAATACATAAGTGAGTGGATGTGGCTGTGTTCCAATAAAACTTGATTAATAACAGAAACAGGTAGTAGGCTGGATATAGTTTGCCAGACCTTACTATAGTGAGTGCATTTTGAATGTGTATTTTTAGTAACAGTTCCATCATATGATTTTACTCATTTCAATGAATGTCTGCCCACTTTAAAAAAGTTGATAACAAAATTTTCTAATCTGTTTGAAATCTTCCAAATAAAGGATTTCAGTTGATTTGCAAATCATCTGTTTAATATATCAATATGGAACATCTTCTGATTAGCTTGTAAAAACAATTGATGTGTGTCAGGGAAAATATATATTTACTAGCACATTTCGACAAAAATCTTCACATAATTGGTGAATGGGATTGAAAAGTTAATGCCATGGATTAGTAAACATAACCACCAAGAACTTCTTCCATTGGATTTGCGTTTCTTTTTGTGGTGTTTTTTTTCAAGTCTGAGGCCGGTAAACCAAGTATGAAAATGAACAGAACTTGAATCTTTAAGTTAGTTTATCACAAAATACTAAATCAAGACTTTTAAGATTAATGAAATTTATTTGATCACATTGCTTTCACTGATAGATATTATCAATGTTAATTTTTAGTGAGAGAGAAAAGATTTTTTCCATCCATTAATAATTATACTAGTTATTTTTAAAATATTGTTTTAGTTACATCTTATCCTTATTTTTGTTTTATAATTTATGTAATCTACTAAGGCATCATATATGTATATAATATAAATAAATGTTCATATTTGGAGAATGCTTGTCATTTTTTTTCTGAAGGTAGACAAATGATCCAAATACTGTTTTAGAGATTTGGGATGAGTTTTAACCTTTGTACTACAACTTCTCTGAATTCTTATGTAATTTTAAAAACAATATTTGCATAAACTGAAGAGAGGACAGGTTGTTTAAATATGCTCAGATGGCTAATCTCTGATATTTGTGCTTGTTCGAAAGGACACCATTTCTTTTGTCATAAATTGAATCATTCTTGTGAAGATGTAGATGTTTAGGATTCTCACAGTCACTAAGTATTTTACTTCATGTTTCAATTCTTTGGGCAATGATTTCTCAATCAATCTCTTCATAACTGTAACTCTAGTTTAAAAATAGTTTCTCCATTATAAAATTCTAGAAATGTTCAAAAAGTCTTTTCTCTATGCTTTTTGTTTCAAAACAAAATTGGGTTTATTCTATTTAAGTAATTTTGAAACCTGCTTATGGTATTACGGTGTGTGAATTCTAGCTCCTTGTTTACCGCCACCCTTCAGCCATACTTTCTTCCAGAAGGGATTTCAAAAGATCTAAATAGTTGCATTAAATGTAGCAAAATAGAATAAAAGTAACCACATTATTAAATATCTTTTGATAACATGATGTATAGTGGCTTTATAATATTCCAGCTTGCAGAACACGATAATTTGTACCATAATTTACTTAATCATTCCCAATCATTAGATATTTAGTTTGTTGTCAGTTTATTTAATTATAAGTAAAGCTATGATGAACATTCTTATATATAATCTATGTTTACTTCACTAATTAATTCCTCAGAAAATATATGTCTATGTGAAATCATTGGGTCAAAAACAGAAAACTTAATTGACATTCTTAGTATATTTATGCCAAATTGCTTTTAGAAAAATTTATGTATGTAGCCACTTGGAAAAGAAATTATTAGTTTCACTGTACAATGTGAGAAGTAAAAGTGGGTCCTTGGATTTTTGCAAAGTTACTTAGTAACTCCATTTGGATAATTTGTTTCTTGCTTGCTAATGCCGTTTACTATAAATCAATTTATATCCATATTTTAGTCCAGTCTAGGAGTATGGTTAAGAGTACTTATCACTAGATTATCATTTTTTCCAGGAATGCTTAGAACTTCTGCTCCTTCATATTATCCATGTTGCAGTAGGCAAAACATAGCATTCATATTTCCCTAGGCAAATATAGAAGTATTTAATTGGATTAGAGTAAATTGGAAGAGTCCAGCATTCTCTTAATGTCTTTTACTGAAATCTTTTGTTCACAGAGAATATCTTACCCAGTGTTTAATATTGTGGTATGGGATTTACCATCTGTCAAATATCACTGTGAGGGATTTACTTCTACTAAAGAGCAGTTTAGACATGACTAAAACCTATCTACCGGTTTTCTATTTCAGGATTTGCCTTGAACCAAACTGACATTTTTTATATATAAATAAATAGTAGTTCATACTGATATCTCTGATTCATATCCACCACAACAGGGTGCACTGTAGCTTCCCCCTTGCTTATTTGAAAGAGAACATCTTTCTCTGACAGTGAAAAACCTGGCTCTCATCACCTTTGTTTTTGAAAGATATTTTCACCATGTATAGAATTCTAGGCTGACAGTGTTAATCTTTCAGTACTTTTAAAGGTTTTTATCCACTGTCTGCTTGCTTGTGTTGCTTCCCATGAGAAATCGGCTGTCATCCTTATCTTTGTTCCTCTGTACATATTGGGTCTTTTTTTTTTCTCTCTGGCTGCTTGTAAGGTATTCTTTCTGTCACTGGTTTTCAGCAATTTGATTTTGATGTCCCTTGGTGTAATTTTCTTCATGTTTCTTGCTTGGGGAATTTGTGGAACTTCTTGGATCTGTAAATTTGTTGTTTTCATCTAATTTGGGAATTTTTTACCCGTTATTTCTTCAAATAATTTGTCCCCCTTCTCTCTCCTCTCCTTTGGGACTCTGGTTATCTATATATTAAGCCACTTGAATTGTCCCACAGGTCAATGATGCTCTTTCAATTTTCTAGGTTCTTTTTTTCTCTCTTGGTTTCATTTTGCATGGATTCTATTCCTGTGTCTTGAAATTCATTAATCTTTTTTTCTTCCATGTCTCACCATCAATGAATTCTGTCCTGTGTATTTTTCATCTCAGACATGATAGTTTTCATCTCGAAAAGTTTGACTCTCTGGGGCGTTTTTCTGTTTTGTTTTTTAAATATTTTTTATGTCTTGACTTAATTTTTTGAACATATGGAATATAGTTATAATAACTGATTCTTCTTTATATGCTAGTTCAACATCTGTGTCATTTCTGGGTCAGTTTTCATTGATTGATTATTCTCATTGTTATAGGTTGTGTTTTCCTGCTTTGTATTTCTCATAATCTTTGTTTGGATACCAGACATTGTGAATTTTACCTTGTTAGATGCTGGGTACTTTTGGATTCTTATAAATGTTCTTGATCTTTGTTTTATGATGAAGTTGAGTTACTTGGAAATATTTTAATCTTTTTGAGTTTTACTTTTATGATTTGTTTAAGCCAATCTAGAACCATTCCCTGTCTGGGGCTCATTATTTCCCACTACTGAAGCAAATTCCTTCTGAACTTTCTGCCCAGTTCCACATGAACTATGAGATTTCCCAGTCTAGCTGGTGAGAACAAGCACTATTCTTGGTCTCGGTTATTTTCCTCACAAACATGCACTGATCCGGACTCTGCTGAATACTCAAAGACGACCTTCTGCAGATCTCTGGAGTTCTCTCTCTGTGAAGCTTTCTCTTCCTCATGCACTGCTCTCATCTGCAACCTCTAGCTGCCTTGGTCTCCACAAATTCTTAGCTCCATCTCCTCAGCACAGGAAGTCAGTTGAGCTCTGCCTGGTTCTTGCTCCCTGTGCCTCAGCCTGGAAATTCTTATAAGGTAGTAGGCAGGGGCAATTTTAGGGTTCACCTTGTTTATTTTCTGTCTCTCAGGGATTGCTCTCTTTTGTTGGCTGATGTCCAGCATCTTGCAAACTATCATTTCATACATTTTGTCTGTTTTTTGTTGGTTTCTTTCATTCTTTTAAGTTTCAGGGAAGAGGGTAAAGCCAGTCCCTGTTTTCTCATCTTTGCCAAAAGAAGCCTGAGGTCATTTACATCTTCTGTGTCCTGTGTGTGGAATGCCTTACCCCACATATCTGTGTGGTCAACTCCCTCACCTCTTCTTTCTGTTTAGCAGTTTTTTATTAGCTGCTGGACATTACAAATGTTCTGTTGTTGTATCTCTAGATTTTGCTGTCTTGCTTTAAAGGAGTGATGAGTTTTATTTTAGCAGCCATTTACATTATCTGTGGATCAGCTTAATCCTTTTGAGGCTTGTTTTTAAGCTTTGATAGGATTAGGTTTATAGTACTTTTTACTCCAGGGCTACTTTAGCTCTACTTCTTAAGGCATGACTATTTGGAATACAACAGGTGTTCAACAAGGCCTCTTCACTTCAGCTGCTTACAAATTGTAATGTCTCCCAGGCCTGAGTGAGCTCTGGGAATTGTTCAATTTACAGCTCTTAGTAGTTGTTCTTTGCCCAACTTCATGGAGTGAACCCTACTCATGTGGAGCTTAGTATTCGGGCAGACTCAAGATGACCCTAGGGAAATTTCTGGAGCTCACTCTTTGCATAGCTGCCTTCTGTGCCACACTCTGCCCTGAAAATTGCAGTCTCTTCACCCTCCTCAAACTCTAATCCCTGTCTCTTCAACTCAGTGACACTACTATTTCTGCTCCCTGTGTCACAGCCCAGAAAGTTCCCTGTCTGAAAGCTAAGACTTCACAGAACTCCCCCTTCTCTCATACATCATAGTCCTTCATTACCTATTTCTAAAAACAGTTGTCTTATGTATTTCTTCTGGTTTTTCAGCAGAATGCAAGTCTAGTACCAGTTACTCTGTTATGGCCAGAAGCAGACATCTTCAGAGTGATATTTTTAATACACAAGTTAGGTCATGTCTCTCCTCTGCTCAGAACTATTCACTGGCTCCTCATTTCAGTCAGAGAAGAAGCCAGAATACTTACAATGGCCTACAAGACTCTGCACGATCTGGTTCCCCTGTTGCCTTTCTTTCCCGTATCCTACTGCTCCTCCCCCAGCTTATTCCAGTCTAGCCAAACCATGCTTCTTGTTATTTCTGGAACCACTGGGCATGCTTCCACCCTAGGACCTTTGTGCCCTTTGCTTCCTTTGCTTGGTCAACGCTTTCCTTAGATGGCCACGGATAGCCATGTGGCTAACTCCCTTAGTTCTCTCAAGTCCTCCAACTTCTCGATAACCATCTTATTTGAAATTGCTACCACCTCCTCACCATCTCCCTTTTCCTCTATTTTCCCTACACTGCTCTGGAATTTTTCTTTTTTCCCATAGAATTACTCCTTCCAGACATACTGTTTTTGCTTATTTATCTGTCATGTTCCTTGTTTAATGGTGCCCTTTTCCCCTTTAAAACTCGAGCTCCACAGGGCAGAGATCATTGTCTGTTTTGTGCACTATTACGTGGTATGCACTCAGTACATAATTTTTTTTTTACTTTGTTGGATGTTTAATAAATTGAGCATCAAAAGTATAAATATTAGTATGTTTCTTTCTTCTCAAAAGTTCCTTAAGCTTAAAGATTATAACCAGCAGGACTAAATTTTCCTGCCTTCATCAGTTATTATTACGCATCATTAATTGAAATGTTACATCCATGTTTAAAATTTCTGTGCCTTATATTTCTAAAAGACTTTACTATAGTCAAGAATTCCACATTCTAATAACTATAATCAAGGTTTAAAGTCCGCCTTGAACGAACCAAAATTTTTCTTTCACAGTAAAATTATAACTGGGATGTGTTAGTTCTTTTTCTTCTTATAGCAAAATACTTGTAACACAGTAAAGAAGTCACAGATATATTTTAATAGAAATAGCCTAACTTAGGCAAAAGTGGGAATGTTTTGGCTCTCAGAATTCCAAAAAAGACTTGAGTAACTAAACCATAAAGAGTAGGGATATAGGTAGTGGTATGCTGGAGTTGCTTGTGTTGGCTCACAGGAGCCAATTGTGCATATCTCTTCCCAATTCCATATTCAATGATGTCATGTGGGTAGCTTGAGATTGACCATGGTGAGATTGTTTCCACTGGGAAGTCAGCAAAGGCTGCAAATCAGGGCTCCTTACCCCCACCCCTCCACACACCCTAGCCCCACACAGCCACTTGTTAACCCTTTGTTACCACACCTCTGGATTTGAGCAGACATCAGAAACAACTAGCGTTAGGGGCTCAAATGCCTCTGGAACTCCTATTAGAAATCTGTCTCTTTAGAGGTTGAGTTCTCTCAGGGAAGATTGCCTTTCTCTATATGGTGAGATAGTTGTCCCATGATACCTCCCAAGTCTTATGTACTATCACATACTCTGACACCACAGAGAAACTCACTTTGTCTATTGCAGTTTGAAAAATACTAGCAAAGGTCTCTGGTTAGATGCCCACCTCTGGGCAGTCAATTCAGAGGTGAGGGTCAGGGGTTGAAAGGCATTCAGGGAAATGAGATCATGTAAGAACTTGCATATCCCGAAGGAGCCATGCGAATAGGAATCAGCTTCCAGGAGAAGAAGAGAGGGACAGTACAGAGCGGACAGTTCTATGATGAATTCTATACGTTAAAATATAAAATTTGGCTAAATTGGAATACAAAATAGTTCCAAAAACAGCATCACGTATTTGGAGTTATTTTAAACATAGTTGAGAAATCATAGTTATTGTAATACTTTAAATAAAACATCTGTTTTTTAATATGGTAATTTAAGTCCTACAGTGAGTTTACCGAACTATGCTTTCTGTTTAGGGTTTGAACTACAGTTCCGATTAGGCCCAACTTTACAGGGAAAAGCAGTTACTGTGTATACAAATTACCCATTTCCTGGAGAAACATTTAATCGAGAGAAGTTCCATTCCTTGCAATGGGAAAATCCAACAGAAAGAGAAGATGATTCTGATAAATACTGTAAACTTAATCTTCAACAAGCTGGATCATTTCAGTATTACTTCCTTCAAGGGTAAGTCAAGTGTACTGTATGTGAATAGAGGGTAATCTATTCTATAACGAAGCTATTAACATGTAAAAAGTTACTATATGAATCGTGACAGTGCAGTTTTTACAGGACTTTTTTGAGATGCAAATAGACTATGGTTCTTCAATTTCTAGCAAGTAATTGTAAGGGTCATTGCAGATTCAAAGTATTTTTTTTTTAAGTAATGGCTTAAATACTCAAGTCTTTTCATGCAACCTGATTATAGGATGCTAGTCACTTGACTGCCCTTGTTATTACTAATAGATTTTAGTACAGTTATTTTTCCTTAAAGCAATATTATTAGATGTTATATATTTTGTATTATATCATTATATAGAGTTTGAAAAGGATAAAACATGGCTTTTCCATTGAGTTTTATTACAACTTTTTAAGTGATTTTAGAGAATCAGACTATTAGATGATTTTTTTTCCTATCATTAACTGAGAAGTTTTGTTTTGTTTTTTTCCTTAGAAATGAGAAAAGTGGTGGGGGTTACATAGTTGTGGATCCTATTTTACGTGTTGGTGCTGATAATCATGTGTTACCCTTGGACTGTGTTACTCTCCAGACTTTTTTAACTAAGTGTTTGGGACCCTTTGATGAATGGGAAAGCAGACTTAGGGTTGCAAAAGAATCAGGTAATGTCACCTTTCTTTTCTTTTTTAAAATAAATGTAATTGTCCTCTGTGATACAAATTTCAAAAGCTTTGATTCTTTTTTTGATTTTGGTGCTTAGTACATTTAGTAATAGATATAGAACCATATGATATTGTTGATAATTGACCATTTTTAACCTATAAAAATGGCAAATTATATGGTTCAACTTAATAAATTAAGGAACTCTGTGATAAAAAAAGAGGACTATTGTTTCTAAGACTTTACTTTGACATAAAAATTAGTAGTAAACTATTAAAATGTGTCGGGAAATGTATTGTCATTATATATAATTTTAATCTAACATTGATTAACTATCTTCCATGTGGAAGGCCTGTGCTGCCATACATACCAAGAGTAAAATGAAACTTGTATCTGTCTCTTCAGTAAAGGGTAATATTAATTTGAATAGTATTAAGTTGCATATAGTATGAAGAAAGAAATGAGAAGCTCGCTGACATGACTGAAACAGAATACAAGTACTGTGGGAGATTAAAAGTAGGAGAAACACTTACTGCTATACTTGCATAGGACATATTTTCTACATGTAAATATATCCATTCAGCAAATATACATTGAACCCCTAATAGTAACTAGGCACTGTGTGTGATTTTTTCAAATACGTTTTCTCAGTATCCCTGTCTTGTATATGAGGACACTGATACCCTGAAGATTTAAGAAGACTTACTTCAAGTCACTTGTGGTACAGCTAGGATTTGAACCCAAGTCTTTGATTCCTTTTCTAGTAGCATGGTTGTCTTGCTATTAGAATTCTTTAAGGAAATTTAAACTTACATTTTGCTTAGTTTTAGGCGTTTTTTTCCTTACAAGTATTTTCTTGCATTACAGGTTACAACATGATTCATTTTACACCATTGCAGACTCTTGGACTATCTAGGTCATCCTACTCCCTTGCTGACCAGTTAGAATTAAATCCTGACTTTTCAAGACCTAATAAAAAGTATACCTGGCATGATGTTGGACAGCTAGTGGAAAAATTGAAAAAGGAATGGGATATTCTTTGTATTACTGATGTTGTCTACAATCATACTGGTATGAGCTTTATTAACTATTAATTTTTATGAGAATATTATATTCTAATTATTTTATTCCTTGGTGTTTTATATGACATAAATTTTGAAAATACAAATGATGCTTAGGTGTCCTTTAATTTAAAAATCGCTTAAATAGTACCACTTTTTTCTTTCAAAGAAAAAAATGTTAGTTGAAAATATAATCAATATGTAAGTATTTTGCATGTGATGATTATAAAAAACAGGAGAGTGATGATAGGAGGGACATAATGGTCACGTATTTCAACTTACGGTATTAGTACTTTGTAGACCAACAGATGGATCCTATATAGCAGCAGCTCTGGTACTATAGCATATATTTGAAAAAAACTGAATGGTTATTATTTAAAGAGAAAATTATTGGTAAACTCTTAGAAGTTAAATCTGAAAATTATATCTTTTACATGTTAAAAGAGCTTATTAAAGTTAACCTGTTTTGGATCCCAAGATTCCTGCCCAATACACAATTCTGTAAAATAGAGCAGAGCTTCCCAACAGATGGTCCTCAGGGAGATGATTGCTCCCCTCACCTGTCAGAGCACCTGGGGCTGGGGAAGCCTCTGGCCATGATCAGCTTTCGACTTAACCCAGTGTACCTTGCAAATATTATCTTCTGTGTGTGCCACAGTGTAGAAAAGTCCAGAAACCACTGATTTCCATACGTGAACAACAGGAGTTCTGGGTGGTACAAAACATTTAACAGTAAAGAAAAAATCTGGTGTGTCATAAAGTAGTTTTCCAAGTAACCATAGGAACTATGAAGATATTTAAAAGCTCGAAGATTTGGTTGATCAGTATAGATAATCTCTAATAATAATAAACAATGAAAATTAAGCAAAGAAATGGATACATTCTAAAATTTGGTGTTTCTGCATGCACCTGGAAACTAAGCATCAGAGTTCACAGTGAAAATTTCTTATTCTCCAAGAACTCAGTATTCTTCACTTGAAAATTTGACATTATTGATAATTATATTGACATCTATGATATTATTCACATCAAATTTATCAAACCGCGTAATGGCGTTCATTGTATGAGTTAGGATATGGCTTAAGCAGCTATAACAAAGAGACAGAAAACTATAATGACTTGAGACTGAAATTGCATTTATTTCTTATAAAATATTAGGTAGGCATTCCAAGACTGGTATGGTGGCTCAGTGGTGATAGGGAACTAGGTTCTCTTTTGCTGTCATGTTGCTCTGCTGTCTCCAACACTTTGCTTCCAACTCTTAACTAAATATGGCCACTCCAGTTCCCAATATCACCTTCTACCCCATGGAAATGAGGAAAGGGAAGACATGCCTTTAAGGGCGTGATCTGGTGTATATATCATTTCTACTCACACTGCATCAGATAGGATGTTGTCTCTTGTCACACTTAGCTATAAAGGAGGCTTGCGCTGTAGTCTTTTGTTTGTCAGCCATATGTACAGCAAAACCTTGGGAGTTCTGTTACTAAAGGAATAAAAGAATAAAATTTGGAGTACAGCAGCAGTCTCTGTCAGAGACTATATTTCTGGACCATTTGAGAGATTCTGTGCAATGCAGAAAAAGTGAACTTTGCTTCAGCCTTACTTGGAAAATACTGCAAATCATAATATCCTTTCTGTGAAACAGGTTTTCATTAAAAAGTTACTATCTAGGGAGAGTCAGCTTCCAGAGTAGCAACATGAGGGCCTCACAGACCTTCTATCCAGCAAAACAACTATAACTGGTGAAAATTATTTTGTAAGAAGTTATTTAAAATCTCTGGAAATTGTCCTAGGGCATTCAGCATATGGAGAAGCATTTATCCAAGAAAATCTACTACATCTCAATAAGAACAGTGAGAGTCTGTGACATTTGAACCACAACCTGCTCCTCCCTCCCCACTCTGCCCCAGGCTGAGAATGATGATAGGTCTACTCCTGGCAGGTGCAACCGAGAACACAAGCCTCCCTTTCTCCCCAGCTCCCAGGCTAGGGTTACAGTTGAAAGGGGCAGCCTTCCAACAGTTCTTATCCTACCCTGCAGTGCTGTGTTGCAGAAGCTCTATTCCAGGCAAGAGCAGCTGGTCTGGGGCTCCCTTCCTTCACCAAGCCCCCACTTATAGAAGGGAAGTTCTACCCCATGTGTGACAGGTCAAGAATACTGGGCCTCAGTGGCCCTTGCCCCAGCTCGCTTGTGAGAGGTAAGCCAAGAACACCAGAGGCTACCATCCCCACCACCAGCTGTGGAGCACTGACACAGGTGTTCTGCCTGGGGGAAGAGATGTGCAGTAAGAGCAGAGAAAGAACGAAATTGGCTTTATTTGGTACATGGCATGGGAAAATTTAAGGCTTTGGACACTTGAAAACAATGGAGACTTTGGTGGTAAACAGTCAAGAGAAAGCTGGTATCTCCAGGAGAGCAACATGCTAAACCATATGCCAGCTAGTAGTTTAACAGAGAGAACCAGGGAAAGAGACAGCTGCAAGAGCCCTCCTAAGGTCAGAACAAGCTTCAAAGACTACCCCTGCCAATGGCCCCAAATTTACTTGGATCAGGTTGTGGAGCAATTTATGTTCCAGCATATTATCAAGTAATAATAGCACAGTCAGCCTGCATTAGTGGAGAATAGCAGCTGAGTGTGATAGCAATAGAGACAGGCAGCTTAACAGAGTTCAGGGAAAGAGACTGTTATGGGAGCCCTGCTAAAAACCACTGTTATCCCTGGCTGACTGACTGTGACCAAGGCTGCACTCTCTGAGTAGCAATATCAGAGGCTGCACACTGTAGGGGAAATGGCCTTCGCTGAAATAGTCCAGCCAAGTCACAGGCAAGCAACCAACAAGACCTGGAGGGGATGGGATCAGTATCCAGAGTTGCTGCAGTACATTACCTAAATTGCCTGATTTTCAACAAAAAATTGAGACATGCAAAGAAACAGCAACGTGTGACCCATACACAAGAAAAAAGGGGGCAACAGAAATTGCCCTTTGAGAAGTCTTAGATGTCATATTTAGCTGATACAGACTTCAAAGCAACTATTGTAAATGTATTCAGAGAACTAAATGAAACAAGTTTAAAGAAGTAAGGGAGGGTATGATGATGATATCTCATCAAAAAGAGAATATCATAAATAGACAGAAATTTTTAAAAAAGAACCAATTGGGAATTCTGTAGTTGAAAAGTAAATAACCAAAATGAAAAATTCACTAGAGGTGTTCAGCAGTATATCTGAGTTGACAGAAGAAAGGATCAGTGAAGAGGGATGTGATCTGAAGGACAGAAAAAAAAGATAGAAGGGAACAGAGCTCCAAAGAAATGTGGGACATCTTTAAGCACACCAACATGGGCATCATGGAAATACCAGAAAGAAAGAAAAGAACGGAAAAAATACTTCGAGAAATAATGGCTGAAAACTTCCCAATCTTCAAAATTTGATTAAAAACATTACTCTTGGGCCAGCCCGGTGGCGCAGCAGTTAAGTGTGCACATTCTGCTTCAGGGGCCCGGGGTTTGCTGGTTTGGATCCCAGGTGCGGACATGGCACTGCTTGGCAAGCCATGCTGTGGCAGGCGTCCCACATATAAAGTAGAGGAAGATGGGCATGGATGTTAGCTCAGGGCCAGTCTTCCTCAGCAAAAAGAGGAGGATTGGCAGCAGATGTTAGCTCAGGGCTAATCTTCCTCAAAAAATAAATAAATAAATTCTCAAAAAAAAAATTAATCTTCACATCCTAAAGCTCAGCAAACTCCAAGTAACATAAACCCAAAGAGAGCCACATTGAGACAGATCATAGTAAAAATTTTGAAAACCAAAGACTTAGGGAATCTTGAAAGTAATATCTTGAAAGGCAGAGATTGCCAGAGTCAATAAAAAAACAAGATCCACCTATATGCTGTCTACAGGCAACATACCTTAGATTGAAAGATACAAATTGACTGACAGTAAAAGGATGGAAAAAGATATACCAGGACCTGGTAGCTCAGAGTTTCCCTCTCTGATTGCCCCTGGGACGGCACACCTTGGGCATACACACCGTCTTCCAGACTGCCAGAGATGAATGTGATTTTCTGTTTAAGCCTGGCTTCCTAGGAGTCACCCTGGGTCAGAGTAGTTTATTGTTCATTTGATATTTGGTTAGAGGTTGCGTTTAAGTCCCTTTACCAGTGAGCTTCTGTCCTGTGTTAATAAGTCTGTATGTGGTTTGGTGAATGCCTTCAAGTCTTTCCCATGTCCTGCTAGGATTGCTCCTGAGAGGGTGCAGGGTAGCACATGCACCCAGCCTTCCCAACCCCCAGAATTGCCTGTGATCCCAGGAGGGCTCTCTGCTACCTCTTTCCCTGATTCTCGCCATTAAACTTCTGGTTGCTCTGATTTTTTTTTTTTTTTTTTTTGGTGTCACAGAGCTATACCAGCCTTCTCTTAATTGCTCCTCACCAAGGTCTCCATTATTTTCAACATCAGCCTTAGGCATGGGGTTCTCCACTCACTGTTCCAAGTAAATTCAGTCCTTTCAGGCAGGGCTCTTCATCCTTTTGGTCTGCCTTTCCCCCTGAACAGAACACCTGTGCCACTGCTCCTGAGCCAGGGGCAGGACCACTTTTCCTGCCACCCCATTTTGGGGGCACTCAAGGCAGAAGGCGGCAGTCCCTGGTCTTCTCAATTGCCCCTCCCCAGGTGGACCCTCCACCCTGCAAGTGAGTCCCAGCTCTTGGGAGAGATGGGGTCTTGGTATTCTTGGCCTCCCACAGCTGGGATAGGACGGCCACCCTACAAGTGGGGGCTGGGTGGGGGAAGGAAGCGGTGGTTTTCTCTGCCTGCCTGTGTGGAATAGAGCTGTGACATGAGGCTAGAGGGAATGAGAAACAGCTTGCCTCTCCCAGGGTGAAACTATAAGCCCAGACTAAGACTTGGAGGCAGAGGAAGTCTCTGTTGGCCACACTTGCCTCGAGTAGAGCACCAGGTTAGGGCTTCCCAACACATAGCTGGTTGAGTGGGATGAGGGAGCAGGTCGTGGTTCAGATGCCATAGACACTTGCTGTTCTTACCAAGAGTTACTAGATTTTCTTGAATAAATGTTTCTCCATTTGCCAAATGCCCTTAGGACAATTTCCAGAGACTTTAAATGATTGTATTTTATAATTCTCACCAGTTAAATTGTTTTGCTGGAGAGAGTGTCTGCTAAGTTCCTTACTGCACTGCTCCCAAAGTCCATGTTTCATTTTTAATTTTGATGTATATTAAGACATAGTTTGGAATTTGACTCCTCTTTCAGGTAGAATTAGAAAAAATGTTTAAAATTCATTTTATACTTAATTTTATTTCAAAAAATTGAGATAAGAAATAAAGTTTCAGGATTTTACCACTTAAAAAATTAGGGTAGTTTTAGTATTTATTCTTAATAAATCGGATTTAATTATCACTGCATTTTTCTCTTACATGTTGAATTTTAATGACTGTGATAATGAATCTAGGGAAAACTATCTTGATTCAAATTTGGAGAATTATCAATTTAACTTTTATTACAACGTCTCTGCTCCTTATGTTTCCTGTATTCATCCAAGTGTTTGTTTATTATATAAATAAATGGTAAATATATAAATAAATAGTATTTATAAATAAGATATAAATAAATGATTTACAAAAGAAATGGCTGAAACTAAAAATAATTATTTTAAACCTCTGTAAGGATTGTAATGGTGCTCAGCTAAGTAAATGAGGCATGAACACATTCGCCGCTGCCGCAGAGCAAAGTGGTTAACGTTGCAGGTTCTGAAGAGACTTGCCCAGGTTCACTCCTGGCTGTGTGACTTTAGTTGAGTTACTTATCTCTCTGTGCCTCAGTTTCTCATCTATGAAGGAAACATGGTAGTATGTCCTACATTATGTGGTAAGGCATGAGGATTAATAAATAGTGCATTTAACTGCTTAGAACAGTTCCTGGCATGTGGCAGGTATTTAATAATTGTTATTACTTTTTATTTCATGCACATTACACACTCATGCTCCTCAGTATGAATTCAGGGGGCATTAGTCCATTTTAAAGATCAAACAAAATGTATATAATTTTTCTCTTTATTTAAAAAATTAAAACAAATTATCTTTAATGTTACAAATACTTAGAATGCCTTACAGAACTCCTGATTCTGATTCTGAATTTACTAATACAAATGGGTAATAAGAATAAGCTAGACCCTTGTTCTTTGAGTACATTTCTTTTAGCAGTTTCTCAGCCTCGCTTTTATCAGTCTTATCAAAACAACATATCTGATTAACCATTCAGGATTGAACAAAGTTACCTATGAGAGAACTAAATTTTCTTCCATCAGGATTGTCTAAGCAGAAATAAAAATACCAAAAAAGACCAACACCTTTCTAAAATGAAAGCTCATGAGGACAGGAGCCTTGCTTGCTATTCACTACAGAATACCTGCTCCAGAACAGTGCCTGGGATATATTACATTTTCAACGTAGATATATGTAGACTGGGTGAATGGATTTTGAGTTCACAGGCTGTCCTCAGGCATTGCTGCCCATCAGGTGCATAGGTGGATGTGCTCAGGCCCCCGCTGGAGCCTGGACCAGGTTAAGAGAGCTGGGTACTGAGAAGAGGGGTGGGATGGGAATGGCATGTTCAAAGAAAGAGGAGGACTAAGATATGTAGCAAACCTCCCTCAAAGGTTTAGGGGAGATGGGAAGGAGAAGAGAAGGGGCAAAAGAGGGAAGGAAAAATAAAAAACAACCAAGATAAGGGTGCCTTTTGTACATCAAGGAAGAGGTATTTTGTAACTAAAGGAAGACTAATCAGTAATGGCAAATGTTGTAGAGGTTGAAATGGATGAAGACAAGAAAGTAACACTAAATTCCATGATTAGGCAGCTTGGAGTAACCTCGCTGGAGTGCTGGATACAGAAGCAGATTGTATTGGGAAAAGGAATGAGGGTATGGGGAGAAAGTGGAAGCAGCAGATATGGGTTGGATTTTCAAGACATTTGGTCTTGATACTAATATACTACGCAGAAGTTAGAGAAATAACTGTGTTTAGATAGGATGTATGTTTGTATTCTTAGCTTTGGGAGATACAAGCATATTTAAAGATCCAGAGGAACCTCCCCTCCCTCCCCTCCCCCAGAAAAAAACACAGGAAGAGACGATTTTGTAGGAAAAAAGTTGTAAATGACATTTTGAGTTCTAAAGATAGATAAGAGTACCTAAAGCTTAGATGGGCCAAAGAAGGGCCCTCTCACTAGGAGACTAAAAGTAAAGAAGAGAAGCACCTGAGGAAAGTAATAAAAAAGGAAGATATTATCCTGCCCTAGAAGCAAACAGCCTAAACCAGAGTTGAAGATACAGGTAACTTTCAGCTTTAACAAGGCCAGAGAACTTGAAGTCAGGGCAGGAACCCCATCTCCCTTACAGGAAAAGATGTCCTTGGGGCTTAGAAGGAGCATTCCAAAATATAGTCGGACTCAAGGACCATCAAAGCAGGCCGAGGACAAGACCCTTCTTAACTCCTACCACAATAGTAAACCTGTCATTACAGTGGTGTTAATAAATCAGCGTTGCCTCCTATCTACTATCAATTAAAAATTCCTACAACAGAAAAGAAAAATGTGAAGTGGAGATAGGATACTGCAGCCAAAAAAATATTTTTCATATTACAGTATCATTATAAAATATTGATGTCTAATGTATAGGAAAATGAGTGGTAGATGATATTTTCTTTCACCTTTAAATTTATCATAGATACTAACATAGATACTTCAGTTTAATTACAAGATATTCCTTTATGTTTTTTTTTTCTTTAAGCTGCTAATAGTAAATGGATCCATGAACATCCAGAAAGTGCATATAACCTTGTGAATTCTCCACACTTAAAACCTGCCTGGGTCTTAGACAGAGCACTTTGGCATTTATCCTGTGATGTGGCAGAAGGGAAATACAGAGAAAAAGGAGTACCTGCTCTGATTGAAAATGATCATCAAATGAATGTCAGTATGTCTAGAGGAGTACCACACTAAAACAGAAAAACAAAATTTCTAAAGTGCAAATTAAACAAATATATGGTTGAAAATTATTTAGAATCTGTCTTTTAATATGCTAAATAATATTTAGTAAAAATATTTTAAGTGTATATATATGTATTTTTTAACTATTGAAATTTTTCAGTGCATTCGAAAAATAATTTGGGAGGATATTTATCCAAAGATTCACCTCTGGGAATTTTTCCAAGTAGACGTTCACAAAGCAGTTGAGCAATTTAGAGGACTTCTTACACAAGGTAAAGGATCTACAACTAGAATGCTTCTATCAATTTTAAGAAATTTAGTGATACTTTTAAAAGGATAACTCTTAACATGTTATTAAATCTGTTATTATATGATATTAGTGTTGTTTTTGATACTACAAAAATAGGATTCTGGAAGCTATCTGAGAGTTAGCAGAGACATCTAAAGGACAGGTCACAATAATACATAACATAATTATTTCCATTGGGGACTTTCTTACAATTGATTCCTTAGCATAGAGCTCAGATTACAGTAGAGCTCAATATATATTTGTTAGATGCATGAGTGAGAGGTAAGTAGAGCAGATTATTTCACCTGCCAAAGGCTTGAAACAGGCTTTCAAACTGACAGATGTAATAGTCTTCTGTTGGCTAAAGTAGAAATCTTAACTGAGGCGGGGTCTTCCAGCTGATGGTACCCAGCATTAATGCCACCTAACCACTAGTGAGACTTTCCCAAATGTTAGCCAGTAACAAAAGGTAAAGAAACACATCTTCAGTTAAGGACATAACTAACCTCAAGAAGTTAATCATTGTGTTCTCGACAAAGTAGGGTAGGAAAAACCAGGCTAAAAGAGAAGTTAGGATTTTTAGGAGGCAAATTGGAGAGAGATTATAAAGAATCTATCTACAATTAGTATAGGACCTTCTAACAGCAAGGCTCTTTGATGGCTCTTACAATAAGGAATTCTCCTCCTCGTCCAGACACCAGAGCTAGAGTGGGACCCAGAAATACTGCCTTCAAAGTAGGAGTCAGTGTGACTAAGGTCCAGGAAGCTTAGGGTCAGATTCACACTTCAGCTTTCCCAGTTGTGTAACATCTTAATACCCTTTCACATGTTAATTAGTTTTTCCATTAATTGCCTATTAATGTTCTTTCCCTATTTTTTCTATTGGGTTGTTTGTCTTTTTCATATTCACTTGTAATAATAATAAATTCGGTGATTCCTTATTATGCTGGCCTCAGATATGTCCTCCTATTTTGCTGTTTATCTTCCAACTCTTGTTTATGGTGGTATTTTTTTTCAGTGTAGTCAAATTTGTCAGTCTTTTCTTTGATGGCTTCCAATTTTATATCATGCTTAGAAGAGACCTATCAACATTCTATGTTTTCTTCTAACAATCTTACTTATATTTTACATTTAAATACTTAATACACTTGGAATTTAGTTTTGTATATTATATAAAGAAGGTATTGAACTTTATTTTTATTCAAAAAATGATGTTGAGTTGGTAATCCATCCTTTTTCACTGATTTTGAGAACCACCATATTACTTCATAGCATGTAGTCATATACTGAACTTACATGGGTCTGTTATCTGTGCCATTCCAGTGATCTGTCTGTCCTTTATGCTACCAATAATGAAGACTGTTTTATAATTTACACTCACTGTGTAGCTTTTTCTCTTTTTCAAACATTTCTTGACAGTTTTCATATATTCCTTCTTCCAGATGAACTTCAAAAACTAGATTTTAAGAATCTATTTATATTTTATCTTATTTTGTTTGTGCTTTTTGAAGCCATTTCAAAGTCTCTTTAGAATAAGCTAGATATTGATTAGTTAATATACAATCAGACCCAGTGGAGGCAATCCTGCACAAACATCTGATTTATTAGGATTAAGTTCCAGAAAAGAATGAAAATTCCCCCCATAAAGCATTTATTTACTTTTTTCATTTTTTATTATTATGTGAAGAATATGCTTGTTGGTGAAAAGGAAAAAATTATGAAAACAAACCTATGTGCCTCTTTCAGAGAATACAAAGAAAGTCAGGTTGTTAAAAAGACTTAGTTTAGAAAAGAAAGCAAGCTTTGAGGAATAAGAACTGCTGACGTATTTGGTAGCACCTGGAAAGAAAATTAGTACCACTGACTTCCTTAATGCCCGAAAACATGAGTAGAAAAAGAGAATGCTGACTGAGGCAGAAAAGTGGGACTAGGGTTGAAGTGATGGGAATCCTTATGTTTTTCTTCTGTAATGTTATTTTCTCTTAATCTCTCTCTCGCTCTCCCACCACCCCCACCATGTATGTGTATGTGTGTGTGTTAGATGGTGTGCAGGAGGATGGAGAGGGCGGTAGGCAGGATGCTTGTGAAATAAACATTTGTTTTACTTTCTATGAAAAAATTGTAAACTAAAAACGTGGAATCAGTAACAGTTATCATCTCCTTATGCGTATTTGCATTTAAGATATCATCTTTTCTTTCTTTCAGAAAATAGGAAAATAATATCTCAGCCTGATCCAAAGCAACACCTTAAGATTATTCAGGATCCTGAATACAGACGGCTTGGCTGTACTGTAGATATGAACATTGCACTAGCAACTTTCATACCACATGAGTATGTTATGTATTTTTCCTGTGAAATAGAGAACAATATTACTTATAAACCTTTATGGCTAGCATTATTTTCATACTATTTATTAGAAGCTTGAATAGAAAATGAAATAAAGCAATTCATCATAATTCTACTACTTCAAACACATGACATTTTCCCCCTTTTTCTGTGTGCTGGTCCGCATTCCTGTACGTGTGTATGTAAAAATGTTTACAATTGGAAAATTTCTTCAGCCATAATTAAGATCCTGATGAATATATTTCAAGTTTCTATGACCCTTGTTAAACAAATTTTAAATGGTTGTAAAACCCTGAAATAATAAGTTTGTATTGCTCTACCTGCTCTAGTAATGGGCCAGCTGCAATTGATGAATGCTGTAATTGGTTCCGTAAGAGAATTGAGGAATTAAACGCAGAGAAGCATCAACTTGTGAACTATCATCAGGAGCAGGTTTGACCTACTTTTGAACTGCTATTTTTCTTTGAGTCTTAATACTGTTTGTTGTTGTTCTTGTTGTTTTTATTGACGTAACATAATTTGATGTCTTCTAGGCAGTTAATTGCCTTTTGGGAAATGTATTTTATGAACGACTGGCTGGCCATGGTCCTAAACTAGGACCTGTCACCAGAAAACATCCTTTAGTTACCAGGTATTCCATTTTTGTTTTCTTCTCGTTAAAGGTTAAAAATTGAAAATTGTATTTAACTTTTCAAATTAACTTAAATGTTTCCTTTAATGTGTGACTTCAGTACATTTCTTAATTGAAATAGAAGTTTTGATTGGGTAACTAGGCTTCATATTAATTGATTTTGTTAGGCAAATCTTTAGTGAGAGAAACTGTCATCAGTATGAACCAAGTTATAATCATTTACATTACGGTTTCTGGGGGACTGCATTCTTACTAATAAATTCAGTGTTAATCAAATTGAGCAAGCATTTTGCTCCTTATCTTATAAGTACTTGTGTGTGCAGCATAGATTAGGCAACGAAAGCATAGCAAAAACCTTTACAAAGTAACATCAATATTGCAGTGATTTTCTTAGTAATTTTATGAGATTTTTTAAGTTATTTAAAATGTTAACCAGATATGCTGTAATGCTAACTCTCCATTCTCAACTCCTACTAGATTTATTCAAAAAGTCTACTGAAGATCTTTTACCTATATTGAAGTTTTTTCCCTAAAAATAGTGTCAAACTAATCTTACTTATTCTCTTCCTTAGGGAGGAAGTTTAATTCTGATAGTGCTAACTCAAATTCTCTCCATTGAGTTTCTCTGTATGGATTTAATATTTAATTCTATCTCCATAGATATTTTACTTTCCCATTTGAAGAAATGACCCCATCCACAGAAGAATCTATGATTCATCTCCCAAATAAAGCTTGTTTTCTGATGGCGCATAATGGATGGGTAATGGGAGATGATCCCCTTCGGAACTTTGCTGAACCAGGTGTGTCATTTTTGTTAACTTCTGTATGCATAGAGAAAGAAAAGTTCACCACAAGCTCAAAATATAAACTGTTAGTGATTTTTTTTCCCCACTAGGCTGGTGGTTTTTAGGCTACTTCATCACAGAGGTGCCAGAGGTACATACAGTTTGAGAGAAAAAAGAAGGGGTTGATAAAAAGGATGGCATTCATCTTCTCCTTTCCCTGCCTACCCCTTATCTTCTCAAACAGAGTAGCTTTTATAAATCTATTTTATATTGTGTTTCTGCAAAAGATTTTATTTGGGCAAAAATGTATTCTATTACATTTTTTAAAGACATTTGAAACCACTGCTATTACAGTTATATTGCCATAAGAGATATTTTCACTCATTAGCCAGAGGGGTATTAAGGTATTTGAAAGGCAATTAAACTAGAAACTAATTGTTTTTAGGTTCCCTCTCACTTACTCCTAGCATCTTATTTTCCTACAGCTATTTCATTGTCAGGAAAAATTTTGCCGGGACCCGTCACTGTATTTTTCAACATTTCGGAATTAGAAGTCTGTTTGAATGACATAAATTTAAATCAAAATCTCATTTTTAAAAAAGGAATGTAACTTTAGGTTTAAGAATCTGCCATCTCCTTTATAGCCATTCTAAATGAAAAAAAGCCATTCTGCTGTATGCCATGGATTTAATGTAACCTATTGCCGAAAATGGGGAGTGACATGGGGGTGGAGCTTTAAATATTTTTGTAGAACTCTAGCTTTAGGCCTGTGATATTACTATTACTGTTTTCCTTTAAGAAGGAACTTGAATTTTTTACATTAAGCACACATTTTTAGAAGAGACTATAAGCTAGAATTTTAGCAAAATAGATACAAGATACAAATTAATAATTTTTTAAAACTTTATCCCATACCATTTTAGATATAATTTTAACCAATATATGGGCTGTGGTAGAAATAGTCATTGTGATTTTAAAACAACAGTGTTTCCTTCAAGTGATTATTTTCATTGTACTTCTTGAACCATTGAAAGCAACTCCTTTCTTAACAGGTTCAGACGTTTATCTAAGGAGAGAACTTATCTGCTGGGGAGACAGTGTTAAATTACGCTATGGGAATAAGCCAGAGGACTGTCCTTACCTCTGGGCGCACATGAAAAAATACACTGAAATAACTGCAACTCATTTCCAGGGAGTACGTCTTGATAACTGCCACTCAACACCAATTCATGTAGCCGAGGTACAGAAAAACAATTCATCTATATTACGAAAAGAAATTTGGTATTCTTTCCTAGCTTTCCTGAAATAGAGTATGCAAATACAGTTTCCTTTTGCTAGTTGGACGCCAGCATTGATTTGGTGGTAGTATTGAACACCTTTGCTTGATTTGCAAAATTGTGACAGAATCTTTTGATGCAGTTGTCTTGGAACACTAGGCTATAAAATGTTCAATGAGTTAATGTTTTTATTTTAATTTAAGGAAGTAAATCATATTATCTCTGATAATATGTATACAACCATATTGCCATATATACTATTAAAATATTAATATTTTAATATTATTGGGGCCAGCCCGGTGGTGCAGCAGTTAAGTGCGCATGTTCCACTTTGGCGGCCCGGGGTTCGCTGGTTCAGATCCCAGGTGCAGACATGGCACCGCTTGGCAAGCCATGCTGTGGTAGGCGTCCCACATATAAAGTAGAGGAAGATGGGCATGGATGTTAGCTTAGGGCCAGTCTTCCTCAGAAAAAACAGAGGAGGATTGGCAGATGTTAGCTTGGGGCTAATCTTCCTCGGAAAAATATATATATATATATTTTAATATTATATAAGGAATTAATATTTTAATATATAAATATTAATTTGTCTTCTTGTTAGGTTGCTTTCAGTATATTAGTAGCTGCTGTGAAGTTGAATAGCTCGTTGCATATTATAGTGATTATAATATGTAAAATTATAATGTTTATGTAAAATGTAAATTTGTAATATATAATATGTAATATAATAAATATGTAAAATTATAATATAATATGTAAAAACACTAACAATACAGTATATTGAGGCTAGTTTTAACCTCATTGATTCAATTTTATTAATTTTTACAAAAATGTAGGTGTAAACATAAAGATTGTCTATTTCTCTTTGGTGTTTTTACCGTAACGTAAGCAATGCCAACATTTATAGCATTTTCTTCTATCTAATACAGCTTTGTAAACTCTTATAATTTTCATCCTGTTTATAAGATCAAAGGATAGCTTCCTAGTGACAACTTACTGTTCTGTGGAAATGTGTACTTATCTGAAAAATACCTATTTCTATAATTTTAAAGCAGTATTATACTGTATATGTTTTGAGTCTGTGATGAAAAATTGATTTGATTTAGAAGAACTTAGTAAGCATTAGTTAAGGTAGTAGAACATGTGTTAGCTCCAAAAAATGGCAGAGGTTTATTTTTAAGTGTGCCTTTAGCAACAGCAAAAAATATATACTTGTAAGATTGTTAGAACATTATGGCAAAACATAATATTAAATCTTAATTTGCTTAATTTTAAGGTACGAAATCCTCTAGGGTCTTGCTTGTTTGCCAATAGAATTTCAAGTATTTCATGAACCTTTGTGCAAACGTTATGTTAAAAAAATTTTGAAACTGATCTGATTTCTGAAAGATTAAGAGTTTATTGTAATCTGTAGGAAAAGCTGGCTTCAGTCTAGTCAGTCAGACCTAATCTTTGCAAAGGCTAAATGATTCACCAGCAGGGAATTTATCAATGATGGCTTAGAGTCAACTGCCTGGAAATTAATAGTCTGATTAGAGGTATTAAAAATAAACACGTAAAACAGGGGAAAGCCTAGCAGAATTGCAGTATTATGGTTTACATTTTTTAATGTGACACTAACATTTTTCTTCTTCCTTTTTTCCCCCTTGTGTCCCTATATCTTTGCAAAATCTAATCTTCCTTTGTAAATGTTTTATTCTCTCTATAAATTCTCTTGTTACCTGTGTGTATTGGTTTGTTTTATGTTTTCTTACACATGCACAATTAAATTTATTTGGAAATTCTTCTTGGATTTCCATTTTGTCTTGCTACATCGTACTTTCCTATGTCAAATCCATGCCTAGTCTTGCCTCCTCTTCTTCCCCCTAACTCCAACCTTGCTTTTCTCTTTCTCTTACATTTGTAACTGTGCTTTTTGCAGTACATGTTGGATGCCGCTAGGAAATTGCAACCCAATTTATATGTAGTAGCTGAACTGTTCACAGGAAGCGAAGACCTGGACAATATCTTTGTTACTAGACTGGGCATTAGTTCCTTAATAAGAGGTAGGCTTGTTGAAGTGTATTTCCCATCTAAAACTTTAGTTTTTGTTCATGTAGATTAAAAGGGATTTAATAGCTTTAAATATAGTGCTTAATAATTTTCAGCATAGCTAATGTTCTTTGAAATATTCTACACAAAATTTTCTAATATAACTCAGTCTGTTTTTATAAGTAAAACATTCTACATTGGGGTAAAATGACATTTTAAATTGAAAGAGCAGTGGGATGAATTGATGACTCATGAACAAAACCATTATTTTATTGTTGAAAATATACAAATATGTTTCTTGTCTCCTACCTGGATGAATGATGTAATCTTGATTTTTTCCCATAGATTTTATATAACCAACATCCTACTAAACAACATAAGTTCCCTTTTACCTGTATGAGCCGTTTCTCCAGTTAAGTTATAGAGAAGACTTTTTTGGTCACTTAAACTAATGGACATTTGTTTAAATGTTTAAAGCAGGTTTTTTTAATAATATTTATGTGGACTTATTTTGAAAGTCAGTCATGGTAAGAAGTCTAACTTCTTGAATATTAGTAATGAAGATTTTTAAAGTGTTCTGTAATGCTTTGCAGAGGCAATGAGTGCAGCTGATAGCCATGAGGAGGGCAGATTAGTTTACCGATATGGAGGAGAGCCTGTTGGGTCCTTTGTTCAGCCCTGTTTGAGGCCTTTAATGCCAGCTATTGCACATGCCCTGTTTATGGATATCACCCATGATAATGAGTGTCCTATTGTGGTAAGCATCTAATCTGTTTCTTGTATTGACTTATTTTGCTAAATGTTTTGATATTTAGTGGCAATAATATCCACATACTTCAAAATAGTAGCTTAAATTTATGTGTGATTGTGGTACAAAGTTTTTAGAATGTTTGTTTTAAAGCAAATTAATATATCTTATAGAATGTATTCATGTAATTATCCTTTTACTTCACTATGCAATAGGATGTAACTTTGCATTTGAAAGAAAATGAACTTTTTGGTTTTTTATTGTTTTCTAGCATAGGTCAGCATATGATGCTCTCCCGAGTTCCACGATTGTTTCTATGGCATCTTGTGCTAGTGGAAGTACTAAAGGCTATGATGAATTAGTGCCTCATCAGGTTTGTTTATGTGTTGTTTTTAAAATCCACGTGGCCAACAACTTTGAGCATTTTTACTGAAATTTCTCATTGTCATAAAATGTAACATGGCTAAGTTTTAACTTTGTTCAGATTTCAGTGGTTTCTGAAGAACGATTTTATACTAAGTGGAATCCTGAAGCATTGCCATCAAATACAGGTGAAGTCAATTTCCAAAGCGGAATTATTGCAGCCAGGCGTGCTATCAATAAACTTCATCAAGAGCTTGGGGCCAAGGGTTTCATTCAGGCAAGAAACTAAATTTTCTGTTTCTTTCTTAAGGTTCAGTTTCAGAGTACGTCTTTCCAGTTTGAGCGCTAATGCGTTTTCTCTTTCTGTTTGTCAGGTGTATGTGGATCAGGTTGATCAAGATATAGTGGCGGTAACAAGGCACTCACCTAGCATCCATCAGTCTGTTGTGTCTGTGTCGAGAACTGCTTTCAGGAATCCCAAGACGTCATTTTACAGCAAGGAAGTGCCTCATATGTACATCCCTGGTAATGCTATCTAAAAATGTTACTGTGATTATATTAGATTGTTATATTAAATTATACTATTATTTTAAATTGTTGTATATCATATATTATAACACATTGCAAGTGTGGATGTAGTTGAGAAAAAGAATTAGAAATTTTTGGTAACATATTTTTACTACATGGAACAAAATCTGGACAGAAATACTTTCAAATGTTAACATTTTTTGAGTTGTGAAGTAGTTTTGGTTTCATCTTATTCCCTTATTTCCTAATTTGTATAAAATGAACGTGTATTTCTTCTATTCCCTGGAAAATATATATGTATATTCATGTGTTTATGTATATGTATATACCTGTACATTTGTGTGTGTTTGTGTATGTGTATGCACATATGTACACACATGTATAAACCAAAATGGAAAATAATTTAATATTTAAGACTCTTCATAATCCATCCTCATCTACCTTCCTAGTCCTCTATCACTCCACTATTTCAGCCAAATAGATATTTTCACTGATCTCCAAGTAGTCTTATTTCCACCTATATATGAATTCTTTATGTCTTTCAAGGACTAAAGTTCCACTTCCTTCCAGAACTTCTCTAAGTAATCAGTGATCTCTATAGCAATTATAGTCTCTCTATATCACTCCTTTAGCCATTAATTATAAAATACATCCCTGAGGTATATCTTTATCATTGCTTGATTTTTTTCTAGATGTGTGTATTTTATTTCCTCACTTATTATTATATATGATATATCATAGCATAACATGACATGCTCCTGTGTATATAGCAGCTGTCCAAGTCTTTGATTAATTGAGTAAATGAAGAGTCCCATAAAAATCATCATATTCTATTTTGGTTGCTAGTTGCTAAATATGCATAACTCTACTTTTTAAAAATTATCAACATGAATAGCTTTAGGGTTAAATGTTCGTTAGTTTTTTAACTGTTCACAAATTTATATTCAGTAATCTTATTTGATTGTTGCTAATGTACATGTATAGTTTTGCGTGGCTGCAGTCAGTTGCACGGTATTATCTCAGGTTTTGTTTTGATCACTGATCATTCTTAAAACATTTCCATTTTGTGAGTCAACAAAATTGTGATTTTCATTATCTTCAATGTTTCATATTTTATGTTAGTATTCCATTTTTAATATTCTTTAGAATGTTTAGTAGTGTTCTTATTTAAGATTTGAATATATGCTAGGAATAATTTTTTTTCTTCTGAACAATTTCCTTAGTGTATATTTCCAGAAGTAGAATTTCTAGATCAAAAAGTCCTGTATTATCAGATTAATGGCTTAAAGCTTAAATTATTTAAATAATAAAAGTTGAAGTTTAATATATTCTTTGACCCAGCAGTGCCACTCCCAGGAATATATCTGAAAAATCCTCATGCATTTCCATTAGGGACATGCACAAGAATATTTATTGTAACATGATTTATAACAGAGAAAAATTAGTGATAATCTTAATAGAATGAATGCATTTTGGTGTATTCACACAGTGGAGTACTATGTGGCATTTGAAATAAATGAGCTAAAGCTAATGTAGCAATGTGAACAAATCTAAAAAACACAGTGTTGTCCAATGAAAAACAAGTTACTGAAATGTATACATAGATATTTATATATATAACTTGAATCTACTTTAATAAAACTTGGAAAATAATACAAGTTGTTCAGGGAAACATTCATATTTAGTAAAAATGCACAAGATCAATGAACACCAAACTGCAGGTAGTGATTACCTCTGAAGGGGAAGAAAGGGTACACGGGGTTCAGTTGGATTTGCAATGTTTTCTCAAGCTAAGTAGTAGGATCTGGGTGTTTTAAGTTTTTTCCTACTTTTTGTATTTCTGAAATATTCCATTTTTTAAAAATGTAAGCCTTTCAAGTGATTTACTTTCTCTCTGCTCAAAATTAAGCAGGTTGTATATTGTTCCCCAGAGCTAAGTTATTATTTGATAAGATCTCTTTTCAAATAAAGGTTTGTTAATTAAGTTGTGATTTTTTATTAAAAAAAAGAATTGTGTGAAAAGTGCATCTTGGGTAGAATCATCTACTTTCAGATTGTTTTGTATATTTTTAATTAACTGATAGTTCATGTTCAACTTTAAATTAGATGATTTAAAATGCTTTTAGCAATTCCTAATTCCAGGTGGTTTAATATGAAATTTTGTTAAAAATTTTTTTGTATTTCCAGGCAAAATTGAAGAAGTAGTTCTTGAAGCTAGAACTATTGAGAGACATACAATACCTTATAAGAAGGATGAAAACTCAATCAATGGAATGCCAGATATCACAGTAGAAATTAGAGAACATATTCAGGTATTTGAGACTCTTGTTTTACTACTGTGTTTAACATTTTAAGGACATTAGAATTATTTGTTGAATGGTTTTCTGTAATTGTTTTTAAGCTTAATGAAAGTAAAATTGTTAAACATGCTGGAATTGTCACAAAAGGACCCAATGAATTTGTTCAAGAAATAGAGTTTGAAAACTTGACTCCAGGAAGTGTTATTATATTCAGGTATGTTAGAGTTCAAACTGTTCACTTTGCTTATATATAAAATAGTTTATATATAGCGTTAATTTTGAATAAATTATTCCTAAAAATTAACCATTTTTTAATTAATGTTTTCAGAGTTAGTCTTGATCCACATGCACAAGTTGCTGTTGGAATTCTTCGAAATCATCTGACACAATTCAGTCCTCACTTTAAATCTGGGAGCCTTGCTGTTGACAACGCAGATCCTATATTGAAAATTCCTTTTGCTTCGTAAGTATGCCTTATTTTATGGAGGTTTGCCACTTTAATAACTGATAAATTACCACAAGCCTGATGTAATCAGTTTTAAGGGTCTTCCATATTCTTGCTACTCAAAGGGTAGTCCCAGGACCAGCAGTGTCAGCATCAGCTATTGTTAACATTTTGCCCTATTACTTTATCATTTGTATGTGTGCGTGCATGCACGCTGTCTCACACTCATGCACTCTTTATATATAGTTATAGATATGTACATGCAGACGTACACACTCACACATATACATACTTCTCTATCTATACATACACACAAATTTTTCTGGACTAGTTGAGACTAAGTTGTATACATCATACTCCTTACCACATCATTTTTTTTAATGCCAAAGTATTATTCTAATATGTTGCTATACTATAATTTATTTGATCAGTCTCCATTTTTTGGATGTCAAGATTGCTTCCAATTATTCCCCATTAGGTATGTCTTTCTACATTCATCTTTGCATAAATCCTTAGTTATTCCCTTACTAATCATTCCCTTACTAGGTCATACCACATAGTACCAAAGAGTATAGGTTTTGAAGTGTAGGGCTGGTTTAACTTCAGCTTCACCACTGTTAGTATGATCTTGGACAAGTTATTGAGACTTTCTTCATTTCAGTTTCCTCATCTGGAAAGTGGGGCTTATAATAATGCCTATGTCTTAGATTTTGTAAGGATTAAATAGGATAATGCATATAAAGCACTTAACACAATGACAGCACATAATAAGTGCCCAATCTATGTTTGCTGTCATGAGGGCTAGGATAAATTTCCAGAAATGGAATTTCTCGGTTAGACTATATTCATATGTTTCAGGCTTTTAATACTATCAAATCTCCTCCAGAAAGATTATATTAATTAATATTTTCGGTTCTATGTAAGAGTCCATTATCCCATATCCCTACCAATACTGAGTATGTATTATTTAATATGATGTTTAAGAGCATAGAATATAATCAGATTATGCTACCTGACTAACTGGGTTTGAATCCAATTTCAGACTGTATTAGCCCTAAGTAAGACCTTGGGCAAGTTACCTAATATAATTATAGTGCCTCTCTTACAGAGTTATGAGAAATACTTATGTAAAACACATAGAACAGTGTTTGACACGTAGTAAGTGATCAATAAGTGTTAACTATTACCAATCAAGTTGGTAAATAGAAAATACTTTAAAATTACATCCCATTTTAATTTATTTTAAAAATTAAGCTAATTTTTTTGATCAGCATTTGTATTTATTCAGTGAAGTATTTTACATATTAGCTCATTTTTCTGTTGTGTTCGGTTTTGTTGTTTTATTGGCACTTTATCATTAAGGATATTAACTCTTAATTCAAACTACACTTAGTAAAGTAGTTGCAGTCTAAAAAATCTGTGACAAAGCAGTTTTGTGTTTCTACGGAAGGTTTATAAAATGCACACTCCTCCTCAGACCTATTCACGTTATCTTGGGGCAAGGCCAAGAAATCCGTTTTAATAAGCTCTCCAGGTAATTCCTATGCAAGAAGTTCACAGGCTACATGCTGAAGAATATTGCCCTCGAATGGAGTTGGTACTGAGGCTGCTAATAGATTTGACTCAGACTTGACTCACATACTGCAGAGGGAGGGTCAGCCCCAGCAGTGAGGGCGGAGGCTAGCAGAGACAGAGGGAACAAAACAGCTGACAGCGATTTTCTAAGTTGAGACAGAACTAAAAGAAAAAGAAGGAAGTACATTCAAAAGGATATGTGTTCACATAGTATTCAAGAGGAAATGTATTCAGTTATGTAAAATGAAATTACCTGAGCAGCTGGAAGTGCGAGGAAGTAGGGTTTCAGTTGTATTCAGGCGTGGTCGATTATACAGTCTGACTGCTAACTGAACAAAGGAAAGTCAAAGCCATGATAGTTAAAGACTTCCTTCTGACCATTAGCAAGAAGCATCTTTATCAAAGACGATTCTGGCCCCTTGAATAACCAAGCTGAAGGGCAACGCAACTTTAGGAGAGGAGAGAAGGGAAAAGGAGAGAAATACAAAAGCAGAGTACTACGTGATTTCTAAAGTGGTTAACTGTGACTTTTGATTATCCCTTTACTGGTCCTTTGATAAGTATTTTGAGTTTAAGATAATTCGCAGAAAAAGTTCTTGATGTCCCACAAAGGAGAATATAAAGGAGGAAGAAAACTAAGTCTGAACTAGAAAGATTGAAAACACAAATTGATAAGATAAAGAATATAGCACCAAAAGATTTTTCCAGCATACTTCTAATTAACAAAATTTGGCACTTGATTGTTTCCTTGGCTTGGAAGAAATGTTACTTCTAATTGAATTTTTAACATGTTTTATCCTTAAATTATTATTTATAATATATATTGTTTCTGATGTATGTTATAATGCTGAGTTCCTAAAATGTACATTACTGAGACATTTTATGGTTATCCTTCAGATTTTCTTTTTTATTTTTATGGAGTGCAAGTGAAATTTCAATATATTTAACCAGTTCTCTTTATTTTCTAATTCTTAGTATTGCCTCTAAATTAACTTTGGCTGAGCTAAATCAGGTCCTTTATCGATGTGAATCAGAAGAACAAGAAGATGGTGGAGGGTGTTATAACATACCAAACTGGTCGTCTCTTAAATATGCAGGTCTTCAAGGTAAGCAAGTATAAGGATAGTTAAGCTTTTGCGGGGCAGGGGTTGCATGGGGTTAGATGATGTCTTCCTTACAGAAATAAGAGTACTATTCAGAGTTCGACTTCTGGGATTCAAATTATGGCTCTGCCGCTTACTCGTTGATTGATCTCTGGCAAGTAACTGAACCTCTCTGTGCCCCAATTTCTACCTCTATAAAATGTGAATACTATTGCCTAATTCATAGGCTTTTCTGAGGATTAAATGAGATAATTTATTTGGGCCCCAAATGAGACTAGGTGTAAATATAGTACTTTCATCTAAATGGAAATATTTTTTGCTGCATATTTGTTTAATCCTACAAGGAGAACTTATAGTAAAATATTATGTAGTTAGAGTAGTTGTAAGATGGGATACAGGAACTAAATATTTAACTATCAATTTAATCCATCTTGTTTGTAATATTTTCTTAGATTTTTATTCAGGAAATTTGGTTTATCATCTGTATTCCTGGTCCATGTAGTTTCCCACTTAGCATGCCAACTTTTCAACTCCCTGTTATTTCTTTGTCCATCTAACTCATCTTTAAGGGCCAATTCAATTCTTACATCTTCCACAAAGACTTCCTTAACTATTGCTTTTCACAGCAATTTCTTTGTACTCTGGACATGCACTCTATTTATCTACTATACCTCTTACTTGACCCTTAAAATATGTTGCCTTATTTTAGTAATTAGTGTAATGTATTTTGTGAATCTTTGTTATTGTGGTAAGAGTTAGGCTTTAGAATCAGACTCCCCAGGTTATACTGACTAGCTGTATAACTTTGGAGTAGTTAAACTCTCCATTGCCCAGTTTCCTCATCTGTAAATGGAGATAGTAATAGTACCTAGCACAAGAACTTACTGTTAGATTTAAATGAGTTAAGACACCTAAAGCATTTACATAACGCTTAATTCGTAGTAATTACTTGGTAACTGTTAGCTTTAAAACTCCGTTAAGTAGATTGTACTTCAAGAAAGAATGTTTGCCCTTTTTGAGGTTCTTATTTCTTAGCTTTTATACCTTCCAAGCACATAAGAAGCTATTAGTAACTTTTTTTGTGACATTTTGTACTAGTGACATTTTATTTTTTTCTAAAACATTCTCCTTTTCAACATAAAGTGTTTTTGCTGTAATAAAGAAATATTTATGCTACTAGTCTTAAGCAGATCTCTACTCCATTTTCACTGTGAGCCATTGAACTTCTGCTTGACTGAGAAGACCACACTTCTGTGAACTTCTTTTCTGGCCTTTGTCTTTCTTAAAATTGAGTCTAATTCTTTACTAATTGTCTTTACTTTCTCATAAAATGATTTTACTCATCCTGTCTAAATATAATTACCCTTCCCTGATTTATTTTTTACTGTATACTAATCTCTTTTCTCTCTAACAGTTTAATATTTCCAGCAGGCTATTAACAGCACCCTAAGATTAAATCAAACTTAACCACTTCATTGGCCTTTCTCTCCCCTAAACAAAATTCCCCTTCCTACTTCCCTGTGTCTTACAATACTACATATTCAGTCATGTTGGAATCCAGGAATCCATTTTTGGATCTGCTCCTTTCATTCTCAATATTCCATCAGAAATTATGATGTAGATTTTTTTGTCTGTTCTTTGGCATACCATATCCTTTCTATTTCCACAGTTATCACTCTATTCTAGGACTAAGTCTTGTCTACAAAGCCAACTAACTAGGGGGCCGGCCCCGTGGCCAAGTGGTTAAGTTCATGCGCTACACTTCGGCAGCCCAGGGATTCACTGGTTTGGATCCTGGGCATGGACATGGTACCACTCATCAGGCCACGCTGAGGTGGCGTCCCACATGCCACAACTAGAAGGACCCACAACTAAAATATACATCTATGTACTGGGGGGATTTGGAGAGAAAAAGCAGAAAAAAAAAAAAACAACTAACTAGTTTTCCAACCTCTTGTTACCTCTTCCACAAATCATTCTATCCCACTGAGTCATCATCAGATCTGTTTTCTTAAAACACAGCTCCATCGTGTCATTCCAGTTTTCAACAAGTGGATCTGATTATTTACTTTGCAATATTTACCTTTCCTGAAAGTGCTAGAGCATCTGTAGAACGTTATTTTATACGGCGTTATACTGTCTTGTTTTCTAATTTTTTTATGTTTTAAGCTTTGTTTCCCAAAGAAGATTTGTAAGCCCCTTGAGGAAGAGAACTATATCTTAAATTTATGTATTTATTTTTTAATTTCTCGACATGCTATATATATAACAAAATTAATTAAATTCTAACTAACTAAATACAGTCATGCGCCATATAATGATGTTTCAGTCAACAATGGACCACATGTATGATAGTGGTCCTATAAGATTAGTACCGTACAGCCTAGATGTGTAGTAGGCTATCATCAGGTTTGTGTAAGTGCACTCGATGTTTGCATATTGATGAAATCGCCTAATGCCACATTTCTCAGAACATATCCCCGTCATTAAGCTAAGTGAAGACAGTGAAGCCAATATAATTTTTTTAAGATGGAAATTATTACTTTATTGAGTAATGAAAGAAGTACTATTGTTCTGTCATTGAAATAACAGAATCTGCTATATATGCATAGGAATCTAATGCTTCTATTTGAGTATTACTTGAGAATATTCCTGCATACCTCACTTTGATACTTTAATTCCAAGTACCTCCTGTTATATTTCAAAGATTCTTTCCAAAGCTGGCTTTATTCTTAACACCATATATGCTCTTGCTCTCTCTGAAAATGGTTCTGTGATTTCCTTAAATCTTGCCTAAACATTAATGAATCTACAACTTTTCAATATGAAAAGACACAAACTTATCAATTTTCTTCCCCCAGATGCCTTAGGCAGGGAAACCATGCAGTTGCCTTTAGATATTATAACATTAAAATCGAAAAGAACAAGACCAGTCTCAGAAGATAGGAACCTTGGAATTAAGCCCCTGTGACAGTAGCCCCCTTCAGTGTGCCTGTGTAGCTTGGTTCAAGCCAGTGTTTCCACTGTTATCTCCAGCCCTGGAAAGTGCACTGTGGACTACGCAGCCCTTGTGTCTACCTCAATATGTGTTCACTCCAAATCATGAGAGACTAGCAGCAGCCCAGGCTATGGGAACGTATTACCTCTGCCAATAATATAGCATGATATTTCTCTGAATTTTCAGGATTAATGTCCATATTGGCAGAAATAAGACCAAGGAATGACTTGGGGCATCCCTTTTGTGACAATTTGAGATCTGGAGATTGGATGATTGACTATGTCAGTAGCCGGCTTATTTCACGATCAGGAACTATTGCTGAAGTAAGTAAAGCTATATTCTAGTCCAAAAAAACAAGGGCACAGTAAGAACTATATTACTATGCTATATAAAATATTTATATTGTTTTCTAACCTGAAACATTGTCCTGCATTCTTTATCATCCTTCATTTCTAATAAATGGAAATACAGTTGATAGATTACTAGATAGTAGGGTTGCATGTTTGGATTTACCTCTTAAAATACACCTTGCCTGTAAACAAACCAAATTAACTTTTTTAAATTATTTTTTACAACAGGTTGGTAAATGGTTGCAGGCTATGTTCCTCTACCTGAAGCAGATCCCCCGTTATCTTATTCCATGTTACTTTGATGCTATATTAATTGGTGCATACACCACTCTCCTGGATATAGCATGGAAGCAGATGTCAAGGTATGCCCAACAAAGCTTGAGTAAATAGGCATGTCTTTGTAGAAACCATATCAGAGTCAGTTTATTCATACTCTTAAAAGCATTTTATTGAGGAACTGTCAAAGACTCATAGAACTGAAAATTTGTGTAAGTGGATAGTAAATTTATTAGCATCGTTTAATCTGGAGCATACAAAAATAAACTCAGGTATTAAAATCTGTTCTATAAAGCTATAGAAATATGTTTATGGGAAAATTTAGTTGTTTTATGTTGTTTCTATTTGTTCATTGACTTAAGTAATGGGTACAATTTTTAGAATATACATACACAGTTCTTTTTCTAATTGTGCATTAATTAAAAGAAAAAATATTCTGCTATTATTACGAATGAAATTTGCCTTTAATGATGAATTTCCCTGAAATGAAAACACAGATCATGATGTGCTAGTGAAGAGCCACCAAATCGATTTGAGGATGATTTCAGAAAGAACTAAACTTCAGTCCTACCATTTGTTTCACAACAGGACTTAGACTTAAAGCTAGTTAGAATATTGGGTGAAATGAAAGCAGTTCTGAAATCTAACCAAACTGAAAATTTCTTTCACGTGATATTACCATTGTTACACATTTGTGTAGAAAGATTATTTGAAGGAAAGGAACCAAGTAAAATAATACTGCTAAAAACTTTTGAATCAATGGGTATAAAATTTCAGTTATGCAACATGAATAAGTTTTACATATATGCTGTACAGCATTGTGCCTATAAATAAAATAACAATATTGTATTATACACTTAAAAATCTAAGAGGGTAGATCTCAAGTGTTCTTACCACAATAACATTTTTTAAAAATAAATAAAAATTTTTGCATTTGTACAAACAATATTTTAAGCTCCATCCCTTTGTTCCAGCTTTGTTCAGAATGGTTCTACCTTTGTGAAACACCTTTCTCTGGGTTCAGTCCAAATGTGTGGAGTAGGAAAATTCCCTTCTCTGCCACTTCTTTCACCTTCCCTTACGGATCTACCATATAGAGTAAATGAGATCACAAAAGAAAAGGAGCAGTGTTGTGGGTCTCTAGCTGCAGGTAAGAAATTACATACAAGGTTAAGATGTGTAAATCAATATTATTCCAAGGGGAAAAGTTATGGGGAAACAATTACTTAAAAAAAATCTCATGATGTTATTCAAGATTTTATGTTACTGCTTAGTAAAATTTCATAGATATTCACTTGTAAAAAGAGTAACCATGCTTACTATTTAATTATGACTGTGCAACAGGCATTTATGTGCATTTTTTATTGTGGCTGGTTAATTTTTTTCTTCAGCATGTTTTTATTTTTTCCCACTATTGACAGTTTGTATTTTCTTACCAGATTTGTTTTACTACCCTTTTTCAATTATGTTATACTTCTTTCCCAATTTTTAAAACTTAACCCAACCTTGTTATTGCCAAGATATCATGTATAGGTCCTCTACAAGTTACAAAAAGAAAACAAACGTTAAGTGATTTTTTTTATTGTGTCTAATTGCAGTCAAATGTTTTCAGCTATATTTGTTGGCATCCTTTCCTGGAAGTAGTAATAAAACCTGAAACAAGTGACATCTAAGTAAGCAAAATAGGCAAAGGACAGCCTTTTGTTTTCTCTTTAATATATTTCAAGCTATTTCTAGAAAGTACTTAACATTTGAGGCCACTGAAGTACAGAACTTTCCAAACTAAACTGAAAAATACCAAATTGTAAGATGAAAGTAATAGTATTGTAAATATGATTTCCTCTTTTTACCCTTAAATTTGCCTCTGCTTAGACCAAGAAAAATGACTTGGTGAGACCCAACAACTAAAAAAGAAATTAACTTTTTATTTAGAGTGATCATGTGAACCCTCTGAATGTCTTAATTATATAATTGTGTTTTAGATTTTCACTCAAATTTTTTTATTTAATTTGATTTGATCTATTTGATTTCCTTCTGGTCCTTATCTTTCCCCTGTGAATTCATGCAGATGCTCATAAAACTGAACTGGGCCATCATGGCAAAAAAAATTTGATATGCAGAATTTGGTTTTAAAGCCTACTGTTTAAAAGCCTTGTACATAAAATAGTGATCTTAACATGTTTGATCATGCACTGCTGTTGTTAAGCACTCCCAAAATAAATATACTGATATCATAAATGATATGCTTATGTAAGTTATGATCCCTGATATACTTATATATCAGGTACACGATAAAACAAAACTAGAAACTAAACAGGTAAGTTGATAAATATAAATAGAAGTTCTGATACTTACATCTAGCATCCCAAGGGATTGTTTTATATACTCCATACTAACAAAATATACTCAGACTTGCAGATATGTTTTTCGGGTTCATTTTAAAATGAATAATACCAAGGCCAAGTATACCTTCCTTTGGTGACAGTAGTGAAAAAAAATTATAATTGTAGACTTTTATAATAATGATAAAGTAGGAATCACTCAGAAGATATGTAATCTATAAGTCATATAGTCTTAGAGGTCAAAAAGTTATACAAACATTTGCACATATGAGTGCTAGAGATTTTATGGTTTTGACCATTTAACAAAGATATACTACCTGTGTTTTAAGACATACCAACTTAAACTCACCTTTGAATCTATCTATACTTATATTTCATACAGGGTGTTAAATGAATTAAAGTACCAGGAAGTCTGTGTGGCACAGAGTGCTATATATATGTTAGCTGTTGTCATCATCATCGTCGTCATCAAAATTATCATCATCAACCATATATAAGCCATATATATCAACCATGTATAAATAATACACAAACCATTTACGGAAATTTTGTACCATTATTTTGGAGGCAATATAAAGAGAAATGTCTAATGTTACCTTTAGTTCTGATCTTTCTTAACAGAAGAAAATAATTTCTGATCTCCAGGAAGGTGAAGACCCAGTAAGCAGAAACTTCAATTGTGAAGTACACTTAGAAATTACCAAACTTTTCTTTTATCTTAGTCAAATTCTTTCACCTCTAGATTTACCTTTTATAATTAGTCTCTTATTTTATTCATTCAGTAAATTTTTATAATGTACCAGTTACAATTTTCAATGATAGATATACTTTGGTAAACAAGGAAGATGAGGTTTCTGTTATCGTGGATCTGATTTTCTACTGGAAAGGACAATCATTCATTCAACAAACCAGGAAACAAACAAAACAAGATAATGTCAGATAGTGTTAAGTGCTTGGAAGTTAGTTATGAATGAATGCTGTGTACATTTTATTTGTGTCCTCAAGTTTCCCTTCCTGAAAAATTTGTTATATTTATGCTTTAGCATAGTTCTTTTTTTGAGTGAAATGCCATTTGCCTTTGTTTTACTTTCCTACTACTTTTTTGTTTTTATTACAAATACAGATAACAGTTGTATTTCTTTACACATTTGACAAGAAACCAAACTCAATCTAAAAGTAAAATTTTAGATTTTATCCATCAGCCGTCCTATTTTATCTCATGCATAAAGGCTACAAGTACCTAGAATGTTCAAGTTATTTGACAGCTGAAATCCTTGTTTTCATCTGTAAAAACTGTTTCTGGATAACAAAGTGTAACACTTTTAAGTTGTTTTGAATTAATGGGAAATTTAGTAATAAAGTTTAACTCGAGTAATAGATTAATATTTAATTGTATATTAAGGTAATAATTTCATTTAGATTAATTTGTTGCCTATAAATTGCAGGTAGGATCTTTTCAAATATATCATTAACATTATATTAAGTGTTTATGTGTTAAATATTTGATCTCTGATTTTAATCTTTAGTTTTATTGTCTGTGTTTAAAGACTCACACATTTGAGTCGATTCAGATAGGCACCCGTCTCCAGCCCTGGTTCTTTTTTTTTTTTTTTTTTAAGATTTTATTTTTTCCTTTTTCTCCCCAAGTCCCCCGGTACATAGTTGTATATATTCCTCATTGTGGGTCCTTCTAGTTGTGGCATGTGGGACACTGCCTCAGTGTGGTTTGATGAGCAGTGCCATGTCCGCGCCCAGGATTCGAACCAACAAAACACTGGGCCACCTGCAGCGGAGCGAGCGAACTTAACCACTCGGCCACGGGGCCAGTCCCTCCGGCCCTGGTTCTTAATCTCTCTTGAGTCACAGATTCCTGGAAGAATCTGATAAGAATCTGGAATCTCATTGCACAAAAGTAGTCATGAGTATAGACGAGCATTTTGCCGATAATTTTAGAGGATTTACAGACTCCCTCTAGCTCAGGCCTGTGGTCCCCCAGGTTTAGACCAACTGATCCATAGTAATAGTGTCCAAAGGCTGGCGTATGTTATTAAGATTAACACATTACTTTGTTGTGCTTCCTGTTAGGCTTACCTCATTTTTCTGCTGGCATTTTCCGCTGCTGGGGAAGGGATACCTTCATTGCGCTCAGAGGTCTGCTGCTGGTTACGGGACGCTATTTGGAGGCCAGGTAGGAGATCTCTAAAACATTGCAGTGCAAGTTTATGCCTGCATGTTCTTCACGTGCTCTTCAAAGTTTCCTTCAAATCCATCTATTCTCAACATTTGGGAGGCATGTTTTCCTTAAGTGTTTTTTTATTTTATTTTTTGCATGTTTTTTGCATTTAATAGGATCATAGAATTTCAAAGGAGTGAAAATCTTTGCAGTTACTAAATTCTAGTCTCTCATGTTACAGGTCAGGATATCTTCAGCGTTTGCTCATTTATGTCAGTAAAAGTAAAAACTGTCTAACTGTGTTACTAACATCACTCACTAAAGAGTAAAATTTCTATGCCTGAATTAAGTAACATATGAGAACTCAGATAAACTTTTAGGTAAAATTTGAAAGTCTATCATTTTTGTCCGTTTATAATGAAAACATTGCTGGCTCTCTGACTGAGTTCTGTAGGAAGAATTATAATAACAGGTTTTCCTCTATTTGTTGTCAGGCCATGTAACCTCCAGTTTTATGTTTTCTAGACTTAAAATGGTGTTTTCTTTTTTTTTTTTTTGAAAGATTGGCACCTGAGCTAACATATGTTGCCAATCTTCTTCTTTTTTTCTTTTTCTTCTTCTCTCCAAAATCCCTCAGTACATGGTTGTATATTCTAGTTGTGAGTGCCTCTGGTTGAGCTATGTGGGACACCACCTCAGCATGGCCTGATGAGCGGTGCCATGTCTGCTTCCTGGATCTGAACCAGCGAAACCCCGAGCCACCGAAGCGGAGTGTGCGAACTTGAACACTTGGCCACAGAGCTGGCCCCCGAAATGGTGTTTTCTTATGTCACAATAATACTAATGAATTTATCAGAGGTAGAACAGAAAAGCTCCACAGCAGTGCCACTCAAAGTGTGTTCCACAAATCAGCAGTGTCACCATCATCTGAGAGCATGTTAGAAATGCGAATTCTTGGTCCCTAGGCCGGACCTCCTGAATCCAAAGCTGGGGGTAGAGAGGGCAGAGTTGACAGGTGGAAATCTATGTTTTCGCGGGGGCTCCAGGAGATTTTCAGCAGCCTAAGGCTAAAGTTTTACAGCACTGCTCTACGAGTTTTTTTTAGCAAAAACAGCATGTATATGATACCTCGTTTTGATGTCATCAGAAAAATAACTGAAGTTGGCCTTTTCAAATGACAAAAGTTTTATTTTTGGTCCTTTTAAAATTGAAAATTTTTAAGTGGGCATCTGAAATGTATTATATTTTTCCTTGCTAACCTCATAAGACCTTTTCTTATTGACTTAAGATACCATTTTGGGGCTGTAGAAATTTGAGAGGCTGTTTGCTTCTTCCCCAAATGCCCCAAAATGACTGTGACTAAGAAGCAGGAAATGGAACATCAGGATTCAGTGTAGTGTAGTGGTTAAGAACTTGGGTTTGAGCCAGACTGCCAGGTTCTAATCCTGGTTCCAAACTACCCACTGACAAGTTGTCTATCCTCTTTGCACTCTCTGTAAAATGCTTATAGTACTTATCTGACAGGGTTTTCGTGAAGATTAAAAGAGCTAATGTAGTTGAAGTGTCCAGAACAGTGTCTGCTACATGCTAAGCATTACATAAATATTAGTTTTTTAATCATTATTATTATTTTCATTGTTATCTGGGCTCCCACTTATCACTTCTATGTAGTGCCAAAAATTTCTGCTTCTTAATTTTATGTGACTGTCTAGTTCAAGGGTCAGCAAACTATGGCCTGTCACCTGTTTTGTATGACCTGTGAGCAAAGAATGGTTTCTAACTTTTTAAACAGTCATTAAAAACAGAAGAAGGTGGCCGGCCCAGTGGCATAGTGGTTAAGTTCACATACTCCACTTTGGCGGCCTGGGGTTTGCAGGTTTGGATCCCAAGCATGGACCTACACACTGCTTGTCAAGCCATGCTGTGGCAGCATCCCACATACGAAATAGAGGATGGTTGGCACAGATGTTAGCTCAGGGACAATCTTCCTCAAGCAAAAAGAGGAAGATTGACAATGAATGTTAGCTCAAGGGCCAATCTTCCTTACAAAAAAACACAGACGAAGAAGAACGCATGACTGAGACCATATATGGCCAAGAAAGCCTAAAATATTTACTGTCTGACCCTTTACAGAAAAGTTTGCCACTCCTGATCTAGATGATTCTCAGAAGATAATGTATCTGTTAGGGCTGTGCCAGCTGCTGTAAATTATAAACTCTTAAATTTCAATCACTTTTCACAAATGAAATTTATTTCTTGCTTCTAATCTAATATAGGTGTTCAGGAGGCAGCTTTCCACGTAGTAATTAAGGGATACAGGCTCCTTCAATCTTGAGAATCTACCATCTTCCAGGGCCTCCGAGTCCTCTGCTGTCAGCTGGCAGAGAGGGAAGGAGTCTGGGGAAAATAAACCTGTTCCGTGCAGATAACCTACGTCAGTTCCATCACGTTCTTTTGCCTTAGAATGCAGTCATCTGGCCATGACTACATGTAGGAAAGCCCTCTTGGTGGACACATGGCTCTCTCTACCACAGACACTTCTATTTCCTCCCGCTGTAGAGGCGTTCGTGCACAGAGGTCTTCTTATTCAACTTCCAAGTATATGACATTCTTCTGGATGGTTATGATTGGAAGTGCCACTGTCCACTTAACACTTTTGTACTGCAGAAGATAGAAAGTTTCCTATTGCACGATTATTTAAGAGATGGGCATTAAACTGAGATACAGAATCAATCAAATTTCTAAGTGGTTTAGCCAAAAAGCACTGAGGCCTAGACATTTTAAATGACTTTTCCAAAGTCATATAGATGGCAACACTAGGATTTAAACCTCAGTCTTATTTCTTAGTTTCACGCTCTCTAGAATGCCGTGCCATCTTAAAAAGTTGTCATTTGGTATATGAAAGTAGAATAACAATTTAAAAGATAAAGTATCCTCTACCACTTTTTGATGAATCATGTTTTTCAAGGTAAGCTTTTACCCGTTTATTTTTTTCTATATTTGCTTTGCTCTTGGTATCTACTATTTAAAATAATGAAGTTCACATTCTTACTTATTTAGATTTTGAAATAGCAAGGATTTCAGAAGTAGAATCTAAAACTGTGAGGGGCCTTAAAAATTAGCCAGTCCAATCCCTAACTCCACAGATGAAAAGACTATCCCAGAGAGGGTAAGTTATACAGATTGTTAGAGAAAAAGCCGGGGCTGGGATCAGGGTTTCTGACTTTTAATTCAGTGTTTGTTCTATCATATTATGACTACTTTGTACATGAAAATACAAAGAAATAAGGGCAAGAGTGAAAATGCATCCAAAGTAATAGTCATAAAAAGTGACTTCAGTTGGTTTGAGTGATTGTTTTCATGTCAAATGATCCACCTAATTCTGTTGTTTTAGGAATATTATTTTAGCATTTGCTGGCACCCTGAGACACGGTCTCATTCCTAATCTCCTGGGTGAAGGAACTCACGCCAGATACAATTGCCGGGATGCTGTGTGGTGGTGGCTACAGTGTATTCAGGATTACTGTAAAATTGTTCCAAATGGCCTGGACATCCTCAGGTGCCCGGTTTCCAGAATGTATCCTACAGATGATTCTGTTCCTTTGTCTGCTGGCACAGTGGTAAAAATCATTTTTTAAAATAATTTTTTTCCTGACAAATGACTTAGCTTCTAATATGAAAATACGTGTAATTTAGAATCCGAATCTTAAGAATTCTTCAAATATTGGTACATGCTTAGCCCTTGCCATACCATGAGAGACTGCAGACATAAGCCTTGCTCCTTGCTTAAAGAGCTTGCAACACGGTGAAGAGATGATGTGTATATAACATGGTCACTGCAGAAAGAGGTGTGGGAAATGCTGTGTAGTCTCATAAAAGGGACAGAGATGATCTAGTAGATGGGTCTCAGGGAAGACTTCAGAAAGCAGCTAATTTCACCTAAACTGAACCTTAAAAAAGTGAGTAGAATTTCAGCAGAGATGAGAAAAGTTGTGGGAAGACATCAAAGATGAAAGAAATAATAAAACGCAGGGTGAGTGGAAGCATAGTTAGGACATGCTGCTCGGTCTAGTTGGGCTTCTTGTGTAGGGCACGTGCAGGGTAGTAAGAGATTGTGGGAGAGGGAACTGCGTTGTGGAGAGCCTTGACTACCAGTCCGGGGAGTTCAGAGTTTATCTTATGACCAGTGCAGAATAAATAACGTTTTTGAGTGGTTTCTTCCCAGTCAATAATATATAGTAACTCTGTGCTTTTGCCACTTCTGATCTGCCTTTATGTTATCGTTTGTTTGGTGTATTTCTGTGGGACACTTCTAAACTACCTCAGGACAAGCATAGATTTGTGTCCCCATGATGTTTATATCATGAATTATTCAAAGAACATTTGTCAAAAAAAGTTTTTACCTAAAGTACCGCTTTAGTATAGAATTTATCCCCATTACTATGTATGTGGATGAATAGGAACAGTAATGCCAAATTAAAATTCAGATTTCTGTATAATAAGCTAGATTCATTTATTAACTGAACAGTTCACTCTATTACAAACTATTTTAGTTACTCACAAGATTTGTTTTCATGTGTCAGCAAAATTACAAATTATTTCATGTCACAAACATGAATAGTCAAAACTGCAATATATTAAATATTCGTATACCAAAGATCAGCTGCATTATTTGGTGTATAGGGAACTGCTGCTTTCCCCGGTCCCACTCCTGAGCCCCATTTCTCCCTCCAAAGGAAAATATATGTTTTTACAAAACATAAGTTTTGGGATTTGGGGGAAGAAAAGAAAAATATAATTTCTAACAAAGGTAGCGTTCATTATGTCTCAAACAGGATCAACCATTGTTTGAAGTAATACAGGAAGCTATGCAAAGACATGTGCAGGGCATACAGTTCCGAGAAAGGAATGCTGGTCCACAGATAGATCGAAACATGAAGGATGAAGGTACATAGCTTCACGTAGTAAAGATTTACTGATGAGGTGAAATTAAACCTTGTAATTGTTGATTTATTTGACAAATATTTTATTTACGTGTAGAACTTCAGAATATAACCATGAAAAAGATTAACACAGTTTCTGATCTTACCGATTTGGTATTAATTTGTAGAAGAGAGATAAAATTTATATCTTTGTCAGCAATTTGAAAGGTAATTTGGTGGTTGCATTTATAATATAATAATAATTTCTGGTAATTGAGTGCTTACTCTGTGCTAGCCACTGTGCTAACTACTTTATCTGTGTTATTCCCACTTAACGCTCCCGGGTCCATTGGGCATCAATGAGTTATATTGCTCCCATTTTTATTGATAAGATGACTGAAGCAGAGTAGCTTGCCCAGAGTCACACAGCTACCAAGTGACAGAGCTAGGATTTCATCCATGGTCTGTCTCTCTGTGTCTATAACCTAGGCTTTTAGAAAATACTTTTTGTAAAACAGTTGATTTGTGTACAGAGTTAAAACAGAGATGCTTCACATCGTCTTCCCATGCAATGTCTGTGTCCGAATTTCCTCTTCCTGTAAGGACACCAGTCAGGTTGGATTCGGGCCTACTTTCTAATGACCTTATTTTAACATGATTAACTTTGTAAATTCCTATCTCCAAATAAGGTCACATTCAGAGATATTAGGGGTTAGGACTTCAATACTATGAAGTTGGGGGTTTACACAATTCAACCCATAACAAATAGTAACAAGGATAACAGTTGTCAGTTTTGAGAGGGATTCATGTACTACTGATGGCATTGTAAATTGACTCATTCTTTTTGGAAATCAATTTGGATATATATATCCAAATATATTTTATGAGACATAAAATATTCATATTTTTTTTCATGAACGTATTTCGCTTCTTGGAATCCAACCCATGAAATAATCTAAAATACACAAAAAAATAGTATTACATAATGATATTGATCTTAACATTGCTTATAATTGCCTAAAAGAATGAAACAACCATTATGTCTAACAGGAAATGTTTATATTGACTTGAATGAAAAATTTTGTAATTTCTACAGATTATAACTATTAAAGACCATAAAATCTATGGGTGTCTAATCTGATACATGAAAAATAGTTGGATGTGATATTTTTATGAAAATATTACTATTACGTAAAAAGACCAGAAAGGAATATAGAAATGTAATAATTTTGTTAGGGTTATAGGATTATGGATTTTTTCCCCTGGTCTTGTTTTTAAATACTATTGTTTTTAACATAAAAAAATAAGCTTTTTAAGTGATCTATCCCAGATATTTCCAATAACTGACTGACTCAGTGGCAAATTTTGATGTAGACTCAGGAATCTAAATTCCTTCTACATTCCTATTATGTTATATACTATATTATAATATTCTAAATTATATTTTAAATAATAATTAAACCTCTTTTAGTTAATTTATTGTTTGTAGTGATAACAATTTTATACCTAATTGAGCTGGTAAGAATCACTGGTACATTTTTTATCCTTCAAGAGGTAACTAAATAGAAATAGATTTTATATTTAAAGAACATTTTTGTGACATCTCTGAATTATTTTAGTTTTTAATTTTAATTATGAAACATTGCAATATATAGAAAATAATATAAATTATACCTTTGAACCTAGAACTAAAACTAGATACTAACATTTGGCCACATTTTCTTCAGATCTTTCTCTTTTGTTCTGGAAAGAAAGAAACCATTACAGACTTATCTAAAGCTTCATTTCTGTCTCTTTGCTCCCTCTTTAGAATTAATGACTGTCCTATAATCAGGGTTTACAATTTCCATGTATGTTTTTGTACTTTATGTGTTTATGTGTGTTCGAGTATATATAAATTACATATGATATAGGCTATGTAGTATATATTCAGGATATTATATAGTATACATTCAGTATATTATGTTGTATACTATTGTATAATGTGTATATATACACTATATATAACTACTTTATATGCTTTTAAGTTTTAAACAAATATTATGATATTAGACATAGCCATATAGACATGCATGGTTGTACATATTAGTATTGTCTATATTTTAAACTTTTACAGAAAAAGTATCTTATCATGCATATCCTTTTGCAACTTATTTACTCAATCATTTTGTTTTTGGAATTTATCCATTTTCATTCGTGTAAATCCAGTTCATTAATTCTAAATGGTATAGAGTTTTCCATTGTATGAATAAACCACAGTGTTTATCCATTCTCTACTCAGCAGTTATTTATTTTCTTGATAATACAAGCACCGTTGAAATGAATATCTTCATACGTGTCTCCATGTGCACATAGGTAAGGGTTTCTCTAGAGTATCTATTTAGAAATGAAATTACTATGAGGTAGTATATGCACATCTTCAGCCTTTAAGGTATTACCAAATTGCTCTCCAGAGTACTTGTCCTATTTATATTCCTTTTAAATTTATAAATGTTTTATTTTGCTTTTATAGGTTTTAATATAACTGCAGGAGTTGATGAAGAAACGGGATTTGTTTATGGAGGAAATCGCTTCAATTGCGGCACATGGATGGATAAAATGGGAGAAAGTGACAGAGCTAGAAACAGAGGAATCCCGGCCACTCCAAGGTCATGTTTATTTTATGGTGCTTATATAATTGGACCTTTTTTTTTTTGAGGAAGATTAGCTCTGAGTTAACATCTATGCCAGTCTTCCTCCACTTTATATGTGGGTCACCACCACAGCATGGCTGACTAATGGTGTAGGTCGATGCTGGGATCTGAACCTGCAAACCCAGGCCACCAAAGCAGAGCGTGCCAAACTTAACCACTACACCACAGGGCCGGCCCCTGTTTATACCCTTTTTTAAACCACATACTTGTGGAACCTTTTATTATTAACAATAAAGTCTTCATATTAAATCAGTCAAAATCTCCCTTCCTCCTTCCCACTTCCTCTTCCATTTCCCCCTCCCTCTCCCCTAATATACACATACACAATCCTCTTGGTGTAATCATCAAGTAGAGCTCTCTTTTCTCTTCTGTAAGTTCTCCTGGGGTGATTCTCTACAAGCACCTCAATGGAAAGTTTTATGACTCATTATCCCTGTGGTTAAGATATGTTCTTAACCTAAAGTGCTTTCATTGTAAACATTTCATTATGCCCATCTTTTGTAAACATAGAAAACAGTCAGTTATCCTGTCCTTTATGAAATCCTTTCACTTTCTGAAACTTTTCCCCCAAAATTTTTTAATCTTTTATCCCATCGCTTTTTATAATTTCAAATGCTTAATATGGTGTCAAGTCTGAGAAACTATTTTCTTATTCTAAATTTTATCTTCAGTCAGAATTGTCAAAAAAATTATTTAGTATTAGCTGTTGTTACATCCTTTGCAAATTCTTTTTAAAATCTATTTATTTGGGTACATTATTAGATATTGTACTTCCCTTTCATTTTCCTTAAAAATTAGCTTTTAATTAAATTTTTGTGTTCACCTTCCCTGGCTTTCTCCATTCCTATATCTCATGTTTGCTGTCTTTTCTTTGGTATTCTATTTCAATATTCTCTGATTCCTTATTCCTACCTTTTTCCAGTTGCCATCTCCTTTTACTCCATAATCCCCATTCTACTTTATAGAATTTTTAAAAAATATATTAGGAAGGTAAGCAATGGCAAAATGGTAAAAGGAGAGATTTCTTTTATGTGCAATACACATTCCTATAAAGCAAGGGCTTTTTTTTTTAGATAATTGTTTTTGTAATACATTAGTTATATAATTCACCAAAATTGTTTATTGAATACCCTTTAAATAGTGCTTAAATGACTCCAACTCACAGAATAAAATTTAATTTTAGAGATGGGTCTGCTGTGGAAATTGTGGGCCTGAGTAAATCTGCCGTTCGTTGGTTGCTGGAATTATCCCGAAAAAATATTTTCCCTTATCATGAAGTCCGAGTAAAAAGACATGGTAAGCTGTTCATTTTATTTACAAAGAAACTTAGAATGTTCTTTCTTTATTCTTAACCTACGTTATCATCATTTGACTCAATGATCTAAGATTAGAAAACCCTTAAGTTTAAGAAGAAAGAAAAACCATTAATTTACTAGTATGAAAAATATAACAAACCTGGTTACTAACCATATTTTTATAGCAACTTTGAACTGAGATATGAAAAGCATCGTAGTTATTGTCTTTTTGTGCTTTTCTTTTTCCTCAGCATGACTGTGAGTAAGCTGTGTTTTTGTGAACAATTATGAAAGCTTTACATCTCTTTTTCGAGAACTGTGCTGTCCAATAGAAATATAACTTAAGCCATATACATAATTTTAAATTTTCTAGTACCCACATTTTTAAAAAGTAAGAAACAGGTAAAATTAATTATAAGAATATATTTTATTGACTCAATATATGCTAAATATTATTTCAACATGTAATCAATATGAAGTTTTTCATGAACTGTTTTACATTCTTCTTGAGGAGTACTAAGTCTTAGAAATCTTTCATACTTCTGGCACATCTCAATTCAGACTAGCCTCATTTCAAGTGCTCAATAAAGGTAACTTTATCAAACATATACGAGTGATACAAAGACAAATTAGGGATCATTTGCTAGAGTCTAATCCTTTTTTGGTAATATAGTGAAAGATAATTTTAAATTTCAAGCTAGTGCCCTTCAAAAGACCCTGACACTTTCAAAAAGTGGATAATTTATTGCCTAAATATTATTCTTTGGCTATAACTAAATGTATGGATTTCTTCAAATGCTTAAAGCTGACGAGTCTTTTGTCATGTTTCAGGAAAGTTTGTGACAGTCTCATATGATGAGTGGAACAGAAAAATACAAGACAACTTTGAAAAGCTATTTCATGTGTCAGAAGACCCTTCAGATTTTAACGAAAAGCATCCTGAGCTGGTTCACAAACGTGGCATATACAAAGATAGTTATGGAGCATCAAGCCCTTGGTGTGACTACCAGCTCAGGCCTAATTTTACCATAGCAATGGTCGTAGTAAGTGTTTTGTTTGTTATTTTCAAATTTCAAAAATGTTGTGATAAGATTTATTTAGTTCTTCATTCCCCTTTGTTTTTAAATTCATTTAATTGCTAAAAAGTATATGGTTTACTATCTAGTTTTATAGTCTTTTCTGATCAATAAAGCATTATGCATATCTCCCTTAACCTATAACATTTGGTATCAGAAAATAGAAAATAAGGGATGTGACTAATGAAATGCTTCCCAAGGTCTTTGACATCATAGCACACATAGAAAATGATGATCTTTGTATAGCACACTGGGCTAAACGGATTAGGTTGCTTGTGCCGGATCCAGCTGCTTCAGTCAGCCCCAGGCCCCACCCAACTGCCTTGCCAGCTGAGAGCATCTATATTTCAGCACACCTCTGCCATGACCAGTGTCTCAGCACACTAGTTGGAAAGATCCAGACAGTGAACTAATGTGGGTAGCTTCAACTCACCTTCTGTGCTCTTTGTTGTATTGCTGTAATTAGTTCCATCTAGCCAAAAAGTCTAGACTCTCGTTATTTTATCTCTACTTGGTGGAAAAATAAACTGCAATAGTAAATAAAATAGTGGTAGACTAGAGGAGATATATCTCCTTCCATGCCTGCCTAGCTGTCTCCACTTTGTCAAAAAGAGTACTAAACATAGTACTGTTAATTATAGTAGAATGGTACGTAAAGGTAGCTTCGGTTCAGTGTGCATTTGGTTTCATTTAACCATTAAAATTAATGCAGATCCTTAGTCACCAATGCTTTCTCTCCTTCTCCATATCACAAGTAAATTTACTCACGCTGTTGAAGTGCAAGTCCTTCTTATTTTATTATGACCTCAGAAGCAAAAAATGGTTACCGGATATACTTAAAGGAAGCTATTGTAAATCTTCTGAAGAATGAATTAGATGGGTTAAGTGTGTTCTGCGTTCATTGTAGCTTGGCAGCTTCCTTTTGGAGCTGGTACACTGTCTCGAAATAACATGAGGAAATAATCACCTCTAACAACCTCCCTGACTTCTAAGGCCAGGAACAGTGCTTGCAAGTCAGCCTCATGGGATTAGATCTGGTTAGGTATCTGCACTTGAATTCCGACCCATATTGTATTTTTAAATAGTTTTCATTCTTTTCCACGTTTATGAGTAGTTTATGTTCCACTTTGGGTGGAAACTAATTATTCTATGATCTTAAAAAGTTTGTGTGTTTCTTTTTGACATTCATTAGGCCCCTGAGCTGTTTACCCCAGAAAAAGCATGGAAAGCTTTGGAGATTGCAGAAAAAAAATTGCTTGGTCCCCTTGGCATGAAAACTTTGGATCCAGAGTAAGTTAGAATATAAATATTAAGAATGTTGTTCATATCATACTTAATATATAATTGTACTTAATCTTGGCATTAAAACTTGAAGTCCAGCGTAAGTTGGAGTATAAGGACTAAGAATGTTGATATTATGTTGCATCAATCATAATGTTTTTGCTTGTCAATAAAATCGCTAAAATTGCATTTGAACTGAGTTTTTAAAAATACCTTCTGTGTCTTCATTAAACATCTCTGTTCAAAATGCCATTGGCTGTCCTGTATTCAATAACCAATAAAGAGAGTTTTAAGTTTATAAAACTAATACATTATCAAAATTTTCTAAGGCATATTTTTTTCTGATTGTAAAAGTAATAATTATTATGGACATTGGAAGTATGGACATATTGTCTCCTCAGAGACAATCTTTATTTTCTAAGTTGTTACTCCTAGTAGTTCCTTCCATATTTCTCAATAATATGTGTATGTGGCTGTTTCTTGATTTTTTTAAGTATTAGACATTATTTGTTTACTTCTTGTGATGTGAGATGAAGATTAACTCTATCCCCACCTCTCCACCAACCCTTTGCATCCTTCCTATGTAATTATACCACTATGTTTATTTAAACCAATATATAATTGTTTTTATTTTATGATTATTTGTTTATGCCAATTTATATTTCCTTTCTTTTACTACTTTTGGTTTTTGCTGAGTTTTTAATGACTTTTCTGTTTTACTGTTTTCCTATAAACCTTGATATCTGTCATCAATTTGCTTTCTATATCAGCATATGAGAGAGCCCCATTTCTATAGTACCCTTACTTTTGTAGATTTTTCCTAATTTACTGTGTACTCATTTCAGTCTTGAGATGCAAATTTTATGTGTGTACTTACCTGCATTCTGAGCTGTTCTCCATATTTTCAGAGGTGTTAAGAACTGCTGGTTAAAACTAAAGGCCACAGTTAAAGCTCACTTATGTGGCTAGTTCTGTCTCTCACTAAAAGAAAAAGATGAAAAGTAATAATGAATTAAACTCAGTATAGACTGTCTTATATTTTCTGTTTCAATAAGTTTATAATACTTTGGTTTATAAGTGTGTATAAATTATGTGTGTTCAGTTGCAATCTGTAATCTGATAATACACCAATTTTAAAATAACTTTATGGAAAAGTTTCCAATATATAATAATTAGTAAAACTTTATTTTTAATGCTTACTAATTTAAATTATTCTGTGTATATTTTAATTGTTATAAATATAGTAAAGGCCTAGTGAAATAATTGACTTTAATATTTAGTGTCAAGCTAACTCCTTGAAGCCTAGATACCTGACTATCTTAGATTTTTTTGTATTAGCCAGTAATTATTTGTCAATCATTCCCTAACACATGATTAAAGGCCTCTAAACTCAGTGCATCCTCCTTTAAGGTTAAATGGATAGTTTAGTCTATAGATTCGAAGACAAAATAAATTTGCTTATTTCTCTTACCTTTGCTATTGAAAAATTTTTCTAATGCTTTCTGTATAATGTCTGATCTTTTTTTAACCTAAATTTCAATGATTTTGCAGTGATATGGTTTACTGTGGAATTTATGACAATGCCTTAGACAATGACAACTACAATCTTGCTAAAGGTTTCAATTATCACCAAGGACCTGTAAGAATTTCATTTCTCTTTTCTGAATTTTCATTTAAAGTTATTTTTAAAATAACTTTAGATATTCATAGGTCTTTTCTTTTTTTTTTTTTTTTTTACTTTTAAATTGTCATTTTTAGGAGTGGCTGTGGCCCACTGGATATTTTCTTCGTGCAAAATTGTATTTTTCCAAATTAATGGGTCCAGAGACTAATGCAAAGACTATGTTTTTGGTTAAAAACGTCCTTTCCAGACATTATGTTCATCTTGAGAGGTAAGCTGTTAGGGGCGTGTAATTTCCATAACTAGTGTTTAGTCAGTTTATTATATATTAGGTAAATGACACTTCCTTAGAAGTCATATCTGAATACCCTAGGTACCCCAATGAAATTTGAAAGCTTTACTCTCTAACACAAGTTCTATGATGTAATTTTCCCTTTCCTTTAATTATTTTAGGTTATTTATTTTAATTTGAAGACTTGATATTGTGTGATTTATGCTTGTGGAATAGTCTTTGATTTTTAAAATTTCACTGATTTTTGGATATGGTTAGCACACAATAAATACAAAAACTAAAAGTACTCAGGCTGGGCCTCTTGTGTTAACTGATTTAAAGATATATCAATAAATAATTTTCAGAAATGCTTTCATTATCATTAAAATATCAGAGTTGGTCTTTTGACTTTTATTTCAAACCCATTTGTTGCCTGCTTTGTCCTAATTATTAGCAGATAAATAGTGTCATAGTTATGTGATGATACATAACTATGATGATACAAATTAAGTCAAAAGCTATCTTTATTTCCCAAATTCTAGATTAAACCTACATATATGTCACCTTATTGCTCAGAATAATTATGCGTAAATAGCATAAATTTTATCTCCTTTATTACAAGAACATGAGAGGCTTCCATCTGTCACCATGAATGTTGTGTCAGAGTCTGTTTTCATTAGCTTAACTGTAGTCACAGAAAACCCCAACCCTGCCGTGCTTCTTCTGCCTCATCTAGAGATTGAGTCTGAGTCTGTGTGGTATGAACATTCATATGTTCCATCCTTTATTGCCCCACAGTATTTCTCATTATTTGCATTTGTTTTCTCTTTCTTCCCTTCTGTTCATGAGAAGGAAGAATATCTTACGTTGCAGGGATCGTACTACCATGATCTCATCCCTCCCACCTCTTCCATGACCTTATCCTCTCTTGGTGTTCCACTTGATCCTTCCCCCTTAAGCTACAAAGATATTTGTCAGCCCATCCTAAAATAAAGGCACTTCATCCTGTTCTTACCTCAAGCCTTGTCCTATCATTCTGTTTTCTTTTCAGCACACTTCCTACAGGAGTGACCTCCTGGTTCCTTTTGCTTTCTGACCACCCACCTAGTCAATACCACCTGCAATCTGGCTTTTGTTTTGCCGTCACCACTCTGGTGAAGCCACTCAACGAGATCCTTTCTGGTTCCCAGATCCCATGACCTCCTTTCAGTTCTCTTTGACTTGTTTACAGGATTTGACATTGTTGACTCCTTTTTTCATGAAAAACCTTTTGCCATCCATAGCCTTAGGTTTCCCTGGTTGACCTCATAACAGTAACAACTATAATAATAATAGCAAGTATTACTGAGTACTTAACTATGTTCTAGGCATTGCTCTAAATGCATTTATATAACATTATTCATTTAATCCAAAAAACTATATAAAACAGCTACTACTACTATTATTATTCTATTATTGTTACTATTCACTTCTCCACTTACTAGCTATGTTATCACAGGCAAATTACTTAACTTCTCTAAGCCTCAGTTTCCTCATTTGTATGATAGATGCACTGGGATTGTTTTGAGGATTAATATATTAGTAACGTGTAACATGGACAGAATACTAACTCAGGTATGAGCTGTTATTAGTTATCTCCATTTGATAAATAAAGCTAAGAAAGTCGAGTAATTTATATAAAGTCAAATGGCAAGTAGCATGGTGGAGTCCTTACTGAGCTCCAGGCAATCCTGCTTCATAGGCTGTACTCTTAACCACTACACTGTGGCTCTATTTACTGTTTTTCTGGCTTTTCTTCCTGGTACCTAAATATGTTAGTTCTCCAAAAATCTGTCCTTGATCTTCCTTTCTTTCCTATCTATGTTTTCTCCTCTTATATTTCATCTAATCTCATGTCTTCACTCTTAGGTAATTTTGAACTCTTTCATAAGTTCCACTTCTACTTTTTTTTTTTTTTTTTTTTTAAAGATTTTATTTTTTCCTTTTTTCTCCCCAAAGCCCCCCGGTACATAGTTGTGTATTCTTCGTTGTCGGTTCCTCTAGTTGTGGCATGTGGGACGCTGCCTCAGCGTGGTCTGACGAGCAGTGCCATGTCCGCGCCCAGGATTCGAACCAACGAAGCACTGGGCCGCCTGCAGCGGAGCGCGTGAACTTAACCACTCGGCCACGGGGCCAGCCCCTCCACTTCTACTTTTCAACTACCTGATAAACTTCTTACCTTGGAGTCCTTACTGAGCTCCAGGCAATCCTGCTTCATAGGCTGTACTCTTAACACTACACTGTGGCTCTATTTATTGTTTTTCTGGCTTTTCTTCCTGGTACCTAAATATGTTAGTTCTCCAAAAATCTGTCCTTGATCTTCCTTTCTTTCCTATCTATGTTTTCTCCTGTTATATTTCATCTAATCTCATGTCTTCACTCTTAGGTAATTTTGAACTCTTTCATAAGTTCCACTTCTACTTTTCAACTACCTGATAAACTTCTTACCTTGAATATCCTTCTGCCATCATTCATCTTCTCCCACACACATATTTTTTCTTGCTATAATTCCCATTTCTGTTACAGTGTTAACATTATTTGTGCTCTGCAAATTCAAATAGCCCAGGTGCCTTTTAATTTTACTTCATTACCTCTCAGAACATCCATATCACTGTCAAGACTTGATTCTATCTCTATACCTTCTTCTAACAGCCCACCTTCTTCCTTTCTATTGCCACTGCCTAATTTGTAATTCGTAACGTTTTCTCTGCAATAGGCAACAGCCCCCATACCTCCAGTCTCTCCTCGCTCCATCTTGTCATAGTACCCCAAACAAGATTAATTTTGTTGATATATAACTCACAATTTTAATCTTACATTTAAAAAATCTTCAATAAGTCTCCACTGCTACAGAATGAAATCCAAATTCCTTTGTTTCCATAAGTTTTTCTCAAACTACCTTTCCACTTTTATTTCTTACTCTTTCCTGTAGCTACTTTTGGTAACATTAGCTTCAAGTGTGAGCTTTGGGTTCAATTTGGATTTCAGACTTTGTCCTTGCTACTTACTTGACATGTGACTTTGAGCAAGTTACTTGACCTCTTTGAAATAAATGTCTTCATCTGTAAAATAGTAATAATTTCTCATTATTTGCTCTCAAGATTAAATGAAAAGATAGATCAAAAATACTTGTCACAATTCAAGAAATGGTTTCATCTAAAGTGAATTATTACTCTTTAAAATTATCTGTGGACTCTGTAGTGATGTCAACATTCTCATTCTTGATATTAAGAAGCTATATTTTCTTTCTTTTTTTCCTGATCTGCCTGACTAGAAGTTTATCAATTTTATTGATTTTCTTGAAGAACCAGATTTTGGTTTCATTGATTTTTTTATGGGTTTTATTTCATTGATTTCTACTCTGATCTTTATTATTCTCTTCTGCTTACTTTAGGTTTAATTTGTTTGTCTTTTTCTAATTTTTTAAGGTAGAAGTGGAGATCATTGATGTAAAGACCTTTCTTCTTTTCTAATATAGGTACTTACTGCTGTGAATTTCCCACTAAGGACTAAATTAACAGTACCCCACAAATTCTGATATGTGGTGTTTTTATTTTCATTCAGTTGCAAATACTTTGTGTTTTCCTCTTTGATTTCTTTTCTGACCCATGGGTTATTTAGAAAGGTGTTATATAGTTTTCAAATATTTAAGAATTTTCCAGAGATGTTTCTGTTATTAGTTTCAAAATTAATTCCATTGTGGTCAGGTAATATACTTTATATGACTCTAATCCTTATAAACATATTGATACTTGGTTTGTGGCTCAGAATATATTCTGTCTAGATCACTAATCTGTTTGCAAGTGAAAAAACTGTATGTTCTGCTATCATTGAGTGGAGTGTTCTATAAATGTCAACTAGGTCAAGTTGGTTGATAGTGTTGTACAAAGTACTTACAGATTTTCTATCTACTTGTTCTATGAATTACCTACAGAGGAGTGTTGACATCTCCTACTGTAATTACAAATTGTCTCTTTCTCCTTGCAGTTGTATCAGTTTTTGCTTCGTGTATTTTGAAATCTTAATTTTAGATGTGTAACTATTTAAGGTTGTTATGTTCTCTTGAATTGGTCGTTTTAGATCATTATGAAATGACCTTCTTTACCACTGGCAATATCTTTGCTCCAAAAGCTTTAGGTTTTTTTGGTTTTTTTTATTTTGAGAAAGATTAGCTGAGCTAACATCTGCTGCCAATCCTCTTTTTGCTGGAAGGCTGGCCCTGAGCGCACATCCATGCCCATCATCCTCTACTTTATATGTGGAACACCTACTGCAGCATGGCCTGATGAGCCGTGCCACGTCCGCACCGAGGATCTGAACCGGCAAACCCTGGGCCGCTGAAGCAGGACATGTGCACTTAACCACTGCGCCACTGGGCCAGCCCCTTTGTTTGATATTAATATAAGTGCTCCAGATTTCTTTTGATTTGTTGTTACCATGGTATATATTTTTACATCCTTTTACTTTTAACCTATTTGTATTTTAAATTTACAGTGGGTTTCTTGTACATAGCAGCATATAATTGGGTCTTGCTTGTTTATGCAGCCTCATAATCTCTAATTTTTAATTGGGATGTTTAGACCATTTTTGCTTAATGTGATTATTTATATGGTTAAATATAAATCTAATAGTTTTCTGTTTATCCTGTCTGTTCTTTGTTACCTTTTTCCTCTTTTCCTGCTTCTTTTGTTTTTTTTTTCTTTAAAGATTGGCACCTGAGCTAACAACTGTTGCCAATCTTCTTTTCTTTTTCTTTTTTTTTTTTCTGCCTTCTCTCCTCAAATCCCCCCAGTACATAGTTGTATATTTTAGTTGTGGGTCCCTCTAGTTGTGGCACATGGGATGCCGCCTCAACGTGGCCTGACGAGCGGTGCCATGTCTGCGCCCAGGATCCAAACCAGTGAAACCCTGGGCCACCGAAGCACAGCACATGAACTTAACCACTCGGCCACGGGGCTGGCCCCAACCTGCTTCTTTTGGATTGAATATTTTTATTCCATTTTATCTGCGTTGTTGGCTAATTAGCTATTCCTATTTTGGTTTTTTTTAATGGTTGCTATAGGTTTATAGTATACATCTTTAACTTATCATAGTTTGCCTTCAGTGATATACCACTTCAAGTATAGTATAAGAACCTTAAAATAGTGTAGCTCCATTTCTCTCCAGGCTTTTGTGCTATTATTGTCATCTATTTTGCTTTTACATATGTTATAATCCCCACACTACATTGTTTTTATTTTTGTTTAAGCAGTTATCTTTCAAAGATATTTAAATAATATAGAAAAAACTCTTATACAATTACTCACATAGCTGCCATTTCCAGTGCTCTTCATCTCTTCGTGAATATCCATATTTTCATCTGGTATCATTTTCTTCTGCCTAAAGACTTCCTCTGTTGTGTCTTGTAGTGCAGACCTGCTCCTGATGAATTCTTTAAGCTCTTGTATGTCAGAAAAGTCTTTATTTTGCCTTCATTTTTGAAAGATATTTTTGTTGTGTATAGAATTAAAGGTTGACAAGTTTATTTCTTTCAGTACTTTAAAGTTGTTGCATTTTATGACAAGAAATCTGCTCTCATCCTTACATCTAAACTGCCATTAATTCCATTCAGTGTATTTTTCATTTTATACGTTGTAGTTTTTATCTCTTGAAATTTGATTTGGGTCTTTTTTATATCTTCCACGTCTCTGCTAATTTTGAACATATAGAATACAGTTACAGTAACTATTTTAAGGTCTTTGTCTGCTAATTGATTTCTGGGTCAGTTTCACTTGTGATTATTCTCTTACTGTGGGTCCTGTTATCCTGCTCTTTGCCTGCTAGTGTTTTATTGGATGCCAGGTATGAATTTTATCTTGTTGGCTATTGGATTTTTTTGTATTTCTGTAAATGTTCTTGAGCTTTGTTTTGGAACGCAGTTAAATTATTTGGAAACAGTTTGATCCTTCCTGGTCTTTTAAGCTTTGTTGGGTCTGACTGGAACAATGATTAGTCTAGGACTCATTGTTCTTCACCTATTGAATCAAGACCCATCTGAGTTTTCTACCCCATTTTCCTAAAATTAAGAAGTTTTCAAATCTGGCTGGTGGGAATAAGTACTTTCCTGACCCTGCGTGACTGTCAGGTACTACTTCATCTAATCCTTTTGAGTGGTTCTTTCCCCATCCTTGGTTAGTTTCCTCTTGTGTATTCACTGATCTGTATGCTGCAGATACTTGATTGGGACCCTCTGCATATCTTCAGAGTTCTCTCTTTGTGCAGTTCTCTCCTTTCTAGTAGTCTGTCTTGAAAATTCTAGCTACCTTGGTCTTCCTGGACTCTCAGTTCCATCTCTTCAATTTAAGAAATCTGCTAAGCTCCAGCTGGGTTTCCCTCCCTGTGCCAAATCTTGGAAACTTCCTCAAGACAGTAAGGTATGGTAATCAAAGGACTTACTTCATTTTTTTTCTCATTTCTCAGGGATCACTGTTCTCTGTTGCCTAATGTCCAAGGTCTTGAAAATTATTGCTTCGTATACTTTATTAAGTTCTTTGATTGGTTTGGGAAGGAGGAAAATTATGTCCATGCTATTCCATGTTTGTCAGAAGTAGAAGTCCTTTCTTGCTTTCTGGCCCATTAAGATGTTCTAGGCTCATCTTTTACTTTCCCTGCCCCAGCCTTCGAACTGGGCAATTCTCTAAAGAGCCCTGATTCTTTTTAGTGAAGAATGTTATTTAAAAGCCCAGATCTGGACACTTGGTGTATTCATTGCCCCTGGAGAATCATTGTTAGTGTGTCTTCCAGTAGATAGAGCTAGGAAGTATATATATAATATGTATACACATATATACACGTATATTTATATCTTTATGTATCTATCTCTATGTATTGAAAACCTGTATTCACACCAGCTCCACTCAGTATTTAATTCTGTTTTTCTCCCTTTTCGTATTTGTAATTCTCTTTTCCAACAGTGAGTAACTCCTTACTCTCTGCCGTCTCTACCACGTGGACTCAGCTCACCCTGTCTGGCTCTGACACTGCATGCTGGCGTGCCCCAAGACACAGATGCCCTCTTCACCCTGCTTGAGCCTGACAGCCCCACACTAGGCCACTCTTATGTGTGGATTCCCTGAACACCTGGGCTCTCGGCTACTCCTCCCTACCCCCGCTTGATGTGGTTTGGTGTGAACTCCTTCCTCATACCCCTCAGGCTCTGATATCCTGTCCTGTGCTGCTCCTGCTACCCTTCTGTGGTACTCTCCTCCCCAACTGTGGTCACTGACCTTCTTTGTCCCACTTTATGACTTAAGGAATGAGTTTTTCAGAAAGGAAGGGAAAGGAGACTTCTTTATATCAGGATGGATATGTTCCATGTTCTAGTTCCACATCTGATTATGAGCACCCTATTAGTGGTTCTATAAACTTGTTTTGTTTCTTCATTTCAGTATTGCATAGTTTGCTAGGACTGCCATAACAAAGCACCATAAACTGAGTGGCTTAGACAGCAGAACTTTATCATCTCATAGTTCTGGAGGCCAGAATCTGAAATCAAGGTGCCAGCAGGGCCATGCTACCTGTGAAGGGGCCAGGGAAGGCTCTCTTTCAGCCCTCTCTCCTAGCTTCTGCTAATTCCTTGGCTTGTGGCAGCATAATTCCAGTCTTCACATTGGCATTTTCCCTGTGTGTAAGTCTGTCTCCAAATTTATTTCCCTGTTTTGTAAGGACTCCAGTCATATTGTATTAGGGGCCCACCTCATATCAGTATGACCTCATCTTAACTAATTACATCTGCAATAACCCTATATCCAAATAAGTGCACATTCTGAGGTACTGACGGTTAGGACTTCAACATATGAATTTTGAGATATTCAAGCCATTACAGATACCCAGCTACCCAACTTCAGTAATTTGGCATTTTACTCTGAAGTAGCTTGAATACTTAGAAGCAAGTAAGTTTTCTTATTTCCCATGTCTCTACGACAGCTTTTTAAATATGATACCTAGCTGATGTTAGTTACAGTCATGCACCGCATAATGATGTTTCAGTCAACAACAGGCTACATATACGACAGTGGTCCCATGAGATTAGTACTATATATCCTAGGTGTGTAGTAGGCTGTGCCATCTAGGTTTGTGCAGATATGCCCTCTGATGTTGGCACAACAACAAAACTGCCTAACAATGCATCTCTCAGAATGTATCCTCCTCATTAAGTAACACGTGACTTTATTAGTCATTATCCAAAATATCTCCATATTTACCTAATGTAATTATTTTTTCCATTTTTATTACGAAATGTTTCATACCTACAGAAGAGTATAGGTAACATAGCCATGAGTTACAAAGTATAATAATGAAATAAACGTTCTCACAACCCAACTTAAAAAATGAAACATTACAGAATTCTCTATTTTTTTAATTTATATTTCATATTTAAGGGATTACATTGAAATTGAGTAGATTTGATATGATAATAATGCTGTGTTGTGATAATGAGACCTGGAATAAGTTATGAGCCTCTATAAACGTCTCTTACCTGTTCTGTAAAAAGGAATGATTATGATACATACCTTATAGGGTTGCTGTGAGCATTGAATCAGATAATGAATATAAAGCACTTAGTATTAGAATATAATAAATGCACAATAAATACTAACTGTATTATTATTCAGTAGATGAGAAATTAGTATAGAAATTCAAGTTGCTTTTAATTGGCATTTTTTTCCTAATCATAGTTCTCAGTGTTTCTTGTTTCATATTAATTTTACAATTTTGTCAAATCAAACATAATACATCTATATAGTTACAATTTGAGTCACATAAACTTACTCCAAAAGGAATAAAATTAGGCCTGAGATGATATTTTTCTCTGTATTTATGTATTGCTTGAAATGATAATTTCTTCTATGTTTTTAATACATAAAGGCATTTCTTTGTATTTGGAAGTCTTAAACCCCAAAGATTGAATATCAAAGAATAATTTCAACCTAAATTCTTCATAATACATATTTAGGATATCCTGTTTTATTTTGTAGCAAATGACTATATATGATTGTTTTTTATGCTAGAAGGCAAAAGTACGAGGTGTTTGCCTATTTTGTTAATCCAAACAAGATGTGTATTAGATGATATCTCATAAAATGTCTTTTCTTTCTTTAAGATCCCCTTGGAAAGGACTTCCAGAACTGACTAATGAGAATGGCCAATACTGTCCTTTCAGCTGTGAAACACAAGCCTGGTCAATTGCTACTGTTCTTGAAACACTCTATGACTTATAGTTGATTCATGGATATATATTAAGTATGCAAACATTTGTATTGTCGAATGCAAGTTCATAATATAATGTAAATGCTTTCTATGCACAGGCTCGAGTCATTTTAAAAATCTCGTTCGTATAATATTGATGCTCAATTAGGTAAGACTTTTAAAAGCATTTTGTTTTTTTTAATGTACAGACGTAGCTTTTGATTTGAATCAGAAAGAAAAATTATCATTACCAATGGAATGTTTTTTATTTTGAATTCAGGAAGTATTCTTCAAACACCTAGAAATAGAGTTTGAAATCCAGAGTTTGAAAAAGAAAAATTATGTAATCATCTGTTGTACATAAGCAAAAATGAAGTATGAGAGTGTAATAATGAAAGAAATGGAAAAGTATCTTTAAATTATGGTATATATTTTATTCAGTAACAATACATACTGAATAGGCTGTGGTTAATTAATGTTCTCACCTTTTACTATATTGTTCCTAACATCTTCCACACCTCATTCAATAGATATTAAATGGATGTTGAATCATGGAAGTGTCCACCTTAATATATGTTCGTAAATGGAGCACAGATGTTCATAATGTGCTTTTATTTTTTTCACTAATATAGTAATATCTTTTTAATATAATGAATGCCATAATATTTTTGACATAATTTACTTGTGCTAATGATGCATAAGATATTTGGGGAAAAAACACAAGCATTAGGAATTTATTTCCTAAAAACAGTTTTATAATATTAGCTTTGAGTTCCAGTTTCCTACTATGAAATGGTTTATGTTTTCACAATGCAAATTGTTGGACATATTTATGACAATTTTAAAGAAAAAAGCTATATTAATTTTCTAAAAATTATTTTTAGTTCGCATAAAAGTCTTGATAGATCACGGTAGATACTGGTTTCCTATTAACTAAAACCTACATTGACAAATTCAGCATTGAGAACAATTTTAACATAATAAACATATAGATATGAATTCAGTAGTTATCTTGAATTCTATAAAATCATTTTAAAATGTTTTTACATTAACATACCTCAAATCTGAAAAAGTCATAAAAGGAAAAAGTTTTAATGTTTATGAGTTAACATTTTTGAACAGTACTTATTTTCTAGATGGAATTTTTCTACTATTTTTGTCTCAAGGAAACACTTAAATTAGATTATTGTACTTTCAGTTGAAAGAAAATAGTTGCAAAAATCTTTTCATTACTATTTAATATTATTCAGTGGTATATTTATAGTTCAGTATAAATTAACTATAATTATCGTGATATATTTATAGTTAATAAAATAATGGTACATAACACTTTTCTCAGTTAAAGGTCACAAACCAAAACACCTTAACTGTCAATAAGAAATAAAAATAAAGAAGAAAAACAAACTAAAATTTCTGGGTAGGAAAAATATACAAATGCTTCCGATATCAAATGCCCAGGCTCAAAAACTCATGCAATTTCCTGTAAGATTGCCTGCACACACTTCCTCAGAGCTGACCCTGCTTTAGAAACAGTTTGAACCAGCTTACTTTTCTAGTTTTCCCAGCCCAAAGCCAATTAAATCCTACAGACTTAAGGACAGTTGTGGTGATAATCTGACTGCTATCTATAAGCACACTGGTTTTCAAGTTTCCCCTCCTTCAGTGCTCAATGTATAAGTGTCTATACCCTGTGGGTTAAAAGGAATGAGCTTTGTTGAGAGAAAGAAGCATTAGTCAGCAAAGGTTTATGTAGTTATGTTGCTGTACTGTAACTTCTACATTAAAGGTAGGAAGAAAAGTAACTGGGAACCAGCAGATGTAATGAAAGCAAGGAGTAATAGTTCATAGTTAAATGTGATAAATAAATAATAAATAACAAGTTGAGAATTTTTAAAACATAGCCATATTAGGTTATCTATAGTAGGGCAAATACCCACCTCAGTAATTTTTTAGGATATCGCGTTGCACTAGGAAATTAAGCGGTTCTTATTCCTAATAAGGAAAATTAATGAAAGAACATTATTATATCTGCATGGTCTAGTTTACCGTTTAAGAAGGCATGTTACACATTATTTCATCAAAGGTAGTTAAAATAACAGTTACAGATTTTGGAGGAGTAAATGTCATGTGACTAAAGAGCATTTATTAAACAGAATGCTTCATTCCTGAGTGATGTTAGATGAGGTACCATTATATTACTTTTCGACAATGGCTCATGCCTTGGTTCTTCACAATCGAAATCAGCCTTACTCTTTAACTTGAGAAGTAAGTTTGCCACTTAAACCAGTATGTTGTGATAATTTTATAAGTTTCAAAGATAACTGAGGAAACATGAGACCTGTCTTCATATCTGTGAACATTATAACCTAGCGAATTGTAATCCGTTTCTGATATGTCTTCAACTGCTCCATCTAGTGGGCAGATGTCATTTTCATGTCTGTGTGCCAAGAAAATAAAAATGTTTTCTAAAGGACTGTATTTTGCTTTCATTTAATTCTTTACCCATTAACTAATTTGTGGGTGCTGACCACTACATTCATTCAGGGCTTGCTTATTTGGACTGCTTATCTTTTTGCAGGATGTCTGAGAACGGAAAGAGGAGGAAGAATTTTAGGCTGTTTGGTAATTGATTTAATTAGCCATGTTGAAATTAGGAGCAAAATAAGCTTTTGATGTATCAATAGATGTTAGCAACTATATACTCTTCTGTTATTTCTTGATACCTTCTACACTACCATGAATTTTTTATTTACTTTTCATCGACTTACTAAAGGCAAATAGTACAGGCCAGAACAGACGTACTGTAGATGGATGCCTCCTTCAGGGGCCAGAAAGATCTTTTCACTGTTAATTATACAACTGAATAACATATACGTATATTCTGAATAACATCTAATGACCAAAGTTGATTCATTTGGTCTTTGCCTTAATTACTGTTGGTTCATTTTTACTGCAGATATATATCTTTATCTTCAGATAAAAAGCATTAACCTAAAAATCCAAACCTCTCACCATCAAACAGCCTTTATAAGTGAATTTGTCAAACTTGCCAAACTTATATAGATCCTCAATGTGCCAAAATAATAGATTCGAGTAAGTTGCTTAGTTTTATTTATTTTTTTATTTGTATGAGCCTTGAATTATTAACTAATACTGATACTTTGTCATTTTGGCTACAATTTTTTTTGTAATGTATTTGCCTTGTTATTTTGGTTAGAGGGTTTTGTTTAATTTACAAAAGCTTTTAAATTTTCTTTAATCAAATTTTTTAGTGCTTATCTTTGTGAACTCTTTTGTAAAAATCTCTTCAAAATTTAATCAACCTCATTCAATGATTTAATACACTTTGCTTCTGTGTTCTTCTGGTTTTAGATTTATATTTTTTATAGCAGCATCCAGTATAAGGTGAGACATTATTTTCAAGTTGTTATATTCCAAACTCATGAATTGAATATGATTTATAGTGATTCCTTTTTTTTTTTTTTAAAGATTGGCACCTGAGCTAACAACTGTTGCCAATCTTTTTTCTTTTTTTCTGCTTTATCTCCCCAAACCCCCCCCCCCGTACATAGTTGTATATCTTAGTTGTGGGTCCTTCTAGTTGTGGCATGTGGGAACGCCGCCTCAACGTGACCTGACGAGCAGTGCCATGTCTGCGCCCAGGATCCGAACCCTGGGCCGCCATAGCGGAGCGCGCGAACCTTAACCACTCGGCCACGGGGCCGGCCCCCTGTGATTCCTTTTTTCAATTATTGAGTTTTTATAGAATAATAGACTATACTGAGATATGCTACTGAAGTTATCTGTGCCTATTCGCTTATTTAACTATTACAATTTTTTGTTTAAATATTTGTTAGAGATTTTTCTCACCACCTTTCACCAATCCCTTTCTAAGAATCTTGTTTTACATACCCACTTATTTGTTCTTCTTAAATATTTTCCATATCCAAAAAGTATTCTAACATTTTTACTAAACTGGTACTCATGCTGTACTCACCTAAGGACATAGAGTGTCTGTTTATTTAAATTTATTTTAACTTGCTGGAATTTTTCCTAATTTTATGTTTTTGGTTGCTATTATGAATGTGATCCTTTTTGGTTCAACTTAATAACCAATTAATCAGAATAAAAAATTCAAGTTCAACAAATATGTATGAGACCTACCATGTAAATTATGTTGGAAGTATCATACACATTTTATAAATGAGAACATTGCTAAAGTGTTTCACCCTAAGTCACACAACTGATAAATTACTGCACCAAGACTCAACTCCTCTTCCTACCACAAATTCTCTTTCAGAGATTCTCAAGATTGCAGTTTTGTGTGCTCATCTTCACATTTCTTGCCACCATCCATCCGTAGGTCAAGCTGTGTCTGTTAGCAGTTGCCCATCTGATTAGGGAAAGCATTAGACCCTGTTCTGCTGGGGTCTGGATATGCTCCCTTATTATCACCTGGTCAAAATGCTATAGCTGCAGCCATCTGCCTTAGTAAGATAACTGATAGATTCCTGGCTAAATATTCAGACTCAAAGTGCCAGCCATGGGTTAGGTTACCCAACCTGGCTAACGTGCAAATGTAAGTGTCTTATCAAGGTGAAACAGAGAAAAGTCAGGGGTAATAGGGAGCATAATAGTTAAGAGATGGCCACTGTCAAAGTTGATACATGAGAATTTGGTCAAAAGTTAGGGTTCATCCCCAGGTGTGCAGAATACCAAAGGAAACAAGTTTTATCTATGGAAGTTTACTAACAAATATAGCACTTAATTCTGCAAATGTTTAATGTTAATATATTTATTGTAATTGATATATTTTGAAAGGGCATAACTGAGCACTGTCTTATGACACATTTTCTTATAATCACGACATAAAGGAGAAGTGCTCCAAAAATGATTCATCTTGACTCCTACATCACATTCGATGGATCTCAGTCTTTTCACTTTTACCTGCCTAGGTTCCCCTCTATTTCCCTCTTTCTATTTGCACTTATGTCCTTAGACTAACATGATAATTTCTTAATTGATCACAACTTACTCCACCCCTCATAGAGCTATGAGGGAAGCCTTTCTTGAACACTGATACTATTCCATCACTGTGCAGAGGACATCTGGGATCCTCTGTAATTTGGCCCCAATCTCTTCCCAGCACAATGACTCTTTGGTCTTTCCAAAGCTGATTACTTGCCTCTCTGGGCCTTTGTTTCTTCAACTGTAAAAACAAGGATAATGGTAATACCTACCCTGCAGGGCAATAAGGATTTGTGAAGGTGACCCACAGTATATCAGGATTAAGTTTGACTGTATATAACAGAATCCAAATAACAGTGGTCTAAATGAGATAAAGGTCCTGAGGGGTACAATGCAGAATTCATACGCTGGCTCCATGGGCATCAGGAACCAAGGCTAGCATCTAATGACAATATTCTGTCATTTCCCGGATATAATTTTTTTTAATGTGAGCTCATTGTCTCCTATGTTGTGAGCAGAGATGTACAACAATCTGTTTATCAGTGGTTTCTCCAAATTATTTTTTCTCTTGACTTCCCAAAGCTTGATCTTGGGCAAACAAGAACTCAAAGTTTATATGATCTGAATTAGGTGCAAATTTTATGGTTTGGTTAAAATAAGAACAAATTTTATAATTCATAATTTTATATTTATATTTTAAAAATTTGTAATTTAATACATTAAATTTTTAAAAAGTGAAATAGCCATTGAAGTCTTTACTTATAAGCAAGATGGAATTTTGTACAAATTTTTGTTGTTTCTGGTTCGATTGGTTTTAATTCTACTTTGGTCTTTCTCCTCATTTAACAAAGGGAAAAAAATGTATTACAACAGACAAATAAATAGTGGGGAATAAATGCCTAGAGAGCGATTGCTTAATAGACTTAGACTTCTCTTGTTTCTGAGTGTCTTTAGGAAAGATAAGCTGTTTTTTTTTTTCTTAAGCAATTTCGAAGCACTAACTCTAAGATCTAGAGTAACTTTTTATTAGAGTTTCACTTAACTTACTAGAATTCAGCTCTGCTTACTCAGAAATAAGCAAATGTGTTGCTCCCCTCAAGGGGTCTTCATTTCTGTGTGTTTCTCATAACGTGATTGTTCCATTGGGCCAAGTATGATTCTAGTATTTAAAAAGATATTTTCCATAAAACATGGTCTCCTAAACCAGTGCTTCCAACCTTTTACCTATTGTGGAACACGTAGGAAAAGATAGTTAAGCAGCATTCTGTGGTAAACAAGAGGAGGATGTTACAGCTGGTGACAACTAGTCAGAGATGGATTGCCCGAAGGGCTAAGAAAAACTGTCTCATCACTCTTGTTACTTTCTCAGCATGGAGTCCCACAGTGGTCGGGAAACTGCCTTCAACACAGAGGCTACTTTACCTTGTGCCCAACCTAGCGAAGAACAAGTCGTTTATAATTAAAGGGGAAAATGATTATGTTGGACTTGTTAAGGGGATGGCTTATCAGTTTTCAGCCTAGAAACCTCTTAAGGAATGAATACTCAAGTATAATTGCTTTCCTAGAGAAAAAAAAGTTGTTTTGAAATACATTGCCCATATATATAAAAGAGTATATAATATATATGCACCTTTGAAGTTCACCTTAAATAATTAAACAACAATGAACCCAACACAGAGTAGAAAACTAAAGCAAATTTCCTGTCCCTATGTTAAACAATACTGAGACCAAACCAAGATAGTAGGTGTGTTTTCCAGGAATTCTTGCTGTAGGAAGATAAGACTGTAGACCAACTAAAACAGCTTGCTCGTCAGTATTTTTCTGATAATCATCTTGCTCAACAAGATTTGCTTCTAAACACTTGCCTCACTTTGTGCACCAATACAAAAATGTTGTGTTATGAACTCTTGACTAATCTCACCCAGCTCCACATTGCAGGGTCTGCCTTAAATATCACCAGCTGAGTCTCAGTACTCCTAAATACGTTTCCCTGACTTACTCCTCTTGAGAAACTACTAAGACTCTGTTAAGATGGTTTTCCTTGCTGCAATGTGTAATGCATGATCAACAGGTTTTTCTGGAGGTATTTGTGGGAGAATTTCAGAATAGAATCTTACCAATATCACTAAAGGGCACTCTGTGCCCCTCCAAATCTGACCCCACTCTGCCACTGGGCTGTCTTCCCTCCTGATTTTATGTTAGTCATTTTCTTACCCAGCTCTATAGTGTTATAGATGTATATCTTAATATATATATTTTCAGTTTTGCCCATGTTGACCTTTATCTAATTGAAACCCTAGTATTTCTAATCTTTTGGTTTTTTGGGTTTTTTTTTGAGGAAGATTAGCCCTGAGCTAACATCTGCTGCCAATCCTCCTCTTTTTGCTGAGGAAGAGTGGCCCTGAGCTAACATCCGTGCCCATCTTCCTCCACTTTATATGTAGGACCCCCGCCACAGTAGGGCTTGCCAAGCGGTGCCATGTGTGCACCCGGGATCCAAACCGGCGAACCCCGGGCCGCTGAAGCAGAACATGCGCACTTAACCACCGGGCCAGCCCCACCTGACTTTTGTAACACTTTGTTTTTGAGCTTCATTCTCATTAATGGGTGTAACTTGTGACTCATTTTCTTTCTCCACCATGGTTGATTCCATTGTTGGAATAAACCACAATTTATATATCCATTCAAACAATTCTCTATAAGAAAATAACATGAACTTTAGTCTCTGTTGTTCTTTTGTGTACAATATGTGGCATATAATTATACATAAAGAGACATTTGAAGAGAAAGGAAAATGTGATGGATAATCAAAAGAAAAACAGACAAGGAAAGCAGATGAACAAATGCGCACAGGTAAGGGTTAGCAGATAGGACTTTTAAAATAAGATTATGAACGTTTAAAAATAAAGCAAAAGAGGAAAAATACATTTGAAAAGATGGAGAATTTCCAAAGAGAATTGAAATCTAAAAATCAAAAGGACATTTTAGAACTGAAAAAATATGAAATCAGAAATTAACTTATTAACAGTTTTTATAGTATGGAGATTCCTCAAAAAATTAAAAATAGAACTACCATGTGACCCAGCTATTCCACTTCTGGCTAGTCATCCAAAGAACACAAAAACACAAATTCAGATAGATATATGCATCCCTATGTTCATTGCAGCATTATTCACAATAGCCAAGACCTGGAAACAACATAAGTGCCCTTCTAAAGATGAATGGATAAAGATGTGGTATATATATACCATGGAATACTACTCAGGCATAAAAAAGATGAAAGCTTGCCATTTGTGACAACATGGATGGATCTTGAGAATATTATGCTAAGTGAAATAAGTCAGACAGAGAAAGACAAATACTATATGATTTCATTCATATGTGGAAGATAAACAAGCAAAAACATAGATACAGAGAACAGATTAGTGGTTACCAGAGGGAAAGGGGGTGGAAGGAGGGTGAAAGAGGTAAAGAGGGACATTTATGGTGATGAATGGCAACTAGAATTTTGGTGGTGAACAGAATGCAGTCTATATTGAAGTTGAAAAATATGATGTACACTTCAAATTTATATAATGTTATAAATCAATACTACCTCAGTAAAAAAACTTTTTTTAAAAACAACTTATTGTCTGGTTTTAACAGCAGACTGGACAGAGCAAAAACAGAATTAGTGAACTCAATCAATAAAAAAATATGCAAACTAAAACACAGAGAGAAAAATCCTGGAAAGAACAGAACACAGCCTGGGAGACATGTGGGACAGGGTCAAACAGTCTAATGCTATTTGACACATAATTCGAGTCATCGAATAGAAGAAAGAGATAATGTGGCAGAAAGAATATTTGAAGAGATAATGACTGAGAATTTTTCGAAACTGTTGAAAACAATCAGTTCCCATATTAAAGCATCTCAGTGAATGCCAAATAGGATAAAAAGAAAACCACAGCTAGGCACATCCTAGTCAAACTTCTGAAAACAAAAGAAAAATAGAAAATCATAACACATCCGCATAAAAAAAGAAACCTTAGCTACAAAAGTGTAATAATAAGACTTATGACTAATTTGCAACACAAACAATGGAAGCCATGAGCAATAAAACCTTTGAGACTGGTTCTGGATCTTGGGAGGACGACATCTTTTGTGCTCTCTTTAGAGCCACCTCTTGCATCCATGGTTAAGTCACAAAAAAAAAGCTCATTGGTTTTGATTTTGAGTCACTTAATAGGTATACCTTTGGTTGAAAAATATATATATGATAATAATAACTTTTAAAAAGGAGTTCAATATTGCCAAGAATATTTACTATTTGGGCTGAGACCTGAAAATAAGATATTTGAAGGATTTTTTTTCAAAGAGCTCTGTGATCAGAAGTTAGCCTAATTGGAAGGTGATATTCGGAGACTGATAGGCCTGAGATGTCGCCTTCAGGCGCCTACTTCATCCATCCCTCTGTCCACCCCTGCCAGGCCTCTTTTCACTCCAGTTCCTACGGTCATTTGATCTTTGGGCCACCTGGCACCATCGGGGCCTCTCAAGAGATTCAGGGGCTCTCAAAAGCAACTACCCACAAATATAAATATTTATTCATAAATAAATACAAACATAAAAGCATATAAATAAATACATATATATGTATCTATCTATCGAGAGAGAGAGAAGAAAATAATTTGACTTGTGGAGTAAAATATAAATAATAGTTGAATCTGGGTGAAGGGTATATGAGTAATCTTTTTTCTGTTCTTATTCCTGAAACTTTTCTGTAAATTTGAAATTATTTCCAAATAAATAAAAATAGGATGATTTTTGTATACTAATTACAAATTCAAACCCTGCATATCATGACCACTTAGCAAACTGAAAGCCTCATGCAATACAACATGTACGTACTTTAACTTTTTCTTAAAAATTATTCTACAGTCTACTTCCTTTTTCACTATTTAAATGAGCCTTCCCTGGTCCTGTAGACCAGATCTCCTTATTTATACTCTCTCATGGGACTCTGAAATTTCTTTGCAGCATTTACATGGTTATGATTTTATATTAGTCATTATTTGATTAAAATATCTCCCAGCTAGATTGAAAATTCTACCTGAGAACAACGCGGAGCATAGTGCCCAGAACATGGTGATGGGGTTCAGGATACACACCACAAAATATGGCACCTTGACATGTGAATCTTTTAAGCTGCAGGAGTTTGAGAAACGGGCTGAAGCAGGAAGTCACCCTCCGGTGAGAGGTGCCCTCCCTACACTCAGAGGAAGGGAGTGTCCTTATCCCCAAGACGGAGGGACACCGAGAAGACTCCAAACAAACAGGCCTTCTAAATCTCCCCAGTTTACCACAATCAGCTTATATCTGTCTTCTATCATATCTTTCGACAGCTTTCCACTCTTCATCAAACCTACCATAAAAACACTCAGGCTTACCTGTTTCTTTGGGTCTTCATTTCATTATGAAGCTTCCCATGTCACGTAAAACTTACATCGAATAAGTTTGTATGCTTTTCTCCTGTTAATCTGCCTCTGTCTGCTTAATTTTCAGACCCAGCCAGAGATTCTAAGACAGTCAAGGAAAACTTTTTCCTCCTCTACAGTTTCTGGAGCCCAAGAGCCACCCTCAGCTGAAGACATCTTGCTGGTCCAGAAGCCACAGTTACAAGATCCTGGACCTCTGACCAGAGCCAGCGGAAGGTACGAATTCTGACCATGTCAGTCTTAGATCTCTGCCTGTGGGGACTGGTCAAGAGGAGACAGTAAGACTCTTTTCCTTTCCAAATTCAGATTAGGAAGGTAAAAGCATTTGTAAAAATTAGTTCTTTGGATTGTGACTCTGGTTAAAACTTGATTTGGGGGTACCCATTGGTTATTGATCCTTTCGTTCCCAGGGACAGCCATTGCCTTCCTGTTTGTCTCTTGTTTTATGTCCTGAGAACTTGGCTTTCTACCTGCCGGGGTGCACGACTTGTTGGTTATTGCTTGTGCAGGAGGGCAACTATCAGGTTGGGGGCCTCAAGAAGATGGCTGGACACAAATGTGGGTTCCACCAATTTGCAGCTAATGTCCTACCAACCGTTGCCTGCTTTCGGTGGGGAGGTGTCTAAGTCTTTGTTTCTTTTGGCTATCTTTGAGGAACTGCCTGAGACTGAAAAGGAAAAAGGCTAATTGGAAACAGACTGGATGTTTTTGGCCGCTTGGATGAGCTTTGCAGACATCTAGACAGCTCTAAATACCTCCTCTATGACTTACTTGCCTAAAATTTGGTCCACAGCGTCCATAAGATTACATATCAGGGCCAGGAAGGGTCTTGAAGGTCTCCTCTACAGACACTGGTAAACAGGTAACCTTAATTTGTCCCATTTGCCAGAAACACAATTCTGATAAAAATATAAAGTGGAGGGGCCAGTCCCGTGGCCTGGTGGTTAAGCTCAGTGTTCTCTGCTTCAGCAGCCTGGGTTCACAGATTCGGATCCCAGGCCCAGACCTGTGGGCAGCAACCCACATACAAAATGGAGGAAGACTGGCACAGATTTTAGCTCAGGGCTAATCTTCCTCAAGCAAAACAAAAAACAGGAAGATTGGCAACAGATGTTAGCTTAGGGTGAATTTTCCTCGGCAAAAAAAAAATATATATATATAAATATATATAAATATATATATATAAATATATATATAAAGTGGAGAAAAGAGCTAACTATTTTATATAAATCAGTGAGCTTGTATTACTATGTTTTACTGACTTATGGCTAAAATTTTAAAATGAAAACCATAGGATCTCTACTTAGATCTGTCTGTATGTTTGTCTATATATATGTATGTTATAGGTGTGTCTGTATGTTTATGTATGTCTATATATATGTATGTTATAGGTGTGATATTTCTCACCTCCAGATGGTATTACCAAATTAATTTATAAAATCCCTCAAAGAAGTTCTAATTAAATTGGCATAGAGATAAATGAGCACTTACATACATTAAGTATTCCTAAAACTCTCAGAAATACAGAAACTAATTCATTTTTTTAAGTTTACATGATCTGGAATAATCTTTAGTAAATAAAGCTAGCTTTAAAATTGTTGCTAAAATAAAAGCAAGCATGTCTTCAAAGTTGTCAGCATTACACATAATACAGACATAAAATGTTTTTTCTACCAGGTTTACTAGTCAAACAAGCTTATATTATTTCTACTAGATCTTTAAGGTCATAAAACTAATAAATCCTAAGAACAAAACGTACAAGAAAAATGAATTGCTTTAAGCATATCAAGACAGTAGTAACAAAAAGAAAAGAATGGGGGGAGAACCATATGTTTAACTTTTAGATTCTTTGCTTCTGTGATTTTGTTTTTTCTATTAGCCTGATTTGTCAACAGGCTAATGTTGACTTCTAAAAATACGTCAGGGGCCGGCCCAGTGGCACAGCGGTTAAGTTTGCACGTTCCGCTTCGGCGGCCCAGGGTTTGCCGTTGGGATCCCGGGTGCACACATCACACTGCCATGCTGTGTTGGCATCCCACATATAAAGTAGAGGAAGATGGGCATGGATGTTAGCTCAGGGCCAGTCTTCCTCAGCAAAAAGAGGAGGATTGGCAGCAGATGTTAGCTCAGGGCAATCTTCCTCAAAAAAATGAATAAATAAATAAAAATACGTCAAATTCCTCTGGGGATATGTTATAAAACAGGAAAAATGTAAGGGTGTTGGTTGCTTTCGTGTTTATCAGTGGTTGAGTTCTCAATCAATTTCACTGCTACTTCTTAATTATAGAACACATTCAAATAATTTGCATCTTCTTTTAACTGGGTTGTTTCTAAACAAAACAGGAAAAACAAGACAGTTTTAATTTTTTTCTTTGTGGAAATCTGATGCTTAGAGATCCTGACTTATGGATTTTCACAAACCTAGAAAACTAATCTGGATTATTCCTGAAATATTAAGATTGATAACCTCTCAGTCGTTCCCCTTATTAAAGCATTCTTCTTTAGATATGCTTTACAAAGTCTTCAAATTAGCACCAATTTCTTTTTTAACCAATTAATAATAGAATATTAGTCTATGTGCTAGTAGTTATTCCTACTTATATACATTGTTTTCTAAAATGGATATTCTGCTCAACTAAAATACATTTCCAAACAGCAAATTTTATTTTCTCCTTGGCTTCCATTATAAAATTGGAAAATTGTTTATTTGGAACGTTAAATACACGATCAGGTTGAAGGTTTGTAGGAAGAAATAATTATAGTGTACTGACCAGTTGACAATTTCTTTAGTCTAGGACCTTGCGCTTCCATTTCAATATTGGAGATTTCGCCTTTCCCTGGGTGGTGTGGCATTCATTCCTCAGAGCTCTGGTAGCGAATTCCTTCCCCTTCTCCTTTCTGCACGGATTGCTGTTAATAAAACTAGGCATTTCCTGCTTCACCCATAGATGGCGCCATCTACTACATAGAAACCCATTAGAAAATTTAAAGTTGGATGTTTCTGAGATATATGAAATAAATGTGCTACTTTATGAATTTTGTGACTGATGTCCTTCATTGTTTAAAATATATCTTTATTCTGGCTCTGAAAATTAAACACATTTTTGTATTTACTGAAATAAATGCAGTTAGTGTATGCTTTATTGGTTTTTGTTTTTAATTTTTTGTTTCTCACGTATGGCCTATATTTCATAAAATCTTTTGAGAATGATTAAGGGTGTTTTGAGGTTTCCCTACTAGAAGAAGGTGCTGTGAGTAAATGGTCTTTCTTGTTCACCCCTGTATATTCCAGCCTTGCATGCAGCATATGCTCAATAAATTAATGACCACATTTTGTTTTCTCATCACTGACAACTGGGGAGCACAGAGACCACGAAATATCCACAGGTGAATTGAAATTTGACTTTACAGCTAAACAAGTATTTTATTCCATCTCCCAGGACCTACAACTCACAATCTGATATTTATACAAAGCTGGTAACCTTTCTAACTCACTTTGAACTTTTGGGAGTTCTTTATTGAAGAGGTGAACCAGAAATTGGGATTTGGAAAATAGCGGGGTTTGGAAAGGCCTAAACAGGCTAATACAACGAGTAGAGGGATGGAGGGGAGAATGAGTGTGGTATGTCTGTGGAATGTGAGCAGCACAATTTGTGTTGGGATACATTATGATGAGATTGGATACAAGATACAGGCCTTGAAAGGCAAACTAGGGGTTAGGGTTTTCACCAGTTAGGATCCTGGGCGCGGATGTGACACTGGTCGTCAAGCCATGCTGAGGCAGCGTCCCACATAGCACAACCAGAAGGACCTACAACTAGAATATACAACTATCTACTGGGGGGCTCCGGGGAGAAGAAGAAGGAAAAAAAAAAAAAAGAAGTTTGGCAACAGATGTTACTTCAGGTGCCAATCTTTAAAAAAAAAAGTAGTCATTGTTTCTAGAATGTCACAAAAAGCCATCTTTGAAAACTTAGGTACAATAAGGCTTTTTTGGGGGGGCGGGGGGGGGCTGGATTCTTAAACTTACGATTAATTCAAGAAAGAAGTCCCTCCGAGAGCCATTCTTCAAGCCTGCTGAATATCCAGGAATACCGTACTCGCTTCTGGAAAGCGCGGGTCGCTGCTTCCGAGGGCAGCTTTGGCCGCTCAGCAAGTTCGGGCAAGCGCCACCAGAGGGCAGCGTGTGCTCACCTCGCTTCTCTGACTCACCCCACCGCCCGGCCGACGCAGGCAACAGTTCTCTCCAAGCGGAGGAACAAGCACTTTCAGCCTAAATCGGGCCTTTGACAGCCAAAATCAGGGCATGGATGTTTGCTTTAAAGTTTTATAATAAATCTATCTTTATAGTAATTTTAACGCTAATATAAATTACTCTATAAGATATGGACTTTTTTTCTCTCATAAATGAAACTTTGCTTTCGTTTTGGATCAATGTTGACCATAATTATTTCTGCTCTGCTTTGTAACCCTCTGCATAAGCCTTTCCAAATATTCCCAAACTTCCCAGTAGCCTTATGGGCTGGTGATATTTCCCTCTGAGATGAGATAACCGATTCTAAAAGAAATGAGATGACTTTTTAACAAATCACTCAGTAAGAGACAGTACCAATTACGAAAGTCAGCTTTGAAAGTACAGATTCTTCATGTTTCCATTCAGGATGTCATGCTAATTTTTCCAAATCGTCATCAGTCTCTTCATCAGTAAGTTCATTCATGGATCTTTATGGAAAAGAAATCCCTTATTGTGGTAATCATTTCTCAATCTATACATGTAACAAATCATCACGTGGCCCACCTTAAACTTACACAATGTTACATGTCAATTATATTTGGATAAAGCTGGAAAAAAAATGAAAAGAAAACAAGGACAAAAACCCAAAATTAAATACATATTTTAATTACAAAATTAAATACATATCAACAATAGATAAGGTTGAAGTTTTAATTCATAAATCTCTTTGGATAACAATGCTTACCTACTATGAAGAGGTGAGGTGTTTCTGTGTAGCCCGTTTGAGTCAGGAAGATGAAATTTCCACTGCCTTCAAATATTTTCCTATAGTTAGGGGTGGGTAGGAAATTGAGTAAACAGACATGGGAGGTATTTCCTCATCGCAAAATACTTGAAGTTGGAGAGGCTGAAAGCCAAGCTCTGTGTTCTCAAATTCTATAAAATGTCTAAGCATCTGACAACCCTTATCAGTTTAACCTTTTCCCTTTAGTTAACAAAGTCAATCATTTCATATTTGTTCACAACTAATTTTGGAAGAGAGCTTTTCCCACTCAACTCAGAGACTTTCAGGGCACATGTGTCTAGACAATTTTTTAAAAACATGAGATCTAACCGTACTTAAAATATGGCAGTTTACTATTAGGAAGAGAGATCCATAACCTTGATCCTCTTTTTCCTGGAAGAATTCTGGCATTCTAAACAAGTTGTAAAGAGAGAATCAAGTGGCCATCAATTTCTTTTTGGTGTTTGGAGAAAAGTAAAAGATCCTGGATATGTTTGAAGGGCTTTTTGTTTCTTTTCTCCTCAAAATGATGACAAATTGCTCTTGAGTGTCCTTTCTAGTCAAAGTTAGTGTTTTTGAATAATACATGTGAAGAAACTTCACATCCAGCATTATCTTCATATTCATGACACAGATTTATATGTAAAAGAAAACAGTTGTAAATAGGGCTTATCATACAGATGATTCCCCCCTCGTTTCTCCTTAATTGGGGAGCTCAGTTCATTATGATTCAAAACCCAGAGTGTGGAAAAAAGAGAAGCTTTAGCAGTTAAGTCGATCTATATATGAAAGATGACGCGAGTAGAGCCATACTCAAATGGAGCCGGAGCAGCCATTTCAGAGGAATTGCCTTGCACATCTTGTTTTCTTCATCTTCCAAACTGGACCAAACCGCCAACATTCCAGAAAGTCCATAAAGACAGGAATATCCTGTTTGTAAGGACTGATAAAACTGGATTTTGCTAATAACCGAGTCACTGACCAGTCAACATAGTACAAGTCTGGTCTTTTGCCTGATGACTGAAGCTTAAGCCAATCTATGAGGTACAAACCCAGCCTCACCTCTTCAGAACAATGAACTCTTCCTTAAGACAGCCCACCTCATCTTCCTCCCTTTTTCCCACAAAAACCCTAAGCCCCTCTCCTGTAAGTGGAGTACATTTGAGTTTCTACTCAAATCTGTCTCCCAAATTGCAATTCTTGACCCAAATAAACTTTTTTTGCTTCTCTTGTAGTTTATGCCTCTCATTTGTTGACCTATACAATAAAGAGTTGGAGAAAATTTGGAAAGGAAAGAGAACTGTTGGAGAGTCAGATGCCAAGGGGGATCTAGCTGAGTCCAATCCCCACCCTGCCCCGTCTATCACCTGCTTACGTGAATATTTCCGTCCTCTCTTAACTCTCTGCCTCTTGTTCTGAAGGATGACCCTTCAGATCAAGTGCACAGCAATATTTTTCTGAAGTAAAATGAAATTCACAGGTAATGGTCAAACTTCTGTTTAGCCTTTAGCAAGCGATGCTACAAAAAATGCTGACAATTCAGTTTAACTCCCTGTGAAATACCTCTCACGCTCTCCAGTGGAGATGTTGACATTCCAAAGAGCAATCAACTAAGGAAAGAAGAGACTCAGGGGCATGGTCATGATTGAAAAATAATTCAGAAAGTACGAAATTTGGCATCAAGAAATTGAGAACTGAGAGTTCAAATGGAGGAAAGATGGTAATCATCTACCCAGTTCACCAGAAGCTGGAAGAAAAAGTAAATCCTGAAAAATTGTAACTAGGATATAGTTCAAGAAGCAGACAGAACATTCCGGTTTCGCCCTTCCTTCACTCATAGACCAGTGCTACCCAGACTGCTTCACAGGCCAGTGTACGGAGATGATATGCGTGTTACAGGTCTGCAATTAGAGAAATACAGACATTGAGAGTAAGCATTTAGAAAATTTTATAGCAGTCTGACATTGTCTGATTTTTATTTCAGACAATTTCTAGTAGTTCCTTTTTATTGTATTTTACCAAAGTATCAGTCTAGAATGATTTGGGGTGAAAAGGATTGTTCCTTCACTGGAATAATTTGAGAAGCTCTGCCCCAGTCTCCAATGAAAGGAGGTTCAAAAGTGTCAGGGCTTACCTGATGCAATGGTGGGAGAGGTCCAACAGCTACTGCCTCCGTGGTCTCAGGAGCTTCGTAGGAACAAACTCTTCCTAAAGGTTGAGGAAAGAGCTTAATGAACTTGACGCGGTAAAAAAGCCTTTGGCAGGGGAGGGGAACAGCATTTTGAGAACATTTCAGAGATTGGCAGTCAACTCTATTTCCATTTTTCTCCATGGATATGTAGCTCTGAGTCCTGGAGAGAAAAAAGGCTGCAAAAAATGCAGAAAGATTTTTCCCTGAATGTTGTGAGGCATCAAGGAACAAACAAGACTAGCTAGAGACTTCCTCTAACAGCAGATGAAACAAGAGGGCAGAGGCATTGCATTTCCCACCGCAGACTCAGTTTGCTCAGTTTACTCGTGGTGACCGCCCAATTTGAATACGAGGTTGAGGGGCTGGAGCTTCTGGATTCTGTTTCTAGTTGCCAAGGTGGTGGCAGCATTGGAAGAGGATGTGAAGTTTGGTAGAGCAGGGGCAGCCACCATGGGGAGGCTAATGTGCAACTGAGCTCATGAGCTGTGATGGGAAGGAGATCACATAACGGAGCCGTTGCAGCAACCAGAGAAGTGAACTTGTTTATAAGAAGTGAATCCCAATAAAACCAAAGGGGTATGTGTGTGTGCACATGAGATTTGTAGGTGTCTGCAGAACTCACATTAGGAGTGAGTGCAAAACCCCTAGAAATTTGAGCTATAATGTTAATACATGGAATGGGTAGAGGAAGAGGACCCCCGTAAAGAAGACTGAGAAGGAGTGAAGAAATTATCAGAGAAATAAGCGAAAAGCCCCGAGAGTGGTGTTATGGAAACCAGGAGAGTATCAATAAGTAACACTGTAAAATATGCGAAGAGATCAAGTGTGATGATTCTCTACTGAATGTAGCAAAATTGATATCACTAGTGACTTGCTGAGAAGAATTTTGATAGTGTGTTTGGTTGAAAGCCCTTTTATATGGATGAGTGGTAAATAAGAGGTAAGAAAGTAGAAACATCAAGTGTAGACTACTGTTCTTTCAAATCAGTTCATAGCTAAGGGAAGAAGGGATCAGTGGAGGGTTTTTTTGTAATAGGAGAGATTTCACCATGTTTACATGTTGAAGAGGATGGATGATAGAGGCAGAGTGACAACAGGAGCAATCAATGGAGTAAGATGCCTGTGGATACAGGGGCAGAAGCAAGTGAGATCATAGCGTAGATAGAGGTATCAACCATTGAGAAAGGAGAAAAGCTGCAGATCAATGAAGACACAGAATGATTTGTCAGGGGTTTTACTAGTTTTCTATTGCTGTGTAACAAATTTCCACAAATGTAGCAGCTTAAAACACCACCTGGTTATTAATTGTCAGTTCTGCAGGTCAGAAGTCTGACATGATGTGGCTTGGTTCTCGGGTCAGAGTGCCACAGGGTGAAATTAGAGTGTCAGTCAGGTTGCAGTTCTCATCTGGGGCTACAGGAACTTTTCCAAGCCCACCCACATTCTTGGCAGAGTTTAGTTCCTTGCAGTTAAAAGACTAAAGCCCCCAGTATCTGGCTGGGTATCAGCTGGGGGCCACTCTCAGCTCCTGGAGGCCTCCTGCACTTCCTTGCCATATGGCACCCACAGGCAGTTACAGCACGGACGCTTGCTTTCTTGCTGGTCAGCAGGAGCACATCTCTCTGATCTCCCCTTCTGTGACTAGCCAGAGAAAAGGCTCTGCTTCTAAAGGTCTCAACTGATTAAGTTAGTCCCACCAAGGAGAATCTCCTTGTCTTAAAATAAACTGATTAGGGACCCTAAATACATACCAAAATCCTTTTTGCTATTGTCAAAGACAAAAACTGGACTGGTAAGGATATTAATTGTATTCAAGCTATTGCAATAGGGAGAGCATCCCAGATCTAAAGATCAGAGTATCTCGGTGGGTGGTTTTGCCTTAGAGTTTCAAAAAGAGGAGTAAACAAGTTGCAGACGGAGTGGTCTGTGGTTGGAGATGTTTTCTGAGCAGGGGAAGTCTCCCTCGGTTGGTTAGTTGAACAGGATATGTTTCTTTCCCTGTGAATAGCTGGTGTATTAGTCAAGATTCTCCAGAAAAACAGAACCAGTAGCAATCTATATAGATATATATGAGGAGATTTATTATAGGCATTGGCTCACACAGTTATGGAGGCTAAGAAGTCCCACAATCTGCCATCTGCAAGCTGGAGGACCAGGAAAACTGGTGACATAATTCAGTCCAAGTCCAAAGACCGGACAATCGGGGCTGATGAGGTAAGTGTCAGCGTGAGTCCCAAAGCCTGAGAACCAGGAGCTTGGCTATCTGAAGACAGAAGAAGATGGATGGACAGAAGAAGCTCAAGCAGAGAGTGAATTTGTCCTTCCTCTGCCTTTTTTATTCTATTCGGCTGTCAAAGGATTGGATGACTCCCACCCAGCCACCCACATGGCTGGGCCCCATGGGAAGGGCCCTCTGCTTGACTCAGTTCACCAATTCAAACGCTAATCTCTTCTAGAAACACCCTCACAGACACACACAGCGACATTTTACCAGTTATCTGAGCACCCCTTAGCTCAGTCAAGTTGACACATAAATTAACCACAGCCAGTTTCAGGGAGCAAACACTTCTAATCTCAGCTAATCAATCATGAGACAAAGAACAAGAAGGAAGATGGTCAGTTTGACCTTCTCAGCAGGTGCGTGCAAAAGGAGAGAAATATATGTTTGGCCTCGTCACAGGTGCATAGTGGTGTTATCCTCAAGTCTCGTGGGAATCATGAGAAAGAGTGGACAGTGAGTCTTATCTAAGTGTTATGGAGGAGAGTAGTTCTTTGCAGCAAGCCATTTCCTGGAACACAAAAGGTTGGGGTATGGATTTCTCAACTGTTGCTATCCTCCAAGAGCACAGGGCTCAGGTGAAGTTCAATATTGTCAGATTTTTGTTAAAGATGAATGAATATCATTCTTCACTGAACAACTCAGAGGTAAGAATAAACCTCCTGCGTGGGGCCAAGCAGAGTCCAAGAAATAATCTCTTACGACCTCTTTTTGGCACTGTTTCTGCAAAATCAGTCAAACCATTTATGGAGAAGTGATGGAAAAGGTCAGTTATTTTGGAGTCCTGGACATCAGATATCTTAAAGAGGAATGCCTGAAATGAAAAAAGGAAAATATAAATATGAACGTTTGTACTAAAGTAAACAGCTTCAGGAGCTGAACCTGAGGGTAACCAGTTCATTAGATTCCAAGATGCTGGTGGAGCACCACTGATTGAGTTCTTTGGAGTTAAGATGTTGCTTCTCTTGGTGATGTTGTCCATAGCCTTGGTTATCTCTCATGTAAGGGCATGTATAGCCCAGTATATTGCCAAACTTCCTTACAAGCCCAGACAGTGGCTTGTCCAGGAATAATCCAACCCATGCATGGTCCACTACGGTGATGAGTTCCTGAGTCCTTCAATGTTTACATGAAATCATTAGGTTTTAGCTTACAGGGCTTCTTCAGATCCTAGGGGAAAAGGCCAGTGCAGTACAGGAAAGGAATCTGAGTGGTCAGGTTTAATTCTTAAATAGGCTAAGTCAGGCAGGAGGGAGAAAATTTGGAAAACTTAATTAGATGACTATAGCCAGATATTGAAGGAATCTGGAAGAAGTGAACATTTGGTAAGTGTTAATGACTTGTGCAAGGTAACAGGATCCTTGGACTGTTACAGGAATGTACTCAAACTGGTTTTTCCACAAGGTGGGGAGGAAGTCACTTAAATCTCCACCAGAGAAGACAGAGTTTGAATATCCATCAATTACCTGCAATTTACAAAGTGTGCAAATAGCACAAAGACAATGAACAATGGACAATGAACTCCAATTATTGCTAATTTAGGACTAGAGTCAGAAGAGTGTGCTATAGTTTTCCATTGAAACACAAAATTTCTCTCTAAAGTCACTCCCCTTTTAATCACAGGTAATCTCAAAGAAAGATTATTCTTGATCATAAAATACAACTGATCTCATTAGATTAGACCTGATTATTTACATAGGTGTGGCAAAAATGGTAATATCATATAGTACTCCTTAAATCTACTTTGCCGAAAGTTTAATAAGAAATGTCAGATTGGACTTTTAAAAACCTCTTGAGCTAAGAAGCCAAGCCAAGAGTTCGCCATCAAATTTCACCTGTAGCACCTATAAATTTGGGTGAACTCCTCTCTTCTCAAATTCCCTAAAATATCCTGTGACCTAGGCCTACCAGGAAGTGACCTTCATTACTCACCCTGTGAACCAGATACCAGTCCAGTTTCCCTAAGCATGCTTTATAAGCACTAGTACCATAAAATTAACTGGACATAGTTCCTTAAAAGTGTCTGGTCATATCTGATTAAGTGAGCATTACTCTCAAATGTGACATTCCAGGCAAGGCCTTGATTGCATGACCAATGTTTCCAATTAAGTCCTATTAACGAGGAGGACAGACCTTACTGAATTGTGCAAATACGTAACTAGATTGCTATGAAAAGAAGAAAATAAGAGTTTTTGAAATCTGGAGGAGTCAGGCAGGGGCAAAAAGATAAATGTTTCATTTCTATTTACAAAAGCAGAGTTTACTAAATTATTATGAGTTATAGATAGCTTAAGACAAAAAAGAAAGGGGTTCCTTATATCCAGAAAATATAACATTAACATCAACAACATTCCAAACAAAACCCACAAGCATCCCTCATCAGTTTATTCAGGCCTATGTAATTCATTCTTGTTCCACTCGATCTTGGGTTGGTGGTCTCAGGAACCCATCTGTTTCTGGACTAGAGTTCTGGAAATCCTGCCTCAGTCCATTGGTATGGACTCAAAGGTGTTTAAGGAATGCCATCCGAAGCCTGTGCCCAAGATGTACTCTGGCCTGTGGCTGATTGCAAGGCCTTTCAGGGAAGCATCAGAGTAAAATATAAAACTATCTGTAGATGACAAAAGCCTTAAAATGGCTGCAGTTAACTTATTACTGATAACTTTTAAGAGTGGAGGAGGCGATGAGAGTTCATCATAAGAATAATGAAGCTGGCAAAGACAGTCGTTTCTGTGGCATGCAAACCAAAAGAAAGTCAATGCAAAAAAGTTTTAGGCAAAATGTCTATAAACATAATAATTAATCTTATTTCCAAAGAACAGTAGATATTACTTTATGATTTATGATTTATTTATCTCCTGTATGATAAAGTAGATTTACTTTATGAAAATGAATCTTTACAGAGAAAAAAATTCTTCAGATTTAGTATACAATAATCCTGAGACATGATATACCATGGATACACCAAGTATATGGCTGGAATATACAAGAATATATCAAGTTTATCAAGTGAAGAAATTCAGTAAGAATGGAATAAGTCCTACACATTTGTATATTCATAAAACTCCATAGGTAAGTGATATGAATCCCCAGTTTGGAGCCATTGGACTAGAAGATGCTAGATTCAAATTTAAAAAAGAAAGTTGTCACTCAATTAACATTTTAAAAAATAACTTATGTTTGTATTCATTATACTTTTGTTGTCTAATATCAGGCAAAGCAGCACGGACACTCTGATAATTAGAAACATAGACAGTTAGGATATTGACAAATCTCTAGGAACTTCTCAAATAGCATACAATTTCTGAAATATTTATATTAATAACATTTTACTCACAAAAATTTAGCCTGGGGAAGGTTAAGCATTTCTTCTGATTTGATCAGTCTTCCCATGCAACTCATCAATAGTCACATATCAAATAAACCTAATTATGACTAGAACCTCTCTTTTTATAAGATAAAGAACAAATTCTTTCTAAATGTTTTTCAGGGCCCCCCTGGGAAACCAGTTTTAGGTGCAAAATATATCATTTAGGATTTGATGTTGGGAAGGCAAAGTATCAAAAGTCGTCTGGAGGTTTGAACACTTGCTGAAATAGAATCATGGGTTACTGGAAAACAATACTTGGTTACTTATTTAACCAAGATGACAATAAAAGGTTTTAAAAGTATACACAGGAGGTAACATGATTGTAAAGAACACTGGCTCTTTCAAAAATGGGAAGACTTTGTTCTCTTAAATAATCGAGGACATGATAAAATCAACATAAAATGCAGGAAATAACCCTGATAAGACAGAGAATCTTTGACAAATTATTTAGAAGGCAAAGAAAAATCTTTTCCAACCTCTTAACGAATAAAGCAGGCATGTAATCCAAGAAGATTTTGTCATTTTAACAGAGAGAAAACCAAATGCTAGTTCTGCATCAGATATATTGTATACAGTGTTTATTAAAACTCTTTTTGAAAACCTTATAAATAAATCCATTAAACTTTAGCCTTGACCACCACAATTAAAAATCCCCTTTCTGAGAACCTTCTACAACTTTCTATATCCATTTAGATTTTTTCCTACACTTTCCTCCTTCTCATTCTGGAACAGAGTTATTTTAGTTTAGCACAAACTACCCTTTCTTTGTTTAAACAAAAATTCATCCTGCATACATTCCATACAGAGTTGTTCCTCTCTGCCACTATTGCTCTGAGTCTCATTCACACATATGGATTAGAGTTTTTAACCACAGTCCCTTCTATTTTACAAAGAAAACTAGGAGGTTTATAATACACTAACATTTTTAGCAGACTAGCAGATCTTATGAATGTACATCTCATAACTTTTTATGGCTATGCACATCCCAAAGTTGCGAAAATGAACACATTCATTAACATTAAATATATAGCCTCGCTGTATCTTATAAAAATGAGAGGGAAAAGTACGTAAAAATTATATAAACTTAAAATTCTGCTTTGCAATTAATTTCAGTATCCTATCCTATGTACAAGTGATCTAGGCGTGTAACGAATATCCATTAATTAACTCTATTTAGCATCAGTACAGGTTTTTAGCTATCTGAAAATCTTGGAAACTATTTCCAAGCTGACATACTGCAAAGCATAATTACTGTTGAAATAAAGTGTGCCAGAATAATAATTCAATTTGGTTAAACACAAATTTACATTTTTCATAATCTTAAACATCTAGGAGATGTAATGCTAGCTTATTTGATCAGTAAATCTATGAAAGTTTAGGAAAAACATACCCAATTAGAATAAACATGTATGCTAGTATTATATTTAATACTAATAACTCAGAAGACATAGCTATTTTTATTAAATCAACTATATTAAACCAGTCTCATACACCAAAGATTTACCCAAATAATGTGAACTCAAATTCTGAACCCGTTTGACTTAGTTTCTATTATAATATATATTTAACATGTATTTAGAAGATCAATTTCCTTAATTTCTGGGAATTTTAGGAATTGCATAAGACTCACTTTTTTCTAAACCAATCCAAATAGAACTCTTTTAAAAGATTTCATAATCTAATTTGGTAATACGATCTGGAGGAAAGAAAATATTATACAGTCATAGGCACATAAACATACATACAGACCACATAGACAGCTACGGCTTCAATTAAAATATTTCAGCCAATTCTGTATCTCAGCCAAGCAGAAATATAAAACTCACTGATTCATATAAAAGAGCTGTTCTGTTCCCACGGGGTACAAATGCTTTAATTGATTTCATTTAAAATAGACAAACAGAAAAGTGTGACAAGCCAGATTTTCTGCTTTCACCCACAGAGGCAAGATTTCTATAAACCATTTAAGTCATTTACAGAGATCATCAAAAAGTCAGGCCATAAAACCAAAAGAAGCTAGCACCGAAAATCAAGCCAGTACTCAAAAAGAATAAAAATAAAATCCTTTCTCTGCCACTGTAGGACAGGAGTCTGGAACACAGAACCGGAAGTTGGACTCACTGTTGGATCTCCAGATGGCCAGTCAAGATGGAGCACCAAGGGCTTGAGGAGTCCTCCTTGCCTGAGTGAAGTAAAGAGGGAGGGAAGGCCAGGCCAGTCCTATCTGATTCACAGCAGCACACGTCAAAGACAAAACGGACAAGCAAGGATATTGATTTTATTCAGGCTGAGCAACCCAGATCCAAAGATCAGAGTATCTCAGCAAGTGGATTTGCCTTAGAGTTTCATAGAGAAGTGCTATGATCTGAACGTTTGTGCCCGGCCCGGCCCCAATTCATATGTTGAAATCGTAATCCCACTGTGATGATATTGAGTTGGGGCCTTTGGGAGGTGCCTAGGTCGTGAGAATGGAGTCCTCATGAATGAGGCCAGCGTTCTTATAAAAGAGACTCCACAGAGCTCGCTAGCCCCTTCTGCTATGTGAGAACACAGCTAGAAGACACAGTCTGTGAATCAGAAAGCAGGCTCTCACCAGACACCTAATCTGCCAGCGCCTTCATCTTGGGCTTGCCAGCCTCCAGAACTGAGAGAAATAAATTTCTTTTGTTTATAAGCCACCCAGTCTGTAGTATTTTGTCATAGCACCTTGAACAAAGACAAGAAAGATAAACAAGGTGCAGATGGAGTGATTTTCATTTGTTGTTTTGCAGGCAGAGGCAGTCTCAGATGGTTACCTGAACATGAAATGTTTTTCTCTGTGGATAGTCGTTTTGAGGCGGACAAACAGTCCTAATCTCAGCTAATCAATCATGAGACAGAGAATGGAAGTTGGACGTTCTGAGTCTGCCCATGCCAGCAGGTTCATGCAAAAGAGGCTAGTCACAGGTAAACAATGGAGTCATCTGTGAGTCTTATGGGAATCACGAGAAAGTTGGACAGGAAATCTTATTTAAGTTGTATTCAGGAAAATAGCTCTCTGTGGTAAGCCGTTTCTCACAACATAAAAGGGTGGAGGAATTTTGGAAAACAAAATGTTGGGAGGATTTCTTAAGCTTCATTATTTTCTATGCTCAAGTAAAGTTCCACATCATCACTGATTAACATAGTCTTATCATGGCCGTGACACCAGGGGTACAGATCATGGGGGCCATCTTGGAATTCTGCTTACCACAGGGGTAGTGCAAGAAGCCGAGAAAGTTGCCTAATAACTTGAGTTTTCTCTTTAAGGTGTGTGTGTGAGGGGAGGGTTGGTCTAAGGGGGAGGATTGGTTAGATATCTGTGAAGGTTTGAAATGACTATTGAGACAAACGGAGAGGGCTGACTGAAGATCGCCATGATGTAGTTATGTTATTTAATATCAAAGACCAACAATTTGCAGTGGCTCTAATCCACTAAGTTATGTGGTTGTATAGTTTTCTCCAGGAATCCTTGGCAGGTTGGTCAACTGAGTGTATGAGTAGAAAAGGAGATCATTGGACTGATCCAAGTTAGGGTAATTCTGAGTGAAATGGAACAGAAATACAAGAAGACATGGCAATTGATGGAAATGGGAAGAAGTTATGGACACTGCCGGTCAAAGCTAGATAGAAAAAGAAGAAAGAGGGAAACGGAATAAGGCAAATGGAGGAAACAAAGTGACTAGAAATCCTGAAGAGTTCAAATAAATAGAGGTATAGTGGGAGTAAAGAAATGATGCAGCTGAAATGCAAGGAAGTTTTGGATAAATACTGGACTATTGGGGTTTATTATTTCAGAGGTAGAGCACTATGGTGATAAAGTCCAAACAGCAGCCATGGGTGTGGGTGGCTAAAGTAGAGTAAAGGAAGTAGACTGTAAATCACGTGGTAGTGCTCCTGAGCAACGTGGAGATGTGGCTAGCAGATGTCAGGGATAAGGGCAGGGCTTAGGTGGGAGAGTAAGAATGACAAAGGAGAAATTTTTTTCCTTGTCAGTGAGGGAATAATGGTTTAATAGTGGTAGTGGGAGCTGGAATAATGACAACACAGCCTCCCAGATCTGGGGTAGCTGTTTAATTGAATGCATGGCCTTCCCAGCACAGGACTTAAGGGGGAAGAATGTCAGTACTTTGTCACATTTGGCACTTCCCAAATACCTGGTCTCTTACTAGTACACAAGTGATAGCATAGTACTTACTTTTTTGGTGAATGCCAACTCCCATTTTCGATACCACCAAAATAACCTGCTGCCAAGGGAAAGTTAAATTTATAGCTTACTGCTAGAAAAGGTATTATATATATAGAGAGAGAGAGAGACTAAATTCACTTTTTTTAAAGGTGTCCAGTTCTCTTAGTTTTAACACGTGTGTCGATTTGCGTAACCACCACTCTAATCAGGATACAGAACATCCCCATGACCCCCCAAAATTTCCTTATGCTGCTCATTTGTAGTCAAAAGTTCTCCCCACCTCTAACCTCTGACGACTACTAATCCTTACTGCTTGGTCCCTATAATTTTACCTTTTCCTGGATGTCATCCAATAGAATTGTACAGTACTCCATTGTATAGCTGTACCCATTAAAAACATTTGGATCATTTCCAGATTTGTGCGATTATGAATAATGATGCTGTAAACACTCGTGTACAGGATTTTGTGTGAACATAACTTTCCAATTCTTTTGAGTAAATAAATGCCTAGGAGCAGGATTTCTTGGTCATGTAAGTATATGTTTAACTGTATAAGAAACTGCAAAATTGTTTTCTGGAGTAGCTATATGATACTGTATTCCCACCAACAATATATGATGGTTTGTTGCTTCATATTCTTGTCAGCACTTGTTACTGTTAATTTGTTTGTTTAGCCATTCTAATAGGTATAGTAATGGTGTCTTACTGTGTTTTTAATTTTCGTTTCCGTAATAACTAATGTGGTTGGGCACCTTTTCCTGTGTTTGTCATCTGTATATTTTCTTTGAGAAAGTATCTGTTCATATCCTCTGCTCATTTTTAAAATTGAGGGTTTTTTTATTGTTGAGTTTGAGAGTTCTTCATATATTCTGTATACAAGTCCTTTGTCAGATAGGAGATTTTTAAATACCATCTAATAGTCTATAGTTTATGTTTTCATTCTCTTAAAGGTGTCTTTTGCAGAGAAAATGTTTTGAAGTTTTGAAAAAGTCCGATTCATATATTTTTTCTTTTATGGATTTTATTTTTGGCGCATAACTAAAAACAATTTGCCCATCTCAAGGTCACAAAGATTTCCTCCTGTATTTTCTTTTAAATGTCTTATAGTTCGGTTTGTTTTGTTTTATTTTGTTTTTTGAAATTGAGTTAGAGGTTGACTTCTTTTTGCATTTGGATAGTGAATTTTTTCCCCAGCATTTGTTGAAAAGAGCCCCCTTTCTCCACTAAAGTGACTTTTCACTTTTGTCAAAAATCAGTGGACTGTTTTTTTTGTGTGTCTATTTTTGGACTCTATTCTGTTCCATTGATCACGTGTGTGTGCTTTCACCAATATCATACTGTCTCGATTACTACAGCTTTATAATGATTCTTAAAATTGGGTAGTGTGTGGCCTCTAACTTTGTTCTTTAAATATTTTTTTCTGCACTAGTTTCATTCTCCTTTCCTCCTGCCTCTCAAATACATGAATGTTAGACTGTCCTACAGTTCCCTGAGTCTGTGTCCAATTTTTTCCCAATATTTTCTCTCTGTGGTTCATATTGGATAAGTCCATTGATCTTCAAGTTCACAAACTATTTTCTCTTTTCCATTCCACTATTGAGCTGTTGAGTCTTGGTCTAGTAATTCTGACATCTGAGTCATCTCAGAGTGGGATTTGTTGTCTTCTTCCTTGTGAGTTGCTGCAATTTTGCTGTTTTTGCTTCTAGTTTGTTTGTTTTTAAATGTCAAGTAATTTTGCATTGTATCCTGGATGTTTTAATTGCTGTGTTATGAGACTGGAAGTCCTGTTAAAAAGACCGGAGCACATTGGGTTTTTCTTTGTTTTGTTTTAGCAGCTAGTTGCCCCAGTTAGGTTCAGGTCGAAAGTCTTGTCTCGCCTTCTGTGGTCCGTGGTTCCAATGTAATTTCAGTTTTCAAACCTTTGCACTACTATTTGGATGTGTTCTATGTGTGTTTCCCCAGGAGCTAAAGAGGCCGGGGTGGTGGTCTATACCACAGACTGGTGTTCAAAGCCTTTGGTCTTCTATAGCAGGTTAGTTTCACATGTGAGCACTGTGGGGTGACCTCCAAACACAGATCTATGGTATTCCCTTCTTGAGCTCCCTCCTCTCTAAAATCTCCACAACATAATCTGGATCCCAGAGTTTCTTCTCTTGGTCTTCTGGCCAGAATGCCTGGCTTTCATTCTTCCTGTGCCATCAGACATCTTTCACCACTGGATCTACTGTCAAGGCAAATCAACAGGCTCAGCTGCTCATACAGCCACTGCCCACAGAGAGGGCAGCTTTGAAACTGGAGCTCTGCACAGCCAAAAGAGGAAAACGAAAACAGTGTACTTCCCCTTTCTCTCTCTTCTTCAGGGGGCATCTTCACACTCTTCTCATTTGAGAGAGAGATTTCCTCTTGGCTGCGCCCATTGCAATGTTCCAGAATCTGAGTTGCCTTGAGACTACACCAGGACATAATAGAGGGGGAAAAATATGGAACTCACTATTTTGTTCTTTGAGCTTTGATTTCCTCCCCAGTTTGTTCATTCTTATTTACTTTTCAGCGTCCTCAGTTAGTTGTTTTATGTATTCTGTCCAGGACTTTTGTTGAAGTCATTGGGAGAAATAGGGTAGAGTATGCTTATACCATTTCACCAGAGCTGAAACCTATACTTTTTGTAATAGTTCAACAAACTTTGCTATGTTGGTGTGACCTGCTGAGATATATTTCTACAAGTTTTATGTTATGTAGGCTGTATTGCTTTAAACATATTTGGATCAGAATTTACCTAGCTTGAAAGTAATATCTTTTGTGCTAACGTGCACTTACACTTTTACAAGTCTTGTTATAAACAGCTTAGCTTTTTTACAAACTATGACAATGCTAAAAAAGTCACATAAATAGACATCCTCTCTGCATTATACCATAGAACTGAACTTGTGGTATTGACAAATAGATATGGCAAGCAATAGGATATATTGGAGTATATGAGGAAGCCATTTAGTGTAAACCTAATTTGGCCTGACTTTGTTTTTCCAAAAGGGCCTGATGTGGCCATTGAGCATGCATTGTATATCTGCTTAAGCATTTGCTATGTCCCAAAGACAAGAACAAATGCCCTTAAGATAAAGGTGCAACTTCCCCCCCACCTTGGCATTTCCTTAAGGATAAGTATCTTTCCTTAGGCTAGGAACTGATTGCTGTGCTCACTTGTGACCACCCAGCTTGAGACAACAGAACTACCACCCTGCTGTGTCCACCAAGACAACAGACCTACTACCTGCTGTGTCCATCAATTGCTGTGCCAACAGAGCAGTCTCGTGACTATCGTAAAAGGGACATTTCAACCATATGTGAAACATCCTCTTTGAGGGTATGTAACTAATCTGTACACCCCACTTCTTTGGTGCCCTTCCTTCCTTCCTGAAGGAAGACCCAGGGCCATGGTCCTCACTTTTAGCTCAGAATAAACTCGCCCAAATTTTCATTTATAGATTGGTTATGGATTATTTTTGTCAACGTTTCAGAGCAACGGGGAGCAAAAGTCATCATCCTGTTCTTCAGTTTTAAATAGCTGAATTTAACCCTGCGTATATTAAGAGTTGTTTTGTTATGTGAATATGTTTAACCACATTATCTCACAACTGTGACTGGTAGGAAATTACTGCCTTAAGTCACTGTGAAGAGCACATAGGTGTCTTTGAGTAGTATAAAACATTATTACTTAAATTTGGATGTTACTATATACATTTTCACATCCTTTTCTTAATTGCTATTGGTTCTTCTATTCCTTTCATTCTGATTATTTTTTGTAGAGTTTTGTTGTTGTTGTTGTTTAAAGATTGGCACCTGAGCTAACATCTCTTGCCAAGCTTCTTTTTTTCTTCTTCTTCTCCCCAAAGGCCCCCAGTATGTAGTTGTATATTCTAGTTGTAGGTCCTTCTGGCTCTGCTATGTGGAATGCAGCCTCAGCATGGCTTGGTGAGTGGTGCTAGGTCCACGCCCGGGATCTGAACTGGTGAAACCCTGGTGCATCGAAGTGGAGTGTGCGAACTTAAGCACTCGGCCATGGGGCTGGCCCCTAGAGTTTGCTTTTTTTCAATACTTCTAGTTGGTTAAAATCAGGTATACTAGATAATAGGTTTAACTGCACTTTAGTCTGGCTTCAGTTGAAATGTGCCACAAACTTTAAATAAAACCAACTTGCATTGACTCTCTCTCTTCATTTGTTGACACTAAAAAGGAAAGAAAGAAAAATAAATAAAAACTGTAAATCCCATTCATGGTCTTAGTTTCTGTTTGAATTGTTAGCTTATCCCACAAGTATCTGAGCACTTCCCTATGGCCTTCAGGCTAGTCTGGGTAATTGATTAGTAGCTGAATCTCTTTGATTCTCAACACTAATGATGCTCAGCTATTGACACCACACAGTTAGCTCAACCTCTCTCTAAATGGAATGACACCATAGAAATTAGTCTAGCATAAAAAGCAAGGGTAATCTTCAAGACCTTGGATTTGGTAATAAAGATTTAAAATCCAGAATATATTTTTAAAAAGCCTACAATTTAACAACAAAAAACTAAACAACACAATTCAAGAATGGTCAAAGGACTTGAATAGACATTTCTCCAAAGAAGATATATAAATAGCCAATAAGCACATGCAAAGAAGCTCAAAATCATCAGTCATTATGAAAATGCAAATCAAAACCACAATCAAGACACCACTTCACACCTAGTAGGATGGCTATAATAAATAATGGAAAATAACAAGTATTGGTGAGGATGCTGAGGAATTGGAATCCTCATACATTGTCAGTGGAAAGGTAAAATGGTACAGACATTTTGGTAAACAGTTTGGCAATTTCTCAGAAAGTCAAACATAGTATTATCGTATGACCCAGCAATTCTACTTCTAGGTATACACCTAAAAGAATGAAAAACAGGGACTCAAATAGGTGCTTGTACATGAATATTCCCAGCAGCATTATTCACAATAGCTGAAAGGCAGAAACAACCCAAATATCTTTTGATGGATGAATGGATAAACAAAACAAAAAGGGATGAAATTCATTTTTTTTCCTGCTTTTTCTCCCCAAATCCACCCAGTACACAGTTGCATGTTTTAGTTGTGAGTCCTTCTAGTCGTGGCTTGTGGGACGCCACCTCAGCATGGCCTAATGAGCCCAGGATTTGAACCTGTGAAAACCTGGGCCTCCTAAGTGGAGCGCTCGAACTTAACCCCTCGGCCACGGGGCCAGCACCAGGAATGAAGTTCTGATACATGCTACAACATGGATGAATCTTGAAAATATTATGCTGAGTGAAATAAGCCAAATATAAAAGGACAAATATTATACGATAATACTTTTTAAAGTATCTAGAATAGGCAAATTCATGGAGAACAAAAAATAGATTAAAGGTGGGGGGATGAGGGGTTAGTGGCGGGGAGAAACAAGGGGAGGGGACCAATGGAAATATAGGGCTGACGCTAGTCCATGGCAAGATATTTTGAAGTCCCGCCACCCTGAATGGGGAATATTTCTTGAATTAGACATTAATTCAGCTACCTAAGAGGGGCTTCACGTTCATTCTTCTCTATGTCCCTTGACTTGACCTTCTAGAGAAGGGTCCTTTCTTTTCTACTATCTTCCCTGGCTATATCTGAAGTGCGCATTGGAGAACATGTGCTCTTTGGAAGCTGAGCAGTGTTCTGAACTCATTTCCTGTCTACAGAAGGCTAGAGGTCAAAGAGGCATTTTAAGTCCTATCTGGGTTCTTGATTTCTTTGGCAGTACATTATCTCATAAACATAATTGGCTTCTTATTCAATTGATTGCAGTGGGCTTCATTTGCCAATAACCATAACCATGGTTCTTTTCTTGACACATCAATTAATCTATCTAGTTAATCCCAGGTACTTTGTACCCATTAAGCTTGGTGGGAAAGAAAGCCCTTTGTTCCTGTCTCCCTGACCTATTTCATCCAATTACAAGGATTTACTGGGTGACATCTCAATTCACTTACAGATTTTAAACATGGCTATGACAAAGATATGCTTGATTTGATCCTTGCGTAAAAGCCTAGTTCTAATAGCTGTTTTTTGTTTTGTTTTGTTTTAAAAGCCTACTCAACTTTATAGTTTACAAATTGGGGCTGAAAAGTTGATTCAGTTTTATAGTTCACCAACTGGAGATGAAAAGCATTTGCCACTCCCAACCCTGCAAATTCTGAATTTCTCTGTTCTCTTTATTCCCTTCCATTCCTACTTATACATTAGTCAGTTATTTTTTAGTACTTCTCTGTTGTGAAGTATCTTGTCAAATGCAGCCAACACTAACCAATATATGCTATTAACATTTGTTTTCTAATCACTTCTCTAGGTTCGTCATTTACCTCTCAAGTTATTGTAGGTGATAGTTTTATCAAATATTCCAATGCATAACATAGAGTGTCATTCTTCCAGCTTATAAAATTGGCTTACTTGACCCCAAAGCCAATGCCAAAAAAGCCAGATTTTTAATACACACTCCATCTCTGGGTATCAATTTCTGTATCCATCAATATATGCTAGATTTTGTCAAAATCTTAGTGACATATAATGACAAAGATTTATTTCCTGTTCATACTGTATGTCTACTGTGCTGGGGCCTTCACTTTATATCTCCTCACTCTAGGATACAGGCTGATAGAGCGGTCATGATCATGAACATTGCCAGACTCAAAAGCAGACAGAAAGAGTTCCAGAGGATCACAAATTGGCAATTCAATGCTATGGCCCTGAGTGACACACATAATCTGCTTACAACGGATTGGCTAGAACTAGTCACACGGTTCCACTCAACTACAAGAGAACCAGGAAGTGCAACATACCACATGCCCTGAAGGTAGAGAGCAGGAAATAGTTGGTGAACAGCATATGAACTATGTAATCAAGTGTACCCCAGGACTGATGAGTAGACACCCAACTTGACTAGAGTTACAACCCCTCACCCATTCCCAGACTTAATAGGCCCCTGACCAGCTTTAACAGCACAAGTACATACTACGCATCTTTCTTCTAGACTTCCACAAAGGAGTCTGTGGTGATTTTGTCTGGTAACTATGCCAGGTAAAGGAAAATCTGCAAAACTTCCATTTAAAATTTGCCATGACTCTGAGATAAAACTAATTCCTGACGCCCAGACGACCAAGATCATCCATCAGTCAGAGACTTAAGAGCATTACATGATAACTGAAGCTTTGTCCAGAATCAACTGAGTTCTATGGGGCAGCAATTATCCAGGGCAATTTCCCCAGTCTTTGAATGTATAGATAGAGTAGATGGTCTCACTTCCATGAAACCACCCCCTAACTCCCTGACTTAAAGAGTAAGTTTATTATCATAGGAAAAGCCAAGCAGAAGCCCCTATTGGCTAAAGGAGAAAATGAAAAGTAAGTCCATTTCAAATCTGTCAGATCGCTGTTCTGTAGAGTGTTAAACTCAACGGATCCATCTCAAAGCAAAAGGATCACATGACTATTGAGCTATTGATGATATGGAAGTCATTCAACTCCTCTTAGAGGTGAATGATGGAAAAGGAGGTAATCTTTGGCTATTCTCTCCAGCTTTCTTTACATATAGGTTCTTTGCCCTGAAGAACTAACAGGAACATGCCATATTCAACTATTTTGGCAGCTTAAAAGAAGAACTGGTTTTTCCAGTTCATGGACTTTAATTTCAATGCAATAGTTTTAAGAAATGTAATAGTATAGGAACAAAGTATAAGTGACACCTGGAAACCTAAGGTTTAATTCTCTAAGCACTGAAATTTTTTGTATTTTAACTGTTTTGGACAGAAATCCTTTAAAAATATATATCACCTGTTGACCTTAAACAGCCAGTTATTTCTCCAGCAAAAATGGGTTTATTCAGGATCAGCAAAGAACTGCAGTTTGGGATGTGCATGCTATGATGAAACACAGGCAAATTTGGAGAGAAAAAGGAAAGGGCTTGCTTCTATAGAGCAAGAGTAGAGTAGGGAGGGGCCGTTCCAACTGAAAGTCTATTGGAGGAAAGTAATGAGAACAGATTCTCATTGAATTTACACAAATACATATATTCTCTTGAAAAGAAGACTTAAGAGTTTCCAAATTCTGGAGGGAATCAAGCAGGGAGAAAAAGAAAAATGCTTCAGCCTTTCTTGCAAAGATACACTTTACCAAACTGCTTAATTTGGCAGCTTAAAGGAGAGGAGAAAAGGGGGCTTACATCTGGAAAACAAAACATTAAAGCAGTCAGTTTTCCATGAGAGTTTAGAAATTCTTACCCAGTTCAGTGTTACGATCTTAAAGTTATCAAAAACCTGTACTCCAGAGTACTTGTTAAAGTATTTTCTATAAAGCTCTTTGAGGATGAAACATTATATCTATTTGACCAAAGTAACAATAAAAAATTTCAAAGGCAAATACAAAAGGTTATGTAGTTGTAATCAAAACATAACTCCTTTACTACCAAGCAGACTCAGTTTCGGATTCAAATTGCGTTTCTGACAGAAAGACTAAGTTAAGTTTATTTGCTTGGATGGCTAAAGTTTTTTGTTTGTTTTTTTATTTGCACGCTGTAAGGATCCATTTAGAGCTGTTTTGTGAGTCATTTCATCTTTCAGAAGCTTCTGTGTACCAATCAAAGAATGCATTCCATTGTCTCCTGAGAGATTTGGAATCCTCTTTTTTAAGGGTGTCCCTTAAGATGGACTTATTTAACACAGAGGTTACCCAGATGACTATTATAATTCTAAATTGTCTAAAAGTTCACCCATTTTTCCACAAAGGCACAAGATCCTGGCACGTAAGCCAGGTGTAACCTGTCTTGCCTTTGTATTCTCTAAAATATCTTAACTAAGAGGGACCCCGTTTTCCAACAGCTGTTCCAAAACACCAGGAATCATGTGTTTTCCCCATTTTTGAGTAGGATGGGTGATTTACCAACAAGCTTCAACAAACAGACAGACAGAAACAGAGAGCAAGTTTTCTCCTAGGAGTTTTGGAGTATATGTGTCTATTATCAAAAGTCTAGGAAATTGCTATTCAAATTTTTCCTTTTAGTGGTTTATTTGTTTCAGTGAACTTAGAAGTAATAATTAGAGCTTAGTATTTCAATCCTCAGATGGTCCAATTTTAAAGGATCAGGGTTCCACAAGGGGAAAAAAGGAAGGTGGTAGCATGAGCACAAAATGACTGCCAGGGTGGAGTCTAAGACAAGATGGCAGTGCAGGGGTAGCCCTGAGACAAAAGAATCTGTGAAAACAAATGAAATAGCACCTGAGACCAAGGAGGAGGAGAAGATGAGGTTTCATAAGCCACTTTGTTCCCCCTCAGATTTTTAGTTATTTCAGTTAATTTAGACATGATATCTTGTAATGAGGCAATTTTAGAGTTTTGTGCACATTTAGAAGCCTCCGGGTACCAATTAAAATAAATGTATCACTCATTTTGCTTAATTTTAGAGCCGTGGTCTCCCAATTTGGTTTTAAGAGAAATGACTTTGGGGAGATCGAAAGTTCCTCATAATAGCCATTGTAATTCTGGATTACTTTTGGTCAGTTTGGCCCACTTAGTTAAAAAATGTCCATGTAAGAGACCCACAATTCTTTTCTTTTTTTTTGAGGAAGATTATCTCTGAGCTAACTACTGCCAGTCCTCCTCTTTTTGCTGAGGAAGCCTGGCCCTGAGCTAACATCCGTGCCTATCTTCCTCCACTCTATATGTGGGACGCCTGCCACAGCATGGTGTGCCAAGCGGTGCCATGACCGCACCCAGGATCCAAACCACTAAACCCCAGGCCGCCGAGAAGCGGAACGTGTGAACTTAACCGCTGCGCCACCGGGCCGGCACCAGAGGCCCACAGTTCTTAAACATACAATCAGCTGGGGTCCCTGTAGAGGGGGGTGCCCTCCAAATATGTAGCTAACTGAGATCCTGTTTCTTAGAGGTTTTTCTCTAGAGCAAAGGTATAGCTCTCACACAGCTTGTAACTCAAACAGCTTGAACAGCTCAAACAACCTGCAGGCTCGATGCCAGCCAGCCCCAATAGAACAGTTCATTTCATTAAGATGGACCAGGGAACAATGTAGTTCCAAAGAACAGTCCAACCGAAGGTTGATCAATGCAGTTCTAAGGGACAGTCTGCTCCCAAGGGAGTCAAGCACAGCTCCAAACAGTTCCAATGAACAGTCTGCATGTCTGACCAAAGGCTAACCAGTTCCAAGTATGGGAACAATCTGGTTCAAAAAAGGATCAGACCAAAGGCTAGCACAGTTCAAAGAAACAGCCTGATTCAAAGAGTCAGGCCAAAGTGCCACCCAAGAACTCACAGACAAAGCCTTAACCAGAAAAGGATGAAGCCTTAAAACAGATCTTGAATAAAGCTTATAGAGCCTTGAATGCAAAGAGGTGGAAGCTCAGACCCGGGAGAAAATCTTACTCTCAAACTCCAGAATTGGCAAGAATAGCGGCGAGGTCAATGTGCTCTTTTGTGGGTACCACACCTGTTTGCTTGCCAGTCTGGGAGTCGTCAGGGGTCTTCTCTGGATCCCTGTATGTGATACCAACCGTTATATCAGTTTCCCTACATTAAACCCAGCATATATGTGGTTAAAACCAAAACACTCTTTCCCTGCTTACTCCCTGGCTTCCTGTCTCCAGAATCTACTATCCTCCATGGAGACAGACACCGCCAAGGACAAGCACCTGGATTCATCATCTGGAAATACAGGCTGGTGGGAAAGCTGCTGACCAGCAAGATCACGGACTCCCTCCTCTCTGCAAGTAGTCTCAAGGCCAAAGACAGCCTGGTGGGAAAGCTCTGACCAGCAAAGCCATATGCTCCCCTTCCCCTACCTAAAACCCCAAATAAAACCCTTCCTTTTAGTTTTCTGGGGAGTTTTGGATTTCAGCATTAGCTGCCCTCTCTCCTTGCTCAGTGCTGTGCAATAATAAAATTCCTACTTTCTTCCACTACACCCGGTGTCAGAGATTGGCTTGCTGCACAATGGATGAGCGAACTCACTTCAGGTTCGATATCATATGGGCCACCAAATGTTAAACAAACAGCCAGTGATTTCTCCAAAATGGATTTATTCAAGATCAGCAAAGAATTACCATTCTGGATGTACATGCTATGATAAACCATAGCCAAATCCAGAGAGAAAAAAGAGTGAGCTTGCTTCTATAGAGCAAAAGTAGAGTAGGGAGGCACTGTTCTAAAGGAAAGTCCATCGGAGGAAAGTTAACAGTCCAGGGTGGCAATTGGCTGAGCTGTTGTCAGGAGGGGAGAGAAATCTTCCTTCAGTAGTAAAGTAGTTGCACCTTCTGCAGGAGATGCAAGCCAACGTTTATTCCTGTTTGGAGCAACCGTGTATGACAGGGCATGAAAGCACCCCCGACAGGCCTTCCCAACTCCAATATAGTTGAGGATTCTTTTATTAATTTCCACACACCATAGTCCCTGTTCTCTACCAGCCTTGGCTCTGCCTAAAAATACTTATCTGGCGAATGTCACTTGGTGTGCACAATGCTTGCAGTGTCATCTGCACCAAATATAATTTGATTTGTTCTTAATTTCTCTGGGGCACCACTGGAAATCACAGTTATTGTGCAATATTATAATGTACTCATGCTTGCAATATGGTTGCCAGATTTGGCAAATAAAAATATAGGATACCCAGTTAAATTTGAATTTCTGATAAACAATGAATTTTTCTAGTATAAGTATATCTCAAATATTGCATATACTAAACAATTACTCATGTTTATTTGAAATTCAAGTTTAACTAGGTGTCCTATATTTTATCTGACAACCCTAATCAAGTACCACTGAGATACATAGTCCTATTTGGCCCTGGCTGCCCTTAGACCAATATGTTGTTTTCATTAGTCTTTAGGGTGACAAAATTTTGCCTTTCAGATCTGTTCTAACAGAGAGGCCAAAGCTGGTCCTCTGTCCCAGTGTCCCCAGACTGCTGTTTTTCTCTCTTTCTTCATGACCATCCCTACTCTTCACTGATTCTTCTTTGCTATCTACCACCTTTTCTCTATACTGTGCTTATTCCCCTTCTGTCCTATTTTTTCTTCCTATGACAGCTAAGGGTAGTGTTTTAAAGCATGGACTTTAAAGGCAGTCAAATTAGGATGAATGCCAGTTTACCTTTCAGTAGATATGGGAACTTCAATAAGCTACTTAACATCTGTAAGCCTCAGTTTATCCTTCTGTAAATACAGGTACTAATGCCTACTTTATAGAGCTGTCGTGAGTGTTAAATGAGATGATATAGACAAACTACTTAAAGGTACAATCCTTATTGGATTGATATTACTAAAAGAGCTTCAGGCTTTGAGTACTGATTTGACTTCTTTCTATGTTTTAGATGCCTGGACTTCCAGTTCAGGCTCTGCTGACATTCTTCCCTGGTGAGCTTTTGTGCTGTCTGGCTTGTCTTTAACATCATTACCAACCAGTGCAGTTCAGTTCAGTAAATACGTGTTGAGTTTCTATCATGTGCTAAGCCCTGTGCTGGGTGCTGGAGAAATAAATAGGATAAATAGGATAGCACTGACCTCAAGGAAAGTGTTGGGCAGAAAGAATAGCTATAAAACAGGTAACAAATACAATGAAGTAAGTAAGATTATCTTCATATGCACAGGATGCCTCAAGATGCTATGGGACCACAGAGAAGCAGTTCAGACCCCCTGGGGGAAAGAGGCAAGAAAAGGCTTCAAGTTTGTGATAATATCTGAGCAGAGAATAAAAGATGAGTGGGGCTTGCTGTAAAAAATATGGGGGAGTAGTGGAAACATACTCTATACTTAGTGGACAGTATGAGGAATAGGGATAGGTACTGTGAATGGTATATACAGGGAAACTCAAAGCAATTCAATATTTTTAGAGTATAAATTACAAAGCCAGGAAAGGCTAATGAACGCATTACTTTCCTTTGATCATCACTTTGGGAGCGCTTACGTCTACATCAATTGTGGGTCTCATATATTTGGTCCACTATTTTCATTGCTGCTTTTGTTTGAATAGAGTTTTGGTCATTTTCAATTTCATGCCTTTCCAAGATGCCAAAGCACATGTTAATGTTTCATAATTATAAGTGCTTCCACTTCTCATGTTTCTTATTTTAAAACTTTCTGAATGGACTGAAAGGTCTTTCTTTTCTCTAAAAAACATATTTATATAGTAAGGTATATTTTTCCTGCTGATGTATTTTTAAAGTATTTCAAATCTTTCTTTCCCCTTACAACCCCACATAGTTACAGTGTACCTACTATTTTTTGAATGAATATATATAGTCTAAGATAGATATATAGATATCTATATAGATATATAGATATATATCTTAGAATAGTGCCTAGCTATTGTTACTATGTACCAGGCACGTTTCATAGTTCCAAAGTATTTGGACACCACATTAAGATCCAATATAATTCCACCACACAGGGATTTTTTCAAGATCATATTACAGAAAATTTTAAAGCCAGTTATTCTACTCTAACACAGTTATTTAATTTTATTTTTTTGCTCTCTCTTTCTCGTATCTTTCTTGGACGTAGTTTTAATCATTCGCAGTGCAAAGAGACAGGTTTAATGCATAGCGGCGTTGTTTTAAGGGATTGTGTTAGATGGATGTATTAAGCAAGTTTAAGGGATACTTCTACTCTACTATTGATGATCGCACTGGACCTAGAATATTCATTTCATCCTGAACAGCACTAGAATGGGCTGCAGTGGTTGGAAGGTTTCCAACAGAGATATTGGAAGGACTTTAAAGAGTGATGTTGTGTAAGGGATCCATGGAGCCTGAAAGGGGTTAGTCCCCTGTACCTCCGAGATCCTCTGGCCCCATTTGCTCTTTTTGTCCTCTCCTGGTTAATGGCACTAGGCCCCCGGGTGGTGCCGCTTTGGGCTGCGCTCAGCCTCAAGCTCTCAGCCAGGGTGGGAGAAGCGGTCATTGCCAAGTGAACATGCTTTTTTCCACATTACTGGGTGGCAGCCAGCGCCAGAGCTAATCTCCTGTGTTTTCAATGTCAGTGACAGTGATTTCTAGAAGCGGGTTTGTTTGCTTTCTGGACCCGCCTCCCCACTCCCTCAAATGGTACTTTGCCCCAAAGGACTTTGCCTTTGCTTTAGCTGTTGGACACACTGGCATCCTCCGCAACCAGACAGCCCCCGCAGAGGCCCGCGGCAGGAGTCACCCCGCCTGCCTCGTCCCCTTAGGACCCATCTAGCGGGAGCCACTGCCCTAGGCGGTGACGGGACGGTGAAGCTGGCGCTGGGGGCTGCCCGCGGAGCAGCCCAGGGACCTCGCCTTCGAGACGGAGCTGGCAAGTGCCAAGCTGGGGTCCCCGGAGGGGAGCCGGGAACGGCGTTTGCCCGGGCCGAGGAGGAAGCCGGAGCATTTGGGAGACGGGACCGCGGGAACCCGGAAACGCCCGGGCCGCAAGGGGTTGGCGCCAGCGACGGCAGCAGAAGCGGGCGGCGCTGCGCGTCGGGTGTCTCCGGGGACCCGGCGGGCTCGGCGGCCTGAGGTCCCCGGCGGAGCTGCACCGCCGCCCCCAGTGCGCGCGGCCGGCGGGGCTGCGCGGAAGGTGAGCATGGCGCTCTGCTCCGGGCGGCGGGCGCGGGGAGGCCGGCGGCGGCGCGAGAGGCTGCTGGCGCGGCCGGGGCGGCTCCCAGAGCAGGAGCCGGAGGCGGCGTGCAGGGGGCTTGTGTGAAGCCCGGCTGAGTGGAGGGGACGGTGTCGAAGTCCTTAAGGACTAGCTCGGTAGGGGTGGGAGTGGACGAAGTGACACGTGGTACCTCCGAGGAACGACGTGAGGAATGTGCTGGGTGGAGAAGGAAAAGGGCCCGAGGAAAGGGGTGTGTCAAGCGAGCGAAATCGGCAATGTGTGCCTCAGAGCCTGGGGCGTGCGGAGCGAAGTGGCCGGTGGGCCAAAGTGGCGGTCACTCCCTCAGTGAGTGGCCCTTGAGCTCCCGCACCGAGCCACCAGACGCGGACGCTATGCTCCAGAAGCCGCAGGAACTTCAAGAAACAGAAAGGGTGTCCTTGGTAAGGCTTGTACGTGTGCAGGGGCTGTCCGAGGCCAGGTGGGCTTTCTGTCGGAGCACGGGTGGGGGTGGGCGTGTGTGTGTGTGTGTTGGGGGAGGGTTCTGAGTGGTGAGAAGGAAGGATTTTAATTAACACTTGTATAAACCAGTTAAATGCCTCTCGGGAACGTCGGTTCAAATGAATTAAAGAATAGTATTAAATGTGGTCGTGGACGTTGCTTAGGAGACTGAATCTTTTGTTATGTTCTGTTACGTGCGCTATTTGAAAATGGAACCGGAGTGTTTTGTTTTCAATCAACATTCCACTTTTGGTAGTTAAAGGTGAAATTTGGGACAGTTTCTCACTTGGTGCTCTTACTCATTTTCACTGGTAAACTCAGGCGGTTTCCTTTAAGGGAATTTCTTCTAAGTTTACCTTTCGGGTGTTAACGTTCCTCCCAAGTGTTGATTCTACTTCTTCAGCATCTCAGTTTGCTTTTTCCCTTTTTCATTCCCACTACCTGTGCTAAATGTTTTAGACTCTTCTTTCCTCTTCTTTGCGCTAGTGCAGTGGCTTCCAAATTGGACTTGCTGCCCCCAGCCTGTCTCCCTTCCAGTCACTCTCCTGCCTGCTACTTTTTAAAGCCGGGGATCTTACTCGTTCTTTGGTTAATCTTTCCACAGAAATGCTTGTGTGATGCTCTTTTAGCTCCAGAGTAAATGTAAAATTATTTAATGTGGCATTCAAAGCACTTCCAAATTTGAAGCCGTTCGTTGCTCCAGTCAGATCAATATGTACCTTTCATTCTTTTTTTTTATTACTTTATTCCACACATAGTATTTTTTAGCTAAACCATAGTAGTTATTTGGAAATGTAATTTCTGAACATGCTCTATGCCTACCTGTCTTGGTCTTTGCTTACATCCTTTCTTCCTACAAGGAAGGCCTTCCTTACCATCCTTGTAGAAATGCTACTTGTTCTTTAAAGCCTTAAATGCCGCCTCCTTCTGTGTTTAATTTTTTAATTGAGATATAATTGACATTTAACGTTATGTTCCAGGTGTACAACACAATGATTTGATATTTGTATGTATTGCAAAATGATCACTGCCATAAATCTAGTTAGCATTCATCACCATATGTAGTTACAGATTTTTTTTCTTGTGACGAGAACTTTTTAGATTTACTGTCTTAGCAACTTTCAAATATACAATACAGTATTATTAACTATAACCACTATGCTGTACCGTATCCCTGGGACTTATTTATTTTATGACTGGAAGTTGCCACTTCCTTCTTATGAAGCTTTCTGAAGTCTACTATCACTCTAAAACTTTTTTTTTCCTCTTGTGTGCTGAGCTTTATAAATTTTATAATACTTGTTAAATTTGCATTTTACCATGGTTATTTGAGAAGTTTATCTATACTACCTCAAAGATTTATTACTAGGATCGAATGAAGTACTAAAACATGGAACAGAAAAGCATTTTCAAATTTAAGATTATTAGTAAAAATCTGAAATGAGGTTACACTACAACACAAGAGTTATCCTTGTCTCCAGGAGCACAAGTCGTCCGGCTTCAGCTTGCAGGGCTTTGGGAACAGGGCAGCTTTTGTTCTCAGCAATTCCAACTTAGGAGGGTGAGAGAAAATTAGAAATGTTAGTTTGGAGAGTCATTGCCAGGTGTTGGAGGAAACTGGAAGAATTCAGGATCCACTTCAGTTTACAGGTAGATAATAAAACCTCAAAGACTGTGAATAGCACTAGAATCTGATATCCACAAAAGTGTGCTACTGAAACATGATTTTTTCTCTCTACAGTCATCTCCATTTCTACCAAAGATAATCACAGTAAGACTAATTTGTTTGCAGTCTAAGTCTAGTCTCATTAAACTTGGCCAGATTATTTGCATAAGTGCAGCAAGAATGGTGATTGACCACATAGGGTCTTTTTAAGTCTGCTTTGCTGGAGCTTTTCAGAAGGAATCTCAGATTGGACTTCTAAAAGCTTTTCAAGGCTACGATGCCAAGCCAAGGAATCACCATCAGACTTTGCCTGCAATACCTATAGAGTGAGTGAATTTCTCTCTTCTCGAGATCCCTAAGAAATCCTAAGGTTCATTGGGTTTGCCAGGAAGTGACCTTCCTTACTCACCTAGCAAGGCTGGGAACAATGAAAGCAAGATACCAGGCTTTTTTTTTTTTTTTTGAAAGGAGCTTTATTGGCTCTATAAAGTCAACCTTAGTTCCTTAAAGCTGGCTGATCGTATCTGATATTATGCACAAATATTTAATTGACTTCCTTTTAACAAGTATGTTTTCATTACTCATGAAAACTTCATGAGACATTAAACAGCCAGCCGTCATCTTATTTTTCTCGTTGACAAATTTTGTAACATAGATCTAATATGAACTTATTACCTAGTAAACCCAGGTAGAAAAAGTTGTATCTCTGCATTATCTTTAATGCTGACAACTCTGGAGACATACCCATTCTTTGTTTGGTTGGGTTTTTTTGTTTGCTTGTTTTTACTAAACTAACGATATTCTTATTTACCAAAGAGTACCTGAATCACATGAGCTTAAAAACATTTGGGTTAGTTTCTATATTTCTCTGAGAGAAGGTTTAATTAATATAGCACTTCTTTTTCTTTAAGTCAATTAAATTGAGCTCTTTTACAAATTAATTTTGGCAGTACCATCCAGAGAAAGAAATAGCACATATCTATAATATACACAAACATGCAAACACAGAGAGATCTTATAACTGTCTTTTTAAAATTTTAGCCATGCGTCAAGTACAGTAATACAAAACTCACTAGTTTATAAAAGAACAGTTGGATCCAAATTGTGTTTTGTGCAAATGGAATTAGATAAGGTTACCTGTGGAGATGGCGAAAGCTTTCTACTAGTATTTGTGGAAAAGACTTTTAAGATTTTTTCATTTTCCCATTTTCCAAATGGCTCCCTTTCCCTTTTCAGCCTCAGGTAGTTGCTTCTGGGGTTCTCTGAGTCCCTTGAGAGCCCCTGATAGAGGATAGGGGCCTTATATAAGTGACTGTAGGGATCTGAGGGCTGAAGTGGCAAGGGAAAAGTCTAGCGGGGGTCGACAGACAGATGGGGAAGGTAGGAGTTTGAAGGCGGATGTAAGAAAGGATTCAAGGGAACTGAATGGAAGATCGAAGGTGGCAAAAGGAAGGAGGAGGAGCAGAAGCAATGGGAAGGAAGAGGTCTTAGAGGAGCCAGTTTGGGGAGACCTTAAGTTTCTAAAAGAAGCCAGTGAAGTTCTAAATTATCCTCAGCAAAACTGTGCCAACAAGAAGGAGGTGGACAGAGTTGGTGGAACATATAGTCCACAGGGGTCCAAGAAGAGGATTTCAGTCAACTGAGAAGTTCCCATGGGAGAAACAGGATGAAGTAGAACAGAGAGGCCTTAAAAAACATAGCTCCCATTAGGCTTTGACTATCAGCTTCTAATTAGACTAATTTTTTACTGTAGAGCTCTTTTTAAAAAAGTTGTTTCAAATATCTTATTATCAGGTTTCAGTCAGGACAAACAGTAAATATTTCTGACAGTGTTGAACTCCTTTTTTAAAATTATTTTTTCCTTTTTTTTAAACCGAAAGTATATCTATCAAGTGACTCAAAACCAAAATCAGTAAACCTTTTATGACTTAATCATGATGCAAGAGAATTCCCCAAAGAGCATCCAAAAGAAGCAGCCCTCCCAAGATCCAGAATAACTCCCAAAGATAGCCAAAAAAAGGAAAGACTTGGCCAACATGCCATGCTCACTCACCCCTGGCCTGGCAACAGTCAGTTGGATGCTAACTGCAAATGGGGTGAAACCCCCATTTCTGTCCGGCCGTATTTTTGCACCCCCAGTTTGATGTTGAGCCACTTGCACACACAAGAACCAATGACCTTCATGCCCTGTGCTGGCAGAAAGTCAAGCCAAGTTCTTGGGACACACAAGGAGACAAACAAGAAAGTAATAGCTGTCCCTGGGAAGGCAAGGATCAATAACCAATGGGTACCCCAAAACCAAATTCACAAGAGTCTCAATTCAGAGAACTAATTTTTACAAATGTTTTTCTCTTGCTAATCTGAATTTGGAAAGGAAGGGGCAATGTAAAATTTTACCTTCCTGTCTCAACTGGGCTTTACAGACAAAGATCAGGGGCAGCTGACTTTTCGTAAGAATTTTTGCCTGTCTCTGGCTTCTGCCAGTTCTCCCAGGATCCCATCTGCAGGCTCTGGAGTGAGTAGGGTATCTCAGCAATCTCATCCTTTCTCTGTCACCAGAAACTTTTGGGGAGGAAAATAATTTTCCTCTATCCTTCTGAGTTCTTAACTGAGACTCGTGTAATAAAAAGCAGATTAACAAGAGAAAAACAAACAAGTTTATTAACATGTATACTTCACATATACATGGGACACACTCAGGGAAAATGAATGATGCAAAGAGGTGGCTTTAGAATTCAGGGAATTCTATACCATCTTAATAGGGAAAGGCGAGGGAGGAGATGTAGGCGTCTTAGGGGAGATTAAGTGATTTTTAGCAAAGATGAATGGGCCCTTAGAAGAATAGAAGGGAAGTATGATAGTTTGTGACAAAGTTCCGGTATGGTGCCGACTTCTAGTCTCCTTTCCTGTGGTAAGAGTCAGTTCTCCTTGGTTGGTGAAACTCTTCTGGGGAGGGGATTTATGACAACTGAGTTCCTTTTAGAGGATTTAGGCAGGTAATAGAAGTTCACAGAAAGCCTCTCCTTGTATTTGCTGTTTTTCGAGTACCTACAGCTCAAAATAATCAATATGCCAAAGTGGTATATTTGGGGGGTGCTCTGTCTGCTTTTCATCACCCCCATTTTATAGTTGAGAATATTGAAGTTCAGACAGGTCAAATAATTAGCCCTAGGTCCTGCATATACTCTTTAGGTTGCCTCAGTTATATTTGAAATGGATATAATTTGTATCTTCAAATGTTTCTTTCACTCAGTAGGATCAATATGTTGAATGAATGACTGGATAAATATTAGAATCAACTCAGTCTCTCAGAGCCTAATCCTATCATTCAGTAACTGTGGAGTTAAGTTTTGAGCTTCTTCCCTTTTCCTGAAAGTTTTAGAGAGGGAAATTTCTATTTAATATTAATCTGCCGTGGAATTTTTGTGTGTGTGAAATTGCAAAAAAATTAAGAGTACACTGTAGACGTGTCTGGGTAACTGAAATAGCTTGAACCTCATCAAACGGGCAGTTAGTAATGTCGTTCATGTGTATGAACTTAAAGTTTATATCAATATGTATGAACTGGTATCTTAACATTAGATTTCAAACCTTTAAAAAGCAAGTGTATCCTAAGTACATTCAACTTAATTGTCAACTTTAATGAAGGAGTGTAGTGCTGTGGTTATATATTTTTAATGATTGTTTTTTGGATCTTTTGCTATGTAAATTTGAGAGTGTTTGGTATATAAATGTGAGAGTTTTTGCTTTATGAGCTAGACTGTTACTCAGCTTCTCTATCCAGATTGCCTGCGCAGAACTCTTACTCGTTTATTGTCTATATTGGAGATACCATCTCAAATGAAACCAAAGAACCAGTTGCTGTCTAGAGATGAGCATTTTGGTTGAAAAAGTATGCTAGGTCGGATAATATAGTCGAAATTAGAGTCAAGATGGAGCGGAAACTTTTAGGTCACATCAGATAGAATGCTAAGAAAGCAGATCGTTCCAGTAAGAAAGTGTCCACTGATGACTTTACACCTTCTCTGCCTAGTTTTTTCTGTAAAAGCTGGATAAGAAGTTTTTTCTAAATTCATTTGTTGTATAAGCCAATTTTAAACATTTCTAGTAGCATTTTCTAACATGAGTAAGTCTTATAAAGGTATTATATAAATATAAATATATATATTTATAATAAATATATAAGCATAAATAAAATAATATATAATATATATAATTTATATATATAAATATAAAGTGAATATTCAAATAAGGCATTGTAGTAGTATAACCACTTTATCTGATTTATATCCTTTAATCCTCATAACCATCCTATGAGGTACATACTATTGTTTATCCTCATTTTATAGATGAGGGAAAGGAGGGACAGAGAGGTTAAGTAATTTTCCTTAGTTATGAAGCAGTAGAGACAGAATGTGAAGTTAGGCGATCTGAGTCCAGAGGCATACTCTCATTTACTGTGCTGACTGACCCTCTAAAATTTAGACAGACTTAAACACTTAGGCTTTACTGCAAAGACCATGCAAGAGGCTTACTGCAAAATTCATGGGCCATGAGTTGGTAGCCTTGACTAAGAGAAAGCTTGCTTTGTGTCTGAGCTCTGACATGTTATACAAGGCAAGTTATATACTTAATATCTCAGAACCTCAGTTTTTAAATCTGTAAAACAAATGATATCTCCTTTTACAGATTAAAGGAGATTTAAATGAGATAATGCCTGTCTGTAAAGCAGCTAGTACGTCTGTCATGCTGTAGGTGCTCAGTAAATCTTCTTTTATTAATTTAACTTGTGAAATTGCAATTATTAGAAAACATTTAAGGAGAACCAGTTTCAGCATGCACCTGTCTTTTATGTATTATACAGAGAGACTTAATTCAGGAGGAGCTCATTCTTCCCTTCTGAGAATTTATGTGGAAATTATTTATTCTTTTATAAATCCAACATAAAGTAAATGCCTATGTGCATGCATACGTACACTATGTGACAGGTACTGGTAAGGAGATGCAGGACATACAATGATGAATAAAAGAAAGTCATATACGTCAACAAATTAGTTTGATAACATTTATGAGTGGTGTTATAAAAGATATGTGCAAAATTGCACAGGAATATAGTAAAGGGGAGGTTTCAGTCTGCTTGGAAGACTTAGGAAAACTTCACTGAGAGGAAACCTATATTGTATGAAGTTCTACAAGTAAAGAAGAGGAAAGAGTTTTTTAAGAAGAGGGATATTTTGTACAAAGAATGCATGAAGAACAAAGAATGCACGAGACAGGTAATAGTTTATGGCAGGAAATTCATGAGGTTAATCAGGGACTGTTTTATGTGTATCTTCTATTTGATAGTCAATTAAACTTTACCAACAGGGAAGGAATGTAATCACATCTACATTTTATTAAGATATCTGCTGTAGAGAGGATAGATTAGAGTTATGAGAATCTGAAGGCTGTCCTCATCAGTTAGGACACAGAGTGACATGAGACTTGAACAGTAAATACTGAACAAGGTAATTGGAATGTCTTCATATTCTATGTAGTTTATAAGTCCATAGTGTATATAAACTTCTAAGACTGTAGGTTTACCAGGGAGTGGTTGCGATTTCATTTTTAGAAAGCATGGTGGTTAAAAAAAAAAAACACTACACAGCATTTGAGTTCTAACACTGGAATTTTGTCCTTAGGGGAGATGGTAATTACCCCAGCACAGTTAACAGCCAGCATTAGAAAAAGTTTTAAAATTCTTGAAGCTTGTCAGACCATAAATCCAAAAATACCAGCTCATTCTATATGTTCTATTAAGTTTCAGTTATTTTCACTGATAACACATTTTTCTAAAATTTTTACCATTTGCAAATGCTACAAAAAGAAATTTTTTAAGGCCCGTCACCTTTCAGGTGTATCCTCAGGCTGAATTAAATAAATAGCTAAACATTATTCTTGATTACCTTGTACATTTTTATACTTAAACATTTGAAAAATGGTTAGAAAATGCTGGGAACTTGTTGTTAATGTTAGTGCTTGAAAAGCAACACTATCTTATAAAATGATTATATTATGTTAGGCCTTCTGCATATAAATAGATATATTTCAGATGGCATGTTTTGACCCATGTAGTGTACCTGAAACTGGGCAATAAGTTATGTTAAAGGAGTTAGTTTGAGAATAGTCTAGTATGGACAGAAAACTTAAAATTGGGAATTGTTTTTTAGCTTATAAACTTTATATCTGATCATATGCTATTAATATTTCAGGGGGCCAGCCCTGTGGCGGAGTGGTTAAGTTCATGTGCTCCACTTTGGTGGCCCAGGGTTCATCAGTTTGGATCTGGGCACTCACCTAGGCACTGCTTGTCAGGCCATGCTGTGGTGGCATCCCACATAGACGAACTAGAATAACCTACAACTAGGATATACAACTATGTACTCGGGCTTTGGGAAGAAAAAAGAAAAAAGAAAGGAAGATTGGCAACAGATGTTAGCTCAGGACCAATCTTCCCAGAAAAAAAAAAAATTTCAGGCTATAAAAACAAAGACACAATTAAAAATAGTGCCAATCTGTACTGCCATTTATGTCCTTTAAAATAGCAAAGAAATTGGTCTTTTCTGAAATGAGCCATAGTAGAAGAATTACTTTATAACATTAGTCAAGTCATTACCTTCCCTGTAGAAATGTTATTATTAACCGTTTAGTTTTGTGAACCAAGTGGATGGGCTTTGCATTTCCCATGGCAGAAGATCACTAGAGTAATATCTCACTTATTTGGTATCCTTGGTTTGTTACTCAGTCTGGCATTTATTTTAAAAATATTTATTGAGTACATACTATGTACCAGGAACCAATCTATGCACTCTTCAGTATAACTCAGTTTTCCTAGTAATTTATTAATTCTTTTGAATACTGAAAACTTCATTTTAACCAGTCTTCCTTCTAAACATATTAAATACTTTCTGCCTGAGTAGAATGGAGAAACATAAAATTTTTTTAATGTAGACTTAGATACTTACATTAGTTTCCTGTGGCTTCTGTAACAAATTACCACAGATTTGGTTGCTTAAAATAAGAGAAATATATTCTCCCACAGTTCTGGAGGCCAGAAATCCAAAATCACTATCACTGGGCTGATACCAAAGTGTCAGCAGGGCTGTGCTCCCTCTGGAGCATCTAAGGCAGAATCCATTCCTTTCTTCTTCCAGCTTCTCGTGGCTGCCAACATTCCTTGGTTTGTGGCTGCATCACTCCAGTCTTCAAGGGCAGCATCTTCAAATCTCTCTCTGCTCCATCTTCGTATTGCCTTCTCTTGAGTATCTGTGTTGTCCTCTTCTATCTTTTATAAGGACACTTGTGTTGGCATTTAGGGCTCTCTTAGCTAATATAGAATAATCTTAACTTAATCTTCCAAATAAGGTAACATTTACAGATTCTAGGGATTAGGACCTGATATTTTGGGGGACCATTATTCAGCCTACTAATATCTTCAAGCATCTTTTGATGTCTGGTCATGTGCTAGAATATAGAGATTATAAAAATATGTAGAATATAGGACCCCGAAAACCTGTAAAGTTTTAAACTCAATTTGCTTTTTATTTCAGCCTACTACAAGATCAGACTTTGGATGTGGTTTTCAGAAATGTTGACCTTGTAACCAAAGGAGATAAGAAGTTGTTTTAGGGCAGTTATAAAGCTTTCTGATTCCTTATGTGGACTTTGGGCTGTGAATTTTAGGCCCTCAAGTTCATTATTTTCTTTCTCCAAGTTTTCTAGTTCACTTAGAAGCAACCAGTGAACAGCATTATATGCCTGTTTCCAATACCATGTTTGTGGCAGCTACTACTTGATCACCCAAAGCCTCATCTTGAGTATAAGTGTTTAAAGGTGATAATTTAAGTAATTTTTGCCTTGGCATGGTGAACTACCAGTGTCTCCTTTACCACTGGTAATAGGGTCATTAATGCCCTTAAATTTAGTCAGATCAGAAAACTGATTCTATATTCCTATTGTTGTGGTTCTGTTACCTTGGAATTACATTTGGTACCAAAAACTGTGTCAATTGGGGCTCAGTAGAGAAACAGAACACTTCACCACTATGGAATAAGGAATTTATAATAGGAATAAGACTTTTCACAACTGTGGGAGAAGCAGGGGAAGTGAAGGTCAAAGAAGAGAGTGTTGGAGGATTACTGAAAAGTCGCTCAGCAGCCCTCCTGAAAGACTGGTGCAGGTAGGCAAGTCAGAGCTTTCACAGGAATCTAGGAAGCCAGCCATGTCCTGCAGCCAGAGTGGGACCATACAGTGATGCTGGTGGAAAAGTTTATGGAAAGCTGTGATTTCTGTGTAGCTGTCTCTCTATGTCCCCAGTCAAAAATCTCCTGGAGAGCCTGGGCTCACTATTGCTTAGTAGGGTCAGCAGTTGGGAAGAAGAGCTGACTGAGGGCAGGGAAGAGAGGATAAACTGGAGCCTGCTGGCGCTTCTGTTTCTGTTTCAGCACATTTAACCCTGAGAATCTTCTGAGAGTAATGGCTGTTTTTTCACTTCTGCCATCCAGATCTTGTGCAGATTTTGGTTTAGCCAGTTCTCACTTGGCACCATACAGAGAAGAGGATTTTGGGAAATGTGTTTGAGTTTAACCAAGGACCCTAATTTCCCTATGATATTTTCCTATTGTGCGCTATGTCATAGCAGTTTACACACTTAGACTCTTTTTTGAATTATTTAAATGTCTTCTAAGCTGGAGGATAAGCTCCATGAAGAAACAGATTCTATTTGTTTTGTTCTTTGTTGTGTACCCAATGCTCGTCCCAGTGCCTGACCATAGTAAATATGTATTAAATATTGATCATCGGTTGTGGAGAGTTGTGTGATACCTTTATTTTTCACTTCTGCCCCCAATCTCTTTAGTCTTGAGCCTTTACTATTGGTTAGTACCTGTGGACTGTATCTCTTCTTTGTAGAATACCTTTAACTTCTGCCTTTAGCTGTAAGTTGGGGGAAATGACCATAGCAGAAAAGTGGTAGAGCAGAATAGCACAGGGGTGGGGAACTGGGAGGGTGGGAAGGAGAACATTTTTACGTGGCATCATCGATTCAAAGAGGGTCTTACAGCTATACTTAATTAGGTTATTATGTTTGCCCAATCATTGACTTTACTTAATGAGTACAATAGTACTGAACAATTTTTAATCTAAAAATTAGTATGCAAATAGGTTTTATGTTTGTATAGTTGAAGAAATATTTAAGTACTATTGATTCTACCTGAATGTAGGAGTGGAATTCTGCATCTGTGAAAGAACAAGTTAAAAATTGGCAGTACTTTAACTTACATACAGGTCATATTGTCTTATGTAAACAGACACTTGACACCTTGAGGAAGAAAGGGAAGGAGAAACAATGAAAAGTTGTTCAACTTAGAATGTAATAGGAACCACAGATGGTAAAGGGTCAGTTGTAAAGTGTTATTGAGCAGGATTTTGCTTTTTGTAAGCATTTAAGAGTGAAATAATTTAGTGGAAGTAATTATTTCTATCATAGACACAAAATTGGTTATACCAATAGTGCAAATTACCTTCGACTCATATTTCTTTCACTTTTATAAAAAATACAATTTTTAGATTTTCCATGGGATTTTTATGGACTGCAAGTACAGCATATTGTTGCTACTTTTTGGGAATACTGTATCTACTTCTGAGGTAGTTTGAAAAGAAGTTATATATAAATGCCAGTGTCAGAAGTAAAGCCAATTGTGATGAATTTTATTTGTTGTTATTTGGAGTACAGTTACAAGTGGCAGTTTTAAAGTTTTGGCATCATGGAAGATAATGGACAAAAAATTGTAGCTGAGGTCAGCATTTCTGTATGTATTTACTTTTTCTGCTCATTTACTTGGAAAAACCTTAAACGGTTTGTTTTTACACCAATAGCTCTTTTTGACTAGTATGTAATGTGAACTTATGTTTGCATAGCACTTTATAACTTGTGTGTTTTCATATGTACTCTATTATGTCATTAACCTCTAGTAGATTGTTATATTATACTTAGTATATTTCAGAACTGATGTTTAGAATTGTAAATATATCTCACTCTGAAAACCATAAGTTATGGGGCTGGCCCCGTGCCTGAGTGGTTAAGTTCGCATGCTCCACTTCGATGGCCCAGGGTTTTGGTGGTTCGAATCCTGGGCGCAGACATGGCACCGCTCATCAGGCCATGCTGAGGCAGCATCCCACATGCCACAACTAGAAGGACCCACAACTAAAAAAATACACAACTATGTACCAGGGGGCTTTGGTAGAAAAAGGAAAAATAAAATCTGTAACAATAAATAAATAAATAAAATAAAAACCATAAGTTAGAAATTCAGCCTTTTGTTTTTACAGTAGAAGGAAAAGTGATTTGCAGAATTTCTTAGGTACTTAGTAGTCTTTAAAAATCTGTATAAATTTTGTTACAGTTTTAAAACATGGACTAAACTTTTAGTTTTTTAAGACTTTTAGTGGCTGGAGACATATTGGTAAAATACAGATATTACTGTCGCAGTAGAATGATGGGCTTCATACATAGACCTAAAGATTGTACATATATGTTGGTAAGCTCTTTGAAATAAGAGTCAGACTGATTTTCAGATTTACCTAGCTACATATCAGTTTGAAAAAGGAATAGAAATTATTAGTATACAGTGTTTTGAATATTTCAGAACTTAGTTAATACATATCTAATGCAATAATGATGGTGTAAACAAGTAATTTCTGACTAATCCTGATTAATTTGGGGGTGGAGACGGTAGCAATAATATACCTTATGTAATGTATATTTTTTAAACATTTAGAGCCTGCAAAGTAACTCAGAATTGGCTGACAAAGAATTATAAAGCAGGGATCTTTGGGAGATACTTTAATGAAAATGAGGGACATGTAATTAGCATATCAAATGTACTTAAATTATACCTTCTAGAGTGTTTGAAAAACCTTTTTTTTCTTAAGACTATTAAATAATTACTGAGAACTTCTTTGAAGTCTAAGTAAACTTACTAATATTTTTTGTACAAAATGCAAAAGTAAGTTCTAACCAAGCGATCATCCAAACTTATCAAATCCAAATGGATAGAGCTTATTAGATGAGTGAAGTTTTGTTGTACATTTTTCTCCCAAGAGGTGAGAAAAGATTTAAAATAATGAAACTCAACTTTATAAATATCAAACTTATTTAAAAATTCAGAGGAAAAACAGTAATTGGAAAGCAAGTGCAAGATCTATTAGAGCAACTGACCAAATCCTGATATATTCCTTGTGCAAAGGACTTTTGAAAGTACCAGTAGTGTAATTGCTTGTATTAAATCAGTGTGATTGTAGTATATATGATCACAAAGATTACAATACACAAAGATTACAATTATATGTTATTATAAAACAATTATACACTCTTATTTATCCAATAGTTAAGTATTACATAAGTTGTATATTACTATGTATGTACACTCAAAGTTTACAGTTTAAAAATTCAGACAAAACTCTTAGATGAAAAAATTGAAATTAGATTAATAGGAGTGTGTGTGTGTGTTAGTGTTGGAACTGGAAGATACCTGAGAAATCATATAAAATATTAAATTTTAGAAAAATAGCTTAAGATATTTGTAGCTTATATAATATTTAGGAGCTACTTGTTGAAAAATTTTAAGGAAATTTTAAGATTTTCAAATTTAAATCTTTAAAAGGAAAAGAAAGTATCCTAAATGTTCATCAGTGGAAGAATGGGTAAATAAAAGGTCCACTCATTTGATGGAACATTATAAAGTTGTTCAAAGCAGTGAACTAGGTTTATATATCAACACAGTAGCATGTAGTGGCAAAACAATGCTGAATAAAGTAAGAGAGGTGCTGAATAATGTATACAGTTTGATGCATGTATGTATATTAAAATATGTATGGCTTAAGAGTATATATATGTATATAAAATTTTGAAAAGTGGACAGGAAATGTATACTCTAATCAAGATAATAGGCTCCTGCTGGGGAGAGGGAAAGGAACAGGATTTAAACTTTGACTTTAGTTGTAATGTTTTATTCCTTTATGCAAGGAAGGATAAGCAAATATGACAAGATTGACACTTGTTAGTTCTGGGTGGTGGAATCATGGATGTTTGTTATATTCTTGGTACTTTCCTGTGTCTTCAATATCTGTTTTCTTCCCTCAAGAAAGATGTTATTTTTTAAATAAATGGGGGAACTTTGTGATTACAAGACTATTTTCTGTATAACTAAGAAGCCCAAACAGTTGTTGAAATCATTTTGTTGGGAATATGAAATGGTCTAGGTACTTTATTTTCCCTTTGCTGCTAAAGTCCTGGGGTTTAGGGATTTCCAAAAAACTGAAATAAGAAAAATTGACAGACTCTATACCACTTTGGGTGGTGGGATTATGGTTCAAATTTTTACTTATTAATATAATTTTAAAGTTTCTACATTGTTCTCATCCAAGAGTATACTACTTTTTAAAGTAAATAAAATAATAAATGCTTTTTTTAAAAAAACAGAGCAAAACAAAGGAAAGCCATCAGAATGAAATAGTGTCATTTACTGTAGTAATCAGGAAGAGTGCAGTTTTCAGGTCTTAGCTGTTGAGGTGAAAGTGGAGCATCCAAGCATCCGGACTCTTCTGACCCTGCTATCAAAGTGAGAGCCTCACTGAACCCCAAGTGGGTCCTTAAAGGAACGTGGGCAGTAATATGCTGTCTGGTTCCTGAGGTTTTTGACAGTAAACAGGATGAGGTTACATTTGTGAAAGAACTTAGCACAGTTTCTTGTTGATTATTGGTATGTAAGTTTCTCAGATAGGAAATTTTTATGAAACAAAGAATAATCTGGGAACCAGAAGATTGGCAACACCTGAAAGGATAAAAGAAGGAAAATTAGGTGGTAAGAGAGAAATCTAGGTTGGACTGAAATTAAATTTTAACATGAAATTGTTTAAAGTTTGTTTTCAATTATAATAGGAAAATATTGTAGACTTTAAAATGAAGAAACAATGTTAATCTTATAGAGAAGTGGAACGTAATCTTTGTTTTGGTTGATTTTCAATATATGGAGTTGCTGTGCATTTATGGTTTGTATTAAGTGAAAATACTTAGTTTTACCTGTATTGTACTCCAAAACCAAACTACATATTTGTATAATCTTAGAAATACTAGTATTTTGATTTTTTTCATTTTGAGTTTATCCTGCCCTTAGGCAGAGCTGAAATTAAATTGTAGTTCTTTATAGATTATCTAGTACAAATAATCATGTGTTTATATATATTTTACTTTTTGACTTTATTAGAAAAACAACCCAGTTTTTTTCTCCTGTGTGCCTCCTTTACTCCTCACACAGAACACTTCACTGACACTTCTGGTCCCAAATGTGTGGAAGTTTTCCCCCACACCAAGCAATTCTCTGCGACACCAGTTGAATGTCCTGCAATTTAACTCAATTCTGACATTGTCCACCTAGAGATAGTATCAGATCCCACAGGTTAAGGGCTCAATCCTAGAAGACTGCTCCCACCCTACCTGAGTTGCCAGTTGCAAGTAGTAGGTCCACAGGTTACCCACAACTTTCTGTCCACCTTGGCTACAAATTGGAGGTTCCCGCCACCTCCTCCTCAGGTTCCATTAATTTGCTAGAGCAGCTCAGGACGTAGGGAAACACTAGTTCACATTTACCAGTTTATTAAAGGATATGGATGAACAGCCAGATGAAGAGATACATAAGGCAAGGCCTGGGAGGGTCCCCAGCACAGGATCTTCTGTGTGTGTGAAATAGAGTGCTTCTATACACACTGTGGATGTTTTCGCCAACCTAGAAGCTCCAAACCCCATACTGTTGGGATTTTTATGGAGGCTTCATCAGATAGGCATGATTGATCTTTAGCTCTGTTTTCAGCCCTTCTCCCTTCTCAAGAGAATGGGGGTGGGGCTGAGAAATCCCAAGCTTCTAATTATGGTTCTTTCTGGTGACCAGCCCTCATCCAGGAGCCTTCCAGAAGCCCACCCAAAGTTACCTCATTAGAACAAAAGACACTCCTGTCACCCAGGAAATTACCAGGATGTCAGGAGCCCTGTGTCAGGAGCCAGGGGCAGAGACCAATATATATTTTGTCTATTATCTCACAGACTTAATAAAAAACATTGTAGGAGACTAAGAGTATTAAGAACTGTATTAGTAATTAAGAACTGTATTATTAAGGTGAATGTCTGTATTGATGTTGTATATGCTTGGAAATGGAAAAGCAAAATTATAAAAATGGTATATCCTAGCTTAGAAGCTGACTTTTAAATTTTCATTTGAAAAGAAATTAGAGGAATGATGTTATAACAGGTAACTTATGGTCTTAGTTGGACAGAATAAACAAAAGACTTCCTGGAACATGTTTGAAATCGTTGTTTGACATTTTCCAGGAGAATCAGATTCTTATGCCAAATGTAGATTGTTGGCAACTTGCTCTCCTTCCATAGAGAGTTAAGGCCACCAGGATGTCCTCTGGAATTCTACAGTAGCATGTAGCAGGAGCTAGGGAACCTGATATGTAACTACATAACCTGGTATTTCCAATTAGTAATTTTATGACCTTGAACAAGTCATCTAACTTCTCTGTTCACTATTTTCTTGATTTTAAAATAACGAGATTGTACTAGATAATTTTGAAAGCATCTTTTACCCCTAAAATGCTGTAATTTTATTTCACATTAGGACTCTTTTGCTAATGCAGATTTAGAAAAGTGAGATAGATGGTTGATAAAGACGTCTATGTTTTCTTTCCTCTAAGCTTGATTCTCTAATTTATATGTGACAAAAAGATATTCAGATTTTTTTTCTGAAATTCAAATGAAATGCTTAAGATATTTTTTTCCAATCATTATATGTATTTTTCACCATTGAAAAATTTTATATTCATGGTGCTACATTGTTTGTGTTTGGGGTATATTCTACTGGAGGTCAGAATTGCTAAATTTACTAAGCTAGACTTTATGCCTTCAAGGATAGGCCATATTGTAGCTATGGTGTCTACTGTAGGCACTAAATAATGATTGTTGAATCTGTTTGAATATATTACGTGGTATTATAATACTTATGAGGTAAGGAAAGAAAAAGAATCATATATCTAGAACCATAAATGGTGGCTTGGTTGTAAGAGCTCTAAAGAGATGTAGTATAAACAGAGTTCATATTAATAAAATTTAGGGTGGAATATGGAATCATGGAAAAGACAGAGTTGAGGTGAAGAACAGACTAACAGAATGACATTGACCTTAATCCAAAGAAATCAGAGCCAGAACCAAAGCTAGGAGGAAAGCCTGGTGAGGAATGCTACTATTTGGTATGTCTTCAATCTTTAATTTTTTTAATCAACTTTATTGAGTTATAATTTACATACAATAAAATGTACCCATTTTAAATGTACAGTTCAGTGAGTTATGATAAATGAATATAATTTTATAACCACCACACAATCAAGATACAGAATATTTCTATTACCAAAAATTCCTTGCTGTCCCTTTGCACTCAACCCCCCAATTCTAACCCCTGCAGATTAGTTTTGCCTTTTCTGAAATTTCATCTAAATGAGTTATATAGTATATACTGTTTTGTCAAAACTTTTTTTGCTCAGTATGTTTTTGAGATTCATTGATGTTTTAGTGTGTATCAGTATTTCATTTCTTTTTATTGCTGAGTAGTATTCCATTGTATGAATGTACCATAATTTGTCTAGTAATTCACCTATTTGGTATTTGGGTTATTTCCTGTTACTGACTGTTACAAATAAAGCTCCTATGAATATTCGTGTACAGGTATTGTTATGGACATGTATTTTCAAATCTGTTGAGTACCCCTAAGAGTGGAATTGCTAGGTCATATGAAAAGATTCTTTTCTTTTTTTTAGTAAAATACCAAACATTTTCAAAGTGGTTGTACCATTTTACATTCCCACTAACAATGTTGAGAGTTTTATTTGCTCTAAATCCTCCCTGCACTTGGTAGCATCAATTTTTACGATTTAGCCATTCTAATGGTTTATAATGGTATCTCATTGTGGTTTTAATTTGTATTTCTCTGAAGACTATGATGTTAAACATCTTTTCATGTGCCTATTAGACAGTTATTTATCCTTTTTGGTGAAATGCTTTTAAATCTTTTGTCCATTTTAAATTGAGTTGTCTTTACTTACTTTGTTGTTACAAGTTCTGTATATATTCTGGATATAAGGCCATTGTCAGATATATGTATTGAGAATATTTTCTCCCATGATGTGATTTGCCTCTTATTATTTTTGCAATATCTTTGGAAGAGTAGTTTTTAATTTTGATCATGTCCAATTTATCCATATTTTTCTTTTATGGTTTGTGTTTTTTGTATCCTATCTAAGAAATCTTTGCTTATCTCTATGCAGCTACCATTTTCTCCTATGTTTTCTTCTTGCATATTTATAGTTTTAGCTTTTATGTCATGCCTGTGATCCATTTCTAGTTAATATTTGGTATGAGGCAGATAACGGTAGAGGTTCATTTAAAAAAAAACACGCAGGTATCTCGTTGTTACAGAATTATTTGTTGAAAAGACTATCCTTTCTTTTTGGTATCTTTGTCAAAATCATTTGACCAAATATGTATGGATCGTGTTCTGGACTTTATTCTGTTCCATTGATCTATACTTCTCTCCTTGTGTCAATATCAGTCTTGATTACTAGAGCTTTATTGTAAGTCTGGAATTTCAGTAGTTTAACTCCTTTTACTTTAGCTTTCCTTTTCAAACTTGTTTTGGTTGTCTAGGTACTTTGTATTTCCATATAAATTGTAAAATCAGCTTGTCAATTTTTACCAAAAAAACCTATAGGGATTTTGTTTGGGATTTCATTGAATTTGAGGCAAAAGGTGTGACTTTGGATGGAGAGGCAGTAAACTGACCACACAGTGCGTTGTCTTTCCTTGAAGGAGGATCTTAGTGGAGCATCTCCATGTCTACAGAGTTATAGTGGTTGACAGTGTTGTTCAGATCTTCTGAATTCTGAGTGGTATTTTTGTGTGTGGTTCTATCAATTACTGAGAAAAGTGGGTTAAAATCTCACATTGTGACTGTGGACTTACCTGTTTTTCTTTTTAGTTCTGTTAGTTTTTGCTTTATGTGTTTTGAAGCTATGTTATTAGGCACATATGCATTTATAGCGGTCTGTCTTCCTGATATATTGACTCTTTTATTATTATGAAATGTCCTTCTTTAGCTCTAGAAATAATTCTTATGTGATGTATTTTGCCTGATATTAATATAGCCACTCCAATTTTCTCATAGTTATTTTTCTCATCGCATATCTTTTCCTGTACTTTTAGTTTTTAACCTATTTGTATTTTCAGATTTAAAAGTGAGTCTCTTAGAGCTAATACTGAATTACTTTCAGGAAAATATATGAACTTTGCAACTTTTACCATTGGCAGAAGTTGGGTAGAGGGTACATACTCCTATACTATGTTTTCAACTATGGGAGTTTAAAATTTCTCAAGAATGTTTATAATTGCTTGTTGTTAGCACATTTTTCTGGTAACTTCTTTAAAATTCTTGTCTGATAATTCCAACATCTGTATCAACTCTGGTGTTGTTGTCGATTATCCTTACTCATCCTAGTTGAGATTTATCTTGTTTTTTGGTATGATGAGTATACTCATTTTGGATTGTATCCTGGACATTTTGAGTGTCACATTATGAGGCTTTGGATCCTACTTAAATCTTCTGTATTAGTGGTTAGCCACTGGGGAGGTATGAAAGGTGCTGCCTCTTTGCTGGCATTTACCTTGTTAGGGCAAGAATGGTCAACAGGGCTTTTCCCCCATAGTCTGTGGCTGCAGCCCCTGGTGGGAGGGGGAGAGGGCTGTCACGTCTGCTCTCTTTAGTGCAGGGTGGGGATGGTCAGTAAGTCTCTGCCTCACAGATCACACAGCACCCAGTTTGGAGGGTTCTGTCCTGCAGGGCTGCTGTCTTCCCAGTCCTTTGGTTAGAGACCATGGGTTTTTTTCTTGGGCCTTTTTTGTTGTTGATTTATACCTGTTGGTGGTTCTGGGTTGTACTGCTGTAGCACCCAGGGTGAGATACATAGGTGGCAAAAAATCTCCAATGAACTCATTGCTGAAGATCTGAAGTCTCTAGAAAGTCTGTCTTATTTTCTTCACCTTTCAAAGTCTTCTGGTAGTTGCTTTGTCTTTGGTCCAGGGTTTATAGTTGTAATTAGCAGGAAAAATAGAGTGGAATGCACTTATTCCATCTTGCCTGGAGCCAGAAGTCTCTTACTGGTTTTTAATACAGGTGTACCTCCAAGATATTGCAGGTGCAGTTCCAGACCACTGCAATAAAGTGAATATTGCAATAAAGTGAGTGACATGAATATTTTGGTTTCCCAGTACATATAAAAGTTATGTTTATACTATATCGTCTATTAACTGCAATAGCATTATGTCTAAAAAAAAGTACATATCTTAACTAAAAAATACTTAATTGCTAAAAAAAATACTAACCATCATCTGAGCCTTCAGTGAGTCATAATCTTTTCAGTGGTGGAGGGTCTTGTTAAAAAAACTGCAATATCTGTGAAGTACAATAAATGAGGTATGCCTGAATATTAGTTTCTGTATTTTCTAGTTTTGTTTATTAGCCCTGTTTATTTTGTTTTTCAGGTAGATGAAGATAAAACAATGTCTGCCAACTTAAAGTACCTTTCCTTGGGAATTTTGGTCTTTCAGACTACCAGTTTGGTTCTAACAATGCGTTATTCTAGGACTTTAAAAGAGGAGGGACCTCGTTATCTATCTTCTACAGCAGTAGTTGTTGCTGAACTTTTGAAGATAATGGCCTGCGTTTTATTAGTCTACAAAGACAGCAGTAGGTATCTGGGTTTTCTGTTTTTAAGTCATTGCATTTATTTAATTGTTTTCATGTTCTTCACATATGATATATATGTAAATATATATTGGTAACTATACATTTGAACACTATTGCATTATCTAATGCTCTAGCATTAAGAACATTCAATTTTCATTTTGTTAAGACAGCTTTAGGGCCAACCCCAGTGACCTAGTATTTAAGTTCAGCATGCTCCACTTTGGCAGCCTGGGTTCAGATCCCGGCTGTGGACCTACACTGCTCTGTTAGCAGCCATGCTGTTCTGGCAGCCCACATACTAAAATGTAGAGAAAGATTGGCACAGATGTTAGCTCAGAGTGAATCTTCCTCAGCAAAAAAAAAAAAAGGAAAAAAAAGACAGCTTTAGTCTAGTAATAAAGGTATATTATTCTAATCTGTATCATGGTTCATATCTTCTAGTTAACACTGTAAATATGAAACAGTTTTTTTGCATTTATAATTTGAGAATAAGTAAATTCTATAATTCTGTGACTATTAGAACTTTAGAGGAGTCATAAGTTTTTACTAATGTCATGGCTTTTTATTTGCTGTATTAGTCCAGCAGTGACTAATTTGATATAATATTTTTAAAAAACAGCTTTACTGAGATACAATTCATGTACCATATAATTCACTTATTTTAAAATGTACAATTCAGTATTTTTTTTGTATATTACATTATTAATTCTTTGAAGTTATAGTTACATATATCATAAAATTTTCAATTCTAACCATTTTTTTTTTTTAAAGATTTTATTTTTTCCTTTTTCTCCCCAAAGCCCCCTGGTACATAGTTGTGTATTCTTCGTTGTGGGTTCTTCTAGTTGTGGCATGTGGGATGCCGCCTCAGCGTGGTCTGACGAGCAGTGCCATGTCCGCGCCCAGGATTCGAACTAAGGAAACACTGGGCCGCCTGCAGCGGAGCGCGCGAAACCAACCACTCGACCACGGGGCCAGCCCCTCAATTCTAACCATTTTTAAATGTACAATTCCATAGTATTAATTACATTCACAATATTGTACAACTGTTAGCACTATTTCTAAAACTTTTCATCACCCCAAACAGAAACATTGTAACCATTAAACAATAACTCTCTGTTCTTCTTTACCCTCAGCCCCTGCAAACCTCTAATCTACTTTCTATCTCTATGAATTGGCCTATTCTAGATAGTTCATCTAAGCAGAATCATAAATGTTTGTCTTTTTATGTCTGGTTTATTTGACTTGGCATAATGTTTTCAAGGTTTGTCTGTATTGTAATATGTATCAGAACTCTTGCTTTTTATGGCTAAATAACATTCCATTGTGTGTGTATGTGTGTATAACATTTTATCCATTCACGTATTGATGGACATTTGAATTGTTTCCACCTCTTGGCTACTGTGACTAATGCTGCAATAGATGTACAAGTCTCTGTTCAAGTCCCTGCTTTCATTTCTTTTGAGTATTTACTTCAGAGTGGAATTGTTGGGTCATATGGTAATTCTATGTTTAACATTTTGAAGAACAGCCAAACTGTTTTCCACAGCAACTGCACCATTTTACATTCCCACCAGCAATGTATAAGAGTTCCAATTTATCCACATCCTCTCTAACACTTGTTATTTTATGGGTTTTTCTTTTTTTTTTTATTATAGCCATTCTAGTAGGTGTGAAGTAGTATCTCATTGTGGTTTTGATTTGCATTTCCCTGATGAATAATAATGTGGAGCGTCTTTTCATGTGCTTATTGGCCATTTGTCTATCTTTAGAGAAATATCTATTTAAGTTTGTTGCCCATTTTTGAATTGGGTTGTTTGTAACTTTGGTATACTTTTGAAACTATCATGGTGGCCAGTGTGGCTGGAACATACTTATATGGGAAGAGAATGGATCAAAGAGAAATTGAATTGGTTTCAGAAAATAGACAATGCAGGATAGCTTTGAAGGCTATGAATTTCCTTGTCAAAGCAAAGGGAAATAATTTAAATGTTTATAATATGGTCTGTTTTGCACTCAAAAAGACCAGCCTGGCAGCTGTATTGACAGAGGAGGATGTGCAAGAATAGGTGCAGCTGCTTCCAGAAGTGTAGGGAAGCTAGTGCACTAGTCCAGCAAGAAGATGATAGTGGCTTAAACTAGGTTGTTAGAGAAGAGAGGATGTTTCTGAGATGTTTTTTTAAGCTACAGCTGATGCAACTTGCTAGTAGATTAGGTGTGTGAAGGTCCAGGCACAGGAGGAATTCAGTTTGTGGAATAATTCCTAGGTTTTTAGATTAAATTACTGGGTGAATAGGTGTACAATGAATGATGTATGGAGGAATTCAGTTTGTGGAATAATTCCTAGGTTTTTAGATTAAATTACTGGGTGAATAGGTGTACAATGAATGATGTATGGAAGATAGATTTGGGGGAAAATTAAAGCTTCTCTTTGGTCCACGTTACATTTGAGATGCCTGTAAGGCATTCAGATTGACGTGTCAAATAGTAGAATAGGTGAATATGGAGCTCAAGGATTTGTCAGCTTATGTATTACTTTAAAATCAAGGATTGGATGAGATAACCTAGTATATACTGAAAAGAGAAGACCAAAGACTAAACTGTAGCATTCCCAACATTTAGAGGTCATACTAAGAAGGAGGAATAAGAAAAGAAGACCAAAGGAGTTACCAGCAAGATAGAAAAAAACCTATAAAAATGTAGGAAAAATGTAGGCAAGCTGAGAAAGTAGTGTTTTTGCTGCTTCCATTCTAGATGAATGGAAGTATCCACTCATTTAGCATTGTGGAGCCAAAGGTATCTTTGACATTGAGTGGTTGGCATTATGGAGAGAGGTGATAAAATCAACTTTCAGTGAACCAAAGCACAAGTAGACATATCATGCACAAAAATAAATTCCAGGTGGATTAAAGACTGATATTTAAAAGGCAAAACCTTATCTTTGGTACCATGAATGATTTCAGACAAGATGCAGAAAAAACCACAAATAAACTGTGAAGGAAAAAATAGTTTGGGGTACATTAAAATGAAAAACGTCTGTATATTAAACCAAATGAGAAGACAAGCCACAGACTGAGAGAATATAGTTATATCACATGGAAGCACCAATAATTAATATCCAGAATGTACAAAAAAACTCATACAACGCAATAAGAAACAGAGAAGCAATGCAATAGAAAAGAGGACAAAAGATATAAACAGGCAGTTTACAGAAGAGGAAACCTGAATAGCCAATAAATATGTAAAGAGATGCTTGGCTTCATTAGTAATCAGAGAAATCAAATTAAAACCACGAGACTCAATTTCGCTATGCTCACATTGGCAAAAATAGAGTGTCTAACAATACCAGGAACTGACAGGAACGTGGAACAAGACTTTCCCTAAACTGCTGATGAGAACAATATGTGATGGCATTAATTATTTAAAAATTTAATTTAAAAAATAAGTAATATTTTAGATTTTTTTCCTGCTAAAACTAAGAAAAGCTCTTTTGGTAATTTTTATTTTACTTACATAATTTTTTGACATTATTTTACGTTGAGGAAAGAATGAATATAAAGTAGCAATCTTTAAAGTTTTTTTCATTTTAAAAAAGTTGTCATAATCAAAGTTTTCAAGGTTTATTTTGGTAGAAAAATTCATCTGTAAAGTGTCATTGTTGCTAAAGTGGTAGAGTTCCTTAGAATTTATCCTTTTTCTAGTGGTTTATGTATCTCTTAAAGTTCTTTAGACATTTTTCGTGATTGATATTGTAGGTTGGCTAGCTCAAAGTCCATTTCCAACTCCTGTTTCCCTTTCTTGTCTCTAATGTGGAGCTTGCATAGCTCCCTTGCAGCAGGGGGTAGCTATGCCACACAATCCTGGTCAATGAGAGTGAAGAAGATGCCTGCTAGACCACTGTTTTCTCCTCTTCTTTCTTGCTGCCTAAAAGAAGAACCAGAGGTACAGCAGTCATTTGGTGACCTTGTTGCACTAATCATGTAGACAATAGGTGAAAAGCATGAAGGAAAAAGCGATTATATATATAGAGAGAGAGCTTAGGTACTTAATGTCATCACTGAGCTGCTGCAGTAGCTTTGGACCTGGACTCATGATATGTGAGACAAATCCCTATGGGGTATGAGCCAGTGTTGGTTGGGTTTTCTGTTTGCAGCCAAACCTACTCCCTAACTGATTTACCTTCTTTTTATGATTAAAAGTTTTCACAATTATTAATTGGCATCAAATGACTGATGAGAAAATGGAATGCACAAAATACAAGGTTTTATAATATTGCTATGATAAAGTAAGAATGCTTGGTTGACAAATTAATACTTTGAGATTTTTTCATCATAAATACATATATGTAAATATATACACATAATTTGATTGTGTTTCCCGATGAAAGAATATAAGGATAATGCTCTTCTTAATATGTTACCTTTTAATATTTAACATTTGAAATATTAGCATCATTGTAAAGGTATATTTTAGACCAAAAATATCTTAACATGTAGCTGAAATTCCTTCTTTTACAGGTGAGAAAACTGAGCCCTTGAAATAAGGTATGTAACTTATTTAGAGTTATTTAATTACTGATTTTGCCCATTTCGTATTTCTTCTAGAATGTAGTCTAAGAGCACTGAATCGAATACTACATGATGAAATTCTTAATAAACCCATGGAAACGCTTAAACTTGCTATTCCATCAGGGATATATACTCTTCAGAATAATTTACTCTATGTGGCACTGTCAAATCTAGATGCGGCTACTTATCAGGTACTTACAATACATTTCTAGTAGTCCTTCTAAGAAACAAACAAACAAGCAAACACTAATAATATTAGCTGTTTTCTTTTTCAGGTCACATATCAGTTGAAAATTCTTACGACGGCATTATTTTCTGTGTCTATGCTTAGTAAAAAATTAGGTGTGTACCAGTGGCTCTCCTTAGTAATTTTGATGACAGGAGTTGCTTTTGTACAGGTAACTATTCAAGATAAGTATACCTTTCATTTTATCACACTTTCAAAACCTTATTTATTGTGCATGAAGAATATGGTTCTATCATTTGTTGAAGCAAATAAATGCTTATTCTCCCAACTGATAAGTTTTTTGATGGTTTCCTTTGAGTAAGATACTACATTGGGACTGTAAGTGATACAAAGAAATAAATAAAAATCAAATTGTCTGACATAAATAAATGAATAATCTAGTTAGGGAAGTAAGAGCGTGTAAAACAAAGCTGATTTTTACTGGAGACCTGGGGCATTTGAGAGTAATGAATCCCTTATTGCCTATCAGCTTTCCTGATATCGTTCTTTCCTGGTTCTTCTCACATCTTTCTAGTGATTCCTTATTTGGTTTCCCTCCTGGGGTCTTCTTCCTTGATACTCCCTTTAGATATTGGGGTTGCTGGTAGGCTTGTTATTTCTCTTAAATTATGTCCTTATTTTTGGAGATTTCATCCATTCTGGAGGTTTTTATTGACACATATGCTGATAGCTTCTTGATCTATGTCATTAGCTCTGGTTATCACCTGTAGTTTCAGATTTGTATTTCTAAAAGCCTGTTGGACGTCTTTGCTTGGTTGTTCAATAAACTTTATAAACTCAGCATATCCAAAACTAAACTTTACCTTTTCCCACCAAACCTGTTCTTATTTCTGTTCTTTCTAGTCGTTATTTACTCAGCCTGGGAGTTGTCCTAGACTCTTCCTTCTGCCTGTACATCCGGTCAATCTCTAAGACCTTACTGATTCTCCTTTCTAATTCTTCTTGATTTTGTCCTTGTCATCTGTCTCTACTCTCATTTCCCCAGTTCATGACCTCTTTGTTTCTTACATGATCTTTTGCCTCCTGACTTTTTTTTCCCCACTTTTTAGCCTTACCCTTCCCCCCATTCAGCCCCTACTTACTCATCACCTTGGTCTATCTAAAGACAAATCCAATCATGTCAATTTCCTGCCATTCAGAGGCCACCACACTTTCCCCAGAGTGTGGTATGTATATCTTGAATAGATATTTTTAATGGTTATTTATTTTAAATGGGTGTTACAAACCCATATTTTCATAGATATTGCTTGAAGATAAGCTAAAGTAGATATTAAAACTTTAAAAGTGAAGTATTTTAAATTAAAGTATCAAGTAATTAATAATTCAAGTAGAACATGGATTTGACAAAAACCATAAAGGCAAATAATTGAAGTTTCAGGAACACTAACGTATAGGACAAAATCCAGAATGCTTAGCTTGATACCATATGGTTCTTCTGTAATAAACGAACAGCTCCAGACTCATTTTTGCTGCTCTGGCGCTTCACACTCTGAATTTTTACAGCTGATCTGCCTCTAGAGGCTATTTTGTGCATCTGTGCATTTATTCATTTTCTTTCTCTTTTTTAGGGTATTTTTTGAAATTATAAATTGTAACAGTAATAGCACTGTTGGGAAAAAAAGTAAAATGATTGTAAGGTTTTCTTTCAAAAGCTCTCCTCTGCAATCCCCAAGAATGGTATTGGTTACATTTTTATCTTAAGGTCTAAGAGTGAGCTTTAAATATGCACTTTGTAAAATTATAGGACTTAAACTTCAATTTTGTTTTTCTTTTTGTTCAGTGGCCCTCAGACTCTCAAGAGCTTGATTCTAAGGAACTTTCAGCTGGCTCTCAATTTGTAGGCCTCATGGCAGTTCTCACAGCATGTTTTTCAAGTGGCTTTGCTGGGGTTTACTTTGAGAAAATCTTAAAAGAAACCAAACAATCAGTGTGGATAAGAAACATTCAACTTGGTAAGTTTTAAATGTTTTCTAGTATTATTTTTAAAGATTATATTATTATATATTAAGATTTCTATATATCTTTAAATAAGTGTGTCTTTCATAAAATCTGCTCTTGATCCAAATATCTGGCAAGGTTTTTTCCTTTTAAAAAATTGTATTTTAAATGAATGCCTTTCATTCAAGATTGTGGAATTTTAGGTCTGTGACATAAGGGTGTATATAACCTGTTTCTGTACACACCATTTGGAGCCTTAGTAACTTTATCCTTGGTTGCTACGTTTTTTCCCTAGAAGATGTTGCAAGTAACTTACATATTTTCCTCTTGGAAAAGAAGATTAAGATACTTAGCAAATTCCAATTATATAATACAGTGTTATCAACTGTAGTCACCATGTTGCATATCAAATCACCACAATGTACATTTTAAATATCTTACAATTTTGTCAATTATACCTCAATAAAGCTGAGAAAAAAACCTTAAATGGACGAAGTTTGAAATGATGAATCTTTCATCTCAGTTTTAAAATTTTAATATGCCTTTTTATTTCAAAATGTTATGTTTTAGCTTTTAAATACTATAGCATTTTTATAACTGAAAGTAAATAGTTTAACAGGAAAAAAATCCCACATATTGAGAGATTGCCTTTGAACGAATATTTAAACTATTTATGTATAGTATTCTAACACTGAATTCCTCATACAAAGATTGTAGCATTTACTGTTCCTCTCATATACTCATTTTGGAAGATGCTACATGTGAGAAGCAGCTCAATTGCAAATCAACACATTGTATTTTAAGCCTCTGTCCTTGTGACTTTGGAGCTCATCCTTGAAACCACTGTTCTTTTGTGTCCACATCAACTTAATAGGTATACCATGTCCCTCTTGATAGCAGTCATAACAGGCCCATCCCAGGCCCTACACAGTGAAGTCTCTTTACTACTAATGACCTGTATTTTAAGTCAGACCATACCAAACAAACCTTCCAAATTTGATTAATGTCCATCCTTCCAGCTGTTTCAAAGTAATGTGATAACAAACAAACTGAACCTTCGTTTTATCACCTAGGATGTCCTTAAATTTCTCTGCAAAATTGATAAAAATGTGTTAAGGTTTTTTTTTTTTTTAAGAACTCTCAAGCTAAATATTTTTATAGATAAAATTAAATTAGCTTCTTTTTGTTCAGTTTATCTAGAAGGCAGTTCACAGGCTGGAAAAGCATTAACCAATATAATTCACCATTTCAGAAAGAGTGTATCTATAGCATAGTGGTTAAGAACACTTGGTTTTGTAGTTAGACCACTCAAATCCTGATTTCATCACTTACCACCTGTTGACCTTAGGCACATTGCTTAAACTTCCTCTGCTTCACATTCCTCATCATAAAGTGTACTTACTTATGGTATTTACTTCATATGTTGCCATGAGAATTAAACAGGATATGTCTAAAGTGTTTAGAATAAAGTGCCTTGCATATAGTAAGCACTAATATTAGCTATTTATATAAATATGCAAATATAAGAAAAGAAAGAAATATTCAAGGTTTGTGTGAGTTGCCCAAAATTTTCTTGAATTATAGATAAAAATGAAAGATCAGAATTCATGATTCTATGGTACTTCATGTAGTTCTTATTCTTTGGTTTGACCTCATAGCACAATTTAATGGTAAGCTGACTCAAGTTTTGAGAAGGATCCGTAAGTAATAGATAGCTAAAAGTTACAAAAACAGAAATTAAAACAATGTAATAGCATTTTTCTAACATCAAACTGTCAAAGATTAGCAAATTAATAAGACCCAGTGTTAGCCAGAGAGTGGAGAAACAGGAACTCTTATTACCTATGGTTGCTAGGAGTATAGATTGATATAACCTTATTGGATCTCAGTTCGGGAATGTTTAAGAAAATTTTAAATAAATAAAGATGTTGATGCAAAAATTCCACATCTGGATAATAATTTATCCTACAGATATACTTGTATAAGAGCACAAAGATAAATGTCCAAGGTTATTCATTTCATCATTGGTTACAGTTGTAAAAAATTGAAAACATTTAGAAGACTGGCTGAATAAATTATCAATATGATTAAATAGGGTAGTGGTTAAGATCGTGGGCTCCAGAACCACTCTGCCTGGATTAAAATCCTGAGTTCATCACTAACAAGCAGTGTAAGTTTAGGCAAGTTTATTTATCCTCTCTATGCTTTAGTTTCTTCACCTATAAAACAAGCATAAAAGTATCTACCTCCTAGAGTTGTTGTGAATTAACATACATAAAGCAGAACAATTTGTTGCACAAGGTGTTATATACCTATTTCATATTATTATTATTATATTACTGTGTATAGAATGGAAAATTATGCAAGTGATAGAAAGAATACAGTAGATCTGTATATACTGACATGTATGTACCCTTCTGGACTATATACATTTTTTTTGTAATTATCGTGTTATTTTTATAATTAAAAAAACCTAATACCTCTGGAAATGTTTATTTTTGTAATTTTGTATTATGCCAGTATTATTTTCATGTTCAAACCTAGGCATATTAAAATGATAGAGTTGGCATAAATAAAATTTTAGAAGGAACATTTCACATCCCTTTTAGTTCCTTTCCATCATGGAATACTTTTGATTAGTTATGGTTTTATAAAAAAATGCTTCACCCTGCACTCTTTCGCTATATCTTACCAGAGACTACCCTGAGGAGGTGGCCCCTGTAGGCATCTATTTCTTTCTTTCTTTCTTTCTTTTTTTTGCTGAGGAAGATTTACCCTGAGCTAACATCTATTGCCAACCTCCCTCTTTGTGTATGAGCCACCGCCACAGCATGGCCACTGATGAGTGCTATAGGCCTTCATCCAGGAACTGAACCCGGGCCCCCTGAAGCGAACTTAACCACTAGGCCACCAGAGTTGGCCCTAGGCATCAATTTCTTTATTCATAGTTTAGGATTGCTCCTGGAACTCTCAGACACGGTAGTCATGTGATAAGCTCTGTGGTAGAGGTAAACGATTCGGCAATGAATGAGACATAGTTTCTACTCTCACTGAGTCAACTTTTCCTAACAGTGAGACTTCAGTAATGACAGATTCTGATGTCGCCTATGACTATTTCTTAGTTCAGAGTTTTTGGATATTACTTACTGTACTTTGAAAACTTATTAATAAGGAAAAATGCTGTCCCACATACCTGACTTGTATGTCTGCTGTCTGCATGTATGAATGTGACTATATGAAAATCTAGGTCTAGCAATAGGAAGATACAAGATACAATGAAATAGGCCAAAAGTGTGCTTTTTACAGATATTTGAATGGGACAGCCATATAGTCATGTAACATATGCATTGTATTGTTTAGTGCTCCAAAGTTGATAGTCTCTGTTCTTCTTTATATTCTCATATCTTTGTCTTACAGTCATAATATAGTACTAAGTAAACATTTGTTTATATAAATATCCAAGTAAAAATATTTTAAAGTTGTCAAATTTTATCAAAAAGGAAAAGTTAAGTATAAAATTATTTGGAATGTCAATGGAAAAGTATCCCTCCAAACTAAATCACATGTGACGTAGACATTTTTTTTAGGTTTCTTTGGGAGTATATTTGGATTAATGGGTGTATACATTTATGATGGAGAACTGGTATCAAAGGATGGATTTTTTCAGGGATATAACCGACTGACCTGGATAGTTGTTGTTCTTCAGGTAAAGCATTTAAAATCTTATATTTAATGCTAATAAACTTCGTTTTAATAGAATCAAAGTAGCTACTGATGTACTGATGCGAGGAAAAAAGATCCCTCCTGTTAGTGCTCTCATTATATTTAGTTTATTCAGGGAAATTAAAATAGAACTGATCTTAATGCCATAATGAAAACTTACTTTGAAAAGAAGCCATGAATGAACTTTGTGGTATTTAAATTTAACATAATGAAAATGCAAGTTTAAGAATAAAAGAGTTGAAGCTGAGGGCAAATAACTTTTGACTTCTCTACAATTCTTATCATTGTACAGGAAGTCTGTGGTCAGCCTAACAGTGAGACTTTTTTTTTTTTTTTGTAGAGGCAGATCTAGATATTTAAATCTGTAACAGTTTATAGCCTCATATTTTAATTACATATTGGAATATTCCTGTCAAATTATCTCAGTTTATAACTTGAAATCGTTCAAGAGTTGAGTAATTTCATCTTCAAAAAATGCTTATTCAGTACTCTGGAGGATATAAAAATGAAGACGCAAGTCACTGCCTCCACAAAGCCTTTCTCTAGAAGTATTTGAGTCTATAAGGGATAAGGTCCCTTAGGGAAGATGAGTGAAGGTGGCAAAGGATAGTTGTGTTTTGAAAGCAGGAAGGATACCCCTCATTTTTAAGACAGGAGAAAAGGAGACAAGGATAAGTGACATTTCAGAGAAAATTTGAAGTAGAGTTAGGGTAAGTCAGGAAAGTCTATGTATGATGGCCTTTATCCTGTCAGAGGGAAGCCCTCTTCCCTTAAGATGGGGCTGAAGACTTGAGTAGAATAGAAAAGGTTTGGTATAGTTGGTGTGAGGGACTCAACAGGGCATAAATAGATGAGTGAGAACATTGCCAAGAAATACTGGACTCAAACATCAATTGTAGTGAGCTCAATTGACTTAATTCATGACTTTCCCTAATAAAGCTTCTGTCATTTGAAGAGGTGCAGTGAAAGTTGTTAAGGTAAGTAACCCAGATTTGGGAGCTGATAAGTAGGGTTTGTAGAAAATTTGTGAGTTATGGTAAAACCTCATTATTTAGGTAACCACTATTTGGAATTTGAGAGGGATTTGATAGAAAGTTCTTTCTACACTCTTAAAGAAAGAGAATGATTAAAATTATGCTTTAGAAAAAAAAATTGTGCTTTAGGAAGAGTAATCTGACAGCAATGATAGGTGGATTTGAATGGGGAGAGACTAAAGGAAGAAAGCCAATTAGGAGGCTCTGGAAAGACTAGTAAAATAACTTTCAAGTTGTACTTTATTTTTACTCTAAAGTAAAAATACTTCACTAATCAGAGTGACCAGTCTTCCCACATTTGTCCTAACAAGGGATGTTTAATTACTAAGTTGGATGAGGATGGATGTTTTATTCGTAAGATGGGCAAGCTCCATCATAACAACTGCAGATTATGCTGGTAGTTACATCATCAGATACCTTTTGAAATAAGAGGGCTATTGAACAAAACCCCGAAGTCTATTGATTATGAGATGTTTAATAAAAATCACTATAATGAGATTAAATGTCTAGGACAAAAGCCTAAAACTTCATTAAGTAATGAGATTGTTTTGAAAAGCAGTTTTATATGTTTGTTTTTTAAAATAATCTTTTAAAACTTTTGCAGGCACTTGGAGGCCTTGTAATAGCTGCTGTTATTAAGTATGCAGATAATATTTTAAAGGGATTTGCAACCTCTTTATCCATAATATTATCAACACTGATATCCTATTTTTGGCTACAAGATTTTGTGCCAACCAGGTAATAAATTCTTTTCTATTTCTTTAAATTTCCAAAAGTACGTAAGAAAAAGATGAATTCTTCATAAGATCTGATCTGAAAAATTTTGTACTATTACAACTGTTGAAGAATCATGGAAATATTGTAAAAGATCCATTTAACTATCTTTTAAAGGATGTTTCAAATTAAATGCATGAAAGAAAATCTTCCACTGGAAAGTTTTTTATGCTAATTTGGCTGGCCAGAATTTTCCCTGCAGATCTGAATGGTTTTTTTACCCCCAAAGTTAAAAATGGTATTTAAAAAAGTTAATGTCATATAAAGTCATAAAATAAGTTATATAATGACTTTTTAAATGCAGACTTTATATAGCTAAAGCCAGGAGAATGGATGACATTCGTGAAGAGAATAGTTTATATAGAGGACTTGGCTCATGAGAAAATTCTATTAGGTGGTGGCAGAAAAAAGAGTAGTTTGGAAAAGAATTGCAAAAGGAATGATGGGTGAGGCAGGACAGAGTCAAGATGAATGAAGTGTAATAAATACCCATTAGAGATGGTATTAAAGGTCCTATTATTATTTTTTTTAACAATTATTAGTTTATAATCCCAGAGTAATGAGATTGTATTTTAATGGATTCCAGGACACCATTATTGGTTTTCCTCCATCTTCACCCTCCTTCTCATCTTCTCATCCTCTAAACTTTGGAGTCTCCCAAGGATATATTCTTGGACCTTTTTTATCTGCAGTCACTCCCTGGGTGATCTCTATTCTCATGGCTTTCAACACCATCTATATGCTAATAATTCTCAAATTTAAATTTGAATTTCAGGCTTATATATCTAATTGTGTATTTGACATTTTCACTTGAATAAATAACTCATTCCTTCTCTCTGTCAGGGTTTCCCAATTTAGCAAATGGCAGCACCTCCATTCTTCCAGTTGCTTAAGCCAAAATCCTTCTTGACTTAGATAGGAACACAGTTTATCCACAGTAACCTAAGAGGGGGCAGAGTCTATAGATATGGATATAAATAGATTTACAAAAATAAGTTAAAATGTATGGAAATTTTTAATTTTCTGAGTGAAGAAATAAGGTCATCAGCTTCTCTTTCCTCTCACATGTCATTCTAATCCGAAAACAAAGCCTGGCAACTCTTCCTTTTTAATAACTCCAGATTCTGACCATTTGTCACAACCTCTACTGCTACTACCCTGGTCCAAAGTGTTACTGCACAAAATTGGGGCTCTCTGCCTGATGTGCATAAACAAGCCAGTTAATTATGGCGCCAGCCTTCGGGGAGAAGTCAGCTTTTATTCTGTGAGATCAATCTGCAGGGAGACAGGGGGCGTGTGCCCTCAGATCTGTCTCCCTGGTTCAGGATTTGGGGCAAAATTTAAGATGTTATGGAGAACTGGCTGTCACACAGAGGTGCTGGTGGGACAGGTTTTGATTGGTGGGCTTCAAGCATTTATGGTAAGGTCTTAAACATTTATGACAGGGTTCTAAACATTTATGATGGGGTTCTAAACATTTTTGATGAGATGGGGAAGGAATTTTAATACTGGATCTTCCTGAAAGAGGGACCCCTCACTTCTGATAAGAGTCCTACCTTCAAGCTCTGGTTGTGTCCCAGTCTTTGGATTCTGTGGGAGGGATCATCTTTGATTCCGAGTTTGTTTCAGGTCATGATTTCTTTTTTTGCACACGCCTTGGCTTCGTGACTTTGCAGATTTTCTGCAAGGCAATTCTTAATCACTCTGTTGATGAGAGATGGAGTCAGTGGAACTGGTCCTGGAGGGCCTGTGGTAACAAAAGCACGCTCACGTATCATCAAGATTAAGGAAATAGTCTCCTGACTTGTCTCCTTGCTTCTTCTCTTCTCCTCTGCCCGCCCCCCCCCCCCCACCGTTTTCTCCACTCCGCAACCAGAATGATTCTCTTCAGTGTAAATCACATCATATCACTACTCCGCTCAAAAACCCTCTAATTGCTTCCCATGTCACTGAAAAGTTGTCATCATCAATGGCCCATTTGATTTGGCCCTCAACTACCTTTCTGTTCTCATCTGATATTACTTTCCTCTTGTTCACTTTTTTTTTTTTTAGCTACAGTAACCTCTTTGCTATGGGCTTTGACTTGTCCTTTAGTCATCTTGGAGTACTCATCCCTTACATATATTCATATGGCATACTCCCTCACATCCTCAGGTCTTCGCTCAAGTGTCACTTTGTCAAGAGACCTCTCTAAGTAAAAGAACACCCCTCAATATTCCAACATTCTTTCCTCCTTTCTTCAGAAAACTTATCACCATCTGATAAATAAACGGCCTCAGCTTGGCACGTAACAGGTACTCAGTATGTTTCTTGAATGAATGTTCAAGACCTTAAAATTTTAATACAGCTAGTAAAATTCATTTGCATTATTGAGAGTTAGTGAGATAAGATTATGGATGAAATTTGGCGGGGTAAAAATATAATATGCTCTTTACATTTCTATATTGGCCATTGATGGTTTGATTCTTCTCTAGTAACGTGGACAGTAAGTCTGGGACATGAATGTTGAGATCTTTAATTTTTCTGAGGCATTAATGTGAAACTATTTGTTTTTAGCTTGGTATGGGAATGAATTACCTAGTGAGACAATTAGCACCTATGTCTTAAGAATGCTTTATTCCCTGTTCATTAAATGGGGAAATTATGTGCTTTAATAGTACTTGAGAATGTTTGGAACTTGCAGATTTTTAGGGTACACTTAAAACGGCATTCCTTTTTCAAAAAAAGTAAAACTTCATATAAGGCCAAAGGTGTTAACTTTAAATCTTTGAATCATGCAGAAAATAAACAAGTAAATGAAAAAGTAAACCAGTAGAGGGACAAAAGAGTAGTAGTTTGTCAATAAGATATACACCTGCATATAAATCCATGCATCTGAAGGAGCATGTAAGGTGTGTTGGGATGAAGATAAAAAGAGAAAAGACAATGCTACTGTTGTTATGGAATGAATGAATGAATGAGCATTTTGAGAATATGTATAGAACATCAAGACAGATGCAGGAGATGGATCATTTTTCCTAAAATAGATAACTAAGCCCTCTATCTTTACGTAGTCTTTTGTGAAGAACATCTTTCAAGCAATAAATCCAGTGACCTGTATTCTAAATGCAATAATATATTTTCTTTTGTTATCCCCATTTCACCTCTTGAAACTGTTTTTCAGTTTCTCAGAAGTAGTACCCCTGTACCTGCCTTTCTGATTGATTGTTCCTTTGGTAACCTGTCAATCCCTGCTTACTCACTTGTTCATCTCATCCATTGCCATGTCTTATCTGTCTTCTCTATGAAGATAAGTCCCAGTTTCACCTTAACTCTAGATCCCTATTTTCAACTAACTGCCAGACATCTCTACTGCTATCATATCACCAATATTCTCTTTGCTATTTTTCCTGTGCTCATTATTTTGCTTATTGGTATTACCATCCTTGCATTTAGGCTTGCTTATTCTTTTATCAAAAAGTTATTGTGTCCACTATGTGTCTACCTGTCACTGTACTAGATCCTGGAAAAACACGAATGCATGAATAAGATATGGTTTCCTGCCTTCAAAGAAGTCACAATGTTTAGAGAGACATATGAGTAAATAAATTATAACAGTACAATCAGTGCAGCAATGGGAGTATATATACAAGTATTTCCATTCGAAAGAGGGGGCTCAAATACTCAAAATAATCATTAAATTCTGATAGTTTTTTTTGCTAACAAAATTTCTTCTCCCAAAACCATCTGAAAATAGCTGGCTTGAGAAGCAGGAATTTCCTGACATTATTGGGTATTCAAGTAGATCCTGTTAGAGATATCAGAGAATGGATTCCTACAGAGGGTAGAAAGTTGGATCAGACAACTTTTCAGATAAGCATGTGATTCTGTGAAATTCCAGAGTTCTGGAAAGCTAAGAAAAGGTCATAATGACTGACAAAGTTTATCCAAAGCCTAAATAATTACCAAATATTCCTTTGGTAGTAATTTTCTTCAAGATACATTATAGGAAGTTTGTGTTGTCTTAATCTTATAGGTATACTTGCACCCAAGGCTTTTGAAAAGTTGCCCGTTTGCATCAAGTCAACACTAGATATTTATCATAACAGATAATGCTTGAGCCCTCTATATATGCTAGGCTCTGTGGGTATACTGATTAATGAGGAGCACATGGTTGAGCAGGGAAACAGACATGTAAATAATGCATTTTTTAATACAGTGTGATAACTATTATCGTAGAGTAACTCTGCCTAGGGGAGTGAATCTTGGAAACATTACACCTGAGTTGTTATGAATAAGCAGTTTTCTTGGGAGAAAGGGCATTACAGGCAGAGGAATAGCATCTACGCTGTCCTGAAAGGCGTGTTATGTTCACTGACTAGAGTGACTGAATTGCAGATTGGGTGGGGTGGAGTGTGAGAGGTGAGACTGGAGGGACCACATTAGGAAGGGCCCTTTATGTCATAATAAGGATTAGTGATCTTTTTCCTTTATAGAACAGATGTGTTATTTTAAAGCAAGGAAGTCACTGAACTGTTAATAGAAACTTTAAAACCGAGACTAATTCATGTTCGTGGAACAGCACTTTGAAGAATATGCGTTAAAAGTTAAGATTGGTATTCCAGTTTACATCCAGTTTAAGTTCCAGTTTAAGTTCATTTCCAGTTTACAGAAAGGAGTATTATATCTGTGGATAGATAAAAGAAAGAAACCAAAGTCTCCCAGCATTTTGTCTAATTTCCTTTTGTAAACCATCCTATAAAAATTGGTTTTGCTTGTTACTACCTTGGATTTTAAACAGAACTTTACGCTGGTTTGAAAATAATGCAGCTTTCCTTTTATATTTTTAAATATTTAAAAAAATTGAGATCTTTTATTATTCAGTGTATTACAGGCAAAAGACATATTAACATGAAATACAACATTTAAAACATCTCTGCTTTGGGAGACAATATAGTGCAGTGGATGAAAGTGGAGTCTTGACTCCAGAGTAAAACATACCTGGATTTGAATCCCATCTTCCACTTAAAGTTGTGGGACTTTAAGAAAGTTACTTAAATTCTCTAAACCTCAATTTCCTCATATATAACAAAATGAGGACAATACTCATACTTCTTCATAGGGTTGTGGTGAGAACTAAATGAGATAATGAATGTAAAACACTTAGCTGAATACCTGGAATGTAGTAAGTACTCATATTTGTTAGCCATATTATTGGAATATTTTTTCCCAAGTCATAATTGTTCTTATGGTAAAGAAATAGAAATAACTTGTTTTTCTTTTATCTAATTTTCTCTTTTTCATTTTTTCTTCATCCATTCAGTGTCTTTTTCCTTGGAGCCATCCTTGTAATAGCGGCTACTTTCCTATATGGTTATGATCCCAAACCTGCAGGAAATCCCACTAAAGCATAGTCGTATACTATCTTTAACTGGTTTTTCATAATGGTGCACTAGAAATCTCAACATTAATCTTGCACAGAGGACTTCTACAGATTCTAAGAAGATAACGTTATGCTGAATCTGATCATATTGCTCAAACAGTTTGAAATATAAAAGTTTTAAGGATAAAATATATGTATATGTAAGAAAATACCTATTGCATCTAGAAATCAAAACTTGAAAGTATTTCCAGGGATTAGAATACGTATTGGAGGAAACTTGAAATCTGAGTTTTAAAAGATTTTACCTTTTTGATTGCTGCAGAATTATCCTATGCACTCTTTGCAAGAGCACACAAATGTCAGATATCAATTTTTGCAAATTAGATCTATTTAATCTTATAAAATGTTTTTATCTTACTCTTCTTGTACAGATATATCAAATCACATGGAATATTCAAAGTTTGAAAATTATAATTACCTATAAAGCTGTGAAGAAATAGAAGTATGATTTGAAAAACATTTTCATGTATCTGAGATTTTTATATTTATACAAAGGATTGCTAAATGTTATTTGTTCAGCGACATAAAAATTGATAAAGTAATGTTCTGGGTTTGATTTCTCAGAGAATAAAATTCAAATTTAAATATAGTGTAGAGAAATACACAATCTATTTCTCCATCTACATTTTAAGATCTTTTAGTGCTTCGAAACTGCTGACAGCAATCCAGTTGCTCCTGTGCTAGACAGTAGCCAGTGACTTTTACAAGAATGCAGTTTTGTCCTTAATTTCTTAATTGCATTTCTTTTCTGTGTAAATCAGATGAATCCTTATGTTACTTTAAATTAAATTTCTGTATGTTAATTTCCATTAAAGTTTTAAAATGTAATTTAAAGGGATTAAATACTCATTTAATAATTTAAAACAAAATAATAATTATTGTCTAATATCTCCCTTTGGAGAATTTTGAACTATTAAAGCATATACAGTATACAACTAGAACATTTTTCAATGAATGTTTCACTCATTGATTTGTAAAAGCTTCCTTTAATCTACAACTGTTGACAAAAACAACAATCAGAAAAATAGTAGTACAGATGTCAATGAATTGAGACCAAAATGACTTTTCCTGGAGACATTCCAGATTATCATGATATTACATTATTTTGAATGGCACTATAATGGTAAATTCAAGACTGCTCAGAAGAACTTTAGGCCTCTCATAAACCCCCCATCCCCAGGAATTCTCTGATCACATGTCTGGGAGAGACGCAGACTTCCGAGTCCCCTCTGTGTGGCCCTGCAAGAGCTGCTGGGAAGGAGCCACTCACTACTTTGCTTTAAAATAGTGGTTCTTTTCTGCTTTGATTAGCACTGGAGTTTTAAGGTTGCAAATTACATAAATTATTTAATAAATTGGTTCAAGGGAGAGAAAAGATAAAATGAATTATTGGGCAAAAATAATTTCTAAAATTGGAATATGGATTTAATTATTGACTAGAGACAGAATTACCTATTGTGTATAAGAAGTATTTTACTTTATTTCATTCCTACTTTATATATTTTTAAAAGTCTCCTGTTCTACTAGTATGAAAACTGTACAAAATAAATATTTTTATATAGTTCTAATGAATTTTGTTAAACAGAATTTGGCTCAAAAAATACTGTGTTTCAAACTGTTGGGTACTCTTGGCTAATTAGGACTGGCTGTGCAAACCTAGACTCTACAAGACACAGTCCTAACCTATTCCATCCAGTGTTTAAAAGTGTTTAAACTTACAAAATATTTTAAATCAATTTGCTGGTGATTCCAAATTGACACCAAGCAAACTTTCTGGAAACCTGACATGATATTCAATGACCACCTTTTAGAGTAAAGTTTAATAATTTTACCACATTTTTGAGCATGATGTTTTAGACTGTAACAACATTTAGACTTATATCTTATTACCTACTGCTATGTGAAATGTAAATCCTGCAAAATGCACAGAATTTAAGACTGAATATAAAGATTCATGTTCAGCCCACATTGAAGTACTGGTTGGGTACTGGTGTATTAATTCACTGTGCATTTACAATTAATTGTTAATTCAGGTTTAGTGTGTCCCTATTTTAAAACTTCAAAAAATGATACAAGCTAATTACTGAACATCAGACATGTTAATTACAACAATAATACATTTTCAGGTGTCCAAAATAACACAATTTCCAAGATTCCCAACAAAGTTTATAAAAATATAATCAAGAGTTGTGATAAAGGACAAAATAATCTAAAGTATATTTTCAAAGCAAACTTTTATTTGACAGGCATAATTTATATTTTGCTTTTCTAGTAGGTTTGAAAATGTTATTAGAGATTGGGTTGTATAGTTTATCATTTGTAATTCATAAAGAAATAATCATATTTGAGAAGGTGGACTTGTATCCTAGATCATGTCATATATAAAGATAATGCCATTTTCTTGTGTGTGGTGTGTGTTTTGATGACCTCCAAAAGCCTTATTGTATCAATCTTTTATAATGATGACTCCTTTATTATTTAAATCCTTACACTTTTTAAAGTTTACTTGTTATCTCTTAACTGCTTTGTTCATTATAAAAATGCTAATTCATGGGAGAAGAGTGCCAGTTGATAGTTCTATTAAAAGTTAAGAATATGGTATTTGGGAAGAAAAGTTTGAAATGCAGGATTAGGATGTTTCACAAAAAAATGTTATCAATTCTTTGATAAGTGGTTTTAGAGAAGTTGTAGGTTACTTTTATGGTGGAAAATGTGGTTTAGAGATGCAAAACTTAAATGTTTACATCAATTTATGTTGACTGTCACAATTTCAAGAAGGAAAGGCAGTTTGATATTTAAACTAGATTCTAAGGAGACAGAATCTGAAAGGAAACTAATTGACTTTGTACTCAGTAGACTTAGTGTAATATTGACCATTCTTAAGAATTAATACACTTTTCCTACACATCAAATTATTAGACTTTTAAAATGTCATTGTATAGTGATTTAACTGAGTTTTGTTTTGGTTTGTTTTTAAAAACAGAGTTTAGCATCACTCATTTTATTTACACTTTGTTATAATATTTAATTACATGTGGATGTATGTTTACATAAGAAAACGTTTATAAAAGTTATTTATGCTATATTGAGAGTCCATCTTAAGAATCTCCCAGATATGTAGCTTATTTAAAGTAATTATAGGACCAAAGACAAAGCACCTTTATCAAAAATCTGGTCCTATGTGCCTTGCTTTACCAAATACTGACTTTTCTGGAGCATATTACTGTAATTCACAACTTTGGACACATGGGTAAAAATGAAGATGTTTTAAGAATAACTATAATTCAATTTTTGATTGTTTCAACGTTTGCTCTTTAAATCTACTGTCTAACAGGATATTAAAATAGGTATATTATGCAAGCATTAGTGATCAGTACTTATTTAAATAAATTATGGCACCTTTGATTCATCATTGAGCTTTTGAAACTAACAATTTTATTTAACTGTTATTCTGTTGTTTTATTTCTTATTATATGTTATAATTTACTGTGACTTAAAAAATTTTTTTTATGATTTGGAATCTGAATTTGTCTGTATGTCTGTATTTCATTTGTTTAGAAAGATTCTTTTGGGTTTAGGAATGCGATTTGTATATTTAAATTTTTTATGGACACAATTCAAAGGAATGTATAAATTGGTCTTTTGTTAAATGGCTTTTTAATTGACAAATTTCCTTGTCATCTTTTGGTATCCAGTTATTATCTATTTGGTAGGTTTATGGAAATAGATTATTTTCCTAATTATGTAAGTTCTTCCGGTATTTTCTATCCACCTGTGTCTGACTTAATCATGAATTATTCTTCTCTATATATCAAAAATGACTCACTAATCTTTTCCCTATCTCTCTAGCTACCTTTATCACGTGTGATCTTCCTTTTCTGTAGCCTGTGCTCCAGCATGAAAGACTGGGTTTTATTTAAACTAGTTATAATTTCTCTACCTGTATGATGATGACAGACTAAAAATGTTTTGTTTTAAATAAATTATCTCTTCACTAGCCTCAAGGTTAAATAATTACAGGAATTGGTATATATTTTCATTAAAATTTGAAGATAATTGTTTCTATTGTGACTATCAATTCAATGCATAGAGATCAAATGATAAGCAATATAAAGGATTTTATTCCCACTTCTAATACTGAAGTAACTTTGTACAAAATCCTTTGTTTTAAAAGATGACTAAAATAAGAATATCAGCACTTTTTAAATGTATACTTTTCTTTGGTATCTTCTTGTGAAAAGCACTAACTGAAAATCTTTAAATTCCTTTTGTATTGGAATACTCTTTTGTTGAAAGTATATCACAATCCTTGAATCCCAGGGCTATGCAAACCTACCTCATAACTGAACTCTCATAGATGCTACTGCTATGCAAGAGAGTCAGAGTGACCAGCATTAGTAGTCATAATGGTTTTTCTTACTGTTCTTAAAAAGAGAATTACTTCAAAGCAGGATTGATTACATACAAACTCCAGAAAAGAAAATAGCAACGAGGAAATAAATTGCCTCCACATCCCAAAGATTTGAAATTCTACTGTAGTAGAGAATGTCATGGTGACTGCAAATTCAGGGGTTTCCCAAATTCACCTTCAGGTTTAATAATTCACTAGATAGAACTCACTGAAAGCTATTGTATTCACTATCACATTTATTACAAAGGGTACAAATTAGAACCAGTCAAAGGAAGAGACACATAGGGCCGAGTCTAGGAGGGGTCCAAACTCCTGTTGTCCTTTCCAGTTATCCGCTCCCTGTGGAGTCATGGACAGTCTTATCTACTGTGGCCACAGTGTATGTTAGTACACAGAGTATTGCCAACCAGGAAAGCTCACCCACGCTTTGTTGTCCAGATTTTTATTGAAGCTTCATTACTTGGCATGATTGATTGATTCTTTGGCCACATGGTTGAACCTGTCCTCCCTGGAGAACTGGTTGACATCAGGCTCCAGCGGCTCATCCTGAGTCATCTTGTTATCAGGTGTGGTCTGAGGGCCCCACATGAATAACAAAGACACTCCTGTCGCTGGGACCTCCTAAAGATGTAGGCCAGAATATTTTTTAGGGTAAGGCCAAATTCTCTCTCACGCAGTGACCATTCATCTCTATACACATTCTGAACTGATGGGGATGACACAAGCAAGGACAATTGTTTATAGAGACTTTTATGCATTGTCATTTTTAATTTCAGAAATTTTGTCAAATGATTCTGAATATATGACTTGAGGGTAGAAAAACATTTATAATCAGATATAGTGTTAAGTAGCATATATAATATTCATTTAGTTTTGAGTTCTGATATTTAATGACAACTTTATTAAATGCTGGAATATTTTAAAAAACAATAAATTTAAAATTAATTTATAAACCTTTTGTATCCTGTATATTAACATACAATTTTCAGCTAGTTTTAAATTACCATTAACCATCACTATTATAAGGAAAGTTAATAGAATAAAACTGCCATCAGTTGTTACTTTGGCTCACAGTAGGGCTTCACTGTTGATTGATGGTCCACATTTCCTATCATCCTTTACTAGCGTTAAGTATTAGTCCTCCATTGGATCTGGTCAGTTTTTTCCATTTATGCATTTATTTACACCTATTCATTTAGGATTTCTAATTTGTTAAAATAACTTCTTTAAAACAAATAACATGGTATTCCTTTGGAAATAAAGAGTTTACCCCAGATATACACTTTTGTCCTTTTTTAAGTAGAACTCACTGAAGATGTAAAAGAATAATGAATGTTGTTATAGTGTTTTGGGGTAGTCATCTGAAAATCCACTCTTGTTAAAATGTATTTTAAATGTAGTGTATTTAAGAGGCTTAGTTAAATGTGCTAAATCAGACTTGTGAATTTTTTTTTTTGGTGAGGATATTGGCCCCGAGCCATCTATTGCCAATCTTCTTTTTTGTTTCCCTCCCCAAAGCCCCAGTACATAGTTGTATATCCTAGTTGTAGGTCATTCTAGTTCCTCTATGTGGGATGCCACCACAGCATGGCTTGATGAGTAGTGCGTAGGTCCGTGCCCAGGATCCCAACCAGTGAACCCCGGGCCGCCAAAGCAGAGCATGCAAACTTAACCACTCTGCCACGAGGCCCGGCCCTGACTTGTGTATTTTTAACAAAGTCTGTGAATGTGTGTGTTTGCTCTTTTAAAATACACTTCATATACAAAAACATGATTTCTAATAATTGAGGGTTTAAGTTTTCTCCTTTAAGCTAAAGTTTTATTATGTTCCATTTTATTCTGCTTGGATAGTAAACACAGCAATGAAAAATTACAATACTAAGTGCTTTTTCTAATATATGCAAGCTGCTTCAATAGATTTTCTACATAGTATAGCAAAGGTAGAGTAATATTTCTTGGGTAATGATGGAATTACAGAAAATCATGACAGAGGTGAGTTCATGTTTCATTTTATGATTGTTTCAAGATACTGCTATGAATTCTAGAATTTTAAAACCTGAAGCTTACTTTGGATGTTATATGTATAATGCTCCAAATTTCTATTTCTTAATATTATTTGTCTCCATTTACCTAATAGGCCAGGTTTTGTTTTGAATATTTCATTTTTCTAATTTATTGCCATTTTAATGGTTTCAATCATGATATGACATATTGTGCCAGCTCAGCTTTGAAAAATTCATGGGTTATCTCCATGTGCTCACAAAGTAAGCATTGTTAAAGACTTAAAAAAATTTAAATGTTCTCCAGCTTTTTATTTTGAAAAATTTTACACAAACATAATATTTGAAAGAATGGTATACCCATTTACTCTCCACCCAAATTCAGCAATTATTGGCATTTTGCCATACTAGCTTTATCAGGACACTTTACTTAATACTTCAGCATGTATATCCTAAAAATAAGGACATTTTCCTAATTAAACTCAAAACCATTATCACACTTAAGAAAATTTAAATTAATTTGATTATATCATCTAAGTTCATATTCAGATATTTCCAGTTGCCTCAAAAATGATTTTTTACAGTTTTTTGTTTTTGAACCAGGATTCAGTCAAGGTTCATATTTCGTATTTGATTCTCTCTCTTAGTCTGAAAGATTTTTCCCTACACCCCTATGGCTTTTTTTTCCATGATGTGACTTTTTGAAGAATCTAAGTCACTTGGCTCCTATCCGTGATCTGATATCCTTTGACATCTTCTCTTCATTCTTTGCATTTCCTTTCAACTGGAAGTCAAGTTCATAGGTTTCATTAGCTTCTTCAGGTTAAATGTTTTTGGAAAGAATATTTCATAGGTGATCTTGTAGATTTTATATTGTATCACATTAGAAGACATAATTAGATTGTCTCACTGTTAATGATGATAAGAATTTTGGTTAAGATGGTGACTACTAGATCTTTCCATTGTAAGGGTCATTTTTTTCCCTTAGTAATTAGTAATCTCTAGGGTAATGTTTTGGCACCATGGGAATATTCTTTTTCCTAACAGCCTTTCATTCAATGGCTTTAGCATCAATTGATGATTCTTAAATGAATCATTTGTTACATTGAGGTGCAAAATGGCAATTTAAAATTTTAAAATTTTCTTCTACATTTATTAGTCTATATTCATCTATTTTTTTTAAAGACTATTTTCCCTCCTTTCTTTTTTCCCAATGTCCCCTCTTTTTTTTCTTTTCTTTTTTTTTTTTTGCTGAGGAAGATTAGCCCTGAGCTAACATCTGTTGCCAACCCTCCTCTTTTTTTGCTTGAGGAAGATTAGCCCTGAGCTAACATCCTTGCCAGTCTTTCTGTATTTTATATGTGGGTTGCTGCCACAGCATGACTTGATGAGTGGTGTAGGTCTGTGCCTGGGATCTGAACCTGCAAACTGGGCTGCCAAAGTGGAGCATGCTGAACTTAACCACTATGCCACACAGCTGACCCCCTCCTCTTTTTAAATATCACTATGTCTTCAAATTACTCAATGTATTATAGTCAGTTACAGTCACAGTTCTTTTTGATGTTCATCTGTGAGCCAGTAGCCAGTGAATGTCACTGCAAGCTGGCTCCTGTGTGTCTCTTAGCCATGACTACATTGGTCTTACAGGTCATCTTTGTTTCAGGGACAGGATGTCCCGGCCTTACCTTGTACTTGTCCTATCCCAAACCTGGAATATCAATTATTTCTCCAAGGAGCCCTATTCCTTTTAGGGAGAATGGAATTTGGACTCCATTTGCTTGAAGGACATTTCAGTGGACAGAGCTAGGAAATAAGTTTTTTAAAAAGCTATGAATTCAAGTCAATATTTGTTAAATTAAATTTTAGTGTTACAAAGTTTTTTCTTATATTTGCCTCTCTTTTCTCTCACAGTGAAAATATTGGTTCTGAGTAACATTAATATATTTGGTTATATGTTTTATTGTATAGTATATGTTTCAGCACTACAATACCAATATTACTAATGGTAAACATGCTGAATAAAATTTAAGATTTCTTTGTAGTTCTCTTTGTCCTTAGAATAATAGCCCACTAAGGATGTATAGTCAGAGGACAGTGTTCAAAAGTTAATGGGAGTCACTCTTTTGTCTACATGGTTATGTGATCAGTGTGATATGATGAGGTCATTTGTTTTTGTTTGTATTCAATTTTAGAATTTACTTGAAATTTTTTCTTCTGTTTTTGAATATGTGAAGCATTTACATGGTTCAAAGTTAAAACTATATAAAAAGTCTCCTTAGCAAGGTCTAGCTGTCATGCCTATCCCTCCATCCCATTCCTAACCACCTCTTATAGGTATTTTCATTAGTTTCCAGTTTATTTTTCCTGTCTTTCTTTTTGAAAAATAAAGTTATGTATATTGCTATATTCACAGTGTTTCTTTTATTATGTGGAATGTAAAATTTCTTTTTAGTTTAGAAAGGTTTGTATGTTATAGTGGTTACATTTATACTAATAATATTTTACATAATTGTCTTAGAGCCCCCTTTTAGCTTATCTAATCCTCTACTATTTAGCTTACCATCTTCAAATGATGTTCTTTGATTCACATCTAATTGCCTTTGTGACAACCAATGAATTTATTCTCCTCCTTTGTCCCATCTTCTCATATTTTTTAGTTGCCTTATTTCTGATTAGAACATGTAACATTTACACACTATTTCTTTACCCTAGCCCCGGCCTTTGTTATAAAAGTCCTCTCCACCAGTACTTTAGCTGGAGCCTCCCCCGTTAATGTTTGGCTGGATGAAGCTCTTCTAGTAAAGCACTCAAGGAGGGCTTGTAAGTACGATACTCCTGAAGTTCTGGCATGTTTAAAATTTCTTCTAGAGCCTAGATACTTTAAGGGCAGCTTGACTAGATATAAAGTCCTTGGCTCACACTTTCTTATTTGAAGATGTTGCTCCATTGTTGTGTTGCTTGGTGTTACTGTCAAGAAGTTTGGCATCACTTGATGTTTTTCCCCTTTGGAAATGTTGATTTTGTTTATTTGTTGTTGGTTTTGCTTGGAGGCCCAGATAATGTTTTTCATATCATTTTCTCTTTGATCTTTTCTCTTTTTTTGTTCTCATAGCTAATTTATTCTTCTCCACGTTTCTTACTTTCATTTGTATCTATTCTCTCTTAGGAACCCTGTAATTTAGTTTTCATTTTTTATATGATTTTATTTTTGGGGTATATTGCTCTAGGTCGATCAACTCTCATTTTACATCTTCCTGTTGAGTTTTCAACTTTTTATTTGTTGCATCCTTTCACATATGCCATTGCTTATTTAATGATATTTAATTCATATTGGTGTGTTGTATATAGTTTTCCTCTGCTTCGTATTTTCTAAAGGGTAGTATTTTCTATTAATCGAAAGATCTTCATTTTCTTTCTTTTCTTTTTTTTTTTTTTGGCTGAGGCAGATTGGCCTGAGCTAATATCCATTGCCAGTCTTCCTCTTTTTTTTGTATGTGCCACAGCATGGCCAAGGATGGACAAGTGGTGTAGGTCCGCACCCAGGAACCGAACCTGGGCTGCCAAAGCAGAGTGCACCAAACTTCACCACTAGGCCTCTGGGGCTGGCTCTTCTGTTTTCTTTTTATAATAGCCTTGTATGGGCTTTTGGTGGCTTTTTCTGTTCCTAATAAAATATGTAGGATTTTCTTGATCAGCAATGACAGGTGGTTCTATGGAAGGGAGGGGTGAAGAGATGTGGGTGACTAACTCGGCTTCATAGTTAAAGAAGGCCCTCTTGTGTTAGTAAAGTGAAGTGAAGTTTCTTTAATAAATGCTGCATTTTGGGGTTTAGATTTTGTGATACAATCTTATCTTTTTTTTGGAATATTTAGCTTCAACCTCTAGTCCTTCTCTCCAGGGAACCCCTCTGCCTTCCAAGGTGCCTCATGAAGTAGTCTCATGGACCTTCCACAGTTTGGTTCTTGCCTGTTTCCAAGCCTGATTCTTGGCCTTCTCATTAATTTCGGGAACTCCCAATATTCTTCCAAATCATTCCCTTTTGCTTATGTTGGCCAGTGCTAGTTTCTGTTGACTGTGATCAAAGAACCCTAATTGACATATCAACCTCTTAAAGTTTGTGACTCCTCACAACCCCAGATCACAAGAACATACACACTTAGTCTGTTAGAACAAGACCGTTCTCTCTTGTTTACTATTGCAGCTCTTCTAGCACAAAGCCTAGGACATGCTGGACATTCAATATGTGTTAAATTTCTCTTATTATATATTATTTCCAACAGCACTTAGCACACCTGCAATTATCTTCCTTTTGTGTGTGTTTTCTAACTGTGTCGCCTAGTATAATTAAGCTCCATGCAGATAAACACCATCTCGTTTACTGATGTATCCCCAGTGTCTAGAAGAGCAGTAACAAACACTTATGGGTTCTCAATAAATATTTTTTGAGTGGCTGAACAATAATCAGATCTTAAAGATGATAAAATTGGTGCAGCTGGATGAAGCATGGTTTTGAGGGGCCTTGAAAATCAGAGTAACCACACAATAAATGATCTTACTGGCCCTCTACATCCATCCAAAACAAGCTCCTGGGGATTTCATTATAAAATCTATCATATTACTTTCTCTAAAGAGCCTCAAGTTGGAGTTCAATTAAATGTTTCAGCAAGAAGATATCTTTAAACAAATGATGACTTTACTTATTGATAGGAAAACTTCACTTAAAGTATCTACCGGGCTAAAATGCCTTTCTCTTCCATGGCAATTTGTTTTCCCTTTCTAGTCAGTTATGAAAAGAGGGAAGAGAAAACTCAATCAAATTTATTATTTAACATTTTATTTTGAAATAATTTTAAACCTCCAGAAGAGCTGCAAGAATAGTACAAAGAACACATTCCTTTTACCCTGTGTATTAGTTATTATAGTTGTGTAACAAATTACCCCAAAGCTTAATGGCTTAAAACAAGTACTTTTTATCTTACAGTTTCTGAGAGTCAGGAAACTGGGAGTGGCTAAGCTGGGAGGTCCTAACTCAGGATATCCTGAAGCTGCAGTCAGCTGAAGTCTTTACCATCTTGGTCTGGATGATCCAAGATGACTCACTCACCTATCCGTTGGTAGGAGGCCTCAGTTCCTGGACACCTGGACCTCTCCATAGGCTGCCTGACTGTCCTTATGACATGGCGGCTGGCTTCCCCAGACTTGGGCCCAGAGTGAATGAAAAAGCTAGCAAGGAAGCTGTGGTGCCGTTTATGACCTACCCTCTGAAGTCAATGCTGTCACTTCTGCTATCCCTGTTAGATGGAAAGAGTTACTAAGCCCAGCCTACACTCAAGGGGAGGGGAATTAAGACTCCACCTCTTCCAGAAATGAACATATCCTAAAATCACCATACCCAAATTCACTATTTTTTAACATCTTGCCATTTCGCTTTGTCACTCTCTTACCCTCTTCTCACATATACACACGTTATTTCCTAACCGTTTGAGAGAGCAGGTAGCATGCATCACATTCCTTCACTCCTTAAGACTTCATTGTACGTCTTAAGGAAAAAGAGACAGTACAGTTATCAAACTCAAATTCAACATCGTGATACTTTAATCTGCAGTCCATATTCTGCTTGTGTCAATTATCCTTTCTAGTTTCCCCCGCAATTAAATTGATTTTTAAACAAAATGAGAAAACAGGTAGTGGGCTACAGAGTGTGACACAGGTTGTGTAAGTTTTCATTGGCAGGGAATAAAGAAAATGCTCTGGAACTAGGGAGCTGCTGGAAACAGGCATGCTCCAGTTGAGCTTTGGGGGGCCCTGAGCCAGAAGGACAAAAGGTTATTTCTGCAAAACCACTTTTTCTTCACCCGTTCAGCTACCCACTATTTCTGGAAAACTATTTTAACCGTTCCCTTCAGTTTCCGTCTTGGTTAGAACATAGTTGGAGATAGCACTTAAAGCGGAGGACGCTTGCTTAGAACTCCAGAGCAACCATTTATCAGCCGTATTTCCATGAGCAGGTAGCTTTCAGAAACTTAGAATTCTTCATCTGTGAACGGGGACTATCACGGTCCCCAGGGCCCAGGGTTGTTAGGAGGATTAAGCCAGCTGGTGAGCCAAGCACAGGGCTCAACCGGCGGCGAGCAGACCCCGGCGACCCTAACGGCATCCCTCCGGGCTGCCATCCCCGCGCGGCGACTGCGGAGCGGCCGGGCGGGCGGGACGGCGTCACGTGGGCGGGGCGGGCCGGGCTCGTCGGCAGATCGCACGATGTGACGCGCCGCCGGAGGCAGGCCGGGCCCTCAAGATGGCGGCGGGCGCCCCGAGCGGCTCGGCCCGGCAGTAGTGGCGGGACGGCACTCGCCGCTGGGGCCGGCCGCCCCGGGAGTGGCTGCAGCAGCGCCAGGAATCGAGGATGGTAAAATGACCCAGGGGAAGAAGAAGAAACGGGCCGCGAACCGCAGTATCATGCTGGCCAAGAAGATCATCATTAAGGACGGAGGCACGGTGAGTTGGGGTACCGCGCCGGGGAGCGTCTCTCGGGGCCCCCATCCGATCTCTTTCTGTCCCCAAGGCTGCCGCCTCCAGCCGCCCCTGAGTGGCCCTGCCCTCCTTCACCCCGTCCGCGCTGCCGGTGCCTCGGGTTCCCGGGCCCCCATGCCTGTGCTCCGGGGGCTTTCCTCCCCAGCCCGGGCCTGCGGCCTCCGGGCCCCTCCTCTGGGAGAAGCCACTGGCCTTGCTCGCACCTGCCGCCCTCTCCTCCCGCCGTCCCTGGAGGCCGTGCGGCCTCGAGCCCCACGTGCGCCAACGCCGCGGGGAGGAATTCGCGTCGGTCTCTCCCGCCGGCCGGCCGGGGGTCCTGAGGTCCGGGCGGTGCTGGCCCGCCGCGCCCCTCGTCGCCGGGGCCGGGCTTTCGGGGCGGCCGGCAGCAATCCCTGCCTTCCCATATGCTGCTGGCGAGGTGGCATCTGGCGCGGCGACCCCGCTGCGGCCCCGTGGGGCGCTGGCTCTCCTCTTCCACCTCGTCCTGGGTCAGTGCTCCTGCCCTGAGCTGCTTCCAGTGCGGTCAACACTGTCCAAAGGTGGGCTTCCCTCTTGTCTTCCCGCAGTCGGAGCGTGACGGACGGAGGACCCCTGGGGCCTAGACTTCAGTCTGCTAGTTTAGAAAGAACTGTAATCACCCTGTTAGTTTGAAATCACCTTGTTTATTTTAAAACTAAAAAATACTAAATAGAATTGGTCAGGGCCTGAGGATTAGAAGACACTTTGAAAGGAAGACAGATTGAGGGCAAGAAAAGATTTTGCTTTTTAGAAACAGTTGTCATCACAATAAACTTTGTGCAGTGTGCTGTTGTTAACCAGCAGGGGACGTAGGCTTTTTAATTGAAAATGACTCGCCTGTACTTTTTTTCTGCTGAAATTTCTCCGTGGCTACACTCTCTGGTCTTTGTTGCATTCTTTGATATCACATTCTCGAATAGAATGGAAAGTGAAATTTGTTTCGGTTTCCCAAGAAGTGTGCAGAAGTGATTCCTTTTATTCCATAATTTGTTTGTATTTTGTTGGAGCCCTGATCAACTGCCAGCACAGTGCTAAATATGTCATTAGGCTACCACTGAGGATTTGCTAAATTCATTTAAAATAAACGACAGCTTTCTTTTCACATTTCAGAATATGGCCCAGTCAATATGCTAAAATTTAGAAAGCCTGGGACATATGTAGCAATTTCAGAATGTACTTTTAGTTTACTGTCAAACTTATTAGATGTTGTAGCTTTCACATTTGGTGAAAAAAGAAATTGAAATTCAAGTCCTCAGATCTTTTTGTTGTACTTGATTAAAACGTTACTTTGATTAAATCAGTTATGAATAGTCCTGGCTCTTTTGACCAAGTTGGTTAGAACTGCTCTGTTGGGAGAGAAATAGCTTGAAAGAATACTGGTTGCTTTCGTCAACCGTAGGGACTTGATATTTTAAATCCTTCATAAAATCTACAAAATAGAAGCAACAAAGGATTGTATTTTATAAAAGCAAGTGAGATTTAAGATTGGTCTTTGCAAAAAGTAAGAATGAAGCTGTGGTGAAGAAACACACCTTCCTTTTCTTGTAAAGTTCCGTTTTGTTACCTCTCCTTGGAGTTTTGTTTGGGGTTTTGTTTGGTTTGCTTTACGGCAATCAAATCCTGTGAGATTTGGGAGAGATTTTTTATTTTTTGTATCGTTTATTAAAGTTGTAGTGAATTCATAGCTTGCTTTTGGACACAAAATACAATTTTTACACCAGCAATATATTTTTAATAGGGCCCAGGGAATAAATGAAAGCTTTTCTTGAGGGCTGTGGGCATGGGGGCATTAGCGTTTATCATCTTTATACACTTGTGTTGAACTTTTCCATTCTAAGAGCCCCCTTAGAATAGGGGCTTTGTTTATGCGTCTTTGCATTCTACAGGGCCTAGTATGTAAATTTAAAGTGATAAAAACACATTTAAAGTGATTTTAAAAATGTGTGTATTACATACCTAGGTGATTTTTCTTATTGTAAGTTTGTTCCTATAATCAGAATATTTGTATTTCCAGAAGTGTCAGTGTAATTTTTTGCAGTGTTTGTATTTTAATCTACCCTCACTGTAAATGAAAGAAAGTATAACTATTAGAGTAATAGAAATGATTTTAGAATGGCATTTGCTTTTCTGCCTTTACTTAAAACTGGTCAGACTGCAGTTATGAACATTTTTTGAGAAAGGGGATAAAATTGCCATTTGATATTGTTCTGTTCTTCCTGTGGTTGTGTGTAAGTTCTGCCAGTGGGTGGATTCATTCAGCCAGGTGTCTGAGTTGATACAGTCCTACATGACAGGCTCTGAACAATATTTCACATCCCTGGCCAGTGGTACTGACCTGAACCCCTTCCATTTTCTTCCTAGTGTTCAACAATGTTAATAAAATTATTTTGCTTTGTTCTTCTGCTAATGACATCTTTGTAAGCCTGATCAGCCAATTTTAATATTGATAAACAAAATTAGTAATGAGTCGTTAATGATTTGTCAAAGACTTAGCACAGACTTATTATAGTTTTGGAAGAGTTGAAGAAGTGGACCTTTCTAAATGAACCAGGTTAATCAGAAGTTACTAAATGTTTTTCTTTTCTTGAAATTGTATTTCAGTTGGCTCTGAAGCCCTGGTAAAGCTAACTAATGTTGTCCATTTGAGTAGTACTCAATTAAGGTAAATTACATGAAGGTGTGTGCTTCTGTATCAGGAGTTCTTAACCCGGGTTTGTTCACCCTGAAGTTGTTGGCAAAATTCTGACTAAACGTTTTTTAGGGAGGTTTCTCAAAAGGATCGATACTCCCCAAATTAAGAATAATTGTTCTATTTGAAAACAACATAAGTAACTAAAAAATAGCTCCACAGGTTACATTCATTAAAAATTTACTTAATCATCTACTGTATACCATTTTGCTGATGAAAGTATTTGTGACGTTATTGATGAATTTGCTTTTTAAAGCATCCTTCTGTAGAAATAGAGTTTTTAGTTATGTTTTAATGTATATAACATTTTGATAGATCTCTTATTCAGTACAGACTGTTTAGGACTGTTGAATTAAATGTGCATTCTCACATTTTAGAATACTTCCAGTTTTGTTGTTAAATCATTACTATGTATCACCAGATTGTTTATAAGCATTCTTGGTAGAGGCTAAGAGCTAAAGAGTTATGTACATGAGTTATTTGTATTATCAAAAATAGAATTTTCCTCTTTTTTTGTGTGATCCTTATTGTTTTATGAATACAGATGTGGGTCTGCATCTCTGATGAAGCGAAAAATGTCCAATTTTTTTCATGAGTGAATTGGTAAAATGACTTTAAAGATTAGATAGAAAGCAAGGCATATGTAAATTACTTTGTTGGAAGTACCTGAAGAAAATAAAATTGATATTTATTTGCAAAATAAAATATGCCCAGAGAGGCAGAGCACCAGGTTTTTATTCCTGAGACTTCTGATTTTAATCACAGTAAATAGGAGTTAGCAACCACATCAGAAGTCTGGAACCAAGCTCTGATCCTTTGCATCTTCCCCTAGGAGAATGGTGAGGGAGTTGCAGGATAGCTCTCTGTAGCCCCCAGAGAGTTACTAAATAGTCAGCCTCTGGTTGCTAGTATGCAAGCCATGAGGAGGAACGCCCTGGTGCCTTTCAAAAAGCAGCTCTTCTTTGAAGTCACTAGCTCATGCCTAGTAGAAATATCAGGATATATGCGTATGTATGTATGTATGTCTTTGGCGAGCTTGTTGCCTGCAGTACCATGAATGACTTACCTCCTTACCTTCATGGTTCGACATTTGCTTTAGGTCAGTGTGTTTGGGGATAAGTTAGTAAGCAGTTTTCTCAGATTATATGTCCAGTTCATCCTAATATAGTTTGAAGACCTGTTTCCCAGTATAATCATAGCATTTGCTGAAGTTCACTTGTAGTTGAGTGTAACTCATTTGCAGCTACCAAAAGTTTGAATTTTAAGTAAAAGAATAGCTTTTTCCGAGTAGTATTTTGACGAGTATATATGATTTAAATTTTTCAATTATTTAAAAGCTCAAGTTGTCTTTTAGCATTATTTTTATAAGAAGTGTCAATTAAAGTAACAATTGACAGTTTCAGCCAGGTATGTCAAGATCCCTGACGTGGGTTTTTATCTCTTTGAGGGCCAGATGTAGTAGCTTATTCTTAATAATGAGCCCACTGTCTCAGTGATGTATAGTTATGAACTCTACCACATGATGTACTTCCCCCTCTTAGGGAGGCTTCTTATAAAATTAAGGGGTGGTAGGTAGTATTTCATCGTTTAGCTACATAAACGGAGAGATTAAGAGATTACACTAAGACCAGTCCTGAGTTTAGGCTCCATCCTAGACGTTGGTGACAGTTTGATATTTGTGTTGATGGTGATTTTTTATTTTTAATTTTATTTTGCCTTTTTAGTGAGTTTAGTTTGTAGTCATTTGAACCATGTAATCCATTAGTTGTTCATGGGGATAAGCACTTCATGTAGTGATGGCTTAACTTGATTTAACAGCCACATATTTTCCTCCTAAGAATGGAAGGGGATGTATTAGTCTATCGTGTCACGTATTTTTTCAGAATTTACCACAAAGCAATATGGTCTTAAGCTCTAGGCCTTTTTGTTTTCTAGAGTAAAACTCAGTATTACTAATGCTCTTGTTGAATATTTTTAAGAAGTGTATTTAAATCTATTTAAGATTGTTCTTAAATCTTAAGATTGTTCTTATCCAGCCAATACCTTTTCACTTCTGTGATGATACACAAATACTGAATATCTCTTTAGAATTGATCCATAACATATCAGTAGAATAATTATAAAGTCTCACTTCAAATTAAGGCCAAATGACTTAGTATACTAGTGTCTCTACATCTTTTCTTGTTAGTGCCGATGAGTCAGTTCCGACTCCAGCGACCCTCTGGACAGCACACAGAGCCCTGCCGTATGCTCCATCCTCTCACCTGCCGGCACGGTATCAGACAGTGCTCCCCTGCTGTTCATAGGGTTTTCATGGCCAGTTTTATTGGAAGTGGGTGGCCAGGTCCTTCCTAGTCTGTGTAAGTCTGGAAGCTCTGCTGAAGCCTGTCCAGCATGGGTGACCCTGCTGCTATTTGAAATACCGGTGGCATAGCTTTCAGCATCACAGCAACACCCAGCCGCCGCAGTGTGACAACCGACAGACAGATGAGTGGTGTGGTTCCCTGTCCAGGAAACAAACCTGGGCCTTGGTGGTGAGAGCAATGAATCTTAACCACTAGATCACCAGGCTGGCTGCTCTCCGTGCTTGTGGTGATTCATACTTTCAGGAAATTGAGGTTCGGTTTTCTTTTTGTTCACAAATGTAGTAAATTTTTCCTTGCTTGATTAAAGTCAGAGAAAATAAGAAAAACATCAGCTGACTTTGTGACAAAGGAAACGTGATGCCACATCCCAGCACTGCAGCCCTGCCTCTCCCCCAGTTAGGCCCTAAGCGGTCAGGAGCCCAGGAAAGCAGCCTTGGAGTTGGGCTGTTTTCTGTAGGAACTTTTTTTATGTTCCTCCACGAAAAGCTACAATTCTCAGATACCTATGACTAAGTGTATTGGTCTTTTTTTGTGTAAGACTTTTACATTAAATTATTTTAGTCAGCTTAGTTATGTATTGTTCAGAGAAAATTCAATATTTCTTTCTGAAGATGGATTTTACCTTCATTCTTGACTAATACTGTGAGTATTAAATTCCAAGTTCAAAATGATTCTCCTTCATACCTTATTCTGGTTTTTATCGTATTTTTTATTTTTTCCAGCTTTTGTTCTGAGAATTTTCAAAACTACAGAAAAGTTTCAAGAATAACATAATGAGTATTCATTTGCCCATCCCGTAGATTAACACTTTACCGCTTGTTAACATTTTGCCACATTCATTTTTCCTTTCTCTCTATATATACTCAAATTTTATCTGAACCATTTGAGAATTAGTTATGGACATCATGACACTTTATCCCTAAAGCATTCAGGATGGTATCACCCAAGAATAGAGAGATTCTCCCACATAAACACAATGCAGTCATCACATTCAGAACATTTAACATTACCACAATGCTATTCTGTAGTATATAGTCCATAGTCACATTCCCCAATTGTCCCTATAATGTCCTTTATAGCTGTCTTTTTTTGGATGCAGAATTTAATCGTTACTTTTCGTTGCCATGTCTCTTCATTCTAGAATAGATTTTTTTAATGATATTGACATTTTTGAATAGTCTGGGCCAGTTATTTTGAAGAGTGAGCCTCACTTTGGCTTATTCTCATTGTTTCCTCACAGGATAACATCCTGTTTAATAAGTGGGATTGTAATGGCATTATAATGCCCAGCTATTGGTGGAATTACTTCTGTCCCCTGGCCAACAATCCATGTAAGCCTGCAGATCACTGATAGGAATACAACATAAGTTATCAAAGTCAATGTCCTGCATAATAACTGCTGGATTCATAAACTCATATTGCTTGCGCAAGCATAGACTCAGAGTATGAGAGCTAGATGAGGATTTGGGTAGGTGGTTAATTGTTTACCCCTCAACTGCTGGGATAGGTGAAGTGACATACTTAAGTCACCTAGCAGCTTAGTGACTATCATTAGGGCTATCAGTCAATCCATGGGCATTAAATACCCTATCTGTACCAGACATTGTGCTGTGCATTGGGATACTAAAATGGATAAGACTGGATCCCTACACTTAAGAGAGTAACAGCCTGTGGCAATGTATGCAGTGTGACCACTGCAACCAGCGGGACTCCAGACTTGGGCTTCAGAGTTGCCTGGATTGACTCTGCTCCTTCTCTTATTTGCTGTATTGGGCTGTAAAATGGAGATAGTAGTATCTAACTTGAAAGGTTGTTAGGAAGAGTAAATAAGATTATGAATGTAAACCATTGTAAGTCTTCAGTAATACCTATTTATTATTTTAATCTAGTGTCTGTGTACAATGAATCCATGTGATAGATGATACAGTAGCAACCATAGGATATCAGAGTATAGAGGAGGGAATTAATAGGGGAAGTTGCAAGTTTAATTAATGAATATGCTGCCCCATTTTTTTTTCCTTCTCCCTAAAGCCCCCCAGTACACAGTTGTATATTCTAGTTGTGAGTCCTTCCAGTTTGGCTATGTGGGATGCCACCTCAGCATGGCTTGACGAACGGTGCCATGTCCATGCCCAGGATCTAAACTGGTGAAACCCCAGGCCGCCAAAGCGGGGTGCGGGAACTCAACCACTTGGCCACGGGGCCGCCCCTGTGCTGCCCTTTTAACATTGTTTAAATACAATGACTGAATGTCTATAGAGATAGGTAGAAGAGACTTAGAGAGTAATTCATTTCAATTCTACAAGCATTCATTAAGCACCTTTGTGCCATGCATGTACCAGATGCTCCAGGATGTAGAATAATAAAGCATAAATAATAAAGGGCCTGCCTTAGCATGAACTTGAGAAAAGGTAAGTTTAGGTTAAATAAGATGAAATAAGTACTTTACATGGCAAAATAAAACTTCATAGAAGTTACCTAGTATTACAGGATAGAAGAATAAATAAGTAGACTTTCAAAGGCTTAGCCAAAAGCCTAGATCATGAAGCCAAATCTACTACCAATGAAAAGTATGATTTGGGGAATAGGAATTAGATTGGAGGGTGGAGGCAGGGTTAGAGGAGATGGTCCTTCACTCTTGAGGTTGAAGTTAGGGGTGGAACCATCTCTCCTGCCTCCAAAAGTGAAAAATTACTCAGCCTAGTGGACTTCTGGTCTAGTAATTACTATGGATTTAGGTGGCATATCTTGGCGTTTGGAGTTAGGTATGTGATAGTTTATGTCTCCTTCAGGATTTTTCACTTTGTACCTCTTCACTTCTCTTGAGTATCCTCAAATGTCATCTGTTGATATGATCTCATTATGATCTGAACTCTCTAGTTTTTTTTTTTGGAAGGTTTTTCAGGCAAGTTTTTTTTTTTTTTTTTTAAGATTGGCCAAGAGCTAACGTCTGTTGCCAATCTTCCTCTTTTTTTTTTTTTTTTTTTTTTACTCCCCAAAGCCCCAGTACATAGTTGCATATCTTAGTTGTAAGTGCTTCTAGTTCTTCTATGTGGGACGCCGCCACAGCATGGCTTGATGAGCAGTGCGTAGGTCTGCACCAGGATCCAAACTGGCGAACCCCAGGCTGCCAAAGCAGCTCATGGACTTAACCACTACACCAAAGGACTGGCCCCCTGAACTCTTCTGCTCTTGATGCTGTAACCACTTACTGGTCAAATATTTGCCCCCTACTTGTCTGTTAACCCTCTTCCCCTGGTCTTTCTGCCCAGGCCATGACCCTTGTATTCCTTCCCAAATTGTCCTGAAATTTTGCTTATGGATAGTTATTCCATTATGTTTGACATATTCTGTTATGTCAAAAGCCCTACCTAGAAGTTTTTGTAATTTCAAATCAGTAAAATATTTTTAAATTTTGTCAGTTTTATTAAGGTCTTGATTTACTTTTGAATTCATTTAAAACAGAAGAGATGATTATGGATATAGTACAACTCTCAAAATTACCAGTACTTTAAGACAAACAGATGTCTACCCCCTGGCCCCCACTGCCCTGTCCTGCTTTTTTTTAAAAAAAATAGACTTTTTCCTCCCAATTCTGGGAAATATGAGAGAATGGCCCAGGAGGGACAAATATATGCCACTCCCTATCTTTTTCCATTCTAGTTTTGCATAGTTTTTCTCTTAAATAAAACATTTATTTAAAGTACAAGCATGCCTGTTAAAAAAGATTTAGAAAATTCAGAACAACATAATAAACAATTTTATGTCACTTAAAATTGCTACCTAACATAAACACTGTTAACATTGAGGTGAGTTTTTTTGTTTTTCATAGTTGAGATTACTCTACATAAGCAATTTTATATCCTGCTTTGATTTTTGAAGTTTAACATTGCCATAAGCATTTTTACCTGTCATTAAAGATTATCTGTAAACAATTTGTGCCTGCATCTTGTTCTGTCTGATTTACGTATGTGATTTGATTATAGGACATGTACCTAAAGGTTGAACCTGTAGGTTTCCACATTTCCTACTGTAAGTCGTGCTGCTTTGAACATCTTTGTGGTGGAACTTTCTCTGAATGTTTGGGTATATCCATAGGATAGAATGTTATTAGCTGTTTTTAAAATTATTTGTTTATATCCTTTATATTTTTATGGTGTCTTAATGCTTTTATATTGGTTTTTATGATTGCTTTACTTGGTTGAGATCTTAATCTTTTGCTGTTTCTTACTTATCTTCCTGAGTTTCTTGCCCTAAATTCAGCTCATGTTATACAAGTTTTTCTCAAACTGGTGTGCCTAGAACTAATTGATCTTTTGTTCTTTCCCCTTTCCTCACTGTCCAGCTGACCAGGCGAGAAACTGAACTCTTACCTTTTCATCTTCGATCTTCCCTTATCCTCTTCTGCTATATCTAGTCAACCACTCAGTCCTTTTTCCTAAATGTTTTTTATACTCATTCACTTTGCTTTATCCCTACTACTGCTGTCTTGTTCAAGTTACTGTTACCTCTTACCTGCTGGTATGTTCGATAGCTTCCCTTCTGGTCTTCCTCCCTCTCTTTCAGCCTATTCGCCACACTGCAGTGAAAATTATGGTTCCAGAAAGGCAATCCTATAATGTGATGTTACTCTTGAGTTAGAACATTTCAATGTTACTCTGCTGCCTTCAGGTTCAAGGCCTTAATGTGATTTAAAAGGCCTTTGTTGAGTCACCTCTTCAGTTTCACCTCTGCTCACCTCTCAACCTGATCGTTTATCACTTCTCTCCTTAGATAGTGGAAACCTTAGATATCATATATCAGATACAGTAAGCTACAATATCTCTTGTCTTCTGGCCTTTGCAGATGCTGTTCCCTTTACCTCAGACACATTTGGCCATCGTTTCCCTCCACCGACCTTCCCAAATGGACATATACACCTGACAATCTTGACGTCTTTCCCACTGGGTTGTGAGGTCTCAGTTTAGATAGTACCTCCTGCCTTCTCTGGGAAGCGTTCCTTGACATGCCTCTCAACTGATTAAGTGCTCTTCACTTAAACACCCACTTTTATTTATTTATTTACTTTTAAAGATTGGCACCTGAGCTAACAACTGTTGCCAATCTTCTTTTTTTTTTTTCTGCTTTTTCTCCCCAAATCCCCCCAGTACCTAGTTGTATACTTTAGTTGTGCGTCCTTCTAGTTGTGGGGTGTGGGACTCTGCCTCAACATGACCCAATGAGCAGTTCCATGTCCGCACCCTGGATCTGAACCTGCAAAACCCTGGGCCGCAGAAGCAGAACGCGTGAACTTAACCACTTGGCCACGGGGCTGGCCCCTAAACGCCCACTTTTAACACATTATTTTCTTCTAGCCATTTTGCTCTGTGTATATTTACACATATTGTTAGATAATTATCATCTACTTTTTATCAGTGTTTCCCAAACAGTTTTCTAAGGAGGTCAAGTGTTCATGAGATAATATCTCCTATATGAAAAAAAGATTCCTTGGTCAAGTTTGGAAAACAGTGCACACTGCAGCTTCTCAGAGATTCATAATATAAATTACCATTTTGAAGGCACTGAGAAGTTCTACTTGGTGTTCTTCTAGGTGCTGAGTATAAGTGGCGGTGAACAAAACTGGTGTGGAGCTTTACTAAATCCTATGGACATTTTTTGACCTTATCTCCCTCTACTTACCCTATGTGGTACTGGTCATCACTTCTTCCTTCCTAAAACTGCTCCTTCGTCGTTTGTGACACTATATTCTTTTGATTCTCCTGATCCTCTTTGATTATTCCTTTATCTTCTTCATGGTTTCCTTTTCTTCTGTCTACTACTGAAATATTGGTATTTCTTGGGGTTCTGTCTTAGCCCACTGCTCTTTTCACACTTCATCTTCTCCAGATAATTTCATCTACACTGGTAGTTTCCAACAGTCACATTTGCTGCTGACTAATTGTTTTAATTAGCCCTCAAAGGACAATAGAAATGTTTCAAGTACAAGGGGCAGTCTCAGATAGGACCTAAAGTAAATCTGAGCCTCCTAGGGGGAAAAAAACTGGAAAGCTACCAACTTCCACTAGTAGATAACTAAGCTAAAAACTTGGAGGTCACTCTCGACTCTCCCTCCCACATTTACCAAATTCTGCCAGTTTCAAATCCTAAATGCTTATATCCACTCCCTCCCCTCCAGCATCCAGGCCACTCCCCTGTTTCATCATCACTTGTTTGAACTGGTTGAAATTATCTCCTTTTGCATGCAGTTTGCTGCTCAGTTTCATCCTTTAGGAAATCACCATGGTGTGTTGAAACGTGCAGGTCTATCACACTGTCCTCTTGCTTGATACCCTTCAATGGTTTCCTGTGAGACTCCTTAACAAAGCTTAGCAGCTGCCTCATCTGCCTTCCTTGCTTTTCTCCATGATTAGAACGTTATTCTCCATTGTCCTTAAACTGTCATGGCCCTTGTCTATTTCATTCTGGTTTTCTCGGATGTGATTGTCTACACTACTTCCTTTTCTTGCAGTACTCTTTCCTTGCTTCCTAACTTGCGTATATCTCTTTCATTTCAGTTACACATAAGCAGATGATTGTAACGAGTTTTCTTCCTATCTAGGCTGTGAACTCCTTGAGATCAGGGAATGTGTCTTGGTTTTTGTGGTCCCAGCACCTCTGGTGCCTAGTAGGTGGTCTGTAAATATTTGTTGAATGACTGAGATCTGGTACAGATTCATTCCCAGCTATAGTCCCTCAACGTCTGTGTCCCCCAAACCCCACCCGACCTCTGTCTGTCTCAGATTCCTCAGCTGCAAGTTCTCCTACTGAGGGGGGTTTCAGGTACCTAAATTCTGCAAGTTGGGAAGGACATTTTTTTAAATGATGAAGATGCATTATCACAATATTAAAAATGATGTATCATTTTTAAAGTATGGAGAGACCCAAACACTGTTAATATTTTCCACATCAGACTATCGAATAGACTTTAAAACTTAAGTATGACATTGTATTATGTGTTGATTAGACTTGTTTTTCTGTTATACAAACTTGTCAGCAGAAACTGAGTTAATATTATAGGTCATTTGCTTTCCCATCATTTTAATGTTGCCCCTAGAAATATGAAATTCAACAACTGAAGTAATTCTTAAGACATCTCTAGCAGCGGTATAAACTTAATTTGGTATTTTCTGTCTTGTGTATATCAAATCCTGAATCTCTTACATGCTATTGTGGGGACTGTTCTGCTTTGGAGCGTGTTAGTGTCTGTTAATGATGCTTCACGTGCGTCCTTTACGTTTTGGGGTTAGCACAGTAGCCTCCTGACTGTTAACTTTTCTTAGTTTTGCCACCTTTTAATCTATCTGCTACGCCTTTGCCAGAATGATCTTTCTTAGAAGTTTCATGTGATCATGTGAGTCTTACTTGACATTCTTTAGTGGCTCCCCGTTGCCTTCAGAATTAAATATAGACTCCTTAGCGTGGAAGTTAGTCCTGTGTGCCCCTAGCTCATCTCTCAATACTCCGAAAGCGTGGCCCATTCTTAGTTGTACTGAACTATAGGAGTCCTGTAATGCCTCCTGTTCTCAGGTCTTGCAGCCTTTGTGCAGGCTGCTGCCTTAACTTCCGCTGTCCCTTCTCCCGCCCCTCACCTCATCCTAACATCCTTTCACCCTTCCTCCTGGAAGTCTGGTATTCCCATCCCCACCCTGGACTCTGTGTGTTCCCATTGCACACTGTGCTTATGTAATGTATTTATTTGCTTCCTTGTCTGTCCCTGTCACCTTGAGGACAGGGACAGTGGGTGTCCAGATGTTTGATGTAGTGCCCAATACATGTATGTTCTCAATAAATGTTTATTGACACTTGCTATCATTGTTAGTAATTCTGTAATGCACCCTTAACTTTTTTAAAATCTGTTTTTATAGCCTCAAGGAATAGGTTCTCCTAGTGTTTATCATGCGGTTATCGTCATCTTTTTGGAGTTTTTTGCTTGGGGATTATTGACAGCACCCACCTTGGTGGTAAGTAGTCTTTTAATTTATTTATCACTGATTTTAAAGTCTCTTTTTCTTCAGTTTTGGGGGAAAGGACGACGGCCCTTTTACTTTTCCAGGGTTAGTTCTCCCACCAATATTGTCAACCCTTTGGTACTGTATTTTACCGTTTCAGTTTTCTTTTCCAACCTGTACTTCTCCTTTTTTGGGAGGGCTTGGACAGGTGTGATTCTTTGGGTGAACGCTGGACATGTTTATGCAGGGGCTCAGTCCCCGCTCTGTTTGGGTAAGGCAGAAAGGATTCTTGGACTGGCAAGCTTAGGAAAGATGATATCTGTGACCTGAATCACTCAGCGTTATTACTTTGAGATTCATTCATGCAGCTGCATTTTCCACATACAAGTTTCTTTTAGTTTAGGCCAAGGATCTGGAGGTAACCTTCTAGAAAGGTGATTCTTTTCAAAGCCCTGAGCTGATTTTACCCAAATATACCCAGGTTTGGAAGCTTAGAAAAGACCTCCCTGCCATACCAAACAGCTCAGGTGATAGCTGCTTTTCTCCTCTTGGTGTAGACGAGGGGAATGGATGGAGGAAAGAGTAGTTAGGGTAGAAGCCTGTAATACCTTGGAAGGTGTAATCAGAATAAAGGTGCAGCTTACCAAATCCGAGAAGAATAGAATTTTAAAGAGATATACTTCCTTATATTTTCATGAACTTGTTCATTGTTATACTAAAAGGGTTTTTATAAAAAGTTGTTTATAGATAAATTGAATGATCATATAAGTAGATTGAACTAGTCTTAAGAAAATGTATGTTCCCTATTTCTTAGCATATGGCTACATAATCATTATTGTATCTCCATAAAATACGGATGTCTAACAGTTGTTTTGAATATGTAGGGCATATTCATGAGTACCGCTAAAACAAGATTCAGAAGAAAGGAAAATCTCAAATAAGTACAATTCCGTTTGTAATAAACTATGCATTGCAAGTTAGAATAGTTCCCTGAATAATAAAAGTTCCCTGACATAGAGTTATAAGAATGCTGATTTGAGTATGTTTTGATTGAGATCCTTTCCCTTTTAAGAAGAATACGTACGGCTCATTTGCCTGTAGTGAGTCATCAGTTTTACATAAATGGATTTTCCAAATAATTGAAAAGTGGACTTTTTAAATATCTGATCTTTTTTTAGTTTAATAATTTCTGATGGGAATCTTTCAAAAATTAATTTACATATTTCCTGCCTTCGTAATCCATTTATACTGGTCAGATGGTGCAAGTTCATTATGACATTTGTAACTTCATTCTATTGTAATAACTTGATATTAAGGGCTACTGAGGTGCTTTAATAACCTTCTGGTCTCACACCTTTCTGTTAGCTCTCCTAATGTTCCAGTGTGCTTGTTTATAATCCATTACCCCTTCAACGTATAAATCTGTCTGGTGGATCATTAGTCATGGTTTAAGGTAGTAAACAGTCCATATATATTTATATTATGATGGGTCCAGGCACAGTCCTGAGCACTTTAAATACATCACCACTTTTAATCCTCAAAACCACCTTTTGAGTGAGGTGTTAGCCTTATAACACGACAAGAAAATTAAGGTTTAGAAAAGTTAAGCAACTTGCTTGCTACTATGACGTTAAAATGCAGCGTTGGTATTTGAACCTGGGTTTGCTTTGTTTCAGTGCCCAGTCTCGGGTAATGCTGGTAGTAAGGGGTTCCTACCCGTGTTTTAGGTAGTTGAGATTATTGGCAGCCCAATCACTAGCTAAATAGATTAAAATGTTGGGTAAACTGTTAGCAAGCCATCAAAAGAGCTTTTTATGATGTTTCCATAATTTCTCATCAGGTTTTGAAGTGTATATAACTATTTTTCAAAATTTGCTTCTGGTTTAAATTTTTCACGTGTCAATTTTTGTCTAACTTTGGTATCTTTTTTCTAATGGGACAAAGGGAGACTGTCTTCTTTAAGAAAAGGAAGAAGTCCAGTTGTTTAGACATAAAGCCTTGTTTATTAGTTCATTTTTCAAAGTTATGGGAAAACTAGCTTTGTACTTAGTATATGCTTAATGATTTTTGTTAATTACAAAATGGACAGTACCTTTGGTTTTTCTTTTTTTCTTTAACTTTTTAAAATCTTGAATTCTGGTCAGGAAAATCAAAGGTGCTAATTTGGGGGCACTTGATGAGGTTTTTTTTTTTTTTTTTGGCCAGCATGACTATGTTTTTTGGAATAATTGCTATGACATTATTGCCAACTATTTGATTTATGGCGAGACTTTTCTTCCCATGGTTGTTATAACAGTTACTCTTAATTCGCATGTTTGTTCTGTGTGCTGGAATTTTATTATGGCAAAATGATGAGTTGTGGTTACTAGGGAGAGTTGTCCATATTATTATCGTGGTCATCATTTTCTACCTTTTTCAATTTTAACTTGATTATATTTTTTAAATCAAGCATCCTTTCAGAAAAAAAAAGTTTAAATATTGAGGAATATTAAGCTCAGAGTTTTATTTTTCTAGTTCTTTTCTCATCTGTAATGTATACATGTTTTTAAATAAGTGCGATTTTATCAAAAACCTCCCCAAAAATAAAAGTCCAAGACCAGATGGCTTCCCTGGTGAATTCTACCAAACATTCAAAGAAGACTTAATACCTACCCTCAAACTCTTCCAAAAAATTGAAGAGGAGGGGAGGCTTCCTAACTCATTCTATGAATCCAACATTATCGTGATACCAAAACCAGACAAGGACAACACAAAAAAAGAAAATTACAGGCCAATGTCACTGATGAACGTCGATACAAAAATCCTCAACAAAATACTAGCAAATCGAATACAACTATACATTAAAAACATCATACATCAGGATCAAGTGGGCTTCATTCCAGGGATTCAGGGATGGCTCAACATTTGCAAATCTATCAACGTGATACACCACATTAACAAAATGAAGACTAAAAATCACATGATAATCTCAATAGATGCAGAGAGAGCATTTGACAAGATACAGCATCCGTTTATGATAAGAACTCTAAATAAAATGGGTATAGAAGGAAAATACCTCAACATAATAAAGGCCATATGTGACAAACCCACAGCAAATATCATTCGCAACAGAGAAAAACTGAAAGCTATCCTTTTGAGAACAGGAATGAGACAAGGATGCCCACGGTCACCACTCTTATTTAACATAGTATTGGAAGTCCTAGCCAGAGCAATCAGGCAAGCAAAAGAAATAAAAGGATCCATATTGGAAAAAAAGAAGTGAAACTGTCACTCTTTGTAGACGACATGATTTTATATATATAAAACCCTAAAGTATCCACTGAAAAACTTTTAGAAATAATAAAAGAATACAGTCAAGTCGCAGGATACAGAATCAACACGCAAAAGTCAGTTACGTTTCTATACACTAACAACAATAATAACAAATAGCAGAAGGAGAAATTCAGAATACAACCCCATTTATAATCTCAACAAAAAGGATAAAATACCTAGGAATAAACTTAACCAAAGAGGTGAAAGGTCTGTACACCAAAAACTATAAAACATTGTTGAAAGAAATCGAAGAAGACACAAAGAAATGGAAAGATATTCCATGCTCTTGGATTGGAAGAATTAACATAGTTAAAATGTCCATACTTCCTAAAGCAATCTATAGAGTCAACACAATCCCTGTGAAAGTTCCAACATTTTTCACAGAAATAGGAAAAAGAATCCTAAAATTTATATGGAACAACAAAGGACCCCAAATAGCCAAAGGATTCCTGAGAAAAGAGAAAAAAGCTGGAGGTATCAAACTCCCTGATTTCAAAATATACTACAAAGTCATAGTAACCAAAACAGCATGGTACTGGCACAAAAACAGACACACACATCAGTGGAACAGAATCAAGAGCCCAAGAATAAACCCACACATTTATGGACAGCTAATATTTGACAAGGGAGCCAAAAGCATACACTAGAGAAAGGAGAGTCTCTTCAATAAATGGTGCTGGGAAGACTGGACAGCCACATGCAAAAGAATAAAAGTAGACCATTACCTTACACCGTGCACAAAAATCAACTTAAAATGGATTAAAGACTTGAATGTAAGACCCGAAACCATGAAACTTCTAGAAGAAAACATAGGCAGTACGCTCTTTGACATCAATCTTAGCAGCATATTTTCAAGTACCATGTCTGACCAGGCTAGCAAAACAAAAGAAAAAAGTGATCAAATGGGACTACATCAAACTAAAAAGCTTCTGCACAGCAAAGGAAACCATCTACAAAACAAAAAGACAACCTACCAATTGGGAGAAGATATGTGCAAACCATATATCAAATAAGGGGTTAATACCCAAAATATACAAAGAACTCATACATCTCAACAACAAAAAAGCCAACAACCCAATTAAAAACTGGGCAAAAGATCTGAACAGAGATTTCTCCAAAGAAGATACACAGGTGGTCAACAGGCAAGTGAAAAGATGCTCAACATCATTAACTATCAGGGAAATGCAAATCAAAACTACAATGAGAAATGACCTCACTCCGGTCACAATGGCTATAATTAATAAGACAGGAAACAAGTATTGGAGAGGATGTGGAGAGAAGGGAACCTTTGTACACTGCTGGTGGGAGTGCAAACTGGTGCAGCCACCATGGAAAGCAGAATGGAGTTTCCTCAAGAAATTAAGAATAGGTCTACTATGATCCAGCCATCCCACTGCTGGGTATTTATCCAAAGAACTTGAAAACACAAATGCATAAAGATACATGTACCCCTATGCTCACTGCAGCATTATACACAACAGCCAAGACTTAGAAGCAACCTAGGTGCCCATCAAGGGACGAATGAATACAGAAGATGTGGTGTTTATACACAATGCAAGACTACTCAGCCATAAGAAATGATGAAATCCAGCCATGTGTGACAACATGGATGGTCCTTGAGGGTATTACGTGAAGTGAAATAAGTCAGAGGGAGAAAGTCAAATACTGTAGGATCTCACTCATAAGTAGAAGATAAAAACAATGACAAACACACACATAGCAATGGAGACTGTATTCGTGGTTACCATAGGGGAAGCGGGGAGGGGAGAAGGCAAAAGGGGTGATTAGGCTCACGTGTGAGGTGATGGACTATAATTAGTTTTTGGGTGGTGGGCATGATGTAATCTACACAGAATTCAAAATATATTACCATGTGCGTCTGGAAGCTATATAATGTTATAATCCAATGTTACTGCAGTAAAATTAAAAAAAATAAATAAGTGCGGTTTTTGTCTTCTACCTTTTTCTCTTGTGTGATGGGGAAAACCATGGGGTGGAGGGAAGAGACCTAGGCCTTACAAGGATTGTGGAGATTAGATTGTATCTAAATGCTGAGATTAGTTATGTTCTAGATCCTTTCAGGTGCTTTGGCCTTTGGGCATTGGAACAGCAAGAATCTTTGAAATCACACTGTAGAAAATTGTGCATGGCAGCACATGTGTAAATGTGTATATATGCCTTCCTCTCTCTCTGTGTAATATAGATTGCTTTTTTTGTAATTAGAGGCACACCGTGTGCCTGTTGTAAAACATGAAGCGATAGAGGAATGTGTATGGACCCGGAGGTTCCCCTTCGTCCTGCCCGCCCCTCCAGGCAGCAGTCCGCAGTTTGATAAGCAGGCTTGGCGCTTGGCTTCAGGATGGGCTTTACTTCCAAATTAGGACAGATTAGCCAACCAGAGATGAACATTTTCAGCAATAAAAATGCGCTGTTCATTAATTCAGTGAGTTTTAACCAGAGGTAAATAGTGATACCTGGGAGTTTTTTCAAAATACCCAGGCCTTTGAACGTCTTGCTGAAATCAGAATCTTCAAGGGTGAGGCTCAGGCATGTGTATTTTTTAGAGATTCTCTTATATAGCTAGTATATATCACCAATTAAGAACCAGATTATCAATTCAGTGTGGGCTTTTTAAAAAGATTTTGTTCATTTTGAGATTTCTTGCTTACAAATTTTTGTTGTTGATTGTGATGGCAGTCTTCTTTTCTTTGTTTTAGATTCCTGTAGTCCCTCACTATAAAGTTTCAACATTTCAGATATTCTTTGAATTAATCCATTTAACAAATAACCAATCTTAAGACATACTAATTATAATAAATGCTTGGTTTTGGATTAATAATAGCCTTAGTTTTAAAAATTAATGTGATGTTAAAAAGTTATTAATTTCACGTGGTTGCGATTATCTTTGCATTTTAAGCTCAGAGAGCTTAGAACACTGTGTACTCTAAAAACACAGTCAAACAACAAAGGCTGTGTTCTATGTGGAGGACCTTCCCAGGGGAGGATGGTAAAGTCTCCGCCAACAAGGGAGTTTAAGTTAACTACAAAGAAGAATTTTATATGACGAACATTTTTAAGGACTGAAGTGTAACACTTTGTGAAGTTATGACTATATGGTTGCTTCATAGTGGGTATTCAATCAGTGATTATTGATTGACTGAATAATATTTTAGTTAGATAAAGAAAATTAACGACACTAGGTCCAAGGATCTATAATTCTAAGAAGTGGCCTCACTTTTTTGATAGAAAATGTTTTGGTGTTTTCGTTCTAGAAATACTAAGCCAAGCTTTGATGGTTCGTGTTATGGAGCAGGACCGTACACTCAGATCCTCCAGCATCTCTTCTGTGTAAATGGCTTAGCATCCTTTGCCACAGTGGTAGTCCCAAGGCATTTAATATTTTAAGAACTATTTACTCAAAATTTTTAAAGTTCTTAAAATTTTTAAGATCCATAAAATTTCTTGGAAAATGTTACGTTTTTTCCTGTTCAGCTCTAAAGTCTACTGCTAAAGGATTCTTACAGATCAAAAATCTGTACAACATTTGTATCACTTGTTATATTTGTCTCTGTGTTAAAATTTTGTTAAACTGGAGCTGGCCCCGTGGCCAAGCGGTTAAGTTCGCATGCTCCGCTGCCGGTGGCCCAGTGTTTCGTTGGTTCGAATTCTGGGTGTGGACATGGCACTGCTCATGAAACCACGCTGAGGCAGCATCCCACATGCCACAACTAGGACCCACAACGAAGAATATACAACTATGTACCGGAGGGCTTTGGGGAGAAAAAGGAAAAAATAAAATCTTTAAAAAAAAAAATTTTGTTAAGCTCCCACGTTTGATTTTTTATCTTAATTTAACTGTACTCCTTCAGAGGGTTATGAAAGTTTTTATTTTGTAACATTAGCTTAATTTAATTTGCATAATTGTCATGTTGTAGTAAGTCATTTTGAAAGCAGAATTTATTAGTTAATTATGAACATTTAGTGAACATTTTCTACACGAAGGTGCCCTATGAGGCACTAATAGAGGTAAAGATATGTTAAATGCAGAGTAGCCTAGGTACAATGCCTGTCCTTAAGAACTTTGAAAGAGGTAAAAAGAAATATTTATTAATACATGAAAAGCTGAAAAATACAAGAGCTCAGTACTGTAATATAAGCAATGTCACCAAGCTGTCTGTGACTGCCGAGTGAGTGCTATAATCACCTACGATATGGCCCTAAGGGAGAAATTGATTGCTTTGGACAGAGAAGTTTGGTAGCAGAGCAGCAATTTGGAAGGTTTGGGGTTCGGCTAGATAGAAGAGATAGGGGAACCAACGTTCAAAATGGACAGGTTGTCGTGTATCAAAGTGTGAATGTTGGGAAGCGTAGGAATATTTCTAAAACAGAAGAGACCAGATTAATTGGAATGGAAGATAGCTTAGCACAGTGAATGATTAGTAATAAGATCTAGCTTTACATAAAGCTTCTTGTAGGCATTAATTATGTCCTTCATTCTTTGTAACACCAAACCCATTCTTTGTCTTTAGAAAGTTTTAGCCTGTAGTAATTATTGGAAGAAAAGTAGATTTGAGTTGACGCAAAAGGCGGGGAAATCTCTTTAGGAAGAAAAACTACACTGAGTGTACTTTCTGACATCTTGGAAGAAAAACCTTTAGAAGGATTAGAATGCCCCTTTCCGTTACTCTTCTTCTGCCCATAGCTAGAAATTTAACACAAATTAACTCATATGTAAAAATAAAGAAAATTAGAAATGTTTAGTAGAAGAAAATCATTAACCTGGGAAAAATCACCTATTTACTGTAGTCATACAGTATTTCGTTTATGTCAGCGATTCTCAACTGAGGATAATTTTGACTCGCCAGGAGGGGGCATTTGGCAATGTCTAGTGACATTTTTGATTGTCACAACTTTGGGGGGCTGGGGAAGAGAAGATGCTAGTGGCATCTAATAGGGAGAGGTTTAGCACGGATGTCACTAAACGTCCTATAATGCACAAGTCAGCCGTCCACAACAAATACAGTCATGCGTTACTTAATAACGGGGAAATGCATTGTTAGGCAATTTTGTTATTATGCAAACGTCATAGAGCAAAACCTAGATGATACAGCCACTACATGGCTAGGCCATATGGTGTTAATCTTATGGGCCCACTGTCATATATGTGGTCCATCATTGACCAAAAGGTGGTTATGCAGTGCATGACTGTAACCATCTGCTCCAAAATGTCAATAGCACTGAGTTTGAGCAACTGTTATTATTCATCATAAAGACTGACAAATCTAAAGTAGGAGTCTACAGATTCTTCTGCAAAGGACCAGATGTTAAATATTTTCAGCTTTTTCCAGCTTTACAAGCCATACAGTCTCTGTCACAAGTACTGTACTCAACAAAACAGTCATAGATTGCATGTACATAAATGCGCTTGGCTGTGTTTCAGTAAACCTTCATTACATAAAACGAGTGCGACTAGCAGGATTTGCTCTGGCCATAGCTTGCCAGTTCTTGTGCTGAAGGAGAAGATTTCACTCCTAATTTTTGTTAAATTTCTAGTGATTGGCAGAAGAAGAGTCACTGAAAGAGGCTTCTGAGCCTTGTCAAGATTTTTCTTGCAGGATGTCAGAAAGTACACTCAGCATAGTTTTTCTTCCTAAAGAGATTTCCCCACCTTTCTTAGTCCCTTCGTTGCCATTGTCTACTGTTTTTACTGAGACGGTGTGGTATAGTGGAAGAGGCGTTGGCTTTTAAGTCACGCAAGAACTCAGTTGCCTCATCTGTACGCTGGTAATATTATCTAATTGATAGTGTTGCTAGGGTTAAATAAGAGGATCTATAAAGCCTTTGGCACATAGGCTGTAAAAATGGTGGCTGCTGCTTTTTATTTTTTAGTTACCTTTCCCTCCCGTTGCCTTTTCAACCGGTGGGTTCCCAGTAGTTCACTTGTTGCCCAGTGAACAAACTGATGCCATGTAGTTTGAGACCAGGCCTTGGAAAGGATAGAATAACTTGTTACACATTTTCATAGGTTGGGATTTTTTTTCTCGTAATCTTTCTAGATCCACTTTTTGGCATTTAAAATTTCCCTGTATATTCTGCCGGTCTCCTATCTTAAATAACATACCTATTTGTAAAGGAGTTATAAGCCAGTCAGTTATGTATTGGAAGCAGGATAACATTGTGATTAAAAGTCTGAACTTTCAAGCCTTACCCTGTGTTCAGTTTCTGTTTTGCCACTTACTGACTATGTAATCTCTATTTAACCTTTGTGTGTATCAGTTTTCTAATAGGGTTGTTATCAGGAATTAAATGAGATAATATACATAAAGTACCCAATTTAGTGCCTCGTGACATAGTAAATGCTATATAAATGTTTGATATTATTATTTACTCACTCATAAGCATAGTGTCATACAATTCTGAAAATTTATATGAAATAAAATCAGATTGTATTATGAAGGGATGTTTTAAAATGTATATGTAGAAGTTTTACTAAGACTAAAATGTAGATTTTTATTTTGAGGTTTTTATTATTTTTATTTTTTAGGTATTACATGAAACCTTCCCTAAACATACATTTCTGATGAATGGCCTAATTCAAGGAGTAAAGGTAGGATCAATCATATATATACATATAAAAATATATACACACACATATGTATATACACGCATACATATACACATGTACACACACACACACACCCCTACGTATCTATAATTCTGCCAGTATATTAAGTTAGTTAGCTGACTAATCCACTAAGTGTTAATTTTCACGATTAGAGTGTATCTTGTTTTGGTGGTTTTCTCAGTGCTGTTGAGTCAGTTCCAACTCCTGGTGACTCTGTGTACATCAGAGCAGAACCCTGCCCTATCTTTTTGCGCCGTCCTCTCACCTTCCGGCACTGCATCAGATAGTGCTTCACTGCTGTTCATGGGGTTTTCCTGACCAGTGTTATTGGAAGTGAGTGGCCAGGTCCTTCTTCCTCATCTGTCTTAGTCTGGAAGCTGCTGTGAAACCTGTGCACGATGGGTGACCCTGCTGGTATTTGAAATACCGGTTGCACAACTTTCAGCATCACAGCAACATGCAGCCCCCACAGTATGACAACCAACAGACAGGTGGTGTGGTTTCCTGACTAAGAAATGAACCTGGGCCTCAACGGTGACCACAGAGCTGAATCTTAACCACTAGACCACCAGGACTGGTTAGATTATGTCTTTGGGGATCACTTAACTCTTTTTAAAATTCTGGGTTTTACATACGATTTGACTGAAATATAGCTAACTATGTATAATGATAACCCACATCATAACAGATTTCCCCTCTGCTTAATGTGTTGGCATTTTTATTCCAGAGATGTGAATGCTTTTTTAAACTAACAACAATATGTTGTATTTTGTAAACTAACAACAATAATATAGATTAGAGAGAAAAGAACTATTTAAAAAATGCCTAAATATAAAACAGTATCAGTATGTGAAACTCTTTCATCACTCTACATATTCTTCACTCTTGATTCCATTTCACCAACAAATTTACAAACAGATAATTAGCCTATGGATATAAAAACAGATAATTCACATACGGTATTTTTTCTAGAATTGCTAATATGGAGTTATTGTGGTGAGAATTCGTTAGAACGTTTCGTATTTAATACACAAACAGAGCCTTGCAGATGATTCTAGACAGTCTTAGGAAAAATTTAAATTAGATATAGATAAGAAAGAAGTTGTTTATCTAAAATTTGATCTATATTTATTTTAGAAATAAGCTTGTTTGAAGTTCTTCTATGGTAGTAAAATGGTTTATTTTTGACTCATTGGTATACATAATATACATTTTTTTTTAATTTACCTTTTTTTTAGGGTTTGTTGTCATTCCTCAGTGCCCCACTTATTGGTGCTCTTTCTGATGTTTGGGGCCGAAAATCCTTCTTGCTGCTAACAGTGTTTTTCACATGTGCCCCAATTCCTTTAATGAAGATCAGCCCATGGTACGTGTATATCCAGATTGTAGCAACTAACTATTAACACTTTCTGTTAATTGTTTTCTGAATATTCCCTTATTTCTTTCACTTTTTGCCACCTTTTCTATGTAGGTTTTGATTTTATTCTTCTAATGTGTTTATTCTTTGACACAGATAAGAGGACCCTTAAAAACATAATAGCTAAGTAATGTTTCATAAAGGCTTTAGATCTAGATGCTACTGTAGGAAGCAGATAGACTCTTGGCTAATCTGCTCTTGGATTTCACAGCCCAAATTTAAAAACCATCTTTTGGGGACTGGATTGAGTTGCTGAGTTTTTATTTTCTTAAGTAGAATGTTAAGAACACAAGGTTTATCATCATTATCTGTATTAATTAGGAATAGGTTTTGTTTTATATCAGTCAAGCTCAATAATAGTTGCTTAAAATCAAGGAAACTTATTTCTTTCTCCATATGAAAGAAATCTGGAGTTGAGCAGTGAAGGGCTGGTGTGGCGGTCCCAGAGAACCAGACTTTTTCTGTCTTCGTGCTCTGCCATCCTCCGCAATTACCTCACTGTCCAAGATGGCTGCTTGAGCTCCAGTTCACGTCACACTTCAGGCATCAAGATGGAAGGAGTGGCTAAGAAGAGCACACCACCTTCCTTTAAGACAACTACAGAATTCCCACCCAGCCTCTGCTTGCATCTCTTTGTTCAGATTTCAGGCATATGCTGCTCCTAGTTACACGAGGCTAGGCTCACGGCCACCCTGATTAAAATCAGCATTCTTTAACTGAGGAGGAAGGGAAGGAAAGCTCACAAAGAGAGTGATTTTCCCAAGGTAGTAGACCCAGTTTTGTTGGGGATTGATTAGTTCTCTGACTAATGTTCGACTCCACTGAGCATTAATGTTAGTTACTTCTACATCATATTTCCATGGTGTATCTAGACAGGCCAAGAATGTGTATGGGGCAGGATCTTCCTCTCATAGGTTAGATACTCCTCCAAGGGACAAATCGTTGATGAGTGCTCATGACACAAATGAAGCCAAACGAATCTAGGGAATGAACAAGTATTTGCTATGGAAAGCGGTTTATTAGAAAAAATTTAGTAAGCAGTAAAGTCCTGGTGGAAGATATCTTGTAAGTTCATTATGATTACACATAATTTTAAAAAGTAAACATCAGCATTGTAATAGAAACTTCTTATTCCCAGCCACGTATTCTGGAATCATCTATAGCAAAATGTAGTTTGCTTTTTAAAATATCTTTTGTTTACCTCTTCATAGTGACTATCTGTTCTCAATAGAAACCTGCCATACAGGTTTCTTCTATGTGAAGACCAAGTTTGTTTTGCCAACGTTTGAAGAGCTAAAGATAATTTATGGAAAAACATCTAGTTCCTATATATAGGTTCAAAATAAAATATAGAGTAACTTGTTCCTAGTTTTATTTTTTGAGTCTTTATTTTTATTGACTCTTACAGTACTGTGGTGGGAAATTGTAATGGATGAATTATGATAGACTTTAGTTTGTTGCTGTGTTTAGTGGAAAGAACAAAGCTATTTAAAATTCAACAGTTGGGTAAAAGATTGGCCTGAATACATGAGCTAATTAAAGTATTCCTGCGTCGTAGCTGAGTTGATATCGAAGGGCTGCTTCTAGCCCTGTGTTTTCGTAATATCTCTGGCTTACGATCTATAGTATTAGTCTGTGAGCTGTGCTAGTAAGCCGTTGACTGAACTTAGCTGTTCTTACTCTAATTCACTTAACAGGAATGAAGGAAGGTTAAGGAGTGATAATTGTTTAACCATTTTTTGTCAATTGTCTTTCAATCCTAGGTGGTACTTTGCAGTTATCTCTGTTTCTGGGGTTTTTGCAGTGACTTTCTCCGTGGTATTTGCATATGTAGCAGATATAACCCAAGAACATGAGAGGAGCATGGCATATGGACTGGTATGTGGGTTTGTTTTGTGCCTTTGTGTCTGCGGGGAAATGCCTTGTTTTTTAATTACCTCATATTTCAAGGAGAGCAAACCTTTGCACTATAGGATTTTTTTTTTTTTGACATACAGTATATTTCATAGTAAAATCATCCCTTTAGACTAAACATTTTTTCCATTGCAAAGTCATATAAGTTTTGATACTTCATTCAGTTAGTGTTTATTAGTCACACATGTCAGATTTGAAATTACAATAGAATATTTTTACTCTATAAAAGTTCGTTTTAATAAAATACTAAAAATAAGGAATTATTTAATATGACATGAGTTTAAAAGAGACCACAGCCCACTGTATTTAATTTGCTAGGACCGCCGTAATGAAATATCACTACCATCCAGTTTGACAACATTTCCATCAGCCCAAAAAGTTCCTTCAGGCCCATCTGCCATCTGTTCTCACTTCACCCTGACCTCAGGCAACCACCAATCTACTTTGTCTCTACTTTTGCTTTTACTAGAAATGTCATTAAAATGAAATAATATATAAAATGGAGTCTTTTGTGTCTAGCTTCTTTTACTTAGCATCATCTTCTGAGGTTCCTCCATGTTGATGCATATGGCAATAGTTTGTTCGTTTTTATTGCTGTGTAGTATTCCATTGTTTGGGATATACATTTTGTTTATCCACTCACCTGTGATGGACATTTGGGTTGACATTGGAGGACATTGGGTTGACAGCTAGATATTTAAAGTTATTAAAATATTATGTACTGTACTTGTCAAATAATTGACCCTTGGAAATTGAATTGCTTTTCTTGAGCAGTTATTAATAAATTGCTAAAAATAAGCACTCCTGTAAAGTTTAAATCCTCTATGCAAAGGTCAAAAGTGGCATCGAAACAGAAATCAAGCACAGGGTGGGGAGCAGAAGCTCATGCAGACTCCAACGTGAATTTCCAGTTATCCTCTGAAGACTGTGGTTTCTGTCAGGTGTTATCTTCCGTCACATCTCCTGCTGATTGCAGGCCATTTTTTTCACTAGGCCAGATGTGTCTGGGGTTAACAATTTTTCTCCACCATGTCCTCTCTCCTTTCATCTGCATCTTCAGACATTTAGGGACTTCCTCAGCATTTTACAGAGACGTGGGTATAGGTGTACTCAGTGTGCATCTCATCCTTCCTAACCTGCCACCTAAAAAGGGTTCCAAGTTCAGTTTTGTACCAGGGCTTACCACTATTACTGGTGAGAAGGTAAACCTCACAGTCTTTAACGTGTCTTTCAGCCAGCTGTAACTATGTATCAAGGTAAACATTCATTTAATTTTAATTTTAATGTTGCGAAAAAATCACAGTGACAGTGGATTTCCTTAGAGCATTGTTTTTCAGACTGCTTTCACAGAGCACTAGGGGTGTGGAGGTGCCCCAGGGACTAGTCAGGCAAGGGGCATTGGGACAGTGCTCCAGGCCCCCAACCCTCCCTCAACTAAAGCAGTTTTTTATTTTTTAATCTGTTTTGTCTATGAGTTTGTCAGTAGGATTTATTTGAACAAAGGGCTCCAAGGCTTAAAGTTTGAAGCCACTGTCTTAGAGGGTGTTACATATTTTTGGTTAAGAATCTAATTCTTTTCCTTCAAAAGAAGAGAGTGTAAGGAAAATGGTACAGGGAGGAGGAGGAAAGGGAGCATGCAGCGAGAGGATTGGCAGAAAGTGGAGGTGTGCAGTGTTGAAGCGGTGGCGTTGAGGGGTCCTGACAGATCTCTTCCTGTTGACTTGTTGCAGGTTTCAGCAACATTTGCTGCAAGTTTGGTAACCAGCCCTGCAATTGGAGCTTACCTTGGGCGAGTGTATGGGGACAGCTTAGTGGTGGTCCTGGCTACAGCGATAGCTTTGCTAGATATTTGTTTTATCCTTGTTGCTGTGCCAGAGTCACTGCCTGAGAAGATGCGGCCGGCGTCTTGGGGAGCGCCCATTTCCTGGGAACAGGCTGACCCCTTTGCAGTAAGTTTCTACTTTCTCCATCTCTTTGGCCAAAAGGTGAATGCATGATTCAGTGCAGCATTAATGTTTGGTTGTGGATGTTTCTTTGGGGGAAAAAACTTGACAGGTTTTTAAAAAGTATTTTGAAATGCTTTTCAGAATACTTTGGGGAGGATGAAATAAACTGAAAAGAAAAGAAGACAACTCGGTGTCTATATTTGTATACTGCTGGGATATCTTTGCATATTCTCAAGAATAGTTCTGTCTTTTGATATAAAACCTTATATCAGTCTTTTTCTTGTTCTAGTCCTTAAAAAAAGTGGGCCAAGATTCCATAGTGCTGCTCATCTGCATTACGGTGTTTCTCTCCTACCTGCCGGAGGCAGGCCAATATTCCAGCTTTTTTTTATACCTCAGACAGGTAAAATCCTATTCTACCAAGGTGGACCTTTCTTTCTTGTTTAGTGCCATAATAACAAAATATTTAACCTTGAGGGAGCTCTAATAACAGAGGCTTTTAAAAATGCCTACCATCTTATTTTGTAAGTAACAGCTCCCTGGAATTAACTTCCTGTTTCGTGTGGCTGATGTTCCTTCTGCATGTCTGTGACGACTTTCGGCTTAGGCGGAAATTTTCCTGGCAGTGTGTGTGGTTTGAGTTTTTGTGTCACTTCTGGAGGTGAGGGCATGCTTTAACCCGGGCACCCGCTGTAGGCAATCTCCTCGTGATTGAGAGCATATATTAGTAAAGCAGCGGGCCAAAATGAGAGCATTCGGCTTTTTCTCCTGAACACTAGTCTTACTAGGCAGAGATGGAGCCTTTATCAATACCCATAAAAAGCACAAAATGGTGCAATATTTATTTGTAAAATAGATTCTGAGTGCTTGATACCTGTCTCCAATTTTGTAAATTTAAATTAAGGGATTTAGATTTACTTAATCTAAAGTAAGTAGCTGTTGTTTTTAGTATGTGAACACTTGTTATAATTTTTCTTCTCAGTGAAAGCCAGATTCTTCTTCTGAAGTATTCTTTGTTTATAAAAAGATTGCATTTTCTTTTTGTAGCCTATTTAATGTCAGTATACAAGTAATTGCATTAGTACGGTATTTGTTGTATTTTTTAATTTATTTATGTTACTTTTTTGGGAACCTTCTAGATAATGAAATTTTCACAAGAAAGTGTTGCAGCATTTATTGCAGTCCTTGGCATTCTTTCCATTATTGCCCAGGTGAGTGTCGTCTTAGTTAGTGATGTCATAGAGTGCTGACCCTGCTGCCCATCTAGACGGGGCCTCATCTGGTACTCAAGGGATGGTATCTTGGTGGAATCACCAGTGTCAGCATTTGGAAGTTTATAGGTTCAGAAACTCAGTTTTGTTAGTGTAGCTAGTATTGATCAGATTTTTGGGACTGATGCATATTATTATATGATGTATAAACCAGAAAGAGAGTTTATTGATTTACACGCGTATATACCTGCATAAAGTCAGAAATTTTATATGAGTCCTGTTCTGTTGATTCATTCATTCAGTAAATATTTATTGAATACCTACTGTGTGTCGGGCACTGGGGATGTAGCAGTGAACTAAACCCCTGCTCTTGCGGAGTTTGCGAATGTGGGATAAGACAGAAAATTCATAAATATGTCAATGTAAACATATTGGGTGTAATGAAACTATTAGGAAAAAAAAGGTACGGGGGATAGAGAGAGAGACTGAGGCAGGGTGTTATTTTATCTGGGAGGGTTGGGAAGGCCTTGCTGTTACAGGGTGACATTTGAGCAGAGACCCAAAGGAATGAGGAACAAGCCATGGGAATCTGGAGGAAGAGGATTTTAAGCAGCGGGAACAGGAAACTTTGAGAGACTGTACTTGGGATGTGTAAGCAACAGCCAGGGGCCCCAGTGGCTCTGGTGGAGTGAGCGAGGGAGAGTGTCAGGAAAGTCAGTCTGAGAGGTGGAGAGGGACCAGATCGTGGGGCCTGTCCAGGTCGTCATAAGACTGACAGGAAGAAAGGAAGCTATTGGAGTGTTTTGAGCAGAGGAATGGCATGGAAGTATTTGTCTTGGAAACCCAGTTGGTACCCCCGCATTGTTTGATGATAAGATATTAGTCAGCTCAGGAATTTGGATTTTCTTAGGAGATAATTTCATCCTGGCCTCCCAACTATCTCTGTTCCACAGTCAAGTACTGTTCTTCTCCAGTGACCAGAATTTTCTCCTTCACAGTGTTTCTGTGAAAAAGCCCCACCCAGCTCTTGCCATTCGCCTTTGCTTTTTCTAGACCTGCAGGTGAGGCACTCTCAGACTCTTTCCCTCCTTAGATCCAGTCTACTAGGTTGCGGCCGCCTTGTTTTATTCTGCTCTTAAGAAAACGGAAGGTAGGCTCCATTTCATAGGACTCTTGGATGTTTCACTGTTTCTTAGGTAGGATTCCTTCTGCAGGTCTCAACATTTATGAATTTTTGGTAGGTTTAGTGATAAATTTCAAATTTAAATTTAAACTCTATACTGTACCCCTCCCGTGGCCCCACACAGAAGTACACATGGCACTGAGTATTAGTGCTATTTCTAACTTCAGTTTTATCCTGAAAATCTTTGACCTGGGAAAACATTGCATTTAAGTATGCATTCCTGGCTATCAGAAAAAATGCTCTTCAGCTTTGAAGGAGAAAATATTGTTGCCTGTATTTAAAAACAGCTTTTTAAAAAACCTTTCTGAAGCATGACACAAGGGAAAATATATTAGTAGTAAAAGTAGAGCTTGATGAATGATCAGATGTTAAACTGACCTCGAATCCTGGGGTAAATCCAGCCTGGTCGTGATGTCTTCTCTTTTTCATATATTGCTGAAACTAGATGTGCTAATAAGCACAGGCTAACCTTTAGTAATGACACTTAAGAGATTAATAGCTGTAAGGTCCACAGTTCCGTTTCATACTTAAGTGATTGTGGGAGCTGTAGGCACCTAGTAAATTCGAGCAGTTAACACTCAGACTGCTGGAGTGATGGGTTGAAAGTGCTTTAGAGGAACTTTTCCCTCTGCTCAGCAGATGGCACCTGGCATAAAGGATACAAGGTGGAAAACAGTCCCTAAGAGCCCGGAGTCTAGAAGGGCAGGCACGTGAACACAGGAGGGGGCGTGGTCGGCTTTGTACTGGAAAGAGCAGTGCAGTAGGAGGGTCCTGAGGGCTGGGCATCGGGAAGGAACGAGCCACCATCCAGCCCACGCTGATGGGGCAGAGATGGTATATACGCAATCTCCGTCCACAAGGAATACATACTGAATTGACCATTTAGCTTTGGGGGCCTACATAGCAACGGCTTTTGTTTGTTTGTCTGTTGTTGTTTTTTGAGGAAGATTAGCCCTGAGCTAACATTCACTGCCAGTCCTCCTCTTTTTGCTGAGGAAGACTGGCTCTGAGCTAACATCCTTGCCCATCTTCGTCTATGTTATATGTGGGACGCCTGCCCCAGCATGGCTTGCCAAGCAGTGTGTAGGTCCACACCTGGGATCCAAACCTGCAAACCCCAGGCCGCCAAAGCAGAGCATGTGAACTTAACTGCTACACCACTGGGCCAACCCCTACATAGAAACCGTTTTTGAGATAAAATGTCACACTTAAAAAAAGTGAGAAGATTAGTTGGACTTTGAAAGTAGGTGAATAGGCATGTGTAGTATACGTGTAAATACTGATAATTACATTTTTCTGTCATTATATGAACTAAAATATTAAGTATAATTTATAGCCCCAAAGGTAGAATTACCTTGTATTCTTGTGTTTGTCAGGTATACAATTTAGTATGACTTGTCCCCTGTTGACCTCTCAAGCCAGTGACAGACCAGTGTCTTTGACCCTGCTTTCCAGCAGCACCGAGCCGCTTGCAGCTCCCCGTTTGTGCCGCTCTTTATTTTCTTGCTTGCCCTTGTGCGTGTTCCTGCTGTCCGTACTGCCTCCCCTGCTCTGCCCTCGGTCTCCCTCTCTGAGTTCCCATGTTGACTTGGGCGTCTCTCTCTCATTGTACAGAACGCCCTGCAGGCCAGATTTTACCTCTGTTTATTTCTGGTGATCTTTGCCTCAGTAGATTGTGAACAGGAGCTCTGACTAGACTGCGAGGGTCGTATTACCTTTGTCTTGGTCACGCTAACACCCCGCACTGTGCCTGCACCCCAGAAGGTTCTAAATTAGAAGTCACTGGTTTTTTCCGTAGTGTTTTTAAAACTTGAAAAATTAGTAGTAAGCATTTAAAACTTGGGAGATGTTATATGAAAATATGGATATGAAGCTTCTCCCCCAAAATTATGATATCTGGTAAGATGGATAGACACTCTTTCCAGTGGGAGCCAGATAGTTGCTGTCCCCTTTGGGGCCTTTACTCTCTGGTTTGTCTGAGGCCCATCACTTCCTTGGCCTCAGTAGGCATGATAACACTTGCACGAAATAAATGTTTACATGAGTGCATGGATATAGTGAGTTCTACACCTTTCCTCAGTGCTCTCATGTAGTCCTCAGTATGCTGGTAACTCCCAAATTTATACCTCCAGGCCAATCCCTGAGCTCCTGTTTGACGCATCTGGTGGGCATCTCAGATTTGACGTGGCCCACACTAAAATCTGGATTCCCTCCTTCCAGTGCTGCTCATGTCATTCAGTGGCATCACCACTCTCCTGGTTTTTGGGGCCAGAAACCTTGGCATCATTCTTGATTCCTTTCTTTCTCCATTAGATGGTATGTCCTGTCACCTCTGTCTCCAAAATATGTTCTGAATCAGAGCATTTCTCACCATCTCCGTTCCTAGGAGCCCAGTCTAAGCCATGGCAGTAGCCTCTGTCTGGCCTCTCTGCTTCCATGTTTGTCTCCCTGTAGCTCATTTACCACTGGGCAGAATAATTTTTGTAAAGTGGAAATTTAATCATAGTGCTTTCTTGTTTAAAATTCACTTTCCATTGCTACTAGGATAAAATCTAGACTCTTGACGTGACCTCGTTTTCCTCCATTCTCCATGTTGTTGGGTACACTCCAGTCCAGGACCTTTGCACTTGCTGTCACCTCGCTTGGAGTGCTCTCTTCCCCTAGATATTCATATCACTACCTCCTCCTCCTCCTCTTTCAGCTCTCGCCTCGGAGGTCACCTCGGGATAGGCCTTCCCTGCCCTTCCTGGTTCAAGCAGTGCCTCCATCATGCTACCCTATTTTTTTTTCTTCATGGCAGCTACCAGCTGGAATTACGCTGTTAAATAAGCATGCTTATGTCTGTCTTCCCTCCAGTAGGAGGAATCTGTTTGGGGACTGGCACTTTGACCTACTCACTAACCCCTAGGTCAGTGCCCTCAGACCTGGAATAGCCAGTGGGTATTGTAGGAACTTGGCAGATAGTTGTTGGCTGACTGGCCAGAGCTGATGTCAGTTAACTGTTAATTAGCTGCGTCATCTTCGGTAAGTTGTCAGTCAGTTAACCTTTGGGACTTGGTTCTCTCATATTCAAAATGAGAGTTCTATGGAATTAAAATTTTTTCCTGTCTAACACACTGTATATGCTAACTAATTTGTTCCATTATTGAGTTGAGAATATCATGACATATTTAAAATCATGCATGCTTTTCATAAATACTTTTTAAGAACTTATGCTAGGTGCTGGGGATGCAAAGAGAAAAGAGAGAGAAGTCCCTGCCCTCACGGAGAACATCGGTGTCCCCAGTTAGGGTCATGTAGAAGGAAGTTTGTCTTTGCTCACTGCTTACTCTGGGTAGGCTCCCGTTTGGCTGTGGTTGTTGAAGGACGTAATCCAACAAGGTTCCATGCCGTGGGGAACTTACCTGAGTGAAGGAAAATTTTCAGAGGAGAAAGCTAGGAGTCTTAATTGTTCAAGAATCCTTAAAAGAATCTTCATTTGCTTTCCACTGGCTTATTTGTGATTAAGTCTGATTAAACTTTTAAATGATTGTCTCAACTTAAAGAATTTTAAACTTAGACTTGATCATTATGAGTTTAGAGTGCCAGCCAGTCATCAAATAGTGATTTCCTGAATTATTTTCACTTCTTCTGTGGATTACTTGCCATCTTAAGTGATATATTTAATACTTAAAATAGCAAAAAATGTTTTCTAGTTTCCCAAATCATTACTGAATTTCTCTTAGCTTTGAAAAGGAAAAGCAAGAAAACCCATCAAGTCATAATATTGTTTATTAAATACTATGTGCCAGGCACAGTGCGAAATAAGCACTTTAGGTAAATATCATCTCGTCTAACTCATATCCCAAAGTTTTAAAGTAGATACTATTATCGCCATTTTGTAAGAGACAAAACTGAGTCTCCAGGTGAGGTGACCTGCCCAGGGTCACACAGTCGAAGCCACAGTTGTGATCCAGGCTGTTGTTCCAAAGGCTGTCTGCTCAGTTATTACACTATACCTGTCCCAAAGCATGCCTGTTAAACTGATTCATCAAGACATCACGGTTTCAGCAACAGGTTAACACAGGTGAAGGATACGTGAGTAATTGTTAGACTGTTTCAGTTTTCTCTAGTCGGGAAATACGCATTTTGGATTAACTTGGACCTACAAAAACTTTTTTAAAACTATTACCTAATAAAGATCTCCAAGTCATCAGTTAGAAGCTTTTGACCCCACAGTTTACAATTTCTGATTTAGTGGTCCTCAGTAGAAATGTCCTGAGTAGAAAGTTCCCCTTTCTGTTTTCAGTTTCTCACTTTTTCCCGGAAGCTGGATCTGTGTCAGCAGAGGGACCTTTCATCTGCCTGGAGTAATGGTCTCAAATAGATTCAGGGCGATTATTGCTGAAAAGCCAAAATGTAGAAATGTGGTAAATAGTCCTGTATGGTATACAAAGAAATCACCAAATATTTTGTTTTCTTTTTAGTTTTACAAGTTTTTTTTTATTCTGATAAACCATTGTGGTTTTTCTTATTTTCTAGACCATAGTCTTGAGTTTACTTATGAGGTCAATTGGAAATAAGAACACCATTTTATTGGGTCTGGGATTTCAAATATTACAGCTGGCATGGTATGGCTTCGGTTCAGAACCTTGGTAGGTATAAATATTTTAATTTTCTTAATTTTGGTGCTTGCCTTTTTTGTATTTTTTTCTTTTTTCAGCTTTATTGAGGTAAACCTGACAAAATTTTTGTGTTTCATTTGCTTCTCAACTAAGGCTTAGACTTTAATCTGTCTCTTACTATGCTTTTTTTGTCTCAAAATGTATATAATGCAAATTTCTCACTTGTGTGTGTATATATCCTAGACTGGCTTGAGGATAGAAAAGTGGCATTCTATGTCTAAGTGACAAGTTGGGTCTTTGGATGAGATTATTGGGTTTTTGAATCTCTACTGAGTATTTCATCTAGATCAGTCTGTCACCTGGAAAAAACGTAATCCCAAAGCCCAAGGCCCTGAAGGTTCACGTTGTTTACCTTTTTTTGTTTTTCTGGTTAGAAAAAAAAGTTGAGTACCGCCGGTGGTCATGACTGACGGCAAAGCAGAAGTGACCGAGATCAGAGCAGTTGTTTTGGTCCCGGCTTCATGCCGAGAAGTCTGCTTTCCTTGCCAGTCTGGTGTCCTGCGGGGAGGTGATGGTGATGCTGATGCTGATGTCAGGCTGCCCACATACCCCTTCGTGCTCGGGTTACAGGACTGAACCCCATAGTGTGCATGAGTGTTTCATGCAGCTGAACACATCATCTCTGTACTTGGATGTGAATAAGCATCAAGAGTGTGTTTTGATGGACATTTTGTTTTCTTTTTCTTTTTTTTTTTTTGAGGAAGATTAGCCCTGAGCTAACATCTGCTGCCAATCCTCCTCTTTTTGCTGAGGAAGACTGGCCCTGAGCTCACATCCGTGCTCATCTTCCTCTATAAGTGGGACGCCTGCCACAGCATGGCTTGACAAGTGGTGTATAGGTCCCACCCGGGATCCAAACTGGCAAACCCCAGGCCAAAGCAGGACGTGTGAACTTAACTGCTGCGCCACCTGGCCGGCCCCGACATTTTGTTTTCTAGTCTAGCTTTTACAAAGAAGTGCTTGCAATTTAAATTATCTAAAACATTTTTAAATCTCAAGCCAGGAGCATCCAAGGTTTAGATCAAATCAGTATTATCTTCCATGGGAACCTTGCCAGAAGAGTTTCTGGCTTCACATGTTTGGAAACATTTAATGATGTTTCTTCATGTGTATTATACATTACTCTTACATACCCTCCCCCCTGCCCTTGCAGAAATAGCCAACACATTTTACAGTTTGGAATGATATCCCAGTGCTACATTAAAACCCCACACCATTCTTGCGAATAACTTGTATTTCTGCTTTCCGGAAGAGTCAATAGGGTTAGACTTTGAAAGTGACTTGCCCGGAGTCACCCAGGAGGGAAGGAATAGAGCAAGTACAGTTCTCTTCCGTGTAGCACAGCCATTTCCCAGTAAGGGTTAGTTGATTTTAGGTCTGTACTTTGACTTTGACAGGTGCAGTGAAAAAGAGTAATTGAGTGTTGCGTTTTGCTGCTTTGCTTCCAGGATGATGTGGGCTGCTGGGGCCGTGGCGGCCATGTCTAGCATTACCTTCCCAGCTGTCAGCGCACTCGTTTCACGGACTGCTGATGCTGATCAACAAGGTGAGCTGATTAGGAGCCAGTGATAATTACGTAAAAGTACAGAATATTCTAATCCTTGTTCTCTCTCTTTCGTAAGTACTGAAACATAAGTGCATCTTTCAGGTAGAGAATTTTAAATAGTTTTCATTGTAAAGAGGACAGGCACATTCTTGGTATTACCGAGGTGGATGGATACCGAGACTCTTGTCTCTCATTTTGAGAATGTGGCCCTCTCTGTTCTTTTGCTAGAAAATTTAGTGAAGGTTGGCCACCTTATATTCACTAACCATTTATTTATTGTTTGCTATGATGTGCTAGATACCTTGGGGGTACACTTATAACCCTTTTGTTACAATCCTATGGTTTCACTTATCTAGAAACATAGAGAACACATTTTTATTGTCTTAGGCTTTTATGGCAGGAACACTTAATTCTTGAAATGGTAACAGATTAGGAAGAATTCTTTGAAAAAGATAGGCTTTATCTAGTCATAAGGAAAAAAGGGTGTTACAAAAGAGTGGCGGTGGTCACTTGGTTGATAAATGAGAAAGACCTGTTGCCAAAGCAAGTTGCATTTTAAGTTTGAGAGAAGATCCCAGAGACAAACAAAAATCAAACTATGAAAAGGGTCTATATTCGGCTAAATGGGGTCTGAAGTATCTTCTTGGGAACAGTGTTTTTAACAACTGTGCTTGTGAACTCAGTCCTGATTTTTAGCTAAGGGACATTTTAAAGGAAATAAAGTGCTTTTACCCACATTCCTTTTACATTAGACCTACATACAGGTATACCTGTCACCCTTGACGTCAGGTAGCTTACCACACTTCATAGAGCTGATGGCTTCTAAGTAATTTCTAAGGCCATCACAGTAAATTGCTAGTGTCTGATAAAACCTTGAGTTTTAGGGGCCAGCCTGGTGGCGCAGAGGTTAAGTTTGCACGTTCCGCTTCTCGGCGGCCCGGGGTTCGCAGGTTTGGATCCCAGGTGTGAACATGGCACCCCTTGGCACGCCATGCTGTGGTAGGCATCCCACATATAAAGTAGAGGAAGATGGGCACGATGTTAGCTCAGGGCCAGGCTTCCTCAGCAAAAAGAGGAGGACTGGCAGTAGTTAGCTCAGGGCTAATCTTCCTCAAAAAAAAAAAACAAAAAACCACCTTGAGTTTTAGATTGAGTGATTTCATATTTGTACTGGTTCTAGGGTTGGAAAAATAAGTGGTGTACTAAACACTTTGTTTAAACAATTTAGGTGTCGTTCAAGGGATGATAACCGGAATTCGAGGATTGTGCAATGGTCTGGGACCAGCTCTTTATGGATTCATTTTCTACATATTTCATGTAGAACTTAAAGAACTGCCAATGACAGGAACAGACTTGGGAACAAACACTAGCCCACAGCACCACTTTGAACAGGTAATTCTTCCTTCACGTGATAAATAGTTCATTTGGCTGGATTGAAAGATGATAAATGTTTTTTGGTCACTAAAGCTTTTATGTGAGATTCTTATTTTAGATCGAATAAAACACTTAAAAACCAAAGCCTAAGGGACTGTCTTCTCCTGTACACCTCTTTGTGAAATTGGCTGTGCATACCTTTTCTCTGCAGAATTGTGTTATTTAAATATGCTAGTTTGTCATGGCATCGGTAACAACCCTTTGTCTATTACTACTGCTTGTCTTTCATCTGAGACTTCAGTGATGTTAGAGTCCCTGTATGAAGAGTCAGTGCTGGTAAACATCTTTGTTCCCTGGTTTGCTCTGCTGCTCCTCACAACTGCAAATACCGCCGCAAATGACACTGTCGTTTTAGCCAGTGCAAACAGCTCGGCACTTTCTTTGCTTATTGAGCAGAGTGCTATGCTGATCTTCTAACCAGCTACGACTACTTGTAAATAAAAAAGGATGTTTGTTTGTGGGCTATACACAGTTAAAACTGGCAGTGCAAGTTTTTGCTAAGAACAGTGTAATTTTGGGCTAAAACAAAGGTCTCTGATTCTCCTCATGGTAACAGCATTATCTGTTTTCTCAACTTTCAGTTACTAGAGAATATAATTCTCTTTTTAAACAAAGAAAATGGGGATTGATTCTGCTACTGTAGTTCATATTGTATGCTAATTGATTTTACTTTTGAGATCTTCCTGTTTTCCTCTTGAACTAGCAAATTAAGTGCAGGCCCATAGAACGTGTTCAGATTCGGTGCTGCAAGTGAAGATATATTTTTCTATGGGCTGGTTTTAAAGTCTTTCAGCTCTCTCTCATCAGTTATCGCCCTAGAATTGCACACTGAGTCCACTCCCGGAACGGGCGTGATTTGCTGACTGTGGCTTTCATGAGGAAAGACGAGTCGTCGGCTTGTAATCAGGGCGATCGGTTATCACTGAAAGAGAAGCAGTTTCTCCCTCTGAGCAAATGTGGCTGTGCAAAAATGCTAATTCTCTCTTTCTTCCTCAGAATTCCATCATCCCTGGCCCCCCCTTCCTCTTTGGAGCCTGTTCGGTACTGCTGGCTCTGCTTGTTGCCTTGTTTATTCCAGAACATACCAATTTAAGCTTAAGGTCGAGCAGTTGGCGAAAGCACTGTGGCAGTCACAGCCATCCTCATAGTACACAAGCGCCAGGAGAGGCCAAAGAACCTTTACTCCAGGACACAAATGTGTGACAACCGAAATCAGGAAGACTTTTCTATCAGCACCCGGGTCTTAGTTTTCACCTGTAGTTCTGGACGTACATTCCATTTCCATCTACAGTGTACTTTAAGATTGTCTTAAGAAATGTATCTGCATGAACTGCGTGGGAACTAAAGAAAGAACCAACAGACAGTTTTCCAAAGATGTTACAATTTCTTTTGAAAAGAAACCTTTTGTTTATTAGCACCAATTTCTTGCCACTAAGCTGTTTGTTTTCTTACACATCCTTTAATTAAAAACGGTCTATGGAACTTGTCAGATACTAGCACCGGCTCTGCGCCCATGTCCTTCAGTGTTGAGCTTTAACCCCATCCACGCTGACTCGAGTGAGACAGTAGATAGTACGGCTGTGGACCTGTTTGTTTTAACATTGTAAAATCTTGAGTCAGATTTTAGTATCATAAAATCTTGGGTCAAATAATTCAAAGCCTTAATGCAGATGCACTAAAGTAAAGAAATGGTAAATTGTTTGCATTTTAAAAAAACTCTTAAGAAAATTGTACTAAATCTGAATCATGTTTCAAGCTTGTTTGTAGTAATTTTATTTTAAACATTATTCACTACTGTTTTTGAAATGAGAAAATGTCAGCCATTTAGAATTTAAATTGGGGTATTTAGAGCCTGTAAATCTAAATGCTGGCTCGAATTTGTTCCCCAGCTACTTATACCACTATTCTTTTATTGTTTGCATAATCATAAGAACCTCAACACTTGAATACATAATCTAAAAATTATATAGTAAAGCTGGTAGCCTTGAAAATGTCAATGTGATATCTATATGTAGATAAATATATATAGTGGCCTTTCAGGACTGTCACAGTAACACTTTATTTACAGAGCTAATGTTTGTCCTAAATTTTCAGGACCCTAGAAGAGAGCTTTATACAATTACTGATGTGAATTTCTCTAAAGTGTATATTTTTGTGTCCAGTTATATTATTTAAAAAAGTGTTACTTTGTAAAAATTGTACATAAAGTATTGTATAGTTTACACTGTTTTCATCTTGTGTGTGGTTATTGCTTAATGCTTTTTAAACTTGGAACATTCATTATGGTTAAATAAGGTCTTAAAAGAAATGTAAATATTCTGTTAATAAAATTAAATATTTTAATGATTTTTTTTTAAAGAAAGTCTTGATCTCTGATTCCCTGTAAGGCCTATTTTGACTTTGTTACCATAATCACTTTTTAGAGTAACAAATCAAAGTTTTGAATCCACTTCTCTTCCCTCACTAAAATACTCTTGTAGGAAGACAAAAGGAAAGAAATGAAAACTTAGTCCATATAGTAACTGGAAGTACATAATTTTCTAAGCATAAACACTGTAGGTCAATCCTATTTCTGTTTTTATATACTTTCTATGTCATACTCCCAAAATAATACTTTATTAACAAAGCTCTCACAGTTTACAGAAATACATTAAACGCAGCATTTTGATTATTAACACATGTACAATTTTACATTGCAAAAAAATTTCAAATAAAGTTTAAGAGGTAGGGCAAAGAATTAGCACACTCAAAAGTCTGTATATATATATACATTTAATACAAAAAATCTTCAGCGAGTTAATATCAAAATTATCCTATCTTTTGAAAATTCTAATTTTCCATGTGTGGATATAGAAAAGGATATATGTATTTAAAGAAGAAAAAAACTACTGGTATGTCATGTATTGCATCCAAACCCTGTCGCAATGTTTTGTATATATTACATAGTATGTACAAGAAAGATTCTAATATCCCCACGAGGCTTCTTTCCAGATTAGTAAGTGCTTTCAAGTTATTGTAACCAAGTATTCTAATACATCTAAATGAGGGAAGAACTCTATATGAAAAGTCACTACCTAATAATAGTTATTAAATGTTTTAGACTGGATCCTTAGTTTAAGACAGCTTGCAATTGCCAGTACAGTTTCAAAGTATAAGACTGTTGTGGCTTCATAAAAAAATTAGCAAAGATTCTTTGTCTTATCATGGAACCCAATAATGTCAGTATGTCATTAATATCTTGAAATGCCTCTCTCTTCATCTGTGTTAAGGTCCTTGAAAATTTTTAAAATATCACATGAGCATTAGCAATCTTTGCAAACAAAAACTGATTTAGCAGTTTCTTGAGAATGCTCCTCTGTTTTGGATGGTTGTCAACAAGAAAACAATGGGACCCTATGATTCTGCGTGAATTTTTTTAAAGCACCTGATTTTTTCCAAGGAACAATTCTTACTCGAAACTTTGAGTTATGGAAGAGAAGGGAGTTGTAACTTCTTCCAGTAGTTAATTATTTTGCATACGTTATTAAGCAAACATTAAAATGAACCCGTTCTGATATAAACAATGAATATTCATGATGTTCTTATAGTAAAGATTTTGTATAGTACAATTTTTAAAACAAAATTCCACTAATACAGATTTGCGTAACAAACTAATAAAACTCAAATAAAAGAGAAAACCTGGATTTAGTGTAGACTTCCAGAAAGCATTCAAATCCTATAAACTTGGCAGCTCAAATGACTAAAGCACTTCATACCCAATCAGGTCAAGTAAATAGATTGTCCAAATTATTTATATAATAAATTTATCAAAATTACTTAATCGACTTAATAGTCCATTTAAAGGCTTCAAGGAAAATATTTACTAGCTATGAAGGATTAATTCAGTAATTTAAGCTGATTTTAGGACTTTACTGAAAATGTCAATAATACACACATCTTAGGAGATAATTATTTTCCCTCATAATTCTCAGGTGGTAAATTTAAAACTTTTATTTTGCCAATTAAAATGATAAAATGAATTATTAGTATTCTTTAGTTTCATACTGTTATGTCTGAGCAGGTTTTAATTTACCCAGATATTCAATATGATTCGAATGTCCCTGATAAGGATCAACTCTTTCCTTAGAACTTAAGAGAATTTCTAAGGATTGGTTTAATAAAATTCATAATATTATTCTATAAAACACTATGTTCACAATCTAAAAAGTGTCATCTACTCAGAATCTTCACCAATCCCCCAGCACAAATCTGTTCCTCTAAACTGCAGGAAACGACAGCAGTACTTAAAGGATCTGAACCTGATAGAGGATCAAGTAAACTGAAACTTGCTTGTTCAGGATTTGATCTATGCTGTTAATACATTTTTAAACCACATGAATTTCTAAAATTTCAATGAAAAAAGACAAGACTATGATTAACTGTTTGGTAACTGCCCAGGGAAATAGGCTGAAGCAGCCGGGGGGAGCACTGCGGGTTTCGAAGCTGTCTGTAATGCTCCTCCTACAGTGCCATCTTTCTGCTGGTCTGCAAATGAGGACAAAAAATGATTATTTGTATTCACTTACGTCTATATAAAACATTTAATTAAATCAGAGTGTACACATCCATTTCAGAAATGTCTTCTCACCTGCATTATTAAATAGATTCTGGCTGAGCCCACGTAAAGGAATGCTACCTTCCCTTTTCTTCAGATATTTGGATTCCAGCCCTAAATTTTCACCACTTAAAAAGAAAATAGTAGTTATTTACTTATTTTAACGAAGTCTTATTTTCTCTTTAGAAGTTAATTTTGAAGGTTCATCTAATCTATATACATATACCCTATTTATAATTAAATTACATTTATAGCTTTGTTCAAAACAAATCACATTCTTCACTGGTTTCTTAAGCAAATAATTTATTCATAAGCCAAAGTACCCGTCTTCCCAGTAAAGAGTAAGTCATAATAAATAATACTAAAACTTCTACTGGAATAAGGAATGTGGGGGAAATGAAAATTCTGTGACTACTACATAATTTTAAAGAGTGGCACATAAGTGATACACAATGGAAGAAAAATATACAGGTTCATGCCTAGAGAATATTATTATTTAATAATTTCTATCTCATCTTGTATTTAAAATGAGTAAGATTTCTTTTTTCTTTCACCAAAAGCTCTTCAAAATTTTGTAGTGCTTCAAAGTTATAATTATTAAATATACACATTGTACAATAATGAATTCTAATCAGATGAATACAAATATGAACTTTGGAAAAAAGGGGGGAGCATTTCTGTAGTTGTATTTGTCCCCTTTCTACCACTATACTGCTTCTATCTAAATTCGTTCACTGTTAAAGTTGCTCTAGTAGTATACTTGTAACAAGTTAAAGACTTGCAAAACAATGACATTATATCCTTAAAATGAAATAATGGTCCTTTCCCAACTTTCTGAAAAGAATTAAGTAGTTGAAGAGGTATTTTTTTCAATTTTAACTTTTTTTCTTTAATCTTTGATATCCATTGCCACTTTTTACTACCTGACAACAAATGAAAGAACAAACCAATTCTAAACAGAAAAAATTCAAAATAGCTGAAAAGTCCTAATTTTACGGACACACGATTATGTTTGATTTTGTACAAACATGATCGTCTTATGTTCTTCAAGCAAAATTGCTCTTGGTGTATATGATGGAGTTAACGATAAAAATTATGATGTTCTACCACTAATATGAATTCCAGGTGCTCTGCCTTGAGATAAATATAACACATTTCAGGGCTTCAAAGAATTCTGACGTTTTTAAAAAAGGGAGATGCAAAAACATTAACTATTTTAATACTCATCTTGGTGTCAATTTTAAAGGAGCCAGTGAATAAAGTCTAGAAAGCTGTGATAAGAAGCCTCTCTGAGACATGTTAGTAATTTAGTTTGCAACATATTGGGATGGTAATAGCTCACGATAATGAGTGCCAGCAGGCAGGCCTTAAAGCCACTAAATTTTAAGTAAATAAGGAAGCATGATGATAAGAAAACAATATTACAAACATGAAGACTACCCTACCCAGAGAGACAAATTTGCATACATGAGTTGTTTAATTTAGCCACAACTCTCTGATTCAATAAACTTCACTATGCAAAACCTGTTTAAGATCTAAAAAATGGGCAAGGAATCTGACTAGGCAAAACAGAAGTCACAAATTGGCATTACAGCTTATGTATGTCAGCTATCGGACAATCTCATAAGCCTTTTTACTCTTATTCACCAAGGAATTCTAACCGGTTTCTCGGATTACTTTACACTGGAACAAATAATTCAGGAAAATGGAAAGCTTCCAGAGACAGACATAACCATAAAGGAAAACAAAAACAAAACAGCTAACTACGAGGAATTAAAAAGATTTCTATCTACATGCCCAAGAATATTTACAAGGGTGATCTTCAGTTACGTACGAAAATCTCTTAAAAAATAAAATTTTACTATATGTCTAACTGTCTCCTACAGTTTTAAAAAATATGAGAAACTTCTTTCTTATAGCTAAAAGTATTTTAACTTAAGTTCCACTGATCAGTAACTTAAAATGTCACAAATAATTAAGCAGTCATTGTAGCTTTCAAGCACTGATAAAATTCTTTAAGATGACTTTCAAAATTGTAAACATTAAATTCTAAGTCAACAAGTACTTACTTTTCCTTGTCAGTTGAGCAAGGCATATTAACAGTTGTTCCTGACTGAACATCTCCTAGTGATGTGTTTGGTTTTGTAAACTGCAAGTTAAAATGAACCTGTGAAGAGGGAAAACATCTCATGTAACTGAATTAGTGAGAACTGAGACAGTTCTCAACGGAGATAGGCGGTTAAACTGTTTTGCAATAAATCTAGACCATGAAAATACAGGTCCAACCTATATTTTCTAACACAAGCACATTCTACTGAGAAGATTTAATAAAAAGAATTCCATTTCTCCTTACCAAAAAAGTCCCTGTCATATAAGCAAGAGGAAGAGCACGAAATAATTCTCTTAACAATTATTTTGAAACATAAAGTGAACACTGACACATCTAAATAAATGTCCCAGTGCTATAAGTGACCAAGTTCCAGAATGACGCATTTACCTTATGCATTCTGCAATTTCTTCCCTTTTCAAGAAGTTTCAGAGCCTGTTATATTTATTTAAGGATTCTAAATAGCGCTACCAATTCAAATTTTGAAACAGTCAAAGTAATCCAAGAATCTATGCTGTATTTCTTGCAAGAAGCAAAATGACTGGCCATAGTAGACATTCATTAAATATTTATTGGATGAATGAATTCATGGCTACTATCGTCTTGAAAGATAAAGGAGAAGTTACTTTTTTAAAATTGAGATTACGCTTTAAAATTATCTAGTATTCTTTCTATTGGTTAGCATGGCACAATTTTTTAAAATACGTTTACATATTCTTTCAGCATGATTTTGTTTCTTGCATTTAACTCACGTTACTTTACATCCTCACAGTTAAACATCTATTTAAATGTACTGAATCTTGACAGTAACATTTTAAGACATCAGTTATATCACAGATTGATATAACATCGAATGTCATGAAATAAAATTATTTTTTTAATTGCAAGTAAAAAGAACATGTTTTAATTGCCATAGCTGCTACCACAAGACTACTTAGATCAGCTCTCCAAACTAGGCAGTGAATACAACTATGCATAAAGGTGTAAGAAAAAAAAATCTTAGTTACAGACTTTTTTTTTTTTTTTTTTTTGCTGATGAAGATTTGCCCTGAGCTAACATCTATGCCAATTTTCCTCTATTTTGTATGTGCGTTGCTGCCACACCATGGCTGATGAGTGGTGTAGGTCTACACCTGGGATCCGAACCAGCGAATCCAGGCCATCTAAGTGGAGCATGCAAACTTAACCACTACACCACGGGGTCAGTCCCTATTTAAATTTTTAATCTCATTCATTAATTGGTATTTTGAGAACATTTTATTATTAATAATAGATAACATAAAACACTTAGGAAGCAGTAATCATGTACAAGGCACTATTCTAAGCAAAGGCATTAACTCACTTAGCCCTCACTATAATCCCGTAAGGTAGATAAAATTATTGCTCTATTTCACAAGTAGAGAAACTCAAGCATGAGAGCTGGATGTTGTTTTCTGCTTGTTTTTCAGTGGCTTGACCAACTTCACATTGTTAGAAGCAGGATTTAAACTCTAACATCAGATTCCACTTTCTTAACCACTAAACTATACGTATATAATATAGTAGTTGAGTACTATATGCATACAATTCAGAGATAAATAAATATTCCTTATTAGAGATTCAAGTTCAAAGTGTTTTGTTTGTTTTAGGTTTTTTAAAAAAAACTATTGGGGACACATGATCAAAAGAATATGGAGAGATCAATGATACAGGAAACAGTTAAATTCTTGCTCGTATGGTTAAGAACGTCATTGTCATAATGATTCCTCTGATGCCAGAAGAGCTTATAAGAAAGGTAACCTCATTATTTTATAAGTCATATGCAAACCTACCAACTAGGTAACTACCTGTAGTAGTTCCTGTCCTTATTTTGGACAACATATATATTCCTGGAAAGCTGTTTAAAATAAAAAAGCAAGTGTGAATTCAATCATAATTCTAAAGAAAAAACTGATCCCAGGATGCAATCACACTTGAGTATACTGGTATGTCTTAGAACACAAGAGTGTTCCGGGGCTGGCCCCGCAGCATAGTGGTTAAGTTTGGTGCACTCTGCTTTGGTGGCCAACTTCACAAGATCAGATCCTGAGTGTGGACCTACACCACTCGTCAAGCCATGTCATGGCAGAGACCCACATACAAAATAGAGGAAAACTAGGAGAGATGTTAGCTCAGGACTAATATTCCTCAAGGAAAAGCAGAGGAAGATTGACAATGGATGTTAGCTCAGAGGGAATCTTCCTCACCAAAAAAAGAGAGAAAACAATAGTATTTCTTTGAATATACATATTTAATTTTCTTTAATAGGCAGTGCAAAAAAACCCAATTAAATGCATCTGAATAGTCTTTACATAATAATATGCTAAGCGTAAAAAATCAAGTTTAATTCTCATTTCACTGAGAATCCTCAACAGCTTCAGATGATAATTAATAAGGCTAAAGCTAAAGAGAAGCACTTGCTTAAGCAACGCAGCCAACTTATTTTTAGGGGAGACCAAAACTAATTTGACAAAGTGTTTATAATACGAGTCTCAAAGTCCTCAATTCTATCTTTTATAATATTCTTTCCAAAAATATTTGTCTCTATGATTTAGGACAAGATCAATTTGGACCTGAAGTTAGGAATGAAAACAGAATCAGTGGCAGCTCTGTGTGGATTAAATTATTGTGAAAACAAAATTATAATACACATGAAAACAATACATAAATCTAAGATATTAGTAATAGTAATATGGACGAACAACTCAAGTGGGTTGAAAAAAGTCTTAGCAAATAAATCAAGACTTGGAAGGACAACTAGGCATATGTTATTTGAGATAATGTTGCCAGAACTACATTTTAAAGTTTGCTATAACCCTGCCCTACTAGACCTTTAAATCCTGGCAATGGAATCTAAAAATGTCACCATAGCTAATACACCACAGAGTTGCAAAAGATATAAACAGACGAATGAATAAAAATGGAGAGGCTTGATAAATAGATAGAAATGGAGCAAGTCCACCTCATCGGGACCTAAGAATGGCTGAGCCAGCACTGGCGGGGTGCTTTGGGCCCATGGGCAGTAGGGTGTGTAAGCCACAGCAAACTTGTGCCTCTGGGCCATCTGAAACAGCCACACAGGGCATCTGCCCCACATTCCAACGCCTGAAATGACTGTGCACTTGCCTGAGGACGGCCCAACCCATCTGCACTCCTGAGAGAACCACCAATAGCTGCACACTCCAGAGAGTGGCGGCTGAGGCCTGCAGCAATGGTAAGCCCAAGTCTAGCAACCAGCAACACTGGGTACGCAACTTGCTTTAAAGCAAACCAGCTGTAGCTGTGTGCTATTGGACCTCACGGCCAGCTCTGCCAGGGCTTGCCCCACCCAATAAAGTGACCACAGCAGCTGCACATGGCTGAACATTACAACCAGCTGGCCCAGGGGCCAGCCTAACATACCCATGCGACCATAGCAAAAGCAAGCCCACCACAACAGAAGGGCACACATAGTGCAGACAGGGGACACTCCTGGAACATTTGGAACAGGTGACAAGAGGAAGTCACACAGCTGGCCCCCAAAAAAGGGATCTCTTATGTAAGGCTATATGTCCAAAATCAGGATATGTAGCTTCTCTATCTAATACATAGATATAAACACAGAGAAGTTGGCAAAATGAGGAGAAAAAGGAGTATGTTCCAGATAAGGGCAGAGGACAAATCCTCAGAAAAAAAACGAAATGAAACAGAGATAAACAATCTACCTGATAAAATGTACAAAATAATAGTCATAAGGATGATTACGTTCTTAGGAGAATAGATGAACACAGTGAGAAATTCAACAAAGAACTGGAAAATATAAAAAAGAGCCACTCAGAACTGAAAAATACAAAAACGGAAACGAAAATTTCACTATAGGGAATCAACGGCAGAGCAGACGACACAGAAGAACGAATCAGTGATCTGGATGAAAGAGTAGAGGAAATCATCCAAGCTGAACAGGAAACAGAAAAAAGAATTAAAAAGAACAAGGACAGTCTAAGGGACAGTCTAAGTCTTGGACAACATCAAGCATACTAACATCCACATTATAGGTGTCCCAGAAGAAGAGAGAGAGAAATGGGCAGAGAACTTATTTAAAGAAATAATGGCTGAAAACTTCCCTACTCTAAGGAAGGAAACAGACATCCGTGTATAGAAAGCACAGAGAGCACAAAACAAGATGGACCCAAAGAGCCCCACACCAAGACACATTATAATTAAAATGCCAAGAATTAAAGATAAAGAAAGAATCTTAAAAGCTGCAACAGAAAGGCAATACATACAAAACATACAATACATACATAAACATACAAAAGAAACCCCACTGGGCTATCAGCTGACTTCTCAGCAGAAACCTTACAGGCTAGAAGGGAGTGGCATGATAAATTCACAAAGTGCTGACAGGAAAACAAGCTAGTCAAAAAGACTCTACCTGGCAAAGCAATCATTAAGAATGGAAGGAGAGATAAAGAGTCTCCAGAAAAGCAAAAACTACAGGAGTTTATCACCAAGAAAACCGGCCTTACAAGAAAACTTAAGGGACTTATTTAAGTTGAAAAGAAAAGACCACAAATAGGACTAAGAAAATTATCAAAGAAAAATAATCACTGGTAAATGCACATATACATTAAAGGCAGTGGATTAACCACCTGTAAAGGTCCTATATGAAGGTCAAACAACAAAAGTACTAAAAATATCTATCTCCATGATAAGAGGTTAATGGATACGCACACACAAAAATAGGTAAAATACGACATCAAAACCATAAAATGAGGAGGGAGGGAGGAAGTAAAAGTGCAGGGTGTTTAGTAAGACATCAAACTTAAGACATCATTAACTTAATGTAGATTATTTTCATAGGTTATTATATATGAACCTCATGGTAATCACAAACCAGAACCTATAATAAATACACAAAAAATAAAGAGGAAGGAACAGAAACTTTATACTAAAGAAAGCCATCAAATCACAAGAGAAGAGAGCAAGAGAAGAACTACTAAAACACCCAGAAAAAAAGTAACAAAATGACAATGAGTACATATTTACCAATAGCTACTTTAAATATCAGTGAACTAAAAGCTCCAATCAAAAGACATAGGGTGGTCAATTGGATAAAAAAACAAGACCCATATACACGCTGCAAACAAGAGACACACTTCAGACCTAAAGACACTCAAACTGAAAGTGAAGGGATGGAAAAAGATACTCCATGCAAACGGAAATGAAAAGCAAGCTTGGGGAGCAATACTTACATCAAACAAAACAGACTTTAAAACAAAAACTGTAACAAGAGACAAAGAGGGCATTACATATGATAAAGAGAACAATCCAACAAGAGGACATAATGCTTGTAAATAACTATGCACCCAACATAGGAGCACCTAAATATATAAAGCAACTATTAATAGACATACAAGGAAAAATTTATAATAACAATAAGACTTTAACACTCCATTTATATCAATGGATATATCATCCAAACAGAAGATCAATAAGGAAACAGTGGCCTTAAATGACACAATAGACCAAATGGACTTAGTAGATATATACAAAACATCCCATCCAAAAACTGCAGAATACACATTCTTTTAGAATGCACATGGAACATTCTCCAGGATAGATTACATATTAGGCCAGAAAACAAGTCTTAATAAATTTACCAAGATCGAAATAAAACCAAGCATCTTTTCTGACCATGACAGTATGAAACAAGAAATCAACTACAAGAAGAAACTGGGAAAGCCACAAGTATGTTGAGATTAAACAAAATGCTACTGACAACTATTCAGTCAACAGAGAAATCAAAAAATACCTGGAGACAAATGAAAACTAACAGACAAATACCAAAACTCACGAGATACAGCAAAAGTGGTACTAAGGAAATTTTACAGTAATAGAGCCCTACTTCAAAAACAAGAAAAATCTCAAATAAACAATCTAATGATACACCTAAAGGAACTAGACAAAGAAGAACAAACAAAGCAGCCCAAAATGAGTAGAAGGAAAGAAATAATAAAAATCAGAGTGGAAATAAATGAGACTAAAAAAAAAAAAAGCCACAAAAAAAGTCAATGAAACTAAGAGCTGGTTCTTTGAAAAGACAAACAACATTGACAAACCTTTGGCTAGACTCACCAAGAAAATAAAGAGAAGACTGAAATAAAATCAGAAATGAAAGAGGAGAAATTACAATGGACATCACTGAAATACAAAGGATTATAAGAGAATACTATGAAAAGCTATACACCAACAAATCGCATAATCTGGAAAAAATGGACAAATTCTTAGAATCATACAACTTTCCAAAACTGAATCAAATAAAAACAGAGAACCTGAATAGACTAATCACTGGTAGGGAGATCAAAATAGTAATCAAAAACCTGCCAAAAGACAAAAGCCCAGGAGCATAAGACTTCCCTGGTGAATTCTACCAAAGCTTCAAAGAAGTCTTAATACCTATCCTTCTCAATCTCTTCCAAAAAGTTGAAGAGGAGGAGATGCTTCCTAATTCATTCTATGAGGCCAACATTACCCTGATACCAAACCAGACAAGGACAAGACAGAAAAAGAAAATTACAGGTCAATATTACTGATGAACACAGATGCAAAAATTCTCAACAAAATGCTAGCAAATCAAATACAATAATGCCTTAAAATGGTCATATACCATGATTAAGTGTGATTTATTCCAGAGATGTGAGGATGGTTCAAGATCCACAAATCAATCAACATGATACTCCACATTAACAAAATGAACAATAAAAATCACATGATCATCTCAATAGAAGCAGAGAAAGCATTTAACAAGATACAGCATCCATTTATGATAAAAACTGAATAAAATGGGTATAGAAGGAAAGTACGTCAACATAATAAAGCCCATATATGGCAAACCCACAGCCAACACCATACTCAATGGTGAAAAACTGAAAGCTATCCCTTTAAGGACAGGAACCAGACAAGGATGCCCACTTTTACCACTCTTATTAAACATAGTATCACAAGTCCTAGCCAGAGCAATCAGGCATAGAAAGAAATAAAAGGGATCTACATGGGAAACGAAGAAGTAGAAGTGTCATTATTCACAGATGAAATGAGTTTACATATAGAAAACCCTAAAGAATCCACCAAAAAACTAACAGAAATAATAAACATACAGTAAAGTTGCAGGGTACAAAATCAACATACAAAAATAAATTGCATTTCCATACACTAACGATGAAATCACAGAAAGAGAAATTAAGAATAGAATCCAATTTACACTTACAACAAACAGAATAAAATACCTACAGAAAAATTTAACAAGAGGTGAAAAGATCTGTACCCTGAAAACTATAAAACACTTTTGAAAGAAACTGAAGAAGACACAAACAAATGGAAAGAGATTCCATGCCCATGGATTAGAAGAATTAACGTAGTTAAAATGTCCATCCTTCCTAAAGCAATCTACAGATTCAATGCAGTCCGTATCAAAATCCCAACATTTTTCACAAAAATAGAACAAAGAATCCTAAAATTCATATGGAACAACAAAAGACCCCAAATAGCCAAAGCAATCCTGAGAAAGAAGAACAAAGCTGGAGGTATCACACTCCCTGATTTCAAAATACAATACAAAGTTACAGTAATCAAAACACCATGGTATTGGCACAAAAACCAGACACACAGATCAAAGGAAGAGAACTGAAAGCCCAGAAATAAACCCATGTATCTATGGACAGCTAATTTTTGAGGAGCCAAGAACATACAACAGAGAAAGGAAAGTCTTTTCCATAAACGATGTTGGGAAAACCAGACAGCCACCTGCCGAAGAATGAAAATAGACCATTATCTTACACCATACACAAAAATTAACTCAAAATGGATTAAAGACTTGAATGTAAGACCTTAAACTATAAAACTTCTACAAGAAAACATAGGTATATGCTCTTTGACATCGGTCTTAGTAGTATCTTTTTGAATACCATTTCTCATCAGGAAAGGGAAACAAAAGAAAAAATAAACAAATGGGATTACATCAAACTAAAAAGCTTCTGCACAGCAAAGAAAACCATCAACAAAACAAAAAGACAACCTAACAATTGGGAGAAAATTATTTGATAAGGGGTTAATATCCAAAATATATAAAGAACTCATGTAACTCAACAACAAAAACAAAAAACCAACTAAAAATGGGCAAAAGATCTGAACATTTTTCCAAAAATGTACAGATGGCCAACAGGCACATGAAAACAAGTTCAACATCACTAATTATTAGGGAAGTGTAAATCAAAAGTACAATGAGATATCACCTCATGTCCGTCAGAATGGCTATAATTAATAAGACAAGAAATAAGAAGTGTTGGGAGGGCCCAGTGGTGCAGCAGTTAAGTTCACATGTTCTGCTTCGGCAGCCTGAGGTTCGCTGGTTTGGATCCCGGGTGCAGACCTATGCACTGCTTGTCAAGCCTTGCTGTGGCAGGCGTCCCACATATAAAGTAGAGGAAGGTGGGCATGGATGTTAGTGCAGGGCCAGTCTTCCTCGGCAAAAAGAGGAAAAACTGGCAGCTGATGTCAGCTCAGGGCTAATCTTCCTCAAAAAAACCCAAAATAAAATTAAAAAATTAAAAATAAATAAGCATTGGAGAGGCTGTGAAGAAAAGGGAACCCTCATACACTAGTGGTGGGAGTGCAAACTGGTACAGCCATTAGGGAAAACAGTATGGAGATTCCTCAAAAAATTAGAAACAGAAATACCAGATGATCCAGCTATTCCACTTCTGGCTATTTATCCAAAGAATATGAAAACACTAAATCAAAATAATAATTTCTACCCCTATGTTCATTGAAGTATTATTCATAACAGTCAAGACTTGGAAACAACCTAAGTGCCCATCAATGGATGAATGGATAAAGAAGATGTGGTGTATATACACTACTCAGTCATAAAAAAAGATGAAATCTTGCCAGTTGCAAGAACATGGATAGACTTTGAGGGTATTATGCTAAGCAAGAGAAAGTCAAATACTATATGATTTCACTCATACGTGGAAGATAAAAACAACAACAAACACACATAGATATGATACCGGGTCAACACAAGGTTGACATAAGAGAAGCTATATTGTAGAAAGGAAACCATATTGTAACTTTAAATGACCTCTGACTGACTAACTCAGATATGCTCTGTAGATTTCATGTCCCCCCTCAGCTGCTTTAAGATGGTAACTTTGTTCTTTTGAGTTCCTTAGGAATGTGATGACCCCTGGGCAGAGAGCCTATGCTGATAGCCATCATCAATGACGAGTGAAAGATCAGGGTATAGGGCATTGCTCCATTCTCTGATGCATATCCAGTAACACAAAGGACTATCAGGAACTGGGACCAGATGTCTCCTCCCACCGAGAGACCAGCCGCCTCCCCTACCTGCAGAATAGCCCCATATATAACTGGCCTGTAGTCTTTGTTCTTTGAGATGGTTCTTTTGGACATGACTTGGCCATCTTCCCTCCTGCCAGCAAGCGTAATAAAGTCCCTTCTCTCCTATCACCTTGCCTCTTGACTACTGGCATGTCATGAGGCCAGCAGACGACCCCCCTTGGGCGGTAAGAGATATACAGATTAGATTGGTGGTTACCAGAGGGGAACGGTGGAAGGAGGGAAAAAGGGTGACTGAGTATATGTGTACAGTGATGGATGGTAACTAGTCTTTGGATGGTGAACATGATGTAATCTATGCAGAAATCCAAATATAATGAAGTACACCTAAACTTCATATAATGTCATGAACCAATGTTACCTCAATTAAAAAAAAATGGAGAGAGTGTCATGGCAGAGTGAGCTTGCCTGGGACTCTTGCCCCTCTAACATACAACAAAAAGGAGAAACCATATTCCAACAGAAAATATCCTAATGGCACAGGAATCCTTGGAGACCCACAGCAGCCAAATGACAGAGGGCAGAGAGGCTGAAGCCCCCCTTGGAGGAGCTGGAACGGGGTAAGAGAGAACTTGGATTCCTCCCCTAAAGCCTGGGATCACTGCCATGGGAGGCTCCATAAGGGAAGGAGCAGGTGAGGGGCCGCTCATCTGCAGGATCACCCAGGACTCCCTAGCACCCTTGCAGCCCAGACAGAAGCCCTGTAACAGGGTGAAAGCTTTCGCATGGGGTGACCTCATCAAGCCAAGACCCCAGGAGACCAGATAGCGAGAGCTGGTCTGGAATCCTGGGTCTGCGCACAAGAGAAAGTGCCCCACCCCCCCAGCCAGCGCTGTGCCATGACATCTCAGCTGAAGGTGGAGGGCTCAGAATACGCAGCTCTCAACTCCCATCTAGTGGCAACAGGCTGTAACTGAAAGCAAATAAAAGCACTATGAGGAAAAATCGTTCTTCTAGCATCAAACAATTCATAAAAGCTCCAGACGAGAAGGAAAACAATAATAACACAGAATTATGTCCTGAGGACTTGGAAATAGGTAAACTAAATGACAATGAATTCAGAATAGCTATGGTCAAAAAAACTGAATGAGGTAAAGGAGAATATAGAGAAACAAGTCGAGTTCTGGAGTTACTTCACAAAAGAGATTGGAACGATAAAGAAGAAATAATGAGAAAAACTAGAGATGAAAAATACAACGGAAGAAATAAAACATAATACAGATTCCCTGAATGCCCACGTGGATGCCACAGAGGAGCAAATCAGCATAATCGAAGAGAGGTTGAATGGCTCCATACAGAGGAAGAGAGAGAACAAAGAATAAAAAGCAATGAAGAAGATCTCCGAGAAATAGCCGACTCAATGAGTATAATGATAACTAATTATAGTTATCCCCAAGGGCAAAGAAAAGGAGAATGGAGCAGAAAGCGTGCTCAAAGAAATAATAGCAGAGAGTTTCCCAAATCTAGGGAATGAGAGAGAAATGTGTGTGGAAGAAGCTTCCAGATCTCCTAGATATGTCAATGTAAAACGCCCTACTGCAAGGCATATAGTAGTAAAACTGGCAAAACTGAATGACAAAGAAAGAATACTCAGGGCAGCAAGGCAGGAGAGAATAACCTACAAAGGAACCCCTATCAGACCTTCAGCAGACTTCTCTGCAGAAACCTTAGTAGCTAGGAGAGATTGGAATGACATATTCAAAACTTTGAAGGATAAAAATCTTCAGCCAAGAATACTCTATCCAGCAAAAATATCATTCAGATATGAGGGAGAAGTTAAATCTTTCCCAAACAAACAAAAGCTAAGGGACTTTGTAGCCAGGAGACACCCCCTACAAGAAATCCTCAAGAAGGCCCTCAGACCTGGAAAAAGAAAAACAGGGAGAAAGGGGTCACAAAACACAGAGTAAGGAGACAAATAGATAGAATCAGAAAAGGATAGCAAATATTCAACTATAGCATTAGGCTAAAGGGAAGGAAAACACCAAAAACAAAGACAATCTTGTCACTTTAACCACAAACTCACATCACAAGTTGGAATAAGAGATGACAATAATAACCTACGAGAGGAGGAGGAAAGGGACTGAATCAGTTTAGGCTAAGGAAATAAGAGGCCACTAGAAAATGGACTATGTTATGCATGAGATTCTGAATACAAACTTCAGGGTAGCCACTAAACTACAAAACAGAAGAGAGGCACAAAAAATAAATAAGGAAAAAGCAAAGAAACCCAGCATAAGAAACTGCAGCAGTCAACGGGTAGGCCAAAACACACAGGATGAGAAACAAAGGAAACACAGGAAAACCAGAAAACAAGTGACAAAATGACAGCATTAAGCCCTCATGCATCAAGAATCACCCTCAATGTAAACGGATTGAACTCTCCAATAAAAAGACACAGAGTGGCAAGATGGATTAAAGAACAAGATCCAACAATCTGTTGCCTCAAGGAAACACATCTGAGCTCCAATGATAAATACAGGCTCAGAGTGAAGGGGTGGAAGACGATACTCCAAGCTAATGGCAAACAAAAGAAAGCAGGTGTTGCAATACTTACATCAGACAAAGTAGATTTCAAGATAAGGCAGGTAAAGAGAGACATAGAGGGGCAGTATATAATGATCAAAGGGACACTACATCAAGAAGAAATAACCCTTATAAATATCTATGCACCCAACACAGGACCACCAAAGTTCATAAAGCAACTATTAACAAACCTAAAAGAAGACATCAAAAGTAACACAATAGTAGGGGACCTCAACACCCCACTCACATCACTGGACAGATCACCCAGACAGAAAATCAACAAGGAAACAGTGGAATTAAACGAAAAGCTAAAACAGTTGGACTTAATATACATATATAGAACACTCCATCCAAAAACAGCAGAATACACATTCTTCTCAAGTGCCCACGGGACATTCTCAAGGATAGACCATGTGTTGGGAAACAAGGCAAGCCTCTATAAATTCAAAAAAATTGATATAGTAACAAGCATCTTCTCTGATCATAATGCTATAAAGCTAGAAAGTAATTACAAGAAAAAAGCTCTGAAAGGGACAAAGATGTGGAGACTAACCAATATGCTATTGAACAAGCAATGGATCATTGAAGAAATTGAAGAAATAAAAAAAATCTGGAGACAAATGACAATGATAACATGCCATACCAACTCATATGGAATACAGAAAAAGCTGTATTAAGAGGGAAATTTATCGCACTCCAGGCAACCTTAAGAAACAAGAAAAATCCCAAATAAGCAATCTCAAATTATACCTAACTGAATTACAGAAAGAAGAACAAAGCCCAAAGTCAGCACTAGGAGAGAAATAATAAAAATCAGAGCAGAAACAAATGCTTTTGAAACAAAAAAGGCAGTAGAAAGGATCAATGAAACAAAAAGCTGGTTCGTTGAGAAGATAAATAAAAGTGACAAACCCCTAGCCAGACTTACAAAGAAAAAAAGAGAGAAAGCTCAAATAAACAAAATCAGAAATGAAAGAGGAGACATAACAGACTCCGCAGAAATACGTTGGATTATAAAGAGAGTACTATGAAAAACTATATGCCACCAAAATGGATAACCTAGAGGAAAAGGATAAATTCTTAGACTCTTACAATCTCCCAAAGCTAAGTCAAGAAGAAGCAGACAATCTGAATAGACCAATCACAAGGAAAGAGATTGAAACAGCAATCAAAACCATCCCAAAGAATAAAACTCCAGGACCAGACAGCTTTCCTGGGGAATTCTACCAAACTTTCAAAGAGGATTTAACACCTATACTTTTCAAGCTGTTCAAAAAAATTAGGGAGGATGGGACACCTCCTAACCCATTCAACAAGGCCAACATCACGCTGATACCAAACCCTGACAAGGACAGCACAAAAAAAGAAAACTAAAGGCCAACATTGCTGATGAACATAGATGCAAAAATTCCCAACAAAATTTTGGCAACTCGAATTGGGCAATACAGCAAAAGGATCATACATCATGATCAAGAGGGATTCATACCAGGGACACAAGGATGGTTCAACATCCACAAATCAATCAACGTGATACACCACATCAGCAAACTGAGGAATAAAAACCACATGATCATCTCAATAGATGCAGAAAAAGCATTTGACAAGATCCAACAGCCATTTATGATAAAAACTCTGAACAAAATGGGGCTAGAAGGAAATTACCTCAACATAAGAAAGGCCATACGTGACAAACTCACAGCCAACATCATACTCAATGAGCAAAAAATTAGCACCATCCTTCCGAAAACAGGAATGAGACAAGGATGCCCTCTATCACCACTCTTATTCAACATAGTACTGGAGGTTTTGGCCAGAGCAATTAGGCAAGAGAAAGGAATAAAAGGAATCCAAATAGGGAGGGAAGAAGTTAAACTCTCGCTGTTTGCAGACGACATGATCTTATATATAGAAAACCCCGAAGAATCCATTGGAAAACTTCTAAAAATAATCAACAACTACAGCAAAGCTGCAGGGTACAAAATCAACTTACATAACTCAGTAGCATTTCTATACTCTAATAACGAACTAACAGAAAAAGAACTCAAGAACACAATACCATTCACAATCACAACAAAAAGAATAAAATACCTCGGGGTGAATTTAACTAAGGAAGTGAAAGACCTATACAACGAAAACTACAAGGCTTTCCTGAAAGAAATGGATGACAACATAAAGAGATGGAAAGACATTCCATGTACATGGATTGGAAGAATAAACATAGTTAAAATGTCCATACTACCTAAAGCAATCTACAGATTCAATGCAATCTCAATGAGAATCCCAATGACATTCTTTACAGAAATACAACAAAGAATCCTAAAATTCATGTGGGGCAACAAACGACCCCGAATTGCTAAAGCAATTCTGAGAAAAAAGAACAAAGCTGGAGCCACCACAATCTACAAAGCTACAGTAATCAAAACAGCATGGTATTGGTACAAAAACAGGTGAACAGATCAATGGAACAGAATTGAAAGCCCAGAAATAAAATCACACATCTATGGACAGCTAATCTTCAACAAAGGAGCTGAGGGCATACAATGGAGAAAAGAAAGTCTTTTCAACAAATGGTGCTGGGAAAACTCGAAAGCCACATATAAAAGAATGAAAATTGACCATTCTTTTTCACCATTCACAAAAATAAACTCAAAATGGATCAAAGACCTAAAGGTAAGACCTGAAACCATAAGGCTTCTAGAAGAAAATATAGGCAGTACACTCTTTGACATCAGTATTAAAAGGATCTTGTCGGACGCCATGTCTTCTCAGAGAAGGGAAACAATAGAAAGAATAAACAAATGGGACTTCACCAGACTAAAGAGCGTCTTCAAGGCAAGGGAAAACAGGATTGAGACAAAAAAAACAACCCACTAATTGGGAAAAAATATTTGCAAGTCATACATCCGACAAAGGGTTAATTTCCATAATATATAAAGAACTCACATAACTCAACAACAAAAACTCAAACAACCAGATCAAAAAATTGGCAGGAAACATGAACAGACATTTCTCCAAAGAAGATATACGGATGGCCAACAGGCACATGAAAAGATGTTCATCATCACTGATCATCAGGGAAATGGAAATCAAAACTACACTAAGATATCACCTTACACCCATTAGAATGGCAAAAATATCCAAAACAAATGTAACAAATGTTGGAGAGGCTGTGGAGAAAAAGGATCCCTCATACACTCCTGGTGGGAATGCAAACTGGTACAGCCACTATGGAGATTTCTCAAAAAAGTAAAAATAGAAATACCATATGACCCAGCTACCCCCCTACTGGGTATCTATCCAAAGAGCTTGAAGTCAGCAATTCCAAAAGTCCCATGCACCCCTATGTTCATTGCAGCATTATTTACAATAGCCGAGACATGGAAGCAACCTTGGTGCCCATCAACTGATGACTGGATAAAGAAGATATGGTATATATATACAATGGAATACTACTCAGCCATAAAAAAGAATAAAATTGTCCCATTCACAACAACATGGATGGACCTTGAGGGAACTGTTAAGTGAAATAAGCCAGATAGAGAAGGACAACCTCTGTATGACTCTGCTCATATAAGGAATTTTAAACATGTAGACAAAGAGAACAGATTAGTGGCTACCAGAGGAAAGCGGGGGTCGGGGGTGGGCACAAAGGGTGAAGGGGTGTACTTACAACATGACTGACAAACAGTAATGTACAACTGAAATTTCACAAGATTATAAACTATTATAAACTCAATAAAAATTAACAAAAAAATGGAGACACTGAATAGGAATAAATAAAGTTTAAGCACAATGATGTCCAGGTTTTTATAAATTACAGTGACTCAAGAAATATCATACAGTGCATATAATACTTACTATAAACGTATATACTAGATATTTAGTAATATATTCATCTTGTACATTATCTAATACTTACCAATTGCTCAATGAATAAATTTTTAAAAATTGAAAAATATGTGTATGTTAATAAGTTGCTATATTTTTCAATAAAAGTATTAATTTGGCTACCTTTGGTCCTGAAACTGGGTGGATGGTATTTTTGGCAGATATAGGATGAGGAAAGGTATTCTGGAATGCAAATGCAGAGGAGACAGGATAACCCATCCCACAAGATGGGTAAGTCAGTCTACCATCAACCTAAAACCAAAAACATGAAAAAGGTTAAGGATGAGAAATTAGTTCTAAATAGTATATGCTGATCCAGGAGCCGTTAGCATCTGTTATAACTAATAGTTAAGAGCACTATTTCTGAGACCAATTTTATTTATCCTAACACCACAAAACCCTGCTTTATTATACAGCATGAGGCTGGGGTACCTTTGGCCCACAGGGCTTTTCAATGTGGCTGTGTAAGCTCAGACAAAACAAACCACTGGACCTGCCTTTGAGATGAGTTAAAACAAAGACCCCCGGACCATGTTGGTTCCCTCGAGGCTTCCCATTCCTAAAAAGGGGGGGATAGGGAAGGGAGTCATAGATCAATAGGCCAATCAGGGATTTTAGAAATAAAAATAATTTTCTGCCAGACTGAGTTAAGATCAAGATCTGTGTTCTTAAATGGACCACTTGAGACAATAATTTGCTTTGCTACTAATTCTCAACATAGTGATACCACCATTAACCAACGTCGCAAAACCAGTTTATTTTTATAACAGGACAATTGAAACACAAATCTTAAAAAAGCAACTGTGTACATCAATGGCTGCTTGATAAAAATATCTTTCACCCAGCTATTTACCATCAGTCATTAAGGTTAAGCCTGTCAAGTTCTTTCAAGTTTGAAATTTAGTACGGGCACTTCTTTCTGTACCTATTCCCAATCTAGCAGAAATCTTTTCCCTTCTTTAAACATCATGTACTGATTTACTAGAGTAAATAAAAAATTCAATTAGGCACCTGCCATTTTAAATCCTCTGCCAATGCCTTCCAGCCAAAGACTACCAGAAACATATCTATAGGTGTATACATTGGGTTTACTGCTCCTTACAACAAGGGAGACTGCACACCATGAGGAACCTAATAAGACGGGTGTCTCAGGAAGAGGGTGTTAAAATGGACTTATTCAGTGGACTTAGGCACATGTTAGGTGCTTTGAGGGACAGTTTAAGAAAGTGGGGCTTTGCTGTGGATCAGATGCTATCAGGAAATGGGGATAATGGTACAACTGGGTATCTGAATAAATCTTATCTAATGAGGCAGGAGGAATGTATTAAGGCCAAAGCAGTAACTGCTAATGTAGCACCAGTCACTCACATTAGCCAGGACAGGAGGATGCTTGCCCATTTTTGTCCTCCGGCAATGTTCATATTTTTTTGTTGCATTCAGACATGATTACAGAGTGGTCTTGTTTTTGTCTTGATTCATCACAGTCATAGAGTGGCCTTGACTGATGCTGATATTCTGTGAAATTGTTTATGTTCAACAGGAGAGCCCCCAAGGCCTAACTGTGAGTGCTAGGCCAGCTCCCAGTGACACCTAGGCCTAAGTGATAGTACCAAGCCAGCTCCCAGATGTAAGGAGCTGCTTTTCTTTCTCTCCCCTCTTATTTCTTGCAAGGAAAAAGCAAGAGATCTTGTCCTGAGAGCTGGAAAGCTTATATCTCATAACTACTTTCTTCTAGAATCTAGAGCTGACAAGCCTGCTAAGGGCTTTTCTTTCTGTTTTTTCCCTTTTTCTAACAGAATTCAGTTTAGGCCCCTTCCATCCTAGCTCCAAACTTGAGCCAAACCCCTTTCTTCCTTCTTGACGCCTCCTAAACACTTTGTGAGTGTTAAAGTTTTTCAGCACATTCAGCACTACTTTAGTTAATACTGAATGATTTCTATATCCATTAAAATCTTATAAAGAAGTGAGCCCTTAAATACAGCCTCTTTGTTAAGAGCAAGTATACCTATATATCCCACTTTCAAGTGCAACTTAAACTCTACTTCAGTGCTAATAACTGTAGGACTCCAGTTGTATTAGTACCAACACCTTAAGCCATGGAGACTTCCTAACAATCTGGGAATATTTTTGTTTTAGGAAATTTACTAAGATAACTCACAACTTAATTTAAATCTTACCACATTAGAGTTAGGAGAAATTCCACTTCTGATTGTGTTGCTACTAGAATGTACGGGTGGAGTGGCAGAAGGTCCCAATACATCTTGCTTTCTCACTAGCTGATTTTCATTTAGTTCTTTATTTAACCACGTGATTACTTAAATAAAAGAACAAGAAACAAGGTAAAGAATTTTATTTGACTATTTTTATTTTCCTAATAATTGTAAACATTTAAAAATTATATTGAGATTTTTTAAATTTTAAAGGTTTTAAAAGTATCTTATATCACAAGGGAACAATATAGGTTTACCTAAATTTTTATAACTTAAGCTTATTATTGTAGCAACTGCCTCATAGGACTCCTTATTCTATCAGTTTCAGAAGCATATATTTCGGCTAGTCAAAGAACTCTTTGAAAGCTTTCATTTCTAGAATGATAGATACCTTACAGTTTATTTAAAGTTCACACTCTTACGTCTGATGACCAATACTAGAAACTGAGAAAATGTTAAAAGCTTAATCTTATATTTCAGTTTCAAATAATTCATATTATTGCTCCTAGGTAAACACAGCAATTAGAAAAAGAAGTGATGAATTTAAACAGTAAATTATAGTCAATATTTACAGCACTTTTAATTTTGGCTTATTGATATGTGATATGGTTTTCTTTATAATGCTGCTATTTTACAGGGCAGATGATATAATTCACTATAGCAAAGACATTAAGTCAGAATAATTAAACCAGAAATTATTTGTATATAGCACTATCTTGATTTACCTAGACTTTTATGAATTCAAATAAAATTTTCAGGTTAAGAACAAAACTACAAACTTCATTTACATAAAAAGGTAAAATACTTACACTTTTCATTATTTTTTAGAAGGTGTTTGCTTTCTTCAAGTTTTTGAACCGTGGCTTCTAACTGTTCTTGTAATTTGCATATCTGAAATATGACAATCCTCATAATAAGTATAATAAAGGCCAAAACAAAAACTGAAGAAATATATTACTATTAAATAATTACTATTAATTATTATTAAAGAATAAAGGAATTAGCTCACCTATGTGATAAAATATTTATTTTATATACATACACACATATATATATATATACGTGAACACTCATGGTATTTGAGCCATGATAACTTGTTCAAACTGAAATATGTTATTAACTTCTGTTGAATTTAGTCATGTTCTTCGGAAGAAAAAAAAAACCAAAGCCATTCTGTCATATGATAAACCAGAAATTTTGAAAAGACATCTGAGGAAATTTGTTATACTTTGCAAATAGTCACACATGCAAAAATATAAAATATTATACCTCTTGCTCTTTAATTCTGAGAGACTGTCCAACATCTTGTAATTCCTTTTGTTCCTTTTGTAATTTTTCTTCCTTCTCAGCCAGGAGTTTCTCTTGCTGAATAGTTACTGTATTCTTCAGTTTCAATTTACCCATTAAAGTCTTCAGATCCCCTTGTAATTTCTTGATAATTTCATTTGCCTATAAAAGAGCTTCATATGTATATCTCTACATAATCCAGTGAAATATTAATATTCTATTAAATTTTTAAAAAACCAACCTACATGCCCAGAAACTGATGATTGGATAAAGATGTGGTATATATACACAATGGAATACTACTCAGCCATAAAAAAAGACAAAATTGGCCCATTCGCAGCAACGTGGATGGACCTCGAGGGTATTATGTTAAGTGAAATAAGCCAGTCAGAGAAAGATGAACTCTATATGACTCCACTCATAGGTGGAAGTTAGTGTATTGACAAGGAGATCTGATCGGTGGTTACCAGGGAAAAGGGGGGGTGGGGGGAGGGCACAAAGGGGGAAGTGGGGTACCCACAACATGACTAACAAAAATGTACAACTGAAATCTCACAAGGTTGTAATCTATCATAACATTAATAAAAAAAAAAAATGTGTTTTAAGATGAGGAAAGAAATATGTGCTAGTATTAAATAAAAGCTATCTAGAATTATACAAAAAAAAAAAAAACAAACCTTAAGAAGTTCAGCAGATAATGATTTTATTGTAGCTTCAAGTTTTCCTAGTTGTACCTGATTTTTCTCACCATTTTCTTCTAAAGCCACCTGATACATATTTTAAAAAACATGAATAATTATGTTCGTGTCTGTTTAGGAAAAAAACATCACTTGTAAATGTGATCATCAATTTGTTTACAAAATTTTAAAATAAACCTTTTGTTCCTGGATTGTATCAAATGCTTCCTTTGTTCTTAAAACAAGCTGGTCCTTATCCTTGATTTCTTGTTCTAAAACAGCCACTTTTGTTTGTAGCTGATTAATATGCTTTTCTTTTTCATGGCATTCAGCATCTAGTGTAGAATTCTCTCTTCGCAAAGAGAGGACTTCTTGCTTAGCCCGCTGAAGCTCCTAGAGAGAAAAAAAAATGATGCATTACGAAAAAGGGAAATTGGCTGGTCTCGATAATTAAGACGTTTAATACATAAAAAATGTCTTTAATAATTTTAAAGTTCTAGTACTGATATATTTTTAAAAGACATAAAGGTCTCTCTAAAGGTATATGTAAATTGTAGATTTGTAATATAATAATAAAAAACACTAAGATCTAATTCAACCACAAGGGAAAATAAAACACCCTGATTTATAAATAAATTACTATAACTTTTAAAAACTAGTAAGAATTTTCTGATGTCTTGAAATTCACAGTTTTAAAAAATCACTTAGATAGTAAATGCTCACTGTAACAGAATTTCAAAATACATAAAATAAATAAAAAACTCTATCGTTCTACCATCTAAGCAGTGGTTCTCAATCTTGTCTGTATATTGAAATCACCTGGGAAGCTTAACAACTACTGACGCCTGGTACCACCCCCAAGAGATTCTGATTTAGAGAGTGTGCGTTAGGGCCTGGGCACTTGTACCTTAAAGAGCTCCCAAACTGATTCTAAGAGTAGCCAAGGGTGAGAGCCATGACCTAGAGATAACATTTTTCTCTGTTGCTTATATATACAGATTTATTTTTTAAAAAGGGCTCATAGTGTGTAGTTTTATAATCTATCTTCTTCAGGTATTACAAATATCTTTCCATGTCAACAAACACATTAACATTTCTGGATTTCCTTTTGGTTTGTTCTTTAAAACAAACACAGCGAAAAATAATTGCTCATTAAAAATAGATTCTTTAAAAATCTAGAATAAATCACTTCCCAATCATCTAATACCAACCCAAATGTTGCTGGTATACAAAGCCTAATATATAGTATTCCTAGATAATTTTCATTTTTAACAAAAACCTTATAAAATAATTTTATAGCATGATACCACAGTGGTTTTAGAAGCACAGACTTTGATATCAGATACACTTGATTATATAAAAGTCAACATAATGAAGCACTCTGTTTACACACTGGCCAGTTTCAGGGCTAAGATAGAAGAAATCATATAGCATTATAATGAACCAATGTACTGTGAAGACTGAAATGTTTTACTAACTGGCATGAAAGGTGAAGAGGGCAGGGAGGACGAACTGTAGACACCTACTGTTGGGACAGAACACTACCAAGATTGGAACATAAAATTGGTCATGCTTTAGAGTGTCTCATAACACACTGGTGAAGAGAGTTGGAAGTCCTGTGAGCTAGAATAACACTGGTGATCTTTGTATCTAAATATGATAGACTTAATAAAATCTACATATGTTTTCTGATAATTCATATAACAATAATGTATAATAATACTAGGAAGGATTCTATCATCAATGCCAAAGCATCATCAAATGTGCCACTATAGCAAGAATTTTAAAACTTCTCTGTTGCCTGAAAGAACTAGATAATACTAAAGACAGCCAAATAATAAAGGGTTCCAATCCTCGCTCTTCCACTTATTAGCTATATGACTTTGGGCAAGTTACTTAACTTCTGTCTCTTAGTTTCATCATCTGTAAAATGGGGATAATAATAGTACCTACTTTAAAAGAACTGTTACAAGACTTAAATGAATTACTATATGTAAAGCACTTAAAACAGTGCCTATCACATAGCAAGTGCTCAGCAAGCATTAGCTATCATCATTACTATTATCATTATTATTATTACTAGACACTAAACTTCATATAGTTGTTAGATATGTTGAGTAGGCTGAGAGAAAGAACCAACCCTGTCAACACTGAGTACCCTGAGCTGTGACATTGTGCTGATATTAAGGGTACACTGAAAACTCTGAGGGCTGTGCCAATGAGCTGTTCCTCAAAACCCTAATTAAAAACATCCAAGTTTACCTCAGTTCAGTTCTGAATTAGCCCTTTTCATCAGATTTTAGATTCTCAATTTTTTTTGCATTGTCTGACTTGATTGTGCTAACACTGTAAGAGGCTCTTGCAGAACACCCAGAGGAACACCACCCATCCAAGTAATAAAGCAATCAAATTAAAATCAAATTACCAAATTAAAATGGTTCTTTTAAACTGGGGGGAAAAAACCAAATCCCACATTCAATACCTCTTCAACACCAGATAGTTTTGCTTTAAGTTCTCTGATGGTGGAGTCTCCTTTATACTTCCTTTCGGTTAGGTCTTTATTAGCTGCTTCCAACTCAGACAATCTGCTCTGCAACTGCTGGATGTTCCGCTGGTGGAGCATTTCTAAATCTTTCTTCTGTTGTTCATGCTGCTGTTGGTACTGAACCTGTGCCTATTATATAATAAGAATATATTACCAAAATTCAAATAAAAAACAGAAATACAAATATGAGAAGATTTGAAGAAAAAACAATCTAATTATTCTCCTTTATAAGATGTCTGTTTTGAAGAGGATCTATTTTCAATTATTTCAACTACTCAAACAGTTCAATTCAACTATTTCAATTATGAAATAGTTCAATTTTATTTCAGCTATTTCCATAATTGAAATTGAAGAATTCAACTGAATTAAAGGAGAAAGTAAGGTGAACAAAGGCAAGTTTATTTACCACTATGATCTTATTCATAATTTCTGTTTCTGCTAAATCCACATATGTTTAGAAGCAATGGTCTTTAAGTTAAGGCAAGAATGAGGCATGATTAAGTAAAAAGCAAACTGCAAAACAGTATATATAGTGTGAACCTATTTGTGCAAAAAAAAAAAATGAGTGAGTACATAAGGAAATTTCAGTATTTGCTTTACACACCATTATATTGTTTGTTTTTTACAACCAATTTATATGTTTTATAATTAAAATAACACAAACTTGTAAAATCAGCAAGGTATTGTTCATTAGTTCCGTCTTACATTTAGTAGTTACACTTTACCAACAAAAAAATTTGAACATGGTTGTAACTATGTAATCTCTGGTGCCTGTTGGAAACATACCACAAACCCATCCTAACAATTTCTGTTGATGAACACTACCAAATCCTAAATACCTCTGAAAAATATTCTTCTGATTATGAAAGTTATACATGCTCTTAAAGGCAAAGAAAGAAATCACAACCAATAATTTCATCCAGGAAGTCACTCTAAATATTTAGGAATATTCTTTTCGTCATTTATATATTTAAATTGACGTCATCCACACACATACAATATATTTAAATTTAACAAATTAAGATCAAGCTATTTATACAACTTAATCACGCTTTTTATTCCCTTAGCATTTGCACCTTCTCACATCATTAAAAACTCTTTGTAAACACTTTCATAGTTGCACAACATTCCATCCCATAGCTATACCACAATTCATTTAACCCTTGCCCTACTATGGAGTTTCCAATTTTTCACAATTACAAATAAAACTATGATTAATATTTTTGTACAGAGACATACATCCAAAATTCAGATTATTTCCTTATGATCAATTATAGGTCAAAGAATATACACAAATATAAAGCTTGATACAAGTTCCAAAACTACATTCCAGAAAAGTTGTAACCATTCAAAGATTTCTTCAAGTGCAGGGGAATGTCTTTCTCATAAAATACTTTGAGAATTTTACATTACTACTTTAATAATTCCCTCATTTTTGGAAAACTGGAAGAGGGAGGAGAAGGGAGCAAAAGAGATAAAATAAGTAAGAATCTATATAAATATAAACTGAAAAGGCAATCTTGGAAAAAGCACTGAAGCAGCAATCAAGAAAAAAAAAGGAGCATACTGGTAAACATGCTAACTGTGTCTAAGAGAGTAATCAAACAGACTAGAGGCAACTGAGGCCAAAGGCAGTAAAAATAAAGAACTGGTTTTGGGGCTGGCCCAGTGGCGCAGCAGTTAGGTTCACACGTTCCACTTCTTGGAGGCCCAGGGTTTGCTGGTTTGGATCCCAGGTGCGGACATAGCACCGCTTGGCAAAAGCCATGCTGGGGTAGGCGTCCCACATATAAAAGTAGAGGAAGATGGGCATAGATGTTAGCTCAGGGCCAGTCTTCCTCAGCAAAAAGAGGAGGATTGGCAGTAGTTAGCTCAGGGCTAACCTTCCTCAAAAACAAAAAGAACTGGTTTTATCTCAGTGATCATGCGAATTGTGAAGTTTTTGTTTTAAAAAAAATGAAAGTATAAGGCATAAGATTACATACAACGTTTACATTTTCTATTTGTTCATTTCAGATGATTCTGATGTGCACTAAAGTTTTAAAATCACTGCCCTCGAGAATATCTATCAGCAGCAAGAGAAGAGTTGCCTGGTTTTAAAGTCTCTAAGGACTGATTCACAACCCTATTCGAAAATGCAGTAAGGAAAAAAGAATTCTTCAGTCACTTTTGAGCTATGAACAAATGCACTTATGATGAAACTTTTAGAACTTAACTTGTTTGAAAATAGAGTCAAAAATAATTTAGTAAACAACAGATATTAATTGAAATAGTGAGAAAAACAGTGTAGAACTAATTAATAAAATGAAAAACTAATTCTTCAAAAATACTAAAAAAAAGACAAACCATCCTGTCTCATTAAAAAAACAAATTAAGAACATAAAAGAAATAACATGAAGATTTTAAAAATCATAAGACAATATGTATGATATTGTACTAATACATTTAAACACATAGATGAAATACATGTTTTTTCAGGAAATAAAAATTTTAAAAACTAACTCAAGAAAAAATAGAAAATCCAAACAGACCAATAATCATGAAGGAAATGGAAAAAGAACCTAAAGATAAATGCCTCAAAAGGGCACCAAACCAAAGGGCCAGCCTGGTGGCATAGCGGTTAAATTCGCGTGCTCCACTTCAGTGGCCCAGGGTTCACCAGTTCGGATCCTAGGCATGGACCTAACCACCACTCATCAAGCCATGTTGTGGGAGGCGTCTCACATATAAAGTAGAGGAAGATGGGCACAGATATTAGCTCAGGGCCAATCTTCCTCAGCACAAAGAAGAGGATTGGCAGCAGATGTTAGCTCAGGGCTAATCTTTCTCAAAAAGAAAAGGCACCAGATCCAAATGATAAAAGGCTAATTCTATCAGGCCTTCAAGGAACAGATAATTCCTTGTTATCTGACTGTTCTACAGCATAAAGAAAACTAGAAAATGTTCTCACTCATTATATGACGCTAGCATAATTCTAATACCATAGTCTATACCCCATAATTTTAACAGGCAGACTAAGATAGAGTTCAGGGAAAGGGTAATTTCAGACCAATTTCAGCTATGAATATAAATACAAATATCCTAAATTAAATATTAACAAATTGATCCAACACTTTAATTAAAATCTCTTTGACTAAGTATTATACTATGAATTCAAAGATGGTTCCACACTTGGAAATCTATTATCATCATTTATTACATTATCAGATTAAGTGAAAAAAATGTTATGATTATTTGATTAGATTCTCAAAACTCAATTTATCTGACTTAGCACTCTTTGCATTAAAACTCCTAGGAAACCAGGAAAAGAAGAAAACTTTCTCAAATGTAGAGCAAATATCATACCTAATGGTGAAATATTTCAGTTATTTACCAAAAAAGACTGGAACAAGATAAAGATTCCATTATTATTCAGCACTTTTCTATACAAGAAAAAAAAAGGGACATAAATCTTAGGAAGAGACAAATTACCATTTTTATATAGTTTTTATATCCACCTGGAAAACCTAAGAGAATCAACTCCAAAACTATTAGAATATGTATATTATGCAAATATGTGAATGTAATTTAGAATTAATGGGTACCATATTAATACACATTAGCAATAAACAATTAGAAAATATCACAGTGGTGGAGTGTAGATGGTCCCATTTATAGAGCAGAAACCTTTCCAGGCAAAAAGTTAACAAGAAATGTAAGAGAAAAAATGAAAGGAGAAAAGGAAGAAAATAAAGAGCCTGTTTTAAACAAATAAGACTTGAATAAACAAACCAAGAGATAGTTCTACTAGGGAAGAAAATTCCAGACATATCAGATCTTCCCAACAGTCCAGAAATAAGCCCAAATACATAAAGGAATTCAGTGTATGTTAAAGGTTGTATTTCAAATCACTGGGGAAATATGGTATTGGAACAACTCACTGACTCTACGTCAAAAAAATACTTCATACACTCCACAAAAATATATTCCAAAAAGATTAAAGAGTTAAATACAAGAAAACTATAAAAGTATTAGAAGAAAATATTGGAGAATATCTTTCATAACCTTGGGGTGAAACATGAAATGAAGCCTTAAACCATAAAGGGAGAGATTGACAGATTTAATGAAATTCAAATAAAAAGAACTGTATTTGGCAAAAGATACCCGTAAATGGCAAATGATAGGCCAGGAAAAAATGTTTATAATCTACATAACAGATAAAGGTAAAATATCCTTACTTCATACCATTAAGAAATGAAAGCACAAGCCACAGACAGAAAATATTCACAACGCATATATCTGACACAGGACTCATGTCCAGAACAAAGAATTCCTACAAATCACTAAGAAAAATACTAATAGCCCAATTTAAAAACAGGCTAAAGACTCAAACAGGCACTTCACAATAGAAGATCCAAGTGATCAATATGCATATGAAAAAGTGTTCATTATTATGAGGTCTAATTACACACCCACAGAACAGCAGTATAAACTGGCATGTCCACTTTGGAAAACTGGTAGTTTCTACCAAGTTAAACCTAAGTCTACACTAGAACCTAGTCATTCCAATCCTAAATATAAATACCCAAGGAAAATTAGTGCATCTGTTCACAAAAAGACATGCACAAGAATGTTCACAGCAGTTTAATTAATAATAGCAAATTATCAGAAACAATCCAAATGTCTATCAACAGGAAAATAGATAAATTATGGCATATTCACACAAGAGAATACTACATAACAATAAAAAGAAACACACAAGAACATAACTGAATCTCAGAGATGATATGCTGAGTGAAGGAAGCCATACACAAGTAAGTACATACTGCATCACTTATATGAAATTCAAGAACAGACAAAATTAGTCAATGACGACAGAAGTTGGAAGAGTGATGACCTCCTATGGGAGTATGATACAGACTGGGAAGGCACCCAAGGGAACCTAGAGGGGGTTGGTACAATTTTCTGAATCTTTATTTGGGTGGAAGTTACACATAAAAATATCATCAAGCTGCACCCTTAACAGCAAACATCTAGTAAAGTGCATTAAAAACAAAAATGAAATTAAATATTAAAAACAAAAATGAAATTAAATATTAAAGAAGCTGTAATATAAAAGTTAAAAAATAAATCCACACTACAAAGAAAATGATAGTCACATAGATAAAATAAGCACAAGATATTAAAAAGTAAACCCCAGAAGAAAACAAAATGGCCAAAAGTCATACGAAAAAATGTTTATCTTTGTCGAAAATCTAAGAAATATAAATTAAATACTACCATAACACTCATCAGGTGGCAAATATTAAGAAGGTTAATAATAATAGAGTGTGAGGAAATAAGTATGGTCAAACACTATTTTTGGGCTTCCATTTGGTACAAGCTTTTTGGGTGGCAAATTTGCAATATTAATTAATATTTTATAGGAGTATATTGCAATCTCACTTCTAGGAACAAAAAATGTTCACTGGAGTATTACTTGTAATAACGAAATTTTTGAAGCATTTAAATGTCTACCAGTTGGGTAAGTAGTTAAATAATTTATGCTATGTTCAGATAATGAATACTATGCAACCACTAAAAAGGAATATCTGATTTGATAAAGAATATCTATGATGTCATGTTAGGTGAAACAAAAATTACAATCAATATACGCAGTAGGGCTTCATTAGCATAGAACAAAAACAAAGCCCACTATGTGTGCACATACATATATATCAGTAATTATATATAATGTACATATTCCTAAATTTATAAATATAAGCAAATATTTATAAATTTATAAATATTTTTTACATATACAGAGAAAGTCTGGAAAAACACGTCAAAATGTTCACAGATTATCTCTGGGTATTAAGACTGAAGGAGAGACAATTTTCATATACTTCTGTAATGTTTGAAAACTTTAAAGCAAGCATATATTACTTTTATAATTAACGAAACGACTAACAGTAATAACAAAATATTTTTCTAGTTTCTTTTAAGGTTCATACCTGTAAGGCTTTTTCCTTCTCATTTGTCAGTTCCTGAGAATGCTTATTTGACAATGCTGTTGTGTGCGATGCCCATTCATTCCGTAACTTATCTAATTCTTGGATTTTTTCTGATAATGTCTGTATTAGAGTTCAATACAAAACATTAACACAGTTTTCTGAATAAGTTATTAGACTAGAACATGGCAATATTTACAAGGATATTAAAGAAAATGGTATCACAGCTTTTCAAGACAAACTCAAAGCCTTTTCCTACACAGATTTTTTGAATTTGAGGAAATCAAGATTAGAATAAAAGCAATTTTAGAGCTAAAACGGCCCATAGGTCAACCTTAATTATCTTTAATCTTCTAGTCAAATCTGGCTCTGCACCACCCAATCCTCTCCTCAGGCATTAAGAAATACAGCAACCCAGGGTAGAGCAAGTTAGTCACAAGGAGTAGTTCACTTAAACACAAAAACATAATAACATATGTTCCCAAGATGGGCCACCTTGTGCAGGACAGTTTTCTACCTGAAGCCATGAAGCTTATTAGATATACTTTCCTCCTCAATTTCAAGGACTAGGGGCAAGGAGGTAGCAGCTATGACTGAAACCATGACAGGCCTATTAGAGGAATTAATTCTAAACATAACAAAAGGAAGAAAGGGAAACGTTTAGAAGACAGGAACTGAAAAGCTATTTGAGACAAGAGGAATGAGGTGAACAAAAGAAGAGCAGAGAACATGTGACAGATACTATACACTATCTTATTTAATGAAGACTTGAAGGGAATGTGTTTTTACTGAGGATAACAAATGTTTACATGGAATAAAATATCAGAGAGGAAGCACAAGATTAAGATAATTAACTGGTAGGAAAAGGATGACAAAAAAAAGAGGGAATTCAATGGTAGCATGTTTGAAAAAAAAATGTACAAAAGCCTCGATTTGATTCAAGAAGCAATTCAGAGCCAATATTTGGATGACTTACAAAGACAAAATGAAATTTCAATTACCTTTTGTGTGAAATTCAGTTGCCTAGTAACATCCTCTAGTGATTGTGCCAATGATAGTTTTTCTTCCTATTTATAAAAATAATAAAATTACACAGATCACAATTTAATTTTATCATCTGTAGCTGTGCTCCTCAAAGTGTAGCAACAGTATAGGATCAGAATCCCCCTGGGAGTTTGTTAGAAATGCAGACTCTCAGGCTCTACCTCAGATCTTCTGAGTTAGAATCTACATGAATACTATCCCTAGAAGATTTGAGTACCATTAAATTTTGAGATGCACTGGTCCATAGCATTTGACTAAAGAGAATCTCTGAAAACTCTTAAGGGGCATCCCAATGTTGTTTCCTTGTGCTATACATCTTATATAGTTATAGAGTACTTTGTAATTTAAGACACTTTCAGATATTTTATCTCATTTAAGATAGGCTAGATATGGTAGATATTTCCACACTTAGCTACCAGCTGATGAAACCATGACATCAAGAGTTTAAGTAACCTGCCCAAAGCCACACGAAGTAAGTAAATACCCTGGGACCTAAGTTTTCTCAATTTCTGGTCCAGTTCTATCCTTGTTGTACCTTGACTAAATGAGAAACAATAAAATAAAATAAATTCATTACATGCTATAAAAACTTGCTGGACATCTTTAAAAAACTTTCTGCAGAAAACAAAAACTAATGGCAATATAGCTCTTCAGTGATTTATCAGAAACTTTTGGTACTTATTTTAGAAGAATAACTTAAATTTAAATCTTACCTTGCTACATTTCAAACAGCCTGCTAGAAACTTCTTTATTTCCACATCATTTCCAGGTAAAACTTTCAGTGAGAGGTGTGTAAGATGTTTAAAAGGATTTGTCTCTACCACATTTAAAAAGGCAGGTGAGTTATCCAAAATAGCAGCTGGAGAAACTAACTGTAGCAAAAACCTTTGAAGAGAAAGTGTTTATTATAACACATTTATGAGATAGTGAAACTCTCTCCCATTGAATGATGAGCTCCATTGAATCATCAATGATAAAAGGATCAGGAAAGAGGACATATTAGAATCATAGAGGGGCTGGCCTGGTGGCGCAGCAGTTAAGTTCACACATTCTGCTTCGGCAGCCCAGGGTTCACCAGTTTGAAAGTTTGGAACCTGGGTGTGGACCTACATGCCACTTGGCAAGCCATGCTGTGGCAGGTGTCCCATATATAAAGCAGAGGAAGATGGGCACGGATGTTAGCTCACGGCCAGTCTTGCTCAGCAAAAAGAGGAGGTTTGGCAGCAGATGTTACCTCAGGGCTAATCTTCCTCAAAAAAAAAAAAAAGAATCAGACAGGCCAATATGAAAGGACTCCCAATGTAAAACTGGATATATTGATGTAAATAGGAAAAAATGAATAAATTGGGCGAGAAAAAGAATTGATTGAAATATAGTGAATATATAAATGTTCAGGAGTATAGAATAAGAGACAGATGAGGAGAGAGAGAAAGCAAAAAACTAAAAATAAAAACAAACCAAAAACTTATTGAAACCACAAAAGCATCTAGAGTAACAACTCCGTACTCTGAAAACTGACAATTTAAAAGTAAAAATTAAACATTTATCCTTTTCTCTATGAATTATCAGATAATCAAATAGCCCTAATTGATGAGCAAAGTTCTTCTTTATAGAATTATGCCTAATAAATACAGAATGATAGAATTAGAAAAGCATAATTTTGTAAGTTCTTAATGAAATTATTGATTCAAACAACAACCATCAATTGAAACTGATACATTAAAGGTTGGTGAAATTTACAATGAAAGGATCAGGTGTTAGAGCCACATGAATATGAATATACACACAAAAAACGTTATTCTTCCTTTCTTCCGAGTTCACTATAAAAACATTTACTTGATGCTGTTAAATATTTCAGGTAATTTTAATTGCTTTGCCAAGACATGAAAATTAAGGGGTAAATATTTCTGATTTTAATGATTCCTTAAAATTTGAGATTTAATGGAGCCCTAATCTCAGTTTTTAAAATAGACAGGAATACTTATAATACATAGAAAATACTTCGCCATCAACTTGTCTTACAAAGAACAGTTCGTCCTGAGAGGAGTTTAATGATGTAGTGCTCTCATGAGGCTTACCTTGGAACTTCTTTGGTATGTTCTTGAGTACATTGCTGAAGGAGATCTATAAATTTTTGTGGGAAAGCTAAGAAGTCTACCAGAAGACCTTGCTGGAATTTTAAACTATACAGAAGACAGGAAAAGAGATTTTTTAAAAATTTAATTACATCTTTAATAATAATTATCAACCTGAAAGATTTTTTTTATTTACTAAACACCCATTATAAAAAAGAACTAAGCTAGGCAGCTTTGATTTTTATAAAATTTATTCAATGGGAGAGAAAAAGTCAATAAATTTAGCTAAAGTTCCAAATTTCTGAGCTGTTTTAAGCAGAACTCTGATAATCTATGAAATAATTATTTTCAAAAACATCCTGAATAATTAGAGTATAAATAGTCCAGTGTTCCCCAAATACAGAAATGTTCCTAATATGTATGTGTTGCAAAGAGAATAGTACCACTACATTCATAAAACTTAACTTACTTATTCCTAGATTAAATACAGGATCAGAAAAATAAATTTAGTTACCTCTGAAAATCCTCCTCAGATATAACAAGGTTATACAGAAAAAATGGATCAGTATCATCAGTCAGACGGATAACTAAATCCTAAAAGAAAAATTTTAATATTTTCAGTAGATCTGGCTTTTAGAGTAATTTCTTCCTTCTTCGAAGTGAAATTATCCAATAACATCAATGTATCACTGTTATACTTCAGACGGCTTTGTTTTCTCCTGCCACTGGGCTTTCATTAGTCTTTAAAGACGTACAATCTTAAACAAGGGCAGATATTCTGCTCTTTGAGAGCCACAGAGGGGTCTATAAAAGTTAATTAAACGCTAGGAGTTGAAAGTTTAGGAATATTACCCTATCAGAGGCTTAGGAAAATTCAGACCCAGCCCTTGCTGCACTACGATACCATGACAAAGATATTCTTTACCACTGACCACAGCATATTCAATTACATTTTCAGTTTCCCTCAAGTTAACTGTCTCATATTTCAAAAGTGGCAAATACATGAGCAGAAGACAAACCATCATGCACCCTAGAAAAGAAAGAAGCATTTCTCTCTCAGGCAGAGGACAGGGGTATCAGGTGACATGTTGCCAGGGCTTCTTCCTAAGAGCCTATTCTCTCCTACTCCAGGTGGTCACTGACGTGGAACCCCATCTGTTTTCAGTTTCAAATGAAGCGAATACCTTTCATAAAGACCACTTTCCAGGTAGTTAAATTTACAGCATAGTAAATCATCACAGCAGCTAAAGCTGACAGAAAAGTACAGAGAAATCACATCCTTCAGAGAACACTGGTGTTAAGCCACAGCACAAGATGATGGAGGACTAATAAAGAAACAGGCATTCCAGTTAAGAACACGCTTCCACCTTGAAACAAAATCTACTCGTGGTTACTGGGGAACTGCTAGAGTCCTAGACAAATCTAAATGACTCACAAGGAGAGCTAGAAAATGAAGAGGTACAGCAGGCATATGGAATGACATGTAAGAAGTACAGTATATAATCTCTACCCTGGAAAGTTAGCAATCTAGGTATTTCAGAACACCCTGTTCTTAAAGCAGCTTCTATTTAAGCACTTCTTGAAATCTACCACAAGATGCTATAAAAAACTGAAGCCGCTACTACTACTACTAGATCCCTGAATACGTTTAGGGAAAGCTACGACACAGAGAAAACAGATGCTGTATTTCTTAGCTGTCTATTCTATATCCCCATCTCTGTTAATGACTCATACTTCTGAAGATCATATAGGACTGACGCTCTAAATACCTCTCTTCAAAAGACAAAATAAAAGTTCAAGAATATCTCCCTGCAGTGCTTCAATTCATTCCATTCTCACATTTACACCATGAAATGCCAATTCTATAGAGTAGCAATATATATTTTACCAACTTACGAATGCATTGGGCAAACCTAAGGAGACTGTTTCCCCAACCCTCAATTCTTCCCCTATACTTTAGAAATATATGGTAGAATAATCTCTTAGTTGTCTCGGTAGATTCTACCACCCCAGATTTGCAAGTTACAAAATGGCCCCAAATTAAAAAGCAAAACGGGTATAACAAAAGATCTCACATTCTTAAAGAATAAAAATAATTATCTATAATGTATAGAAATCATATTTCAAAAACAAAATAAATACCAACCTTTCTGTGAACTGGATTAGAAACTGATTGTAGTTCAACGCTCACTCTAACACTTACTCTCCTGTATAGAAAGATACACCCAACGGTCAATAACATTCACATGAAATGAGTTATCACTGTCATTTGTATTAGCTGCAGTTTTGGGTCTTGAGCTACAAGATATTCCACAGGTGTTCCCTAACTTACAAACATGTTTAGAAAGCACACTGGATTCGAAGTTTAAGTGCTTGTTCTTCCACTAGCAAGTGATCAAGTTTTTAACCTGAGGCTCAATTTTTCTCTCCTGTACAATGGGGTTATTGTGAGGACTAAATGATATAAATGATGTGGAATGCCTAGTGCTGCCCTGATTCTAAAGTAGCATCTATTAAAAGACAATCCATCACTTTAATAACAACTTTTCACATTAAAAAAATTACCAATTCAAATGATCAAATTGATGTATGAGAGATTCCATTTGAAAAACTTAAAGTGTCAAGTAATTTAAGTAAAAACTTAAAATGTGCTAAATACACTCCCTATGCAATACATCCACAGAACTACTGTCAACAAGTTTATTATCATCTATCCAATCCTAGAGTAACTCCAAACCCTAAAAGGAAGAAACCATAGCTTTCCATATTCTATCTGCATCATAGAGAACCCAGTATTGGACAGAGGAATATAAATAAAGGTGCTCATAGGGTCCAGCGCGTGGTTGAGTGGTTAAGTTCACACACTCCGCTTCGGCGGCCCAGGCTTTCGCCAGTTCAGATCCCGGGTGAGGACCTAGCACTGCTCATCAGGCCATGCTGAGGCGGCACCCCAGATATAAATAGAGGAAGAGTGGTAAACATGTTAGCTCAGGGCCTGTCTTTAAAATAACTTAAATTAAATTAAAATAAAGGTATCCATAAACATTAATCAAATTAAGCAAAAATGTTTAAATAATTCAGGAAATAAAGGGAAAAACTGGTGAAAAGACATCTCTGTAGAAGTGGTTCTCAAACTATCCTACTAGAATTAAATACCAATGGTGTTTCCCTGATGTACAGAGAAAGAAAGCAAACTCACAAATAGAATTTATTCAATTTTAAGTTATTCTTCTAAAGATGTGTTTTAAATCTTTCCCACATTCTACTACTTATCCACTGCAGAAGTAAAAAGTATAGACATAGCAACTGAGTGTTGATGGAAAAAACTTGGTAATAGTTGACCAAGGCTAGATTCAACTGTTTGAATTTTTTTATGCTCTGACCTGCAATTTTATACTGGTTTAAAACATATGATTTTAGTTAAATTTCCTATTGAACATATGATTAGATGCTAAATCTTAGTTCATACGATGAGGTTACCATAACTCGTATTAGTTATCTGAAAATGAACAAGCAACACTAGTGAAGACCGCAAAGATAGGACGAATTATCTTTGAAACAAGAGAATTTGGGGCTGGCTCCACGGCATAGTGGTTCAGTTCAGTGTGCTCTGCTTTGGCAGCCCAGGTTCATGGGCTCAGATCCCAGACACAGACCTACATCCCACTCGTCAGCCATGCTGAGGCGGTGACCCACATATAGAGTGGAGGAAGACTGGCACAGATGTTAGCTCGGGCTAATCTTCCTCAAGCCAAAAAAAAAAAGAGAGAAAGATTAGCAACAGATGTTAGCTCAGGGCTAATCTTCCTCAGAAAAAACAAAACGAAACAAGAGAATTTGTTTCTAATTTTCTAGTATCTAGAGCAATCTTTGCGAAACAGATTAGATTCCTACTCCAATTCCACTTAAATTAAGTGTTCTTGGGGGTAAAAACTTCCAATTTCCTAATTTCAATTGAGTTAGGTTTGTGAGGGCCTTCTCAGGCCTGTAATGTCATTATGTTTGGTTTTCATCTTTTGGAAGTTTTTTCTAGTACATACTGCCATAGTGGTATGACACTGCAGTTGATGACTAATTTTTTATGGTGATCTACACATTTAACAGTCCTGTCATATTTGACAAATTTGTAAAAAAAAAAAAAAAATCAAGATGTATCCATTTAATAAAGTGTTCTTTATATAATACTGGATGTTACATTAATATGATAATTTTATAATCATATTAATGATGTTGTTACAGTATTCCAAATGCCTATACACATTAGGTGTTGGAAGAACAAAGGAGGAGAGGCCCATAGATTAAAACTATCCTCCATGTTTACTTCAAACACTGCCCCCTGGAAATATCTTGCAGAAAAATCTGAGCTTTCATAGGACATACTATCTGAAACCACAAATCTTATTTTCTCCATTGTAATGGTTAATGTCATAGGAACAATATAAAACAAATCAATAAAAACCCAAAAAATGCTATTTCTCAAAATAACTGTCACACTCTGAATGTATAAATCTACATAACATCCTTCCTGTAAGTTAGATTTGGCATTAGCAGAACTGGATTCTAGCCCACCTCTGCCACCTAGTAGCTATAACCTTAAACTCAATTCAAACAAATCAAAGCTACTCTAAGCCAGGTACCGTGCTGGGTGCTAGGGATACAAACAGAAATAAACATGCTCTATGTCCTTACATTGAGATCAGATTAAATGACTTTACCTCAGATTTGCTTCTGATTATATTTTAGGCCTTCAAGAGAGGGCAGGGAAGGGTTACTAACACTTCCTGAGTATCTGAGTACCTGGCAGGCACTTTACACACATCTTATTTAACGACACTAATCTTGTTAAGTAAATATTATCTCTCTGGTACAAGGGAAGAATCTGAGACACACAGAGTTACAAACTTGGTTAAGGTCACACTGCAGAGCCCAAATTAGAACTGAGATTTTTCACTTACAGCATGCTATTTAATAAATGACAAGTGGCAATTTCAACTTGGGCAACTCTGAAAAGGTTCTTATAGTGAAGGGATTTAAAATAGACCTTGAAGGCTAGGAAAGCAAAAGAATTTGAGACAGAGGGAAGAGAAGGAGTAAAGGTATTGTATTCAGAGAGTATCAGGTACATTCACAGGATAACAGGTAGTCTTGTGACTAATATATTGGGGAGAGGAGGGAGGTTAGGAAACAAAAACGAAAAAGCAGATTGGTGTCACAACATGACTCGAAAATTTTGCAAGACTTTCTTCTAGACAGAGTTCAGTCTTCAACTGAATTTCTTTCTTTTCTAGGACTTTAGTACATTTATATTACTTCATGAATTCATCACACTTTAATAATAGCTAATGTTTAGTGAATGCTTATTATGCTCCAGGCACTGTGCTAAGCACTTTATGTGTATTAAATCATTTCATGCTCATAATAATCCCATGAGGCAAGTACTTCTATTATCATCAGTTTAAAGAGGAGGCATAGAGAAGTAAAAAAAATTGTACAAAATCAGTCAATAATCGGCAGAAGTGAGATTTAAACTCAGACAATCTAGCTCCAGAGCCTGAACTCTTATCTTAACTTCTGCTATGCTGCCCCTCCAAGGAAAATCTTTTTGTGTTTCCTATTAAAGTGTGAGATCCGTGAAGGCCAGAATGAAAATTTTTTGGGTGGAGGAGGGAAGGAGCTTTATATTCTCAGCACCTAGGACAGTTCCTGGTACATAGTGGGCATTCATACTATTTGTTGAGCTCAACTGGCCTTGAATACTTAACTGAAGAATCTAGATTGTTTTTCCTATAGATCAGGGGGGTCTGCACACTTTTTCTAAAGGGCCAGATAGGAAATATCTTAGGCTCTGCAGGTCATAAGGTCTCTGTCATAATTACTCACCTCTGCCCTTGCAGCACAAAAGCAGCCATAGACAATTGTTAAACTAATAAGAATGGCTGTGTTCCAATAAAACTTTATTTACAAAAACAGGCAGTATGCCTTCTGGCCTATGGGCTCTAGTTTGCTGACCCCTGCTAGAGGTGATAGGAATATATGAAAGGTTTCTAAAAAGGAGTAGTGAAAAGGTTGAATTGTGTTTTAAGCAGATAACTGTGATGACAATGTAATGAGATGGAGAAGAGCTAGGAGTTTCAATATTGGAATGAGAAATTTTGCACCCCTCCTTCTTTATTTTGGCCAGGAAGATTGTCCCTGAGCTAACAACCTGTGCCAGTCTTCCTCTGTCTTACTTGGAAGGCCACCACAGAATGCTTGACAATTGGCGTTAGGTCTGCCGCTGGGATCCGAACTGGCGAAGCAGGACCACTGAAGCAGAGCGCGTGAGCTCAGCCACTACACCAGCGGGCTGGCCCTTCCCCCTTTCTTGTATCTTTCTATAATCATTCTAGAACAATGCTGTCCAAAACAAATACAATGGCGGCCACAAATATGACCCAAGTATAAAGTTTGGTCTTTTTTTTTTGAGGAAGATTAGCCCTGAGCTAACATCCACTGCCAATCCTCCTCTTTTAGCTGAGGAAGATTGGCCCTGAGCTAACATCTGTGCCCATCTTCCTCTACTTTATATGTGGGATACCTACCACAGCATGGCTTGCCAAGTGGGTGCCATGGCTGCACCTGGGATCCGAACCAGTGAACCCTGGGCCACCGAAGCAGAACATGAGCACTTAACCGCTGCGCCACTGGCAGCCCCACCATGTATATAGATTTGAATTTTCCAGAAGCCACATTAAAAAAATTAGAACATGTAAATTAACTTTAGTATTTTATTTCACCCAACATATCCAAAACATTGTCATCTTGACATATAATCAATATAAAAATTATTGAGATATTTTACATTCCTTTTTTTCATAGTAGGTCTCCAAAATCCAGTGTGCATGTTACTCTTACGGCACATCAGTTCAGATTAGCTCCATTTCAAATATTCAATAACCATATATGGCTCCCATATTGGGCGGCAAAAAAAGAATGACCAACTGAAATAACCTACAGGTCTCCATATGCGGCTGCTGGTTCTGGTACCCTCTCCGTGCCTGGTTTGCCAATGGCTTTTGGACCTAATTCTGAACTATACGCTAGTTTCACAATACAGGCAACTCAGTAAGTCAGTCTTCATTTTTTATATGTCACTTACCACACTGTTTCGTTTTCATGTACATTTTCACACTTGACCCTCATAACAAATCATGTGGGCAGTAGGCATGTTATATCAGTTTCACAAATGAGGCAACTTAAGGGTCAGAGAAGTTCAGAGACAGCTAATGAGCGGTGAAACTAAGACCAAATTGAAATCTCTTGACTTCTAGTCAATCTCTCTACTTAAGCCCCAATACCACCACCTCCTCAGTGAAACTGCTAATTTTGCATTTATCTGTGAGACTGGCCTTTATTTCCTGCCCCGCGGGACCGTAAACTCCACGAAGACAAGAACTGTTTTTGCTGACCACTGTATCCCCAGTGCCCAGCAAGGTGTTTTGCAAGTTAGCAATATTTGTTGAATAAATAAATGAATGAATAAAAGCTCTGGTTTTCCCCTATTGTTTTCGGTCGACTAAATGTAATTTATTTTATTTAGTAACTATTGAGAAGAGGCAATACACCATGAAATTGAATTTTTTTTTTAAGCTGAAGCTTAAATTTACTTCCAATATAATTCAAAGGAGAGCGAAAAAAAGGCTGAGAGCCAAGGCCTGAGCTCCGGAGCCGGCGCTGCCGTGAAGTCGCTGTGAGCCCTGGCGGACATTATTTAACTTCTCTGGACCAGAGTTCTTATCCGCCAGGAGACAGTAGGGCTATAATCTCCACGATTCCGTTCAGATGTAAGATTGTTTGATATTAACTTGACGCGGGTCGGCTTCCCATTTCCTCACGCCCTTTTTTCGTGCCTTCAGCAACGGTCGCCCCGGGGAGAGCGGTGACCATTAGGTTCCAGCCGGGTCCCTCTCCGCGTCCGGGGAGGCCGGCCGGACACCCAGCCGCAGGCCAGAGCCGCCATCTTTCCCCCTTGGCCCGACCCCAACCGCCACCCGCCGGCACCCGGTAACGCGGACCTCACCTCTCCTCGCAGTCTTTGCATTTCACCTGCAGCGGGACTAGTTCCTGGAACAGAACCTGGCTCATGGTGGCCCGCTCCCCCAGCCGGTGTACGGAAAAGTCCACAGGCCCGGCCCGCGGTTCTCGCCTGAAAGGCGTCCGGGGCTTGCTGAAGTTTGAGTTTGGCGCTCGGCTTCCGCGGAGGAGGCGGGGAAAGAGAAGCGGTGGGAAGACGGGGGAGGTTTGGACCTCGCCAGCCACCATCCGTTTCTTCCGGTTTTGTGCAGGATGAGACGATAGTTCCGGGTATTAACCTACGTGGCGGGACTCGAGGCAGCCATATTTGTTAAGGGAAGAGAACTCGAGGGAAGCTGACAACTTTTCCTCTGTTCGCCCGATGCTTGCAACACCCGAAGCGAGTCCTGACTTATGGCGGCTTCTGCGCCGACGCCGCACGCGACTGGCTTTCCAGCTGAGGGTCGATGCGGTTACTATGTGGAAAAGAAGAAGCGGTTCTGCAGGATGGTGGTGGCAGCAGGGAAGAGGTTCTGTGGTGAACACGCTGGAGCCGCGGAGGTCTGGTATCGCCCTACCCTCTCGAGAGTCAGAAATAAGTTTCCTGGTCCCGTACCTCCCCTCTCTGACGGATTTCTGCTTCTGTCCCCTGATTTTTTAGCTTTTCCTTTCATCAACGCAGTCCTGCCCTTCCTGGGGAGCGATGATGAACCCTAGAGAAGTGCAGTGTTTTCTTTTACTAAGTAAAGCGACAGCAGTGACCTGCTTATCTTGGTCCTAACTCATGGCAATGCCGGATTTTAGTTTCGCTCTAAACTACAGCTTCTTACACTCCGCCCATTCTCCGCCTTCCTGATGGGAAGTGGTAGTTTAGGAAGAATAGTCATCAAAGATCCCAAGGCTTCACTAATTGTGTTCTAATTGTTTCGTGAATGGTAATCATTTCTCATGAATGCAGTTGAGAGAAACTTTTTTAAGATTTATTTAGACGTACAATCTTTTGAAAGCGACTTACAACTACTTTGCTGGAAAGGAGAAGGGAAGATTTAAAAACGTAAGAAATGACTCTCCTTTTAAAATTGAGAACAGAAAACGTACAATTTTGTTCGATGACACAGTTATACATGTAATTGTACTGTCAAAGAATATATATTTTTGTATATGTCTATTTTGGGGATATATATGATAAAAAAATAAAAATAACAAGGGGAGCAGAATGCTTATAGAAAAGGAGCATGTCTAATACATTTTGGAAAGCTTAAGCCAAATAGGCAAGCATCTGGTTTCATGCCTTCTGACTGGGCAGTATTATTCATGCGTTCTGAATGAAGAGTATTGCTATTTTTCCATGTTCGTCAGATAGCTTATCCTTCTAGGTAATATCCAGTACAGATCAGCCCAGAGTTCCTTCATTTGCTACTGTCCATCATAGCCATAGCTCTACTTCCTATTTTATTTGACTGATATTTGCCTAGAGTAAAGGATGCTGAAACAGGCATATTCTTGTTGTGGAATGTGGGAGACTTGTGACTCATGGTGAGAACTCTCTGAAGTACACTCACAGTTGTGTCAGCTGGTTTTAAGGGGACCGGAAACATCCCTTGATTGAAGAAGGGGATTTATGATAGGAGAATGATTTTGTTCCCATTGTGTTATAAGATCTTAGACTGCACCTTAACCAGACATCTGGAAGGTGACTGCGGATGGTGACAGTAGTAGAATATGAATAGATCTTTACAAGCTGATTGATATTCTTGGAGAGGAATGACATGTTGTTCTTAGTCCCTTGAAGGAATACTGCAACATGCCAACTGGAAACACTTCACACAACTACAATTTGGTTTTCAATTGTGGGCATCCTACTGAGTCTGTAATTTATGATATAATTAAGTGTTATGTTTCCATTCCTTTTTTGTGTGTCGTATATAGCTGAGACCACTCGTACTCATTTTTACCCAGTGGTTCTCAACTGGGGGGTGATTTTTACCCCCAGGAAACACTTGGCAATGTCTAAGACATTTTGGTTTTCATAACTGAGGAGTGTTCCTGGCATCTAGTGTGTAGAGGCCAGAGATGCTGCTAACCCTCCTGCAATACACAGAACTGTTCCCCACAAAAAAGAATTATCTGGCCAGAGTATCAGTAGTTCCAGGGTTGAGAAACCCTGTTTCTAAACCCAAATAATAAATTTTAAGAGTGTTTTTTCCCCTCACTCTATGGTTAGACTTTGGGGGATTAGAATAGAGTCTTCTCTTTCACCCAGGTTAGATTTTAAAGTCAGCAAATGAAGAATAATGTATGGTGTTTTCAAAAACACTGCAAAATCTCTTAGCTTTCCCATGAAATTCAGTGTATATAGTTTCATGGGTATGCTAGGAGGCAGATCAGAACCGAAATAAACTGAAAAAAGAGTTGTTAATAACACTGAATACTTGGCGTTTACTATATGGCCAGCTCTGTGCTCTTAGCTCACTTAATTTTCACAAACCTTAGGAGGTAAGACATACTGTTCTCATTTCAGCTGAGACATAAGCCTACCTCAGGTCATAGAGTTAGAAGCTGATAGAGAGAGCTGGGAATCATACCTAGGCCATCTGGCTGACCTGTGTATGTGTGTATGTGTATGACCTAGATATGACCTTAACTATTATACTATCCTGTTAGATACAGATTCATATGAATGTTGGGTAGAATTGCCAGCACTATTAATTTTCCTTTTTCTGTTAGTGTGTATAGTTAAATCCATATAGCTTAGAAACGAACAGGATGTAATTCTGCTATACTGAAAAGTTGCAAAGCCTGTAGAATATGACCACATACCAAATAGTTAAAATGCCATATTTTATTGTCTCTGAGACACGTTTTTCCCCACATTTTAACATCTCTGAAATCAGAGTGCACCTTAAAATCAGTGATATGTCATTATGTAAATTGACAGCATTTTTTCTTTCTTAGTGATGCCTAAAATAGTGCATGTTACAGTCAATGCTATCAGAGATTAAAAATTCCATATTTAGGCCTTTTCTGTAACCTGTTTGAAGCTATAGACCTTTGTTGTCCAAAGCAGTATTTGCTCATATATTCGTAAACCAGCTACATTGGAGATTTTTGTTCTTAAACTCTATGACCTGATTTTGCCGATGTTTTATTAATGTCTTCTTAAGATTTCCTTACTTTGTTTTGGCAATGCATAAGCACACTGAAGTTATATCTAATATCTAAGCAAAAAACTTGATATTTTATTTAAATAATTATATCCTTTTTCTTTATTAGGAAGAAAATGCTCGGAAAAGAATCCTCTGTCCTTTAGATCCAAAACAGTAAGTATGGGTCAGATAAGGGTTTTTCTGTGCTGGAAACAGTAATTGTCACAAGTCTCATTTTAAATAATTTTCTCCTTGAATTTAGCACAGTATATGAAGATCAACTAGCAAAGCATTTGAAAAAATGTAACTCAAGAGAGAAGCCAAAACCTGTAAGTGTTTGATGAGTAAAAGTGAATGGTGATATGTGTAGAATGTAATGTTTATATATACTTAGTAGATTTCAAATGTAGATATTTAACAAGGCTCTTGCCTCAGAAGGCTTGAGTATGGTAAATGCATTTGAGTGTACATAGGACATCAGACTGTGAACCCATTTATAGTCTTAATTCAGGTAATAGAATTTTATGGAACAAGAGTGTTGTTCAGAGAATGCTTTCATACCTTATTTATTCAAAAATATTTACTTAGTGCCTACTAAATTTATTTCAATAAAATACGATCCCAGCCTTCAAGGATCTTATTTGAGTTGGTAAGTAAATTTGTAAATAATGAGTATTATTTAATAAGGTCAATGAAAGAAGAAAGTACACATGTGTTACAAACACATGTTATGTAAAAGTTACAATTAAATCCAGGGAGTCAACAAAGGCTTCCCAGAGGGAATAAGGCTTGAGCTGAGTCTTGATTTGGCAAAGAAAAGGAAGAAGAGTCCTAGGCAGAATGAACTAAATGTGCAAAAACAGAAACTGAAACTACTTGAGGCTTTCAAGGAACTTGAGCTCTATTCTGAAAGATAAGGGAGAACCACTGGAAAATTGTAAGCTAGGGAATAGTGTGGTCAAATTTACCTCTTAGAAAACTTTCTCTTAGAGCAGTGTGGGAGGATGGCTTAGAATCAGGAGGCCTAGTTAGGGAGCTATTGCTGAATTCCGGATGGAACGTGATAAAAGCCTGAATTAGAGAGGATGGGGCTGGCCCGGTGGCGCAGCGGTTAAGTGCTCACATTCCCCTTTGGCGGCCCGGAGTTCACTGGTTCGGATCCTGGATGCGGACATGGCACTTCTTGGCAAGCCATGCTGTGGTAGGCGTCCCACATGTAAAGTAGAGGAAGATGGGCACGGATGTTAGCTCAGGGCCAGCCTTCCTCAGCAAAAAGAGGAGGATTGGTAGCAGATGTTAGCTCAGGGCTAATCTTCCTCAAAAAGAAAAAAAAAAGAGGATGGCGAGGGTGGGGATAAATGCGAGATTTATTTAGATAGCCAAATCAATGAAACTTGGCAACTGATTGGAAATTCGGAATTGGATATATGAGTCTGAAACTCAGTAGAGAGGTGGGGCCAGTAATCAAGATTTGGAAGTCAACTACATACAGGTCATAGGGGCAGCTTTGGACTTTTAAGTTACCCAGAGTAAGAGATTAGAGGGGGAAAAAGAAACTTGTTTATCCAATAGATATTAATTAACGACTTATGCCAGATGTTGTACCAAGCACCCTGCCTAGGAGAACATTACAATCTAGCAAGAGAGACAGAAAATGCAATATTACGTGTGTTAAAATTGTATTAGTACACAGGACTATGGAAGAATAAAGGAGGAGAGCCTAACCCTCTTTTGAAAGAATATAGGGGGTTAGAAGGATGGGGAGGCTTCTCTGAAGGAGTATCATGAGACCTAAAGGTCTAAGGAGAATCAGCCAGATGAGGAAGAAAACATGTGTGAGGGCCTAGAAGTGGGAGAGTAGATAGCTTTGTGTGAGACTGGGGATTTCACGTGACTGGAGTATAGAGTACAAGGGGAGAGCTGAGTAGAAGATGAGAGGTAGCCAGGAGGTAGAGCATGAGACCAAGGACAGAATTCAAGGTGACCTTGACATTAAAGGATGAGCTACTAACAGGAACCATAGAAAAATATTAGGAAGGGGTAGCTGGAGAGGTAGGAAAGAGAAAAACCAGAGAAGCATGGTATATCAGAAGCCAGGGGAAGGAGAATTTCAAAAGGAAAATAGTGTTCAACACTGTCTGACACCACAGAGGAATCAAGTAAGGTAAAGACAGAAAAGAATCCATTGGTTTGGCCACATGGTGATTGTTAAAGATCAAAGACTTCAGCAAAATGCATATTTAATAGAGTGGAGTGGGCAGAAATCAGATTGGAATGATATGTGAGTAAATGGAAGATAAAGCAGTAGAAAGCACAAACATAGACTATTCTTCAAGAAACTGGGCTATGGGTGGAACTTGATAGGCAGAATGTCAGTCAGAGAGGAAGGGAGGCTAGAGGGAGTGTGTTTTAAAATGGGAGAAAATTTAGTTTTATTTATATACTAAGAGTAATAAACCAGTAGAGAGGAAGAAATTAGAAATAGAAGAGGGCATCATTGATGGTGTGAGGCTCTCCAGAAAGCAGCCAGAGATAGGGAACAATAGGGAGAAAAATAGCTCTTCCACTGAGATAAATGGCAGGGAGTAAAAGATGGATCTCAGTTCAGGCAAATTTGAGCTGACAGAAGGATTTAATTGAGAAGGTTGTCATTCGATAACTACACTTTTCTTGTTGAAGAGACAAGGTGATTGAAGGAGATGATGGTGCAGTAGGAGATTGAGGAGAGAGGTAAAAGTTTAGAATTAGGGTTATGAAGAGTAATTGCTAGGCGTCTTTGAGAGTCAGACCAAGGATACAGATGTTGAATTTGAACTGGCAGCAGTCCAAATGACTGGGTGGTTTTACTTCAGCAGTGTTCAGGCCAGATGTTGAGAGTTAAAAGTCATATTAGTGCAGGCTTTAGGTTTTGTAAGGGTGGGTGACAGAAGAACCAGATTGGGGAAGATAATGATGATGATGATACTGGGTATCCAGAGTGGATGGCATGAAAGGGAAGCCAGAAATTAGCTGAGAAAAAGTAAATAGAGGCCTTGAAAAGATGAAGAATATAATTAGCAGCAAGGGAACCTCTTTACTTTGTGCTAGCATAGTACAAAGTTATGGTCAGAGAGTGGGCTAATGGAGTTTAAGATTTCAGAGGTTAAATGGTTCACAGGAATGCCACAGTCTAGAGGGCCCATGGAAGTAGTTTGCTGAGGTGGAGCGAAGGTCATTAGAGTTAAGAAGGTCAAACAGAACTATTATGTTGGGTGGCTTGAAAACCTGGTCTTATTGACTGGACCTAGTGGAAAGAACAGCTTGGTGTCAAAGTCCCTAATGTATGTTGGATAATGACCAACAGATTGATAGTTGACAACCACTGGGAGATTTAGAAGATGATTTAACAGCTGGTATTTCCCATTGGGAATTTTTGGCATTTGGGGTGGGACAGTCCTGTCCTGTGCATTTCAAAGCATCCCTGTATTTAGCATTCCTGGCTTCTGAACACCAAATGGCAAATGTCGAAGAACAAAATAGAGGTAGAAGGATCTAAAAGTTAATCTTAGTTTCAAGCTACCAAGTTATCCTGCCACAGTTTGATGGATGCTGGCAGAAGATATGAGACTCCTAGGTCAGAGACCAGGGACTTTATTTATTACTCACTGCAAAGCAAGCAGTGAGTTTACTTAATAAGCTTCTTGTCTGCATCAATTCCCCTTGTTCCCCAAGGCCCGTGGAGTCAGCACAGAGGGGCCTAGACAGATACTGCATGTTTCTGCATATCTTGTGTCATAGCTGAAGACAAGCTTAGGAAATACAAATCTTTTAAAATGGGCGGTAAGGAAACCTGCCTGACTTTTGTTCCATAAGTAGACGTTTCTTTATTATACTGTACAATAAGTAGGCCTGCCGTCTACTCTAGAAGACACTATTTCTGTCTTCTAAGGTTGCTTGGCATACAAACATCCTTGAAAAGATAGTCTGGAACAAAGGTAGTCAGTGCCTCTGCTTGTAAGACTTGCAGAAAATTGAGACTCCTGGAGAATTGTCTCCCAATAGCATCTCTCACTCATTTTGACAACTAAATATCCTCATACATTTTCACATGCATCCCAATTGAGAAGCACTAGGCCGAATGGCATAAACTTAAAAGAAAGTACTTTTATTTTAAGATGTGTAGAAGAAAAATGATGACCGCCCCCACTTAGCCCCTTAGCAAAAAGAAAATTTTGCCTTTACTTTCAAGTATGCATAGAAGTTATCGTCTTTACCTGAGTGCCAAGTTTTATTTGAAGCTAGCAAGTGGAATATGTGTTCTGGAAAAACTTTGAGAGACTAGATGAATTTATTAAAAATAAAATACCGCTACACAGGTTCCATTGCATACCAGGACACAGTGGAAAGGAAAGGGAGAAAAGCAGTGGGATGAATGCAAAGCAGTATTTATTTAGAACACTGTAGAATATGAAACTTGGAACCCAGGTAAAGTCTTATCACCATTGCTTTACTTTGTACAACTCTTCATGAGTTTTTTAAAGTTTTATAAAGCAAATAAAACTAAGTTGGTGATAAGTTTCTCCGATATAAATTGTTTTCACATTTAAAAATCTAGTCCACGAGTTACCTGGAGCATTCTTTGCAACCTTGGTAAACTAAGAACATATCAGATTATAATAGTTACTGCTAATTTCCTGTTCTAGTTTTGCCAGACACCCAACAAAGCATTATAATACCCGTAGTCTTCACTTATTCCTCTCAGTCACCTCTTTCCATTATTATCCGTATAGAAAGGTAGCGACATACAATCAACATGTTACCTTTCTTCCATCTGTATAACAAAAGCCCATTACTATTCATAATGTCCCGGGAGTTGTTTTCACTCTTAAAACAGGATTTATAGAAATAGTGCTATTTCATTTGTCTACATCTGCATGGTCCAGTATGGTAGGCACTAGCTATGTGTAACTATTTAAATCTGAGTTAAATGAAATAAAATTGAAAATCCAGTTCCTCACTCACACTAACTGTATTTCAAGGCTGGTGCCTACCACGTTGGCCAGGGCAGATAGAGAACATTTCCATCATTGCAGGAGTTCTTTTGGACAGTGCTGATCTAGACCTGTACCTAGAATCTGTCTTTGAAGGTGGACTAGAAAGATCTCACTGTGTCAGTTTAAACGACACAGTGTCACAGGACGCTTCTATTTGCAGTTTTAATTAGCATTTTAAAATAGGAGAAATCAGACCTAAACTGTTTTAATATGTATACTTTATCTCAGTTTTTGGTCATGCTGCCTGTCTGATAAATAAGCCGTGTGTGTACTGTGTCGTTTTTGCTTTAACGCCATAAACAAAACTGTCACAGTCCTCAGTTTGTGTTGTAGACAGGTAAAAACTTTAATGAGAATTACTAATGAATTTCTTTAGACTAAACATTTATTTAGATAACCACCTTACTAGAATATAAGATCCTTGAACACAGAGATTTTGTCTGTTCCGTTCTCAGCTGTGGTGAATCCTCAGCATGTAAAGCAAATTAAGTAGGTACTCAATAATTATTTAATGATTAAAGGAATGGGAAGAAGGGAGGATGGCAGGTACAGAGTATGGGAAGAAGGAAAGGATCAGTTTTTCAGCTTAATTTTTGTGAGGTCTTCAAATTAATAACAGTATTGTTATGGTTTTGTGTTTTTTTTGTTAAGGACTTCTTTATTCAAGATATTAATGCAGGCTTAAAAGATGAGACGGAAATACCTGAACAGTTAGTAAGTACTTAATATTTAATTTTAAAAGGTATTTATGAGCTATCTCCATATCATGAATAAGCTGTGTTCCAATTTTTGTTTGGAATAAATCATTTGTTTTGAATTTAGAATGCATTTTCCTATAGAATCAATATTATCAGTGATGGTTAGTTCCAAGACGAGCTCTCATGTCCCATTTTTGTAAATAGGTTCCAGTTTCTTCTCTCTCTGAAGAGCAGTTGGAAAATTTAATTAAGAAATTGAGAAAAGCAAGTGAAGGTAAGTCTGCCTAAAGTTACAAGTTAAATTTTTTTTGGAGTAATTAGGTGGTTATGAGTTGACACCAGTGTGATTTAAAAGATGTTACTACCACTGTTGAGAGCCCTATGGTTTCATGTTTGGTTGCTTAAGCTGTTGTGCTTATGTTTGGCACAGGTTTGAACTCTACACTTAAAGATCAAATTATGTCCCATCCAGCATTGCATGATGCCCTTAATGACCCTAAAAATGGTGATTCTGCAACCAAACACCTGAAACAGCAGGTATGTTTAGGTGATAGTAACTCTACTAAAAATGGCCTTTTGTTCGTTTGTCAAAAACTAACGTTCTGTTCTTTCTGAATATAGTTATTAATGAGACTTTGCTTAGTTTATCTTTCAGGGCATAGAATCTTTCCATTTAAAAAAAATGTATAAACATATATAAAAAATTTCTGGCATGGGTATGGTTCTGAGTACTTCGTGTTAAATATTTAAAAGCAAGAGAAAAAATTTAAAGCCAAACAGAGATTATCAATGTGAACATGCTGCCTTACGTAGAAATTACCTTACTATTTTCCCATTAGAGCTAAATGTGTTTGTTCTAGTGTATAAAATAATCTTGTGAAGTTTGCAGGCTTCTATTTTAGGTAACATTGAAAAATTAAAGTTACTTGGTCCAAGAAGATGCTTTGTTGAGTTTGGAGCAGGAAAGGGAAAATTATCTCATTGGGTTGATATTGCCTTAAAAGATGCTGAAAAAGTTCACTTCATCCTAGTAGAAAAGGTGACCACAAGATTCAAGGTAAGTGAAACCATTGTAGTATATTAGTAACCAAACTTTGTTTTCACTTTTCTTGTTTGAAAAAAGATACTCAGAACTATGTCTCTTAAATAAAATGAATTTTTTGTGTGTTTACTTAATTAGAGCTTTTTATTCTAATAGTATTGATGACTTAAAACTGGAAGCAAATTTTTTTAAAGATTTTATTTTCTTCTTTTTTTCCCCAAAGCCCCCAGTACATGGTTGTATATTTGTAGTTGTGGGTCCTTCTAGTTGTGGCATGTGGGATGCCGCCTTAGCCTGGCCTGATGAGTGGTGCCATGTCCGCGCCCAGGATCCAAACCGGCGAAACCCTGGGCCACTGAAGTGGAGCGTGTGAACTTAACCACTCGGCCACGGGGCTAGCCCCTGGAAGCAAATTTTTTAATCTAAATTTTGATAGTCTGTTGATCTGAGTTCTTAAAATTGTTTTTAGAGACAAGAAAATATGTGAAAAGAGCCAAACTCAAGCTAGGAGTTAAAAGTCTTGGGTGCTAACCTGCCTCTGCCACTTAGTAACTATTCATTCAGTAAATGTTTATTGAGCGTACCGCCAGGCACCATGATAGACATTGGATTATCTATCAAATAAAACAAGTCCCTGTGCTCTATTACTTATATTTAAGAAGGAGAGACAGACACATAGATAAATATTTATAGAAAAGTGTTAAAATCTGAAAAAACGTCTGCACAGAGTACAGTATGGGTTCAACAAAGGAAGTGACAAGTTTTAATGCAAGTAAGGGATGGCAAATGGCAACACAGAAAAGGTGGTCCTTGAGCTGTATCTTGAGAAGTGATTTGGTATTTGCTAGAAAGAGAATTTGAGAAGCATTCTAGGAAACTAGAACAGTGTAACCAAACGCCTGAAACAATGTGGAAACATTTCTGGGTGCAAAGTAGAGTTCAACAGTGATGAGACAGGAGAAGAGGGCTAAACCGTGGAACGTCTCATATTTTATGCTAAGGAAGGAGTTTATCTTGCTTCATGCTGGGGAGAGAGTGCAAGCAAGATTTAGTTCCAGTCTTCAAGAAGCTTACATCTATTGGGGCCGATTTATAAGTACTTTGATTCAGTATGTTAAGTGTCTTATGATAATGGTAAGTACCAGATACTGTGGGAGCATGAAGGTAGAACACTGACTGACCTCATTCTAGTGTAGGTCACAGAAGGTTTCCCAGAGGAAATGACAACTGAGAGGAAATTGAAAGTATGTAAGAGTTGGTAAAGTAAAAAGGGGTTTTTAAAAGTTCATCTTAGCAGTACCGTTAAAGGTATATCAGAAGAGTCTGAAAGTTGAAGTAGGGAGATTAATAATAAGATAATTATTATCCAATAATTCAAGTAAGAAATGGCCCAGAGCTAAGGCTATTGTGGTGGGATGGAGAGGAGGGGAAGAGTATGAGAGATGTTAAGATGTTGGAAGCTGTGAGACTTGGTGATTTATTATTCATTAAGTATGAGAGAGAAAGAGTTATTTCAGAGCCATAAAGAGATATTTTATGGCATATGTGACTAAGTGCTGCTCTTCCTTGAGAGTGGGAATATACAAGGAGGAAGAGGAAGAATAGGTTTGGAGGGAAAAATAATGAGTTCAGTTCTGAATGAGTTTTGCTGTTGAAGTAGAGCTTTCTACTTCACGGTTGGATATGTGTCTGATGCGCATCAGAGAAGTCTGGGCCACATGTAGATTTATAAATCATAGGCACGTGGATATAGATCCCACAGGTTATTATCTTTCAGGGACAATAAGAGGAGCAAGCCAAAAATAGTATATTAGGGAAATATAAATAAAGGAAATAATGTATACATAATAATTTATAAAATTTTTAAGCCTTATAAAAATGGTATTGTTATTTCAGAGTTTTCATCAAAGAATATACGATCTTAAATTGTTATATTAATGATTCTGTTTTTTAAATACTAAAAAATAAGGTGGAAACCTTATTCTGAATTTTGAAAAAGAGAAATCTTTTTATTTTCATAAAACTGTTAACGTAAAAAGTCATTGTTATGTTTACGGTCTATTTGTTCAGGTGGATGGCAAACACAGAAAGAAAAATTCAGTGTTTGAAAGACTTCAAATTGATATTCAACACTTGTGTTTAAGTAAGTTACGTAACTCTTGGTTGCTCTACTAGAAATCATAGAAGTTTCAAACTCTGAGAGTTGCTTAGAAATTCAAACATGCAGAACAGCGCTTCAAGGAAAACAAAGTAAAATTAATCTTAATATAGAATGTTATATCTAACATTTAGATAAATGTAAGTTGAATTAGTGTTGAAACTTTAGAAAACAGTTTTTTTAGTATCAACTAGAAATGAAGTCTCATGTTAGGGAAGAGTTTAAAAGTTTTGGTAATATGTGCTTATGTTTCTTCTTTGTCCTGTTTAACTTATTAAGTCTGTTTTACACTAGCCTTTTGCCTGTAGTTAGCATAACTTTTACCTAAACTATTAAAGAAATGAGACAGTTCTCTGCCTAGCTATTATGTAAAGGATACTTCCTAGAGTTTTAAATTGTACCAAAGAAAATAACTCATATCTATGGAACTCACATTTCATACACACACACATCCCTCAGTCATACTCTTTAGTGCCCTTTCTGTGCCTTTTTGTAGTTTTTCATATTATTTTAAATGAAAATAATGCAAACATATCCCAGCAGCCTCTTCCATCCACTAATTTTAATCCAGCCTTGTGAAGCAACCCAGAATTTATATGTAAATCACTGTATTGAAAATTATTTAACTGAATATATTACTTTTCTGAAGTTGTAAACCCTAAACAAGTTTATGTGCTATGTGTTGAGTTCGTATTAAGCATCCTGGAAAATAGCCTACTTTCTTGAATAGTTTCTATATGACTCTTCGTCTGTCCCCACCATGTACCCCATCCCATATTTTTAAACCAAAATAAGAGAGAAAGATTAATAAAGAAGGATTGATCAAATATCTACAATTCAGTTCAATACTGCCCTTTAGAATTTGCATTAATTTTGGAAAATCTCTCTCATGTGCTAAACAGTGACCTACCCAAGATTATAGCCACCAATGAAAATGTGGATTGTAATCCCTAACTTCGGTACTTCAGTTATTTCTTGATGTTTAAAATAAAAGACTTATTTAATGATATACTGAGAGTAATTAAAGATAGTTTTGAAATGGGTAAAAGGGGGTATTTACTTAGAGCACTTCTCTTTCTTTCTTTGTTGCAGGATTGGAATTTACTCATTTTAGGGGAAGAGAAAAGATAGGAAGTATCTGTTGAATGAGTTCACTGTGAACATTCCTCTTTTTTTCTTCTTTTTTCCCCAGCTTTCTTGAGATATTACTGACATATATTTCTTTGTTTTTTCTTTTTCTTTTTTTTTTGGCTTTTATTAAGTTTATGCATATGTGTGGTTAAGAGTCAAATACAACTATAAGTTCTTATATAAGCAGCACCAGCCAGTTCCCTCCCCAACATCTCTCTTCAGAGGCAAACATTCATCTCTTATTGGTCAATTTTTGTATTTATCTAAAGTCTCTAACAATAGGCTTGTATTACTGCTTTTTGTTTTTTCAAGCATAGTTTATTGATTTTTTTTGCCCATGGAAGATGAAGATTTTCTACCCCTGCCCCGCTTCAAATACATACACTGCCCATTCCTCATCTTCCTAATATGTATTGAATGATTAAATCATCATTTTCCCCCACAGCTGAATCATGGAGTAAATTAAGTTACTTTTTTCCTGTGCAATTTTTTATTGTTTGTGGAGTTAATTAACTTACAATTTTGTTTATTTGGTCTTTTAAAAATGTGCTTATCATAATACATAAATCAAGTATTCTATCAGTTTCCATCTTCCTGAAAAAATCTCTCTTGGATCCTACAGACCTGTTCTGTTCCAGACTGGATGCCTCTGTTTCTGGGGCACAAATGTCATCCTTAACAGTCTCTTCAGTTCTCATCCTGGGCGTTCCCTTCACTCTCCTGGGTAGGAATTTCTTTTTAAACATCTTATCCCACATCTTCCTGTTGATTCACTCTCTCTTTTGGGCAGAGCATCTCCTCCTATAGCTTCCTGAGAAATGATATATTAGAGATAAATTTGAAACTTACATGGTCTAAAAATATCTTTTGTTTACCCTTATGCTTGATTTGGCTGGGTATTTCTATTACTAGGTTGAAAATTATATTCCTTTAGAATTTTGAAAATATTACTCCCCTGGTGTTTCTCTTTAAAAGTTCAGTGCCATTCTGAGTCCTGATCCCTTGTACGTGAGCTGCTTTTTTCGTTCTAGAAATGTATAGGCTATTTTCTTTGTCCTCAGTATTCTAAAGTTTCCCAGTAATGTGCCTTGATATTGTCATATTTTTATCCATTGTACTGGGCACTTGGTGGACTCTTTAGTTCATAGCAGTGGTTCTTAACTGGAGGCAGTTTTGTCCCCTAGGGGACATTGGTAATGTCTGAGACATTTTTGGTTGTCATAACAGTGGGCATGCTGCTGGCATCTAGTGGATAGAGGCTAGGGAGCCTGCTAAACCCGAGGCCTGCTAAATATCCTATAAGGTACAGTACAGCTCCACAACAAAGAATTATTTGAGCCAAAAAGTGAATAATGCCAAGGATAAGAAATCCTGGTTTACCGAGTCTAGTATTATCAGCTTTCTGTGAAATATCCTTGCATTCTTTTTTTTTTTTTTCCATAAATGTTAGGGGTATCATCCACATCAGAGAAAGCTACAAAGAAAAAAATGTTTATGAGACACAACTCCCTTGCTTTTCTTTTTTTTTCTTTTTACCTTTGACCCCCTTCACCCATTTTTCCCATTCCTCACCTCCCCGCCCCCACCTCTGGCAACCACCAATCTGTTCTTTGTATCCATGAGCTTAGTTTTGTTTTGCTTTGTTTTGTTTTGTTTCGGATTCCACATATAAGAGAGATCATGCAGTATTTTTCTTTCTCTGTCTTGCTTATTTCACTTAGCATAATGCCCTCAAGGTCCATCCAGGTTATCACAAATGGCAAGATTTCATTCATTTTTATGGCTGAATAATATTCTATCGTGTATATATATCACAATTTCTTTATCCATTCATCTATTGATGGGCACTTAGGTTGTTTTCTTATCTGGGCTATTGTAAATAATGTGTAATGAACGTGGGAGTACATATATATATATCTTTTCAAGTTAATATTTTCATTTTCTTTGAATAAATACCCAGAACTGAAATTGCTGGATCGTATGGTAGTTCTATTTTGATTTTTTGAGGAGCCTCCATACTGTTTTCCATGGTGGCTGCAACAATTTACATTCTGTCAGCAGTTCACAAAGGTTCCTTTGTCTCTGCATCCTCGCCAACATTTGTAATCTCTCATTTTATTGATAGTAGCCATTCTAACAGGTGTTCATGATATCTCATTGTGGTTTTTGTTTTTTTTTTAAAGATTTTTTCATTTTTTCATTTTTCTCCCCAAAGCCCCCCGGTACGTAGTTGTATATTCTTCGTTGTGGGTCCTTCTAGTTGTGGTATGTGGGATGCCGCCTCAGCGTGGTTTGACAAGCAGTGCCATGTCCACGCCCAGGATTTGAACCAACGAAACACTGGGCAGCCTGCAGCGGAGTGCGTGAACTCAACCACTCGGCCATGGGGCCAGCCCCTCATTGTGGTTTTGATTTGCGTTCCCTGATGATTAATGATGATGAGCATTTTTTCATGTACCTGTTGGCCATCTGTATGTCTTCTTTGGAAAGATGTCTTACTCAGATCTTCTAACCGTTTTTTTTTTTAACCAAGAAAGTGTGTTTCTTTGTAAATGAAAATGATTATTTGAATTTCAAGAGCTGGTCACTTGTAGAAGTTTCCATGTCTTTTTATTAATTTTAAAAAAATTTTTTATTATTTGAGTTCATAATAGTTTACATCTTTGTGAAATTTCAGTTGTACATTATTTCTTGTCTGTTACCACATAGGTGCTCCCCTTCACCCCCTGTGCCCACCCCTCAACCCCTTCCCCTGGTAACCACTGAACTGTTTTCTTTGTCCATGTGCTTGTTTTTATTTCACATGTGAGTGAAATCATCTGGTGTTGGTCTTTCTCAGTCTGGCTTATTTCACTAAGCATAATTCCCTCTAGGTCTTTCAGTGTTGTTGCAAATGGGATGAATTTGTCTTTTTTTCAGGCTGACTGGTATTCCATTGTATGTATATACCACATCATCTTTATCCAATCATCAGTCAGTGGGCACTTGGGTAGTTTCCATGTCTTGGCTATTGTGAATAGTGCTGCAATGAATGTAGGGATACATATGTTACTTTGGATTGTTGATTTCAAGTTGTTTGGGTAGATACCCAGTAGTGGGATAGCTGGGTCATATGGTAGTTCTATTTTTAGTCTTTTGAGGAATCTCTATACTGTTTCCATAGTGACTGCACCAGTTTGCATTCCCACCAGCAGTGTATGAGGGTTCCCTTCTCTCCACACCCTCTCCAATGTTTATTATTTTTAGTCTTAGTGATTATAGCTACTTTAACAGGCATAAGGTAGTATCTTAGTGTAGTTTTGATTTGCATTTCCCTGATGATTAGTGATGTTGAACATCATTTCATGTGTTTATTGGCCATCTGTATATCTTCTTTGGAAAAATGTCTGTTCATATCCTCTGCCTGTTTTTTTGATCAGGCTGTTTGTTGTTTTGTTGTTCAGTTGTGTGAGTTCCTTATATATTATGGAGATTAACTGCTTGTCAGATAGATGATTTGCAAATATTTTCTCCCAGTTGGTGGGTTGTCTTTTGGTTTTGATCCTAGTTTCTTTTGCCTTACAGAAGCTCATTAGTCTGATGAACTCCCACTTGTTTATTTTTTCTGTTATTTCCCTTGTCTGAGAAGACATGGTATTCAAAAAGATCCTTGAAAGTTCAGTGTCAAAGAGTGTACTACCTATATTATCTTCCAGGAGTTTTATGGTTTCAGGACTTATCTTCAAGTCTTTGATCCATTTTGAGTTTATTTTTGTGTATGGTGTGAGATAATGGTCCACTTTCATTGTTTTGCATGTGGCTGTCCAGTTTTCCCAACAGCATTTATTGAACAGACTATCTTTTCTCCATGGTATGTTCTTGGCACCTTGGTTGAAGATTAGCTGTCCGTAGATGTATGATTTTATTTCTGGGCTTTCAGTTCTGTTCCACTGATCTGTGTGCCTGTTTTTGTACCAGTACCATGTTGTTTTGATCCCTATGGCTTTGTAGGACGTTTTGAAGTCAGGGATTTTGATGCCTCCAGCTTTGTTCTTTTTACTCAGTATTGTTTTAGCAATTCAGGGTCTTTGGCTGCCCCATATGAATTTTAGGATGCTTTGCTCTATTTCTGTGAAGAATGTCATTGGGATTCTGATGGGGATTGCATTGAATCTGTAGATTGCTTTGGGTAGTATGGACATTTTAACTGTGTTTATTCTTCCAATCCATGTGCACAGAATCTCTTTCCATCTCTTTATGTCATTATCTATTTCTTTCAATAGTGTCTTATGCTTTTCATTGTATAAGTCCTTCACCTCCTTAGTTAAATTTATTCTCTAGGTCCTTTATTCTGTTTTTTGCGATTGTAAATGGAATTATATTCTTGAGTTCTCTTTCTGTAAGTTTATTATTAGAGTACAGAAATTCAACTGATTTTTGTAAGTTGATTTTGTACCCTGTAACTTTATTGTAGTTGTTAATTATTTCTAATAGTTTTCCAATGGATTCTTTAGGGTTTTGTTAAGAGTTTTTATCATAAATGGCTGTTGGATCTTGGCAAATGCTTTCTCTGCATCTGTTGAGATGATCATGTGGTTTTTTCCCCTCATTTTGTTAATGTGGTGTATCATGTTGATTGATTTGCGGATGTTGAACCATGCCTGTGTCCCTGGAATAAATCCCACTTGATCATGATGTATGATGTTTGCGATGTATTGCTGTATTCGAGTTGCCAATATTTTGTTCAGGATTTTTGCATCTATGTTCATCAGCGATATTGGCCGGTAGTTTTCCTTTTTTGTCTTGTCCTTGTCAGGCTTTGGTATCAGTGTAATGTTGACCTCACAGAATGTGTTAGGAAGTGTTCCATCTTCCCTAATTTTTTGGAATAGCTTGAGAAGGATAGGTGTTAAATCCTCTTTGAAAGTTTGGTAGAATTCCCCAGGGAAGCCGTCTGGTCCTGGGCTTTTATTCTTGGGGATTCTTTTGATTACTGTTTGAATCTCTTTCCTTGTGATTTGTCTATTCAGATTCTCTATTTCTTTTTGATTCAGCTTTGGGAGGTTGTAAGAATCTAAGAATTTATCCATTTCCTCTAGATTGTCCATTTTGTTGGCATATAATTTTTGGACTATTCTCTGATAATCCATTGTATTCCAGTGGCATCCAGTGTTATTTCTACTCTTTCATTTCTAATTTTATTTATCTGAGATTTCTCTCTTTTTTTCTTTGTAAGTCTGGCTAGGGGTTTGTCAGTTTTATTTATCTTCTCAAAGAACCAGCTCTTTGTTTCATTGATCCTTTCTACTGCCTTTTTTGTTTCAATAGCATTAATTTCTGCTCTGATTTTTATTGTTTCTCTCCTTCTACTGACCTTGAGCTTTGTTTGTTCTTTTTTTCTAATTCAGTTAGGTGTAGTTTGAGATTGCTTATTTGGGATTTTTCTTTTTTGGTAAGCTTGTATTGCGATGAATTTCCCTTTTAGTACAGCTTTTGCTGCATCTCATATGAGTTGGTATGGTATGTTATCATTTTCATTTGTCTTCAGATATTTTTTTATTTCTCCTGTAATTTCTTTAATGATCCATTGCTCGTTCAATAGCATGTTGTTTAGTCTCCACATCTTTGTCCTTTTGTCAGCTCTTTTCTTGTAATTAATTTCTAGCTTTATGGCATTGTGATTGGAAAAGATGCTTGTTGTTATTTCAATCTTCTTAAATTTATTGATGCATGCCTTGTTTCCCAGCATATGGTCTATGCTTGAGAATGTTCCATGCACACTTGAGAAGAATGTGTAGTGTGCTGTTATTGGATGGAGTGTTCTATATATGTTTGTTAAGTCCATGTGGTCTAGCTTTTCATTTAATTCCACTGTTTCCTTGTTGATTTTCTGTCTGAATGATGTATCCATTGATGTGACTTGGGTATTGAGGTCCCCTACTATTATTGTGTTATTATTAATGTCTTCTTTTAGGTTTGTTAATAGTTGCTTTATGAAATTTGGTGATCCTATGTTGTGTGCATAGATATTTATAAGCGTTATTTCTGCTTGAAAGAGTGTACCTTTGATCATTATAGGCTGCCCCTCTTTGTCTCCCTTGACCTGTCTTATCTTGAATTCTACTTTGTCTGATGTGAGTATAACGACACCTGCTTTCTTTTGTTTGCCATTAGCTTGGAGTATCATCTTCCACTCCTTCACTCTGAGCCTGTATTTGTCATTGGAGCTGAGATGTGTTTCCTGGAGGCAGCATATTGTTGGGTCTTGTTCTTTAATCCATCTTGACACTGTGTGTCTTTTTATTGGAGCATTCAATCCATTTACGTTTAGGGTGATTCTTGATGTATGAGGGCTTAATGCTGTCATTATATCACTCATTTTCCAGTTTTCCTGCATTTCCTTTGTTTCTCGTCCTGTGTGCATTGGTCTACACATTGAATTATCTAATTTTTTATGATGTGTTTCTTTGTGTTTTCCTTGTTTATTTTTTGTGTCTCTGTTCTGCTTTTTTGTTTAGTGGTTAGCCTGAGGTTTGTATTCAGAATCTCGTGTATAACATAGTCCATTTTCTGATGGCCTCTTATTTCCCTAGTCTAAACCGATTTGGTCCCTTTCCTCCTCCCCTCCTGAGTTGTTTTTCTTATTCCAACTTGTGTTGTGAGATTGTGGTTAAAGTGACAAGCTTGTCTTTGTTTTTGGTGTTTTCCTTCCCTTTAGCCTAATGCTATGGTTGAATATTTGCTATCCTATTCTGATTCTGTCTACCTGTTTATCTCCTTACTCTGTGTTTTGTGACCCCTTTCTCCCTGTTTTTCTTTTTTTCAGGTATGAAGGCCTTCTTGAAGATTTCTTTTAGGGGAAGATCTCGTAACTACAAAGTCCCTTAGCTTTTGTTTCTCTGGGAAAGATTTAATTTCTCCCTCATATCTGAAGGATATTTTTGCTGGATTGAGTATTCCTGGCTGAAGATTCTTGTCTTTTAAAATTTTGAATATGTTGTTCCATTCTCTCCTAGCTTGTAACGTTTCTGCAGAGAAATCCGCTGGAAGCCTGATAGGGGTTCCTTTGTCGGTTATTTTCTTCTGCCTTGCTGCCCTTGATATTCTTTCTTTATGATTCATTTTTGCCAGTTTTACTATTATATGCCTTACAGTAGGTCTTTTTATATTGACAAATCTAGGAGATCTGGAAGCTTCTTCCACACATATTTCTCTCTCTTTCCCTAGATTTGGGAAGTTCTCTGCTATTATTTCTTTGAACATACCTTCTGCTCCATTCTCCTCCTCTTCTTCTTGAATGCCTACAATTCTTATGTGGCATTTCCTCATTGAGTCAGATATTTCTTGGAGACTTTCTTAATTTCTTTTTAGTTTTAGTTCTCTCTCCTCCTCTATCTGGAGCATTTCAACATGTCTATCTTCAGTTATGCTGATACGCTCTTTGGTGTGTGCTTGAGTGTTCAGGGAATCCATATTTTGTTTTATCTCTTCCATTGTGTCTTTCATCTCTCATATTTCTGATTGATTCTTCTTTATAGTTTCCATCTCTTGGGTGAAGTAGCTTCTGAACTCATTGAGTGGTTTCTCTACATTCTCTTTTGACTTATTGAGTTTTTTGATGATAGCTGTTTTGAATTCTTTGTCATTTAGATTACATATTTCTGCATCCTCAGGACTGATTTCTGGGTGCTTGTCATTTTCTCTCTGGTCTGTAGGTCTAATGTGTTTAGTATTGCTAGAGGCTTTGTTTTTTTTGCATCCTGGCATTATTAGGTTGCAGTTACCACCTATCGCCACTGGGTGGGGGTCAGGAGCCCCATATTCTGAGCCCTCTGCCTTCAGCCAAAATCCTAGGGGCTGGAGCCGGCTGAGTGGGTGGGGCAAGGGGTGCTTTCTCCTGCTTGCTCTCTCCCCCTACTCTCCTGGGGTGTTGGCTTGATGAGGTCAGCCCTGGTAGAAGGCTTCTCTCTAGGCTGCAAGGGCCCTAGGGAGTGCTTGATGTTCACATGAATGAACGTCCCCTCCCCCCTTCCTCCCCTTTAGGAGGCCTCCCGCAGTCCCAATTGCACTCTTTAGGGGAGATAGCAAAGATCTCTCTTACCCTGTTCCACCTCCGAGGGGGTTCCAGCCTCTCCCTTCTCCATCATATGGCTTCGTGGATCTCTCCAATGTTTTTTTGTTGAGTTTGGATGTCCCCTGTTGGAGTATGGATGATTTTTTCATTGTTTATTGGAGGGGGAAGATTTCTGAGAGACCTCAGTCCACCGTGATGCTGACGTCACTCTCTTCTGCCCATTTTTTAATCAGATTGTTTTTTCTTTTGCTATTGAGTTGTATGAGTACTTTATATATTTTGAATATTAACCCCTTATCAGATATGATTTGCAAATATTTTTTTCCAGTGAGTAGGTTGCCGTTTCATTTTGTTGATAGTTTCCTTTGCTATGCAGAAACTTTTTAATTTGATGTAGTTCCACTTGTTTATTTTTGCTTTTGCTGCTTTTGCTTTTGATGTCAGATTAAAAAAATCATTGCTCAGACCTTTGTCAACCTTACTGCCTATGTTTTCTTGTGGGAGTTTTATGGTTTCAGGTCTTATGTTCAAGTCTTTAATCCCTTTTGAGTTAATTTTTGTGTGTTGTGTAAGATAGTGGGTCCAGTTTCATTCTTTTGCATGTGGCTGTCCAGTTTTCCCAGCACCATTTTTTGAAGAGACTATCCTTTCACCCATTGTATATTCTTGGCTCCTTTGTCATACATTAATTGACTATTTAGGTGTGGGTTTATTTCTGGGTTCTCTATTCTGTTCCATTGCTCTGTGTGTCTGTTTATGCCAATTCCATACAGTTTTAATTACTATAGCTTTGTAAAATAGTTTGAATCCAAGGAGTGGGATGCCTCCAGCTTTGTTCTTTCTCAAGATTGCTTTGGCTATTCTGGGTCTTTTTTGGTTCATACAAATTTTGGGATTGTTCTATTTCTCTCAAAAATGTTAGAATTTTGATTGAGATTGCATTGAATCTGTAGATTGCTTTGGGTAGGATGAACATTTTAACAGTATTAATTCCTCTTTTTTTAAGGTATGCCTTGTTTTTTTTGTTTTTTGGGGTTTTTTTTTGGTGAGAAATATTGGCCTTGAGCTAACATCCATTGCCTATCTTCATCTTTTTGTTCTCTCCCCAAAATCCTGGTACATAGTTGTATATCCTAGTTGTAAGTCGTTCTGGTTCCTCTGTGTGGGTTACTGTCACAGCTTGGCTTGATGAGTGGTGTGTAGGTCTGCACCAAGGATCCAAACTGGCAAACCCCAGGCCACCGAAGTGGAGCTCAAGAACTTAACCATTCGGCCACAGGACTGGCCCCAACAATATTACTTGTTCTAGTCTATGAGCATGGAATATCTTTCCATTTATTTGTGTCTTCTTCAGTTTCTTTCCTTAAAAAAGTAAAAATTTAACCTCCTTGGTTAAATTTATTCCTAGATATTTTGTGTGTATGAGAGGAAGATTTGCCGTGAGCTAACATCTGTTGCCAGTCCTCCTCCTTTTTTGCCTGAGGAAGACTAGCCCTGAGTTAACTAATTTGCCAGTCTCCTCTACCTGGTATGTGGGTTGCCTCCACAGCATGGCTGATGAGTGGAGTAGGTCCGCATCCAGGATCCAAACCTGTGAACCCTGGGCCACTGAAGTGGAGCACACAGAAGTTTAACCACTTGGCCACAGGGCCAGCCCCTATTTTATTCTTTTTGATGCAATTGTAAATAAGATTGTTTTCTTAATTTCTCTTTCTGATAATTCATTATTAGTGTATAGAAACACAACAGATTGTGTATTGATTTTGTATCTTGCAACTTTACCAAACTTGTTTAGTAAACTAATAGTTCTAACAGATTTTTGATAGAGCCATTAGGGTTTTATCGATATAGTATCATATCATCTCCAAATAATGACAGTTTTACTTCTTCCTTTACAATTTGCATGGTTGTTATTTCTTTTCCTTGCCTAATTTTCTCTAGCTAGGACTTACAATACCATGTTGAATGAAAGTGGCAAGAGTGGGCATCCTTGTTCCTAATCTTAGAGGAAAAACTTTCAGCTTTTCACTGTTGAGTATGTGAGCTGTGGGTTTGTTATATATGACCTTTATTAAGTTGAGCTATGTTCCCTCTCTGCCTGCCTTTTTTTTTTTTTTTTTAAAGATTTTATTTTTTCCTTTTTCTCCCCAAAGCCCCCCAGTACATAGTTGTGTATTCTTCGTTGTGGGTTCTTCTAGTTGTGGCATGTGGGACGCTGCCTCAGCGTGGTCTGATGAGCAGTGCCATGTCCGCGCCCAGGATTCGAACTGACGAAACACTGGGCCGCCTGCAGCGGAGTGCGCGAACTTAACCACTCTGCCACGGGGCCAGCCCCCATCTGCCTGCCTTTTTGAGAGTTTTTACGATAAATGGATGTAGAATTGTGTCAGGTGCTTTTTTTGCATCTATTAAGATGATCATATGATTTTTATCCTTCATTTTGTTAATGTGGTGTATCACATTGACTGATTTGCAGATGCTGAGCCATCCTTGCATCTCTGGAGTAAATCCCACTTGATCATGGTGTATGATCCCTTTAATGTATTTTTGAATTTGGTTTGATAATATTTTAAGAGTTGATTTTTACATCAATGTTCATCAGGGATATTGGCCTGTAATTTTCTTCTGCCGTTCCCTCCTCTTCTTATTTCTGGAAGAGCTGGAGAAGGATTGGTATTAATTCTTCTTTGAATGTTTGGTAGAAGTCATCAGTGAAGCCATCTGGTCCTGGACTTTTGTTTCTTGGGTGGTTTTTGATTACTGATCCAATCTTATTAATAGTAGTTGGTCTGTTCAGATTTTCTATTTCATCATGATTCAGTCTTGGTAGGTTGTATGTTTCTAGGAATTTATCCATTTCTTCTCATTTGTCCAATTTGTTGGCATATAATTGTTCATCGTAGTATCTTAGGATCCTTTGTATTTTTGTGGTGTCAGTTGTAATGTCTCTTCCTTCATTTCTGATTTTATTTGAGTCTTGTCATTTTTTTTTTTTTTGGTGAGCCTAGTTAAATGTTTGTCAATTTTGTTTATCTTTTCAAAGAACCAGCTATTAGTTTCATTGATCTTTTCTGTTGTCTTTTTGTGTCTTTCATTTATTTCTGTTCTAATCTTTGTTATTTCCTTTTTTATGCTAACTTTGGGCTTTGTTCTTTTCTAGTTCCTTGAAGTGTAAAGTTACGTTATTTATTTGAGACTTTTTTTGTTTCTTGAAGTAGGCATTTATTGCTATGAAATTCCCTCTTAGAACTGCTTTTGCTGTATCCCATAAATTTTGGTGTGTTATGTTTCCATTTTTGTTTGTCTTTTGTATTTTTTTATTTCTATTTTGATTTCTTCTTTGACTCACCCGTTGTTCAGTAGTGTGTTGTTTAATCTCCACGTATTTGTGAGTTTTCCTGTTTTCTTCATGTAATTCATTTCTAATTTCATATCATTGTGGTCAGAAAAGATGCTTGATATGTTTTCAGTCTTCTTAAATTTATTAAGACTTGTTTCTTGGCCTAATATATGATCTATCATGGAAAATGTTCCATGTGCAGTTGAGTGGAATGTATATTCTGTTGCTTTTGGATGAAGTGTTCTGTGTATATCTGTTAAGTTCTTGTGGTCTGATGTGTCATTTAAGGCCACTATTTCCTGATTGATTTTCTGTCTGTATATCTATCCATCAATGTAAGTGGGGTGTTAAAATCTTCTACTGTTGATCTCTGCTATCTGTTTCTCCTTTTAGAACTGTTAATATTTGCTTTATATATTTAGCTGCTCCTGTGTTAGGTGCATATTTATAAATGTTATATCCTCTTGTTAGATTGACCCCTTTATCGTTATGTAATGCCTTTCCTTGTCTCTTATTACAGTCTTTGTTTTAAAATCTCTTTTGTCTGATATAGGTATAGCTACTCCAGCTTTCTTTTGGTTTCCATTTGTATGGAATATCTTTTCCTATCCCTTCACTTTCAGTCTGTGTGTGTCATTACATCTAAAGTGAGTCTCTGGTAGGCAGCACATAAATGAATCTTATTTTTTTATCCCTTCAGCCACTCTCTGTTTTGATGGAAGAATTTAGTCCATTTACATTTAAAATAATTATTGATAGGTGTGTATTTATAGCCATTTTAATTGTTTTTTTTGCTGTTTTTGTAGTTTCTCTCTGTTTCTTTCTTCTCCTCTTGCTCTCTTCCTTTGTGTTTTGATAACTTTCTTTAATGGTATGTTTATATTCCTTTCTCTTTATCTTTTGTGTATTTACTATAGGTTTTTGCTTTGAGGTTGCCATGAAGCTTACATATAACAACTTATATGTAATTTGTGTTCTTTCTTTGCTAGTTTTCTCTCTTCCATTTTTTTCTTTTCTCCCCTTATGGAAAAACTCTTATGATTTAGTTATTAGACCTCCTAGAATGATTCTCTACTTTTCTTGACTTTACTTCTCTATTTTATATTTTTTGGTCTTTTTTCTATACTTTCTAAAATTTCCTCAATTTAATTTTTTCTATCAGAGTTTTAATTTTTAAGATATTTTACTCTGAATCTGCCTTTATTATTGTATCCTGTTCTTTTTTTATAATTGTGATGTCTTATCTCTCTGAGGATATTAATGATAGTTTTGTAAGAATTATTCTCCCTTCACAATCTCTGTTTTTACCAAGTTGCTCTTTTCTGTTTGTTTTTGTCTGTCTCTTTCAACTTACAGCCTGTCCTCAGACATCTGATGCTTCTTGATGGAGTGTTCATAGTTAGGATTAAGGGACTGAGAGCTCTGAGTCCTGAGGTGGGATTATTGACTCTGAGCTTGAATTTTGGGTGATCTTCCTAAGATGTAATCTTTCCTCTTGGGCTTGTTGGATTCCCCATAAAAGACTCTTCTGATCGCCTACCTAGAGAGTAAAGGTCTGGTTACCAACATTCTGGGACCAATGGGGAACAAGAGCTAGGGGAATCAGTGTGACACTAACTTAATCCTATTGTTTTGCCACACTTCAACTCTTGACTTCTTATTGTTTCTCAGCCCAGTGACCTCCTGTTTTATTCACATCAGAGAGGTAATCTGTAGTGTTCCACCAAGTGGGAAAGAGGTGGTCACCAAGTAGCTATGAGGTGGGGATCTGACTACTTCTTATAGCCACTTCAGCTCTACTTTCAAGGTACCTGATGCCCCTAATTCCTGCGCCTTTTGGAGATTTGTGGGATAAATTTGGTTGATTCTCAGCCTTTTCTCCTTTTCTCTTCTTCCAGACCTTGAGAGTGTATGCCTTTTAAAAAATCTTCTTATTCTTACTTTGGTAGAGTTTTAGGAGGTATCAAACTAGATGCTTGTATTCAGTCTTCCTTCTTTTCCCAGAAGTTCATCTGTCCTATTTTCTAAGCCCAAAGAAGTAGGAGAGAGAGGAAATGAAGTAATTTGTCAAGGATAAAAATGAAAGGGCTTTCATACACACCCTTTCTTTTCACCCTAATTGATGATAAGCTTATTGGAGCATCTTAATTTGAACCTCTGTATTCCCTGGCATGAGCAAACTATTCCACTTGGTACCAATTTCTGCTAGCATGTAATACCATCTGAAAGCAAGCAACAGAAAAATTGAAATATTTACTAAGTACTTTCATTGGACAATTCACTGTTCCACGTGTTGTAGCTAGATTTACAGGGGGAAGCATACTTTTCATTTCAAAATCTTGGAAGAAGGAAAATGAATCAGGGGACAAAAGTGGGAGCCATGACTGTGATATACTACATTTTACCATATAACTTGGTGGACTTGTTTTTTTTTTCACTTCTACAGGACTATTAATGAATTTTTTTCCATGACAATGTGAAAAGCTAAGATGATATATTTTTTTTGATCATCAAGATATAGTAAAAGCTCTATTTTTAGTTTGATTAGAATATTGAATATAGTAGTTTATAATATATATTGTGTTGATTATATTAGTCATATATATTTATCATATATTATTTGTGCAAAATAAATCTAGTAGGGAAAGTTTTGAGTCTTTTTTCCAATGGATTAATAGTATTTAGCAAAATAAAGTTTCTACAGAGGAAAGTCCTGAATCAGTGTAGAAGAAATAGCATTAGCCTGAGTCAAGAAACTTAAATTCTAATTTTGACTCTGTCAGTAGCCATCTGTGTTACTTATCAAATCACTACATTTTTGAGCTTCTTATTATAAAGTGAGAATTTTTCTTTGAATCGCTTTTAGCCCAAAATTCAACGATTCTAATTAGTTCTCTCTTTTAGGACGTCACATTAATGCCTTATCTCACAAGAGGGCTTAGTTCTCATTCCTTTTATTTCAGACAAGATTCCTGTGCTAAGCAAAGAAAAACTACCTGTGGTGGGAATTGGGAAGCATCTGTGTGGTATGGCAACAGGTATGTAAACATGTTAATAATGTCTAGATAAACAGTAAGCTTTAGCTTAACATGGTCCCGACCATTTGAATAGTCTCTTTTGAATCTTATATCATTTATGTTACAACTCATTAATCTTCAAGTACCACTGGCCTTGTATTATATTGGATTCAGAGCTTTCCTATTTATCTGCTCATTTTGGCCATTTGTAGAATGAATTGAAGAATTTTATATGTAAATACTGTGTCATATGGGACCTTAAAGTTCTTTGGGCTATTTTTCAGCCCAAAAGGAAATGAATTATTTATGGAAACTGTATGATCCCACCCCCGAAACTAGTGACTTTTTTAGAGGAGTTGCTGGGAAGGACTCAGAAACCTCTCTCACTAGAAGGCGATTATGTATCAGGATTCTGGGGAAAAAGAAAAATGTTAGACCAAAATCAAATTCTAAGGTGTCTTATTTTAGCACTTCTATCCATCAGATCTAGCAGGGTAAAGTGGAAAGACCATGGGCTTTGAAATCAGATAGTCCAGGGTTCAGCTCTGTTCTGTAACCTTGGCAAATTATTTAACCATTCTGAGCTTTGGTTCTCTCATCTGTAAAGTGGGGATAATAATATATATATGATTTACCAGGTTACATGCAAAGAGTCTCTGGTGCATATTTGTGTCAATAAATGTTAACTATTGTTACATCATCTTCCTGGCTTTTGCTAGTTTCATTGTTCACCCATATAGGGAACTTGGAGCTTCTATAAGACGTTATTCAAACTGGCTGGAAATGGCTTTGAGTATTATGTATTTGTGTTGTCCTTCATAGTTTTTAGATGACTTTCATGTACCTTATCTCATTTAACCCTCATAAAAGCCTTCTGAAGTCAGCAAGTTCTATCCTGGGGAGGAAAAAAAGCATACTCCTTTACTCCTACCAATCTGATCCAAATTTCTTAGGACTATAGTCTATACTGGCCATTTCTCGTGTTCCACACACTTTCGCCCTCTTTCGCCACAGGTAAGAATTCACTCTTATCTGAATTCTACCTTCATCACTCTGTCATCAGCTTACTGAGAAATCTCTCCTGCAATGGCTTGCCCTTCTTGAAATTCTCATTCCTTGTCTTTTGTGACACTCTTCTTTCCTGGTTCTTACCCTACTTCTATGCTATTCTTTCTCTGTTTCTCTCGTGGTCTCCTTCCACTACCTGTCCTTTAGATATTAATATTTAGACCCATCTGCTGCACACGTAATGTCTTGCCCCTATCTTCAAACTCTTCCGTGGCTCCCAGTCCCTGTAGCATAATGTCGAGGCTCTTTAACACGACATCCTAGTCTCAGTCTGGTCTCTGCCTTCCTCTCTTTGCCACTTCCTGCCTCCAGCTTTACTGGTCAGCAAATTCAAACCCCATGTACTTTTCCCATTTACTATACTGAGTCAATTTCTAAAGTGGCCAATTTCTACTCATCCTTCAGCTCAGTTGTCACCACTTTCAAGGAGCCTAGTTAAACAAGATAGTCCTCCTAAGGATTTATCATAATACCCTCTGCATGTCTTTACCATATTGTGTTTTAATTATCTGTTTATATATCTAATTCTCCCACTGTGCTGTGAATTTTTTCAGCGTAGGGAGTGTGCTAACATGATGCTTGATACATAACAAAATCTCGGTAAATGTTTGAATGCATGAGTGATCTTGGCCACCAATTTGCTTTTTTCTTATCCCTTTCTAGATATGTGGCTTTGTCCTTTAAATTGTAAAGAAGAGATTGAGATAGATTTTTTAAGCTCCTTCTGGTTCTAAAATAATTTCATTTTTTAAATAATTTTTCTGGTTATTCACATTTCTGAAGATCATTTACCTAAGTCCAGTATAGGTAAAACAGTGACTAAATATATTTTTTAAGAAAATAATAGTTTATGAAATAATAGATTAGCTATTGCTTTCTCCAAATAATAGGTTACTAATGATGTTTGTGGACTTAAATTCATATATTAGATTAAATTTACTCGTGAAATATCAGATCATTTAGTGTTCACTTGTGACATCTTAGGGTAATCAAATTTAAACATACACGTTTTCCATTGAACAGGCACAGCATGACAGCCTAATCAGACAGAAAATGTGGGTTTTACAGCGTATATTCAGAGTCTTTCCAATAATGTCAACAATATAGCGCTCTTCAGTGGGAAGTAGTTATAGTCATCAAAAAATCCATTTGTTTAGTTTTTAAATGTAGTATAAGTTTTTCATTTTAATATGGAGTACATCCATCTCTAAGTTTCTGTGTATGAATCATCAATACATCCAAAAAGCCTTGCAGATGAAAGATATTCAGTAACTATTTGCTGAATAAATGAATAAATACAGTGAGGCTACTCAGTGAGGCCTACTTTCTACATTCTGCTCCCCTCCTCTCAGCTTTTTGACTCATCACTATTTGCTGTGAACATCTCACGTTTCAGGACTGACACCTAACATCAGTCTTAGCAGATGCTTAGCAGATGCCTTTCCTCTTTATTTCTTTCCTTGGGTTTCTTAAGCTCAAAATTTCCCTGGAATGTAAGTGTAGGTAAATACGTTTTTTCTATACAAGTCATTTCCTCAGCTAGGGTAGGAGAAGTGAGAGCCAATTCGACTAGTTGAACTGAAAGTTTTTGCAAATTGTAGATCTTAAGCTTCAGAAAGTTTTAGTGGAAAGTAGACTTTATGCAGCATAAATCACTGAAGAAAGTGAGACAGAGCAAATAGGAAGAGTTGGTAATTCATGAAAGAATTACTGCAAGTATAAAGCTAAGTAGGTTTTTGTTGGTTTTGTTGCTGGGTTTTTAAAAACCATACTGCTTAATAAATGTAAAAAATATTTATTTTTAAAGATGATGTGGTTTGGGGGGGGCCACATAATTGTGTTTGCAGATCTTGCATTACGATGTTTGGTTGAAACCTATGCTGCCAGTTGTGAGGAAAGGAATGAAGAACCTTTAGCCAAACGCATAAAGAATGATAAAACAGAGAAAGAAATTAACACTTTGGCCAAGGAAGGAAATGAAAAAAATGTCCCAGAGAAGTGGACCCCTGTGGCTGGCATTGTTATTGCACTCTGTTGTCACCACAGGTGTGATTGGAGACATTATGTGGGCAAAGAATATTTCAAGGCTCTAGGCCTTGGAGCAGTGGAATTCCACTATTTCCAGCGAATGAGTAGTTGGGCAACTTGTGGAATGCGGAAAACATCTTTGGAAGCCTCAAATAGTACCCCAGTGAGAAAAGATAATCAGAATGATGACAGTGAAGAGCATGATGATGGGAGATACAGAATCACAGAGGACAGCGCTGAGAGTTTGCCTGGGTAAGTGACTACTTTGAAATGTATAACACTGGGGCAGAAATATTTTATTATTGCTGTACTGTCTTTTTAAATGAATATTATCATAAACTTATTCATGAAAATGTATTTTACCTTCTAATTTTAGAATAAGTTAAAATACACACCTTTTCATTGTGGTCATAAATAAAATGTATCCTGAAAGTGTGGGACATATTACATAGTAAATTGTGGGTTATTTAGCAGCTTACCAATAAATGGAAGTGACTAAAATAGTTTTGTAAACTTCTACAAAATTCTAAGAAGGTTTTGTGTCTGTTTATTTGATTTAGGTTTCTTACTGTTGAAGAAAAGAAGAAACTAGGGCATCTTTGTAAATTGCTGATTGACCAAGGCCGAATCGAGTATTTACAGCAGAAGGGATTCCGTCCCGCTCTTCAGTACTATACAGATCCTTTGGTGTCTTTGGAAAATGTATTGTTGACTGCTTTACCAAAACATTCTTCATTACCAGAGACAACTGCTTAATGGAAAAGAAATTTTGAACAACTTCTGTCTTCCACAAAAAAAATAACATTTTAAATTGTATTTTTATATTCATGAAAATATAGTTTAAATAGCAGATAACGTGAACTTTAAAAAATGTTGTGACCTCATGGAACTTTGGTAATAGCTTTTTTACTTTAGAAGTTCAAACATTAGAGAATTCACCAAATTCCCAAAGTAATCCTCTTCAGCAGGTGTCTTGAATTCTATTATCCATCTGTATTTTCAGAGATTGATAAAGTAGTTGGACAGTTCACTTGGTTCTCTGAAACACACACAACACGTCAACGTATGAATAGCACATTAACTTTCTATTTGCATTAATTTTGGAAATTTATTTTCCTTTGATCTTATTTAATACTTCTTATTTCCCAAATTCAAGATGTAATGAACAATTGTCAGTTTGTACAAGGGCCAATTTGAGAATTTGGCTTATGTATGGATTTTATTCCATGCAGAGCTGGAAAGGATAATCAATTAGGATTTTTTTCTAATGTAAACAAATTCAGAGATATTCACAATCAATTAATGAGTTCACCTTCAGATTTCCAGAGCCATACCTGTATCTATATATATCAGAATTTGTCCATGACAAACACCAAAACTAAAGAGATGTTTTTAAGGAAAAAAACTGTTTCACTTCATTTTTTTAATTGGATAATTACCTAGTTAAAACTTCCAAAAGGATATTTATAAGCCTAATTGACAAATTAAATTGAAATCTGAAGATAGATTCTGAAGTTAATTTGGTATCTCATATCCTTTAATAAGCCATTTTTACATGTGTAAGTACAAATATAAGTATGTTGTCTTCTCTTTGGGAAAACAATTTAGAATAAGGTGGAAATTAGACAGTGAAACCAAAAACCTTCTCACATTTAGGCCTCATTTAATTCATAAGCAGTTTCTATGCACAAGCAAATACTAAACCAAACATATGGTAAGACTGTTATTCTTTTCCACATCTTATCCTTGATTTGTGTCTGCCTTTATTTGTAAAAATTGTCTTAGTCATTGGTACATTTGCCAAGACAAAGATCTAGAATTATTAATGTTAGAATGATATTCTTAGGTAACTATTTTTATCCTGTAAGTCTGTGATTATATGAATTATAAATTAGAAGCCTAGCCTATTTTTAATTCCTGACCTTTCGACTTTAATCTCATGTTTTCTGAGATTACCTGGGTCCCAAAGCCAACCCTCCTGCCTCTCTGCTCTCTGACCTTGGGCAAGCTGTTTAATCTCTTTGTGCCTCAATTTCCTCCTCGTAAAATGGGGATGGTGATGATGATGATACCTACCTCACAAGGTTGTTGTGAACATCAAATGAGATAACATGTAAAATGCTTAGAACAGTTCCAAGCACAGAGTGAATACTCAGTAAATATTAGCTATTATTAATGGTAGTAATTCATGAACCTTTTAATAAGATAATAGGCAGACTTGGTTTTATTATCTCTTTAAGTTGTAACTTTTTTTCTCTTGTTAAGTTTTATGTCAAATGTTATTAAAGTAGCTTGACTATTTTTTAAGTTAATTACTCATGTCTCTCAATCAAGAGAACATAAATGAAGATAATACATCATTTAATAATTAACCTAATTTTACTGGGTCAGGCAATGGTACTTTGCGTCATACAATCTGTTTTGCATCTTTCGACTATTTATGCCCAGAAATAAAAGATATGCTACAACAGACATAATGTCAGTTATGTTTCATCAAACATACATGCATGCATGAAAATTAATACTGATACAGTCTTGTGGTCCATTTAGCTGAATGATATGTTTCTGACAATGATTCCAAGTACTTTATGGAAAGGAAAGCTTGTCCTTCACCACGGCAGCCGTAGGTCAAGATTATTGTTTTCCCCAACCTTGTTTATTTCCCTTAACATATCATGAGAAAGTGACTGTGTGGGATGTGCATATTGCTATTCCTTGGCCTGCAGAATTTCTCAGATTGAGTAAACCCCTTTTAAACTTCAGAGTCATCTATACAACTACCTCTTCCTGCATATCCCACAGATTTACATTTACTGTGTTAGAACTGAAGCTCATTTTCCAGTTCTGCCACCTGATTCTGCCCGCCAAATCAACTTCTGTATTTCCTTTCCCCATCTCAGCATCACCATCTCTCCAGTTGCTCTGATCGAAAACTGAGATTCATCCTAAACTCCTCCCTTTTCTCAACTTTATTCAGTCATCAGTTCTGTCTCCTCCTTATCTTTTATATGTTTATCCTCCACTTTCCAAAACCAGGCCCCAAACTGTTAGGTTTTTACTTGTCTTCCTCCAATCCATCCTGCATGCTTTTGTTTCTTTGACCTTGCTACAACAGATCTAATCATCATTTCCTAAACATCCCCTATTGGATGTTGGTCAAAATTATTTCCTCTAGCTCAAAAAATCTGTAATTGTTTGCTCACATTATACTCATTCTTCAAAGTAACTATTTGAGTATGTAACTAAAATCTATCTTTTAACTCGAAAACTCTCGACATTTTAGTGAATTATAAAACCATGATTTCTATTACTAAACTGTTTTCATTAACAGAGAATTTTGCTCTTTGTCTCTTCCCTTAACCTTGGATTAAGTTAAAGGCTTTCCTTCTTTAGTTTAAAAAAAAAAAGTGGTTTAATTCTAAATTATCAGAGACTAAGTGATTGAAATCTGTGTATCAAAACCTCACATTTTAACTATTGGTTAAAATCTGTTCTCTTAATATTTTTCATTCCTAGGCAAAATTTTATTTTGTTACTTGTGGATTGTTGAAAATGGGGAAATGGCAAGGAAGGTAGTGTTCTAAGAGTAAACTGACATATATGACAAACTGATAGAGTGAGAGAGTGGAGCTTTAAGAATCCCATCTTCATGCACTTGATTGTGCTTCGAGTGCTTGGCCAAAGAAATTTATTTTATTTTCTCACTCCGCTTGAAGGTCTTTGACTATCTTTACAATCCCTCTCTCCAAGCCTTTATCAAAATTGTGAACCGATTTGAATTTTGCCTTTTTTCCCTCCCACAATGTTGACCAAGAGACCAGAATTTGACAGAAAAGCTAAGGTGAAATGAGAAATCTATAAAGAAATTAATATATATAAACATTCCTTTACCAAAAAGAATATTTAACCTGTGTTACGTACAAATGTCCTACCTGCTCTTCTCCGTGACTCCTGTATGTATGTGTGCATAAACTGAAGTCCGAATAATTCCCGGTCCTCCTCATCATCTGCACTTTCACTGGGAGGAAGTGTTACTTCCAATTTCAATGGATTGTCTCTGAAGTTGACAAACCTAGCAGTTCACCAAAAAACAGTATTTTTATAGGTGCCATAGAAGTGTACATTTATTTCCCTGGAGAAAGATCAAATGATAATATTCTAAATTACTCTCTTTAACTGGTTTCAATAACTGAACATCTTGGTGAGATGTGATATATCCCAAGAATCTTTAAGTTTCTTTCCTAGAAGAAAAAAATATTAGCTTTAGACAACTTATTTTCACAGCTTGTAAAAGTAACTCTTAGTCTGTAGCATATATTTAATGTGCTACAGTTTAACTTCCAAGAACAATTCTAATGCATCTCAAATATACAATTAATGCTAGGAACTTAAAGTTTCTAGATATTTAGTAGACTCAATTGTGTGTTATCATTGTGTCTTCACCATCTAGTACAGAGCTCAGGAGTTGCTGAAGAAGTGAATGAATGATTTTGTTATGGAACTTGTGGGATTTGATGTGAATTCTCATGGCTTATGCTGTCAGGAAATTAAATTTTGGAAGGAAGATGCTTGAGGGAGTTCTGATAGTAATTAACTTAGTAAAAAGTTACATTTGCCTTATCTGTAACATAATTGCCTGTGTACATTTGTAGTTATTTAGAAGGAAAAGGATCACTGTTTTATGCTTTAGGTTTTTGTATCACAGATGAGGCTTGTTAGCAGTTATAAAGATGATTTTCATGAAAATGTCACCAACAGAGGGCATTCTTTAATGCTGATAAATCTCGGTACAGCTTTAATTTCAAGGATTCTCTATTGAATATTTAGACCAGTATTATATGAATCCTATTTATAAATTATAGGATTTCAAAGATGGAAAAGACTTTTTAAATGCATTCATATGAATTGAGAACTCAAGTCTATTTATAATAATTGTTCTATATTACTTTATTATGTAGCCAGAAGGGAACATGTTGGTTTTGTGTGTACAGCTTTTTACCTCAGATTGGTCATCTCTTCCATGCATGATGGAATATCTTGTAGTTTGTTGTTGCTGAGAACAAGAGTACCCAGATTTTTCAGATTGCTGATAGTTTCTGGCAAACATGTTATTTCATTCCGTTGCAGCCATAATGTGTGTAGATTTTGCATTCTAAAGAATTAGAGAGGTTTCTGCAATTAATCACACATAATATAAAAACCATGTTTCTTATTTACTTAAGAATCAAAGAAATGTCATCTTTTATAACATCTCCTTTAACCAGTATACCTATGAGTTAACCGACTTCACACTACCTGATTATTAGGGAAACTGCATCAGGGAGTTAATCTCTACAGTACAGCTCTCATGTGGTAGTAGAAATAAAATCAGCATATTCTAGAATTCTTTACTATTCTTATAGAATTTCTTAAAGAACTGTTGTAGATGTTATCTAATTTGTATTAGAATCTTAAGAGAAATATCAGAAATTATTAATATGACCATTTAAGTCAAAGCAAAGATGCATAATGGTTACCGCATGGATCTGGGGCCAGGCTGCCTAGGTTCAGATCTGAGCTTGCACACTGTGATCTTCAGCAATTTAGCTAACGTCTCTGCGTTAGTTTTCTGATCCGTTCATAAGGTGCACGGAAGTGCCTGGCATGCACTAAGCAGCATTGTTATCGTGGCATATTCTTGTCGATTTGTTGAAGTCAGATAGCCAGTTTTTCTCTCCCAAAACCCTTTTACTTAATTTGGAGTAAATGAAAATATTCTGTTAAAAAGTAGCATATTTAAAACTAAATGGATCTATTGTGATTGGTTATACTTGGGATCCCATTTGTTTTATTTCTTATTTATCCTAGATGACTTCAACACATCTATTGCATAAAACGTTTTTTATTTTACCTTTCTATAGTATCAGGAAGTTGTTCAAGTCTGTTGCTTCCCATGTCAAGCCACTCAAGGGCAGGCATGTTCAACACAGCAGGAGGGATTGTAGTAAAGTGGTTCATACTCAAATCAAGGTGAGTAAGCTTTAACAAATTGCTGAGCTGAAAAGGAAAGCAAGGTTTTTAGAATAAATGTCCACAGTGTAAAGTACTAGAACACTCATGTTGATAAAGGAGATATTTCACATCAAGGAATGTTCACGTTGTGCTTGGGCTGTAGTTAGTCCTAGTAGTTCGCAACAAATTTGAAATAAAAATAAAGCTAAGTAACCTCTAGATAAATGAAGAACTCTCATAGAAAGTTCATCTATTCAAAAAACATTTATCTCCCAAAATAACCAAGTTCCAAAGTTTTCAGAACCTGCGTGGCAGAAGCTTTTTTCTTCTTTCTGAGAATAAACATACCTTATGTTTTCCTTTCATCCGGTAGTTGAGATTTATATGGGAAAACCCAAGCTTCCAAATAATAGTTATCCTTAATGAACCCCCTTCTTCATGCCTGCTGCTTGACATATGCTATCTCAGTCATAAAACTTACTGTTTGGCAATTCTATTTCTTAAATGAAAACATCAATAAAAAATTTATTAAGAATAATATAACAGATACCAGTGTGCTCAGCTTAACAAAGACAATGTGTTGACATGACGGCACCCTCTGTGTACTCCTCCCTTCCTCCTCTCCTGAGGTAACTCCTGTCCTGAATTTGATATTTATCATTCCCATGCACTTTTTTAATGTTTTTATTATACATAAATATATGTTTTCTGTATATTTCTCTATATGTTTCATAAAATTTAGTATTTTTATATGTTTTTAAATCTTATTAAAGGTTACGATACTGTACTTATCTTTCTTTAACTTGCTTTTTTCTCTCAGTATCAGTTTTTAAATGTATTCATGGTGATGCTTATAGCTCTAGTTTTGCATGTTAAAATCTCCCTTTAGTTATCTGTGTTCCCCACCCCCAGTCTGAGAAAGCTGTGAGTACATGAATCATCCACTCTTGTACTTTAAATTAGTGAATAATTCTGACATCAGCTTACAAGGTGAGTACCTTCTTTCCATTTTATGGACAAAATGGCTTAGATAGACTATGTAACTAGAAATGATAAAGCTATGATGTACAGCACTCAAGTTTTCATGGACCTAAAGCCACAAAATTTCTTCCCTCTTTCCATATAACACCAGTGAAAGTTTCACAAGATGTGAGAATTTAGTTAACTTTTACAAAAAACTCTCCATTTATCTAGGAAGATTCTGTGTTTTATTTCTACCTCAGGACATGTTCAGATTCATTCTGCTTTAACACCACAAAAAAGTAAACAAATACGATGTTTTGTGAGTAATGCAAAAAAGCGGGAAGCTTCCATCCAGTAGGATGTTTCTCCAGCTTTAGAATTCAAGGCATGAATAAAACGTTTTTTCAAAATCTGTCGTCAGACTAAATTTTTCAGAGGGTTCAGAATAGAATATAAAAAGATTGTTTTTACATTAGCATAAGTATGTTTGTATAGGGGCTGCCCCATGGCCTAGTGGTTAAGTTCAGGTGCTCCGCTGCAGGCGGCCCAGTGTTTCGTTGGTTCGAATCCTGGGCGCGGACATGGCACTGCTCATCAAGCCACGCTGAGGCGGCATCCCATATGCCACAACTGGAAGGACCCGCAACTAAGAATATACAGCTATGTACCGGGGGCTTGGGGGAGAAAATATTTTAAAAAAATGTATGTTTGTGTATACAATGTGTGCAATTTTATGGCTGAGCGGTGTCTCACGTTGCTGATATATCAGTGGTTCTAGAATCCTTTGATTTTAGAAGATTGAGAAGATATTAAAACTATTGTAATCAGGGGCCAACCTCGTGGCCGAGAGGTTGAGTTTGCGCACTCTGCTACGGCAGCCTGGGGTTTTGCCAGTTTGGATCCTGGGCGCGGACATGGCACTGCTCATCAAGCCATGCTTGAGGCGGCGTCCCACATAGCACAACGGGAAGAACCTACAACTAGAATGACGACAATAGAATGTATGGGAGGCTTTGGAGAGAAGAAGAAGAAAAGAAAAGATTGGCAACAGATGTTAGCTCAGGTGCCAGTCTTTAAAAAAAAAAAATACTATTGTAATCTAACAGTCTTAATTTTGCATATATGAAAACAGACCTAGTTATAAAGTAGTGTGTTCAAGGCTACACAGCTACTTAGAGGCTACACTTGAAAATAATCCCAGGCTCAAGATCTCAGTTCAGTATTTGTTCCAGTAAAATCTATTTCTTTAAGTGAAGAAATTAAGATAAAGAGAGGTTAATAGACATGCCCATATTCACACAGCTTTTTAGTTACAGAACCAATCCTAGAAATAATCAAAAGAATTAAAAATTAGAAATAAATATGTATTGGCCCTCTTGTAGGTATAAAGAAATTATCCCTGTGATGATCATCTTTATCATAAGCAAGTGCATACATTTCATTAAATTGAACTGTTATATGAAGAGAGAGAGACAGATAGAAAACACTATGTTTTAAAACTTACGGACAAAGAACAGTTTAGTGATTACCAGAGGGAAGGGGCATGTAGGGTGGACACAAAGGGTAAAGGATCACGCTTACGTGGTGTCTGACAAATAATGTACAACTGAAATTTCACAACGTTACAGACTATTATGACTACAATAAAAAATCAAAAAAACTTTTACTTTCAAAAGCAATAATTATTGGTGGACATGTTTACTGATTTGGAAGGCAAAAAGTGGTTCTCACCAAGATACATTGGGAGAAGGGAATATTCTTTCTATTTTATTTTGAGCTTTATTATTTTTCTTAACTTTTATCTTGCAAAGTCATTGTTTTCAAGGCAAAGCACCATGAAAATTTCCTTTTCTGATTCTTAGAGCATCAAATATGTTTGAAAAGTAATACAAATATCTATATCTCTAAGTAATCAGTTTAGTTTTACCAATAACAAGACATCATACCACTCAAGGTTTGAAGGCTTTCCAAGCCCGTTGCCTTGCTTTTACTTGGTAGAGCCTAGGAGGCTACTTTTGCTAAAGGTGAAACACTTCTCCTAGACTGAAGAATTCATGTCTTATCATTTAACCTCTATCTCAAAAATTGATCACTTTATAAAAATGAACTAGTAAAAGGTTTTTTCTATCACTACATTGTGCTTTATGATAATCATTTATGCATTTAATGAGCATTTTATTAAGTCACAACTACAACCTAGGCTGTGTCCTCAATCCTGGGAATAGAAATAAGACTCACTCTGTCCTTCAAGGAGATCACAGTCTAGTCAACAAATGACGTCAGTACTGTGACAATAATAGAAGTATCTTTTATGCTAAACAGATCTTTCTCTAGTTAAAAACATGCATTATACTTATAATAATAGGAAATGATTTTCACTAAATATTTTCTGAAATAAAACATAGCATTTCTTCATTAGTGTTACTTTTAACGATCATGCAATTGAGCACTGTACCACTAGTAGATGGAAAATATAATCCCTGGCATTTATATCTTTCTGACCTCTTGTGGAAGATCACATATATCTCTGTTAACAGCAAGTTCTAGTTTCTCCAAGCTGGCACAGTGACTTAATTCCTTGGGGACAGTCTTGATTTTGTTGTAACTAAGAATCAGTTCCTGAAGTTTAGTGAGCAGTCCTACAAAAAATAACACACAGTAGGGAGCAGATGGATATAAAAGAATGTTTCCAGTTTAAAATAAGTATTATAGTGTACCTTACCTGCCAATTTCATATTGGCAAATTCACACTTCTCGGGTTCTCCCCCTTTTCCCAGTATGTGTCCTGCCCCTTCTTCAGATAAGGAGCAGGTTTATCACTGCTATAGGCAAAAATACTTTTTTTTTCATTCTGTTTTGTCTATACTATATAGTGACCAATTTTCCATTTGGGGATTTTTTTCTCATTTAAGGAATTTGATTTTCTTTCTTGCCTTCAACCTGTTCTCTTCTAGGAGGAATAACTGAACCAGCAATATTGTTTCCAGAATCTACACAATAATATTTCCAAAGAGATTTTTCTTGCATTGAAATCTCATCTTGAATCACCTCAGTAAATCCAGAAGCTTAGATCCCTTGGAAGCTTCAATTTAGATTACATGTTTAAAGTTTTCTCAACTCTTGGGGCTATATAAAGATGAGACCTTTATTCCATGTATCAAAAAATATTCTCAACAAGAATCACAGGAATGAAAGCAATTTTCCTTACCAATTCCTCGAGGTATCTCTGAAATTGTGTTTCGAGATAAATCTAACACAATGAGGTTCTGGAATCTTCCAATGAATTCAGGGATTTTCAACAAACCAGTTCTATGAAGTTGCCATTCCTGTAGCTGTTTCAGTCTCAGTAGAGAAGAAGGGAGAGTCTAAACTCAAAAGAAATCACAGAGTTACTATATTACTTAAATTGTTTTAGTATCATGCCACACTGAAGTATGATTGTAGAGGTATAATTTGATTTCTAAAGGAACTTTGGAATATTTTGTCCTTAATGGGTTGATTTCCAGGTGCTGTGTATTATTTCTAAGTTTTAAGCCTTTACTCTTTTTAGGGGAGGTGCTAAACCTTCAAACCCCAATCATAGTAGAAGAAACAAAAATAATATATCTTGATCAACAGTGTACACATATAGAACTGTGTCCTAAAGATTCTGTTGTATTAGGCTTTCTTAGAGTACAAATGCTATTGAAAATGGGAATATGGTAGTTAATTGAAATCAGAGAGAAACCAAAAAAATCATTTTAATCAATAATTCAAACTTCTCTTCCCCTTTTGTTATGAAACATTTTACAAATATTTTTTAAAGAGGATTTTTTTTAATTTAAGGATTTTAAGAGTTTAGATTATTCTGATCTCTATACCTTTTTCCTTTCAACCTAAAAGAGCCAAAAGAGAAAATAAAGGAGCTAACCTGCCAGCTAAATATACCAAATGTATAACCCAAGGGGTAGGGACCCTTGTAAAAATTAGTGTGCCTAACGTAATTAAGCAACTGTATGTCTGTATCTGTGTGTGTACAAGAGAGAGAGAGAGAATGTGAATCAGGTGGTGGACCTAAGAAAAAAATTAATATCCATTTCCATTTTGTGAAGTTTTAACTGAGTGTTTGCTTTGGAAAAGCTGTATGAGTTTTGTTAGGCAGACTGTCATCTTGTTTGTGAAAAATGAAAAATTGCTTATTAGAAGGATTAGTAGGAGAACTATGACAAATGACGTGAGTTTAGGCAGAGTTGAGACAAATGGATGGAATTTTTGCAAAAACAATTGTGAAGTTATATTTCTTTTCAGTTGTTCATGAAGCCCAAATTCATTTGGTCTATTATTAAAATTAGAGTTTCTAACTATTCCAGTCTTAATCACACTGTCTCAGAATCATTCTCTCAACTCTCCCACAAAATGCAAAACATAGAAAATCAAATATTACTTCTGTAAAGCTTACCGTCCATTCCTCTTTTTCTATCTTCAAAATGACTCTTCCATCTTCGCTGGTGACCCTTTCTTTTAGCTTGGTTAAACTTACTCGTTCTTCCCAGATCCGCACTAGCCTAGAGTCCAGGAAATCATTTTAGTTCACAGGTAATGACATAGGTAGCAGTCACTTTTATATAAAAAAGTGACCCATGAAAAATAACCATTTGATTGATAGTATCTGGAAACAGACAAGAATTTATTTTGCAAGAATTACACATAAGATTAGTATCATAAATGCCCTATTTTTAAGTTTTTGAAAAGTATCATAACTCTCCATAGATTTTTTATAACAGCTTTGTTAAGATATAATTCTCCTACCATAAAATTGATTCTTTCAAACTATACAGTTCAGTGGTTTTTGGTGTATTCACAGAGCGATGCGACCATCACCACTGTCTAATCCCAAACATTTTCCTTGCTCAGAAAAGAAACTGCATACCCTTATTAGCAGTCACTCCCTATTCCTCTCCTCCAGCTCCTGGCAACCACTAACCTACTTTCTGTCTCTATGGATTTGCCTATTCTGGGCATTTCATATACATGGGATTATACAATATGTGTCTTTTGTCTCTGGCTTCTTGTTGTTTTGACTTGGATTAATTAAATATTTAATCCACAGATATTTTAATAAATAAGTCTTTTAATAACTTAAAAATAGTACAGTTCAACTTCAGAGTTAAATTGTATATTACCACATTCCAGTTTTTTCCAGATTTTGTTTTTCAGATAAAAAAAGTACAAAATCTTTGTCATTCTGGAGCATGTCCTCACTGATTTTGGGTTCATCGCAAACATATGTAAGAATAATATCAAGCTATAAAATGACTAGCAAAAGGTTTTCTCTGTACTAGAAATTTTTTCATGTATGAAAAATAGAAAATAAGTTTAGAATTGAAATTTTTACAATTTTAGCCTATTAGAATGATACACAATCAAATATAAGCAGTCGTCAAAGAACATAAGTTTAATTTGAGTATTTGCTAAAAATCTCTTGACATCTTAGAATTAATATGTATTCTTAGTTTTGCGTCTTAGCTGATCTTCAACAAGGATTTTATTTTAATGAACAGAAAACTAAATATCTCTAAAAGTGTAATATTTGCTCTCTATATATTTTGTTTTTGCAAAATATTTCTATAGAACCTTTGTATTTTCATTTGCTACCTGTCTGAAATTTAATCTGCTAACAAGTACACTGTGGCAATAGCTATGTGTGGCCTTCTAGACTGAGCAGCTAAGCTTCCAATAGATGTGGTTAACTGAGACAAAATGTATAATGCCGTCTATTCAGTTACATCACTTTTTATAAAAATAGAGCTTTTCAAACAGTAGGCATAATGATTATTGATTACTTATTACTCACTACGAGATATATGTATTTCACAGCAAGATTTAATGACAAGTGCAATTAGGTGTCTTATTCCCTAATCTTTAACTTGAATTACAGAATTCATCAAACACCCCATTGTATGCCAAATATTGTGTTAAACGTGTACACAAAAAGCTCTGCCCTTAATGAGTTTACTATTATTAGACAAGTCTATTTCCATCTCTATAATGATTCCTAAATTCTTTCTGGCGCTGAATTTCTGTGATCTAGTCCAGAATCTATCACTCAATTTGGTGACCATGAGCAAGACATCTCACCTCTATGGGCCTTGCCCGTAAAACGTGGGGTTGGGATTAAATAATGTCCAAGGTCTCTTCAGCTCTAGTATTCTGTAATTCCTACACTGCTTATTTTAAGCTTGATGTCCTTTCAAGTTTTGAATAGAAATTTTCTACCTCCTCTAAGACCTTTTATTATAGTCTAAAGCCTTTCTCAGATGTTGTCATACCAACTGTTACCTAAGTGCTTGATTTTTTTCAAGGCAGCTTGGCATCAAAAAACAATGAGGACAATTTCTGCTTAAACTTTAGGCTTTTTGAGCTAAATCTTTAGCCACTTTTAGCTGAGAGAAGAAGCCTTAGATTATATTCTTGCTCTTTTTCCTCCTTGCCTGATGTTTACAAGAGAACTTGAAGCTGCTGAAATTAAATGATTCTTAGCTAGATGTGTAATAGGTGAAATTCAGAAGTTTAGAATTAAGTCGTGATTCCTGACAAAAAAAATGGAAATGTTTTATTAAGAGTACTCCAGATCAAGTTTCTTATAATTGTATAATATAAACATAATTGATTTCATAAGGGTAGCTTAAGATATAAAGGGCCAATCTAAGAAAATACAAGACCTGAGATGAATATAATGCTTACTGAGTCAGATTGCTTGGGTGTGAATATCAGTGTCATATTTATTAGCAGGGTGATTTTTGAGAAGTTACTTAGGCCTGTTCCTCAGGTTTTCCATCTTTAAAAATAGAGAAAATAAAATTGCACCTATGTGTGTGACAGGCTGAGTGTCTGACTCAGTGGAGTGCTATTCCAGCCCTGGATCACTTGCCCAGAAAAGCTAACATATCTTATTGGAGGCACTATTATTTTGGTTTTCCTTCTCTCATAATGCAGTTTAATCCTCCTCATGACACTGTTTCAGCATGTTGAGAGGATTAAATGAGGTAATGCAAATAAAGCACTTAGGAGTGCCTGGTAAAAAATCTTAATTTGTCTAAACCAATCATACAATCTCATTCCCATAGAAGGTAACTGGATTAGGGGTGTGCAAATGACCCAGTTCTAGCCAATGAGAGGTAAAGGAAAGGTTTGCTGGGGAACCTCAGAAAAGTCCTCTTTCTTAAAGAAGAAATATAAATAGTTTCCACTCTGCTGATAACATAATAATGCCTGGCTGTGAGGCCTGGAAGTGTACCAGTCATCCTGTGACATTGAGAGAAGCTAACCCAAGGACCAAAATGACACGCTGAGATTAGCAGTGGAAGGTGATAAAAAGAAGCTGAGTCTTTAAAGCTGTTGAAGCTTTGGAATTGCCTTACCTCAGGACTTCCCTGTCGCTTTAGCCATTTTTAGTTGAGTTTTCTTTTATTTGCTAACTGACACAAGATCATTTTTTAAATTCACATATAACATTATATTAGTTGTAGGTGTACAATGTAGTGGTTTGATATTTGTATATATGGTAAGATACAAGACAATTTAATGTTTAGAAAGAGACCTGATAAATGAGAATTGTAGGGAGCTATGTCGAATGTATGAGGAAAGGGAGTTCTTGCAAGATTTGTAGAGTACTTTGGAGACATCCAATTAGGAAAATAGGGAGATATGAAGAAGGCAGAGGAAATGAGAGTCAGACTATTTAAGTATAGCCCAGATCAAGGAATCAGGTGATCCACAGGGGTCCTGGCTGGAACTCAGCTCTTCAAATAGATGAGAATCTACAGTACATTCTACTGTCAGGTGTTGTTTTAGATTCTAGGGAATATAATGTTGAACAAACAATCACTGAAAAGTCGATTAAATGATATTATCAAACTTTGATGAATGTTGGACAGAGTCCTGTAAGGACCTGGGGTAACTACTATTTTCACATACAGACAGTTGTATTTTCTTGTGGCCCCATCACATAATCTCAACTGAGTTAGGTGTTTCCTTTAGGTATATTTTGAGTTTTCAGTAAGTGAAAATCTCTATCAAATTCAATATTAAGGTGTTTAATACATGCTCTTTTCTGTAATGAAGATATGAATTTTCACTAATTCAAAATAATAAATGTTATAGCATACTTCTGTTGAAATTCCTTCTCTCGCTGCAGATCGTCATTGTGTTTCTGTATTCTTTTTTCCCAAACTTCCTTTACAGCATTGACAGCCCCGGTACAAACCACATTTTCTGACATGATTTCTCCACATTGTCATGGAGTCACCGACTTCATTAATTTCTGAATAGCTGGATCACAGATGCAATCTCAGAAAGGACCTAGCTGTATCAGAGAAAAAAAGCAACGTGTTTCAGAATGTTCACTGAGTACTGTAGTGATAATAGCTTGTATTTATTGAGCACTTTCCATGTTCCCAAGACTATTTTATCCACTTTACATGCCATATCTCACTTAAGAATCCTCATAAAAATACTGTGATATGGGTACTTTTATTGTCTCTAATATACAGATAAGAAAACTGAGCCTTAAGGAAGACAGGCAATTTGTTCAAGGTCTCATATCCAATATGTGGCAGAGGTGGGAACTGAAACGAAGACTACTTCCCTATGATGTAATTCAGAATAATGAAAAACTGCAACTAGTCTGCATGTCCAATTATGGGAAAATGGCTAAATAATGGATATATAAAATAAGATAGGTATCTTGGAATATCTACCAAAACTAGATGCTATATGCACAAGCTAGAATTCAGTTAAGTGGTAAAAGATTGGGATTGTTCGCTCTTGTGTAGAATAAATTGCAAGTGGAGAGATGCAATATTGAGAATTGTGACCTGAATCTCAGAAATGAGAGGAAAGTAATAATAGGGGAATGGTTATGTAAATTATGGTAGATCCATTTGATGGAATGTTCTTTACCTTACAAATAATGGTATTGATTTTTCACCAAAGTATATTAGCAATAATGAAAGAATTTGATTCGTAATTAATTGAATTATTTCCTCCCAAATTCAGGAAGTCAAAATGTCCACAATCACCACTTCTATTCAACATTATTCTGGAATGCTATAATGCAAGGAAAGTAAATAGAAAGGTAGAAAGTGGGGCCGGCCTGGTGGCGCAGTGGTTAAGTGCACACATTCCGCTTCAGCAGCCCAGGGTTCGCCAATTCGGATCCTGGGTGCGGACATGGCACCACTTAGCAAGCCATGCGGTGGCAGGCGTCCCACATATAAAGTAGAGGAAGATGGGCACGGATATTAGCTCAGGGCCAGTCTTCCTCAGCAAAAAGAGGAGGATTGGCAGCAGATGTTAGCTCAGGGCTAATCTTCCTCAAAAAAAAAAACAAAAATAGAAAGTTTGGAAAGGAAGAAGTGAAATTTGCAACAGCATCGGGAAACAGGTACTCCCATTCACCAAAGGTAGCAGTGTATATTATTATATTCTCTATGGGGATAAATTTGGTAATATCAATCAAACTTACAAATACACATTCACACGTGTAGGAATTTATACTGCAAATGTTTTCAAATGTAAAAATACATATTACACTTATTCACTGCAGTTTTTTCATAACAGTAAAAGATTGGAAACAACATAAGTTTCCATTAGTAAATTATAGTAGATCCGTATTATGGGAAATTGTATAGTTCCATAAATAAGTAAAGCGTTTTGTATACTGATATGCCATGATCTCCAACATGTATGACTCTGCCAAAATTTCTTTATCTATTCAAATGAATGTGAATATTTGGGTTCCAGATTTTTGCCATTATGAGCAATACTGTTTCTAAAATTCTTGTTCTTATCTTCTTGGCGCTCAAGTGATATTGTTTCTATTGGGTATATACCTAGGATTAGAATTGGTGGATCACAATCTATGTGAATGTTCAAATTTATTAGAGCCAAATTGTTGTCCAAAGTGATTGTGCCCATTTATACTCTTACTACAACTGCGTAAGGGTCCCCATTGATATACATCCTCACCAACACACTATTGCATAAAATGATATCTCATTGTGGTGGTAATAAATGAAATGTGGTGTATCCATACAATGGAATATTATTCGGCTATAGTATATATAGTACCGGTATATGTGACATCATGGATGAGTTTTGAATAAAATTATGCTGAGTGAAAGAAGCCAGACACAAGACTACATATTGTATGATCCCATTTATATGGAATCTCCAGAATAGGCAAATCCATAGAGAAAGGAAGTAGCTTAGTGATATCCAGGGTCTCTGCAGCGGGGGATATAGGGAGTGACTGCTAAGGGTAGAGTTTCTTTTGTGAGTGATGAAAATCAACTTTTGAAGTAAATCGACCTATGGAAAAGCAAAGAAGACTTATTTATGGCTACAGAACAGAAATGTCATACATCTTGAAAATATAAAAATAAACGTATTTTTAACAGGATGCGGAAGAAGGAAATGAAATGTAGAGAGTAGGAACACCAATGTCCACATCTTCAAAGTGGGAAGTCAATAGATAGTGTCTGTACTTTATGGAACAAGAAGTAGAGATTTAAATATTTGTTTAAAGTTATAAAGTCAGGGGCTGGCCCAGTGGCATAGTGATTGAGTTTGTGCACTCGGCTTCGGCGGCCTAGGGTTCACAGGTTCAGATCCCAGGTGCAGACCTACACAGCACTCATCAAGCCATGCTGTGGAGGCATCCCACATGCAAAATGGAGGAAGATAGGCACAGACGTTAACTTAATGACAATCTTCCTCAAGCAAAAAGAGGAAGACTGGCAACAGATGTTAGCTCAGGCCAGTCTTCCTCACCAAGGGAAGAAAAAAAGATAAAGTCAATTGTCCCATTTGCAACAACATGGATGGACTTTGAGGGTGTTATGTTAAGTGAAATAAGCCAGACAGAGAAAGACAGACACCATATGATTTCACTCATATGTGGAAGATAAACTAACACATGGGAAAACAGAACAGGTTAGTGGTTACCAGAGGGGAAGGGTTTGGGGGGGTGGATATAAGGGATAAAGGGGCACATATATATGGTGACTGACAAATAATAAGGTACAATTGAAATTTCACAATGTTATAAACTATTATGACCTCAATAAAAAAAAGTTATAAAGTTAAGACAGAAACTAAAAATAGGGATATAATTCTATGGGGGTGAAAGTGAACTTAAGCATCATCTTTCATAACGAGGCTCCACAGATAGTTAAAAGTTGTTAAGAAATAGAATATAAGTGCCTTTGAAAAGGAAAAAAGAAACATGGAGATGACCACTGAAAACTAAATCCTGACAGTTAAGATGGTTACTTCGATGGTAATAGAAATGGGTAGAGAATATTGCTTTTCATTATTAGTCTCTAAATTATTGATTTCTTTAAACTAAAAGTATGCTCCGTGTATGTGCTTGTGCACACACGAGAAAGAGACAGAGAGGAGAACTGTGTTACAGAGAAAAGTTTAAAATTTCAGAATTGATACATAATTGGCAATATGCACAAAATGATTAGGAGAGAGTCCCTATTTTGAAGTAGTGCATGTAGAAGTTACACAGGAACAGACTGTGTTATCTTTTTATCAACAAGAAACCTTGGGATACGTATGCTCATAATCCAACTACTTGAGTATATCCCAGTCAACCTATAATCTATGTCTCCGATTTTAGCAAGTTTGAAGTATTTGTTTATCAAACAATAAATTTTTTTAAATCCCAGGTATCTACATGTAAATGTGTATTTTACTAGACATTTATAACCATTCATGTGCTAGTTCACTTCCTCAGTTCCCATTAAACTTTAGTCAGCCTTCAATTTTCCTATAACACCAACCAATTTGCCTTAGAGGAGAACATGTCACTACAAGTACAAAATGCTGGACTATAGTCAGAAGATTGTTCTGTTGTATGTATTTTTGCCTCTGGCATAAGATTGTGTCCTCTACCTTGATTATTACTGTGACAGAAGAGCTCATAGCGTGGCAGTGAGGTAAGAATGACAATGACATGACTGTTAAGAGTTGACTTCCCAAAGTCAAGAGAAAGCAAAAGAAATACAATCTCAGAAGAAATGCTTCTTAACTTCTAGGGAAATCAGTCTTCCAGAGGAAGACAGCTACATGAGTGACTGTCAACCCCCAAAGAGACTTTCAAATTCAATTGCAAGTTTAGTTGCCCATTCCAGCAAATACAGACACAGTAAAGGCATCATCAGCAATCTATTTATATGTGAAGAATGCAAAAAACTGTTTTGGAAAATACTTACCATTGTCGGTGGATGCAGAAGCTGACATGCCCAAAGTTAGCAATTAGCAGCTAAGAGTGGATTGCAGGAAGAATGGTTTTCAGTGTGACTCCGAATGGTTTAAATCCTCAGTCAGACTATAACCAAGTGCAATGTAATGTCAGCCTAGTTCTAATTTTAGTTCATGGATAAAGCTCAGAATAGCAAGAATCACATGGAGCGTCTGTGGATCAACTGACGATGTATGTGAGTGCATTCCCGACACTGCAAAATGCTGTACTAAAGGTCTTATGAAACCAGCGGGCATAATTATTTCTAGGCTCCTGAAAAATAATTCCTATTGAAGTCCTAATTTCATGACATACCTTTTGAGTATTCAATAGAATTTAATGAATCTGTTTCAAGCAGAGAAACTTGGAAATATGTGGATATATAACATAACAAAAACGCTATCTTCTAAACAATAGATCTGTAAATATTTAAACCAAAGGCACTGAGGCTGGCCCGGTGCTGCATGGTTAGGTTCGTGTGCTCTGCTTTGGGCGGCCCAGGGTTTTCCTGGTTCGAATCCCGGGCGCAGACATGGCACCGCTCATCAGGCCATGCTGAAGCGGCATCCCACATGCCACAACTAGAAGGACCCACAACTAAAAATACACAACTATGTACCGGGGGCTTTAGGGAGAAAAAGGAAAAATTTTTAAAAATCTTTAAAAAAAATAGAGGCACAGATGCTTCAGAAAAAAGAAAACTTAAGGTGTGGATAAACATGGGTAACAGAGGAGCCCCAAGCTTCTGCTGCATCCAGGCTTCACATTTAATTACCTCTCACTCTTTTTCTCTTCAGTCTACATAGATAGGAGTTAATTCCAGGTTCTTTAAAAAATTATGTATTTATTTTTTGAATTGGTAATATATACACATGGAACAAAATTCCACCCCCTGGCCCCGGCTCCAGCCATTTAGTTCTCTTCTCTGAAGAAAATCACTTTTGCCAGTTACTGTCCCCTTCCAAAGATGGTCTGTGTGTTGACAAGCATAAATATCCTATATTCTTTAAAAACACACACGTGTGGCACACACACATAAATGGTAGCATACTGTATACATTGTTCTATACCATGTTTTCTTCACTCAAAATATTCTGGAAATTGTTTTGTATTAGTATATTTAGAGTTACATCATTCTTTTTAATGTCTACGTAGCACTTTGGTGTGTAGGAGGATCATAATTTATTTAGTCACTTGGGCACTTTGGCAATTTTAGTGCTTTTATGTGCCTGATTATTCCATAGAAATTTTCTAATGTGTCTATAATGAATACGTTCACTGGTTATGGAGATGCTCAAGGTCACAGAAAGAGTAAAGAAATTGTGACCAGAACCTAAAGTCTAACCTCCCTGTCCAGAGAGTTTGCATCATCCCACACACACAGCTTCCTTGAATATGTTCAGAAGTCAACACTGACGTTCAGGGAGGACTCGGGGTCCAGCCTGGTGGTGTAGTGTTTAAGTTCGCATGTTCCGCTTCGGTGGCCGGGGGTTCACCAGTTGGGATCCTGGCAACAGACCTACACACCACTTGTTGAGCCACGCTGTAGCAGGCGTCCCACATATTAAAAAAACAGAGGAAGATGGGCACAGATGTTGCCTCAGGGCCAATCTTCCTCAGCAAAAAAGAGGAGGATTGGCAGTGGATGTTAGCTCAGGGCTAACTTCTTAAATAAATAAATAGATAAATAAATAAGAATACTAAATTGTCCCTTTGGAAATAATTTAGATTTATTTCTGCCTTTGGCACTGCCTAAATTAAATTTTAATTTGATGCTATTTATAGAAAACCCACAAATTTCAAGCTTTCTCTCTCCTTCCCTTATTTAGCCTCTTATTTCTCATGCTCAGATCTAAGAGGTAATACTGCAGAAAGCGAGACCAATTCAGAAGTTGTTGAAGTGACTTACACTAGAGAAATGGCAGGGAGAGTGGAAAAAAGTAAATAGATTATGAGCTCTTTATGAAGGAGGCGAGCTAGAATTTTGGTGATTGGTGGACATAGAGTGTGAGAGAGAAGAAGAGACAAGTCATTGTATTGTGAATATCTGTCATTCACAGCTGCCCAAGATCTTTTGAACACCCTCTCCATAGTTTGATAATCCCCTATGTTGTGAATCCTACCTTACCAAGGTAGAATTAGGAAAAAAATTCCCAGTCTCCCTTGCTACTGGAGTGGGGACTTGACTAAGTTTCTACTAATCATATACTTTGATTTAGAAGCAAATAATGTGAGAAAACAGGCTGGATGGCTGGAGTCCATCTTTGCTGGCCTGTGTACAGCAGAGGCAACATATCCTGGGGCAATATATTCTGCACCACAGCAGGTGCAGCTGCTTCTGGGAGCAGCAGCGCAGCTCCGGTACCAGGCCAGTTCTGCATGCAGTTCTGGGAGCTGTTTCTATGAACTGATACCCCTTCCTTCTTAAACTTGCGAGGGAGAATTCTGTTATCTGCATCTAAGAAACCGACACAACTATTTTAGGTATTTCTCATTATATTTCCAAAAATACGCTTATGCTGCTATTTCTTCATATATCAATTTCAGAATCATCTATGGACTTTGTACCATGGAAGATGAGAATTCTGTGGTCTTAAACCACCCACTCAGTGTCACATACCTTCTCTTCCTGTCATCCCAATATAGTTACATCACAATTTTTGTTAAACCAGTAATTAGTGTTTATCATTATTAAATATTATTTGACATTTAGTATTATAAATATTAAGTAATATTAATAGTATTATTCAAAGCTAAATCAAATAGTGGAAATGATTCCTTTCCTTTTCTTTTGTAATTTTTGGTTTTTTCCTAGAGTTATGTGTACTTTTTAAATTTGCTTAATTTTCTGTGCACCTATCACTAAATCTTTATATACTTGAATGTCCCAGCTCCTACTGTGTGTACCTTGAGCAAGTTACTTAATCTCTCTGTGCCTCAGTTCCTTATTGGCAAAATGTAGATAAAAATAAGAGCTCCTTATGGGCTTTTGTGAGGATTAAATGAGTTAATACATGAAAGAGTTTGGACAGTGCCTGAGCATAGTAATGCTCAATAAGGGATGGTTATTATTACTACGCTCCAATAGTAGAGCCAAGAAGGGAGGAGCTGGGTGTGGACGTGATTGCCGTATGACCATAGGAAGAAGGGTAGCTGACTCTGAAAGGGTTTTCTTCTGAGCCTGAGACAAAATTAAGGAGAGGACAATTTTACAGTGGAAGGGAGGTAAAAGAGCTCGTCTTAAATGGCTTCACTCTTCACACAAAGTAAGGATCTTATTTTATAATGTTGCACAAATTGGTTTATCCTCGCCTTCTGTTATTATGTGTTTGCCAGCTGCTTAGTGTCCTTGCATTCTGAGGTCCCACAGGAAAATAGTTCATCAGAATCCATGACTGAGGACAATTGCAATGCTTGTGTTTAGGAAAAGTAAACAAATCTAGGGGCCGGCTCCGTGGCCGAGTGGTTAAGTTCTCGTGCTCCGCTGCGGCAGCCCAGGGTTCGGATCCTGGGCGTGGGCGCGGACATGGCACTGGTCGTCAGGCCACGTTGAGGCGGCGTCCCACATCCCACAACTAGAAGGACATGCAACTAAGATATACAACTGTGTACAGGGAGGGTTTGGGGAGATAAAAGCAGAAAAAAAAAAAAAGATTGGCGACAGTTGTTAGCCCAGGTGCCAATCTTTGAAAAAAAAAAAAAAGAAAGAAAACAAATCTAGAAGAGAGCCAGGTGGGATGGCTAGGCTAGATAAGAGATAAAAACATATTGAAAATATAACATCACCCAAAAGAACTCAAAGCAGGATCTCGAAGAGAGATTTGCACACCCATGTTCCTCAGAACATTCATCACAATATCCAAGAGGTGGAAGCAACCCAAATATCCAATGGCAGATGAATGAATAAAGAGAATGTGACAGGGCCAGCCCACTGGCGCAGCGGTTAAGTTCACACGTTCTGCTTCGGCAGCCCTGGGTTCACTGGTTTCGATCCCGGGTGTGGACATGGCACCGCTTGGCAAGCCATGCTGTGGTAGGCGTCCCACATATAAAGCAGAGGAAGATGGGCACAGATGTTAGCTCAGGGCCAGTCTTCCTCAGCAAAAAGAGGAGGATTGGTGGCAGATGTTAGCTCAGGGCTAATCTTCCTCAAAAAAAAAAAAAAAGAAAGAAAGAAAAAAAAAGAAAATGTGATATATCCATACAATGGAATATTATGCAGCTTTTTTTTTTAAATTTTTATTATTTTTCTTGGTGAGGAAGATTGGCCCTGAGCTAACATCTGTTGCCAATCTTCCTCTTTTTGCTTGAGGAAGATTGTTGCTGAGCTAACATCTGTGCCAATCTTTCTCTGTTTTGTATGTGGGTGCCTCCACAACATGGCTTGATGAGCACTGTGTAGGTCTCTGCCTGGGATTCAAACCTGTGAACCCCAGGCTGCCAAAGCAGAGTGTGAGAACATAACCACTACACCACCAGGCCAGTCCTTTATGCACTATTTTTTAGTTCTACAGAAATAAAAGCTATACAGAATTATAAACTCTTTTACCAGATAATTCTGTATGGATTACATAATACTTTGTTTCTAGGATATTGGCCCAACTTTTGAGGATATATCATATACATGTTTTTTCACATGTCCACAAATACTGTACAGAACCTTAATATCTAGTAAAGACAGAAGCTATGAGAATTTTTATCATATTCAGAAAGTATTACAAACCAAAAAGAAACATCTTATGGAAATAATACCATTCTATTGAAATTAGAGTGCATTGCATTTATGTATCAATTTTTAATATTCATAAACTATTAGGGAAATCAGTGCAGTAAATGACAGTGGTGGCTTTAAAAATTTATGCTGTCTCTGTGACACTTTGTCCTACTCTGTCCAAGCAACATTTGAACCAGTGGGACCCTTCTAATCTTGTGCCAGAAACACAATGTGACCAAGGTCAGATTCTTGTGCAATTTGCGAAGCCCTTGGTTTGCAGAGTTGTTAGCGTGGCGGCATAGCTCATCGACTCCTCTCTGTCACATTTGAATATCTAATGTTTCAAATTGTTAGTGACGTTCTGATTTATTTTCATGCCTGCAGTTTCTGTTAACCTAACTACACCTGCGGTCAATTTAGTTAACTTGCCTTTGTTATTGCAGTTTGAACTCTGGCTGCATTTTTCCAGGAAATTAAATTACTAGAGTTTTCCAGTGATTGCGTTCTTGCAACTTCTGTACAGACTTTATAACCTTGGTTTTTTGGGGCTTTGTTTTTTCACTTTCCTTTTTACCACATATTTAGAACCATTACCACACTTTTAGAGCTTTCCTTTTTCCACATTTTTAGAACTATGTACCACCTATTTAGAAGTTTCTTGCAGCAAACTTCAAGTTAAATAGCTTTCCCCAAGTTTAACGTTCCCAACAGCTCCTCTGGGAATGCTGGGGTGGGGGTGGGGGGGGTTGACGACACTGTGCTGTATGTTCTGGGAGACTCTGCCTCCTCCTCAGCCTGGGATGGGCGTGAACCCTTCTCTGATGGTCCCACCTTTTCCTCTGTGTCTACCCTAAATTCTTGATCTCCTGCCTGTTCTCGTGTCTTCTGCCCTGTCTTGTTAAGACTCACAACAGCTGTTTCTCATGTTTTGCGTTGTAACATTCCACATGGTACTTGGTAAACGCCTAATATAGACAGCCTCTTTATAACAGAACTGCAATTATTCTTGTCATGCTCTGGTTGTTTTTGTGGCTCTCCTCTGGAATCTCTCCAAATTCCCCTGCTGGGTTTTAGCAAGCTGGCCTAGAGTTCTCTCACAAGGGTCTGATTAGCACATGAATTAGCTGCTCAGTCCTGGGACTGCCTCATAATGAATTCATTTCCATTTAATTCTGAGCTTGGGAACATGGAAGATTCACGCTACCTTCAGTGTTCCCTTACACAGTAATGCCTCCTGTAACATAAAAGAGTCTGTGGCTCTTTTAATGGAATAACAATGATAACTTGAACCAGCTCAGGTTTGGCATAAGTAGTTCAGAATTGACCTGGTCTGTCTGACATGACATCTGATGTGATGTCACTGAAACGGTGTCACTGTGGTGACCTTGAGGTGCCGAAGAGTGTAAGTGCCTAGAGCTCAGGAGAGAGGTGGACCTAGAGAGAACTGTTTAGGAGACATCTGGAAGAGACGTGTGGCCAAACCTTTTGCCAAGAACATTGTGACTATAAGTGGATAGTGGGGAAGGAGGCCAGACTGCAAGGAGTTCAAGACCACCCATTCAGGAAGTTAGGCAAAGGCAGAAGGAGCAGGACAGGAAGTTCGTTCATGCAGTAGCAGGTAAAGGTAACAGTGAGAAGGGAGTGTTTTGAGCCTGCTTTTAGGCAGAGAGAAATTAGCTGTTAGAGAGGTAGGGAGTTTTTTGGGGAGAAGGGATTATTTTAAAAATAGGAACAGTTCTCTCTCTCTATTTATTAGTTGAGGCAGCACTAACCAATTGAATTTTCTGTGATGATGGAAATATTCTGTACGTATAATGTCCAATTTGGTAGCCGCTAGCCTCATGTGGCTATTTAAATTTATTTAAATAATAGCTAGTGGCTATTGCATTGACTGGACAGCTCAGAATTAGGGTATTACTAACTAGAGTAGCAGATTAACCTCAGAATATCAGTGTCTTAAAACAAGAAAAGTTCATTTTTATTTATTTATTTTGGTGAGGAAGATTGGCCCTGAGCTAACATCTGTGCCCATCTTCCTTTATTTTGTATGTGGGACACCACCACAGCATGGCTTGACAGGCAGTGTGTAGATCTGCACCCAGGATCCCAACCTGCAAATGCCGGGCTGCCAAGGAGGAGTGTGCAAGCTTAATCACTATGCCACCAGGCTAGCCCCTAAAAGTTTATTTTTTACCTGCAATACATCCAAACCAATCAGGGCTTGGGTGTGTGTTGGGGGAGGAGGCTTTGTGCCACCTAGTCATTTGGAGATATTGGTTCTTTCCATCTTGTGTGGCCTCCATCTTCAACAGGCAGGCTTCAACTTTCTTGTGAAGAAGAAAGAGGGAGTGTGGAGGACCTCTTGGGAGGTTTTATGGGCCACATCTGGAAATGACCTACATCACTTCTACCTGTATTGTAATGACTAGAAATAAGTCATATGGCCCTACCTAACTGCAGGCTAGCCTGGAAAATCTTTAACTGTGTGGCCAGAAGAAAAAGGAAATGATTCTATGGACACAGCATTTTTCTGACACATTTATCAACAATAAAAAATGTTTAAATTTGCAGAGGGTTCCGAATCAGTCTCCAATACCTCCAAACTGAAAATGAATCTTAACTAGCATGCCACGGGAGATTGTAGCCACGGGCCCTCCAGGGTCTGTTCAGTGACCCCATCTCTTATCAACAGAGTGATTAAGAATTGCCTTTCAGAAAATCTGCAAAGTCTCACAGCCAGGGCGTGCGCAAAAGAAGAAACCGTGATGAAAGATGAAGTCGTCTGCTTAGTATGACAGGCCTGGGGAGATGTTTGTGTAGGTGCTTAAAATTATCAGAAAAAACTTGGAACGGTTACTGTGAAGAATGGCTGGGGCATTTGCCATAGAAATTGGAAGGAATCTGTTTCAGACTAACCTGTGACCCCAATCTCTTGCAGAATGTGTCAGGTAAATTCAAATGTATAGCTTCTTTTCTCTTGATAAGTATCCCTATGGTAAACCATGGGGTGCTGTTAATCTTCTGTTTAACCATAGAAGTGGACTTTGAAAATTTAGACTTCTTTCTTCTGCCATAATTAATGTGCCAGTATAAGAGTCAAACATCAAAGTGAATAGATTAGCACACGATAATTTTAAGAAAGATTAGATGAGTAGAAAACACTGAAGCTAGGAATTCACATTTTGACAACATCAGTTGAATTGTCAGCACTACACCATTTGAAGTTTGAGAGTGAAATTACTTCTCATTAACATTGAACTAAAACTAGGAAGAAAATGCAAATATTCTTTGTCAGAGAAATTGTAAAATCTTGGAATCATAACAAACAGCCGTGAAATTTAATATTCTCTTCTGTATTTGCCTCTCGCTTCCTACTCTACCTCCTCAGCTTCCTCCCTACCCATACTTTTAGAAAACTTTCTTAGCAAAGATTCATAACTCAATATGAGATGGAGTGGGAAGGAAACATCTCACTTTCTGTAGTTGCCTTTTTTTTAATCTACCGTGAAATTCTACGAGATCCCCATTCTTGGTGCACATGGTAGAAGGGGGCTGACTGAATGCGGGGATCGAAAGGTAACCATAAGATTCAAGCCGGGCCAGCCAGAGTATTGTGTTCTCCTCCCACAGTGATGGGCATCTGAACCAAGCCACACCAATCAAAACTCTCCTTGGGATTTTGACTGGAAACAGAATGTGAGTTCTGAGGAATGTAAGCCTCAGTGCTGGTAGGCATCTTTGTCACCATGTTGGGGGAGCTTGCCTGAGAATGAAGTCAACACAAAGGAGAAAAGATCCAAGAGTAAAGACAGACAGAGAGAAAAACAGAGACTGTCTTGATTGCATTAAGACCCTGGATCCAGCCATACCTGAAATTGATATCCATGAACATTTCAGCTATATCAACTGTGTTCTCTTTGTAGTATAACCCAGTAAGAATTAGGCTTTTGTCACTTAAAAAGGAAAGAGTTCTGACTGTCACACTTTAAAAGTACAGGTTCAGACTGAAGAGGAGAGAAATGTGAACAATGAAAGGCAACGGGTAGTTCCTGCATTTTTACCTCCCTCAAACTTTTGACTTTTTGGCAGTGGTAGTTACGACATTACCACAGAGGACAAGAGTAGAAAAGAAAACCATAAAAATCAAACTGAGACTTCTCAATTGACGAGAAGGCTTAGAAGAGACCTAAAGAAGGATAAAGGAAAATCTGGCTTCTATGGGCATTTCACTTGCAAGTGTTTCAACCCATCTATTACTCTCTGTTGTTTTTTAGCTTGAGTCAGAAAAGTTGGTCAGAGCAGTTGTGTTGTTTAAGGGGTAATTCAATGTAGTAGTAAGTGGACTTACCTGGGTTGAGTCCCAGCTTGCACCGTAGAGGCTATGTGACATTAAGAAATTACTTTATGTCTTCTGGTCTTTTCTAATCTGACATGGAGAAAATATCTTCTATGGCAGAGACTGGCAATTGTCCCCTAATATCCATTCTCTCCTTCACCCATAGGAACAAAATATTTAGCTAAGCAGATGGTCTCTCATTTCCCAGCCTCCCTTGCAATTAGGTGTGGCCATATGAGTGAGTTATAGTCAAAGGGATGTAAGAGGCAGTGTCCACAGCAGCTTCTGGGAATCTTCCTTAAGAGCCAGCTTCCCCCTTTTCCCTCCATCCTGCTGTGTGGAATGTGGATGTGATGGCTGAAGCAATGTCCTGGACAGCGAGGACAGATTGTGACACCAAAGGGAGGGTGGAACAGAAAGTTGGAAGGAGCCTAGGTCCACAGGACTTAATGGAGCACAGCCGCCACACCAGCTGAGGACAGTTACGTGAGAGAGAGAGAGAGAGAGAGAGAATTTTTTGCTGTTATTTAAGCCACCATTGGTTTGGGTCCTTGTTAGGTGCAGCCAAACCTAATCCTAACTGATATACTTACTGTGAAGTATTGTCACAAGGATGAAGTGAAACACAGATCATTATTGAGCGTGGTGCCTGGTGCACAGTAGACAATAATATGGGTTTCCTCCTTCATTTTTTGTACCTAAATAAGGCACAGCAGCCTGCTCATGATCTGCTGTCAGATTTGCTCTTCACTACCAACATTAGAGTGAAATTATAGGAAATTCGTTTTTCTAATAAAAATTGAGACCTGTAGAAAACTTTCTTCCATTTTCCCTTGTCCTTTGCAGCCCAGAAAACAACCAATTTAATGGAACACCTTATCTTAAATACACATCTCGGGAAGTGTGGAGGGGTATAAACTTTGGGAGAGACTATATTATACAACATTAACCATGGCGGATTGAGCAGGGGTATGATGCTGTGCTCAAGAGATTGACTGAAGACAGGTCTGCCTGTGTTTCCCGTCTCTGCCACCTACTGTGGGAACTTGGGCAAGTTATTATCCTCTCTAGAGGCTTTGCTTCCTCATCATTAAAATAAAAGAATAACACTATATAAGGTCGTTGTGAGGATTAAAAAAATAATCAATTAAGATGCTTAATTTAAAATGTGTAAAGGTAGCTAAACATCACAATACAACAACAATTATCATCATCGTGTTCAAATGTGCTGATTGTGAATATGGATGCAATTGCTTTCTTAAATTCTTTACGAAAGTGGCAGGGCATTAATAAATCAATGTCAGGAAATTAGGTAGTTTCTACTTTTTAGCATATTAAATGCACCTGTAATGTGGGTAATATTTTCTCATATAAACAGTGTTGTAGAGTTTGGCTGTGTTCTTTCCCACTTAGCGTTAGATAAATCATTGCTTTGTTTAATCATATGTTATAATGGCATAAATGAATCATTTGTAACAAGCATTTTAAAAAGCAAAATGATGATCCAAGTTCTAGAAAATCTAAAATGAGTTTCAAAGCACTAAGCTTGTTGATTAATCATGGAATTCCATGTCCAAATTGACACACTGCAAAGAGAAAGTATAACTGTTCTTTGTCAAAAATGGAAAACAAACGTCTTACCGATTATAAGAGCGTTGAGCAGATTGCTTTTCCTTCTCTAGATACTCTTCCTTGCAGCAAGCAAAGCCATTCAGTCAGCCTACAGATGCCAGAGCTGCCTGCTAGCCGTGGGAGCTTCACATCACACCGTCCTGGGATGTTGGCTGTGCTTCACGCTGCATTAGGACTTCATAAAAAACAGAATCAAATCAAGGGCGTAGATTTCTTGCTAAGTCAACCGGCACATATTGAGCACCAGGCAACTGAGCTCGGGCTACTGAGGGAGTTCACAGTCCAGCAGCAGAGACAGACGTACTCACCTAGCTCCGTCGCTGCATGAGTCCTGCCCGAGGCATGGGCCAAGCAGGAGAGAGAGAGAAACAAAAGCATTGATTCAAATTTACGGAGGTGCAGTCAGAGAAGGTCTAAAGAAAACAGCAACTTTTGTTCTGGGTTTTCTTCTGGGGGAGTGCGGAGTGGAGGAGCAGGCCCAGCAAAGGCATGGAAGGAGGAAATAAACTGCATGCTGTTTTGAGGGACTGGATGTTACTGAACCTGAAGTGAGTTCGCTCACCCGTTGCGCAGCAAGCCAATTTCTGACACTGGGTGTGGTGGAAGAAAGAAGGAACTTTATTACTGCACAGCGCTGAGCAAGGAGAGAGGGCAGCTAACGCTGAAATCCCAAACTCCCCGAAAAGCTAAAAGGAAGGGTTTTTATTTGGGGTTTAGGTAGGGGAGGGGAAGCATATGGCCTTGCTGGTTGGAGCTTTCCCACCAGCCTGTCTTTGTCCTTGAGACACTTGCAGAGAGGAGGGAGCTCATGACCTTGCTGGTCAGCAGCTTTCCCACCAGCCCGTATCTCTTTGCGGGAGGAGATAGTCCAGGTGCTTGTCCTTGACGGTGTTTGTCTCCATGGAGGATAGTGGATTCTGGAGCCAGGAAGCCAGAGAGTAAGCAGGGAATGAGTGTTTTGGTTTTAACCCCATCTATGCGGGGTTTAATGTGGGGAAACCGATATCAGGGTCGGTATCATGGAGAGAAGTTCATTGTGATGCTAGCTTAGGACAACAAAGAGCATAAGAGTGTCTTGTGAACCCTGAATCCTGTGCTTATCTCTTTCTGGTGTTTGAGTGTTTGTACATAGGAAAAACTGGCATCTGGGCAAATAAGGCATAAACCTCAAGGACTGAGGCCCTGATCCCTTCCTCTGGAAGCCTCAGGATTTCCTTTGATCATCTCTTGAAGCTTATGACATTGTCCTCGTGCTCTGTTGCAGACCACCAAGGACAACTGTGATGGCCCCCGCAGGCAGAGTCACTGAACGCAACCTCAGGTTTTTACCCTCATTTCTAAAAGAAGCATGCCATACTCTGAGAATACCAGAGTACGAGTACTCTGGTATACAAGCCAGTAGTGGCCGGCTCGTCTACAGTTGGGTTCCGATATGTAAAGGAGGGCTCGATAAGAGAGAACAGGAGAAGGTCGGTGGGATCCTGTTCTGAGATGAACTAACATCATGTTACTACTGCTGCAGGGAATTCATAACACCAAGAACCCTTCCCATCAGTGACGGGAGAATCCAGGGCCTTCAGGGAGCATTTCAAACTGCCAAGACCCCAAGGACATATAAAACCTCTTCCTCTTAGCCTAATAATACCTGCTCCTCAAACAGCATAAAATCATGGACAATCCAGGCACGTGGAACATGAAGTGAGCTATACTAGTTTTTTATACTTTTTCAGAGTATGCTAATCTGCACACATCTAATTACTTAAACTCTGTGCCTCAGTTTCCTCATCTTTAAAATAGGGATAATCACAGCACCTACCTCATAAGGTTGCTGAGCAGACTGAATGAATTAATATAAGTAAAGCGTTAGTGAGGTCTGACACTATTATAATTATTTGTCTCAATTTTTCCCTCACTACCACTCTGTGGCAAGCCTGTAGGCTAGATGACTCACTGACGGTACTTTAATTAGAAGCTGCATTATGTACGTTCTGAAAGTATGATGCTCCGACGGCACGGGTCTCCCATATTGCACCTAAATGGTCTGGTTTTACATGGGTGTATGCCCCATGAAAAGTGACACCTGAACCATAACCTGTTAAAGAACTTGAACAGCTTGGCCTTGTGTGGCCCAAGGATAGATCCTATCCTACTAGTCGATGTGTGGTTTGTGAAGCAGGATTTGTGAGGCAGGGCTCCAGAGTTAAGGAAAGACACAACGATCCAACCTCGGCAAGAAAAGACAATTTACAGAGAAGGAGCAAAACCACCACTCAGAACTGACTGGAAGTACCAATCAACTCTAAAAGCACGGCTCTTGCGCATGTTGCTGGCACCGACCCGCTTCTGGTGAAGTCTTTAATCACTGGCCGAAGCTCGTGCTGAGAGGGCAGAAACTTCCTCTATCTTATCTTTATCCACAATATCCATCCCAGGGCCTGGAACTGAATACACAGTAAATCAATATGTGCAAAATGAATGAATTAATCAATTACAGAGTGAATGTTAAAAAAGTTTTTGAACACTTCAAGGAAAGGTTTTTACTCCTGGTATTGGAGGGCAGCACCGATCTCCAGGATCCCTTTCTCAAACTGTAGTTTACTTAGAAGTCAGCATAGAAATCCATCAAATGATCTTTGGGATCCACTTTCACTGGCAAGCCCTGGGAAATGCCCAAAGATGCCTGTGGGCTTCCCGGACAAAGAGTCTTTCCCTTTCACTCTCTTCTTCCTACATAACCACTTCTTGAAATCCTTCAACATTAGGTAGATTTTGATCTCTAAAATGGAAATTAATAGCAATTCTGGCTTCTGTCCTTCAAACTTCCTTCCCTTTTGTGCTTCCTTTTCAAAATCAGAGAAATGCTCTGCATAATATACTGAACCTTGATTTTCTTGTTGGCTACGCCCAGCAATAATTTTTGTTTCTCCCCCATGAACATATAGCACCTTCCAACCTCCAGAAACATTAGTGAAGGACTTGAATTTCCCAGCTTCTGCCCTTTAATTTCAACCTTTAGGAATAAGGCAAAAGCCTTGTATCACCCACCGCCCGCCCTCCGCTGTGTTGAGCCCTGTGGATTCCCTCCAGGGCATCCTCCCATCCTAAAGGTCCTACACAGCAGAAACAAATGCTTTGCTGAATTCTCAGTGGCTGAGACTAAAGAGAAGATGGTAATGGCGGGGGGTTGGGCTAGAAAAGACAGCTCAAGGGTTATTTTGGGGACGTAAAGAACATCTCGAGCCAATGATGTTGGACCTTCAGGGAAATATATCAGACACTCATTTCAGGACTCCTGATTGTCCTAGTTTTCACGTTCTTTAAGTGAGGGGGAAATTTTTGCTGATCACGTTGTTCTTCATTTAAAATGCTGCCAATGTCGTCAATAGGGAACTGGTCAAATTGTGGTACATCCATCTCCTGATCCACTCAGACAGACCAGCAACCTCTGCTACATGCTCTCATGGCAACCTGTTTTCTCCTACTGAGACGTGTCATTATATTTTTGTTTTTATGATTATTTAATATCTGTCTCCTCCACTAGACTGTAAGCCCAATGAAGGCAGGGACCACGAGGGCGGGCGCTGTGTGCCTAGTGCTTACCACCATGCTTGGTATACAGTAGATGTTTAATATTTAAATGTATAATAAATACACACAATAGAATATTACACAGCCATTTTAAAGTATGATAGTGTGGTATTGTTTATTGACATGTAAACTTACCCATAATATAATGTTAAATTAAAAACAACAAATTATAAAATAGTAGCTATAGTATGAGCTCATTTTTATAAAAAGAATAGCTATGTATACAGATACATTGATCAAAATATTCATAGTGGTAGGATTATAGAGGATTTTCTTTTCTTTGTAACTCTCCATATTATCTGAACTTTGAAAATCACATTCATTTGATCCATTATTTTCTCATTTAAATACTATTTCCATTTTGAAAACAATCAAGCAGACATTAAAACACTTTTTTTTCAGTCATTAAACTTCACTTGAACATACAGTTTTCAAACAGACAATATTAGAAACAACCTAATTTCCATATGCAAATCAAAATGTTGGAATATATTAATTTTGATACTATTTCTGATTAAAGTGGGCCTCTAACAAAATGATCACGCTGATACCTTCATTTCTGTATAAAATTTATTTTATTATAATGTCCATAATTACTGATTAGACTCCTGTCTCTCCTCCTATTTACATTCCAACTTAGGATGTGGAGAATGGAATAGACCTTAATTTTTTCTCCCCTCCTAGTTTTTAGCTTACAGTCTAAAAAGTTAAAAGGCAGTGGATTCCTGAATGTAAGTCAGTGGCTGCTACATTTAAAGTACCTTCCTTACATGAAGCAAGTTTGCAAAGATGAAGTTTTTTTCCCTATCAAGACACTAACATTCTAAAAGTATATCCATTTTAAACAAACACCTTTAATAGCCTTACTGGTTATAAAACTATAATTGGGCATTTTTAAGATCTGCTTATAATTTTCCCCTTTAAAAGATATTAATTTATATAAATAAGACATTTACAGATGATAATCTCTACAGAGCCACATACTCCTGGATATCTTAAAAGCTGAGCGTAATTGCACTTATTTTATACAACAATTAGCGTTATTGTGGGGAAATGGAAAATATTTTTATATATAAATTCCTTTTCCCAACTAAGTGTAATTGAAACGTTTCATTAAGAGTCAATTTAGGGGGCCAGCCCTGTGGCAGACTGGTGAAGTCCACATGCTCTGCTTTGGCGGCCTGGGGTTTGCAGGTTCAGATCCTGGGCACAGACCTACACACTGCTCATCAAGCCATGCTGTGGTGGCATCCCACATAGAAGAACTAGAATGACCTACAACTAGAGTATACAACTATGTACTGAGGCTTTGGTGAGAAAAAAAAAAAGAAGAAGATCGGCAACAGATGTTAGCTTAGGGCCAATCTTCCTCACCAAAAAGAAAAATGAAAAAAAAGGAAAAAAGAGTCAATTTAAAAGAAAGAAAGAAAAAAAGAGCAAATACTGTATATGGCTATCTGTCTTTTAGTGATATTAATTTGGTTGTTCTTGCCAGTTTCAATCCTTTGACACAAAGACCTCAGTACCATATTAAGAAGTCAAACTATGACCTATAAAATGTGACAGCCCCAGGAGACCTATCCCACTATTATTCATTTTCAGTAAAAAATCTAACAGATTAGTGATAAATATTGTGCCTTAAAACCTTAATTATACAATACAAATCATTTATAATACAAATTGTAATGGAGGACATGTGCTGGCACAGCTGGTTCCACATATTCTTTGGAAGCTCAAAAAGCTCAAAGATGTCTTATCAATCATCATTTCAGATCTAGTAGCATAAAAGCTGGGTTTTCTAAGTAAGATTTCCACAAATTAGAGAAGCGTGACATTGTAGCACCATCAATAATTCTGTGATCGGCTGACCAGCTCACATTCATTATCCGTGCCTTATATACTTCTCCTTTCTCATTAAATCGGGGAAGGGCCTAGAAATAAGGAAAAGAACCAAGAGTCAACGTTCACTTGCTCAAAGCATAAGCTCTAGCAACAGCAATGGTGAAAGATTAGGCAAACGCCCCTCCCTGCAACAGAGAGGAGACGGGCACCCCAAATGAATTTTGAAAATGCCAGCTGCTACTTTTCCATCTCTGTGAGTACGTGCCTCAAGCTTTCAGAGTTCCTCCGAGGTGTTTCCTGCCCCCTATACAATTTCCACACGTACAGTAAATTTCACCTCAGATTTCAATTATTTAACAAATGATTATTGATCACCTACTATGTACCAACTATATTCTAGATTTGGGGAATAAAGCAGTGGACAAATAACAATCCTTGCCCTCTTGGAGCTAATATGTTAATGGACAGAGACAGACAATTAAGATCAATAAGTAAAGTGTATAGTGTGTTAGACAGTAAAAAGTGCAAATGAAAAAATGAAGCTGTTAGGCAGAAGGCGAAGTAGAGGAGAGGTGGCCTATTTTTGACAGAGTGGGCAGGGAAAGCCTCAGCAAGAAGGCTTCCTCACTGGAAACAAGCCAGATGGACACCGGGAGACAGAGACAGACGGCACATGTGACTGAAGTGCTGGAGGACCGGTAAAGGAGGCAGGGCGGCTGCTGTGGAGGGGCAGGGCTGTGGTGGGAGCTGAGGTCACAGATGGAGCCGGGTGAGGGTGGGGCCCTTTGTTAAGAGCAATAGTTCTCAGTCTGTCTTTGGTAAAGGACCTATTTTTTTTAAAAAAAATTCTAATCCATTGCAAGCTATTTTTAAAAAATATATTAAAAGTGAATTACTTAAAAAATGAAATTTAAAAAGATACACAAAATACAAGCCCTAACTTCTTCTTATTAGATTCAATAAACATAAAATCACTCTGTCAAACTGCCGTGAAAGTTGGTAAGCCCTACCATCCGCACAGCCCGGATACAACAGTCATGGCCTGACATGGGTCCCCGGTCACACTGAGAGCATCAGCGTAGGACCATGGAGGCCACTGCAGTCACTTTGCCTTTGAACTTGGTCCAGTCTGGAGACATAGACTTGAGAGTCATCAGTGTATAAATGGTATTTAAAGCCATGAGACTGGATCTAATAAAGAATAGGGCCAGAGCGAGTCCTGGGATACCCCAATGTTTAGAGATTGGGAGATGAGGAGGTACAGCAGGTAGGAGGAAAGCCCGAAAAGTGAGGTCTTCTACAAGTCAAAGTTAAGAGTGTTTTCCAAAGAGGTGGGATTGATCAACTGTCTGAAGTGTAGCTAATAGGTCAAGGAAGACAAGGACTGAGAACTGAGTGACGGGGAGGTTCTAGCGACTTAAACCATTTAGCAACAAGGAGTTTAAAATTTATAGTGAAAACAGAAAATAGCAAAGGAGAGATAACACAAAGGGAGAAAGGAATTAAATACCATTTGTCTTTACCCAACAAAGATTAGTTACATTAAGTCACTATGAAAATTTAAACTCTAAGAACTACGCTTCATGCCTTGAAGAAACCATGGGTAAAACGATTCTGTAAAAGCGCATCTATTGAACAGATATTTGTACACCAATGTTCATAGCAGCATTATTAATAATAGCCAAAAAATGGAAACAACCCAAATATTCATTATAGATGAGCAGATAAACATACGTGGTATGTACAGAGAGTTTCAGTTCAGAGTGATAAAAAAGTTCTGGAGCTGGATGGTGGTGACGGTTGCAAACAACGTGAATGTACCCAATGCCTCTGAACTGCACACTTAAAAATGGTTAAAATGGTAAATTTATGTTATATATATTTTACCATGATCACAGACTTATACATACAATTCAGAAGAAAATAAATCTCTTTAGGGAAAAAGAAAAACAAAACTTCATCACACAGGCATGATGGTTTGGAAACTAGAAAGTCAGAATTTTGTGGGAATCGAATGTTGAACTCTGGTTCGGAGAAGAATGAGTGCTAGAGATGCCACCATTCAGAGACACTCCTGGTGGAAGGAACAGCATCCTGCTGTTTTGTTCTTCTCTCCTTATCTCCTCTGTGTGCCAGAAGGAGAAGCAGATCCCAGGAAGAGGGAGTCACTTAGCAGCTAAAGTGCGGTCTGCTGGAGAGTAAATCAATGGCCGAGTGAGAATGTCTGTGGAGGGTTTGGGATGAAAGTAAGAAACTTACAAAAGACATGTGGAAGCATTATAAATGAAGAGAAGAAGAAAGGTTCTTTTGCAAATGTGAAGACCCAAATCAAGGTTAATTTAACAATGGCGGTGTGGAAATGGTTCCAGGACCTTGTTGTTTGAATGCTGGTGATTCTCCACCCTGTTAGTAGAGATGCCCAAGCCTCATCCCCCCAAATTCTGATGCAGTTGGTATATGGTGAGCTTGGACAGTTTTTTCAAGCAACCCAGATGATTCTAATGCACAGCCAGAGTTAAGAATCATTGCAACTCTTATTCCAAGTCACTGTCTCCTAAAACATGGCCACAAATCACCTGTGTTGGAACCACCTGGGTTCTTTGTTTACAAGGGAAGTTCTGGGGTCTCTGTTCCCAAGGCCAGGAAATCTACATTTTAAACTAACACTTCCAGTAATTCTTGAACAGAGTAAAGTTTGAGAAAAAAATGCTCTAAATGGGGTCTCACTGTGTTACAAATAATAATTTGGATTGGCTTACTATTATTCTTTGGTATTCTGAAATAAAGATACTTTGATAGAAGCAAATTGGCTATATTTATGATTATCCATAAAGACTCACACCTTCGCCTGGCATTATCCATAATGATTGATCCACACAGAAACAATCCAGATCAGCACCATTTACTACACATAGAGGGAGCCACTGGAATTGCAGACCTAGTTCTTGGTAAGAAATAATTGGCTTACCGACTCAAATGTCATACTCAAACCTACAAAGCAAGGGGAAAACTCAGAAATGGTTACTCTTTGTGTTTTCTCGCCCAATCTGCTTAAACTCTTTTTTCAATTATTTAATATACACACCTTAATTGATCCAACAGCCCCAATTGCTACTTCAGGCGGCAGTATTATTGGTTTGGCATAGGTACCACCAATCTAAAAAATAAAAAAGGAAGAGTAGAAAGATTAAGCTTCTGAGGGACAAATGAAATTTTATTTATCTAATTTTTTGAGGAAGATTAGCCCTAAGCTAACATCTGCCGCCAATCCTCCTCTTTTTTTTTTTTGTTAAGGAAGACTGGTCCTGAGCTAACATCCATACCCATCTCCCTCTACTTTATATGTGGGATGCCTGCCACAGCATGGCTTGACAAGTGGTGCCTAGGTCCACACCTGGGATCTGAACCGGCGAACCCCAGGCCCCCAAAGCCGAATGTATGAACTTAACCACTGCATCACCAGGCTGGCCCCCAAAAGAAATTTTATATTTTTAAATATGAATAGAAATCTTAAGTTATGGTTTATGAATTTGAACATTACTATTACTCACTGATCCAATGTTGGACAGAGTAAACGTTCCTCCTGTGAGATCAGTGGTACCGAGCTGACCCAAAGAGCCCAATTTCTGGAGGCGGTTCAATTCACTGGCAATCTCAAATACGGAACAGATCTGAACGTTTTTCACATTAGGGACGAGCAACCCCTGCTCAGTATCCATTGCTATCCCAATGTTATGAGAAGCCTAAAAAAGACAAACAGTAGGCCTTTTCATAAGCTAATGGGAAAGAAAGGATCAACTGTCACTGTCTTACAAATAGAATTACCAAGAACTATTTCACCAGATTAGTGATGACTTAAATAATGTTTAAAGGATTTTTAAAAGATTTTTTTGAGAAATACAATTTTTTTTGTTGGTAAGAATATAGGGCAACAAGCTATTTCCATACATTGTTAGTGGAAATGTAAGCTGCTATACACTTTCTGGAGAACATTTAACAATAAACATCAATATTTATAAAAATTTGTGCTAAGGAGATAAATACAGAAGTATGTAGAGATACACAGGGATGTTGAATTCAGATTGTAGGTTTGAGAAACTGCAAACAATCAAAACGTGTATCAATAGGTCATAGCTAAATAAATAACAAAGCTGTATTTATTGACATGTAATGATGTCCATAATATAGTAAATGAAAAAGAAAAAAGTTAAAAGAAAAATTTTTTATAACATTAAAAGTTAAATAAAATGTATAACTCTATTTTTTTTTTTTGAGGAAGACTAGCCCTGAGCTAACATCTGCCACCAATACTCTTCTTTTTGCTGAGGAAGACTGGCCCTGAGGTAACAGCCGTGCCCATCTTCCTCCACTTTATATGTGGGAAGCCTACCACAGCATGGCTTGCCAAGCAGTGCCAGGTCTGCACCCGGGATCTGAACCAGCGAACCCGAGGCCACCAAAGCAGAACGTGCGAACTTAACCATTGCGCCACTGGGCCAGCCCCTCATATATTTTTTAAAAATAAAATGCTGAAAGGATGAACATCTCAACATAAACAGTGAGTTATCTTAGGGTCATGGGATTGAAGGTACACATCGTTATTTTCTTGTCTGAATTTTTTGCAACAAGTATATACTTAATCAGAAAAACATATTAATCATATGGGAAGATTTTAGATGCAGCCCCTCAGAATTAGAATATCTAAGCTCACTTTCTGCTTATATATTTCTAGTGAGAAATATAATTAAGGACCAGCATCTCCAAAAGAGTTTTCAGTCTTAACAAACTTTCACTCCAAGAAAAGAGTTCACTCAAATGGAATTCAAACTTTCATTACTCTTCTCATTTAGATTATTCTCATTTTAAAAACTGCAGGACTTCCTTTTTGAGAGGAGCCATTCTTTTTGAGGGAAGGGTGTGTAGGATGGGTAACATATCCCGTTGCCTCACAGGCATATATTTTTATCATTTTAAGCAGAAAATCAAAAGGGCTTAAAAATGGCAATCTGCATATCCGAACAGTATCATCATTAACCAGTAAAACCAACAATAACGACAAATTATACTTCGGTCTAATGTTTTACTCCATACCTTTAATTCTAGCTTAAAAAAGATCACTATGTGAGGTACAACAGGAGCTTCTCTAACAGACAAGCACATTCGCACCATCTTCTATTTATAACAAGAACATTTTCACAACATATAGCCAACCTTATATGTTATGTTTTGGCAGCTTTCATCCACAGAGGCATTAAGGATAGGGAACTGTAGTAATCCCAAGGAAGCAGCCTGTTTGACAGAAAGAGAATGCAACTTTAGCACGTCTCCCTCAGAGAGGAGACAGGACTCGAAGCAATAAGAAGAAGCGTAAAGGAGGGAGGGAGAGAACTCTTATTCACGCTGAGTTTAACTTCAAGTCTCCATGTACTTAGGCGCCTTACTCCCGCTGTCACCTCCAGGCAGTGTGGAACTAGGCCACCCTAATCAGTTAAGGATAAAAGATAAAGTAGTCAGATAGCTTGTAAACATCAAGATTTGCAAAATAACTGGACAGACTGACCAAATTACCAAGAGAATGTCTAAATTCTACGTGACTTCCTCACTTACATGTAGCGTCATAAGATTTCCATGAGAAATAAACCTGTAGTTCAACAAGGCGGTAAGTAAGCTATTTCCCTGTGTGAAAAGAACAAGAGAGAAGGACTTCCAAGTGCGCTGACCATCAGAGGCCGGTGTTCTACCTGGCATCTTGGCCGAGTGAAGGGCAGAGCTGGCGTGAACATTTACTTGAGAGCCCGTCTCCCTGATGGATCACATCTGTCTTCCCGCTCGGCCACCTTCTCCCTTAATCTCTGCTTTTTCCCGTTTTTCTCTTACTAGTACCATTCCTCTTCTGTCCATACTCAGATTTCCCTAAATGTCCCCAAAATGTTCTTTATAGCTGTTTCTCTGCCCATCCAGGATCCAATCAAGGTTCACACATTGCATTCAGTTGTTATGCCTTATATTAAATCTAAGAAAATGGAAAAATAAAAATGCTTAAGATTGTTCTTAAAAAGAATTCCCTCTCCCACTGGCCTCATCTAGTCTAATTAAGAGTTCTTTTTCTTTTTCTTTTTTGATGAAGATTAGCTCTGAGCTAACTGCTGCCAATCCTCCTCTTTCTTCTGAGGAAGACTGGCCCTGAGCTAACATCCATGCCCATCTTCCTCTACTTTATATGTGGGACGCCTACCACAGCATGGCTTTTGCCAAGCGGTGCCATTTCTGCACCTGGGATCCGAACCAGCAAACCCCGGGCCACCGAAGTGGAACGTGTGCACTTAACTGCTGCACCATGGGGCCGGCCCCTTAAGAGTTCTTTATATGAATTGTGTTAAGTGTTATTTTGGTCTGTGGGTTAGTGGCCTTGACAGAAAAAAGAAGTCATATCCTTGAACTAGACAGTTAGGAAAGTTTTATCAAGCATTTGATTTGATAACTGCAACTTTAATCTTCTTCATATAAAAATCCATAGCTAAGGTTAATTAAAGTGTTACAAATAAAAACACTGTTTTGAGTATAATCCAAATTTTAAGAAAAACAAACAAAAAACAAGGTGTGTGTCCATCGATCACAGGTCATCTTTTTCCCTGTACTACACTTTGTAGTATTTTCCAAATGCTCTGAAACTTACATGGGCAGAAAAAAATGTTACTTTAAAACAAATAAAGCCTACTAAATTTTATTTTCAAAATAAACATCTGATATTTCATTCAGACTGGAACAATGAAGGAAAACAATAATAAGACAAATTCAATATATTAAGAGCTGGTCTATCTTCGCTTTAAACAGATGTCACTAGGCAGCAGTGAGGGAACCCAGTCCGAAACACAGAGATAGTGATCTCCTGCTCAAGGCTAACTTCTCCACCGGGGTCTTCCTCTTGTTCTTCCCCCAACGCCAGGGCCTTGCTCCAACAATTGTTCCCACTCACATATTTCTAACTTTCCACTTTCCAGTTCTTTCCCTCAGCCCACACATCTGCTCAATTTCTCCCTGAGGATGTGCAGGAGGACAGGGGGCAGGTGGAAGCTTCCTCAATCCCCCGCAAACCACCACCTTAACCAGGCCCTGTACCTGCGCCCTGTCTGCCTTTCACCAGATTTTTTTAGTGTCTCCTCTTCTGCAATTTCTATTCATTCCCCAACTAACTGCAACCAAGCTTCTACCTCAACAATACTTTATTCAATCAGTTCCAGCCAAGGCCACTCATGACCTCTTGATTACTAATCTAATAGCCTGTTTCCATCCCTTCTCCTAGTCAACCTCTGTGACACAGGACCCTTATCTACTCCCCTCTTAAAGCTTTTTCCTTCTCTCTTGGTGTGAGAGGCTGAATCAACGGCCCCAATCTTTTGTGCCTCTCCGCATCCACGCTCTCGGCAAGCTGACTCTGCACTTAGTCACGTGACTTGCTTTGGTCAATGAGTTAAGAACAAACTCATGCAGAAGAGCTTGGAAAAAGTACTTAAAATCTGCTTCCTCTCTTCATCCTTACCAGTACTGAGACCACACATAGGTTGTATACTGGGGAGACAAGTGAGACAAACAGAAGACAAATGGTCAGCCTTGCCAAGGCCATCCTACATCAGCAGGCCCCTAGTCAACATACTAGCTGTCTGTAGACATGAGCGAGCTCTGGCAAGATCAGCAGACTAGTCTTGTTTCACCTGTAGACTCAAGGTAAATAATAAGTGACTGTTCTTTCAAACCATTAAATTTGGGAGTGGTTTGTTGTATCACAGTAGATATACTTCTAAGTGACTCTTTCCTGGTTCTCCTATGGTCAGACCACTGACCTCACTCACCCTCTTCCATGTCGTTGCCAACTCAGCTTCTACCTACCCCTTAAACTTTGATGTAAAACTCTTAGCCTTCTTTTCTTCTCATTCAAACACAGTTTGGGTGCTCTCCTCCACGTGTTTCAATTGCTATGTCTCTACAGCGGACTCTCTATAGCCGTAATATAGCCCAGATCTCTCATTTGTTGACGTCTATTACATCTCATGTTTACCATCCATCACCATATGCATGTGCCCCTTCATGCCTTTTGCCCTTCCTCAGCCTCTTTCCCCCTGGTAACCACCAGTCTATTCTCTGTATCTATGTGTTATTGTTTGTTGTTGTTTTTCTACCTTCCACATATGAGTGAAATTATATAGTATTTGGCTTTCTCCATCTGACTTATTTCAATTAGCATAATACTCTCAAGGTCCACCCATGTTGTCACAAATGGCAAGATTTCACCTTTATTATGGCTCAGTAATATTCCACTGTGTATATACCACATCTTCTTTATCCATTCATCTGTTGATGAGCACTGCAGCTGTTTTTAAATTGTGGCTATTTTGAATAATGCTGCAATGAACATAGGGGTACATGTATCTTTTCAAATTAGTGTTTTCATATTCTTTGGATAAATACTTAGAAGTGGAACAGCTGGATAATACGGTGGCTCTATTTTTAATTTTTTGAGGAATTTCCATCCTGTTTTCCTCAGTGGCTGTACTAAGTTACATTCCCACCAGCAGTGTAAGAAGGTTCCCTTTTCTCCACACCCTCTCCAACACTTTTTATTTGTTGTCTTGTTAATTATAGCCATTCCTTTCAGGTGTGAGGTGATATCTCATGGTGGTTTGACTTGCATTTCCGTAATAATCAGTAATGTTGAGCATCTTTTCATGTGCCTGTTGGTCATCTACATATCTTATTTGGAAAAATATCTGTTCAGATCTTCTGCCCATTTTTTGATTGGCTTGTTGTTTTTTTGTTGTTGAGTTATATGAGTTCTTTATCTACTTAGGATATTAGTCCCCTATCAGAGGTATATGATTTGTAAATATCTTCTCCCAATTGGTAAGTTGTTTTTTTTTCTTTTGTTGAGGAAGATTAGCCCTGAGCTAACATCTGCTGCCAATCCTCTTCTTTTTGCTGAGGAAGACTGGCCCTGAGCTAACATCCATGCCCATGTTCCTCTACTTTCTATGTGGGACACCTACCACAGCATGGCTTTTACCAAGTGGTGCCGGCCCCTCTGAGCCATTTCCTTAAACGGAAAGTGGGGATAACAATATTTACATGTCAGGGTTATTCTGAGAATTAAAAGTGATCATGGATGCAGTATGCTTGGTACGGGGTCTGGCACACAGTAGCTGCTTCATAAATAGTGGTTAATGTGAGCTAGACGGTGGGCTGCTCAAGGTCAGCTGATGGTCTTATTCCATTTTACATTCGTTCTAAGGCCTCATACTAGAAATGATTCTCGGAAGCCTCAGTATGGTTGTTGAATAAATGAAAGTAAATACATGTTGGTGACACACAAGATCAATACCAAGTCTCACTTTTGTTGAAATAAGGACTTTGCTGGAGGGGTGCTTTCAGAATTACAGGCTTTACCTAACTGGCAGGAAAATCCTTACCCAGCTTAAAGAGAGAAGTAGATAAAAACATGACACAGAAATTTCAATTTTATAAATTCTTATAAAACAAAGAAAGAGTGTACTTACATATTTTTCTAACTATGTGATATGGTGAGAAGTAACATTTTTATTCAAACCCACAGCTAATACATTGCAGATTTACAAAGCAAAATTTAAGGATCCTACTCAAGACTTGTCTGAAATCTCACCTTTAAGAAAAATGGCATGAAGGAGAGTTTAACTCCACGAGCAAAAGCAATGGGTTTTAGTTCTTCTCGCAGCTTAACCAGTTCAGTAAGATCAACCTCATCACAATACCCAAAGTGAGGAATCTTCAGGGCTGCAGACATAGTTTTGACCATCGTTTTGTGAAAGCCTGGAAAACATTTAATATATACATATTTTAAAATTCTTAAATCCTTTAATACTCTTTTTTACTAAAATAGAAGTTTCTCTAATGTTGTTTACTCTCAATTAAGCTCTTCCTCTTGGAGCTACCATCTTCATTACATAACTCGAAAGCCACTAATTTCACTGACTGCAGCACACCTAGTATCAAGTGTAATAATACGACAGGTAAGTGTCTTCAATGCTGTGATGCATGAAAACTTCAAAAGGATGCAACCCATGTATTTCCCTAACGGCTGTCTTGCAAAGTCACTCTTCTGGAAGCTAATCATGCTAAGAGTTTATAAATAACAAATGAGAAGTAGCTGTTTTGAAAGCCAACTAAAAATAATGAACATTTAAAATATCCTGAGTGTGTCTCCAAACAGAACAATTATCCATATTCAAGTTTATAGTCCAAGAAACCTGCTAACATATTACTCTTCAGAAATTAACAGTATAAGCTGAAGCTTTCCCTGGAAAAACTGATATTTCATCATTAAAAAAATTATACGCTGAACATCAACTTTCCCTTCAGTAAGAACTGAAAACACCATATTATATATGTGGCTCTATAGACGTAGCTTTCTCCAAATAAATTACACTGTTACCTTACATTACTGTTATTATTACCTTTTATGGGTTCTGTTCTGTCTTTGCCTGTGAAGACCAGAGGTTTTGATATTGGTATAGGTGTCGTCCTGTCTTTTGGTGTTGGTGGAGGTGGCATAATTTCAGCTTTTGGTGAAGGAGGTAATATAGCTCCTGTCTGCTTTTCCAAATAGTTGAGAATATCTTCTTTAAGTATTCTGCCATCTTTTCCTGAGCCAACAACTTCACTCAGCTTAATCTAAAAAATGACAAATTTTAATGCTAAAAATAAAACTTCCTAAAAATAAAAAAATTCATCATTAAGGTCTCTGAATGGAATTTAATGAATTGAAGGCAAAAAAGTACCTCTACCCAATAAACTAGTATAAGGAAATAATATTTTCATTATCTTAACAGAATGCTATGAACTATAGATACTCTTCATACTTAATCATTGGTTCCTTTTGTACATACTGTTCATTTGCTCCTGTGGTAACAATGCAAAAATCTTTTTTTTTTTGGGGTTGAGGAGGATTTGCCCTGAGCTAACATCTGTGCCAATCTTCCTCTATTTTTTAGTATGTGGGCCACCAGCACAGCATGGCTGCTAACCAAGTGGTGTCGGTCCATGCCTAGGAACGGAACCTGGGCCAACGAAGCAGAGCATGCTGAACTTGACCGCTAGGCCACTGGGGCCAGCCCTATTTTTCCTTTTTAAAAATTTACTTAAAAAATATGAAGAGGGCCGAGGGTGGTAGGGAGAAAATGAATTGCTTTCCCCTGAAAAAGGCAGTTTCACAAAGGCTGGAGAGGGATAGAGATTATATATATGTATATAATTTTATGGGTTAACAATACAGTATCTACATTGTAGATAACCCATAGCTACTTATGAAAACTTACATTTTTAAACAGTCAACTATTTTAAAATTTCTTGCATAATTCTTATTTGATTTTTTCTATTTTTGCAGACTACGTAAGAAGACAGAGAACTAAGAGTTTAAAGAAGAGTTAAACACTAACAAATGTAGACCGATGTTTCTGACCCTGGTTACCAGATAGTTAAGATAATCATCATACAAAAGCTCTCTCAAATAAGTTTTTTTCTGATGGTTCTTTTAGAAAGATCAGTACAAAACACTGAAATTAACTTTTCTAAGACATTGTATTTGGAATGTGAGTTCCTCAGCCCAAGGGTCAAATACATAAGTTTTATTATTGCTTTCTACAGAATAAACCATAGATGACATAGTTCCACTTTCCACTAGACACTCATGATAATTTTTGGAAACATATATGATCTGGCTTTATTTAATCATTTTCTATGTTTGGTTACAGAGATCAAATATTCTCACAAAATTTAATTCTACTTAAATAAAAAGACACAAAAGCTTGGATGATATCCTCACACACAGCGTGTACTAGTTAACTTCTCAGGGTTAATTATCTGCTTCCGTTGCATTAGTGCATCTCTAAGGATGACTTCAAAAGAATAAAGGACTTTATCACGTCAGACATTTAGTTTATAACAAATGAACTCTGAGAATTTAAACAAATAATTTTTAAGTAGTTACAAACAACTGTAAGTGGCATTGGTTTTTAATTTCAAACAAACTCAATTCCTAAATATGCAAACTGCAAAAAAAAAAAAGGTGATTTACAATAAGAGATCTACTGCTTAATTTCTAGTAATTATGCAAATAATCTAGTTATTATACACATCCTTAGGAAGTGGTAAAGGAAAGCCAAATCATGTATTTCTACAGGTAGTCCTTCTATAGAACTAAGAAAAAACATTGGTAAAATGCTTTATGGTTTTCAAAGCAATATATGAGATCATTCATCTGATGCCCGTAACAATCTAGTGTTCCATATTAATATTTCTATTTTCTATTATGCTAAATTATCTTCATGTTTAAGCACATTTAATGGCTAATAAATTTTCATTAAGGGTTTATAACATAATTTACCTAAGCATGTCCCTGATGTTGAACACATATGTGCCATCCTGGCTACATAAAACACTTGCAAGAATGGATCCTAAACTATTTATTTCCTTGGGATAGTTCCTCAAAAACAGGATAACCAGCTGAAGGGATATGAACATTTTAATGACTCTTATTGCCTATTTCCAAAATGTAAACTTTTGTTTTTCCCACTGTAAATTAACTACTTCTCTCAAAAACGGATAAACAAACAAAAAACCTGCTTTGTGAGGCACAGTGGAGAGAACTCAGGCTTTTGGACCAGACAAATTTGTGTTCAAATCCCCAGGTCCTCTACTTACTTGATTTTAGACAACTTAATCAACTTCTCTGCTCTTATTCATCTGCAAAATGGGGAGAATCCAAACTACTTTGCAGGGTTCCCGGGAGGATTTGAGATAATATGTCTCCGGTGTCTGGTTCATAAGTGCTCAAATAATGGAGGCAATAATTGTTGAGGCAGTATATAATGATTACAAGAGCCGGTTTGTAGAGTCACAGAGACTCACTTCGGAATCCTGGCTCCATCACTGTGTCAGCAGTGTGACCTTGGACCAGTTACTTGAACTCTATAAATCTTAGAATAGCCTCCTTATTTCACAGAGTTTGATGAAATGAGATAATATGTTAACACTTATCACAGTGCTAAGAGGTACCTTTCCCTGGAGGGTAAGCAGCACTGATTGGCTGCTAAAAGGGAATACAAAAGGCTAGGCTCCTTGTTTCCAGTCAGTAAAATTTTATGCTTCTCCCCTCAACCTGGGATCCTTGAGGCCACATCCTTGTCTGGTTCATTTCCCTTCTCTTCCCTTCCCTATACGACCCCCCTCATTCCAAGTAAAGATGTTCACTCTCTCAATCAATCAGTCAATTACATATACCCAAATCAAGCTGTGCTTCTAGGGCACCTGATCTAAGACACTAGTATTCACAAGTGCTCGATAAATGGTAGTCCTGACAATTATTAGGCTCTAAGAAAGAATAATAAAACCACATTCCTCAATTAATATAAGCGATAAGGTCACAATATTCTTCTCATTTCTCATGAGTACTTTTATGCAACTCTCACTTTTCAGTAACAGACATTTTCATGTTCTCTTTAATCCCATCTTGAGCCATCTCATCATGGGACTGTTGGCTAATTTTTCATATATGCAAACATATACTTTCTATGTGATCTCCTATTTAAATCTTAAGAAACTTACATTGTTTTCCATTGCAAGGCGGCGAACTGCAGGAGTTGCCAGAGTTTTCTGGCCCTTTATCTCTTGGTGTGTGTGTTCATCATGGGGCACAGCAGGAGTTTCAACAACATCTTCTTCTGAATCTGGTAACAAGGTAAAATTTTCTTATTTACTTTAAAATATTTTAAAAACAAATTTAGTGGCTTATAATATATAAACTCAACTTAAAGTTTGTAGTCAAAAAGTATAAGAGCTGGGCTACTTCAGAATGGGAAATCAAATGGGTAGAGTGTGTGTGTGTGTGTCTGGTAGGGGGTGGGTATTGGTACCCAGGACTGGTTAATGATTATTATTACCTGGTGTTCACTCCATTTCTATTAAGATCATGTAGCAATACAAGTCAAAAATGAGAACTACTTCCATGAGTTTTAAAATATGTTGTATTTTAACCACTTTCTTATTAAATTTCTCATTTATATTTATAAATAGCATGAAATAAGAATCAAATGTGAGGTAATTTATATGAAAGAATTATGTAAAATCTGTGACTATCTTAAACGCTCTCCTAAGATAATGTAGCATTTAATATACAAAGAACTCATACAATTCAGCAACAAAAAACAATCTTATCAAAAAATGGGGAAAGGATATGAACAGACATTTTTCCAAAGATATACAGATGGCAAACAGGCACATGAAAAAATGTTCAACATCACTAATTATTAGGGAAATACCAATCAAAACTACAATGAGATATCACCTTACACCTGTCAGAATGGGTATAACTACCAAGTCAAAAAATAACAAATGTTGGAGAGAATGTGGAGAAAAGGGAACCCTCATGCACTGCTGGTGAGAATGCAAACAGGTGCAGCCACTATGGAAAACAGTATGGAGATTTCTCAAAAAATTAAAAATAGAACTACCATATGATCCAGCTATCCCACTACTGAGTATTTATCCAAAGAACTTGAAATCAACAATTCAAACTTATGCACCCCTGTTCATTGCAGCATTATTCACAATAGCCAAGATGTGGAAGCAACCCAAGTGACCATCAAATGATGAATGGATAAAGAAGATGTGGTATACATATACAATGGAATACTACTCAGCCATAAAAAAGACAAAACCCTCCCATTTGCAACAACATGGATGGACCTTGAGGGTATCATGTTAAACAAAATAAGCCAGACAGAGAAAGACAAATACCACATGATTTCACTCATATGTGGAAGATAAACAAACACATGGATAAAGAGAACAGATAAGTGGTTACCAGAGGGGAAGAGGTTGAGGGGTGGGTGAAAGGGGTAAAGGGGCACATATATATCATGATGGATAAAAATTAGACTATTGGTGATAAGCATAATGCAGTCTATACAGAAACTGATAAATAATAATGTACACCTGAAATTACACAACGTTATAAAGCAAAAAAAAAAAAGAATGTAGCATTTAAATTTTTCTCTGCTCTAAATATGGCTTGAGGAATGCTGTGGAAGATTTTATTTTCATGGCTAATGCTAATTTGGTTTTGCTATTCTCTAACTCTAGAGTACTGATATAAGAAAAACTATCTCAGGGTGTTAGCATGTATTTCTGCAACCAAAAAAAAGTTTTTGAGAGCATTTAATTGTCAAAGTCTGATGCTGGGAAATCAATGCTGCATAGCAGAATCTCTGTGGGAATTAGTGATAGACTAAACTTCTGAAAATCAGCAGGCAACTGAGTTTGCTTTGACATTCAATTCTAAGCAAATAAAAATTTTCCAGTGCTGCAACTATGGAAAGACAGTCTATTCATCTCTCCTTACTACTCTATGAACTGGCCCAGCAGCGCTCTCAAAGTTCCCCTAAGGATGGGGAAGGTAAGAAAAAAACTCATAATGAGCATGAAGGGTAGCAGAATATCCCACCCCAAAATATGACTGTAGGAGTCCAGGACACGCCATCCCAAAATATGCTCCTTTGGTATACTGATTATTTTGAGCCATAGACACTTGAAAAAACAGCAAATGCAGAGAGAAGCTTTCCGTGAACTCCCCCTTATCTGCCTAAAGACAGACTGTCCTAAAGGAACGCAATTGTCATACATCCTTTCCCCAGGAATTTCATCCACCAGGGAAGATCGACACTTATCACAGGAGAGGAGACTAGAAGTCGGCACCACACCTAGATAAACTGTGCCACAAACTATCACACCTCCCATCTCTTCTTCTAAAGGCCCACGCAGCTTTCCTAAAAGTCACTTACTCTTCTAAGAAGCCTACACTCCCCGCCCCCGCTTCCCTATTAAGATGATATTTAAGCCTGAATTTTAAAGCCACCTCTTTGAGTTACTCATTTTTCCCTGGGTGTCTCCCATGTATACATGAGGCATATATGTTAATAAACTTCTGTTTTTCTTCTGTTAATCGGTCTTCTTTTTACAGGGATCTCAGCTAAGAACTCACAGGGTAGAGGGAAAATTATTTTTCCTCCCCCACAAGCACCTAATATATGTGAAATATGCACTACAAATGCAATATCTTAATTTTCACTCCAACTGTGTAAGATAGGTGTTATTATCCCCATTTTATAGATTAAAAAAAGTGAGAGATGAAAGATGAAGGGATTGGCCCAAAGTCACACAACTAATAAAGTGTGAAGAGCTGGGATTCAACCCCAGGGCTGATGCAGTCTGTGCTGTTTCCATTAGTCCACGAGCCTAGTAAGTTTTCTTTCTGGTCAAATAAGCTGGACTATAACTCCTATAGTTCAAGGCATAATCTTGTTGGTCTTTGAGAATCCCTCTGTATTGTCCACCTCTGATAAAGTTACGGGAGAAAGTAGTAAGAAGATTAACATTAGGAACTTACTGTCCCAAGGGAAATCAAGGGGATTCAATTGTAGGAATCCCAAATACTAACTTGAATAATGCATAATTGCTGAAATAAGAGAAATGTATAAATGCCCAAATTTATCATATACAAAAGTTATTATATATTTCAAAAAGATCATGTAATTTACTGCCACTCACCTTTCTGGAAAACATTCTGATATAGCACCAAGTAGTACTGTCTTTTAGAATAACTTGTGTGTACATATAAGCGACAAAACAAACTTGTGAGAAGTCATTCATATTATATATCATTTGTAATAGTTACGTGGTTGTTGGAAGAAAGCTCTCTTAATCAAGTACTATAATATCACCTTACCACATAGCACTTTAAATCATTTTCTAAGTGTTTTTAGACATATTTTCTCCCTTGGTGATCACAACAATGTTTAAGAATGCAGGACTAGTTTCTCAATTTCACCAATGTAGAAACAGACACTAAGGGGCATGAAGTTAAGACTAACCTAACATTTTGTAACTCTCCCCAACGGATGTGATTTTCAAGGTTCTAGCACCATACTCTAGTATGTGGGATTTTATTTCTTCAGTAGTGGATTTAGAGTACACAGTTTTAAAAGCACTAATTAAGAACAAAAGAACTCTGTAAGCAAGCACTTTTTTCCGGTGAAGACTGTCAATTTAATGTTGCTGAAATTCCTCATGTGAAACAAATTTACCAAAAACACATTATTTCAGCTTAACTAAATAAAAGAGTGATTTGAATTAGTAAAAATATTAAACTATGAAATTGCAATATTCTTAGATATTTCAAAAACTATTTCTAAGAACTACAGTAAGTAGTTAACGACATTAATTCACTCAACTAGGGGAAACTCTTTTGGGGAAAATGTTTTGAAACACTAAAGCATTCAAGGGTGTTTGAAACAGTTTGTTTTCGTAATAAGCTTTAAACTGTCTCCTCGCAAAACTGCTGAGGAAGACCTTTCTTCATAGCACAAATGTAAACTTTAGTTTAGTGCCTGTCCAAATGATCATAAATTGAGAATTAATGACACCCAAACCGAGGAGATTTCACTTCAAATTACTGAAACAGTTAATTCATCCAATTTAATTTACAATTAGCTGTACAAAATTAAGTTTATAGCTACCACTCATTGAGCACTTACTATGCCCGGGCATTGTACTATGAAATTTATATTATTGAGCATAATTTAATTAAATGACATGCCAAATTTTTGGAATGGTTTCATGTCAAAGAGCTTTTCTTTAACTCTGAAACACTGTATTAATCCTGGTAAACATTTTAATGTTATAAACTCTACATGATACCTAACTTGCATTGTTATAGCCGAATTTTGTAAATTCGCACATGTATAGTGTTAGAAATTCAACCCCAGGGCTGTAGATTCAGAATTGTGCTGATACCCACTATCTCTGAATAGAATTTTCAGTGTAACAAAGTGGTGAGGAAGATGGGCTTTGGAATTAAATAGAGTTGGGGTCAAACTGTAGCTCCACCAAGGCTATGTGACCACAGATAGGCAAGTTATCAAACCTCTGTGAGTTTCAGTGTCACACGTGTCAACTGCAGATAACGATTTAATGAGATAATGTACACACAGCATTAGCACAGAGAAGGCATTCAATCAATGACAGACGTTGACGTTAAAGGGTAAATGCAATATAATAGCAGAATAATCCTAGTTTTACGAAGTATTGTGCTATAGCTTATGTCCCTCCTTCTCTTCCCTTAATACTTCCCCATGGTGGCAAGACTCCTCAATTAGGAGTAATTAGGTATAGTAACTCTCTACTTGTCTGGTGGTCAAAGATTCTAGCAACTTCATCTTGCACATAGCTTCAGGCCCAGAATACCTAAATTGGCTGCCACACAGCTTCAGCATTAAAACCATGCACTTGTTCCAGAAGAAAGGCATTTAGACTCTCAGTCAGATCCTATTTTCTCTTCTTAGCACATACTTGCTAACAAACTTGGTTATCTGTCTTCTCAGAAAGGTAGGAAGGAGAGTGATGGCCTGGCACAATGGCAATGCTAAGAGGTAGGCTGGAAAAAATCAGATGCAGAATTGTACTGTTTACAGTACAATGAACGTTTGTAAAATGTCTTTGCATGATCAAAAAAAGTTTTCAGTTATAATCAATATCTTCACTTTAAGAAGGAGTAAAATGTATAAAGTTTTTTAAAAAATAAAACTAACGATTCCCCTCAGATAAATGGTTTTGAAAACAGTTTTGGTACAAAAAGCTTTAGCTGTTTAGAAAAGCAAAAATCATCTCACTTTGTTAAATAAATAAAGGCTAGAGAAAGGCAGGCTAGCTATAAAGGGAACTCACAGCAATCCACTTAAAACCCTGAGTTTACAGCAGACAACGCACTGAGACATGGAACAGCTTTGATATAATCTTGACATCAAGTAACTGGATTTCAACTTGTATTTTTTAAAACAATACATGCCTTGTAAACGTGACGGATACAAGTTGGCCTAAGTGAGTCCAGTAAGCTCTTTTCAAGTAGAGGTCTGTCTACAGTCAAATCACTCACAGATAGGATGTGGAGGTCTCAAATAGTTTCCCTCATCAAAATTATCATGACACTCCAGCCTTGAAAAGCAGACTGTAACACCGTGTTACAAAAGACAGTGCCACAGAATATCATTTAAGCAAGCATTAGAAGACAGGATTTAATTTCCACTACCACTATTAAGATGTCTAGTCTTGATCTCTTATACCCTTGATGGTTCTATGCTACAATTATTTTCCACCTATAAAATGGAAATAATGTATCTTATACTTCTAAAAGACTTTTTGTTAAGTAATTTTCTATTTATAGTATAATTGGTTTTACCAACACTAAAACAAGGAACAACATAAGCAAATTCAGTATTACTACAAAATCTTTCCCATTTCCAGAATTAAAAAGAGGCATACATAAATTTCTCAGTAAATCAAATCTATAGTTCTATAGGATTGCTTATTTGATATATAGGTTTATACTTCATAGTTTATTCTTATGGTAAAAAAATTAATAAAAATTACAAGAAAACATAAATATAAAAGCAAAAAGGCAAGCATGCAAAATAAAACTAGCATGCAAGATAATTGTTCAGAATACACTCTGAATGGCAAACAAAATAGAACAGCTAGCAAATGATCACTTCTCTATGAGAAATATTATCAGATAAATAAACTGCATATACATAAAATAGAAAATCTGATAAGCTTTGAAAGATGTATATACCCATAAATCATCACCACAATCAAGATAGTGAACATATCCATCAACCCCGAAAGTTTCGTTTTACCCCTTGGGAAGCCCTCCTTCCCAGCCTTCCTTCTGCTCCCTCCCCTCTCACCTGGCAACCACCAATCAATTTTCTGTCATTATAGATTAGTTTGCATTTTCTAAGATTTTATATACTACATGGGATCCTATAGCATGTTCTCTTCTTTGTCTGGCTTCTTTCACTCAGCATAATTTTTTGAGATTCATCCATTTTGTACCAGGAGATTAATTTTTGTGAAAAAACTCTCTAGAAAAAGCATACCCTTCTCCTGAAAAAGTACTATCATTTTATAATTTGCTATATCAAGACTTATTGAGTTGGATCTCACTTGAGACGTCAAAATAAACCCTAAAAACAAAGCCAAACAATAAAAACCCCACAAATCCCAACTGGTTACTTGTTCATGGAAATAATTTGCTTTTTCGGATGACCTGGATTGGTGTCTAATCTGGTCTACAGCGCCTCATTGGATGTCCCAATTTAAATAATAGTGTTCAGCATCTTTGCTTGTCTCAATTTTTGCCAAAAGCGTAACCCTCTTTCCTTTCTAGGTCGTAACTGAAGCCAAAAAATGTCATTGATCCATCAAAATCATCCTGTGTTTATTTCAGGTAATTTTTAAAGGGGAATTCCTTTTTGTTTTTAATATTTCTAAATAATGACTTTCAATAGAAATCTGGAATCAAGATGATAGGAGGTACTCCTACTACCCTAGATTATGGTCTCTTATCCATTCCACACTAAAAGGAGCAAAATCCCCTGAAGAAATAGATAATTCCAGGTCGGAGACAGAAGTACAAGGTGAGTCCCAGAGCATCTTCTTGTGCCAAAAGCAAGAAAGCTTTTGAAAATTAATGGGGTCATGTTAAAAGCGCAGGAGCCACCTTGAAAGGGTCACTACTATTAATGATTTGAGCATCAAAAAGAATGATTATAATAGATTAAACACACTGAGTCAAATGAAATACACATAAAGAGAAAGTTGGAAAAATTAATCTCACCATTTGAAGCAGCTATTAAAGCAACCTTTTACTTGGAGAATTGGTAAAGGGAATGCGCCAAGTGTTTATTTTCTTTCCAGTAGGAACTGCATTCAAGAGAAACCAATAGCTGCAATTGAGGAGGAGAGAGCTCCACTTTACAGAATAATGCCGGGTAATAATGGTAAAGGAATGACAGAGTCCAAAAATTGTCATTCCACAACCACTAAAGCAATTGTTGATTTAGGCAAAGATTTTCAAATGATATTATAAACTGCTTATATGGTGCCAAAGTAACACCACAGAGATCACTTCCAGGTTGCAAAGGGGAAAACATAAGCGCACAATGGAGGGGCAAGGGCATCCCTCCCCTGATTCAGCGTTTAGACTTTGCATCACTACAGCCGGTCATCCAGGTGTTATACGTGTGTCCTGATGTGAAGCAGTATGAATTACATGACATTATCCATGACGTATTCTAGCCAAAAGAGCTAACTTGAATCCAGCCTTTTAAACTTACTTCCAGTTTACAGAAAATATAAGCACTAGAGGAGCAAGTTAAAATACCACCATGAAGATGCAACAGGACAAATCCAAAAGATGTGATATTCTGCAAAACAAATGGTGATGTCTCTTCAACAAGTCAGCGTCATGCAACAAAATGTGGGGGAGGGTGAGCTACGTTGAAAGAGACCAGGGGCAATGCACAGCCCTGTACTGGACCCTGGTTTGAACAAACCAGCTGAAACGTCAAGGACATTTTGGGGGCAACTGCGGAAATTTAAATAGGGTCTCTCAGATAAAATAAAAATGTATTGTGATGAAAAAATGTAAATCATTAACTAAAAAAAGGATTAGAAAGTACCAAGTACAATATATTATTTTGGTAAAAAATACCTAAATGCAAATATATGTGCCCAGAAAAATGTCTACAATGATAAACACTAATGTGTTAGGAGTGGTGGTTTCTGAGTAGTCACAATATGTTTTTATTATCTTAGTTTTGGTTTTCTGCATTTTATAACTTTCTGCAATGCACATATTTTGCTTCTATAACAATAGAACTTAAATAATAGGAAGGCCATCTTCCAGCTTTTGGAGGCAACATGTCATAGTGGAAAATATTCTGGACAAGGACTTAAGACATCCGAATTCTAAATTTGGCTCTGTCAATACCATTGAGCAAATCATCCAAACTTTTTAGGTTAGGTTTAGTTTCTTCATCTGTTAAACTGGAATATCTCACCAGTAAGGATAAATAACATAATAGCTATGAAACATTTTTTTTTTCTGCTTTATCTCCCCAAACCCCCCCGTACACGGTTGTACATCTAGTTGCATGTCCTTCTAGTTGTGGGATGTGGGATGCCGCCTCAACGTGGCCCGACAAGCAGTGCCATGTCCGCGCCCAGGATCCAAACCCTGGGCCGCCGCAGCGGAATGCGCAAACTTAACCACTCGGCCACAGAGCTGGCCCCAGAAACATTTTATAAATTGTAAAGTATGATTGTGATATGTTATTATATTAGTGTACAGACTGCAAAACTAGGAGTCAGCTAGCCACTGTAACTCATACTCCTTCTAGACTTCTTTTTTTTTTTATTTATTTTTTTTCCTTTTTCTCCCCAAAGCCCCCAGGTACACAGTTGTGTATTCTTAATTGTGGGTCCTTCTAGTTGTGGCATGTGAGACGCTGCTTCAGCGTGGTTTGATGAGCAGTGCCATGTCCGCACCCAGGATTCGAACCAACAAAACCCTGGGCCACCTGCAGCGGAGTGCGTGAACTTAACCACTTAGCCACGGGGCCGGCCCCACTCCTTCAAGACTTCTGAATTACACTACTGAAGTGCTCAGATGTCTATCTGATAGACTGGTGGCTTAGGGTTGCATTATAGAACTTATGTTCCCCCAGCCCCCGATATCGAAGCCGTTTCCTAGATGGCATAACGTGGTGCATCACAACAATGCCATAAGAAACTTCTGAGGTAGAGAGCCAGCTGTTTGCTACCACTGGGACAGCCTATTGTTTTAGTTTTCCTCTGTAACATCCTCATAATGAATTCCCTTTTGTCAGGCCATCTACTGCTTGTAAGTTCCACAGTTGCTGCTGCTTCTGAATGCTAGTCTCTTCCCTTTTCATTCTGATTTCTTCTTTTCTCTTCTACTTCTCTTGGGGAAGTCTGGCTTTCATAACCATCACTAACGAGCGTGCTTTTTGTTTTTGTATCAGTGGCAGAGAAATCCCATTATGTTAGATTTAATCTCTGCATACTCCAACTTTGGTTGTTAGTGACCAGTGTTGAAGGCCTGGTCTTTAATTTCCAAGAGAGCTTGTTGCTTCTTTGCACACTAAGGTTTCCAGAAGGCAGGCCTCAGCTAGGTGAAGTGTACATGTTTTTAACATGGTGACTGGTCAAAAGATAATCATGAATCACAGATGAACTTTTCTATTTTTGTGATTTCAGCTTCTAACCCCCTAATCAAATCCTGTAAGTTATCCAAAGTAAACATCATTTTTATTGGTACCCAATGACAAAAGGACAGAAGTAATCAATTTGGCAAGACAGATGAACACATTTACAGTACCTTTTAAAGCTTCCGTTTCTATGTCTACTAAAGGCTTCCCCACATAGGCAATATCGTCTAGATTATAATACAGTTTTTTAATGACTCCATCATAACGACTAGTGATAGTAACAGAAGCTTTATCACTTTGAACTTCACAGATGCTATCAAACTGAGACACTGTATCTCCTTCTTTTACATACCTAAAAGAAAAAGACATAAGACACTTTTGCATGAACAATCATAAGTACAGATCATCCTAACAATGTAAATGCCACACTGAATTAGATCAACATATATATATAGCCCAGCATTTAGTCCCAGATGGTGCAGGTAAGAATGTTCCAGAAGAAACTATAATGATTTTCAGAGTCTCTTTGATGTATTTCCAAGAAATACTAAAATTTTAAAAACCATTCATAGATCTATAACTCCAAAATTTAAACTTTTAAGGTTTTTGCCTCACCCATTTCTTGAATAAGTTCTAAAAGTGTACTTTAAAAGTGTTATTTCCTTTTACTGTCTTATATTAGAAAACTTTAAGGGATGCCTATTATTTCTAGAATTAAATTCAAAAATTGACATAAGAGAATACCATGAAAAGCTGTATGTCAAGAAAGTGGATAACCTAGAAGAAAAGGATGAATTCTTAGAATCATACAACCTCTCAAAAGTGAATCAAGAAGAAATAGAGAATCTGACTAGACCAATCACAAGTAAAGAGAATGAAACAGTAACCAAAAACCTCTCAGAACAAGTCCAGGGCCAGATCCAGTGGCCTAGTGGTTGAGTTTGGTACATTCCACTTTGGCAGCCTGGGTTTGGTTCCCGGGCACAAACCTACACCACTTGTCTGTCAGTGGCCATGCTGTGATGGTGGCTCACACACAAAATAGAGGAAGATTGGCAACAGATGTTAGCTCAGGGAGAATCTTCCTCAGAAAAAAAAAAAAATCCAGGACCAGACAGCTTTTCTGGTGAATTCTATCAAACATTCAAAGAAGATTTAACATCTATCTATCTCTGTCTCTTCCAAAAAATTCAAGAGGATGGGATGGTTCCTGACTCATTTTAAGAGGCCAACATTACCCTGATACCAAAGCCAAATGAGGACAATACACAAAAGGAAAATTACACTCCAATACTGCTGATGAACATAGATGCAGAAATCCTCAACAAAACACCACCAAATCAAATACAACAATGCATTAAAAGAATCATACACCAGGGACCAGCCTGGTGGCACAGTGCTTAGGTTTGAACACTCCACTTTGGCAGCCCAGGGTTCATGGGTTCAAATCCTGGGCACAGACCTATATACACACTCATCAAGCCATGTTGTGACAGCATCCCACATATAAAATAGAGGAAGACTGGCACAGATGTTAGCTGAGGGACAAGCTGCTTCGAACAAAAAGAAGAAGATTGGCAACAGACATTAGCTCAGGGCCAATCTTCCTCATCAATAAAAAAAGAGTCATACACCACAATCAAGTGGGATTTATACCAAAGATGCAGGAATGGTTCAACATCCACAAATCAATCAATGTGATACACCAAATTGACAAAGTGAAGAATAAAAATCACATGATCATCTCAATAGACACAGAGAAAGCATTTGACCAAATCCAACATCCATTTATGATAAAAACTCTCAATAAAATGGATACAGAAGGAAAGTACCTCAACATATTAAAGCCCATATACAACAAAGGCACAGCCAACATCATACTCAATGATGAAAAACTGAAAGCTATTTCTCTGAGAACAGGAACAAGACAAGGATGCCCACTCTCTCCACTCTTATTCAGCATAGTACTGGAAGTTTTAGCCAGAGCAATTAGGCAAGAAAAAGAAATAAAAGGGATCCAAAGTGGAAAGGAAGAAGTAAAACTGTCACTATTTGCAGATGACATGATTCTATATATAGAAAACCCTAATGAATCCACCAGAAAACTATTATAAATAATCAATGAGTACAGTAAAGTTGCAAGGTACAAATCAACATGCAAAAATCATCTCCATTTTGGGGCCGGCCTGATGGTGCAGTGGTTAAGTTCGCATGTTCCGCTTCAGCAGCCCAGGGTTTGCTGGTTCGGATACCCGGTGCAGACATGGCACTGCTTGGCAAGCCATGCTGTGGTAGGCATCCCACATATAAAGTAGAGGAAGATGGGCATGGATGTTAGCTCAGGGCCAGTCTTCCCCAGCAAAAAGAGGAGGATTGGCAACAGATGTTAGTTCAGGGCTAATCTTCCTCAAAAAATAAAAAAAATCAGCTGCATTTCTATCCACTAATAACGAACTAACAGAAAGAGAAATCAAGAATACAATCCCAGGGGCTGGCCCCATGGCCTAGTGGTTAAGTTCAGTGTGCTGTACTTTGGCAGCCCGGTTGGGTTCCTGGGCACAGACCTACACCACTCATTGGTGGCCATGCTGTGGCAGCAACCTACATATAAAACAGAGGAAGATTGGCATGGATGTTAGCTCAGTGAAAATCTTCCTCAGCAAAAAAAAAAAAAAAAAAAAAAAATCCTATTTACAATTGCAACAGAAACAATAAAATACCTAGGAATAAATTTAACCAAGGAGGTAAAAGACCTATATGCTGAAAACTATAAGACAGTATTGAAAGAAACTGAGGAAGACATAAGGGAATGAAAAGATATTCCAGGCTCATGGACAGGAAGACTAAATATAGTTAAAATGTCCATATTACCTAAAGCAATCTACAGATTCAATGCAATCCCAATCAGAATCTCAATGACATTCTTCATGGAAATAGAACAAAGAGTCCTAAAATTTACATGGAACAACAAAAGACCCCAAATAGCAAAAGCAATCTTGAGAAACTAGAACAAAGTTGGAGGTAAAATCAGGTACATACTCCCTGAATTTAAAAAATACTACAAAGCTATAGTAATCAAAAAAGCATGGTACTGGTAGAAAAACAGACACACTGATCAAGGGAACGGAACTGAAAGTCCGGAAATAAAACCACACATCTATGGACAGCTTATCTTTGACAAAGGAGCCAAGAACATACAATGGAGAAAGGAAAGTCTCTTCAACAAATGGTGTTGGGAAACCTGGACAGCCACATGCAAAAGAATGAAAGTAGACCATTATCATACACCATCCACAAAAATCAACACAAAATGGATTAAAGACTTGAATGTAAGACCTGAAACCACAAAAATCCTAGAAGAAAACATAGGTAGTATGTTCTTTGACATCAATCTTAGCAGTATCTTTTCGAATACCATGTTTCCTCAGGCAAGGGAAACAAAAGAAAACATAAACAAATGGGACCACATCAGACTAAAAAGCTTCTGCAAGGCAAAGGAAACCATCAACAAAATGAAAAGACAACCCATCAACTGGGAGAAAATATTTGCAAATCATATATCTGACAAGGGGTTAATTTCCAAAATATATAAAGAATCCATACAACTCAACAACAACAAAATGAACAACCAATCAAAAAACGGGCAGAGGATATGAACAGACATTTTTCCAAAAATGATAGACAGATGGCTAACAAGCCCACGAAAAGATGTTCAACATCACTAGTTATTAGGGAAATGCAAATCAAAACTACAATGAGATATCACCTTACATCTGTCAGAATGGCTATAATTAACAAGAGAAGAAATAACACATGGAGGAGAGGATGTGGAGGGAACCCTCATACACTGCTGGTGGGAATGCAAACTGGTAGAGCCACTATGGAAAATAGTATGGAGAGCTCTCAAACAACTAAAAATAGAAATACCATATAGTCCAGCTATTCTACTACTGGGTATGTATGCAAAGAACATGAAATCAATAGTTCAAAAAGATATATGCACCCCTATGTTCATCACAGCATTATTCACAATAGTCAAGATGTGGAAGCATCCCAAGTGCCTATCAATGGATGAATGGATAAAGAAGGTGTGTTATATATATATACACATACATACATATGTATATATACATTGTATATATACATATATATGTATATATACACACAATGGAATATTATTTAGCCAGAAAAAAGGAAAAAATTCTACCATTTGTGACAACATGGATGGACCTTGAGGGTATTATGCTGAGCAAAATAAGTCAGACAGAGAAAGACAAATACTGTATGATTTCACTCATATCTGGAAGATAAACAAACAAACACATAGGTAAGGAGAACAGATTGGTGGTTACCAGAGGGGAAGGAGGTGAGGGGAGGGCAAAAGGGGTAGAGGGGCACATGTGTGTGGTGACAGATAAAAACTAGACTATTGGTGGTGAACATGATGCAGTCCACATAGAAACTGAAATATAATGTACATCTGAAATTTATACAATGTTATAAGCCAACATGACCTCAATAAGATAATTTTTAAAAACTGATATCACCAAGACACATCCTTTGTAATTTCATGAATTTTGGTTTGAGTTCTCTCAGTCTTTCTTTCTACAATTACTTTAGCCTGTCCTTGTATATCAGTCCCTTTATGCCCTTAATTATTTTAGGTATCCTTGACAAGGCTCTTCTAGATATTCTTAGCAAATAGAACAGGAACAATGGGACCAAATCTAAAATACTACATATAATTTTGATTCTAATATCATTCTTGATGTATCTAGTACATTTCTGATTTATTTCTGATTTATTAATCAATTCTTCATTAAAATATTTGTCCAGTCATTCTTATTGTCTTCCTGTCTTAACCAGTTGTCAGTTCATAATAAAACATCACCCATATACAGAAGACACATATATAGAGGACTTTCACTTCCAGAATGGTGGAATAAGGACCTCTGGAATTCTGCTTCTCCATAAAATCAACAAGCACATTGGCAACGGTTGTTAAAAAATCAACTGTTTCAGAATAACAAAGCTGGCAACAGCCAAGAAGTATTTATTCAGGAAAAATGGCTGAATGTCATTAATAACAGTGAGTTTCATGGTATTTTAACTTGCTCTATCCTCACCTTCCTTTCCCAGCTCAGCATTAACCTTGAAAATTAGCAGCCTTTAAGCCACAAGAAGGGGCAGACCAAGTTTGTTGTTCCACAAAAGCTACATTCCCCATGTATGACTTGCCTGGCAGCTCCATGGAAAATCCCTTTCACAGGGCTTGTGTTCATTAGACCTGAATCAGAACTCGCTCAGGGTGTTTGCTGAAAACAATCCAAAGCAAATACTTAAAATCATAGCTGGCTGAGGTAGTAAGAAAAGTTGGGACAGAGGCCAGCTGGGTGGCATAGTGGTTAAGTTTGCGTGCTCTGCTTCAGTATCCCAGGGTTTGCCAGTTTGGATCCTGGGTGTGGACATACACACTGCTTATCAAGCCATGCTGTGGTAACATCCCACATAGAAGAACTAGAAGGACTTATGACTATAACAAACAGCTATGTGCTGGGGTTTTGGAGACAAAAGGAGGGGAAAAAAGGAGGAGGATTGGCAACAGATGTTAGCTCAGGGCGAATCTTCCCCACACATACATAAAAAAAACTTGGGGCAAACAAGAGGGTGGCCAAACATCTCAAAAGGAAGATCTGGGGAACGAGATGTCCATACTTCTCATTAGAGTTGCCACACTATTTTACATAAAATATCCAGTCTTCAGCAAAATATTATAACATACACAATGAAACAGGAAAGTATCGCCCATACACAGGAATAAAAGTAGTCAACAGAAATCATTCCTGAAGATGCCTGGATGTTGGACTTACTAGACAGAGACTTTTAATCAACAATTATAAGTTTAATTAAATTAATGAAATGTTCAAAGAGCTAAAGGAAATCATGTCTAAAGAATTAGAGGGAAGTAGTAGAAAATGATGTCTTACCAAACTGAGAATATCAATAAAGAGAATATTTGAAGAAATATTGCCAAAAACGTCCCAAATTTGACGAAAAACATTAACGTACATATGCAAGAATCTCAACAAACTCCAAGTAGGAGAAACTCAAAATAGCCACACCTAGACACATCATAATCAAACTGTTGAAAGACAAAGACAGAATCTTGAAATCAGCAAAGAAAAACCATTCATCAAGAACAGGAATCTCATAAGATTAACAGATGATTTCCAGTCAGAAACCCTGGAGGCCAGAAGGCAGCTGAATGACACATTCAATGTGCTGAAAGAAAAAGACTGTCAATCAAGAATTTTATATCTAGCAAAACTATCATTCAAAAATGAAGGAGAAATGAATACATTCTCAAATAAATTAAAACAGAGAATTCATTGCTCGCATATCTGCCCTGCAAGAAATATTAAAAGAAGTCCTTCAGGCTAAATGAAAGGACATTAGACAGTAACTCAAATCCACATGAAGAAATAAAGAACACCAGTAAAGGTAACTACATAGGCAAATATAAAAGATAGCATATATGTATTTTGTTTGTAACCCTTTTTTATTCTATCTAAAGTAATACTTAAAAAATTGTGTTGATGGGCTTATAATATTTAAAGATATAATACGTATGACAATAACAGCACAATAGAGGGGAGAGAGCATGGAGCTATACTGGAACAAAGTTTTTATGTACTATTGAAACTAAGTTGGTATTAATCCAAACTATATTGTTTTAGATTAAGATGTTAACTATAATCCTCAGGGCAACCACTAAGAAAATAACAAAAAATATATATAGTAAAAGAAATAAGGAAATTAAAATAGCACACTAGAGATATCTATTTAACACAAAAGAAGGCAGTAATGGGGGAATACATGAACAAAAAGCCACATAAAACATATAGAAAACAAATAGCAAAATGGGAGACATGAATCTTACCTTATCTGTAATTACATTAAACGTAAATGGTTTAAACGCTCCAATAAGAAAGCAGAGATTGGCAGAATGGATTAAAAAAAAGATTCAACTACATGCTGTCCACAAGAGACATATTTTACAGTCAAAGACACAAATAGGTTGGAAGTAAAAGGATGGAAAAAGATATATCTGTTTTGGAAAGTTTCAAAAAAGAATTGGAGTGGCTATACTAGTACCAGACAAAACAGAACACAAACTTTGCTTTAGAACTTTGTCAAAGACCTTTTAAAATTTGAGTATTTTTCTTATTTATCCATACATTTATTCCCACCAATTCTAAGAATACAAATAGTTTTACTGCCCCTTATACAAACACATTACCTTCTGTTAAATTATGCTCCCTTACATATTCAAATTTCTATTCTCAGGTTCTATTCTGTAGGATGGAATTTTGCTTTCTAGCATTTTACAAAGTGTAATACAGTATGTGTTTTTCCTTGAGTTGAGATTTATAGATATTAAATTGGAGAAAAAACACACCGAATTCAAGCAAGCTCTTAATATTTGTTTAAAAACTTCTGAAAAACTTTAATCAAATGATTTGTTTCTCATTTAAAAAACTATTAGATTTTAATGAGGAATGAAATGATCTCCTTTTCCAAGAACAGTAAAACCTTTTATCAAGCATACGGGTCCACAGAATTAGTAAGAGATAGAAATTAAGAAATGTTAAAAAACATCTAAAATCTAAAGAGTAATCTTGGTCTTGGAAAGCAGGTATCAGTAACTTTAACGTACATAGTACTTTGCAGATTTTAAAGGCATTTTGTATACATTACATTATTTAAGTCTTTCAATAACTCTTGTGAGATGTCAAAGTACCGTCACCCTCATTTTACATATTAATAGGCAAACGCTCAGTAGAGACCAAGTGAGTCACAGGTAAAACAGCTTATAGTTTCAGAGTCAGGCTCCTCTGAACTGAAGTCCATTGCTCTTTCCTCCATCCCTCAATGCCACTAGAGACATAACTGTAGGGTACATCTATGTTATTACAGTTCTCTTCTAACTTACAAAGTAAGAACAATGTGAACTACAGGGAAAGAATGTTCAGGTGGCAGAATCAGATTCCTAAAAGGGTCTTTAAAAAAAAATCTTTAATAGTATAAAATTATGGTGACAAAGAATCTATCGATCCATCTTAACTGCTACTTGTAGAAACTTTTAAAAATTAGTTCAGTACCCAGAGGTGTTTCTTTTTTTCCAGAAAATGAAAGAAAGAAAAGGGGTAGAAAGATGACTAAGGCAGTAGAGGGCTTTTAATTTTTATTCCAAGCTTTTTTGGATAATTTTTTAACCTTTTTGAAAATTATTTTTTGATTCATGCCTTTTGGTATAATATTTTAATCTTTTCTAAAAATACAGGCAAACTGTCAGGTAATGGTGAGTCAAATGTACTTGCATTCTTAATAAAGTCATTTTCAGCAAAGTAAAGAGAACTTAGACTACAAGATGATTTTAAAATAGTTTGGAAAGAAGTTTTAAGTTCATACATTAAATGCTTTTCAAACCACATGGTCATATTATTTTAACATCTTTTAGAGGTTAATTGCTCTTTTTGAGCTGAAATAAAGGGTGGGCAGTGAAGGGAGTTTTTAAAAGAGGAAAAAATAGGGGCTGGCCTGGTGGTGCAATCGTTAAGTTCACACATTCCAGGGCAGCAGCCGGGGGTTTGGCGCTTCGGATCCTGGGTGCAGACATGGCACCGTTCATCAAGCCATGCTGTGGCAGGCGTCCCACATATAAAGTAGAGGAAGATGGGCACGGATGTTAGCTCAGGGCTGATCTTCCTCAAATAATAATAATAATAATAATAATCCTTAATAAATTACATTGAATAAAATGCAATGATGTATGTTGAACTGTGTCACCAGCATATCAGTAACACAAACTAGTTTTACCTTTTTGCTTTAAAAAAAGCATTTTATGTTATAGAAAGAAGTTTCTCTATTTAAATAGAGTCCTACTTATTTACACTCAAATTATTTTTCCATTTACTAAAATAATTTTCAGAATAACTTACCATTCTTTAACAGTTACTTCTCTAATCCCTTCTCCAATGTCGGAGAGTTTGAACTGAACGATCTGTCCATGTAGAGCTTTAAGAACAAATGAGAAATGATCTCATTAAATATGCAATGTATTGCTAATAGATGCTTTTACATCTAAAATTAGAAAATATTCTCAAGCAGAGACAGTAATTATTCCATTTTACAGATAAAGCCTTTTCTAGTTTTTAATAGCATAGCCATCATTCATAACCATCAAAAATTTAAATAAATTATTCAATGACACAGACCTACTGACACTGCCACAGAACTTTTCCAATTTCCAGAATACTGTTCTTTTACAAGGGGACAGAAGGCCCTCTGCCAAATGAGATTTTGATGAATAGAAAATAGAACAAGATATTGTGCAAAGGGAGACCCTACTGGATCTCGTTTTATGTTAAGAAATTGTAACAACCATTAATGGCCTGCTTTTTGATCTCTTTTGACTTCATATAACTATTGTCATTCTTAGTGGCTAAAGATCGGGAAGATCCATATCTAGAAGACTTGATGGGAAATTTTTATTTGCCCAAACTGTGTTCTGCCAACTTAGCATTAAATGTTAGTCTTCTCTTTCCTCTTTCCATTTTATACCCCTTTTCAAATTTCTACCCCCTTTTTATAACACTTAGATGCCAATGATACTTTATGGTGATGAGCCCCAAGAGAGAAAGTATTTCTGGTCAACAGAAAGTATGTATGGATCCTCTCATTTTTCCAGGTTAACAAATGGCTCTGAACTGATTCGAGTGCTCCTCTATTTTTAGACTGCTATTCATCAAAATTGCTCATAAAATATACAACATATTTTTGATTCAACAAGTAATTCTAGTTTTAAGATTTTTTCCCCCTGAGGAATTAGAGAGGTACACAAAGATTCGTGCTCAAGAATAGTTATTATGAAGAAGTGCAAACCAACCTAAGAAACCAAAAAATGACAAGTAAATACATTATGACACCTCTATACAAACAACATTCTGCAAGGAATAGCAGGTGTATTGGAATATCATGGAAATATGATAGTGTATAGCATAGTTAGGGAATGACAAAGTGTTCTAAAAGGCTGAAGATAGGATATGTGGCAAGAAACCAGCCCAGATTTCAAAAGGCTTTGTGTGCCATGCTGAGGTAAAGTGTTTGGAATTTACCCAAAAGGAAATCAAGAGCCAATGGTAAATAAATATGTCATAAATTCTTTGCAGCTGCTTCCATAAGAGATAGAGTCTGTTTCACCAGTACTACTTAAATCTATCTTGGCCCATGACTTGCTTTGACCAGTAGAATAAGCAGAAGTGAAGTTGTGCAACTTTTGAAGCCTAGAGCTCAAAGGACCTCACAGCTTATACCTTCTCCCTGTTGGAATACTGCCTTGAGATCCCCATGTAAGAAAGCTGTCCTAGTTTGGTGGAGGATGAGAGAGGCCATGTGGAGGACAAATGAGATGTCCCAGCCCAAAATATGCACCAATTGTTAGACATGTGAGTGAGAACATCTTGGACCTTCCAGCCCAGGTGATCCTCTAGCCAAATACAGTTACACTAGTGAACCCAGGTGAAACCAGCAGAGCAATGACTCAGCCAACCGCCAGAATCCTGAGAAATAAGAAATCATTGTTGCTTTAAGCCACTAAGTTGTGGGGAGGTTGTTATTTAGCAACAATTAACTGACAGGGAGTCCCATCTGCCCTTTCAGATCTGTAACTTGAGATCCATAATTTTAGGAAAAAATCTCTCTGGCAGGAGTGTACTGGATGGGATTGGGGAAGGGGTGGCAGAGAAAGCCGTGAGGAGTCTCCTGCAGGTTCAGAAACTAAAGTATGGAACTTAATATATTTATATATTTTCAAAGCTGTTTGAAAATGAGAAGACAGACTTAAGAAATAAATAAGATGTCAAATTAATAGATCTTGGTAATCAATTTGATGTGAGACAGGAATCAGGATGGCTCCAGGTTTCTAGCTTAACTATTTACTGAGTTAGGGAATCTGGGAAAAGGATGTGTCCCCAGCACCTAGCGCAGTGCCTTGGCACATAGGAGGGGAGTGACAAATATTTATTCTCACAACAATACAACGAGTTAGATACCATGATTACCCTCATTTTCTAGAGGATGACACAGAGAGAAATTAAGCAACCTGCTTAAAGTTACACAGCTAGTTTGGCATACCAACAACCCAAAAGTTCATGATAAGTGTTTAGATACTGGAGCAGGTTGAGTTTCTGCTTGAATGGCCTCTATTTTCTCTGAGAAGAGAAAATATCAACTTCGGAAAATAGAAATCTTAAAAAAAAATGGAAAGATAAGGTTTACATATCTTAGGGTGTTGTGGAAGATGACATATAAAAGGTATGGAAGGATCAATTGATGTCAGGGGTTGGATCTGCCAGGAATTCCCCTATTTTTCATTGCTAGCACCGACAAAGCTGCCCGGTATCTGTCAAAAGCTTAATGATGTAATAAAAGTCTTTGGCTCTTTTCCAGGGTTCTAAAGAGACCATCAGAAAAAAAAGTTTTAGTGCCCTTGTCAAACCTAACACTTAAAGCCTCAAGTTCTTTAGAGGGTAGAAAAAGTTGGGGAAAGGTAATTAAATGATAAAGCCAGGAAACTTTCTACTTATGATCACCTCAGGCTAGTTTCATTCCACCATCTTAATATGACAGATTAGGCACCTCATCCATCAACAATACAATGAGTACAAGGAAATAGTTTACTAAGTCAACAATTCACCTTGATTGAGAAAGTCGCATCAATGTTGACTACTGCACTTAAATGAGTCAGATTATAAAGAACAGATGGCCCAAGACAATTCATTCCCCAAATTATGAAGACACAAGTAGTAAGGGAAAGTATGTGAAAAGAGAGTGGGAGTGGGGGAACAAAAAAAAAAAAGAAGAAAATGAGAAATGGATAGATGGGAGAGCAAGGAGGGCTGGGTTAGAAATAAAAGGTCAACTTTTTTTTACCTTGGTAAGTCTTCAATTACTTTTAAAAAAGTATTGAATAAGATATAAAACATTATTTTATATAGGCTTTAAGATCATACTTACCAGCACTTGTTTTCAGCAACTGATGTGGATGACTATACTTGAATGAAGGATAACCAAAGAAACACACATATTTTGGCTTCAAAACATGAACATTATTACATGTCTGAAAGTAGCGAGCACAAATCTAGAGATGAGAAACACAAAAGTAAAAGCTTTTATAAAAGATCTTAATGGCTTATCTCTGTAAGTATATTTTGAATTTCAAGTCTACTCTAAAAGTAGAAGAATCATTGTCACAATATGAAATTATCTAGGCTGAAGTCAGAATACTTGGCTTCAGTGCCAATCACGTTTATGAAGGTTGGATATTTCTTAGGTATTTCTGGTCAAGAAATCAAATGAACTCAAACCTTAGAATACGGAGAAAATTTTGTTGTTCTTTTGTTTAGTAAAATTATATCCTTAGAGTAGATCTGTTCATATGCTTATGATCCTTGCCTAAAATTCCTTATGGAAGTAAAGAAATTTTAACAATGTATTTTGTATAAACACATAGGTTTGTAGGTGCACTTGACTCATTAAAGAGTTCTTGAAATAAAACTACTAAATAATTCAGAAGTAACTGTTAGCATCTAAAGACACTGAAAAACACATGCAGTATTGTACCCAAAGGTTTACTTATCGTAATTAATAGATGACTCTTCAGATTTAACTATTTTATGTAACAGTATAATAAAAGATAACATGTTATAGAAATAAGTAGACCTGAATGTATTGATAGATCAAGATATCACTTGATCTATCAAAACCTAAGTGTCTGAAAGGTAGAATATCTTATTTTGAAAGTTAACATTTCAATGTTATTAATACCTAATTAACTACATCACACTTTTAAACATAAAACACAGAAATTTCTAAACTTCTTAGTGTGTCTGAGAATTCCAGTATGTACTCGAAGTTTTTTCATTAATGTAGGAGTTACTTTTACTTAAAACAATTACTATATCATCATGTACTTTATACTTCAGTGGTGATTGGCTCTTAAAATTTAAAAGTTATGTTATAATACATATTATGCTATGCATTATAGTCCTGTTATAATATATATTTATAAATAGGAATTTTGTTCCTCTTTCTTATAGCAAATAATATGAAAACAAATATTTGGTCTACTGACAGGAACAATACATTTAAATTCTTATGTGATTTTTCAGTCTAATTTCCAAGCTGTTACTGATTTCTGAAGGCAAGGACAAGCTGAAGATCCCTTTCCTAAAACACGAACAATCTTAAATCATACATCTCAGCTTGACTTTAAGAGATCATCCTAAAGCAACTAATCTTTATAATATCTATATTTTATTCTTATTAACATTAATATTCTGGCTAGTAACATAAAGCCTAACTAAAATATCTAAAACTGATAACTTACAACTTAGCAGATAGGGAAAGAATTCTCTTTCTCAAACACTCCCATTTTGTTTGTCCTTCCTTTCTCTTTCAATTCCCACCACCCTGGCTCCTAGTCAACAACAGAATCAAAGGAGTAAATCAGACATTATAAAATTTAGGGACAGTAAATGAAAGTTCTGAATTATATACAGTCACTTTTATATAAATACAATAGTCTATATTTTTAAAACCGTTGAAATAAAATAAAACTACTAGAAGGTCCTACCTTCAACAACACAACTTTTATTGAGAAACTATTAATGGGTCAAGGGAGGCACACACTATTGAACTTAACATGTATTAACAGCCTACCATGTGCTGGATACTTTAAAGGTCTTTATACGCATATCATCTTTATGTCCCACAATCACCTTCTGGAATAGGTACATTAGTCTCTTTAACACATGAGAAACTAATGATCAGAAAGGTGAAGTAATTTGTCCAAGGTCACACAGCAAAGAAATGGCAAACCTCAGCTTTGAAGCCAAGTGAATTTGACTCCAAAGCCCAGCTCCATCACCATCACATTATTATAGGTAGGAGAAATGATCCCTGCTTTCAAGGACTTTACAACCTAGTAGAAACAATAAACACACACACTCACACTCACATGTGGGCACGTGTGCTCTAATTTTTTGTAGTAAGTTTAGACAATAGGTGTTAAAGGAGTTTGAGAGATTTTTCTCAGGGTTGACCTGAGAACACTTCCCGGAAGAAGATCTGAGCTGGGTCTTGCTTAAGAGGTATTAATAATTAAAGAGCAGAAGTGGACTTTTAACACAGAGGAAACAGTAGGAAGTTGCTTAGCATGTCTACTAGGACAGTGAATAACTTGATTTGGCTTGATCATATCTATAAAAGGGAGCCGTGGAAGTAGCTCAAGGACCAAATTATTGATGACTGTAAATGTCAGGATAAGGAGTATGAATTCATACATTATGGGTTATTGAAGAAAAAGATTAAGAAATCAATCTAGTTGTAGTTTATTGATGAGATTGCAACAGGTAAGACCAGGAGAGAAAGAAAATAGCTAGGAAACGATTATAGTATTTGAGCCATGAAATGACAGCCAGACAGGCTCTGACTGAGGTGATCAACAGGGGAAAAAGAAAGCCAGCAATATAAGTGCAGCTGGCATTATATGATCAACAGCAAGAGAACGGTCAAGAGAAGGCTACAAACATTAGTAAAGCTGCCGAACGGAAGGCTAAAAAGACAAAAAGAAGGATAAAAAGGTAACAGAAAGGAAGAGAAAAAAACAATTTTTCAAGCTAGGAAGGACATTATTTTTTCTAGAAACAGAACACAAAACAATAGAGGGAGATTTGCATAAGAAGGCAATAAATACTAATTCAACAGGCAGTTGTTGAGCAATCCTAAAGACAGGGACTGCACTGGGCTCAGGAATTCAAAGCTAAGTGACATATACAATATAGTCCCTGAATTCAGGTTGCTTACACTTCACTACAGGAAGACAGATAATAGAAAAATTCAACATGATATGGTAAGTTAATCAAGAGTCAAATGCATGATGTCATAGATGAGTATAAAACACAACACAATAAGGCCATCTAAATAATTTACTATAGGTGATAAGAGCTCTTGTTGCTCATAAGTTTTTCTATCAGACGAAAAAAACAATGTTCTTTACTAAGTTGTTTAACAAATGTTTATTGAGTACCTACTATGTGCCAGGCACTTGGGATTAGAGAACAAAATAGATGCAATTCCTTCCTTTATGGAATATATAGTCCGTACTGTGAAAGATGAAGACAAGTAAACAGGTGACTATAACACAGCATTATAATGGGGGAAATTGAGAGTGTTAAGAGAACACAAGGGAGGGAACCTCTCTGGAAATGGTGAACTTGAAGTAAGACCTACTTCAAGGGATGAGCAGGAGTAACCCAGAGGATGAGGTGTGCTGTAGAAAAGGGCTTAGGGCAGTAAGGCAAGAGCCTTGAAAGCAGAGGAAATACATGTGTAAAGGTCTAGAGTCTGCAATAAGGGAGAACACAGTGTGTTCAATTAACTGAAGTTGCTTAACATAGTTCTGGCGTAGTTCAGTGTGGGGTAAGGGTGAATGAAGTAAGTGTGAGAGTGGGGGTTGGGATGGGTAAGTTTTAGCAAGGAAGGAAGCCTGAGAGATTGGAAATGTCCAGATCATGAAGTGCCTCACAGTCATTTGAATTTTGGACATTTTGCTTAGGGCAGTTTTAAGCAAGGAAATGATATTCTCAAATTTGTGTCTCTTTTATAAGATCACCGTGGCTATATTAATGAACAATGGGTTGGCGAGATACAAGATTAGAAGCAGAAAGTCCAATTAGGAAGGACCAGGATATCTGTAGTTGGGGGCGGGCTGGAGAATAGTACCTAGATTTTGGAGCGATTTATAGGCGACAATCAAAAGAGAAACAGGGTTGAGGCTTTAGTTCTGGAGCCTTTAAGGCATTATGGCAGACAATGTGAGATGACTAAGCCTAGCTCCTCCAAGCTCCCTTAAGCTGCGGCCATGTAAAACAGTTCTAGCCACTGAGTCTGGCTGTTACCACCTCTTCTTCCTTCCTGCCTTGAACATGAAGTTGGAGAAGCTGTCTTGTGACCCTGAGGGAAAGGCCAAATGAACTCCTGAAATGACAACCCTGACAATGATAGGCCATGGAGTCAACGCCAGCTGTCATCTAACTCTGGGATGCTTTGTATGCACAGTTGCTTAATTTCCTATTTATCGGTTGGGTTTTTACTACTTGCAGCTGAAAAACAACTAAAGCACATGCAATTGGAGATTTCCAGGACAATAAGATATATATGGGTCTGGAGTAGAGCTGGCTTGAAGACTGGGGAACTTTAGGAATCATCAGCATATAGACGGCAACTAAATTCAAAGAAGCGGTTGAGATAACCCAGGAAGTACAAGAAGTGCAGAGGGCCAAAGTCAGGGCCCTTAAAAACAGCAAGATTTAAAAGTCAGGCAGGGAAATAGGAGGAGATTGGGAAGATGTGGCCAAAGATATAGGAACAAGAATATCAGGAAGCTGGTGTCACAGAAGCCAAGGGAGAGCTCTCAAAAAAGAGGCCAGTACCTAGTAAGGGGCAAATCTCAAGCTATACAAGATCCTCTAGGCGCTCTTCTCTGACCTCCAAGTCCTGTCCTACCTGTTCCTATACCAGTGAATATTCGTCCCATCACAGCACTTCTCATGCTGTGGTGTAACTGTTCATTGTCTAACTTTCTCCTTCACCACAGGGCTGTAATTAATCTCTCAGAGGACAGGGTGGTGTCTCATATTTGCATCCCGAATGCCTAGTATAGTACCTAGTACACAGCAGGCTCTTGAAAAGTTTTGTAAGATGAGGGGTTGACCACTGTTGGAAGATCTGGGCAAGAGGGGACCCAGGAAGAAAAACGCTATGCAAACAGGATGAAGCAGTATGATTACTGGGATGTTACCTGTTTGGTGCTAAAAGACTGTGTGCGAAAGAGGGGAATTGCAGGGCAGATGGTGGCGGGTCTTAGCTCTGGTGATTAAAAGGTTGAAAAGATACCGGTGCGGACGTAAGAGGTAAGTACAGGCCCAGAGGATGAAGCTCGAGCCTCTCAGCTCCTCGGAGGCAAGGACCCATGGTGTGATGATTTGCTTTCTAGAGGAAGACTGAGTTCCTTGAGGGCAGGTCCTATTATCAGCGGCTGGCATAAAGTGGGTTCTCAATAGATGCTGAAGGAGTATATATTTCCGTATGCCCAGCGCCCATCACAACGCCCAGACACTAGATGATGCTCAACAAAACGCTAGCTGGCCTGGGTGTAGAACGAGCTGGAAAGCGACAGAGTCGCGGTAGAGGCGCTCCCAGGTAAGGGGAAAGAGTGGGCTTCCAAACCAGCTGGCTCGTCTCCTTCTCTGCCCTTCATTTTGCATACATCCCTCCACCTCTCCGTCGCGCACGACCTGTACGCGAGGCACTCGGAGGACAAAGTAACACCCCTCTCTCGGATGACTCCGCACAAATCACCCCTTCTCGATCTCAGCTGTGCCCCAAACTACTTACCAGCCTTCCAGCATTCTGGCTCCAGGTCCTCATTACTCGCACTGCGGCCATTTTACTCCGGATATGACAAATGCTCCGCGGGTGCAGAGTCGCTCGGCAGGGCCACCTATCCGGAGCTGGGAAACGCGCCTCCGCCTGAGCGGCCAATGGAGAGCGCAGGAACGAGCCTCCCACCAACCCGGCGGCGCCCGAGGGAAATCTCAGGGCGTGGAGAGGTGAAGGAGCCCCGGGCTGGGGCAAAAGGTGGGGAGGAGAGCAGCCGAAATTTAATTTCAGGGACAAAGTTGGGTAAGGTACTGCTGTGTAAGTACTTGTGCGCTAACGATCACCTTTTTAGTCCATGTAATGGGGGAAATAGAGAGTGTTAAGAGACAAAGGGCGCTTACCTGGAGAAAGTTATGTTGAAGTATTTTCTTCAGTTTGTATTGTAACCGCCTGGATTACAGGTTACAGGACACTTGTATACTTTGTAGCAAGGCTCTGTACCACTAGTTGTGTTACAAGGCTTTACTGGAATGCTTCTCAATGACTGGCATTTCTTACTCCCGTTGAGTTGTCTTAATTACCCAAATTGGCTTTTCAGTTGTTTTGCTTTGTTTTGTTTTCCTGCAAGGTGAACTAGGTTGCCCTAATGTCTAAAATAAACATGTCATCAACATGATCCTTCCTTCTCTGGGAATGTTGTCAGAAGCAGCTGCCCAGCACATGCAATATATGTCACAGATATATAACCTGGGTTAATATCCTTGACTTACTTGTCTCTTGGAGAAATGTAAAATTTAGGTCAAGAGGAACCAGTAGAGAAAAGATCAGAGCTTTAATAGTCAGTCTTCCTCAAAGCAACTAGGAAACCAATTTCTAGAAATGTCCAGAATGACATTTCTCTGTTCTTGCCTTTTACTTGGGAATGAAAATCTGCTCAAATGTCTAAAGAATCACAGAGGGGGAAAGAACACACGCCCACACAAGGAACAAAGGCAACATTATAAATTCTCAACATTGAAGATTAGTGGCTGTAAAACAAACTCTCAGGTGTTTCATAAGTTCAGTCTAATATTACCCAAACTCACACTTTTCTTCTTTTTTGCCTTATTTGCCTTTCAGTGTATTTCACACACACAAACTACCGTAAGCAATACATCTAAATCCTTACCTTCATAAGAAAATCTGAGATAGTCAAAAGGACTTTCATTTTTTTTAACTTTCCCACTAACAGAACATTTTATAGGCACTATTAGTATACTTGGTAATACCACATGCATGTGTTTGTATAAACAGATAAAATAGCAGTGTCTTTGAAATGAATATTTTTCTTCCCAGGGCCTTTATACCATGTTCTTCCTCTTAACTTTGACTTTAACTCTGCCTTCTCCCAAGAAAATATCTAGTTTCTTTTCTTTTACCCTCTTCATACCTCAGTGGGTTACCGCTTCCAAATTCAGTATTATGTTCCCTTGTCTATCCTTCCAACATCAAGAGGTATGCCACCTATCCACTAGTGAAACCTTTCACTTGAGCTCAACAGAACCAAGGAACTCATTTCTTCTCTTTTTTACTTTATTTTTTATTTTTTTTAATTGGCTAAATAATTTTTTTGAGGTAACATTGGTTTATCTTCTTGTTTAAATTCATAAAATGACTAATTAGGACCCAGCAATTCCACTCCTAGGTATCTAACCAAAAGAAATGAAACATATGTCTGCACAAAGACTAATACCAGAATGATCATAACAGCATTATTCATAATAGCCAAAAATTGGAATCAGCCCAAATGTCCTTAAAACAGGTGGATGGATAAACAAAATGTGGTATATCCATTTAATGGAATATTATTCATCCTTAACAATGACTGATGTAATGACACATGCTTTAACATGAATGAACCTCAAAAATATAATGCTAGGGGCTGGCCCTGTGGCCTAGTGGTTAAGTTTGGCATGCTCCACTTTAGCAGGCTGGGTTCATGGGTTTGGACCCCAGGTGTGGACCTACCCCATTTGTCAGCCATGCTGTGGTGGTGACCCACATACAAAAGATTGGCACAGATGTTAGCTCAGGGCAAATCTTCCTCAAGCGAAAAAAGAAAAAAAAAGAGGAAGATTGGCACAGATGTTAGCTCAGGGCAAATTTTCCTCAGAAAAAAAAATTATGCTAAGTAAAAGAAGCCAGATCCAAAAGGAGACGTATTGCATAATTCCGTTTATATGAAGCATCATTCCAGAGAAGGCAAATCTATGGAGATAAAAAAACACATTAGTGGTTGCCTGGGTCTGGAGGTCGGGTGGGGAATGATTGCAAAAGGGCAGTAGAAAGTGTTTCGTGGCGATGGAAATTTGCTGTTACCAGATTATGGCGATGGTTGCATAACTCTGTAAATTTACTAAAAATCATTGAGTTGTACACTTGAAACAGGTGAAATTTATGGTATGCATACTGCAGTAAAGTTATTTAAAAATGTGTTATATACATACAAAAAAATAATGTAACATATAGGTAAGTCACACATAATAATGAAAACCTTGAGCCCACCACCCAATTTAAGAAATAGAACCTTTTCTATGCTGGCGAAGGTCACCATCTGCTCCTCCTCTTAAACTTCCCTCTCTTTCTGAGACAACCATTATCTTGAATTGTGTGTTTATTATTCCTTTGTTTCCTTTAGAATTTACTACATACGTGGATCCCTAACAACACATTGTTTACTTTTGCTTGTTTTGAGTCTTATAAAAATGGTGTCGAATGGTATCTTTCTGCAACTAGCTTTTATGATGATACCACAATTTATTTATCCATCACTATTCAGTGAACAATTGTGTTGTTTCCCATTCTTTGCTATTACCATTAGCGCTGACATGAACATTCTTGATCATTTCTCCTGGTGTACATGCAAGAGTTTCTTTAGGGTAGTGCTTTTCAGAGTGTAATGAGCATTCATATCAATTGGGGGATCTTACTAAAACACAGATTCCAATTCCATAGATCTGGGTGGGGCCTGAGATTCTGCATTTTTAACAAGCTCTAGGTGATACAGATGCTATTGGTTAGCCAATTACACTTTGACTAGTAAGGGATAGATATATACTATACTTAAAAATGGAATCGTTGTGGGTCCAGCCTGGTGGTGCAGTGGTTAATTTCACACATTCATTTCAGCGGCCGGGGGTTCGCTGGTTTGGATCCTGGGTGCTGACATGGCACTGCTTGGCAAGCTATGCTGTGGTAGGCGTCCCACATGTAAAGTAGAGGAAGGTGGGCACGGCTGTTAGCTCAGGGCCAGTCTTCCTCCGCAAAAAGAGGATTGGCAGCAGATGTTAGCTCGGGGCTAATCTTCCTCAAAAAAAAAAACAATGGAATTGTTGAGACATGAGTTATATTTATCTTTAATTTTACCCAAGATAATGCTAGATTGTTTTCCAACACAATTGCACAAAATACACAGCAGCTGTTAAGGGAGTACCTATCACTCCTCATTTAATATTGTCACACTTAAACAGTTAATGTTTTCCCAATTTAGTAGTTATAAAATGGTATTATGGTCTTAATTTGAATTTCTCTGATTATTAATAAGGTTGAACACATTTTCATATGTTTATTAACCATTCTTGAAGTGCCTGCTCATGCTTTTAGGCTATTTTTTCCCTATTGTGTATGCATCCTTTTCTTGTTGATTTGTGTAGGAATTGTTTATATATTCTAGACTCTTATGCTTTTTTATTTATATGTGTTGCTATCTTCTTCTAGTTTCTGACTAGAATTTGCTTTTTTGAAAGTGTCTTTTGATGCACAGAGTTCTTCATTTTAATGTAGTTGAATGTATCAAAATTTTAAAAATTGAGATCATTCTCATACCATAAAATTCACCCTTTTAAAGTGAACAATTCAGTGATTTTTAGTATATTCACAAAATTGTACAACCATTACCACTATCTAATTCCGGAACATTTTCATCACCCCCAAAAAGAAATCCCATACCTGTTAGCAATCACTTCCCATTCTGGGACTCCCCGCCAGCCCCCAAGCCTCTGACAACCACAAATCTGCTTTCTGACTCTATAAATTTGCCTATTCTGGGCATTTTATATAAATAGAATCATACAATATGTGGTCTTTTATGACTAGCTTCTTAGCATAATTTTCTCAAGGTTCAGCTGTAAGACACACGTATCAGTATTTTATTCCCTTTTTTGGCTGAATAATATTTCCTTGTGTGGATATACTACATTTTTGTTTATCCACTCATCAGTTGATAGACATTTGGGTTGTTTCTACTTTTGGACTATTTGAATAATGCTGTTATGAACATTTGTGTACGAGTTTTTGTGTGGACATAAGGTTTCATTTTTCTTGAGTATATACCTGGAGTGGAATTGCTGGGTGGCATGATAACCCTATGTTTAACTTTTTGAGGAACTTCCAGACTGTTTTCAAAAGTGGCTACACCATTTTACATTCCCACTAGTAGTGTGTGAAGGTCCTGCTTTCTTCATGTCCTCATCAACTCTTGTTATTGTCTGTCTTTTTTATTATAGCCATGCTAGTGGATAGGGTATGATTTACAAAATTTTCTCCCATGTTGTGCTTTGTTTTTTCACTTTCTTGATAGTAACCCTTAAAAGCACAAAAGTTTTTAATTTTTAGTAAATTTAAGTCCAATTTATCTATTTTTTTCTTTTATTGTTTGTGCTTTTAGTGTCATATCTCAGAAACCATTTACCAATCCAAGGTCGTCAAGATTTACGTCTATGTTTACTTGTAAGAGTTTTATAGTTTTAGCTATTACATTTAGGGTTTTGATCCATTTTGAGTTAATTTCATATATAGTGTGGGATATTTAAGTCTTTAAACCATCTTGAAATGATTTTTGTGTATGGTGTGAGATAGAAATCCAATTTCATGTTTTCCTAACGGTTAACCCGTTGTTCCAGCACCGTAAACTGAAGCGTGACTCTTTTCCCACTGCTCTACCATCCCATCTGTCATAGAAATCTGTTTCTGTGCTCTAAATAGTCTATTTGTCTATCATTGTGCCAATTTCACATTATCTTAATTACTTTAGCTTCATATTAACCCTGGATTTTGAAAAGATGAGTACTCTCCACCTCATTCTTTGTCAGTTATTCCTGCCCTTTTGTTCTTTCATAAAATTCTAGAATCAGCATGTCAGGCTCCTTAAAAAAGTCCTTGTGGGTATTTGATTGGAATTTCATTGAAATTATCTTTTCATAACATATCTAAAGATTCTTTGGGGTTTTCCATGTAGGTAGTCATAGAATCTGTGAATGAGGATGGGGTTGTTTTTGCCTATCCAATCTTTTGTCCTTTTTCCCTTTCTTGTAGAATCTGGATAGACTTCCATCATCTGTTGAAAAGAAGGCACATTCATGGGCATTCTTATCTTCTTACTGATTTTAAAAGAAAGATGCCTAATATTTTACTATTATTTATTTTACTAAGAATGAAATTTGCTGTAGGGTTTTCCAGATGTCCTTAATCAAGTGAAGGGAGTTTATATTTATTCCTAGTTTTGTTTGATCTTTGTTTATGAATAGATCTTGACTTTTTTAAAATGCTTTTTCTTCATCTACTGGCATGATTTTAGGTTTTTGATACATCATCATAACATTTTCCTAATGTTAAACTGATCTTCAATCCTAACTTGGTCATAATGCATAGTATTTTAAAAACATCATTGGATTTATTTGATAATACTTTGATACTGGTGCATCTAAATTTATAAATAAAGTTGCCTTATAATTTTTCTTCTCCATGTCATCCCTGTCCGGTTTTATGATCAAAGTCATACTAGCCTTGTAAAAGGAATTGAGGGGTCTTGCTTCCTTTTCGTATTACCTGGGACAGTTCATATCAATTCGTGGTCTGTTCCCAGAAAATTTGGTACATCTTGCCAGTAGAATGCTCTGGACTGCCTTTCCCATCCCACCCCTTTCTTAACTATTAGTTCAGTTAAATTTCTTCAATGGTTATAGCATAAATTGAGCTTTACATTACTCCCCCACCTACTCCTTCTTTTTCATCATACATATTTTCAATTCTCTCATTTATATGATAAGTCCTCCATTTTTTACGATTTGAATCAAGATTCAGATAACTACTATTATTTTTTTTCATGAAATCTACTTGTTGAACAAAATGTATTTATTTCTTCTGGAGCCAGTTTGAGTAAGTTATATCTCTCTAGGAATTTGTCTATGTCATCTAAGTTTTCAAATTAATTGGCAAAAAGTTGATCGGACTATTCTCCTGCTTTTTAAAAAATCTCTATTGTATCTACAGTTATGTGCTCTCTTTTCTTTTCTAATATTATTTATTTATACTTTTGTTTCCTCGATCAGTCTTGTCAGAGGTTTGTCAATTTTATCAGTTCTTTTAAAGACCCAACTTTGTTTTAAAATTTATTAATTTCTGCTTTTATCTTTATTAGCTCCTTTCTACTTTCTCTGGATTTATTTTCTAGTTCTTTTCCTTACTCCTTAAGTCACTTTTCAGCCTTTTCCATTTCTAATAGTAATACTTAATGGTAAAAATTTCTTTTGAAGTACTGGTTTCATTGCATTCCTTAGATTTTGATATGCAGAACTTACATTTTTGTTCACCTTTAAATACTTTTAAATTTTTCTATTAACACCTCTTCTTTTATTCCATAAATTACTAGAAGTGTTTATAAATTTTCAAATATATGTGTTTTTATGGTTGTCTTTTTTGGAATGAATTTGTAACATAATTGCATTTTGGTCAGAGAATGTCACCTGTGTGATACAAATTCTTTGGACGTTGCTTAGACTTGCTTTACGGTTTAGTCATCTTTTATAAATGGTTTATGAGTTCTTGAGGAAAATATGTAATCGATAATAATTGATTGAAGGCCAAAAATTGCCATTAGATGAAGCTTATTAGTTGTTTTGTCCAAATCCCCTTTATCTTTCCTAAATTATGATATATTTGATCTACCAATAATTGAGAGCCATGATAAAATTTCACAACATGGTAGTGGATTTGTCAGTTTCTTGTGTTCTAACAATTTATGACATATATTTGGAAGATATTTTATTAAGTGCAGACAAGGTCTAGAATAGTTATGTTTCCTGGTGAAGTCAACCTTTTATTATTTTGTAGTGACTCTTTTCTTTTGTCAATGATAATGCTTTAATACATAAAGTCTAATTTGTAATTAATATAGCTATACCAGCTTTATTTTAGTTGGTGTTTATCTGGTGCATCTTTTCCATCTTTTTATGTTCAACTTTTCATGATCCTTAATGTTTTAGGTGCCTCTTTATTTTTTTAAATTTTATTGCAGTAACATTGGATTATAGCATTATATAGCTTTCAGATGTACATCGTACTATATTTCCAATTCTGTGTAGATTACATCATGTTCACCACCCAAAAACTAACTATAGTCCATCCCCTCACATGTGAGCCTATTCACCCCTTTTGCCATCCCCCCTCCCCCTTCCCCCATGGTAACCACCAATCCAATCTCTGTTGCTATGTGTTTGTTTGTCCTTGTTTTTATCTACTTATGAGTGAGATCCTACAGTATTTGACTTTCTCCCTCTGACTTATTTCACTTGGCTTAATACCCTCAAGGTCCATCCATGTTATCACAAATGGCTGTATTTCATCACTTCTTATGGCTGAGTACAATTCCATTGTGTATATATACCACATCTTCTTTACCCATTCATCCCTTGATGGGCAGCTAGGTTGCTTCCAAGTCTTGGCTATTGTGAATAATGCTGCAATGAACATAGGGGTGCATGTATCTTTATGCATTTGTGTTTTCAAGTTCATTGGATAAATACCCAGCAGTGGGATAGCTGGATCATATGGTAGATCTATTCTTAATTTTCTAAGGATACTCTCTACTGCTTTCCATAGTGATTAGGCGCCTCTCTTATAAATGATATATATATTTTTAAACCATCTCTGACTTTCAACCAGAAAGGTTACTTTATTTACTTTCACTTTTATTAGATATATATATGTATTTCTACTTTTTACTTTAGTGCTTTCTTTTCATCCTGTTTTTATATGCTGATTAAGGTGTGCAGTTTTTCTCTTTTTTAAAAAATTAAAGTGTATTTTCCCTTTAGTCCATTTCTTCCTTCTGCTGGTTGAGAAGTTATACACACTGTTACTTTAGTGATCACCTTTAAAATTTTAGCTTGCATACCTATCTTAAACTCTTAAATTAATTTATGTCTTAACTCTATGCCCAAAGGAGACCTTAGAATTCTTTAACTTTAGTCATCCCTCCCTTGGCTTACATACTTTTGTTGTCTGGTGTTATTTTATATAACGTTTCTTTGGATTCACCTACATGTTTACAATTTCTTTGCTCCTCATTTCTTCTTACATCTCAGACTTTCCTTGGGATAATTTTTCTTTCTGAAGTACAGCCTTTGGAAAGTCTACATAGATCTTAAACTCAGTTTCTGTGTATTTAGAAATTATTTTATTTCATCCTCATTCTTGAAAGATAGTTTTATTGGGGCCTCAATTCTATGTTGATGGTTCCTTTCTGTCAGCATTCTGAAGCTATGAATCCATTGTTTTTCTTTACTTCCATTTTCTGTTGAGGAATTTGTTGTCTGCCTAACTGTTCCTACTTTGTAGATAATTGAAAAGACCCAGGATCTAACCCAACTCTACCACTTAACTTGTTATGTCATCTTGGCGTGTCACTTCAATTCCCTAGGCCTCAGTCCTTTATTGGCCAAATGGAGACAATAACACCAACCTCATAGCTTTGTTGTGAACATTAACTCAGAAAATGTATGTGAAGTACTATACAAATGCTTACTATTATTTACTCTTGCCTGGCTACTCTGCCATTATATTACTATCTTGTTCACTTCTCCCTACCACTGGAAGTAGTTGGAATGAGGCAAATGGATCAAACCCAGGATCTTATAGCCAAAGTGAGAAATGAAGAAGGCCAAGGATTCTTCTGAGAAGGTTAAGTTTCTGTACTAGGATCTAAGATGTCAGATAGTAAAAGAGCTTTCCTATTCCATCCCCACTGCCACTGCCTTGCTTCAACTTCTTATCATCTCTCGCCTGGATTAGTGCATCACTGGTACTTTTCTCTTTAGCCTAGTAGGCCCTTTTTCACATACTGCCAAAGCCTTCATTCTAAAATGCAAATATGATTACTTCCATGATGAATAGCTTATGGCAAGTCCCAGATATTGCAATGTCCCAGGTTGGGTTAAATATATAGTGGATGTGTTCCCAGAACAGTCTGTGTCACAAAAGTGGTAGAACATTAGGATTAGGAGACAATGGTGTTCACATCAAACTACCCAGGATCATATCCCAGTTTTCTAGTTAATAACTGTGTGCCTTGTAGCAAACTGTTTAACATATGCAGCTGTAAAACAGAGGTAAAAGTAGTACGTACTTCAACAGGTTGTGAAAGCTTGCAGTGCATGGCACCTAAGTGCTCAATAAATGTTGACTGTTATTGTTATGGTTTGTCATATTCTAATTGCTGGTCCCCCTTACTTAATTGTAAGATAAGTACATGTTAATTATTATTTTTATTATTATTGTGGATGACATTATAACTGATTACTTCTCAGTGTCTCCAATATACCTCCAGTAATTTTGGGATAGAAATTGGCTTACTCTTCTTTGCTTACCTAGAAGCTTGCTTAGTGTTTGGTACTCAGTTATTATAGGAATTGAGCCACAAGCAGAAACAGGAACTGGCTGTGTTTCTGCCCCGGTCTGAGGTGAATGATGTTACCTACACCATTCACTGGAGTCAAGAGCTCACACTCAACTCTCCGACACGGTGGCATAACTTTGGCTTTTTAGAGCATTGTAGTACTGATTCTGATTCTGCCCTTTCCCACCTATCCCCAAATAAATCGTGTCTCGTAAGAGAAAAAGAGATGATAATACTTTACACACACACACACACACACACACACACACACACACACGCCAGCACGGAACGAGAGGCTCAGGGGCATCAGTGCACCAGGGCACACACATCTCAAGGGACAGGCTGCAGAGAAGGCAAACCCAACGAGAGAGGAGGTGGTCGGTGCACTGCAAGGTCCGGACCTTTCCTACATTTTTAGCTATAAGAGCCTCCAGCTCTGAGTATGGCAAGATCCTCGAGAAAACAGAGAAACACAGATGTCTGCAAGAGCCTGCGAGACAATGGAGGATCCAACTAGAGCTGAAACGGAGGCTTTCTGAAACCTGCAGGTTTTGCTATATTCGCAGCACAAGCCTTCAGGGGACACCCTACTACCGTGTGCCACAGCACCTTCCGGCCCTCCCCTCATCTCTGGGGCGCTTCCGCTTTGCCGGAATTTTCTCGGCGCTGTCTCTTTAAGCTCGGTGCAGCGCGCACGCGCCCTGGCTGCTGGGCGGGGCGGACCTGGCCTAGGGCGCCGAGGGGCGGGGCTCAGGCTGCGGCAGCCGGTTATCCGCCGGCCGGTGTTCCCTCCGCCTTTCCGCAAGGTCCCCGCGGCCCCGGGCGAGGCCCGCGGTTTGGGAGCTGCAGGGTGGAGACCTGCGTCTCCTCTGCCTCCGGCTCGGGCGGCGGCTCGGCTGCTGTGGGCCTGGCCCCCGGGCGCCCACCATGGCGGGGCCGCGGGTGGAGGTGGACGGCGGCATCATGGAGGGGGTGAGTGCGGGGCCAGGGCCGCGGGGCGGCTGCCGCGCGGACTGGCCAGGAGAGCCTTCAGACTGACAGGCTTCTCTCTCTTCTCTCTGCACCCGCGCTCTTGGCAGGGCGGCCAGATCCTGAGGGTCTCCACGGCCCTGAGCTGTGTCCTGGGCCTCCCCCTGCGGGTGCAGAAGATCCGCGCGGGCCGCAGCACGCCTGGCCTCCGGTAAGCCGGGCCGCCGGGCTGTGGGGCTGCAGCAGGGCGGCTGGGGCGGGCCCGCACCGGGGGATGCGGGGCCGGGGGTTGAGGGTCAGGGGACAGCCCGGGAGGCTGGAGGGGCGGGCTGGGCCGCGGGGCTGGGCCATCCGGAGCCCGGGCAGTGATGCTGAGAAGATCCCCGCCCCAGGCTTGAGGAATCTGAAGCCGGGCCGCAGGCTCCTGGGGGACGGTGCTGCACCCTGGGGCGGGCGGTCTTGGAAGCTTCGAGGGGCAAGTTTAGAAAATAGACGCATGTCTTCTCTATTTGGCTAGAGTTGTCTCTTGTCCTAATGAGTTAATCTTATAAAATGTTTCCCCACTTCTTCGGGGCCTTCCAAGTACCCGGAGAGGTCGTAGCAGCGGGCAAGATGGATCAGGGCACAACAGCCTCTACGGCCAACCGAAACCCTACTTTTAAACCAGGGCGTGCGCTCTCTGCTGCCGCACATTTTAGAATCATAGAACAGGAAGGGCCCCCTGAGATGTGTGATTCCAGCTGTCATCCAGACCTCTAGGAACCTGTGAATACAACCAGAATTACCGGTTGTGGAGCGGGACAACGTTGACACGACCTTGCTGCTTCTGTCCAGGAAGCTGGGCATGCCACTAGATAAATTTCAGGAAATATGGACCTGTTAGAAGACGACCCAGGTTGAAGCCAAACTGATTCCTTAGTGTGTATTTTGAGTACAGTCTCTTAGTTTTTTTTTTTTTAATCTGAAGTCCATTTTGAAGTTATTAAAAGGAAGTTATTGATATGTGTGTTCATTAATTCCCTTTGTCACAGCAGTTGTTTGCAGCAATCCATTTCACCAATAGGGAAATCCAGTTCATTAAGGCCGTGTTAGGTACTTTATTCGTTTGCTAGGGCTGCCATAACAAAATATCACGAACTGGGTGGCTGAAACAACAGAATTTTATTTTTTCCCAGGTCTAGAGGCTAGAAGTCCAAGATCAAGTGCTGGCAGGGTTGGTTTCCTCTGAGGGCGGTGAGGGAAGATTCTGTTCCAGGCCTCTCTCCCTGGCTTGGAGGTGGCCCTTGCTGCCTCTTCACATGGTCCTCACTCCATGCATGCGCACTCTTGGTGTCTCTCTGTATGGCCTGATCTCCTCTTTTTTTTTTTTAAAGATTTTATTTTTTTCCTTTTTCTCCCCAAAGCCCCCCAGTACATAGTTGTATATTCTTCGTTGTGGGTACTTCTAGTTGTGGCATGTGGGACGCTGCCTCAGCGTGGTTTGATGAGCAGTGCCATGTCCGCGCCCAGGATTGGAACTGACGAAACACTGGCCGCCTACAGTGGAGTACGTTAACTTAACCACTCGGCCATGGGGCCAGCCCCTGATCGCCTCTTTTTAGAAGGACATCAGTGAGAATGGATTAGGGCTTGCTCTAACTGCCTGTTTTTAACTGAGTCACCTCTTTAAAGGCCCTATCTCCAAATACAGTCACATTCTGAGGTCCTGGGGATTAGGGCTTCACCGTAGGAATGTTGGGGGAACACAGTTCAGGTTATAACAGCTACCATAAATTGTTTAGTGAAGTGCAAGTGAGACTGGCAGCGCTTAGCAGTTGTGTTAGTTTTCCTCTTTTGCACATTTCTGATTTGCAACAGTGTATCAGCGTATATGTTTATAAATAAAATAACTACTCTAGAAGGAACCCTTAAAATGATGCCTACTTGCAGGTAGTCTTGGTGCATAAAAACCCAAAAGGAGACTCTGACACTGAAGATACGGCTCTTATTGTGGTTAGACCTTGCTGTTTTCTCACCATTGCAGTTTTATAAATGTGTCATAAAATGTGGGGATATAGGCAGTCTGAATGCACACGTTTTGATGCAGTCTTATGACCTGAAGGCCTCAACATTTATCTGGACTGGAAATGATTCGCGATTTGTGTGATGGGCAACTGGAGGGGGCAGAAATCGGCTCAACAGAAATAATATTTACACCCGAGAAGATTAAAGGTGGCCTCCACACGGCGGATACCAAGACAGCAGGGTATGTGTCTCTTACATTCCACGTAAGTATGGGTTCTGCAGTCAGACCTGCATTCAGATGCAGGGACTACCACTTACGGGACAAGTTCCTTCACCTTTTGGAGCTTTAGTTCCCTCACTTTTCAAATGGAGATAAAACACATACCTTTCAGAGTTACAGACTGTATAAAGTTTTGGCTACCTAATTGCTTATTAATTGTTGCTATTATTAAATCTAGAATTTTCTCATTGTATAGTATAGCATATTTGTCTATTTTTTATTATTTAGAAATTGAATATTTGAAAATGACTAAATTTTCATGCCCTGTAGTAATAATGGTCTTTACCTTGTAGCATATTTATTTCTTGGTTTACAGCTAATTACGAACCATATTCTCCTACTTTTAGGCTAGGTATTTTTGTGTCTTACGCATCCCTATTTAGGAAGTTTTAGAAATGATCTTGGGTTTTTTTTCCACATTGGGAAATGGGTATTTAACAAATTGAGTCTTTAACCTATTCCAAGAGTCCCTCCTTTTTTTGCTGAAACATGGAGAGCAGTTTTTGTGTTTTCCGTGTTATTTGGCTAATTGCTATTGTAAGCAGCATCCTTGTACCAAAATCCTATCCCTTTGCTAGGAAGTTCAATAAAATAAGAAATAGGACTGTAAATCTGATGCCGATTTGTTTCCGAAATGACTATTTTAATAGATTAAGATTTTTTTTAGTTTAAGAAATGGTTAGTGATCATTGAGATTTGAGTTATGATGTGACTAGACCTCTATGAAAAGGAACTTTCTGCTGGGCCCAAAGTGAGGTTTGCCAAGTGAGAACTTTCTGAAAGATACTAAAGAATTTTGAGGTATCATTATAGTCAGCATATTATTTCCGGCATTCTCCTATACAAAAAGGGGAAAAAAAGTTAGAGGTAACCAACTATCTAAAAGTTTACTAAAACAGAATCATAGAATTTTGAAACTGCAAGAGGGAAAATAGAAACTGTGTATTCCAACCCTTCCTCCGTTTGTTTTTTTTTTTTTAAGATTGGCATCTGAACTAACAACTGTTACCAATCTTCTTTTTTTTTTCCTTGCTTTTTCTCCCCAACCCCCCCCCGACCCCAGTACATAGTTGTATATTTTAGTTGTGGGTCCTTCTAGTTGTGGCATATGGGATGCTGCCTCACCATGACCTGATGAGCGGTACCATGTCCGTGCCCAGGATCCGAACCAGCAAAACCCTGGGCCACTGAAGCAGAGTGTGTGAACTTAACCACTCGGCCACAGGCCGGCCCCTCCTTCCTCTGTTTTGTGAATGAGAAAATGAAGACCCTCTGGTGTAAAGTGGCTTACCTCAGGTCATAGAGTCAGGGTCAGAACTAGGATTAGAATCTAGACCTTCTGGCATCTAATCCACTAGAATTTATGGGAAATGAATTTAAAGTTGATAATCTAGTTGCATTCAGGAGACTAAAACAAGCTTATTCCTAGTAAGAAACACATCTTACTTATTCACATTCTAACATTTTTGTCCCTAATTGTGATGACAGTATCATGTGTTTTCTCCAGAGTCTGCCTTTGTCTTTGCAGTTCCTTACTCTCCTAAAATTCAGATTTTCTGTGCTATTCTTAGAATCTGATTTTATCAGGGGGAAGAGAAACACTTTATGTGTTGGGTTCCTCAGAGAGAATAAACAACGAGAAGTTCAGGAATAAACCGATGGTTTATAGTAAATGAAACATTGCCAAGTCTTTTTCACTTACTTCTACGCTTAACTCCTTGAGAACAGGGATTATAGTGCATACATTTTCTCTTAAAATGCCTAACATATTACGTAGTCAATAAATATTTACTGAATTAATGAAATGCATTCTCATTTATAGAGGCTGACTAGTTCAGTACGCATGCATCGTTGCTATAAGAAAGTTAAGTAAAGGTCTGTCTTTTGGTGTGTAGAAGCTATGTCCAACTGCCTTTCAGACTACAATCTACAGAGAAATATGATTGCTTTCCCTTGACTTTGGAGAAGGGAGATAACAGCTCATTTAGAAAATCTGACCAAGTGTTTCATTTTATAAAATACTTCATATACTATAATTATTTCTTATGATTTCTTGTATTACTTGACTATAAGGACCAAAGAGAGGTGAGTTATAGCAAGGATTATTTCCTTAAAACTTTTTTCCATGTAAAATATTCAGCTAACAGTCTTTGTAAAATATTCTATTGTATCATGAACTCCACGATGGTAGGAATGATGTCTTAACTTGATATTTGGAACAGGGCCTTGTGCGTGGCAGAGATTCAGGTATAATCGTTTGAATATTTCTAGACCTTGACTGTTTTGAATGCCTTTTTATAGACTGCTGGCTTGAAGAATCCTTTTATAGAAACGTTGTAAAGATGGTTTTATTAAAAAATTTTTTTTTACTTCTTTGTACTATAAAGTGCTAGAAACTTACCTAAGAGCACACATCTAATGTGTTTAGTATTGGATTCAAACCCAGATTTGCTTATCAGTTAAGGCCAGTTCCTTCTACTGTGAAATACTGTCTCTCTTTTTTTTTTAAGCTTCTAGGTTGTATCATTCAGTTACTAAAGTGTTTTTCAACTTTACACTTGAAGGCATGTACCCGCCTTCCCAGTTTCTGTGCTTCGGTTAATGGTGATGTGTAGTAACATTGCTTTCTTGAGACTTTAAAAAGAAAACGCAGCTAAGCCTGTTCTGCCTTCTCCTTAGGAGCGTATGCCTCTTGATGCAGGTCTCAATGCCCTGTGTTCTCTTTGCTGCTTCTCCATCAGAACTTCGCTTGAAAGGTGGAACTAATGCAGAAATGGCACCACAGATTGATTACACAGAGATGGTAAGGGCTTTGGTTGTTGTTGACAAACTAAGATGATCTCATATATTCTTCCGAACCTCCATTCTCTGTTTAAATATATCCTGAATGTTTTTGTGTACATACCTGTTTATTTCTTCATGGTGTCTAGTTCTGCTGTGGGAGAGGCTAAGGGATTGTGTTTACTTTAGATTTTTTGTTGTATCTTAGAACAGTGTTTGTAGCAAACTCTTTAAAAACCTCGAGTGTAATTATTATGTAAATTATATCATTTATTACATAAATCAGTTATTTTATAAATATAGGAATTATGATTTGAAAGAAAAAACTCAAAACAACAATTAAGTACTATGTTTGACAAGAGTTGATGAGGATGTGGAGAAATTGGAACCTTTGCTCACTGTTAGTGGGAATACAAAATGATGTAGCCACTATGGAAAATAGTATAAGGGTTCCTCAAAAAATAAAAAATAAAACTACCATATAATCCAACAATCCAGCCTCTGGCTATTTATGCAAAAGAGTTGAAATCAGGATCTCAAAGAGATTCCCATGTTCCTTGCAGCACTATTCATAATAGCCAAGATGTGGGAACAACCTAAATGTCCATGGATGGGTGAATGAATAAAGAAAATGTGGTACAGACATACAATGGAGTATTATACAGCCTTAAAAAAAATTGTAGAATTTGTGACAACATGGATGAATCTTTTTTTTTTTTAAGATTTTATTTTTCTTTTTATTCCCCAAAGCCCCCTGGTACATAGTTGTGTATTTTCAGTTGTGGGTCCCTCTAGTTGTGGCATGTGGGATGCCGCCTCAACGTGGCCCAATGAGTGGTGCCATGTCTCCGCCCAGAATTCAAACAGGTGAAACCCTGGGCCACTGAAGCAGAGTGCGTGAACTTAACCACTCGGCCACGGGGCCAGCCCCAACATGGATGAATCTTGAGGACATTATGCTAAGTGAAATAAGCCAGTCACATAAAGACAAATAAAGATTCCACTTATATGAGATATCTAAAGTAGTCACATTTATAGAATCAAACAGTGGAATGGTGGAGAAAGGAAGTTACTAATCAATGGGCATACAATTTTGTTATGATGGATAAGCTCTAGAGATGCTGTACAACATTGTACCTATAGTCAACAACAATGTATACCGAAAAATTTGTTAAGAGGGTAGATCTCATGTTATGTTTTTACCACAATAAAATAAAATTTTAAAAAAAGAATTAAATACCATATTTTGACTATAAATTTTTAAAGTGATAAAACTCAATATTGGCATACTCATAAAACTAATGGGAGAGAAAAGTGGTATCCTTTTTTTCTCCATGTTTATTGAGTTGTAATTATTTATAGTAAAATTCACCTTTGCTAGTATAGAGTTCTGTGATTTTTGACATATGGTTGTAAGCCAGCCCCCACAATCAAGATGCAGAATTACTGTAAAAAATTCCCTCATACCCGTTTGTAGGCAGCCCTACCCTCCCTGGCAACCACTGATCTGTTTTCTGTCATAGTTTTGCTGATGGTTCAGAATGTCGTATAAAGGAATAATATGGTATATAGCCTTTTGAGTCTGATTTTTCCACTTACCATAATACATTTGGGATTCATCCATGATCCTTTATCAGCAGTAGAAGCTAGGTAGTGTTCTATTATGTGGATATACTAGTTTATTTATCCATTTGTCTGTTGAAGGACATTTGGCATATTTCCAGTTTTGGGCAATCAGGAATAAATCGCTATAACACTTATGTACAGGTGTTTTGTGTGAACATAAGTTTTCATGTCTCTTGGGTAAGTAACTAGGAGAGGGAGTGCTGGGTATAATAGTAAATATACATCTGACTTTATGAGAAATTGCCAAATAGTTTTGGAATCCAAAGTGGCTGCACTGTTTTGCATTTTCACCAATGCTGTATGAGAGTTTCAGCTGTTCTGCATTCTCCCCAGCACCTGATATTCTCAGACTTAAAAATTTTTTTTGCCATTTTAATAGATGGCATAATCTTTTTAAATTCAGTTTCATAGAATGTATAGTGAAAGTTAAAGTGTATCTCTCTTTACCTATTAATTCCACTTCAAAAAAATGACCCTCATTAAATATTACAAAATGCAGCAAAAGTTAAATGTTAAAGGTATTTGAGCAGAGCGTTATATCCTATAATTATCATTATATAGTATATATAATTATGTAATAATGAAAACTTGGAGAATGGTTAAGTAAGTTATGCTAGAATGCCATGCAGTCATTCAAATTTGTTTAGGAAGAATTTTATGATGTTGGGAAAATAGGTTTTTTTATGATGTTGAATGGAAAAAATAAGGATAAACATTGTATGTGCAGTGGGATTTCAACTGTATAAAAAAATTGAGAAGCAGAATGGAATGCTGTTCACCAATACCCCCTAATTTCTTAGAGTGCATTATATTGAGAAGAGTTAGGAAACATTGGCCTCGAGTAAAATAACCACTGGGATCAAGTATCCTGAGTTCTGATAATTTTTTCCATTAGATAGACTTGCACAGCCCTGATTAATTAAAAGTTAAACTTTTAATTTTAGCTACGTCATTTATTTTATTTGAAAAATAGAGCTAGCTGACACATTTTTATATCACTGTTTATCTGTAGTGCCTCATTAGTAGCTCAGTGCAGAGCACTTTTGTTTAATAAATATACTTGTTAAATTAATGAATAATGGTGGTTAAAGTAATAATAAACTGATTTTTCAGGTTTTCAAGCCAATTGTTGAAAAATTTGGCTTCAAATTTAATTGTGACATTAAAATGAGGTAAGTTACTTATTTCTTAGCCCTCTGACCCCTACTTGTGCTAAAAATAGTGGAAAAGTTAGACCTTAGAGAACTATCATTCTGGAACCCACTTAATAGATTACATTTCTTGTAAGAAATAATTGTACTTTGTGGCTTAAAAACAATAAACAGCAGGAACACGGGGGCTTGAAGGTAGCTCCAAACGCTTGTTTCTTGGGAGAAATATTTTCAAGGGAGTTGCTGCACTGAGGCACCTTCGTATCTAGCATTATCCGTGCTCAGCACAGACTGAGTGCGCGCTGTGTGACAGCTGGACTAAAAGCGCTATGTGACAGCTGGACTAGGCACTGCAGGGTCATAAAAGGGATTTGCTTCCACAGTGCAGAGTTATTTCCCTAAGAAACACATTGGGCGTTAAGGTTATTTCTCTTTAAGGTTTCCCTTCTGCCACATAATAACCAGGCCAGATTTCTTGGTGTGGCATTTAAGTGCTTTGCAGTCTTGTTCCAATTTCCCTTACCTTCATTTTCCCTCCACTCCTTTCAACATGCTTTGTATTCTAACTACACGATGCTTGCTGTTCTGTAAACGTACTCTGTGCCTTCAGACTTTCATGTCTTTGTTCATGTTTTTCCTCCCCTGCTCTTCTTAAAAATTGCAAATCCTGTTTTTTCAAAATGAAATTGTAATTTCTGTGTGAATTGTCCTTGAGCGTGCCTCAGTTGGAATTCACATTTGCACCTCTGTTCTAGTCCTCCTTACATCCTGACTTGTGTTCCAGTAGATTGTATGTGGAGCCATCTCCCTACCAGGTGGCGAGCTCCTTGTGGATAGAACTGTCGTTCTCATCCGTGTGTTCTCAGCATCTTCTGTAGAATAAATTACACTAAATATTTGAGTTAAAATTGTATTAGTATTCAACTACTTAAATATTCATCCTATGTTCAGTGAGCACCTACTATGTGCCAGACATTGTTTTAGGCAGGGAATCTAGCAGGAACAAAGTAGACAAAGGTCCTGCCATTAAGGACCTTGTATTCTAAACCAGCACTGTTAGACAGAACTTTCTGCATTGAAGGAAATGTTCCCCATTTGTCAGATATGCTAGTCACTAGCCACATAGAGCTATTAAGCGCTTGAAATGTGGCTAGTGCAACTGGGGAGCTGAGTTTTGAGTTTGTATTTAATTTAAATTTAAATAGTAACTTGTAGTTTGAGGCTACTGTATTGGACAGCACAGATCTAAAATATTTGGAAATTTCAATCAATTATATGGTTGGATATCATTTGCATGTTATTTTATTGTAAGTATTGGGATTTATTTTTGTCATGTGATTAGTTTATGTGAATGTTTGTTGTACTTTTCATAGGGGCTACTACCCAAAAGGGGGTGGTGAAGTGATTGTCCGAATGTCACCAGTTAAACAGTTGAACCCCATCAATTTAACTGACCGTGGCTCTGTGACTAAGATATATGGAAGAGCTTTTGTTGCTGGTGTTTTGCCATTTAAAGTAAGTTGTCTGAATGTTCTTAGAAGTCTATGTAGGTCTTGATAAGTATTATCAAGTTTTGAAATTATTGAAAGAACTTAGTTTTTTAATGAATCTTTTCATTAAAAATTTTTCTTAAAATCCTGTGCTCTCTGTTCTTGAAAATGAAGTTTGTATATAATGCTTATAAAAGTTATTAATTATTTTATATGTCTTTGAAGGCTTGAAAACAATTGTCAAAATAATCATTAATTTATATTTTATTCTATTTTTCTGTCTTGCCAAAATAGGTGGCAAAAGATATGGCAGCAGCAGCCGTGCGATGCATCAGAAAGGAGATTAGGGATCTGTATGTTAACATCCAGCCTGTTCAGGAACCTAAGGACCAAGCTTTTGGCAATGGAAATGGAATAATGTGAGACAGTGTACTTTTTTCTAGACATTGGTTGAGAGCCCTGAAATAAATATCCTACTTAAAGATTTGTAGTTTTCTTGTTTAAATTTGTAGTTTTAAGGAGACATATTTTTAAGGGCCTTCCTACCTAAAACAGTAGTATGATGAATTAAGATGATTGTTTTATTCTGAGTTTTTTTTGAAGATGGTTTTCCTTTTATTACATTATAAGAGCCTTTTCATTTATGTAGTGAACTTAAATGTTTAAGATAATTGGAAGTTAGCTCTTGAAGCTAATCCAAAGAGAAATATCTCTAGTTGCTTTTCTGTACCTCAAATGTGAAGTCAGTTTACAAGAAAGATTCGATACAACAGAGATCTATTTAGAAAAAAAATTTATTAATACAATTAGGAGTTATTAATTTATTATAAAAATGCTTTAATTGATATTTTTGAAGTATAAGAGTTTCTTTTGTGGATATTTACATTTTGAAGTCTCTTTTTCAGTTTCTATTTAAGAGTTTAAAGTAAATGCGTGCCCTACGTATGATAATACTATCTAAAAACTGTAAAACCCAAACATCTCTATAGAAAGACCTTTTCTTTCTTTCTTTTTTTAAAGGTTGGCACCTGAGCTAACAGCTGTTGCCAATCTGTTTTTTACTTTTTACCTTCTTCTCCCAAAAGTGCCCCAATACATAGTTCTGTATTCTAGTTGTAGGTCCTCCTAGTTATGCTTGAAAGGCCTTTTTAGTGAAGATAGTCAGAAAATATTTTGTAGTATAGTTTGACTGAAATGGTACCATTTTGTGCCGATGACAGAAATTCCTTACCTGTGAGTGGATTAGAATCTAGGGTGACTTGTAAAAGTGCTGAAGGATACTAATGCCCTGATGACGATGGAGAATGCTGGTCATGTTGCTGTCTGTATGAAGAATTTTACTTTTGCAATTTACTAGCCAGATCTAATTCTGCATATTTAACAGTCACTGTTCTCCTGTGTTGTATTTGTGTGTAAGTTTAGAGTATTTATAGCATAAGTAATAATACTTTTTTTTTCTTATTTAGCATTATTGCTGAGACATCCACAGGCTGTTTATTTGCTGGATCATCGCTTGGTAAACGAGGTATAGATAAAGTAAAGGGTCCACAGTTCCCAATGCTAGTGTAAAATTCTTTAGTTGTCTGTTAGGGTTAGAATGTTATAGAATGATGGATGACGAGTTTAAAAGGATATGGTTAACTGATGGTGTTTTAGAGTCAATTAAATTTTCAGTCTTTCTCCCAACTTTATACTTTGAAAAATTTCAAACCTATGGAAAAGTTGAATGACTAGTGAACATCCATACACTATCCTCCTAGGTTCACTAGTACATTTAGCTACAAGTGAACATTTAGCTACAAGTTGTGTGTGTAACCATTTCAATGTAGGTTGCAGGTGCCATGTCTCACCTGAATACTGCAGCATGTATGTCCAAAGAATAATATCTGCGTAATCACAATACCATTTTTACAGGCAAAGAATTTGTCTGTTATAGTCAGACATAACTAGTTGTCTCTAAAATATTCTTTAGAGCAATATGGGATTTGTTTGGTTTTTTTTTTTTTATTGAGTTATTGATAGGTTACAATCTTGTGAAATTTCAGTTGTACATTAATGTTTGTCAGTCATGTTGTAGGTGCAACATTTCACCCTTTGTGCCCACCCCCCACCCCACCTTTCCCCTGGTATCCACTGAACTGTTCTTAGTCCATAATTTTAAATTCCTCATATGAGTGGAGTCATACACAGATTATCCTTCTCTCGCTGGCTTATTTCACTTAACATAATTCTCTCAAGGTCCATCCATGTTATTGCAAATGGAATGATTTTGTTCTGTTTTGCAGCTGAGTAGTATTCCATTGTATATATGTACCACATCTTCTTTATCCATTCGTCTGTTGCTGGACACTTAGGTTGCTTCCATGTCTTGGCTATTGTAAACAGTGCTGCAATAAACATTGGGGTGCATAGGACTTTTGGGATTGCTGACTTCAAGCTCTTTGGATAAATACCCAGTAGTGGGATGGCTGGATCGTATGGTAGTTCTATTTTTAATTTTTTGAGGAATCTCCATACTGTTTTCCATAGTGGCTGCACCAGTTTGCATTCCCACCAGCAGTGTATGAGGGTTCCTTTTTCTCCGCAACCTCTCCAACATTTGTTGCTATTAGTTTTAGATATTTTTGTCATTCTAACGGGTGTAAGGTGATATCTTAGTGTAGTTTTGATTTGCATTTCCCTGATGATCAGTGATGATGAGCATCTTTTCATGTGCCTATTGGCCATCAGTATATCTTTGGAGAAATGTCTGTTCATGTCTCCAGCCCATTTTTTGATTGGGTTGTTTGATGTTTTGTTGTTGAGTTGCGAGAGTTCTTTATATATTATAGATATTAAGCCTTTGTCAGATATATGACTTGCAAATATTTTTTCCCAGTTAGTGGGTTGTTTTTTTGTTTCAATCCTGTTTTCATTTGCCTTGAAGAAGCTCTTTAATCTGATGAAGTCCCATTTGTTTATTCTTTCTATTGTTTCCCTTCTCTGAGAAGGCATGATGTCCAAAAAGATCCTTTTAATACTGATGTCAAAGAGTGTACTGCCTACGTTTTCTTCCAGAAGCCTTATGGTTTCAGGTCTCACCTTTAGGTCTTTAATCCATTTTGAGTTTATTTTGGTGAATGGTGAAAAAGAATGGTCAATTTTCATTCTTTTACATGTGGCTTTCCAGTTTTCCCAGCACCATTTGTTGAAAAGACTTTCTTTTCTCCATTGTATGTCCTCAGCTCCTTTGTCAAAGATAAGCTGTCCATAGATGTGTGGTTTTATTTCTGGGCTTTCAATTTTGTTCCATTGATCTGTGCACCTGTTTTTGTACCAGTACCATGCTGTTTTGATTACTGTAGCTTTGCAGTGTGTTTTGAAGTCAGGGATTGTGATGCCTCCCGTTTTGTTCTTTTTTCTCAGGATTGCTTTAGCAATTCGGGGTCTTTTGTTGCCCCATATGAATTTTAGGATTCTTTGTTCTAATTCTGTAAAGAATGTCATTGGGATTCTGATTGGGATGGCATTGAATCTGTAGATTGCTTTAGGTAGAACAGACATTTTAACTATGTTTATTCTTCCAGTCCATGTACATGGAATGTCTTTCCATCTCCTTATGTCGTCATCCAATTCTCTCAGAAAGGCCTTGTATTTTTCATTATATAAGTCCTTCACTTCCTTAGTTAAATTTACCCCAAGGTATTTTATTCTTTTTGTTGCGATTGTGAATGGTATTGTATTCTTGAGTTCTTTTTCTGTTGGTTCATTACTGGAGTATAGAAATGCTACTGATTTATGCAAATTGATTTTATACCCTGCAACTTTGCTGTAGTTGTTGATTACTTCTAACAGTTTTCCAATGGATTCTTTGGGGTTTTCTATATATAAGATCATGTCGTCTGCAAACAGTGAGAGTTTCACTTCTTCCTTCCCTATTTGGATTCCTTTTATTCCTTTTTCTTGCCTGATTGCTCTGGCCAGGACCTCCAGTACTATGTTAAATAAGAGTGGTGATAGAGGGCATCCTTGTCATGTTCCTGTTTTCAGGGGGATGGGGTTCAGTTTTTGCCCATTGAGTATGATGTTGGCTATGGGTTTGTCGTATATGGCCTTTATTATGTTGAGGTAGTTTCCTTCTATGCCCATTTTGTTCAGAGTTTTTATCATAAATGGCTGTTGGATCTTGTCAAATGCCTTCTCTGCATCTATTGAGATGATCATGTGGTTTTTATTCCTCAGTTTGTTGATGTGGTGTATCACGTTGATTGATTTGCGGATGTTGAAACATCCCTGTGTCCCTGGTATGAATCCCACCTGATCCTGATGTATGATTCTTTTGATGAATTGCTGAATTCTGGTTGCCAAAATTTTGTTTAGAATTTTTGCATCTATGTTCATCAGTGATATTGGCCTGTAGTTGTCTTTTTTCGTGGTGTCCTTGTCAGGTTTTGGTATCAGCATGATGCTGGCCTCATAGAATGTGTTAGGAAGTGTTCCATCTTCCCTAATTTTTTGGAATAGCTTGAAAAGGATAGGTATTAAGTCCTCTCTGAAAGTTTGGTAGAATTCCCCAGGAAAGCCATCTGGTCCTGGGGTTTTATTCTTTGGGATGTTTTTGATTGCTGTTTCAATCTCTTTCCTTGTGATTGGTCTGTTCAAATTGTCTGCCTCTTCTTGAGTGAGCTTTGGGAGATTGTAGGAGTCCAGGAATTTATCCATTTCCTCTAGGTTATCCATTCTGTTGGCATATAGTTTTTTGTAGTATTCTCTTATAATCTGTTGTATTTCTGCAGAGTCTGTTGTTATTTCTCCTCGCTCATTTCTGATTTTGTTTATTTGAGCTTTCTCCCTTTTTTTCTTTGTAAGTCTGGCTAGTGGTTTGTCAATTTTATTTATCTTCTCAAAAAACCAGCTCTTTGTCTCATTGATCCTTTCTACTGCCTTTTTCGTTTCAATAGTATTTATTTCTGCTCTGATTTTTATTATTTCTCTCTTTCTGCTGACTTTGGGCTTCATTTGTTCTTTTTTCTCTAGTTCAGTTAGGTGTGCTTTAAGGTTGCTTATTTGGGATTTTTCTTGTTTGTTAAGATGTGCCTGTATTGCGATGAATTTTCCTCTTAATACAGCTTTTGCTGTATCCCATATGAGTTGGTATGGCATGCTATCATTTTCATTTGTTTCCAGGTATTTTTTATTTCTTCTTTAATTTCTTCAATGATCCATTGCTTGTTCAGTAGTGTGTTGTTTAGTCTCCACATCTTTGTGCCTTTCTCAGCTTTTTTCTTGTAATTAATTTCTAGCCTTATAGCACTATGATCTGAGAAGATGCTTGTTATTATTTCAATTTTTTTAAATTTGTAGAGGCTTGCCTTGTTTCCCAACATATGGTCTATCCTAGAGAATGTTCCATGTGCACTTGAGAAGAATGTGTATTCAGCTCCTTCAGGGTGGAGTGATCTATATATGTCTATTAAGTCCAATTGTTTTAGTTTTTCATTCAGCTCCACTATTTCCTTGTTGATTTTCTGTCTGGATGATCTGTCCATTGATGTGAGTGGGGTGTTGAGGTCCCCTACTATTATTGTGTTGTTTTTAACATCTTCCTTTAGGTCTGTTAATAGTTGCTTTATGAATCTTGGTGCTCCTGTGTTGGGTGCATAGATATTTATAAGCGTTATTTCTTCTTGATGAAGTGTCCCTTTGATCATTATATATTGTCCCTCTGTGTCTCTCTTTACCTGTCTTATTTTGAAATCCACTTGGTCTGATATGAGAATTGCAACACCTGCCTTTTTTTCCTTGCTATTTGCTTGAAGTATTGTCCTCCACCCCTTCACCCTGAGTCTGTGTTTGTCCTTGGGGCTGAGGTGTGTTTCCTGGAGGCAACAAATTGTTGGATCTTGTTCTTTAATCCATTTTGCCACTCTGTGTCTTTTTATTGGAGAGTTCAATCCGTTCACATTGAGAGTGATTATTGATGCATGTGGACTTAATGCTGTCAATCTGTCGCTCATTATCTTGTTTTCCTGTGTTTCTTTTCCTGTGCGCTTTAGACTACCCATTTAATACTGCAATTTCTTATGCTGGGTTTCTTAGATTTTTCCTTATGTATGATTTGTGACTCTGTTCTGTACTTTATTTTAGTGTCTACCTTGAAGTTTGTATTTAGAATCTCGTGTATAATATAGTCTATTCTCTGGTGGTCTCTTACTTACTCGACCAATACTGATTTAGACCCTTTGCTCTTCCCCTCCTAAATAATTATTTTCATTTTTTATTCCAACTCATCTTATTAATTTGTAGTTAGAGTGCTAAGATCGTCCTTGTTTTGGTAGTTTTCTTACTTTTACCCTAATGCTATAGTTGAATATTTGCTATCCTGTTCTGGTTCTATCCATCAGTCTCCCTAGTCTGTGGCTTGTGTCCCCTTTCTCCCTTTTTTCATTTTTCAAGTATGAGAGCCTTCTTGAGGATTTCTTGTAATGGAGGGTTTTTAGTTACAAATTCCCTTAACTTTTGTTTGTCTGGAAAAGATTTAATTTCTCCCTCATATCTGAAGGAAATTCTTGCTGGATAGAGTATTCTTGGCTGAAGGTTTTTATCCTTTAAAGCTTTGAATATATCACTCCATTCTCTCCTAGCTTGTAGGGTTTCTGTAGAGAAATCCGCTGACAGTCTGATAGGGGCTCCTTTATAGGTTATTCTCTTTTTTTTTCTTACTTCCCTGAGTATTCTTTCCTTATCATTCTTATTTGCCAACTTTACTATTATGTGCCTTGCGGTGGGTCTTTTTACATTGACAAATCTAGGAGATCTAAATCCCTCCTCTACACACATTTCTCCGTTGATCCCTAGATTTGGGAAATTCTCTTCAATAATTTCATTAAGCACACTTTCTGCTCCATTTTCCTTTTCCATATTCTCAGGAATTCCTATGATCCTTATGTTCTTACTCCTCATTGAATCCATTATCTCTCAGAGATTTTCCTCATTTTTTTTAATTCTTAGTTCTCTTTCTTCCTCTGTCTGGCGCCATTCAGCCTGTCTGTCCTTGATTATGCTGATTTGCTCCTCTAGGTTGTCTACACAGGCATTCAGGGAATCCGTATTCTGTTTTATCTGGTCCATTGTGTTTTTCATCTCAAGTAATTCTGTTTGATTCTTCTTTATGATTTCAATCTCTTTTGTGAAGTAACTCTAGAACTCGGCTTGTTTCTCTATGTTTCTCTCTACCTCATTGAGTTTTTTGGTTATAGCTGCTCTGAACTCATTATCACTTAGTTTAGCTAATTCCACGTCCTCAGGACTTAATTCTATGTTTTTATTGTTTTCCTTCTGGTCTGGGGCTTTTATAAATTGCTGGATGGTAGAGGAGTGGTTTTTTCTCATGGTGGTAGAATTCAGTTGCAGTTACAGCCTGTCAGCACTAGATGGGGGTTGAGAGCCGCGTGTTATGAGCTCTGCGCCTTGGGGCAAGATGGCTGCGCCCACTGGCTTTGTTGGGGGGAGGGGCTGTTACTCACACACGCGGGTCTGGGTTCAGATCAGTTCTGTTCTCTGGTCTCCCAAGGCCCTTGATTTATAGGGTCCCTGCAGACGGAAGCTTGCCCGCCCCTCCCCTCCTGTCAGCGGGTCTCCACTGAATCAGCGGCAGGAGTCCTGGATGATCCCCCGCTGGCGCGGCCCCTCCCCCGCTCCTTCCCGACCTGCACCGCAGGATTGCAGACTCTAGGGGAGGGAGCGATGTTCTCTCCTACCGTTCCGGCGCCTCCGAAGGTATACTAGGTTTATGATCTCCACCTTCTTGGTATTGTAGGTCTCTAACGAGCTGGCATTATGTTTATTCTCTGAAATTCAGTTCTTCCAATCTTTTGTTGTATTTTGGAGGGGAGGGAATCCTGGGTCAGCTCACCCCGCCATTTTGCTCCGCCCCCTTCCCTATTATTGTTCTGGGTTTTTTTTGTTTTTGTTTTTTTTAGCACATATAGCATTTGGTTATCATGTCTGTTTAGTTTCTTTTTTACTTTTCACCTTTTTTTCCTTTCATGATATTGACATTTTGAAAAGTCCAGGCCATTTTCTCATAACATTTCTCACAATTTGGATTCGTCTGATTGTCTCATGATTAGATATATTCAGGTTAAACATTTTTAGTAGGAATATTGCATAGGTTATTTTGTGTACATTCCATTGTATCGCAACAGGGTATGCATGTCAGTTTGTCCTTTATTAGTAAAACTGGCTGAGCACTTGGTTAAGGTGGTGTCCTCCAGGTCTATCTACTATAAAGTTTCCTTTTTCCTTTATAATTAATGAGTAATCTGGGATAATACTTGGAGACCATATGATTATTCTATTCCCATCTAGCTTTCATCCAGTGGTTTTAATGTCCATTGATGATTCTTTCCTCCGTCAATTATAATACTGAATATTTTTGTGAAAGGGAAATTTGTTTAAGATTTGGCATATTTGGGAGAGGAGATATATGTGTGCATCTGTTTCTTAATATTTAAAATTGCTTTGCCTTTGAGGCAATTTGTGGTTTAACTTCTCATTGTTGGTGTGGTAGTTGATTGCCTTATTCCTTCTTTGTAGATCTTTAAAAGATCCTTACTCTCACTGTGCTGTTTAACCACATTATTACTGCTCAATACAGAAAATTTCAGTTAATCTTAGTCTCCTCACTTGGTAGATCTGGATACTAGTTGGGTATCAAATCTAATTAGCATAATAGAATAAGTAAAATCAACATCTCCATTTGACCTAACTTACATGAATTCTCTTTAAAACTGCCATTCAAAGTGTGGTTGGTGAACAGGCAGTGTATCAATATGACCTGGGAGTTTGTTAGAAATACAAATTTTGGGGTCTACCCCATACCTGTCAAATTAGAATCTCTGGGAGTAGGGCTCAGGGATCTGCTTTAACAAGCTCTCCAGGTACTTCTAAGGTATAATGAAGTTTGAGAAGTGGTGATCAAAAATACGTAGTATATACTAAATACTTGTTAGGTGCGGTGGGGAGTCAGTGGATAGTGAGCCACTGCATGCAATATCTACAACAGTCTTGAGAAGACAAAGATAACACAAAATATAAAACAGAGACTAGGAGCCCATATGTCACGAGTAATAAGTGCTTGTCAGGCGTTGGGTGGAATATGAGTTCTGTTTGTTGGTATTATCTTTGGGTACCAAGATGTTCCAGGTACTGTGTACTAGGTATTCAGAAATGAGTGCCACCGTCCTGCCTCCTTGCTTAGTCTGGCAGAGGAGACAGACCAATACTATGATTGTGGTATCCCTCGGCTACCATGGGAACACAGAGGAAGAACAGCTAATTCTTCTTTGGGGCCTGATTGACCCGAAATCTGGCTTCTGTCATTTACTGATCCTCCAGGGGGTGTTCTGTAGATAAGTAGAAGTTAGCCAGATAGAAAAATGAGAGCTAAGGAGAGAGAACAAAGGAAAGTACTGACATAAAAGAGTGTTGTTCAGTGTTTGGGCAACTACAGCTACAGTCATGCAATGCTTAGTGACGGGGATACATTCTGAGAAATGTGTCGAATGATTTCTTCATGTGCAAACATCATATAGTGTACTTACACAAACCTAGATGGTATAGCCTACTACACACCTAGGCCATATGCCACTAATCTTACCGGACCGTTATCGTATGTGCGATCGTCGTTGACTGAGACGTCGTTATGTGGTACATAACTATATATGATGAGTATAGGATCTGGGTTGGGGAGTGAAGATGAGGTTAGAGAGGTCAACAGAGGCCAGATTTTGAATGGCTTTGTAGACCATATAAAGGACTTTGGGCTTCATCCTGTAAACATAAAGATTTTAAGAAGCGATGTAAGATCAGATCTTTGGAAAGGTAATTCTATTAGCTATGTGGAGGATTAGAGGAAAACCATTTTGAAGGCAAGAAGACAGGGGTTATAACCATTTAGGTGAGAAATGGTGAGGGCCTATACCAAGGAATGCAGTGCCTGGAGTTGGAGAGGTGAGTATTAGTATAAGGGTATTTAGGAGGGTGAACAGACAATTTGGTGACCAGTTGCATATGGGAGGTGAGGAAGGCAAGGTGAAGAATGACCTTCTAGATTTCTAGCTTAGGTAACTGGATATTTACAACTTGTGAATATAGGAGGGAGAGTTAGTTTGCCAGGGTAGGTGATAGTTTTAGATGTGTTGCATTGAGATTGTAAAGGGCCCCTTACTCTGTTATCAGGAATACTTGGAATTAACTTTGTTGGCCAGCCCTGAAAAAATTTCTAATGTTCCATTAATATTTTTTTCTCACTTTGTCACATAAGGCAATTTTTACTTTGAAGTTGTTTTTGGACAATATGCTTGTAGAATACACAGAATTCATTTTGATTTATAGTGGTAGGAGGGAATAGAGGTTAGGGCAACATACGGGCTCAGATTGACTGGCTCCTGCTGGTACCCTCCCTTGTTTGCTGTCAGGCATATAAGTCAAGTGAGATGTCGTTAGCAAAGTCAGCTTGGGGTCTTCTCTCTTAGTCTGGGTAGTCTATATGTTAAGGATCTCAGAGAGAATGCCATGGTTCCCATTGTCCAGATCCCTTTTCATTCTTTTTTTTTTTTTTTGAAGGAAGATTAGCCCTGACCTAACATCTGCCACCAATCCTCCTCTTTTTGCTGAGGAAGACTGGCCCTGAACTAACATCCATGCCTATCTTCTGTTTTATATGTGGGATGCCTGCCACAGCATGCCTTGCCAAGCGGTGCATAGAAGTATCCAAAATATCAAAAGATTATTTGTCTGTCAGAAAAGGATTAAAATTTGAGAAGAAATTAGAATTTTGCTCTTTTGTTTAGAGCATAATACTAATAAGCAAAATTCTCATATTTACCTCATTTTGTTCATTTGCCACAGATTGCTAGTACAGCTGGTAGTGATGTAGATCCGTTTATACCATTACTTGCTCTCAAGGCAGCTGAGTAGGAAGGAATGTGAATGGCTCTGAGAAATACTTTGTCACTTGGCAGAGTAACTTAGTACATCTACTGCTGTATAATACTACAAAGCCAGGAATTCTTTCCTTCTCCCTCACATCCTCCACGCAAATGTTAGCCATTCTTCAAGGACTCAAGTCCTTCATGCTCCATGAAACCTTCTTAAATTGTTCTAGAACCTATAATCTTTTCCTTTTCTGAACTTTCATTGAGTATATAGTTTATGCCATAGAGCTTAGTACTTACTTATCCTCTAATTCTCTAATATATGAACATTTTTTGTTGTCTTCTTAACAAAGGATCCAGTTCCTGTTACTTGGTATGGGACATACATAGTACTCAGTATTAACTATTATTAATAATAGCTTGTTGTGAAGCAGTAGTGGTAATAAATGCTTTATAAATACTATGTTTAATTTCTATAACAACTTTGCAACTTAAGTGTTGTCATCTCTATTTCCATCTAGAAGAGGAAATGAAAGAGGCTAAGTAGCTTACCCAAGAAGTCAGGCTTCATGCCACATATTCCCACCATTTCGTTCAGCCATGTAAATACTTGACTGACTGTTGTTTAAAGATAGTAAATTTATTCTATTATTATAATAACTGCTATAAGGAAAAAGTTAAAATTCTGAAAATTCCACTTTTCTAGGAAATTTTTTCAAGGGGCAAGGCTTATATATAATCAAATGAATTTCCAAATATAAAATAGAAACAAAAATTAACCACATTTTCATTTTTTAAAAGACTTTCATTTGTATCCAAAAACTTCTTTTAGTTTAAAATGAATATTTTAAAAGAATCATTTGATATTCCACCTCTTCTGACAGACTTATTTGGTAAGCGTTGTACCAAAGACTTGGAGTACGTGTGGAGAAGCAAGGAGTAGGGCATGGGGATAAATATTCTGACTTATTTTCAAAATAAGATAATACCTGTTCAAATCTTAAAGGAATAAAATGTTATGGCATTTGATCAGAGAAATTTTTTTTGTTGGGGTCATAATAGTTTATAACATTGTGAAATTTCAATTGTACGTTATTATTTGTCCATGACTATGTATATGTGCCCCGTTACCCCTTATGTCCACCCCCTAAACCCCTTCCCCTCTGGTAACCACTAGTTTGATCTCTTTGTCCATGTATTTGATTATCTTCCACATATGAGTGAAATCATGCAGTGTTTGTCTTTTTCTGTCTGGCTTATCTTGCTTAACACAATACCCTCAAGTTCCATCCATGTTATTGCAAATGGGATGATTTTGTCTTTTTTTATGGCTGAGTAGTATTCTATTGTACATATATATACACTGCATCTTCTTTATCCATTCGTCAGTCAGTGGGCCCTTGGGTTGCATCCATGTCTTGGCTATTGTGAATAATGCTGCAGTGAACATAAGAGTGCATAAATCTCTTTGAATTGTTGATTTCAAGTTCTTTGGATAAATACCCAGTAGTGGAATAGCTGGACTGTATGGTATTTCAATTTTTAATTTTTTTGAGAAATTTCCATACTGTTTTCCATAGTGGCTGTATCAGTTTGCATTCCCACCAGCAGTGTATGAGGGTTCCCTCTTTGGATCCTCTCCAACATTTGTTGTTTTTTGTCTTGGTGATTGTAGCCATTCTGACAGGTGTAAGGTGATATTTCATTGTAGTTTTGATTTGCATTTCCCTGATGATTAGTGATGTTGAACATCTTTTCATGTACCTATTGGCCATCTGTGTATCTTCTTTGGGAAAATGTCTGTTCATATCCTCTGCCCATTATTTGATTGGGTTGTATTTTTGTTGTTGTTGAATTATATGAGTTCTTTATGTATTTGGAAATTAACCCCTTGTCGGGTATATGATTTGCAAATGTTTTCTCCCATTTGGTGGGTTGTCTTTTTGTTTTGTTCCTGGTTTCCTTTGCCTTGCAGAAGCTCTTTAGTCTGATGAAGTCCCATTTGTTCATTTTTTGTTTCCCTTGCCTGAGTAGACGTGGTATTCAAAAAGATCCAAGACGGATGTGACCAGAGAATTTTTATCTGTTCTTCCTTAGATGAAACTTAATTAGTTCTCTGATTTTTAAAAAATCCTTTAATTCTAATGGAATTGCCTACAGACTAATTGTAACATGTAAATCCTAAGTTTTAAATTTTGAAATTGAGGCATAGCATTATAGAATCATAACTAGTTATAAATTAGTTTTATAATTAGTACTTTTAAAACAGGGCTGAAGCAGCCTGTTTTTACCTCTACTGGTGCACTTAAAGGTAAAGTATTTGCATACACTAAGATCTCAGAAGATTAAGTATGCATAAAGATCTTATCCCAAAAGGTGCATTGGGTTAAGTTCGGAGGCCTAAACAATGTATACTAGTGCTAAATGGGATATATTAATTAACTTTTTTTGCCTTGTAGTAATTGATTTATTTTTTTACATGGTGCCTGTTATAGGTGTAAATGCAGACAAAGTTGGAATTGAAGCTGCTGAAATGCTGTTAGCAAATCTTAGACATGGTGGTGCTGTGGACGAGTATCTACAAGACCAGGTAATGACACTTTTAGGAGAAAAAGCTTTGAGCCTATTAGCCAAATATTTAGTAATTAGGTTGGATATAAATCTTAATGATTGACTTTCAGACACTGATTAGCATGTCCTAGTTCAATTAGTTTTTAAGTATTATTCTATAATATATGTTCCTTAAATTTCAGTCATCATCTTACGGACCTGGCTACAGCATTTGCTGCAGTTAATCACTCCTTCTTTCTTGAAATAATTTCTTTACTTGCTTTATGAAGTGCTGTTATCTTTCTGTCTCACTGGCCATATATTTTAGTCTCTTTGCTAGTTTGTTATTGTTGCTGTGGTCATCTTCTCAACTTCTGAATTTTGGAGTGCCCCTATGCTCAGGCTCACGCTTCTTTATGTATTCACTCCTTCAGTTATTTTGTGTAGTCTCGTGGCTTAAGTACCATCTGTATTCTGACAACTCCCAAATTTATATCACTAGCCTAGACCTTTTTCCTTAATTAATTCCATACTCCTTATATTCCTTATGCCTGTCAGCATCTCCACTTGGATGTGTCATAGACCTCTCAGACCTAACGTAGCTCCTGACATTGAGAAATGTTAGTGAATATTTTCAAATAAGATCTTCTTATGGACCACTGTCTTGATAGATTTTCCTTTCTACCACATTTTTCTCTTTGATCTCAATCAGCAAGTCTACATGTAGAACTGTATTCTTCAAGATTTCTTAACCAGTTTCTTAAGGCAGTTTTCCTTATTTCTAGTCTTCTTCCTTCTTGCCCAGGTCTTCTCCTCACTCCCAGTTATTCTGTATGTATTTACCTGTTAAAGTGTTGTAATTTTAGAGAGTGGAATAAGCTTGTCATATTATATATGCCAGCTTTTGGGCGATACTTGGTCTGATTAAATATGACTTTCAACTATATATTTTATCTTAAACGTTAATTTAAAAAAAGTCTATATTAAGAACTGCTGCTAAGCATTTCTGTAACACCACAGACTGGGAGACATAGGTTTTCCATCATCTTCTTAAAACTTCTGGAAAACTAAAGAAATAGAAATTCTTTTAGCTATATTGATTTCTAGTAGTATTTTTGTATGGAAAGCAGTAGAATTTTATCTCCAAATATTACTGAATGTGTGAGATTTTCCTTCTTTGTTTTTTTCAATAGCTGATCATTTTCATGGCATTAGCCAGTGGCGTTTCCAGAGTAAAAACAGGACCAGTTACTCTCCATACACAAACAGCTATTCATTTTGCTGAACAACTATCGAAGGTGAGTAGTCCATCAGAAGAGTAATTGATTTTTATTGTAGCCAATTTTGAGTCAAATTTTAGTAAAAAGAAAACTTAATAGTAATCATAATTGCTGTCACTCACTGAGTACTTCCTATGTGGCAGACGCTGAGCTAACTCAGCAATTTATCTGAATCATCTTACTCTGCATAACCATTTTAGATGGCTATTTATTATTATTCACATTTACATATGAGTAAAGTGAGGCAAGAGGGATTACTTTCTCAAGAACACGTAGTTTCTTTTTTTTGTTGAGGAAGATTAGCCCTGAGCTAACATCTGCTGCCAATCCTCCTCTTTTTGCTGCGGAAGGCTGGCCCTGAGCTAACATCCATGCCCATCTTCCTCCACTTTATATGTGGGACGCCTACCACAGCATGGCTTGGCAAGCGGTGCCATGTCCACACTCAGGATCTGAACCCGTGAACCCGAGGCCACCAAAGTGGAACATGCACACTTAACCGCTGTGCCACCAGGCCAGCCCCAAGACCACATAGTTTCTTAATGGCAGAGCTAGTCTTTGAGCAAACCCAGGAAAGCATGTATCTGAGCCCATGTGTGGCACTGCCTTACAGAGTAAGTGAAGATGTTTTGATGGGAACTTTGAAATCAAATCACAAGGGATTTGTAGTTGGCTGTAAACTTGAATATTTACATAAAATTTTAAGTGTTTTATTTTCTTATGATTCTATTGGTAGAATAGAATATTTGCTAAAATTCTAATATTTACCAGTCTTCTTAACTTTAGAAGAATAGATTTACAATTTTTCGTGAAAAGGGATTTAACATTGTATAAGCTCATATTTATACCTTTTCTATAGGATTCTTAATTTTTTAAAAGTGATTAACATGTATATGTCATCTGAAACTAATATAATTTCCTTATAGAAAATTTTGAAAATAGAGGAAAAAGATCTGCCCATAATTCCACCTTACCAGTAAAACCATTGTTAACATTTAGATATTTTCCTCCTCTCTTAAAATTGTCTTTGCATTTTTTTACAGTTAATGTGTATGGGTTCGTTTCTTGCCTTTTTCAGGAACATGGAGCATATTTCCATTTTGTTATAGTGTTTATAATGTAATATAAAATTTATAACAGACTTTTATGAAGGAAGATGCTGACCTTAAGCATTTTTAAAAATTATAAAAGTGATGCCCCTTAGTTAAAAAAATATTAAGTATTACAGAAGTGTACGAAGCACAAAACCACTGTGGCCCTACTCCTAACAGTTTATTTGTATGATTCTTAATAATAAATACTTTTTTTGTTATTAGAAAGCATAGGTAGATTTTGGTTAAATTATAGGAAAAGTCTGATAGGAATTGAAATAAAATTATATTTGATATCAAGAGATAGTTAACTGTATTTTTTATTATTCTACTGGTGCTCTATTTGTGACTATTACTTGTCTGTCTTCCCTTGTAGACTGTGAGCTCCTTGATAGCAGGGACCACGTTATATTCATCATAGTCTTCACTTTTTACAGTACTTTGCACGTAGTAGACACTCACGTGTTATTTGAAGTGAATACCTAGTGGAAAGTGCTGTGGACTGGAATCTATAGCTCTGGTTTCTTGTTCAGCTTTGTTGTGTTCTACCTGAGTGACTTGGGGCAAGCTGCTTAATTAGTCTCTCTGTGCCTCAGTGCAGATAGCTTGTCTGTAAAATCAGAGACTGGTGCTATAGGCCCTTAAGGCTCCTTCTAACTAAATTTTTGTAGTTTTCAGTAGGTTTATATATAGGCTAGAAATGATTTCCATAACTGTTACCTGTGTTTCACATTTATATAATGCTTTTAATTTGAAAGCATGTACATTTAACAACCTAAGTAATTTGGCTGTCTAGCTGAGAATTCAGTGTTGATTCATTCAGCAGTAATTTTCAGTGTCCACTGTGTGTCAGCACACTGCCACAAAATACTGAAACTGGAATAATTTGTGGATATTACTGTTCAACAGGGCCCCAGAGTGATGGTTTTCAAATTGTATTTCAAAGACTCCTAAGGTTTTAAGCATATTTGAAATCTCTTTGCCATAAATTCAGTCAACCTACTCAGTTGTTTTGATTTTAATACAGTTCTGTTAGAATGAAAACATTTGCTTTTTTAAAAAATCATGTTTCCAGACTACAGTGATAGAGATCAAATCCTTCAAAGCCAAACTTGAATTAGTTAACAAGTGAAAAATACAAGGTTAAGCCCACTAAAGACGAAGGAAGATGTTAATCATCACTTCCTCCTCCCTTCTTTGAATTATGTCTTTTTGAATAGTATATTTAGTGAATTAAATTGGCAAGAAAATTTGAGGGAAATTAAAGGATAATTTGATACTTGACAAGATAAAGAAAGTATAAATGCTTCAGTGCCATGTTTTAGAAAAATTTTAGGAAGTAGTGGCAGTGCATTGTAATTAACGATTGAGATTTTAAAATGGATATTTGCCTGGGTTGCACTCCTGGGGGTTCTGATTCAGTGGGTATGGAGTAGGGCCCAGGCTGTATATTGGGACAAAAATTCACAGGTATGTATACGTGTGAACAGGACTATGGTTCTGAAAGAAAATATTTTATATCTAAGCTATTGAATTTCTCATGACTCATTTGATCTTTGTGTCTCTAGCTTCTTCAATAAAATGAGTTTGAGGTTAACTACGTGCCTATTTAAGCTGGAGTTATGGGCTCTTCCCTCTATCCCTTTTCATGTTACTTATATACTAAATACTCTTCTGGTTTCAGGCTAAATTTACTGTGAAGAAATCAGAAGACGGAGAAGATGCCTCTAAAGACGCTTATATTATTGAGTGCCAAGGAATTGGGATGACAAATCCAAATCTGTAGGGTAATTGCCTTTTAAATGATACCTCAATGATGTATTGCACTAATCCACTTCATAAATACTACAAAACAGTGAATAAGAAGTAACTTATTAAAGGACTTGACTTAAATTTGGAGATGAAGTACAGAGTGTTCTAGATTTGCTGAGAATACTTCATCAAATTAATCTCACTTTGAATATCTTCTGAAATATGAACAATGAAATATAACAGTTGGTGGATGTGTATGATAGCTGATTTCAATATTAATTTATTGAAATAAAATATTCTTTTCACTTGAAGTGTGTTCTTTATGTAATAAGTTAAGGATGTAGATTTCATCTGTAATTTGTGTATATTTCTAATCACTTTGCTGAATCTTGTGTAAAGTATAATGAGACGACGTTATGCAGATGTACTTGCTATGTCAACAATATCATTTAATAAGCATTGTCTCATTCTAACTGTGTACCTTCTAGGGGGTACTTGGTAAATACTCATTTTGAATCTCTTGAATATATTGTGAAAACCAAACAATGAGAATTGTAAAATTTCAACCCTAGTAGATTTGGCCAAATTCAGCCCCAGATGTGTGTTTTGCTTGCAGTATTAAAAAATAATTGAGTGCCTTTAGAACAGAATGTGCTTTTCATCATTCCCTATTATCTTACACCTAGCCTGCTTCCACATTTAGATCACTTCTTGGTCCCTGTAGGTAGTTGAGGTTGTGACTCAAATGAAACTGCTTTGGTCTATCAGTTAAATATGCTCTCCTGCAATATATTGAGGAAGTCATTAAAACTTGGTTCTGTCTTGGACTTTGTTCAGTGATGCTTAAAATATAGTCCAAGACACAGATCCAGAAGATGATATTATAATAGATACAGAAAGTGCTGAATTAGTTGGTATAGAACAGTATAATGAAAAAAATTACTCCATGTACGTAATCATCATTCTTGTCAGTGATTTCTGTGGCCTTGGACAGCTGGGTTCAGTTTGCTTTGACGACGACGATGATAGTGTTGCCTGCTATTTATATTTTCACGAAGTAGATAAATTTTATAAGTTCATTTCTATAACAAGTGAGATGTGAAATATCTTTCTATTTTAGAGTAAAACTACAGTTTTAATATCGTTTTTGGAGAGGTGGTCATAAATTTGGGGTTCCTCAGACTAATGTGATCCTGGCTGCTTCTGACAGGTGGGCAGCAGTGTTGGAGAGGTAGGCGAGAAGACAGAGATTGGGCATTTTGGCATCAGAGACTTAAGGTCAGCAGTGTACATGAGGAGTTTGTGAGTGATCTTGGCTTGGGTTTGTTCTCAGCTTAGGTAAAATGAAGGTGGGACTACTGCAGAGAAATTTTTGGTAAACCCTAGAAGTGATTTGTATTTCTATTTGTTTTGCCCAAACAAAATTATATTTCTATTTCTACTTCAATTTGTAAAATTCTATTTCAATATGTTTCTTTCTTCTATTTTTTTAAGACCACCTACTACAAGTAATTCTCTTGATTCAACACTGTATGTACAATGTCTTTAAGAATATTCTTTAAACCAATAACCTTCAAACAGGAGTATTCATGCACGAGTTTCACAAAGCTTTCCCATGAATTTCAAGTTTGCAGCTGTCAGTAGTTTTTAGAGAATTTATTTCTCTACTTAAATATGTACTTCCTCCTAAAATTGAGTTGCCTACTGTCAAGGTAGGACTTTGCAGGTTCTCCTTTTTAGTTTAAAACTCTTTCACAATCACCATTCTTCCTCTTTACAAAAGAAAAGTTTATTTTTCATTCATCCTGTTTTAACAATGGTGCATTCCTCCAGATAAGAATATCTTCAAGGCACCAAATAAAGGGACAATTTGCAATATTAGTCTCTGAAAAGCCTACTCAAACTAAGGTATAAGTAAAGCTGTATCTTATTTTATATATTTGCATGATTTTAAGTAGGGAGGTGAAAGCTTCAGAGTTTATTTTCCACAGATCAACATTATGTCTTCAAATAAATTTTTTTTTCCAGATTATTAGGAGAAACATTTTCATTAGCTTTGCCAAAAGGCTACTAGAAAGTGTAAGTCTTTTTTTTTTTCACTTTGGGAGTTTACTGATTAGTAAGAATTATGACTTACTTCTTTGCTCTCTATTCATCCTTACAATGTAGATTGTGTTTAGCTTCTATAATCTGTATTATTAATATTCTGTAAATATGTACACAATTATCAATATATGTTTTTAAGCCTCACACTTGCTCAGTAACCTTTTTGCTATTGATTTCCACTAAGCTCTGTCTAATCCCAGTAATTAACCACATTCATCTGTATATTTATGATCTAATTTTTTAAAAAAGAGCGTCAATCTCACTAAGATATGTTTCCATAAAATTTTACTTTTATATTTAATAATATTTCAAAATATGTATTTGTTATGCTCAATTGTGTAGTAATACTAATTGTAATTAATCAAGCCAGGAGAAATTTAAAACATTTTTAAGAGTCTTGTTCACTGAGAATTTTAAAATTTAATGCAAATTAATAGGCATATTTTTATTGCAGGGACATAAGACAAGGTGAACTTTTAAGCATAAAAATGTGGTAAAATTGGGTGACGGGAATGGAATGTTGTTTTTTTTTTTAATTTGTTTTTGAGGAAGATTAGCCCTGAGCTAACATCTGCCTCTAAACCTCTTTTTGCTGAGGAAGACTGGCCCTGAGCTAACTTCTGTGCCCATCTTCCTCTGCTTTATATGTGGGATGCCTGCCACAGCATGGCTTGACAAGCAGTGCATACGTCTGCACCTGGGATCTGAACTGGCGAACCCCGGGCCATCAAAGTGGAGTGTGTGAACTTAATGGCTGTGTCACTGGGCTGGCCCCTATTGTTTTTTTAAATAGAGATGGTGGCTGTCAAACAGCTATGGTATTTAGAGTCCAGTGGATAAATTTAAGAGAGATGGAATAATCTTATTTGAAAATGACAATATTTATAGCATTGAAATGAGATTCTTTGTTCTAACTGTTGAAACTTACGATAGAAAAATTTTCATTCCCAAATATCTGGCTAAACAGTATTTCTTTTGTCTGTCTGTATGGGTGTTTCCAGAAGAGATCAGCATGTGAATTGGTGAACTGAGTAAAGCAAATGGCCCTCCCCAGTGTGGGTGGGCCTCGTCCAATTATTTGAGGGCCTGAATAAAACAAAAAGGTGGAGGAAGGTTGAATTTACTCTCTGCCTGACTGCTTGACCTGGAACATCAGTCTTCTGCCCTGGGTGCTCCTGGTTCTGCAGGCTTTCAGACCCAGACTGGCATCTACACCATTGGCTCTCCAGCTCCCAGGCCTTGGAACTATACCACTGGCCTTCCTGGGTCCCCACCTTGCAGATGGCAGATGGTGGGACTTCTCAGCCTCCATAATCACATGAGGCAATAGTTTATAATAAATCTCACTCTCTCTCTCTCTCTCAATATGTATATTGAGTATATATATATAATCTATTGGTTCTGTTTCTCTGGTGAACTCTGATTAATACAAATGGTGTTACCAGAACCTATGAATTTAAAGGGAGGGGTTCTCTGGGACTGATGTTGCGATCTGTCAAGAAGGGGTATATTTATATTTTAGCTGGTGATCAGACCACAGGAGCATTGCAGCTGGTACTCAGACTTTTAAGGGAGAAGGATGCAACCTGGCAGGTGCTTGGATGGTTCAGATGGCATGGGCCAGCAGGTGAGGGAGCACAGTGAGGCTAATATTCCTACTGCCAGGGGGGCACAGGAGGGTATGTGGCAGCACAAGTTGAAAGAAGCTCAGAGCCATAGTCTGCTGCTGCTGGAGCACTCCTCAAGGGAACTGGAAGCAGGAAGAGCCCTTTCTCCCTCTTTCCAAGCTCCATCCAGGGCTTCCCTTTTGCAGAACCTAATCAGAAGCCAGTTGACAAGGAAGTCTGGAAATTATAATTTACACACCCAAACATCATGGAACAGAGTTTTGAAAGGTGTGCTTGGAGCTGAAAGACAGTAAATAGCCAGCAGAATCTATCTTTTTTGGTCATTCAACATTCATTTACATGTTTCTATCCTACAACAATAGCAGCTTTTTGCTTTTGCCTAACAAGATACAGCTATACTTTTTTCAAACTGATATTTTCATCCTCTTCCTCAAAAGAGAGGCCCAAAGTCCCTGCAGTCACCATAACCATCTCTGGGTGATGTTATTGTCTATTTTACTCAATCCCACTGAATATTCCATAACATATAGACTTAAATTGTTAAGTTAATTAGCAATAACAGTCTTTACATAAAATAGGGATGATGAAGGGGAGGAGAAAAGTGAGTAAATATTTATCAATATATACATAACAAGCAAGCAAATTTGCATAACTACCACAATCCTGTTTACTCATATTAGCAAATGCTGTACACTATATTCCCTTTACCCTCACCTGGCACGACAGCCAGTCAGGGTTCTTTTCCTAGTGGAGGTAATTCAAACCTTCACTCCCAAAGGGTGTAAATCTTAGTGGTCTGTCTTTTAATGTGTTGCTGTAGTTTGCTTAACTTTTACTACTGGATTTGAGAGTACTCAGAGATACCTCAGAGAATGCCTTGGGCTCTAGACATAGTCCTTCCTGCCTCCATTGTCAGAGCGCCACTCAGCTTACCCTTAGTAATTGGGAGCAATTGCTCTAGCAAAAACAATGATCCCTTCTTTGTTATTTCAATATCATGAGAAGCTCAACATGGCCAGTGGTAGTGTAATCTTCCAATTCATTGGAGCCATTCTTGTTGTGACATCTGGTGGAAGCATTCCTCTTTTGGGAATTAAAAACCTCTAAACCAACAGCAATCAAAGTTGCAGGATGGGGAACAAAATTTTGGGAGATGTAATTAACTGTAATAGTGGAGGAGCCACTCCCACTTCTACTTCTTGATCCATGTATTCTGGTGATGGAAGAGAGTACCCTATATTAGTCTCTGGTCCCAAGAAGAGTTCACATCCTATAGGATAGTGCCCTAACCTTTCAGAGTGTTATTTCCCGACTGGCACTGTAACTGAATCTTCAGTAGGCAGTCTTATCAGCTCTGCTGCTTCTGAAGGATGTCATACCTAGCAAGACCAGTAAACTCTATGGGCGTGAACTCACTGGCACACTTCTTTAGCTGAGAAATGAGTTCCTTGATCAGAAACAATGTTGTATAGAACAACCATAAGGCCACAGATCGTCTTTATATTTATCTGTTGCTGCATAACAAGTTGCTTCAAAATTTATAGCAGCTTAAAACAATAAACACTTCCTGTTTGTCAGTTTCTGTTGGTCAGGCATACAGGACCAGTTTAGCTGGGTGGTTCTGGCTCCTGGCATCTCATGAGGTTGCAATCAAGCCAAGCTGCTGGGTGAGCTACAGTCATCTCAACACTTGAATGGCGTTGAAGGATCCACTTCTGATCTCACTCTTGGTTGTTGGCAGTCTTCAGTTCCTCCCAGGCTGATAAGCTGTGGACTTTTCCGTAGGGCTTCTCACAGCAAGGCAGCTTGCTTTCCCCAGTGTGAGTGAACTGAGAGAGAGCCCCCAAAATGAAAGACAGTCTTTTTATAACCTAATCTCAGAAGTGATATCCCGTCATTTCTGCCATATTCTATTAATTAGAATCAAGTTACTAGTCCAGCTCATACCCAAGAGGATGGGATTACTCAATGGCATGAATAGCTGGATGTGGGGATCACTGGGGGCCATTTTAGAGGCTGCCTACAACGGTCGTACTAGCAGAAACACAGACCATAGGGTTTGGGAATAAATAACTATTCTTTTCAGAAACATCTCTTGGTTTGCTGCTGGGCCCTGGTAGAGACTGAACTTCTGATCTGGGACATCTAGAGACCGTATGACCCAAGCTCCCCAGGATGAACTGTGTGTTTTCTGACTCACTAAGATACAAGGTGTTGAAGGCATCAGCAATCCAACATCAAGTGGAAATGATATAAATGAGATTAGGTGCAGATAGCTCCTAAAGACAGAAGCATGAGTCTCCTGCAGCACCTACACCTGCTACGTTACCACCTCTCTGCCAACCGATGGCCCCGTGGAGAAGTTCCCACTCACCAGTTGACTGAGGAAGAAAAAGCTAAGGCCTAGTTTACAGATGGTTTTGTACAATGTGTTGGCGTCAACTGGAAGAGATGCTACAGCATTACAACCCCATTTGGGGATAGCCCAGCAAGACAGTGATGATGGAAAATCCTCCCAGTGGGCAGAACTTTGACCAATACATTTGGTTGTCCACTTTGTCTCGCTTGAGAGCTGATCAGAAGTACAAATATACTGATTCATGGACAGTGACTGGTGGTTTGTCTGAAATGTTGGGGATTCAGAAAAAAATTTTTGGCAGATTGGTAACAAAGAGGATGGGGGCAGAGGTATGTGGATGAAACTTTCAGAATGAGTATAGGGTGTGAAAAAAATGTGTGTCCCACATGAATGTTCAGCAAAGGGCATCCATGTAGAGGAGACTTTCAATAACCAAGTGGACAAAATGCCTCACTCTGACTGGCAGCCAGCCTCTCTCTGCAGTTAGCTTAGTGCTCGCTCAGCAGCCACAGTGGTGGGGATAAAGGTTATGTGTGGGCCCAGCAACCTGGACTTCCCTCACCACGGCTGGGCTGGCCCTCGTTGCTGAGTGCCTAACCTGAGCAGAGACTAATGCTGAACCCTCCTCGCAGCATCTTTCCTTGGGAAAGACCAGAAAACTACCTCATGGCAGGTTGATCACAATGGAGGACGCAGCAATTTGTCCCCACTGGAAAGAACTTACTCAGGATATGGATTTGCCTTCCCTGACCCAGTGCTTCTGCTAGTATGACTAGCCTTGTAGTAACGGAGGTTTGACACAATAGTGCTTCTGATCAAGGAGCTCATTTCTAAGTCATCCTTATGTTCGGAAAAAGCAGCTTTCTTAGAAAAGGGAGGAAGGTAATACATCAAAATGTTAAAAGTAGCTGTCTAATGGGAATTAGGGTAATATGTATATATTGCTGTTTCTTTCCATTTTTCCTTATTTTCCAAATTATCCTGTATCTGGAATAATACATGATATTATAAAGGCAATTGAAGATAGTTTCTAAACTGCACTCCTGAGACAGTCCAGTTTCCTGATAGGAAAGGATTGCTTGGAGGGTGCTCTATTGTGCTCAGGATTTCAGTTCTGTTCTTTTCAATCCCCTCAGGCACAGACCATTGTGGTCTCAGTCAGTGGCATTTCTCTGTAATCTCAGAGATTCTCAAACTTCGGTGTACACAGCATCTCAGGGGGCTTATAAAGATGCGGACTCCCACTTCTCCCCTCCCTCAGAAATTCTGGCTGGGTAACTCTGGGTGGGAGCCAGGAAGCTGTATGTTTTTAAAAGGACCTCCAGGTGAGTGACTCTTGTTTAGATTGTCCACGTAACACCCTTTGAGGAACACTGCTCTAGATTTACAGGAGGCTCCAAGGTTGGGGAAAAGCTAGGAAGAATTCAAGTTAGACTTGGGAAGCAACAGGAGCAAGTTGTCATTCTGTTGTCAGTAGGATCAAATTCCAGAAACACAAGTAGAAAGACAACTCAAAATCTTTTTTGCCTTTGCTTAGCTTTAATTCAAAATGTAGCGTGTTACTGCACGCACATTACCAGTCTGGGGAGGCAGAAGAGTTCTCTCTGCATGAGGAAGGCTGCACAACGTAATGGGTGCTGGGATCAGATGGCTCTTTCAAGAGCGTATCACACCTGGCTCCAGAGCCAGTGGGGACAAACAGATGTAAGTGTTAATACTAGCTTCGCCACTTACTAGTTGTCAACTTTAGGTGAATTAAGTTCTCGGAACATTGGATCTTTTATGGAAATAATATTTTCGATCTATTACCGAAGTATGACTTGACTTGAAATACTTAATCATTGTAGACCTTAGTTCTTTCATAAAATAAAGAGGACTAGAAACTCTGATATTCTTTGCAGCTCTAATATTTTCGTATATTTTACTAGGGACCTATTTCTTTTATAAACTAAGTGAAAACATTCAGATAACTGCAGAAGACATAAAGTCACAATGTTTGAGATAAAAGCCATTAAAATAATTCTGCTTTCTTGGGCAGAAAATTTTTTAATAATCACTATGTTCCTAATTTGAGTAATGATGGATAAGGCAGTGATTACTTCAAGTGAAATGAGACTACATAGTGAAGCTGTAGGGCAGTCTTTGGACCTGCTCCCTAAGGGTGCCTTGTCAGACAAATCCTGTGAACATCCTCAGTGGACTGTCTGTCATGGAAACAGAGTGTCGGGTGATGAGAAACTGGAGTTCCATCACACTGACCCTGAAGTTAACAGCTCCAGAGTGGGGTGTATGGAGAGTGAATGGGGGTCAGCCCCATGGCCGAGTGGTTAAGTTTGCACACTGCTTCAGCGGCCCAGGGTTCGCTGGTTCAGATCCCGGACGCAGACCTTCTGCTCATCATCCCATGCATGCTATGGTGGCATCCCGCACAGAACTAGAATGACCTACAACTGGATATACAACTATGTACTGGGGCTTTGGAGAGGAAAAAAAAAAAAGAGGACGATTGGCAACAGATGTTAGCTCAGGGCCAATCTTCCTCACCAATAAAAAAGAGTGAATGATGCCAAATTCTTAAGGAGCCTTTGAGCTAAAATAGGGCATGGCAACTCATCTCACTCCAGATGTGTCTCAGATTTCCCCCCTCTCTGTCATCAGCAGAGAATACAAAGGGCAAAGATTTTCCTGTCAAAGACCAGGAGCCTGGAATCCTGCCTTTTCCCACTTTCTCTCACTTTTCTGGCACCCACCTGTGCACTTCAACACACATTGTTTAGGTTTATGTAGACAACTGACTTTCATTGCACAGCAGGGATTCAGAGGCACAAACTACACAGTTGAGGTTTTTTCTCGAGTGTGCTTCATATCATTCGGTGGGCTTTACATAGTTATTGAATCTCCCAGTTATGCATACTTGCCAAATGGACTTGCAGGTTTAAAGTACTGCTCTTCTTGGCATTGCACTTAGCTCTCAGGTCTCTTAAGGACCTCACCCTTGGAAGTATAATTATTCTGGTGGCCCTTTCCCCCTTTCCATGTGGGCCTTTCTGTTCCCTCGAGGGCTTTCCCTCACCCCAAGAGGTGGCAGGTGGCATCACCGAGTCAAACAGAAACAGAATAAATAAATAAACCAGGCTCAAGAAAGCCAGGTTCGATGAAGCACAGAAAACGGAAGGGGCTACTCGAGTCTCCCAGTGGGAAAAAGTTCGTGAGAGTCTGGGGTTGTGGAGAAGTTACAAGACAAACCAGGAGAGCACTCAGGAAACCAGAAGCAGATACCGAGCATCACAGACGAGAAGACCTCGAAACTGAGCTGAAGTCTGCTGCAGAAAGGAAGCACCGTATGCTGTTCTCTTTGTGCTGTTTTGCTGAATTCTCGTTTTATGAGTGACCCGGGTTACTTCCTTTCCCAGACAGGCTAGTCCACTGCAGGGCCTAAAACTCACCTTGTCTCCTCTGAAAGAACATGATTCTGTCCTGTTTGTAATCCAATCCAGATCTATACTCGGGCCGTTGGTCAAAGCTGCCCTGATTTTTCCTCAATAATTTGGCTTGCGTATCTTCTCTGTTCCTGCCCTAGAGATGCTGTTTTTTCTGTCACTCCTGTGTTATCCATAAAGATCCTGGGTAATCTATTGTTCCCTATCTCCTTATTTTTGTTTTTTCTATCAGACAGTGATATTTGGGTTTCTCTCTATTCTGTCTACTTACCTCCTTTGTAATTGATCTTCTGTCACACTCACTTTTCTACCCTCTGCTTTTTCTAGCAGGTGTTTTGGTTATTCTCTTAGAGTTTCCCCCCCTTTCTCTTGCAGGTATTTTTTTTAGCTCATCACAACTTCACTTCCTGTTTCTCCTTCATTATCAGTCATCTTAGATAAAGTAGGGTTTATTTCTCAGGAATTCTCTTGGCTCACATATATCTCATGCCTTTTCACTGTGGCTACCACCTTGATAAAATTTTACTGTCTTGCATTGGAACAGTGTATATCAAACTGCATTTTTTATACAAGAATTTTAAAAATTTTGTTTTTCCAATTCCATTATTATTTTAAAAATTAATATAAGCATATTCAGGATCATCTGGGTGCCTATTTTATGGCCAAATACTATCATAAAATTTCAGTATTCCCAGTTACACATATAATTGCATAAGTACCAAAGAGAACATGGTTAGACTTAGCATATAAGTGACACATTTGAACAAAGTGGAGTCTGAATGACATCGTGGTGCATTGTACAGATGAATGTTTTTCAGTGATGCAAATGCAGAGAACTAATGGGAGAAATGAGTCGCCACAGGCAAACTGAAACAAACCTGTACTGGAGCAGTTAATACCATGCCTAGTTTAAACCAAATCGTATCGTCAGTCAGCTTAATGTATTAATTAAATTAATGTTATTAATTTAAATGAATGTTCATTTTTGGATTTGATTATAATTAATTTATAAAAATTTAAAGCTTTTTTAGTTGTATAAGAGTTGTATATATGAAAGGTCTGTAACTTTTTTATTTGAGAATATTTATATAACATTATAATAAGAAAAATTTGTCAGGCTTCTGTTTCCAGCCAAGATAGAGTAACAGGGACTATTCTTCTGCCTGAGACAGCTTAAAAAGTGAACAAAATATATAAAGCAATAATTTTCAAGATATTAAACATCAGACAATGAAAGATAGTGTTTTCTGAGTGATAGAGAACAAACACAGTGAGCCCTGTGATTGCCCCAGCTGACTTCCAGGAGGACATTTCCAGGCCATGACACAGGGAAGGGAAACCAAGGAAGAGCCTGGTAAACTCTCTGAGTTGAGGATGTTGACTGAGAACTTGAGAGCTTGATGAGTGGGGTTTGCTGGACAGAGTACTGGAGATGGGAGAGAGAGCATCACAGACAAAGAAGTCCAGAGCCTACAGAGGGTTCCCCTCAGATGCTCAGCAGAGTCCTGAAGAGTGCATGCATATCAGGAAACTACCTGAGGCTGTGAATCACCTAAGAGGATTAGAGGGAACAGGTACTTGGTGCTCACACAGGGCTAGGAAAAGTACCTGTCCACTGCCCATCCCCACCCCCAACCAAATTAGAAACCCAGCCAAATTAGAAAATTCACGGCACGTTGTGTAGAACACTCTGAGCAGTCATGCCTCAGAAGTGGAAAATAATTAGCCCTAGAATAAATGCTGAATTGATCCCACCTAACAAAAGACAGATGTAAAAGGGCCAAACTGTCTCCTACTAACTTAAGTGCGGCCTGGAACCAACCTCAAGGATATTTACAAGAATACAAAAATATCCAGCCTCCAACAAGGTAAAAAACACAATGTCTGGCATCCAATCGAAATTACCAGGCAATCAATGCTGCAGGAAAATTTGACACGTGATTATAAGAAAAATAAATCAATAGAAATTCATCCAGAATTGGCAAAGATGTAATCATCAGACAACATTAAAATATTATGACTATATCCCATATGTTCAAAAACCTATGAATGTGTTAATTAGAGACATGGAAGATATTAAAAAAGACCCATTTAGAACTTGAAGAGTTGAAAACTATGATATCTGAGATGAAAAATTCATTGATAGAATTAAAGGCAGATTAGGCATTGCAGAAGAATAGATTAGTAAACTTGAAGACATAGCAATAGAAACAGTCCAAAATGAAACATACAGAGAAAAATGAGTTTTAAAAGGTGAGCAGAGTATCAGTAAGCTGTGGGACAACTTCAGGCAGTTTAAAATATATGAATTGGATCCATGAAGGAGGGGGGATAGAAAAGTATTTGAAGAATTGATGGCAAAATTTTTCCACATTTGATGAAATTATAAGCCCACAGTTGTAAGAAGCTCAACAAACCCCAAGCACAAGATGCGTGAAGAAAACTACGGCAAGGTCCGTCATAATCAAATTGCCCAAAACCAGTGATAAAAAGATAATCTTAAAAGCAGCCAGAAAAAAAAGACACTTTACATACAGAGAAAAAGATAAGGATGACCACAGATTTCTCTCAGAATCAATGGAAGCAAGACAACTGTGGAGCAGTATCTTTAAAGGGCTGAAAGAAAATAATCATAGGCAAAATTATCTTTTAACAGCAAAGTCAAAGTACTTTTTTTGGGCCTACAAAAGCTGAAAGAATTAACCATCAATAGATCTAAACTACAAGAAATGTTAATGAAGTCCTTCAAGCAGAAGGAAAATGATACCAGAGAAACCTAGGAGTACACAAGGGAGTGAAGAGCATCAGAAATGGTAACTCTAGAGGGGGGAGGGCAAAAGGGGTGAATAGGCTCACATGTGAGGGGACGGACTATAATTAGGTTTTGGGTGAACATGATGTAATCTACACAGAATTCTGTTACGATGTACATCTGAAAGCTATATAATGTTATAATCCAATGTTACTGCAATTAAAAAAATTTTAAAAAAAAGAAATGGTAACTTCATGAATAAATGTATGCTTTTGTTCTTATTTCTTAGAGCTCTTTAAAAGAGAATGGACTGTTAAAGCAAAAATAATTTTTTGTGGGGTTTATAATATATAGCAGTAAACTATGTGACAACCGTAGCACAAAAGCTGTGAGGCGAGAAATAAGAATATACTTTTTTAAGTTTCTTATGCTATGTGTGAAGTAATATAATTGGTTCTGCTTCTGTGATTGTGCCCTAAATGATTCAGGCCCCGTGAAAAATGTGTTGGGATTTTTAATGGAATTACGTGCAATCTACAGATCCGTTTGGAGTCTTTCTGTTCATAAACATGGTATGTCTCTCTGTTAATTTATGTCTTCCTTAAAGTCTTCTAATAAAGTATTACCATTTTTTTCCATAAAGGAAGTATACTTCTTTTGCTATACCTAGCTACTTTATATATTTGTTGCTATTTGATTTTTTTAAAATAGACTTTCTTTTTTTGGAGCAGTTTTAGGTTCATAGCAAAATTGAGCAGAAGGTACAAAACTTTCCCACCTCCTGCCCCAGGTACACACAGCCTCTGACACTATGAACGATGCATACCGGAGTGGTACATTTGTTATAACTGGTAAACCTAAAAGGACGCATCATTATCACTGAAAGTCTATTATTTACATTAGGGTTCACTCTTTGTGTTATACATTCTGTGGGTTTGGACAAATGTATAACAACATGTTTCTATCATTATAGTATCATACAGAATAGTTGCACTGCCCTAAAATTCCTCTGTGCTCCACTGACTTTTCCTTTCTTCCTCCCAACCCCTGGCGACCACTGATCCTTTTACTGTCTCCATAGTTTTGTCTTTTCCAGAATGGGATATAGTTGGAATCATACGGTATATAACCTTTTCAGATTGACTACTTTCATTTAGTAATATATATTTAAGTTTTCTACATGTCTTTCATATGGCACGACAGCACGCTTCTTTATAGCACTGAATAATGTTCCATTGTCTGGATGTACCACAGTTTATTTATCCATTCACCTACTGAAAGGCATCTTGGTTGCTTCCAACTTTTGGCAATTATTGAATAAAGCTGCTGTAAATGTCTGTGTGCAGGTTTTTGTGTAGACTAAGTTTTCAGCTCCTTCGAGTAAATACCAAGGAATGAGATTTCTGAATCATATGGTAAGAGTATGTTTAGTTCTGTAAGAAACTGCCAAACTGTCTTCTTAAGTGGTTTTACCATTTTATATTCTCACCAGCAATGAGTGAGAGTTCCTGTTGCTCCACATCCTCGTCAGCATTTGATGTTGTCAATGTTTTAGATTTTGGTCATTCTAATAGCTGTATAGTGACTGAATATGTCTTCTTAAAATGCCAATTTTCTATCTGCTTGTTGCTATTGTATATTGATTTTTTAGATTGATCTTTAAATCAGCAAATTTGCCATACTGTCTTATTCTAATAATGCGTCTGTAGAGTCTTCTGTGTCCTCTATTTAGGGCATCGTATCATTTGTGAGTGATGGCAGTTTATTTCTTCTTTCTAATCCTTATTACCATTATGTGTTAAGAAAATATCTGTTGAAAAAGAGAATTTTCAGCCATAACCTGAAGGAATTTGGCCATAATATGAATAATATAAAACTTGAGACTCTGTTATAAGGCTCCATCAATCTAGACAACTGTTTTTATTGCTCACATTTACCAAGATGGAGATCTTGAATGGTCGTAAACTTATAGCCAAAGAGCTTCTTTAACAATTACTCTAAAGTTCTCAAAAACTGTAAGCTCTGATTCTCTGAACTTTCTTTGATATTATTAAGGCAAATCTAACAGCAGGAATGACAAACAACAAATTTCCCATAAAGGGAATCAGGACCCTTTTTTACTTAGGGCCAAAGTCTTAGAGATATGGTTTAACTATGTTTGCGTTTTCTTTCCCCCCAAGTAGCTGCTGAAGCAGAGCCTAAGCCTCAGCCCTACCTAAACTAAGCAGAGTATTTTGACACATTAAGTACCTTCTCCCCATCAAACAGGCGTCCTGTTCTTTGCCTCCGCCAAATGAGCGGCCGCGTCTGTCAGACAGGAAGAGGGAGGAGTTAGAGGAGCAGAGAAGCAGGCTGGGGCAGCAGGGGGTAACGTAGCCTCCGAGTTGTGGTAAAGACTGAGAGGAAGCAAACAGTAAAGAGGCTTACTTTTCCAAAAAACATTAAATTTGGGGGAAAAAGCTAAGTATTAAAAAATATAAAAATACAGTCCTCCATGGTTCAACCACCATTGGGACTTAAATATGAGCATAAAAGTAGAGTTGGATGAGTAGAAATTTTAAAGAATAAAATTGGGATCATAGTCAATATAGTTGTTTTTCCCCTTTATAGATCATGAACATTTCCTCATGTAAGTATGAATTCTTCAAAAATGCTGTTTTTAAATCCAACAATTCAGAAGAGAAGCAGAGTTCACTGGTCAAGACCAATGTGACATCTAGGCCCCAGAAGAATCAAATTCTCTTGGGGTAAGCAGGACTAGACAACAGCAGAGCAGCAGAGATGAAGGCTATATTGAGTCTCCCCAGGACCCACCCCAGATGCTGTGAGAAACCAGAGTCGCTCCTTGAAAGGAGACTTTGTGTCCTCATTTGTGCTCTGGGTTTACTCGTCTCTGAAAGTCGCAGACCTGAGGCAAAGTCACAGCTCCTCAGGTAAGGAAAGAGGGCACAGGAACTCTCCTAAGAGAGGAAAAGGGTAAAGTGAAGTTGAGGGCAAAGAGAAGAAAAGAAAGAACAAACCCAGAAGAGACAGTGAAGTCTGCCCTGTATAATTTTTGTTTATTTTCTTGTCTGTTTGTTGTAAAAGAAGTAGATGGCATGAGAATCTTGATAACACTCAACTGGGAGTCAGGGAACCTGGGGGTTTTTGCTAGCTGTGATTTTGTTGTGGGGTCTCCCATAAAAACATGAACAGTAAAAAAAATAAATAAATAAATAAATAAAATAAAACATGAACAGTAAAAGTCATCCTTACTCCATGGAGATGGGAGGTAGCATAAGTCCTTGAGCGGTAACTTCATTTAATGATTCCCACAGCCTATATTCAACTCTGCCTTCTTTTCAAAGGAATGTTCCTGTATTTTCAGTCATCAGCTTCACATTTTTATCTTATTATTTCACTTCAAATTCAATTTGAATAAAACTAAACTCATTGCCCTACTTCCACCACCCATCCAAGTTCATCTTCCCTGTTTTCTATTTTTAATTTGTTTTTCACTTTAAAAAACATGTATTAAGCATCTGCAATGTGGCTAGATGCTGTGCTAGGTACCATGCTAAGGCTAACCCTCTCTGGGCTTTAGGGGATTTACAGCACAATTGGTGGGGGCATGGACGGTGACTGGTGAGACGCCTTATAAGTCAGTTTACTAAAGTGTGATTATGCTAAGGACCAGAAAATATCCTTAAATTCTAAATGTAATCAACCAATTAGCCCCTTCCTCTCCATTTCTCAGTTGATACCCTAGACTGAGCTCTGATCACTTTATGCCTGATATATGATAACAACATGGTGAGCATGGAGAAAGGCCCTGGGTCCAAGAAAGAGCCAAGGTTAAGTGAAAGATACTCATGGGGCTTCCTGGCAATTGGTTGCTTCCTTCTATCAGAATTGATATTCTAATTGGAGTGTTTCAGTAATTTTTTACAACAGACATGTCATCAACTATATTTCTAAAATTCTAGTTATTTCTACAAAATAACAATTCCACAAATAACAAATAAACAATTCCACAAAATACAGAAAGCTGGTAGGTGATTGTCAGGATGTTCTGTCAGAAGTTAAGCCTTGTTTTTTCTTCTCTAAGGAGAAAATTGCCAGAGAATTGCTTTGGAACTCAGAAGGAATGTGCCATGCCCCCACCAGAAGGTCAAGGTAGGGTCCTTTACCTTGGAATCTCTGGAGAGGCTCCCTTAGATGGTGCCAATGGACCAGAATCATTGAGGGAAGCTTCTCTGGGAATGGTGGATGCAGGTGGAAGAGCCCTAATTGTCCTGAGAGAGAAGAGAAAAGAGGCACCACCTGGGAGAGAAATTTTAGAATGCTGGATAATTGGGATTTTTTGAAGGCTGAAGAGAAGTCGATACAAATAGTGAGATTAAAGATTCAAGAGAGAATTAACAAGGTCTTACACTAGCAAAGGGAAAGGATGGAATCAAGGACTGTAGTTGAAGGATTAGCCTAGGGATAGAGGAGGAATATTTCCTTCTCTCAAATTTGTGGGAATAAATAAATGGTAGTTAGAGATGCAGGGAAATATTGAGGTGACTGGATAAAAGTTAGTCATGACATTTGGATTATGGCAGAGTCTTCAGAAAGACATGGTTTAAATGCAAATGCCACCTTGGAGGGGACTCATAAACCACCTAGGAAAGCAGAAGAAAATGGGAAGGCTAAAGGCTGTCTCTAGACAAAATTATGAGATAGGAGAAGTTAATTTTCTTCCTCTTCTCACTTCTCCTTTCAGCATCCTTATTGCGTGTTAAATTCTACTTAATCCTGTGTTCCCCTTTTCTTCAGAAGCTATGCTGATGCTCTTCCCCAAGGATTTCACTTTAAGGTAGATGTCAGCCAAAATGATGTTTAACTGCAACCTTCATCTTTGTGTTTCTGAGGTTCAAAGTGCCTTTAAGAACCATGTAACTGACTATAGAAAGGACCTAGAAGAGGGTGGAAACTTAAAATGTGTTTTCTTCAACTGATTTCACCCAATTACTAGAGAATACACATTCTTTTCAAGTAAACATGGATGTATGTAAAAACTGACCATGTATTTGTTCATAGAACAAATTCTTTAAAGTTTCCAGAGAATGAATGCCAAATAGAAGACACTCACTGACATCAATGCATTTAAGTTAGAAATCAATAACAGAAAGATACTTTAAAAATTCTATACATCTGGAAATTAATCAATGGGTTAAAGATAAATCATAGTAGAAACTAGAAAATAGTTATAATTGAATGATAATAAAGACTGTATAAGTAAACACTTGTAGGAAGCAGCCAGAGCAGTACTTAAGTACACATGGAAGGATGCTTGATCACATTATTGTCATGGAAATGCAAATGAAAACCACAGTGAGAAACTGTATCATGCTCACCAGAGATTGGCAAAATTTTTAAATGCTATGTGTTGGCAAAGATGTGGAACAACAGGAACTCTCATGTGCTACTGGTAGAAGTGCAATTTAGTCCACTATTTTGGAACAGAGGTTGATATTACTCAGGAAATTTGGAGATATACATATCCTATGACCCAGAATTCCTCTCCTAGATACATAACCTATGGACTCTTGTATATGTGCACCCGGGTGTATGTATAAGAACGTTTATAGGAGTATTATTAGAAATAGCCTAAAAGGCCAAGCAATTCAAGTGCATATGAAGAATGGCTAAGGAAAGCGTGGTATGGGCATACAACGGAATATTATAAAGCAGGAAGAGGAATAGCCAATGAATGACTGCCGCGGGGACGAATGGCAAAAAATCTTTAACCTGAGAAGACAAGTCACCGAGACAAACATCAGTGTATTCCCTTTATGAAAACTTTAAAGACATGCAAAACCCTAAATTTATTTTATTGGGCTACAATAAATCCCAAAATAATGGGACAACTCAATATTTAGATAAGCGATTACTCTGGGGATAGCGGGAGGGAAGGACAAACAGACAAAAGGCACAAAGCAGCTTTCCAAAGTGCTGGTGATGTTCTGTGACTTAAGCTGGGTGGTGGCACATGAAAAAAGTCTACATATTATTATAGAAGATATATACATAAGTCATATATGCCATTTTGTATGTTTAACATATTTATATTACACATATATGTAATATTTTTCATAACGTATTTCACAACAGGAAAAATTACTCTGGTAACTATATGGAAGACGGGAGAATAGTAGATTCAGGGAGACAGGTAAAGCTGCTGATGCAGTAGTGAAGAAATGGAACAAACGACGAAGCTCACAATCCTCTTGAAATAGATTTTAGGATTTTTTTTTTGTTTTTTAGATTGGCACCTGAGCTAACAACTTGGCAATCTTTTTTTTTTTTTTAAAGATTGGCACCTGAGCTAACAACTGTTGCCAATCTATTTTTTTTCTGCTTTTTCTCCTCAAATCCCCCCAGTACATAGTTGTATATTTTAATTGTGGGTCCTTTTAGTTGTGGCACATGGGACGCCACCTCCACGTGGCCTGATGAGTGGTGCCATGTCTGCGCCCAGAATCCTAACCAGTGAAACCCTGGGCCACCACAGCGGAGTGCACGAACTTAACCACTCGGCCAGGGGGCCGGCCCCCGATTTTAGGATTTTTGAATTAATGGGATACCGTAAGTCGGAGGAAAAGAAAAATTTGATGATTACTCAATTTTAAAGCTTGTGATAAATTTTATGAATTAATAGAAAATTTTTGGAAGGCTAACCATAAACTAGCAACAATGTTTCATTGGAACAGTTTCACTGGAATAGTTCCAGGCCCAGGAGGGAGGGAAACATGCTTTTCATAGTCTCTTTTGAATTCTGAACATGTTCACGTATTACTTATACGAAAAATGAACAACAAGATTAAAGAGTAGAGATTTTTGTTTAGCTCAGATACGGCTGTTCTAATTTAATGAGGAAGAATTTTGTAGTAGCGATACAATTTTGGAAATGATGCCATCTATGTTTCGTGATCTGCTGCTGAATTGGGCTAAATAGTAGATCATTTGTATTCATCCTGGGCTAGGCTGGAAGTGAGGGTTGAGCACCCTGTGGTCAAGGTCCACTCTTGTCAAGGTAAAACATGGGTACTAGGGTTGCCCCTGGCTAGGGCTGTGGGTGGGGAAGTCCCTGTGATTGACATGTTTGATATAACAGCACAAAGAAACTATAAAATACTCCCAGGTTGATTCTTTTTTTGTGTGTGAGGAAGAGTGGCCCTGAGCTAACATCTGTTGCCAATCTTCCTCTTTGTCTTGAGGAAGATTGTCACCGAGCTAACATCCATGCCCATCTCTATTTTTTTATGCGGGATGCCACCACAGCATGGCTTGACAAGTGGTGCTAGGTCCAAACCTGTGAAGGCCAGCTGCTGAAGCAGAGTGCACGAACTTAATGCTACGCCAATGGGCTGGCTCCTCAGGTTGATTCTTGTGGCTGCAGCAGCATCATTTAAAAATTATGAGGTGAGGTTGATCCTTGACACTATCTTACCTGCTCTTTCTTTATTTTTTCCTGTCAGGATCCCCTCTTGTATATAATTCTACATATATGTTAGCTAGTCCTCTGTAAGCTGATAACTGATAAAGCCTTATGATGTTAACCCTCCAGGGAGGATTCTGCATTTTTATCAGAAATCTGAAAATCAAAAAACCCTCAAAATTAAAAAAAAGAATGAATGTTATTGTGAGCTTTCTGATAGTCGTGTCTTTTCCACTACACTATTTGACTAATCCTAAGGCTGATCCTGCCTCTCATTTTACGATGTCATTTACATAACATAAAAATTTTGATCATTGTTTTATTTAATTTTTATTCCTACCTTGCCTCGTGGCACAAAATATTTGAGGTGATTTATAATAAGCACATACCGTAAAGTGGAGAGCAACAAATAAGAACATTAAAAATCAGGCCCAGAACTAGAGATATATAGAAATAAAAACTACAGTAGAAAGGCATGTTCGGGCACACAAGCAGAACACAAATGAAGCACTAGAATTGAGTTTCAAGTTTGGTCTAGGATTCCGGGTGAAAGTGAAAAGGGAGACATGATAGGTTACTGGTTATTCCCTCCGCCTCCTCCCACCATCCTCCCAAAGCCCACTATTTCCTTAAGGGAAGTATATAGGTTTTCCTAACGTATGACCTTAGAAGAAATTTCTCACATGGCCCTATAAGCTTTTTTATCACCACTGAGTCCACATACCTTTGCATAATAAAGGAAACAAAGCCAAAAAATAAATAAATTTTAGCTGAATTAAAATTGAATGAATGGTTAACTTGTGCTTTGGGCAATGAAGGAAACAGTAGGTATAGCTGACATGACTTGAGAGAGCTGTGTATTTGTTTACTAATTTATGTCTCAGTAGCAAATAACGAGGGATTTAAGAATCCTCATATGCATGCTTTGGAAATATCATGCAATCACCTGATACAATTGCATCATTTTTTTTGGTTTAAATGAAAATAGTTGAAGTGATGTTCACTTGAAAATTTGTTTGCTGAACTTTGTGATTCATGTGTTATTTGATAGCATATTTAAGTTGTTCTCTATGTAATTAAATACCTTTATTTAATGGGCCACTGGGGAAATAATTGTAGGTTCTCAGGAAAAGTTTTGTTTAGCATGCTTAACATTGACCTGGATGAAGAGAGAGCATGTTGGTTAAACGTGTAATGGACACAAAGCTGACAGGGTTAATTCAAACAATGGATGACAGAATCTGGGTCTCAGTCTATCTTGGGCCCTTTAAATGACCATATTACAAATTGTCTGAGACATGTTCAAATCTAGCCAAAAGCATTTCTGCCTGTCTGTGGGATTTTTCCAGACCACTTCTTGCTCTGAGCTTCTGCTCCTTGCCACGCTCTGTGGCTCTGCTTGTTCAGCCCCTCTCATCCCAGGATTTGCTGCAGGTCTTCTCGCTTCCTGACCTATTTGGACCCACTTCTCCAGCTAGGCCCTTGGCGCTGTTTCCTGGAGACGATCTGGTATTCACCCTTTGGCTCTGTGCCCTAAAGCTCTGTGGAAAGGGCGCTTCTGCCCTCCCCTGCTCCTGAGAGCCTGACCCAGCTTGGCCCAACTTGCCATGTTTCCTCATGGTATGTGAGGGTGAGTGTGGAGGAGATTATCAGTGTCTACCTCCTTTGTGTGTTGACTGAAGTCAAAGAGTGAGGAAACCTAAATGCTACTCTGAGTTGTTTGACAAAATGAAAAAGCTCAAAAGTGTATTCATTCATTAATTCATCATTTGTTCATTCACCGTCCATTGTGTGCCAGGTTCTGAGAACACTGAGGTAGAAATGACAGGCACTGTCTGTCTTCACAGAGTTGAATTAATGGCAAGGAAGAAAGTAATTTTAAGGCAGCTTTGTGTGTGTGTGTGTGTGTGTGTTACATAGAGGACATAGGTGACTAGAGGTTTAGGCAAGAGTGATATGACAAAGATGGTGTGTCCTGAACAGCAGGTATTAACTGATCTAGCACAGTGGTTCCAGACTGCAGTGATTTCTCTCCCCTGCCCCGGAGACATCCGCAATGTCTGCAGACACTTTTGATGTCACAACTGGGACACTGCTACATAGTGGTTAGATGTCAGGGTTGCTGCTAAACATCCTACAGTGCATGGGACAGTCCCCCAGTACAAAGAATTACTGAGTCCAAAGTGTCAAAAGTACTGAGGTTGGGAATCCCTAGTTAGCGTATGTGTCAATCCACATGTTTCTGAGAGAGCAGCTATCAGGAAAGATTCCTTTAGCCTGGTAGTTATTATTATTATTAATGGCTGACATTTATTGAGTGCTTGCTATATGCTAGGCATTACGGTAAACACTTAAAATGGATTATCTCATTTAGTCATCAAAAACTCTTTGGGGCGGGTATTATTATTAGCTCTAGCTTACAAATGAAAAAACAGGTTTAGTGGCATAAAGAAACTCACCCAAGATGTCATTGCAAACAAGTGGCAGAGCCGAGAGTTGGATCCAGGAAGTCTGGCTCTTTACTCTTCACCACTACAGTTAGCAGCTCTAATTCAGAGGCCAGGCCATCCCTTCACTTGTTCCTTAGCTCATTAGAAAATGCTTGATGAGCCAGCCCTGATGGCCTAGTGGTTAAAGTTCAGTGTTCTCACCACTTGGTGGCCCAGGTTCAGTTCGTGGTCACAGAACCACACCACCCTGTCAGTGGCCATGCTGTGGGGGTGGCTCACACAGAAGAACTAGAAGGATTTACAACTAGAATATATAACTATGTACTGGGTCTTTGGGGAGAAAAAGAAAAAAAGGAAGATTGGCAATACATGTTAACTAAGAGTGAATCTTCCCTAAATAAAAAGGAAAAGAAAATGCTTTAGTGACAGACTGAGCTAGCTCAGCCCTCTATTGGTTTATAGGCTTCTTTAGAAAGCTGAGAGGAAAGAGAGGTTGACATAACAGTGCATAGTTCAACCCAAATTTGGGTAAAGAGAATTTAACATTACATCAAAACATCAGCGTCTAATTTATGATTAATGGTTCTCCCACATGGGTGTGCAGCTGGCACATTACTCTGACCCAATTAAAGAGAATCAACCAAAACCGTTAGTCATATCTAATTCAGCCATGATTGTGTTGACACAGAGGAAGCCACAATACTATAAATAGCAGAATTGAGCTAATAGACTTTGATGCAGTCAGCTTTCATTATCTTATACTTTGACATTACTTTTCATTATTTTACACTTCTGCTTGACTAAGAGCTTCTGGGCAGTTTTTGATAGAATTTTAGGATGAGGCTGCACTTTCTGTCAGTTCGGTGTTTTCCAAAGGCAAAGCTACAGTCCACTGTCATCCATACCTTTACCTGCATTACAAAGTCTGAACACTCCTGGACTGTAATTTGATCTAGTTCCTTAACCCTAACCATCTAACTGATAGAAAGTAATCGAACACCACGTCTGCCCATGTGATAGGGCAGAATTCTTCTGTCTTCTCACCTGAGTACAACAGGCTTGTGCCACCCAGAAGAATGAGAAGGTGACTCAGAACATGTGGGGTCCTGACAGCCCAAGGGGATATCCTTATGAAGAAGAGGAAGTCTGGGCTCCACAAATCGCAGGTTAGTGTGAAGTGACTTCACTTTCGTCCCAGTAAGTTTCTGAAATGACTTGTTCTGAGAAATGTATATGTGTGTAACCACAGATTTGGCTGTTTCGTTTTGAGGTCCCGGAGGAATATGTGGCTATGAGCATCTTTAATGTGCCCGAGGTGTTTTTAGAAAGAGTAACTTCCCTAGAATTTGTGTCTCTTTAGCTGACAGTGAATATACCCTTGTACTCAGGGCCAGTAACAACTTCTAGTGGGTTAAAGGGCAAGAATGTTGAGTTTCTTTTTTTATTATCTCTGCAGTCTGAACTGTTCTCATGTAAAGGGGAGGCTGGCTGGTACAGATTTTTTGTGGCTAAGCACCTTTTTTCCAGCTTGTTTTCAAGACTGGTCTATTACCTTTCTCCCTTTTAATTCAATAGGTCTCAGAGACACTATTTCATTAACCGCCTCTGAATTCCTGGGATATGGCTGCCTGGTGTTTTTTTTTCTCTTGTCCTTTGAAAGTTATGGAGAGGTTAGATATCTTAAACTGAACGATAATATAGTGATAAAAGCAACCAGCGCTTATTGACTGAAATGTGCCTAGTACTGACTGCCTTAAATGCACTCTCTCACTTCATCTGCGTAACAGCCCTTTTATATATTTATTCCCGTTTTACAGAGGAGAAAAATGAAGTTTATATTAAGTAATACAGGTTGGATTAAGTCATGCAGCTGGTAAGAAAGCAGTTAGGCTGGGATTTGAAGCCAGGTCAACTGACACCAAGGTTCATATGATTAACCACGGTCTGAAAAACTGTAGAGCATTGGGATGATGGAGGAAGAAGGGCAAGTGGAGTGGAGATAAACTAGCGGAACTTTCTTCCAGGAGACTGACGGGATATCAATTTGTTTCTAATTTTTCTCAGCCAAGTCCTGCTTCTATATTTCACAACAGATCTGAAAGTGGCAAACTGTTCCAGGAATACTGATGCCAACTTTCCACATAGATAATACAATATTTTGTGAATTTCATTTTTAAGGGCACACAAAACATTTTCCTAGTGTTACAGGCTTATTTCAGATAGAGTTTCCTACCCTGCCCTTTTCCCGTTAAGAGGCAAATAGAAGCTTAATTAAGCCTCTTAGTTAAGAGGCTTTGTTACTACTAGTAGTAGTCATTGGATCAGAGATGTAATATGCTGAGTTATAATTTCTATCCGAAACTCTATGTGTCTTTACAAGGACGTTTCACAATACTTAAGTTCTGCAGTCTTTGCACACACCACAAAACTTTAGGGGAAAATAGGAAAGGTAGATTCTTCTTGAATGCTTTCCAATACTCCTTTGACTGTCATCTACTTTTGATTCAGCTATTACACCTGCAAATTTTCACCTGATTCATCCGCAAAAGAAGGTAGTAGAGGTGGCAGCTAGATAAGATATTTCGTTGTAATGTACAATAGTAGCTACTGTTTATTGAGCACTCAACTATTGGCCCTGTGCTAAGGTTAGGTACTTTACACCCCATTATGTCGTTTCATCCTCACAACCCAATATGCAGGTACTAGTGTCATCCCCGTTTTACAGATGATAAAACTGAGGTGTAGAGAGGTTTGGAAACTAGTTCAAGTCTCAGTGGTAGTGACAGAGCCTAGAATCAATCATAGGTCTGCTTTCAACATCAGTATTTTCAATTTTGCCTCCAAGATGTCTGAGCTTCAGACTAATGATGGTGAAATGTATGAGACCATTTTTTCTTTTGTTTTCTGCTAAAAATCTGATGGATCTGTTTTTTAACTCTGACACCAAATTATAGCTTTAAACAGCACCATAAGCCTTATTTACTATAAATGGAAGATCAAGAAATCATGAGGCACAGGTTTGTGTTGTAACACTCCACATGCCTCAGCCTGGTGTTAGAAACTCTCCATTATTTTTCTAGTTTTATATCCTAGAACTTCCTTTCATGTACCCTTTGCTCAGACACACTAGATTACTCATCATACTCTAGACAAGCTTCATCGTTTTATGTAACAAATTTATTGAGGGTTTAATACATGCAAGGCATCCCTTAAATCTGAGAAAAGCTAAAAAACAGACATACCACAGTCTTGCAGGGATGGCAGTCATGGACTGAGATGTCTTTAGTGCAGATCTTAGTATGATAAGCACCCCTAAAGAGAGGAGCAGATAAATTTCTGTGGGAACACAGGAGTGGGAATGACTAAGTCTAATAAAAGTAGCATTTGAGCTGGTTCTTGGCCAAGAGGATCTTGGCAGGTAGAGATGGTGAGAAGAGCATCCCAGGCATTCTAGACCTTCCCAAAGCTGTGCCATCATGGAAGGCACAAGCAATAAAGGGCATGATCTCCAGGGAAGAGAACTCTGCATGGCATGGAAGAGGACACGTATAAAATCAGGCATGGCTGAAGACAAGCTTGCTAGGTGGTGGAGGATGGAGGGCCAAGGGCCTCAACTTCCTGATAAGGAATGTGGATTTTGTTCTATAGGCATAGATACCATTAAAATCCACAGAGCTTACCAAGGCCTGCAGGTGCTCTAAGATCTGCCCCACCCCTCCTTCCTACTTCTCTGGGGCTCTGTTTCCTGTCACTTTCACTTTCACTCAGTCAGCTCCACCTACCCTGATCTTCCCTGATCATCCTTGATTGCTCCAAGAATGCTCATGGCTCACCAGCTGACCTCGATGGAAAACCCTTTCCCTGGAAACAACTCTTTCCTTAAATACCTGCATAGCCTACTCTTCTGTTTTCTTCAGGTCTTTGTTCAAATAGTACTTTATCAGAGAGATTCCTCTGACTACCCTATGTAAACAGCCATGTGTCCTTAAACCCAACTTTATTCTTTTTCGTAACTTTCATCACCATCTGAAATATTTATTTGTTTACTGTTCTTCCTCTCTCCTTCCTGTCTCCCCTACCTGAAATGTAAGCTCTTTAAGGGCAGGATTTTTTGTCTGGTTTGTTCACTGTTATATTTCCAGCCTTAAGAACAATGCCTGGTACAAAGAAGATGCTCAATACATATTTGTTCAATTAATGGATTAATTCAAATTTGAATTTCCAGCCTCTGGAGCCCCTTAGAATGCTCTCTTTTTATCTTATCAAATTTTTCTTATTGGGGCCCTCCCCATGGCCAAGTGGTTGAGTTCCCATGCTTTGCTTCGGTGGCCCAGGGTTTTGCTGTTTCAGATCCTAGGTGTGGGCATGGCACCACTCATCAGGCCATGCTGAGGCAGCATCCCACATGACACAACCATGGCACTCACAACTAGAATATACAACTAGGTACTGGGGGGCTTTGGGAAGGAGGAGGAGGAGGAGGAGGAAGAGGAGGAGGAGGGGGAGGGGGAGGGGAGGAGAAGGGAGGGAGAGGAAGGAGAAAAATTGGCAACAGTTGTTAGCTCAGGTGCCAATCTTTAAAAAAAAATTTTTTTTCTTATCTTTTAAGGCCATGTGCAAAAGAATCACCTGGAGTGCTTGTTAAAAAATGCAGATTCCTAGCACTCACCCTGAGATATATTTATGCAGATAATCCTCTGATCACGTGTTTAGAAACTGTAAGATCTGTGTCAGTTTGGACTCTTATGTAGCTAGTTACAGACAATAGAACTCAAATGGGCTCAAAGAAAAAGGCTCACAAAATAAAAAGTAAAACATTTCATGTGTAGTTTCTTCCATCATTGTTGATCCAGTCATGTCCCTAAGTCCTGTTTCTATTGCTCTCTACTCTTTCTTCCACTGGCTGGCTTTGGATTCCACTTGGTGGCAAAAAAAGGCAGCTACAGTTCTCTCGACACCGTCCATCTGAGGGGAAGGAACAGCTTTTTTGAAGCTGCTATGGCACAGAGTTTGGGATTCTTTCTCTCTCTGGCCCAAATTGTATCCTCTCTTCATCCCCAACTCAGTCACTGTGACCCCTGTGGAGGATAGGACTTGCTGATTTGCTATGCCAGCTAGAGCCCACCTCTAAAGCTGAGTGGCGAGGATGAGGTTAATGCTACCACAACCATGTGTTTGAGAGTGGTTGAGGGGTAAGTGTTTCAAAGGAAAATTAGGCTGCTATAGGAGGAAGAGGGGGAAGGTAGATGCTAGTCAGACAGCCAACATAAGACTAGCTTCGTCCTTTCTCTTTCCTGTGATTGACTTTCTGTGTTCCCAAGTTTGGTCCTGATGGACCACTACTTTGTGGGTTGGTTTCTAATCTCAGTTGGAAAATATTTTTCCCCTATTCCTTCCTGTAGCTATTTCAAATACTCACCACTCTCCACAAAACTCCTACCTGATCCCACTTCTTCTCTCTTAGGTGATCTCAACTTCCAATTCATAAAGAAAATAGAAGCAATTAGACAAGTATACCATTTCTACTGCTTGCCCATCCAATTCACAAACTTACATGCACTTGTTCTCATCTTACTCTCCCCTCCAATAAACTTAGAGTTGGAGTTGACAAACTATGGCCTGTGGGCCTGTCACATGTTTTTGCAAATAAAATTTTATTGGAAGACAACTGTACCCATTTGTTTATGTATCTATGGCTCCTTGTGCAATCCAAAGGCAGAGCTGAGTAGTTGCAATAGAGACTCTGTGACCTGAAAAGCCTGAAATATTTACTATCTGGCCCTTGAAGATAAAGTTTGTTGATCACTGTCTTGGAAGATGGGGTGATCTTCACATGATTGAGTCTAATCTTTCTCCTTCTTGATCTCATTCTCTTCTGTTTCTTCAGATTATTTAGGCTTTTCCTCTGCCCTCAGCCTCTCCAACTCTATTGGCCCCTTTCCCTCATCCTACCAGTGTGCTCAAAGATACCAGTCTTAAAACAAAACAAAGTGAAAGCCAAACAAAACTTTCCTTTAGTCCTTCAACATTCTCGGAACCCTGCCTTATAGCTCATTTCCCTTCTCATTCAGGCTTCTTAAAAGTGGTGCTTACATGATCGGTGTCATATTCCTCACCTTCCAGTCACTTCTCAAATCAGTGAAGTCTTGTTTCTGTTCTCACTATTTGCTGTTAGTTATTTAAGTCAATAGGTCTAATTAGTTAATTAAACCATTTAACTAATTAATTAAAATATTTGTTGGGGTACCACTATATGGTAGATTCTGTGCCAGGCTCTGAGACTCAATAGTGAACCAAATCGGCAGAAATTCTTGCCATGTGGAGTTTATAATCTAGTAGGGGAGACAAACAATGAACAAAGTGAGCAAAGTATCCAGCATGTTAGAAAGTGATAAACGCTGTGGAGAAAAATCAGTCAGGGAAGGGAGCTAGGGAGTGCTGGTGGGGGATGTCAGGTTCATGTTTTAAAAGAGTGATGTGGTCATGGAAGGATCACTGAGAGAATGACATTTGAGCAAAGACCTAAAGGAAGTGAGTGAGTGAGTCTCTGGCAGAGGGAACAGCAGAGTCAAGAGCCCTGAGATGAAAGTGTATCTGGAATGTTCAAGGAACTACAAGGACCAATGTGGTTGGAGGAGTAGGAATAAAGGGCAGAGTGATAGGAGATGGGGCTGGAGGGGAAATGAGAGTCTAGGTCACTTGGAGTTTTACATACCATTTTAAGGATTTTTGGCTTTTACTCTGAATGATTTGGGACAGTAGTAGAGGGTTTTGAGCCAAGAATTGATATGATCTGACTTAGCATTTTAAAGTGATCCCTCTGGCTGCTCTGTTAAGACTAGACCATAGTTGACAAGGAAGCCGGTTAGGAGATTGTTGCAGTTATTCAGAGATGGTGGTGGCTTGGATGCAGTACTGTAGTGGAGAACTTTTCCAGTTCTGAATATATTTTGAAGGTAGAGGTGACAAGATTTGCTACAGATTAGATGTGATATATGACATAAAGAGGGGCTTCAAGGATAAATCCAAGGTTTTTGGCCTGAGCCACTGGAAAGGTAGAATCGCCATTAACTGAGATGAGGAAGCTTGTATGAGGAAGTTTTGGGAGAAAGATCAGGAGTTCATTTGGGGGCACACCTAATTTGAGGTGCCTTTTAGACATTCAAGTGAAAATGTCTAGTGCGCAGTTGGATATGCAAGTCAAGAGATCAGTGGAGAGGTCAGGGTCAGAGATAAACATGTGGAGATTGGCAGATAGATCAGAGTTAAAGCCACATGACGAGCTGAGATCATAATGGGAGTGGCTGAGATGGAGACGTGTATAGGCTCCGAGCACTGGGGTACTCCAATTTTAGGAGGTTAAGAAAATAAGAAGAAACAGAGTCTGAAAAAGCAGCAGCCAATGAGTCAGAAGGGGAACCAGGAGACATAGTGTTATGGAAGCCGAGTGAAGAAAGAGATTCAAGGAGGAGAAAGTAAACAGCAGTGTTCCATTTTACTAATAGGTCAAGTAAGATGAGGACTGAGAATTGACTGTTGAATTTAGCATTGTGTGGGTCACTGGTGAGCTTGACAAGAGCAGTTTTGATGGAATGGTGGGTACAGAGGCCTGGTTGAAATGTGTTCAGGAGAGAATGAGAGGGTAAGAATTGGAGACAGGGAGGACAGGAAAATGTTGAGGAGTTTTGCCATGAAAAGCAGCAGTGAAACAATCTCAAGTAGACAAATCCAAAGACACGTGTCATTTCTGATTTTGTTTATCTGTTAACTTTGACACTGTGTACTCTAACCTCCCCTGGCTCTAAGACTTCCATCTGCCAAGCTCTGCATCTCTGTGCCTAAGGAATTTCTCTGAATCCAGCATGTACCAAAGAGAAGTGTCAGAGAATTAACATCCTCAGGAGCAGCCCTCAACCAACAGCTGGTGGGAGGTGGTAGACAAAAAACAGAGCTCCTTTGCCCTTTGGGAGAGTTGGGGATTCTCAGGGGCAGGTGGTTTTACACCATTACCTGGTACACACAGGGAGTAAGCTCCAGTTGCCCACAGTGGTAGCTGGGCTTGAAGACACACCCTCTAATGGTTGCCTCCCCACTCCCCGGTTGGTGTTCTCTGCACCTCTCAAATAAATTACTTGTACTTGAATCCTTGTTTCAGAATCTGCTTCTTGTGGAACCTGAGCTAAGACACTGCATATTTAGACATAATCTAGAACTTGATACAGCTCAAATGGCCCCATGTTACTCAAATAGTGACTTTTGGCTTACAGTTCACATATTTGCAATTAAAGTCCCCTTCCTAAAAAACAGTTTTGGGCGATGTACCTAGGCATTACAAAATGGGGAGATTGAGATAGCTTCCTTCCCCAAATTATCCATGGGTTTTTCTTCCTGTGGTAATAAGAAATATTTGGTCTTTGTTCCTGACACAGAGCTTCTAAAACCCTTGGGATTTCCTGAGTGATAGGAGTGAGAGGAGCATCTTTTGTTATTCACTACAAGTCATATCGGAGTTTATGCTAATGTGCTGACCTCTGGTGGGCCCCCAGATACCTTCCGGTGGAGGCTGGTGACCAGAGGAACAAACCACGTCATTAGAGGGTTGGAACTTTCAGCCCCTCCCTAGACTTTGGTGTCTGAATTGTTGTGAGTAGAAACACTAGAGAACTACCAAGAACTAAATTCTTTTAAAATGGTACGTTGCCTACATTTTGAAAGCATTGGCACCCTGAGAGAATTGCCTGGTGTGGGGATGAGAGTAAAAGTCTGATTTCATGTCAGATGTGTTCCTTTTGTATGTGTGGTTTTTAATCATATAAAGTCTAGGAAATTATTAATTAGACAATAATGTTCTTTTAAGTGATTTTCCTGTTGGAACACGTTATGAACGTTAATTATTCAACCTAGAATCTGTGAAGTAGACAAATTATTTTATGGTCAGAGTAACTATACTCCTCTTAAGAGTCTGCGATTCTTCCCAGTGCAGCAAACTCAATAATTTTTAAAATGTGAGGCTTCTTTATAAGTAGAGAAAGGATACTAGATACCCCCTTTTTAATGTAGCTAAAGACATACTTTCCTTCTCTCTACTTCTATAGAACCTGAGAATGTTGTACTTCTAGAATCATTTGAGAGCCTGCCCAGGAAAGTTGTAGAGAATCTGACTTCAGGAGTTAAGCTCCAATTCTCTTAGCACCACTGTGTCTCAATATCTCAGTTGTGGTGTCTTGTGAGAAGAGGATACCTACTTGGAGCTTCTTCTCATTCTCTTTCAAGAGTACCTCTTTCTCTACCTACATACACCTTAAGGTGTTGATATTCCCCATGGCTAATTCTGGTTTTCTTTGACTCTTGTTACATACACTCTTCACTGGAGATTTTTTTTTTTGTTGAGGAAATTAGCTCTGAGCTAACATCTGCTGCCAATCCTCCTCTTTTTGCTGAGGAAGACTGGCCCTGAGCTAACATCTGTGCCCATCTTCCTCTACTTTATATGTGGGACACCTACCACAGCATGGCTTGCCAAATGGTGCCATGTCCGCACCTGGGATCCGAACTGGCGAACCCCAGGCCACCTAAGCGGAACGTGCGAACTTAACTGCTGCGCCACTGGGCTGGCCCCTTCCTTGGAGATTTTTGAAAAACATATCTATGATATTTACTGTGTGCTATGCACTGTTCTAAGCGCTTTACAAACAAAATGGTTTTGTCTCCATGGTGTTATGAGGTAAGTACTCTTATTATTCCCAATTTATAGACTAGGAAACTGAGACACAGGGAGGTTACTAATTTTCCCAAGTTGCCATCACTGGCCATTTGAGGGGCCAGGGCGTGGCCTTGGAGAGTCTGTCTCCAGAGGTCATGCTCTTTATCACCTCAGTCTGCTTATCCTGCAATTTATAGACTATGCCTATTCTTTGGAGATTTTCTACCTGTCAGTCAAGCCCATCTATCTCTCCTGAGCTTCAGATCTATATATTCCAATACTTAATATGTATTTCCATCTCATTGTCCAGCAAATACTTCAAATTCTAGATAACACAAACTGACCTTATTTTATTCCCCATCAACATCCTATAGAAAATGGCCTCACCATCCAGCCAGTGAAGAGTCACAATTCTGGGAGTTATCCTTGGCTCCCTTCTTCCCCCTCAATTTCTATATACATCTGTTTTGCATATCCTGTCAATTGCACTTCCTAAAGGTGTCTTGAATTTGGGCTTCTCTTTATGCCCACTGCCATTTACCCTCATCATTTCCGTCCTGAATTACCAAGTAGTAGGGGTTCCAATTTGGACATAAACCATGTCCACCACTGGGATTCATACAGGCTTGGGTATATCTGATGAACTAGTAGGGAAAGCCCTCCAAAAGTCTATTTGTAAAAAGAAAAAAAAGTCTATGGAGGGGGGCAGGAGAACTCAATGTGAAGGAAAGAGGAAACAATAATGAGCTTGACCTGGCTGTGTTACTTTTTTTTTTTAAGGATTGGCACCTGGGCTAACAACTGTTGCCAACCTTTTTTTTTTTTTTCCTGCTTTATCTCCCCAACCGCCCCCCCACCCCCACCCCGTACATAGTTGTATATCTTAGTTGCAGGTCCTTCTAGTTGTGGGATGTGGGACGCTGCCTCAATGTGGCCTGACGAGCGGTGCCATGTCCATGCCCAGGATCTGAACCCTGGGCCGCAGCAGCGGAGAGCACGAGCTTAACCACTCGGCCACGGAGCCGGCCCCTACAATTTTTAATAATGCCTTTAAAAAACTGAACGTAGAACTTGATACAGAAGGCAATAGTGTAATGGTTAAGATGATGTGCTTTGGGGACAGTCATGCCTGAATTCCAGTCCCAGATGCATTAACTATTCAATTTTGGGCACATTTGAACATCTCTGAGCTCAGTATCATCATCTGAAAATGATTATGTGTGATTAAATATTGTGGCTAAATGATAATGTATGTGAAAGACTTGCCATACAGTCTAGAACAAATAGGTATTCAAAAATAATAACTATTATTACTAATTATCTTCTACGGATATGCATTTACATAATCTTCCTAATCATCACTTTGACTTTTGCATAATAGTCAATTTATTAGATGAGTTATAATATTATATACTTAACCCTTCTCTCTTTTGTAATTTATTGTATCAAAAACAGAGATGGCCTATTGTTCCAACTTGTTTCTTTGATTAATGAGGATTTTTACCACGTGTTTACTGACTGAACTTACTCTTTTGTAAATTGTTGTCTGCATTCTTGTGATAGTTGTGATTTCTTATAGATTTGTATACATTTTATACAGAAAACATAATAACTCATTATTGTCAAATTTCCTGAATATATTTTCTCTGGTTTGATTATTTGATTTTTAAAATATTTAACTCTTTCACTCATGCAAAATTCATTCCAGTGTGGGTGAGGCATTTAAATCATTTCCCCCATATTTCTAACCAATTATCCTAATATCATTTATTGGACAGTCCTCTATCATGTTCAAAATTGCTTTCCATATTTCAAATTCTTTGTATGGTCATTTCAGAACCAAAATTAGTATCCAAAAACATCTTGTGACCCAATTTCATCACTATATATCTCAGAGTTTCACAACACTATCTTAGCCTCTGCTCTTTGTAAACTCCATCTCATTATGTAAACAGCTTTCCACTCAAAGAAAGTATCAGTGCCCCAAATGCTGAAGTATAGCCTTTTAATTTGTCTTCTCATCAACTAACTCCTTTCATCAATGACAGTCCATGCTTAGTCACAAACAGTAAGAGCCTTTTCTGAAATTTTTCCATGGAGCTCAGAGCCCACAGTAGAGTTTCTTCTCTACCTTGGAGTTCTTACGTCACCCATAAACACTCAGAGAAAAAGCTAATCCCAGCTAATAACGATGGGTTTGGATCTTGTAATATCAGCCCTTAGGTACTAATATTCATGTCCTTCCCCATCATTCTCACTTCTACTTAATACTTTTTCACCATTTTCTATGCACTGCACCAGAAACTGTCCAAATAATTATGTGATTTCCCCTTCTAGAAATGCTCTGTGACTCCCATTGCTTGAAGGATAAAGGTCCAAATTCTTTTGAATGGTCTATGAGGCCATATACAATCTGGCTCTTGTCATGTTTCTAGCCTCAACCCCACCTTCCTTCCCCCAAACAGGAAGATAAGTTCTTCCAAGACCAAGCACAGGAACCTATGCTCTGACCAAATATCCTAGGTCAGGTTTACAAGGCCCCATCATTCAGAGCTCGAGAAGAATGAGGCAAGGCAGGAGGGTGGGGTAGACTTGACAATGACCCCATCCCACACCAACTGTAGGCAGTGGACACCTAGATATCCCTTCCCCAGGATACCTTCTTGGGATTGTGAAGGGAAGAACTGACAAAATAGCTGCCCCTACCTTTAAAGGATATAACAGTGGAGGAGTTCCTTGGCCAATAGTCCTTGGGTCCTACCTACAGATCAAAACACTAGAGAAATTTGTGCAACTCTTGCTTATTGCAGAGGTCTAGGGGAAGGGATGATGTCACCATGGAGATGAAAGTAGGATTCAGGATACATTATAAAGGCAGAACAGGCAATTCACTTGGAATGATTAGAGGTGGGGGTAAGTTAAGATGACACTTGGAGTTGGCTTGAGCAACTAGGTGAATGGTGGTAATATGTAGTGAGCTTGGGAAGTCTGGAGACGGAAGAGGATTGGGGTGGAAATCCAAAGGTCTGGCCAGGGGCATAGCCTCGCCTCCCCAGGCACCTGCAGTAGGAGCAACCCTGCCACAACAGAAGGACACATGTAGCCCACACAGGGGACACTCCTGGAACACTTGGAACTGCTGACAAGAGGGAAGAACACTGCTGGTCCTCATAAGGAACCTCTTGCATAAGGCCACTTCTCCAAGATCAGGAGACATAGCTGACCTACCTAATACCTAGATATAAGCACAGAGAAAGAGGCAAAATGAGGAGACAAAAGAATATGCTTCAGGTAAAGGAATAGGACAAAACGCCAGAAAGAGAACTAAACAAAACAGAGATAAACAATCTACCTGACAAAGAGTACAAACTAATAGTCATAAGGATGCTCACTGATCTTGGGAGAAGAAGAGATGGGCTCAGTGAGAACTTCAACAAAGAATTGGAAAAAAGAACCAATCAGAAATGAAGAATACAATACTGTAAATGAAAAATTCACTAGCTGGACTCAAATAGCAGAGTAGATGATACAGAAGAACAGATCAGTGAGTTGGACAAAAGACTAGAGGAAATCACCCAAGCTGAACAGTTAAAAGAAAAAAGAATTAAAAAGAATGAGGACAGTCTGAAGGACCTCTGGGACAATATCAAGCACACTAACATCTGTATTATAGGTGTCCCAGAAGGAGAAGCGAGAGACAAAGGGGCAGAGAATCTACTTGAAGAAATAATAGCTGAAAACTTTCCTAATCTAAGGAAGGAAACAGACATCCAGGTACAAGAAACACAGCACCAAACAAAATAAACTCAGAGAGGCCCACACCAAAACACATTATAATTAAAATGACAAGAATCAAGGATAAAGAGAGAATCATAAAAGCTGCAAGAGAAAGGCAACAAGTTACAAGAAAGGAAAACACATAAGGCTATCAGGTGACTTCTCAGCAGAAACCTTACAGGCTAGAAAGGAGTGGCACTATATATTTATAGTGCTGAAAGGCAAAAATCTCCAACCAAGAAAACTCTACCCAGCAAGGTTATCATTCAGAATGGAAAGAGAGATAAAGAGTTTCCCAGAGAAGCAAAAACTAAAGGAGTTTATCACCAAGAAAGCAGCCTTACAAGAAATACTAAAGGGACTTATTTAAGTGGAAAAGAGAAGAACACAAACAGGAATAAGAAAATTATAAAAAAAAATAAAATAAAATCACTGGTAAATGCAAATATACAGTAAGGTAGCAGATCAACCATGTATGAAGCTAATATGAAGGTAAAAAGACAAAAGTACCAAAATTATCTATTTCCATGATAAGAGGGTAATGGATACAAACACACACATACAAAGAGGTTAGATATGATATCAAAAACATAAAATGTGGGAGGAGGGGAGTAAAAGAGTAGAGCTTTTAGCAAGAGGTCAAACTAAAGAGATCATCAACTTAATATAGACTGCTATATATGTAGGTTATTAAATATGAACCTCATGGTAATTACAAACCAGAAACCTATAATAAGTACACAAATAATTAAGAGAAAGAAACCCAAACATGATACTAAAGAAAGTCATCAAACCACAAGGGGAAGTGAGCAAGAAAAGAAGAAAGGAACAGAGAAGAACTACTAAAACACTCAGAAAAAAGTAACAAAATGGCAACAAGTACATTCTTATCAATAACTACTTTAAATGTCAATGGACCAAATGCTCCAATCAAAAGGCATAGGGTGGCCAATTGGATAAAAAAAAACAAGACCTATATATATGCTGCATACAAGAGACACAGTTCAGACCTCAAGACACTCACAAACTGAAAGTGAAAGGATGGAGAAAGATACTTCATGCAAATGGCAATGAAAAGAAAGCTGGGGTAGCAATACTTAGACAAAATAGAGTTTAAAACAAAAAGTGTAACAAGAGACAAAGAAGGGCACTACGTAATGATAAAGGGAACAATCCAACAAGAGGATATAACACTTGTAAATATCTATGTGCCCAACACAGGAGCACCTAAATAAATAAAGCAATTATTAACAGGTATAAAGGGAGAAATAGAAATGCAATAATAGTAGAGGACTTTAGCCCTCTACTTACGCCAATGGATAGATTATCCAAAGAGAAGATCAATAAGGAAACATTGGCCTTAAATGACACATTGGATCAGATGGACTTAGTAGATAATACAGAATATTCCATCCAAAAACTGCAGAATACACATTTTTTTTCAAATGCACATGGAACATTCTCCAGGATAGATCACACATTAGGCCACAAAACAAATCTCGATAAATTTAAGAAGACTGAAATAACACCAAGCATCTTTTCTGAACACAATGATATGAAACTAGAAATCATGGGGCTGGCCCAGTGGCCAAGTGGTTAAGTTAGTGCACTCTGCTTTGGAGGCCCAGGGTTTCACTGGTTCAGATCCTGGGCACAGACCTAGCACTGCTCATCAAGCCATGCTGAGGCACCATCCCACATAGAACAACCAGAAGGACCTACAACTAGAATAGACAACTATGTACTGGGGGGGATTTGGGGAGAAGAAGAAGAGAAAGAAACAGAAGACTGACAACAGATGTTAGCTCAGGTGCCAGTCTTAAAACAAAAAGAAAAAAAGACCTGAAACCATGAAACTTCTAGAAGAAAACACAGACAGTATGCTTTTTGACATCAGTCTTAGCAGCATATTCTCAAGTACCATGTCTGACCGGGCAAGGGAAACGATAGAAAAAATAAACAAATGGGACTACATCAAACTAAAAAGCTTCAGCACAGTGAAGGAAATCATCAACAAAAAGAAAAGACAACCTAACAATTGGGAGAAGATATTTGCAAACCATATGTCTGATAAGGGGTTAATATCCAAAATATATGAGGAACTCATACATCTCCACAACAAAAAAATTAACAACCTAATTAAGAAATGGGCAAAAGATCTGAACAGACATTTCTCCAAAGAAGATATACAGATTGCCAATAGGCACACGAAAGGATCTTCAACATTATTAACTATCAGGGAAACGCAAATCAAAACTACAATGAGATACCACCTCACTCCTGTCAGAATGGGTATAATTAATAAGACAGGAAACAGCAAATGTTGGAAGGGATGTGGAGAGAAGGGAACTCTCATACACTGCTGGTGGGGCTGCAAACTGGTGCAGCTACTATAGAAAACAGTATGGAGATTCCTCAGAAAATTAAGAATAGATCTACCGTATGATCCAGCTATTCCACTGCTGAGTGTTTATCCAAAGAACAGGATAACACAAATGCATAAAGACATATGCACCCCTATGTTCATTGCAGCATTATTCACAATAGCCAAGACTTGGAAGCAACCTAAGTGCTCATCAACAGGTGAACGGATAAAGAAGATATGGCATACGTACACAATGGAATACTACTTCGCCACAAGAAATGATGAAATCTGGCTATTTGTGACAACATGGATGGACCTATAGGGTATTATGCTAAGTGAAATAAGTCGGAGGGAGAAAGTAAAATACTGTAGGATCTCACTCATAAGTAGAAGACAAAAATGACAAACACACAGGTAGAGACAGAGATTGGGTTGGTGCTTATTAGAGGGGAAGGAGGGAGGGAGGGTGGTGAAAGGGGTGATTAGGCACATGTGTATAGTGATGGATTATAATTAGTCTTTGGGTGGTGAACGTGATGCAATCTACACAGAAATTGAAATGTAACGATGTACACCTGAAATTTATATAATGTCATAAACCAATGTTACCGCAAAAAGAAAAAAAAAGTTCTGGCGAGGAACGAAGTGTTTGGAAAGGGTTGAGTCAGCTCAGTAAGTCAGTGCTCTTCTTGTAATTTTTTTTTCTTTCCAGTGGGCAAATTGGTAATGCTTAGGTTAATGATACTCCAAGAACTAAAATCACTTTTGGAGGAATGCTGTAAATGGCAGTAATGAGGTAAAGTCTATTGGGAAAAATTGACTAGGTAAAGCACCCAAGAGCACCAAGAAAGGCACCACGATACACAGACAGATAGTGTGTGTAGATAAGAATTATGTCTGTACGCTTGTGAATGTTTTCTTCGGGAGGAGATGGGCAAGACTGGGACTGGCTGTCCCTTGGGGGCTCCAGGGTACATGTCATGCAGTATAGCCTCTCTGCTTTTGTTTTTAATCTTTAGGCACAGTCAACTTGGCCTCTACAAAGTCAAGTAATCAAATTGTTCATGTTAATTTACTATTTCTAAAAGTTATTTTTAAAGTCAACTTCTCACACATCCCAAATTAACTTTTGTTAGTTAATTAAAATATTTTAATAAAGTGTAATTCTTTTATATTCTGTTTTTTATATTTCCTTAGGGTCATTTTACTAAGAATTTAGAGGAAATATACATTGTCTCATCAACATTTATCTCCAATATATGCAAATTAAATTTCTGTAATCTCAGACAACTCTTCCCTTTATGCACTTAATTATGTTCTGCTGAAGAAAAAAGGAGCAAGTTCTACTTTGTATTTTTAATAGTGAGAGGAAAAAGAATGAAAGATCCAATTAAGTGGGCCTTAGTCTATCTTCTTGCTATAATTCTGCTTCTATGGAGATTAACGGAGTAAGCTCCAATCTATTTACAATTAGTTTAACTACTTTGCAGACTATTTCTGGCAATTTTAAATCCACACCTGACTAGGCTTTGCCTGTTTAATATATTTCATTTTGGTGCCCCATTGCCATCTGGATAAAGTCCAAATTTTTAGCCTTTGTTACCAAGATCCTGTCCCCTCTCCTCCCACTTCATACTCTATGCTGAATCCAAATGGAATTACTTCAGATCCCTGAACTAACCTTTCTCTCTATTGCTTCCCAGCCTATGTACATACTGTTCCCTCAACTTAGGACTCTTTCCTTGTGTCTTCCTCCTTCCCACCTCCCCTGCCACCTTGCTCCTTCTGTAATCTGGCAACCTCCACCGGGCTAATTCCTCTTCAACTTTCAAGTCTAGGATTCTGCAGGGAACTCTTTCCTTGCTTCTCAGCACTGATGCTCTTCACAAAAGCTGCCTAGTGCTCTGAACTTACTCCAACCTATCATGTATCGTGCTTATGGAGCCGGCTTGCTTATCTATATCCCTTTCTAGAATGTAAATTCCTTAAGAACAGGAAATCTGCCTTGTTCTTGATTGCAATCCCAGCACCTAGCACAGCGCCAGGCAAACAGTAGACAGTAAATATTTGCTGAATAAATGAATGGCATAAATATAAAAACGTATGTTTGATGTTACAGGAAAGAAAACACAGTTATGAAGAGAAATAAATGGAAATTACTCTTGTTTGCGTGGCTGTTAGATTATTCATGTCACTATTATCTTACATTAACAAATCCAAATTGTACTTTAGAAATAATCTGAAGAATAACAAACTCCTCATGCAGGAAGGCTTGGCACATGGAAGATATAAAGTGTGTTTTTTCCCATGGGAATCAGTACAATTATAGGCGTTAATAACAACAGCAGCAAGAAGAACCATCAGGAATCTGTTCAATAATTGCGTAGTATTTGTGATTGGAAAAATGGAAACCAAAGGTCTCTCATTAGTTTATTGAAAATATCATTTTTTCCTGGAGTTTCAGCACAGGATCAGGCACCAGAAAACCTAGAGTTCTAAAGGGACATCAAGGGTCACCACGGGAACCGCGGGGAACAACATTTGTGTCCCAGGCTTCTGAAACAGAACTATTGAAAGAACGTGAGCCACAGCAGGGGAATTTAGGAATCCACTGAGGTTGCCTGAATGGGGTCATCCCCAGTCACACCCTAGAGACAGCACCACGGCCACAGGCAATCAGAAATGAAAGACGACAGTAACCTGTACCCTGTGGAGTTGTCTTCAGTTGATAAAAAGAGCTTCTCTGTGAGTGTATATTTTGCTTATGTTGTTAGCTAGGAGTAAACGAAGTAACAATACCTAGATTCAAATAAATATAATAATTTGAGGCTTGTGAACATCGGATTTTGGAAATAATTTAGTATTTAATATAGGCTTTAACATTAATAACAAATATACGTATACTATGGCATTACAGCATGGCACTTGTTTAATTCTACTATTATTCCTGGGAATTAGAAATTATTATAATCCTTATTTAATGCCAGAGGAAACAGTCTAAGATAATGCATATACAGTTGGTGATAGTGTAATGCCTGAAACCCGGGTTTCTGTTTGTAAATTCAGTATTATTTCCACTGCTTTAAGCTATAAAGGAACTGATTTATTATCCAAGTGATGCACATAAGTTCATCTCCCAACATGTTCATTACTCATTTACTTATTCATTCTCCAAATATTTGTTGAGCATCTGTTTTGTGGTAGTTTATTCATCTGTAAAATGGGAATAATAATAGTATCTACCTCATAGGAAACTGATGTGAGAACTGAGATAAATTGCTGTGCTTGGTTTTCAATAAAACTTAACTACTAACTATCATTATTTTCCTGATAGAAAAATGTACAGAGTATAGTAGGGACATGTATTAAACAGGCATATGGGAGCGAATATTAGAAACATGAGATTAAAGCATAAACTTCACTTGATCTTTCTCAGCAGGGTGATGGTGATGAGAGTGTTAGTAATTGAGGTAGTGGTGATGGGGTGAGGAATATTATTTTATATATTTTTGGAGAAAAAAATGTTCCCTTCTTTATTTTTTCTCCAAAAAGAGTAGGAATGACAAATAAATATACATGGATAAATTCTTTAAATTTAAAAACTGCATTGAGACGTTAGCCTATTTGAAAAATATAGCAAACTGGCCAATAAATTGAGCATTATTAAGTATATTGACCTGGCCATTTAATTTCTAAAACTTCATCTTTCTTTACTGGCTGCATTAGTCAAGGATGAGATGATTATTGAAGTGAATTGTTTTATTTACTGCTCACAAAACCAGTATTTCTTAAATTATGTTCTGTAGAATGCTGGTATGCAATTAATAATTCACAAGGGTGGGAAAATAATTCAAATTTTTGTAAAGGCCACATGTCAACAATAGTAATGGCAGATAACACATCTTGTATTTTTTCATTGTTTAAATTCTTTCGATATTTTCCCTAAAATTTTGAAGAAATTAGTTAAGATATTATACATATACACTATTATTGCTTGATATTTTATCATCTCAAAAGCTTAAGAACCTATGAGCTAAACAATGTAAGATAAGCTAACAATAGTTGGTATTAGAGAAAATAATGAATACTGGGCTTATTTTTACCACCAATCACGTTTGTCACTTTGGAAAACATTTACCCACTATACACCTCAGTTTCTTCTTCCCTTTTCTTTCTTCTATTTTGCCCCATAATCTTTTACTAGTGAAATATTTTGTAGGATCCCTGCCTGCTCACCCATCACTGTCCACCCCCATCCCCAGGTGAGGCCTCTGTCACCTTGTGCTCCATGGAGCTGTTTGAAAACTGGAACTAGCTGATCTCTCAGGTCCCTTCTGGTTCTTACTATCTTTGATTTTGTTTTGCAATTCTTAAACAGGCATTGGTGATTAGTGTGATGCAGATTATGGCTGGGTTAGGCCAAGATCTTAGCGTCTGCAGGCAGCTATTTCATAAGCCACATGGTCTAGGTACTTTTGGTATTGTGGTTGTACTGTAATAACTTCTTTTTGGTATCTACATTTCACTAAAAGCTGCTGTAAATTATTTTCGGCATCAGTCAAGAAGTTAATTATCAAAATATTTAAACAATTCAAATTACTTTGAATTTCATATCATTCAGCAGTGCAGGTTTCTACTTCTTGTTTCACAGTTAAACTGAAAATTAAGTTTTAGAAAGAATTTAAAGTACGTATTCTATATTTTCTTTTACTTTCTTAAATAACATCATCATGACTGAACAAGCAACTGAAAGAGCCTGTTCTAATGAGAAATGATAATTTAAAAGAATAGAATAGGTAAATATCACAGCTGTCAGGCCTTTGGCAATCATAGGTGACTTTTTCTTTGCCCTCTTCCAACAAGAGAGAATATTTTCCTTTTCTCTTGAAGCTAAATGACAAGTTAGTTCTTTTATGTTTTTCGTTGCTTTTGTTCCCATCTGATTCTCCCACTAATGCTTTTTTTCTGATCTCAGAACTGGACACACCAGGTCGCCACTGGCCTGCGTTCAGTTCTGAGACACTTTATGAGGGACACAGACAAACTGGAGAGGAGAGGACTGGACAGCAAGGAGGCGTGAAGCCATGTAATTCAAGAAGAGCTTAAAGAAAAGAGAGCTTTTAATCTGGGGAAAAGAGAAGAAGCGGTCCAAGGGAGCTGCCTTTGCATTTTTGAAGAGTCGTTGTGTGCAAGGGTGCCTAAGGGCGTTCACTGCAGCTTGAGGGGGCAGAATGAGAACCAGAGGGTGGAGCCGTATGTTGAAGCTGCCTCCAGCAGTGAGTTTGTAGCTGTGCAGGTGCACAGGCAAGGGCTGCAGACTGTCTTTCTGGGTGTCCCAGGCAGAATTCAAGTAATGTTTGCACAGTGAGACCAAATGTTGTCGTTTTTAAGCCTGAGACACTTCTAGACTTAACTGCTAAATTTCTATGTATAACATTACCTTCCTTTTCTGCAGTTGAGTGATATCTTAATTCTCTTAGTATTTCCTTAATGCTTGAAACACCTTTCTTTATTGTTGTTTAAAATAAAAGTAAATTCCTAATATTTATACTAATTTGGGTGATTGGCAAGAAGTTTCTTCCATTATGTTCCTCCAGAGACTGTGAAATCATGCCTTTATTATGAAACTACAACCAATAGGAACTTTGACTGTATGACAATTGAGAGAATAGTGTTTTATGATCTCATTAGAACCTTGACATGTGTGTGCTGTGTGCGTACTATCTTGTTCACCATTTTTCTTATAGAATTTTCTATACCATTTAGATGGTATGGATTTTGGTTTAGAGAAATTTGATTATACTGACAATCACTTATTTTCCTTTCATGAAACAATAAAAAAATTACTTAGAGTCTTGTTAACTCCAAAAATTTCATATTGTTATATGCTAAGGAAAGATAAACTTTTGCATTTTCAGTTCTTAATTTTAAGGACTTCTGTTTGTTCAACTCATGATTCACTCCTCATGACGAAAATTTCTAAGCTGGAGAATTATATGAAAGAAAACGTTTTTGTAAATTCATTTTAGAAAATAACGAGAGGGTATTCAATTAAATCTGCCTTCTCTGAAAGTGTAGATTTAGAGTTCTAAGACTGCACTTTGTGAAACTAAAAGTTTACGCATTGAATGAGAACTTGGACATCTTTTTCTAATACAACACTTGGATGAAAAATTGTTGGGAAATTTCTTAAGTGACTACATGAATTTGAAATCATAAATTTGGAAATAGATCGCCATTTTTGAATTAATTTAGCCTTTTCAACAAAGTAGATACGTTTATTGAGACCTCATTGAGTATATTTATATACTTTGCTTTTCCATATCTTTCACATATAAAATTTCAATTAGAATATTTCAGTAAAATAATTTGAATTGGACAACATGATAGTTGACACCAAGATTAGAGGGAACAAATAGGCAAAATTCAACTCATTGTGTGAATATGCACAACATGTTTGAGGTGCTTCCCTGTGGCGGCCGTAAACCATGAATGCATCTCAAAAGAGTGGCGCACTCATTACAACTCATCTTTTCAGGACTTTTTACAGTTTTAAAAACTCTTTTGAGATATTTTTTTCTCACGTGAAGATTAGGGGCGGTAGAAGGTCCTCTTTAGTGGTTCTTCCAGCTTCAATTTTATATGGTTCTAGCCTGAGAGTTTGAAGATTTGGATGTTCGGATAGGTTTTTCTTTTTACTATCTTACAAGAACATATCCGATTAAAATCACCGAGATGTTGTGAATATTTTTTCCGAATATCTAAGTAACATTCGTTTATCATTTTGTGACTGTTTAGCCAGCAAAGTTGAATAACGGGCTAAGACCAATGAGTTGAGCTTTCCTCGCTGGCCTCAAAGCGCTGCTCCGAACTCAGTCAGTCGGCTCCTCACTTGCGCGCCCCCTTTCTCCCAAGAAGTAAACAACCGACTGCGAATCCCACGGCCGGCGTAAAGCCCCGTTTGCGGGGAAACCACTCAGAGCGCATGCTCCTCTGATGATGGGTCTGTAGCGCCATTTTCATATCGAAGGGACTGCCTTCTAATTAGGCACGTCCGTAGAGGACACTCGGCGTTGCAGTTGTTCAGGCCGTATGAGGAGCCTCACAGAAACCCCTCAAGGGCTTCTTTGAGAGGAACCACTCCCTGCAGCGCTTCAGCCAACTCTACGTAAAGCAATTCTTTTGTGTTAACCTCCCCCGTGGACTAGAGTCCCGCTCTCCTCCGTTCCCCCCTCCCCCCGCTGGCCTTGTTCCCCTGCCCCGCCCCCCTCCTGGACCAGAGCAATATAAAGGCTAGGCATTTGTGATGATTTTGAGCCCACAGTGGCGGCCCACATGAAAGGACGTGGGGAACCGGATGGGAACGTTTTCCTCCGTAAGAACAAAGCACAAATTATACCAGAGTCTAGAATGTGTAGAGGAAACCAGTACGTGTTCTTCTGAGCTAGGAGGTAGTGCTTCTTTTTTAAATTTATTTTTTATAGAGAAGGAGATCCATCAGTGGTGGGGATGGGGGTTGGTTGAAAGATTAGCTATAGGTAAGGCAGGACACGGAGATCTGAGATCTTTAATTGTGTGTGTGTGTGCGCTTACATGTAAGAGTTGAGAGGAACGTGGGTGAGTGGGGCGAGAGAGAAAAATAATGAGACAGAGAAGAAAAATTTGGAGTGGGAGAAGACTTAGTGGGTGCAGGAAAGGGGCGTCGGCGCATCCTTGCCTGTGAAGCTGCAACTTCGCCCTCCCGGACATCCACTCCCAACTCCACCGCTTCATTCATAAGTTTCTGGTCCGGGCGCCCCGCCTGGCTCCTCTGGGCCGACGGCCCCGTTTCCTGTATAGCAATTGGTGGACGACAACAAAGCCTTAGCAACCGGCTCCTAGTGACCCGCAGAGCGCCTCGTAACTGGGGCGCGGGGCCGACACGGAGAAAGGAGCGGGGCTGTCCCTTTAAGGGATGGCCGCGGAGCCGTGAAAGTGGAGGGGGCCGAGGGAGGGCGGGGAGGAAGGTCTGGGGGCGGACCTAGGGGGAGGAGGAGGAGGAAGAGTTGCTGCTGAAAGGAGGTGGCGAAGGAGGAGCCAGAGCAGCTGCTGCCAGCCCGCGGGCACCGGGGTCCTGCCCGCTGCTGCACGAGTAGCCACGGGCGCGATCGGTGCCAGACGTCTCCTCCTCCATGATCACTTTGGGAGCCGGGGGAAGACTTTGCCCGGCCGTGAGAGCTGGTCTGCGTTTCCCAGGCGCGGCAGCGGCGGCGGAGCAGCAGCAGCAGCCCGGTCCGAATCGGAGCGGCCACAACCCGGGGCGTGTGCGCCCCGCGCGGAGCGGGCTCGGGTTCCCCACGGAATGTCCCCGGGGCTCCTGGCGCGCTGACCCCCCAGCCGCCGCCGCCTTCGGCGCCTGCTGCCTCTCTCGGGCCGGCTCGGTGTTCGGGTCTGCAAGCTTCCCGGCTCCTGGGCAGTGGGGAAGCCCCCCGGGGCGGGTGACCTCAACTGGCCCCGACCCAGCCCTCCCCCGTGCGTATCTCGCTTAAGATGGCAGCGGAGTCAGGGGAACTAATCGGGGCTTGCGAGTTCATGAAAGGTGAGAAGCAGCCGCCCCGCATCCTCCAACCCTCCCTCGCCCCCAACTCTTCACTTCTCGCCCCTACATCCTAACCGCTGCCCCCGGCTTCTCCTTGGGCCCCCAGTGTCCTGCAGCCGCTGCGCGCGCTCTCGTCCCCTCTCGGCACTATCCTCTCCCCGAGGACCCCCTGCTTCCGGCTTCTCTGTCTTTCTTGCGTCCCTCGTTCCTTCTGCAGCTCCCTCAGATGGCCTCTCCGCTCGGTAATGGGACAGCGCCGGCTTCCGCCGGGCTCCTGCACGCAGTTCGTGGGGATCCTGCTCCGGGTGATCCTTTAGATCGCCTTTATCCTACTATTGCTGGCCTCTATTTTCAGGACCCTCCCCCCCCCCACCACACCCCCCTGTCTCTCCTCCCTTCCTCTTCTTGAAGTCGCCTGAGCTGCAGGGGAGAGGCGCGCCTCTCTCTTCCCCTTCCGCGGCTGCTGAGATCTGGAGATTTCTGAACCAAACTTGCATCTCCAGTTCCACGGGCACCCCCGGCTTCTATCTGTCCCCGCTGGCCTGAACCAAGGGACGTATGGGAGCTCTGGCCCTCGCTGAGTCCCTCAGTCAGATGTTCTTGCTTTTCTAATTGTTGTGCTCCTGGGTCTCCGCCGCTTTCTGGGAGAGGTCAGGTTTCTGCAAGAATTCTGCGTGTTCATGGGGTCTTTAAATAATGGGTAGCAGTTATTTTGATCCTTCGTGTATTATCACCGCCCGCCACCTCCAGCTTCCCTGCTTCTCATATGTTTTCTCTCGTCTTTTAAACTTGTCTTTCAGATCGGTTATATTTTGCTACTTTAAGGAATAGACCAAAAAGCACAGTAAATACCCACTATTTCTCCATCGATGAGGAGCTGGTCTATGAAAAGTAAGTTTCTATTTTGTTTTTTCTCAACCATTTAGCTAGTTGGCTCTTTGGTGAGCAGACACTGTGCACCTTTATGGCAGTTTTATTCTCTTTCCCCCAGTGTTGCAAGTAACAGTATCATTTGTTTAGGCTCAGGTGCCTGGGGAGAGGTGCAGGGAAAGTTGGTGTAGTTGGAACCTGTCAGCACTTCAGTCCTTTTAGACATTTGTCTGTATTAGTTCTTCCTGCCGCCACAGCAACTGCGGCTGTCGATTCCTCCCACTCCCCAGGGGAGGCCCAGGGGGACACGCACTCTGTGCTGGTGGACTCCGTCATGGGCCTGTGAATCAGTGACCGAGTATTTATGGAGCAGCCGCGGAGCACAGGGCGCTGTGTGTCTTACAGGTGCTTCAGCTCTCCGGGTCACAAGGCTTCTGGTGTCTCCCAGGAGGTTTTTGTTTGTGCAGCTCATTTTCGGGAAGTGGGACACATTAGCTGCAGGGAACAGTATCCAAGTCATATCTATGAGTAAGATTTCACCTGTATGACACGTTATTGATTGAGTGACTTTATTTGGGTGCCCCCTCCCTGACAGTATTATTTTCTTTGCCTGTGAAGAGCTGGTCGAGGAGTGCTGAGTTACTTTCTTTGGTTACTTTGCTTCTGTGGGATTAGGATTTGAGAGTGGGAGATAAGTGTAGGGAACTGTTTTCTGTGAAAGACCGTTAATTTACAGGAAAAAGATACCCTAACTCTTTAAGTATAGTAAAAATTTAAGTAAAGAGAGATAAATCTCTATTCAGTAAAAGCAAGAGATAATAAGGAATAAAAAGGAGGAACTGACTCGATTATGTCTTTTTATTAAAAGAGCTGGTGTTTCAGACTAGTCTAATATAGTCTAACTTAAACATTTAATTTTACTTTCTTGTTGTTTTAACCAAACATGCAATTAAATGAACATCGTTACATGAACCATTGTCACGCTAGTAAGCTTCCTAGGACTTGTCCTGTTTAAAGGGATCTTGGCAGTTATGCCTATGAATTTGTGGGTACCACCAGGCATTCAAATAGTGAGAATAGTCTTGACCTTCAAGAACGTATCTTTTATTTGAGGGAAAACAGTCTTTAATTGTCACTTGCTCATAAGGATTCTTGAAACTGATGTCTTTGGGACATTTCTCTTAGTGGTGCTGGGAGCAGGATGCTTCTTGAATGGCTGGAGTGAAAGTGGGAATGAAAGAGCCCTTTGCTGCTGCTCATGAATGCCCAGAGTTGCTGCAGCAAAGAGGTCTAAATCTGTGGTGTCAGATTACAGCTCTGCTCCCAGACAGAATGGGGTAATGCTCCCGCTCTCTGACCCTTGTACCTGGATGATGTCACTGCCTGCAGTGTTTATTGAGTATTCACGCTATTGTTGGGAATGTGCGTTGTTGTGGCTTTCTGTTTGTGAGTTTAGGGTTTGGGAACCTCTCGTGAGTCTGAGGGTAGGGACTGTGCATATGCCATTCTGTTCAATTCTGTAGTGACTAACGTACCAGAGGTGGTTAATGTGTCATTGATCAAGCTCCAGTCATTGAGGTCTGAGTTGCTCGTCTTGGGATTGCTAGATGGTAGATCTAGCAGAAAATTACATTTAGCCAACTAAGCACAGGGCTCCTTGGTTTTTTGATTCTAGTGTTGGTAGGTGAGGGACATTTTTGGTGTGATTTTAATGTTGGTATTTAAGAATAGGGCTACAAATCACATTCCTCTTATATTTATACTACTGTGTTTCTTGCTGGAGAGACCACCCAATTTATATTGTGAGTTTTGATGTCATTTGAAACTATGATGAGGACTTCAGTCCGGGGAGAGTGTGTACTTCTTTGCCTTTGGACTTGCCCAACTATTGTGCTACAGGAGTGGCTGTGCTTCTGATCACCCACAAATCCATCTTTCTTGTTACCCCAACAGATTACACGTGGCTAGATGATGTAGAGAATACAATGATGATGAACGCATGTATTACCTTCAGAGAGCTCCAAACCTGTAGGGAGAATGACAGGGCTGCCGTGAGAGGTATAGAAAAGATAACTGCAGTGAGAGAAACGTAACCCCTGTGCTAGGAGGAATTCACAGGTGGATGGGAGCACATCTGGTTGAGGGGGTCAGAGAAGGCGTCACGGAAGAATTAGGATTGGCTTGAAGGAGGACAGGCGGAGATGTGAGATCCCCGAAGCGAGAACAGCACGGATGAGGAGGGAGGCTCTGGAGTGTGTTCAGGGAACAGTACATCCTCCACTTTGCCTGATGTGCATACAAGTCACATGGGGATGTGGAATATGAAGCTAAGAGGTCAGTTGGGGGCAGAGGTGAGGAACCACAGTTTCCTTGGTACGAAGTAGGACTCCCTTGAGGGTTTGGGGCAGGCCATGGTATGACTGGGTTTGTGCTAATTGCAAATAATGGCAAACATTTATTGAGAATTTAAATGCATGCCAGACCCTATTCTAGGTGCTCCACAATTATTAATTTATTTCATTTCATGACAATTCTATGAGGCAGATACTATTATCATCATTATTGTGCAAATGATGAGAGTAAGGTACAGAGAGGTTAAGTAACTCACCCAAGGTCACAGAAGGAAGAATTAGCAGAGCTGGAATTTGAAACCAAGCCTTCTGGTTCTTGAGTACATATATCTTCTCTCAAAAAGTTAATGTGATAGCATCACTGAAGGTGGGTTAGAGAGGATGTAGGAACCCACTTGGAAAAATTCTGGAATATTCAAGTGCCTCGATTAGGATTGGTAGCAATAGTGATGGGAAGAAGGGATGTGTATCATGTCACTTGGCAACAGATCAGGTGGGTGGGTTGGCGGGGTGCTGAGGAAAAGAAGTCGTCGAAGTCCTTAAGACAGAAGACCTGGCTTTAGTGGGGAGATCAGGCATTCCATTTTGCTCAGGTTGAATTTAAGGAGTTTAAGGGATATCCACATCAGTGCTGGATCTCACATAAATTCGAAGTTCTTAAATGTGTGAATTTTCCCCAAAGAGAAGGTAAAGCTGTGAGAATGGTCTGATTTCTGGAGAGAAAGAGAAGATATCAAGGTCTGTATTTCACAGGCAGGGCCAGGATGAGAGGAGCAAGGGAAAGTGGTGGAAATAAGCAGCCAGAGACTTTGGTGCACAGACGCTGCAGGAGAGGGAAGAAAGGGGAGAGGGCCAGGAGCTGTGGAAGCCATCTTGTCTTGTCAGCTCCACTTCTTGGAAGTATAGAATAAGAGAGACTGCAAGGCCCCTAGAAGGATGTGTAGTAACCTGGGTTCTATCTGTGGAGGATGCTTGTGGTGAGAAAAATCTTGACTGTCCTATCAGAGTGTACATGTCTCTAAGGAAAGAAGTATATTTATGTCCATTACCACACAGGGCCTTGTACAGCTGTGTACCTGTGTACTTATTTGCTGAATGTATAAGTGAAATGTTGCCTTTCTGGCTAAATTGTCACCTTGGAAATGCATCTATTATTTTTGAATCAGGAAGTAGACTTTAAATATTAGACTGTGGGTACCCTGGACACAGCTGTGTTTTGTGCAGATGTTTATTTAGTTCTAAAAGGATGATAGTGCTCCATGATTAAAATGGCAACCTTCTGAGAAGCTGGTGGAGAAAATTTCAGTGGCCTCATGAGGTCAGGCTATTAGAAATGAAAGTCTGAATTTTCTGCTTGATTTTTAAACAGAACTTATCTCAGTATAAAGGCCTGAACAGTTTTGGTGAAATGGGGTTGATTAGAAAGCATACATTTGTCCTTGGGTTATGATTTCCCAGATCAGAATTAAAATCAGAGTATATCCTATCACACTTGTGGACAAAAATAGCCCCATAAAAAGGGAGCCTTTCAGAGATTTATGTCTATTTGATTAAGCTACAAATAATGCACAACTCTCCAGAAAAGCTAATTCTTTGGTTTTGGAATTGGGCCCTGTAATCCAAATAGAGGCTTACTTTTATAACTTGGCTCAAATTTTTTTGGTTCAAAAGTTAGCAAAATCAGATCTGGCCCTGTGGCCTAGTGGTTAAGTTTGGTGTGCTCTGCTGTGGTGGCCCTGGTTTGGTTCCTGGGTGTGGATCTACACCGTTCGTTGGCAGCCATAGTGTGGCAGTGACTCACATATGAAAAAATAAAGGAAGATTGGCAGCAGATGTTAGCTCAGGGCCAATCTTCCTCAGCCAAAAAAAAAAAAAAAAAAACTTAGCAAAATGAAATATGTGAATTGTTATAAGCTTTATGTGCCCCTCCTAATGGTGTTGATGGGTGTAGGGTTGGATGTTAATGCATAGAACGCCAGTTTGCTGTGAAGAGTAGTGTAGAGGGTCTTCCTTTTCAGCCTTGTCTGTTTTCATTTCTTCTCTTATGTTTGCAAAAGGAAGGTATTGAATATGCAGGCGAGAACTCTTCATGGACATACTCTGGGGACTGAATATTAAGCAGTTTCTGAAGTGACTCAAAGAATTTCACCAAATGTTTTAGCATGGAAGAATGAGCAGCCTCTAATGAGGACTAATTAACTAAACTGAAGATTTAAGTAATTTAAAATGTTCAGTTTTCATTTAAACTTTGGTAAAGCAGCCTGATATTAATGCAACCAGGAATTTTTGGATAAATAATTTTAGAAGAATGATTTCTTTTATGTAGTCTGTAGCATAGGTTTGAGTCAAAGTGTGAACCTAGGGCATCTTTGAGAGAAATACAGAAAAGCTTTTTTTTGCCAGGAAATGTTTGTGGGAATGAAGTATTTAGGTTAGATAGAGGTGAGAAGAAACGCTTTTGGTTTTTCAATTTTCATTTCAAATTTAATATGTAGCAAGTAGGTTAATTTAATGGAAAGGGGAATGCCATTTAGGCACCTGCACACATATACATGTATATATGATTTATGGAGCCTGAGGGCCATCATTTGATACCTCGGCTCTCATTATGAGTTGCTACGATGTGGACAGAAGAGGAGATTTAGTTGAATTCAGAGACAAATTTCACTATGAGAATAAAAATAAAATCATAACAACAGCTAAACCTTTATAGTCCTGTGCCAGAGAGTTCTATGTACTTTACACACATTAACTCGATCTTCAGAACAACCCAAGGAGTTAGGTTCTATTATTATGGCCACTTTATAGATGAGGAAACTGAGGCCCAGAGAGGGTAAGTAGAGCCTAAGGTCACTGAGCTAGTAAGTTGCTGAGCCGAGATTCAAGCCACAGGCAGTCGAGCCTAGAGTCTAAGCTCTTCTGCTTCCAGCAGGTTCCCAGTTGTCCTGAGTCTGAGGCTGGTGAGGAGGGTGCAGAACAGCATTGCCCCTCCCTGGTGTGCTTGGCCCCTCTAACTTGGGTGGTGATGGTTTTTGCAAGAAATGTGCCACTGACAGTGTGTGCACAAACTTTATGTTCAGGCCGTATCTGGGAATGTTTTTTTCACAATTCCACTTTTGTGGGTGTAATTTTGCTTTTGTTCCTTTCAGATGGCCAAAAAAAAAGTCAATTAATTAATTATCATTGTATATTAATAGGATGGATGAAAACAAAGGAAGCCCAGTTTTTGTAAGCCTATAAAAACGGCTTTTGCAGGCTGTTTGGTCAAATACTCTTGCTGCTTAACTGGTATAACTTAAGATGTAATGATTTCTGCATAGAATTCTCCTAAAAACTCAGAAAACTCTTTAGCTTTTAAAAGATGGTAGGTTTATACTTTCTTCCCCATTTCTCCTTGCTTCCAAACTAACCTTGCAAAAATAACCCAGTATTGTTCAGAGCCACTTTTTTTAATCCTCTGTTTTGAACACGAGTTTTAGGCGTGTGCTTGTGTATTGCATACCTGCGTGTGTGGCCAGCAGTCCTCTGTAGGATACGTGATGAGGAAACCGACATATCGGGGTACGGTCACCAGTCAAGTCTTAATTCTCTGACCCACTAGAGTCAAATTTTGCTTTCTAGATAGTGATTTATTAAATCCGTAATGTTTTTCTCTCTTAGGCATTCATAGTGGGTAGTTGGTCTCTGATCTTCAAAAAGGCAACCTGTTATTCACTGCTTTCAGTTTGCTTGTGATAAGCTTGATGAAAATCCAAAATTTAACTGAGGTGCTAAGGACTCAGGTAAAATTAACAGGGCTCGTCTCAATCAGGCAGCCGGTGAGAGGGATCCGAATGGGCTGTAGGAGAGTCCAGTTGGGAGCTGTCTGCTGTCCAAGTTCTTTCCAAGCCAAGTCACCACAGGGCGACTTCATTATTTTGTTTGAAGTAGATTCCTAAGACATCAGATGTTCTCATTTGTAAGTTCATAAACACATTCCAAAGCCAAAAGTAAGTGACTTCTACTTAGCCACAGCTCAATACACCTTTGTGCTTAAAAAAAAAAAAGAAAAAGAACAAAGACTTGACATATTTTTATGGGAAGTGAAAAAAGCATAACTTAAAACTTGTAAGCGGTTGAAAATCGCTACCGAAGAAACTACCGTTTAGACGGGGTAGATTTTGGTGCACAGCACTGTGCTAGTGCTATGGGGATACACAAATACGTAAAGAAGGAAGTGAAAACAAATACAGTGCAGGACAATATGTGACAAAAGCTGCACATGTAGATGTTAGGAATCCAAGAAAGGAAGAGATTATTACTGCCCAGGGTGATAAAGACACAGAGTGATGTTTGAACTAGCTTTTGAAGGGTGTGTAAGAGCCAAGAGTATACTTTATGATCTCTGTGAAAACAAGTACTACCTGTTTTTGCTTCCCATGTGTCCCTACACCCAGTACAGTGCCTGCCCTAGGGAGGATGCTCAAGAAATTTTAGCTGAATGAATGGTGAAGAAAGAAGGAAGGAAAGAAAGAAAGAGAATTTAGTGTTTGGGAATAGCAAAGTTCTGGTAGGTGAGGCAAAATATTTGGATGCAGAGAGAGCACAGGTGAGTCTGGACACTCGGTTGGGGACTGGACTATGGAAAGCCATTTGCTGGCTTAAGAATGACAGAGAGACTGATCAGAACTCTGCTGTAGGACAACTACTCATGGCTGGGAGGTGTGGGTGTGTTAGCCTGTTGGTGAATTGGATTACAGTTGCAGTAATTGGAACAGGAAGGCCAGACTCGGGGGCTAGACAGGATGGGTTGACTGTATTTGGGAGTGACCAGATGAGGAGGGAAGGAAGAAGTGAAGGTGAACTCAAGGTATCTGGCTTGGGTGATTGGGAGAAAGTGACACCTCAAAGTAGGCCACGTACGCAAATTGGGGGCAGGGGCCGGCTTTTTGTTGCTTTGTTTTATTTTGGGGATGGGGAGACATGTAAAAAGAGAGGGGTCTATAATGAAAGTAAAAGAGGAGTCTTTGTTTTTTGTGATTTTTAAGTAGGAAATAGACAATGCCTGTCCTGGGTATTTAGATATTTGCTTTTTTAAAATCTCGAGTGGTGGGTGGAACAGCTGATCTCAAGTTCCTTTCTGGCTCAGTGACTTGAGCTGGGCTTTCTGCACTTCAGTGTGGAATTCATTGTTTCTTTAAAAAATTTTTTGAGGCTTTAGTTTCCATTTACTTAAAAAAAAAGAGTTGGTTTTGTTAATCAACTAAATACTTCCAGGACCACCAAAGAATCAGATGTTGAATGAGAACCATCAAAAATATTGCTCTATTTATTGGAAGCACATAATCCTCCCAGTCCTTAACAACTTGGAAACATCTGGTAAATGATCACAATTATTTGTGATTGACAGTGAATTCCTTTATAGAAAATAGTTTGTATGAATAGTTTTTGAATAAAATGTTTGAATAAAACGTTTTGAATAAAATGTTTCATTTAATAATGTAATATTTTGGTCTTAAAGGTATTCACATCTTGTTGATGAATTGAAGAATTTGTTAGTTTGGACTTGTTCTTTTGTTATAAAGTTTAATTTTCTTTTAGAACCAGAAGAGATGGTTTATTTCAAATTTGCTCTCCTTGATGGATATACTCTAGTAATGCATTTATCCAGTGTTGTTGGAGAATGTGTCATTTCAGTGAAGCAGCTTCTACAAACAGTTGGAAAATCACATCTTGAAATATCAAAGCAGGGGTTTTTTTTGTATTTTTTTTGCTGAAGAAGATTTTCCCCAAGCTAACATCTGTGCCAGTCTTCCTCTATTTTGTTTGTGGGTCACTGCCACAGCATGGCTGCTGATGAGTAGTATATGTCTGCGCCTGGGAACTGAACCTGGGCTGCCAAAGTAGAGCATGCTGAACTTAACCACTAGGCTACGGGCTGGCCCCTCAAAGCAGTTTTATAATTTATGGAAACCTTGCTAAAATGAATCTACATATCTGCCCTCTTAAAGAATTTACTGGGGCTGGCCTGGTGGTGTAGTGGTTAAGTTCGTGTGCTCTGCTTTGGTGGTCTGCCGTTTGTGGGTTCAGATCCCAGGCACAGACCTACACACTGCTCATCAAGTCATGCTGTGGTGGCATCCCACATACTAAACAGAGTAAGATTGGCACGGATGTCAGCTCAGGGCCAATGTTCCTCACCAAAAAAAAAAAAAAGAAAAGAAAAGAAAAAAATTTACTGATTATGAGTTGCTTTTTTTCTGTAACACTCAGATTCACTGAATACATTGGTTGTGCAGTTTCACTGTAATTCAGGGATGGTTTCAGCAGCTCCTAAGGAATAAAGGGCCCTCTGCTTATATAGCAGATGGTGCCTGTTTGCTAAACATCTTGTGTCCTTTAGTGGATTTAATTTATTCAGTCAGTTTTTATTGACGACTAACTGCTATGAGTTGAGTACTTTCTAGGTGCTGCTTACTGTCAGTGTAGCTTTTGACGTTGCTGCTGATGTACCAGCCCCTAAAAGCTGCCTTGTCCCTATAAGCTGTCCTAATATACTATGGGCATAGAAACCAGACATCACATTTTATTAGCCTTTGATACGAAATAACACTAAATAGACTCTCTTATAAACATAGCCAAAGGCTCTGCGTTTTGTGGCAGGCTTTCGAAGAAGCAATAAGATTTTGTGTTTTGGCTTACTTGTGACTCTCTCTTGTATTCCAGATTGAGATTTCTGAATTGGGGGTCCTTGTATAACTGATTTCTTATCCTCTACATTTCTCTTCCTTTTAAGAGAGTGTGGAACTAATATAGCATTTACATTAGTCTTGGGAGTCAAATTGTTGATTCTCCCCCGCTGAGTCAATCTGAAATGTTAAAAATGTTTTATTTTTTTCTAAGTGTGAGATAAAGAGAAATGTTTAAAAAGATCTCTTGTAGGAAGCTGTGAATGGTGGGCTTGTAAAATAGTGCCTTTCCTGTTCTGCCAGACCTTTTCTCTAGTGTCAAGTCTTGTGCTTTGTTCCACATGCCCTCCAACAGCTTCTAGAAAACCCAAAAGTAATGGATAATTTTAAAGGTTTAGGATGATTTTTTTTTTTAAAGATTTTATTTTTTTCCTTTTTCTTCCCAAAGCCCCCCAGTACATAGTTGTATATTCTTCGTCGTGGGTCTTTCTAGTTGTGGCATGTGGGATGCTGCCTCAGCGTGGTTTGATGAGCAGTGCCATGTCCGCACCCAGGATTCAAACCAACGAAACACTGGGACGCCTGCAGCGGAGTGCGCGAACTTAACCACTCGGCCACGGGGCCAGCCCCTCTTTTTTTTTTTAAAGATTTTATTTTTTTTCCTTTTTCTTCCCAAAGCCCCCCACTACATAGTTGTATATTCTTTGTTGAGGATGATTTTTAACTTGGCAAAACTCTGAGACAAAATTGAAGGGGCACCGAAGCAAAAAGGAGTTGGGGTAATGTCTAGTTGGAGTGAGTCTGTGTAGATTGAGGGTTACTTCTGGCGCAGGCCACCTTTGGAGTAGACCAATGATAAAGATGCAGGCTGTAGGGGAGACAGGGCTGGGGTGCTCCGACCCTCTCCCTGCCCTGGAGAGGTGGACGATCTCACTGCTCTCCATCCCTCTTGCTGTCCCTTCCTTCTTAGGTCATTTTTGTCAACTTAGTCTTATTTTGTACCCAAATTTAGTAAAGTGTGATATCTGATAGCTCTCCCCACATTTAACCTGGTCTATAGTTTAGAAGGATTTAATGGAAGAAGGCAGTATTTTTGCAGATGAACCAACCAAGTCTCAATCTTTCGTTTGTTTAGTCAGTCATCTCTGTGCCAGGGGCTAGGGATACGATAGTGCATGAATTCTAACCCAGCCCTGTTCTCATGGAGCTTATAGTCCAGTGGGCAGAGGGAGGATGTTAATTAAATATTTGGTCATAGGATTATTTGTCATTGCTCGAAGAAAAGCCCTCCAGTTCTTTGGAAGCTCATAACAATGGAGCCTGGCCTTGTGGGGTGGCGGTAGTGGTGTGTGGGGGGGTGTGTGTGAAGTGGGGTGGGGGTGGAGGTAGGGGTGGGGGAGGGATCAGAGAAGACGCTCCTGAGGAAGTATGATGGGAGCTGAGACCTAAAGGATAAGTAGATGTTAGCTAGGCCAGGGAGAGTAATGTGCTAAAGGCCTGAGGCAGGAATTAAAAGTAATATCTTGGCTGGAGCTTACTAGTAATAAAATGGGGGAAATGGTGCAGAATGGAGCCCCAAAGAGAGATAGGTAGGGCTATACCGGGGCCTCACAAGTAAGTTTGCAGGTTTTGGTTTTAATTCCAAGAGCTTAGAGAGGTAATGTGGTCATCGCCAGGGTGGAGAGTAATTCTTTTCCTTCTCTGGGCCTCAGTTGCTTTATGAAAGGTGAGGAGGGTTAGTCTTTCCTGTTCAGGGATCAGTCGTCACTCTGTTTTCCACCAGAGCCCTGTGAATACTGTCTGCAGAGCCCTCTTGCTTTCAGTACCCGCCGTTGAGTAAAGGGGTTAATTGACACAACTTGGGAATGTTTCTGTAGGAGTGAATTTTAATCTTACCAGTGCATTCCTGAAGAAGTCTCCTTTTGTTTTCATTAATCTGAGTCTCAAAGGGGGTTTTCATTAATTGACTTGCTCCAAAGAGGGAAGTCACAGAATTACAGACCCCAATGCTGGGAGGTTCCTTGAACCGTCTAGTCTGTCTTTTGGCTTTAAGGCAAAGTGGCAACACTAACCCATTTTGCAGTAGCAGCAGCTGATGCTTAAGTGGCCCTGCTACTTGCCGCAGGTTCGGAAGCTACTAAGTGGAGAAGGGTTCCTCATACTCCCAGTGTTGCATTCCTGAACTTTCCTAAAACCCTAGATAAGGTACCAAAGACCAGGAGTGAGAGTTGATATTGGGGTTCTCTCCTTCCTTTGTGGTCTGGACAGATGTCAAACTTTATGCAAGTACGTAATTAGTAGTCAATAGATGTCAAGCTTCCCACCTTAGGAAGCTGCTCTCTGGACTCTGGGTTTGTTCTCTGGCTGTGTGCAAAGCCTAGTGAATTTCAGGGAGAAAACTGTGAGGTTCTTCCCCAGGAGACACTCTGAGGGAAATGCCTCTGTACCCAGACCCAGCACATTGAGAGGGCAGAGCGCATCAGATCGTGCGAGGAGTCCTTGAGAAACATTTGAACTGTTGAATGGGTTTGTCCAATGTGGATAACCAGAGTCATTGACTTTCTGGACTCTCATAGATAATACATATAATAATCTATTATATACATGGCTAGAAATGTTGTATAATGGGGTAATATAATATCATAGCCTGGAAAGAACTTTAGACGCCATCTAATTCAGCAGCTCCGTTTGAAAGAGAGGATGTGGGGTTCCAGAAAGCCTAAGACATCGGCCCAGGGACGTGGAATGGTCTAGTTGGGCCTAGAACCCCTTGCTTCCCAGTGGTCTTTGGTTTTCCATCAGAGTCTCTGTGACCGATGTGGGGCTGGGAAGCTTCTTAGGTGTGCAGCCTCTATTCCCTAGGAAGTCGACATCAGTGTGACTGGTTTGTTATGCTCTAAGGGCTTGAGCAAAAACTCAGCCTTGGAGTTTGGTCTTAGATTTGCTGAGTAGTTGAGGCCTTTTTGGAATTTGATCGTTATCAATTTCAGCCATGTACAGGAACTTTATCATCTGACCGGAGGGGTGCTGATAGCATTCCAGTGCTAGGGAAAACCTTAGATGGTGTGCGCAGCCTAGAGGGCTGTACTGATTAATTTCACCAAAATTTTGCACACACTCACACAAGCACACACGATCTCCCCGTGCTTTGGGGGATACTGCTATCTTAGCATTTAGCACAATGTAATAATATGTTTACTTGTCTTCTTAGTAGGTGGTGAGCTCCTGGTGGGTAGGGACTGGTGGTAGCAGGTTTCAGTAAATATTTGAGTGAGTGAGTGAATGAACAGACAGAAGTGTCAGCAGTGCTGATAAAAAATTGAAGAGTGGCATGCCTTATAATGAACTTAGAGGATCTTTTCATCCTATTTTTTTTGTATTGTCAACACTCTTTGATTTATATGCTAACTTGTAGTGCCTTGCTCAGCATAGATGGTCATAAATTTTGTTGAAGGAGTTAGTATTGCTTGGACTGTAGCTTATTTTTTGGTGAGGAGTTGAACATTTTCAAAGAAAACTTCTGATATGTAGAATAAGGTACAACAGTGCCTTAAACAATGATTCCTTTGGGAATGGCCCCACTTAAATTAGAGTATGTTAGAAAAACCAAACACAAAATGATGATACATCATAAACTTCATAAATCTTGTGAGAAGAGTTAGACATGTTGGGTATAACAAAGACTTCTAGGCCCGACTTCTATTCCCCTTCGAATCTGTAGGACCAGTACTGTGGGTAGTGGATGACCCCGTGGGTAGTCGGTGGCCCTGGTAAATGTTTGCTCTGATCCTTGGGCTCCCATTTCTTTGTCCTCGTCAGAAGCAGATGACTCTCTCTTCCCTCCCCTCCGCACTTGCAGACTCCAGTTCTATTCTTTCCTGTCAAAACAGGAAAGAATTTGATTTTAGCTATTTACACTTACTGAATAAGAGACAGATTGACTGATTTTCACTTAATAATTTATGAGTTTCATTCTAGTTATTAACCCATAATTTGCCAACCTCACAAGGGGGAATTTACAAATAGATAAGGGAGATTTATTCACTTATTTGCTCATTCATTCATTTGGAGGGGGAGCTCAGGGTACTCTGAAATAATAAAATAATATATCCATGGGTTTCCCTGCCCAAATGAGACCACATTTCCCTTTACTCCCCCACCCAAGACACAGTGGGGGCCCTTGCCTGGCTGTGCCTCTGGAGGCCTCTTCCAGGGAGTTGCCAGAGTGGGGAAGACGCTCTCCAGGCTCATTCACTTCAGGCTTTGGGGCCGAGTCAGCCTTCGGGTGTCTTTACTGTGTCTCTGTAAGGCTTATCTCTAACATTTCTCCTTCCCTTTTCACTGTCCCCAGGTTGACGACAATCCATTTCTCCTCTTCTACCGTAAGCCCAATTCTTCCATTCTCCTGCCTCGGCTCCAAGTTACCCGAGTACCTATTTTATACTTTCTAGCACATCTGACTTATCTCAATTGATTTTTTTTTTTTTTAAAGATTTTATTTTTTCCTTTTTCTCCCCAAAGCCCCCCGGTACATAGCTGTGTATTCTTCGTTGTGGGTCCTTCTAGTTGTGGCATGTGGGACGCTGCCTCAGCGTGGTCTGATGAGCAGTGCCATGTCCGCGCCCAGGATTCGAACCAACGAAACACTGGGCTGCCTGCAGCGGAGCACGCGAACTTAACCACTCGGCCACGGGGCCAGCCCCTCAATTGATTTTTTCTTTCAATATTTCTTTCTAGTGAATGGTCTGGCTAATAAATGTGTTTGCGTTTGCCCCCACCTCTGATGAGGAAGAGTCTTGCAAAGAAGCATGTTGTTGGAAGGTGTCTTCTTCATTTGTGGCATTTTATTATACCAAAATGAGTGGTAACCCAGCATGATGTGAGCAGCTATGACCATTTTTTTTTCAGTGATCTTGACATTTTCAGAAATGTGTTTAGCTGGTTAGAAAACTATATATAGTTGTCAAACTATTTTATTATAAATACATATGAATATTCTTAGAACTGTAAGAATTGTAAGGATGTATAAAATGACCTTAAGATAGAGTTTGTTGGCTCTATATTTGTCTGTGACAATTCTGACTTTTGAAGACCTGTTCTGAATTGCTCTTGGCTGTGCAAAATTTTGGACTGAATTTCTTAGAACGCGTCTCTCCTTTTGTAGGATGTAAAAAGCTAGCCCATTAAGCTTCGAGATATGGTGAGGTGGGAAACCCTCTGGGTTGGAGTGCTTCTTTTTCTTCTGCCCTTAACCTGGGGCCATGGCGCAAGGTAGAGGTGTACCTTCTTCATTGTAGCTATGCCATGTTCTTAGAGAAACCTGTCTCTTTGAGGGACAGTAAAGCAGAGTGGGGACTAGATCCTCTTCTATTTTTTTGTCCTCCTGTGTTCTATGTCACAAACTGGCTTTTTGGAAATATGACTCCCTTGAACAAAACGGAACAAAAATTACCAGGGCCTAATCTCACTGTTGGGAAATATGTGGGCCCCTGAAGGGGAAGGCCATGGTCTTTAAACATTTTATCTATATCTCATGCCAATGGTCCTTGGCAGTTTCTCTAGTGTTTTATGGTTATTTTTGTTCTTATTTTATTTTTTTATCTTGATCAGTGTTGTTCATCAGCACAGAACATTTTCTGCCTTGCTAGAAATTTTCTGTATTTGCATTGTGAAATTTGGTAGCCATTAGCCACATGTGGCTTTGGAAGGCTTGAAATGTTCAAAAGGAGAGGCCTGACTTTTAATTTACTTAACTTTAATTAATTTAAATTTAAATAGCCACATGTGGCTAGTGGCTACCGTGTTGGAGAGTGCAGATCAACTTAAGGACGAGGTCTGTATTTGATTTACTTTTTCCCGTGTCTTTAGAGTACACCAGTTTATTTTCCTGGTGTTTGGTGAAACAGATGTGTTTGTTTGCCATGTTGCTTCCAAAAGTGCCCATGGCTAAGCTGACTGTATCGTTAGAAACTGTACAGCTTTGAGTTTGAAATTGAAGTTGGCTTGTAATGGTTAGTATGAAACTGGAATGATGTGACCTGAATTCTTTCTGCTTTCCAGAAATTTGTTGAAAGTGAGTTTAAAAAGCTGAAATAACCATAACTAAAAATTCCAGATTTACTTTAAAGTTCTAGGTGTCAGTATTCATGTTCAAGTAGGAAAAAAACAAGGTATGTTGGTCAAGTGTTGCTTCCAATAACCCAAGGACAAGGAAATCTCTGTGATAGAAATAGGGCTGCCTTAATCAATGCCTAGGTGCTTATTTTATACTCTTTTTATTTTGTTTTTTTGAGTGGATTCCTCTTGACAGGTCTTGGACTTGTCAGTAATTAGGTGTTATAGGCATAGTTCATTTTGGATTCATGCATATTTTGTTTATACTTAGCACATAGCATCACACTGGGAACTTTAGAAATGAATCCAGAACTTTTATTTCAAATCATTGCAGGTTTCCTTTTTTGGCAACTCTGTGTTCTTACTCTTATGAAGCCTGTGTACAGCGACAGCTAATTTGGTGTTACCTGGAATAGAGGTTCCAAAATATTACCAACTTACTTACCTTAGGTAAAATACACTGGTTTAGTATTTTTTACTTAGGTGAGGCAAGTGGTTATTCGCAGATTCGATGTAGTGTAATAATATCTATGATAGTGTAATTTGGGTGGCAGAAAAAAATTAAATTAGTATTTCGAAATCAAGGTTTTTTGGGAAACTTGTTGATATTTAGTAAATTTATGGTCTAGGCTAAATTGAGCTTTAATGAGCAAAATGTTCATTATAAAGACTTATTTTTTGAAGTTTGATATTATGAGCAGGATATTTTTCTAAGCGTGTAAGGTATAAGATATAGTCCCTGAGTGGGAGGCTTACACTGTAGGTGGGCAGGTAGTATCTATGCTTGAAAAGGTATTCACAGGATGTGATATGTGTAGTGGGCCAAAAGAGTGTCTCAGATGGTAAGTTTTGGTAAGTTCACCCACAATTTGAGAGAAGGGTAGTTAGTGTTCCCTAAGGGTGATTGGAAAGACTTTATGGAGAAAGTAGGATTTGAACTGGGTTTTGAGGAAGCTAGAGGGTAGTAGAAAGAGAAAAGGAGGGCCCTCCAGGCAAGGAGACCGATGTGAGCAGAGGGCGGGATTCAGAATGTGCGTGGAGTATTTGGGAATAAGAAATGGACATGTTCTTTAGAATGAAGATTCCCTATGGGACCTATGAGGAGATAAAGTCAGCCTGGAAGCTAGAGGGGTGAAGTGTAGGGCTTTGATTGCTGGACCAAATTATTCTGAAGGAAGTAAGGAGCCATTAAACATTTTTGAATAGTGGAGGATATATGAGACGTGAGATTTTATGAAGATTAATTTCTCCAGTGGAAGACAGGGCAGAGGAGAGAGAGAATTTAAACACTAAAGATGTGGGAAGAAGAGGATCTGGACTTCTATTGCTAAAATAGGAATAGAAAAGGAAAGGGTGGCGGCTGGCCCAGTGGCAGAGTGGTTAAGTTCACATGCTCCACTTTGGTGGCCCTGGGTTTGTGGGTTCGGATCCTGGCCACGGACCTACACACTGCTCATCAAGCCATGTTGTGGTGGCATCCCACATACAAAAAAAATACAGGAAGATTGGCACAGATGTTGGCTCAGGGCCAGTCCTCCCCCCCCAAAAAAAGATAAAAAAAAAGAAAAGGAAAGGATAACTTAGAGTAGTAGCTTATTTGATATATAAGAATTAAATTAATAATTACTTGTTGCCCTACTTTGAGTAGGAGGTTTCATGTTTGAGTGGCTGGGAGAAGCCGAATGTTTTTAGTCTGGAGGGCTGATTAGAAGGAAAGATGGGTGAGTTTTAGACCTTCTGAGTTCCGCTGATGGAAGGACCTGTAGATGTGAAGTCTAGCGGGTAGTTGAGGATGGAAAAGATTGATGCTGGGTCTTGAGTTAGGAGCCATCTGTTTTCCATAGGGTTATCACTTAAACTCGTGGCAGCGGATGATCTGCAGACTGATGACTGTATCCTGGAGAGGTACGGGGGGGGAGACGGAGATGAGCCGGTGTGTCATATAATACAGAAAGTCCAGGGAGAGTGAAACTCAAAGAAAAGACGACTGGATTTAAGATACTTGACAACTGAGAGCAAGGTTTGGATGGAATAGTTGGAATTGGAACCCAGAGTACTTGAGCTTTATGATGCAAGTATACTTGGTGGTAAAGAAATAAAACCAGGAAGCATAGGCCACATACATTTTATGTTCATGTTGGTTCTTTCTTTGCCTGCTTTTTAATCCTTTTACTTAATGTCCTGGCAGGGGAATAAAAGGAGGTAGAACTCAAAACTGTCCAATTAGTTCCCTCTTAAGAGACTTGTTATGGTAACTGGATGGCATTAGTAGGGTGAAACCATTAGTTATTTGGATTACTAAGAATCAGTTATATACTGACCCTTATTCCTGAAGACAATTGAAATTTCATTCCAACTTTAATGAAAATAAAAATGAGCATTGATGTTACTGAAAATTAAATTTTTACTAAATGCTACATTTTTTGAAAATCTTCAGTTTCTATGCAGATTTTGGACCTCTGAACTTGGCAATGGTGTACAGATACTGCTGTAAACTAAACAAGAAACTAAAAGTGAGTATTGTGGTGATGTTTACATTTTAGTATTAAAAATTTGAACTGTGAATTCTAACCAATGGGATTGCTGCACACACACCGTTTGGTCAGGTCATCTTGATCTTTGGAAATTTATGTGAGTAGTTCACCTAGCAGCTGAAATCGATCCATCTGATTACCCCATAAAGGGCATGTTAACCTCTTTCATTTTTCAGGATGAATTGAAATATGAGCTGAATGAAGTCATTGGAATAGTGATCCAAGAAAGAAAGCACAAATCCTTTCAGATCATCGTTAATGAGTCTATCGAATTCCCTCTTAGGATGATTTTTCTGAAACCTTCAGTTCTGCTTCTAGATAATGTCACCAGGCTTTGAAGGGGCTCAAAGCATTATTGCACAGCAGGAACTCTGGAACATAAGCTTTGTTTGTCTGCTCAACGTTGAAATTTTTGCATATTCTTGAATGTCATCCCTGTAGAGTTGACAAGTAAGGTTGACGAACTAGTAGTTACAGAGCATGGACTTTACTTGTGATGACAGAATTCAGGTTATACGTTCAGTATTCATGTATATTTTTGATTTTACTTATGGCTTTTTTTTTCTCTTAAGTTCTAAGCATAATTTGAGGAAAAGTGACATCTACTTCTAATTTTGGTAAACTTATTTCTATCGTATAGAAAGAAAAGTTATCTTTTTCTTCCACCTTTCTAAATGAGGATCTTAAATGTAATGTTTCTGTTTGGAAGGTGAAATACTACATAGCATGCTCTTACAGATAACCGCTAAAGTATACCCCAGGGTAGTTTATTCTTTCTGCTGGGTTACCGGTGTGACAGTACAGCACCTTGTACATATTAACTACTTAATGATCGTCTTAAGATTTGATTGATTTTTATTGAATTTAGGAATACAAGTCTGTGGTGGAAAATTTCCCGTAGTATGTTGTGTATTTACGAATTCAGAAATTTTTGCCATTGATCTCAAAATGCTAAATGCTCATGGAATGATACCAAAGAGGGATTTTTTTTTTGTCAATAATCATATAACATAAAATCTGTTGCAATCAACTTTTTAAGGAATTAATTGTAAAATATTGTCTGACTTGAAAAGATGTATGTAAATTCCTTTAACTAAACCACTCTACATTTTTTCAGAAAAGAAGCTACTACCTCTAGTTTAGAAAATAAAGTTGAAATTTTTGTTACCACCAAGGAAGCAAATAATATTCTAACAAGAATTTAGTGTAAAAATATTAAATGGACTTTTAATGGAAGAATTAGCAGAGAAAGAATAATTCATAAATAATTGAAGTTCATTTTTTCCTTTTGAGGACCTAGGAATCTCTTTGCTTTCTTTGTTAGTCCTGTTAGTATGTAGTTGGTATGAACTGGGTATTATAATTAACAATTTGAGACCTGTCTACTATCTGGAGTGATTGAAGAGAAAGGATTCGTTATTAGGAAAACAAAATTTTTGGTCTGACTCAGTGTTGTACTTATAACAATTATATAAGTGTAGGTGGATTGAATTAAGACTAATTTTCTACCATATTCTATACTGAACAGTATGGGTAAGTATACACAAGGACTTATTTTGATTTGTTTTCATTTACGAAGCTTTCTTACAACACTGTGAAAGTTTAATAACATTCAGGTAGTTCTCTGGGTTCGTTTCAGTGGTGAGGTAATGTTGAATGCCTGGAATGACATTTTTGGCTTTCGTACAATCAGTGGGCATCCTGTTAGTTGCTGAAGGAATGAATTTTCAAGCTCAAAGGTTAAGAAGTCATGGGTTATCTCAATAAAGCATACCAAGTAGACTCTCTCTATTAGGAGAAAAAGACCAATTCAAAGCCGCCACTGCTGCAGCCTTGTGGAATCTCAGTTTCTTCAGCTATAAATAGGGATTATAGAGCTCTCACAGGGAGGTGGTTAGGATTATGTTAGAAAATATATGTAAAAGACCTTTGTAAATTTTAAAGTCCTAAACAGAAGAAAGTTACTAATGTAATTGACACCTGTGCATTCTGATGGGAAATACATTAAAGACAGTTCTTCAACAAAGGTTATGAACACATTCGCAGTCTCATAGCTGTCGTCTCCAGTATAATTTTAGGTATCTAAATGACCATTTAGTCCAGCCTCCTGATTTTATAGGTGCAGAAAGAGAGGCCTGGGAGAGGCAGGTGACTTGCCCAAGGCTGCGAGGTAAAGTCGGGGCTAACTTTCAGGGCTCTTGACTGCTTTCTTCATGCTCCTTCTTCCCACCTTCAGTGGTAGCTGCAGCCTCGGGTTTATAATCTTTCCATGCTCACTCATGGCATTGCCCTGACTGGCTTCACCTTGTTGTTCCGTAGTGGCCTTGAGCTCTTCTGCCTCTTTTGCTTAGTGACTGTTACTGCCACTCCGGCTGCTTTGCTTCTAGGAAACCAGACTTTGAATGTACCCTTCTTGTTACACCTCCCCCTCTTTTGTCTCTCTCACCCTCGTGTAATCTCCAGACCGTCTCTCTCCTTATTCTCTCAGTCCATCGGCTCCCTGCTGATGTCTCTTGTCTGCAGCCTGTGGCACTCATTTTGGTAAGATCGTTGGGCACCTTGCATCCATGCCTTTTGTCTTGCTTGCCTTGACAACTCTCACCCTTGCCGTCTTCCCAGTGGGTGACTTCATGCACTCATTTACTGATCTACTGACGATTGCAGTGTCCCTGCCACTCCCAGCCTTGCACTTTACTCTGAACTACACCACTGCTCCACACAATTGCTTGTGACGCCCGGTCTTACTGGAATGTCCTTCCTTCTGGTTTGATAACCCTGTTCTTTGAGCCCTTGGTTAGGCACCTCTGCTTCTAGTATGTCTCCTTGTCCTTCTGGACGGGGTTGGAGGTGCCTCCCTTGTTTTCCCATAGTTCTCTGTGCAGATCTCTGTTATTGATGAATTATAATTACCTGTTTGCATCTTTCTTTCTCAATAAACTATGAGCTTCTAGAGGATGGTGACGTGTGATATAATTTTGTGTCCCTAGTGTCCAGCACAGGGTCACCAAATATGCAGAAACTTCTGTTGACCTAATCATGATGCCCTTGACTTACAGGTTCTCTTTTATCTTTTTGCCTCTAGAAGTTTCAGAGTAGTCCACCCCCAGCATGTTCACATCCTCTCTACGCACAGATTTCTTCATTGTCTGCTGTCTCCCTTGGCCTTCTTTATTCTACTGAAACTGCTCTGGTGACATCTTAACACTGAATCGGAGGGTGTTTACTTTGTCTTCAAATTCCTTTACTTCTCTGAATAATTTGGCACTATTTTAACCAATAACAACTTCTTAGAATATTTCTCTTGTGGTTTCCTAATTCTTTTAGACATGTTTTATTTTCTGCTTTGGAAATTTTTATTTCTTCCAAGAAAGCTTTTACGATTTTTCTCCTTTATTTCATACCTTAGGTAAATAGGTAATATTTTGCAGTACATTCTATTCTAAACCCAACTTTCTTATTTATTATATATCAAAAGGTATTTTTTCAAGTTGACGTTTTGAGGTGGTGATTTGTTGCTGTTTTTCTCTGTGTCAGTATGCGTTCTATTCCCAATGGCCTTTGTTTTAATTCTGTTGATTAGAATGGAAAATTATTCATCAAACATCTGCTTAGGTTAAAAAACTAAAAGCAGAAACCACTGTCACTAACAAAAATCCTGTTTCTTATTTTAAACTATACTTTAAAAAGTGTAAGTACTAAGAGTTATGCAGTAGTAGTTTGTTGTTTGCTATTTCTGGTCAGTAGTTACCATAATGAGGGAGCAGTCAAAAGAAAGGAAGATTTATTGCAGTAAGAACAATTTGTAAACAGTGTATGTTGTTTAATATAAAATGTCATCAATGATTGATCGGCTTAACCAGGAATTATTAATCTGGTATTTCAAGAGATCCATAATCCCCTGAAATTAGATGTAAAATTGTGTGTATTTAAATTTGTTCCTGAGAGGATTCATAACTTTTTTTTTCATTTTCTTTAGATAGCATTGGTTTATAATATTATGTAAATTTCAAGTGTACATAATTATATTTTGACTTCTGTATAGACTACATCATGTTCACCATGAAAGACTAATTACCATCCATCACCACATACATGTGCCCTTTTGCCCCTTTTGCTTTGCCCCCCTCCGCCTTTCTTTCTTGTAACCATCAATCAAATCTCTGTGTCTGTGTGTTTATTTGTTGTTGTTTTTGTTTTTATCTTTCACATATGAGTGAAATCATATGGTATTTGGCTTTCTCGTCTGACTTATTTTACTTAGCATAGTACCCTCAAGGTCTATCCATGTTGTCACAAGTGGCTGACTTTCATCTTTTTTTATGGCTGAGTAGTATTCCATTGTTTATATATACTACTCCATCTTTATCCATTCATCCATTGATAGGCTCTTAGGTTGTTTCCAAGTCTTGACTATTGTGAATAATGCTGCAGTGAACACAGGGGTGTAAATACCTTTTTGAATTAGTGTTTTCATGTTCTTTGGATAAATATCCAGAAGTGGAATTGCTTGATCATATGGTAGTTCTATTCTTAATTTTTTTGAGGTCTCTTTATACTGTTTTGCATAGTGTCTGCATCAGTTTATATTCCTATCAGTAGTGTATGAGGGTTCCCTTTTCTCCACATCTTTGCCAACACTTGTTATTTCTTATCTTTTTAATTATAGCTATTCTGACAGACGTGAAGTGATATTTCATTATAGTTTTGATTTGCATTTCCCTAATATTTTCTATATCATAACTTTTTAACAGATTCTCAAAGGGATTCTTGGCACAGACAATGCCAAGAACACTGGGCTAGAATATTAAGTCTTCTAAGAGAGAAAGCCTTACTAAGAAAAGACAAAGTAGTAGTATTTTAGAAAACAAAATTCAAATTACTCAGTTACTTCAAAATTACTCAGTTAAGAAAATCTTTCAGTTATTGATTCAATAATCTGAAAGTTTTATAAAGATAATATGATTGAACCAGCTTTTCCTAAAATAGTCAATACAGATTTGCCTTTTTCTCAGGGAAAAATAAAACCCCAGCCTGGGGCAAAAATATCTAAGAGCATCACTGACAAAAGGGGACATTTTCAAAGGCAGTGTTTTTTTTTTTAATACCTGCTCTTATGAATCAACAGGACAATTATAGTAATCTTGAGGATGATTTTAAAAAGGTTTGAAAGAATATTGACAAGTGTAATTTTAAATGTACCCAACATCCCACATAGCCCTTTCAGGTAAAAGTAGAAGGGAGGTGGGTGCGGTGAAATGGACGATTGTATTATAGCACTGAAGGTACCTGGCAGGTGGTGGGGCTTGGGGAATGTCCTTGTTGCTGGACGAATCAGTGCAGTAATCCTATCTGGTAACCAGGCACCTGCCATGGTGTCAGGTGGTTGTACACAAGAACTCTTTTGATATAATGATCAGACCACCCTCCTATTATAACTACAAAAACATGTCAAAGATTTCTTCATGAGGTTATCTTCTGTTTCAGGTTCATGGGCTTTGGGAGGAAAAAAGCAAGCTACCCTCTGGACGCAGTTCATGTAGTTTAAAGCGGTCTCCAGGGTTCGAAAGCAGTGTTAATTCCCCTGGGAGTGAGCATACCTAGTTCACAAGGCACGGAGCCCTTATCCCCATTCAGAAATCCTCAGGCAAGAAGAACCCCTTTTACAGAGAATCCCCAAATGCCTTCAACTCGATTATCAGCACGATCAAGTAATCTTTATAAGCAACTTTTCTCTGACATTTTTGACTTCTCCTTTAATCAAATGTGTCATTTCATTAATGAAACATAATGGGTTTGAAACGAAGTAGACCATACAGAGACACCTTTTTCTTTTTAAAGAAACTATTCAATCTATTTTATTTTAGCTGTAAATAAATCATAAACCATATTTTGTTTTGTACAGCCAAAGAAAATTTTCAAGAATATCCCTTTCCTGGGAAAGTTGGAGGTAAAACATGTAGAGGTCATGGCTGCTCTCAGGAAGACCTGTTCATTTTATCGCTTTTGCAATGAGATGACTACCAATTGCTATGGAGACGCTGATTGCTGCGGCCATTACTGGGCTAGCCTAGTCACCTGTAAGAGAATGATGCCTTGGTCACCATGGTCCCTGTGCTGTAATCTACTTAATCTGGCCACCATCACTGGCAGAGCTTGCTTGTTTAGGAAAATGCATGGGCTCTATTTTTTATTAGAGAGCATATTATCCCGCCTATACTAATGTCTTCCTTAGCTCCATCAGGCTGATTCACACAGCTTCATTAAACACGGTGTTCTAAACAAATGACTTGAGGATTTTATTTTTAAGCATGGCAAACAACTTTACTGAAAGGCTGCTTAAAGATCTGTTTCTTTAAATTGGCCATTAATTCTTTTGTTTTTGTGTTTTTGGCTTTGAGCTTAATTGCATCACCTTTTGTTTTTGAATAGTTAGGTAGTTGGTGCTCTCCTGATTTAAGCCGAACAAGTGCAAGATTTGTGTATGTCATCATAATCCAAGGATAGCCTGGGCCATTTGTGATCTGTGTAGCGTTTCATCATTTTCTCTCTTCGAGTTGCTGTGACTTGTTTCTCACAAGGAGTGATCCCACTAGAATGCAACCTGTCACATAGCTTGTCTTTCCAAGGTAGAAAATGTCTGTTTGAGGTCAATACCCTCATCTTAATTTATATTGTTCTATCGCAGCAGTCCTGTACTTTGGTTTACAAGTACCATTAAACATTTATATGCTATATTACACACTTGTCATGATTTACATTAAGAGTGGTGAAACTTTGACTTTCACTCAGGTAAGCAATACAGGTCTGGAAATCTCTATAGGTTTGATTATGTTAATTGATAGAAATTCAATACTAAATCCCATTTTTTTATCTACTGTTTTTTATCTCATTAAATGAAACAGTTACTGTACCTGTAATTAAGATCGTTCCATTGCTCCTTGCTGTGCTGTGAATGCATCTCTAGGTAGTTACTCTCTTCTGTTTGTAATAAGCCTTGGCCAATATTTTCCCCTTGTTTAGCATCAAATATTCATTAGGTTGTGACCGCTTATGAGCCATGAGACTGGGGTTCTGCTCCCCTCATTACCACATTGCTCAGCACTGTGCTTGATGCTCAGCAGCTGCTCAGTTCATGCTGCTAGAACCAACCAGAACTTTCTTCGGCCACAGTATCCCATCACCCAGATTCAGCCAACTGGTTGCCTTTGGGCAGCATTCAGTCCACAGACATCTTGGTTTAGGCATGAATGCTGTTTAAAATTTTTGAATTCGTGGTCAAAAATCTGCAATTTATGAAAATTTCCCTTATATTCTGGATTTCTGGCTTCTTTCAAATATTGCAGTATCTGGTTATGGGCCCAGATTCCTGCATGGGAACAGCAGGTTGGAGCCAGGTCTGCTTTGGATGGGGCACGCTTTTCTAGTTTGCCACCTGACCCACTTCAAGTTCTTGGCCCCCGAGGGCATCCGAGTGGACCCTCTGTGATAACATCCTTTAAGGCAGCTTAGTTACTGAAGCATTGAAGGAACTTGTTCCTAAGGTGTTTTTGCCTGGAATGCAAGAATTTACAAATTATGATAAAGTTTTCTGAGGGATCTGGGGAAATGTGTTTTTTATACCATGCTTTTAAAAGGCATATGGCAGATTTGGAGTTTCTGAAAGAATTTAAATGTCTTTTGAGGCTGGTTGACCAGATGGACAGTGTTTAGGATCCATACAGAACATTTCCAGGGGTGTGACCAGTCACGTTTTCAGGCAGCTCTTCAAAATTTAGCAGTATCTTAGAGTCATGGATTTCAATGTGTGGTCCCTGCACCAGCAGCATCAGCATTACCAGGGAACTGGTTAGAAATGCAGATTCTCAGGCCCTGCTCCACCAAATCAGAAAACTCTGGGGGTGAGGCCCAGCAATCTGTATTTCAGTAAGCCCTCCAGGTGACGGACCAGTCTGTTAAGAGGATGAAGTATAACAATAATGTAATAATAACATATAATTTAGATTGATGTTTAGTTTGTTTTTTATTTCTGAAAAGTTTGAATAATATTGAACAATGCAGCCTGAGACTTATTTAAAATTTCAACCATGAAACTTGATATGGCCTAATAATTGAGATTTACACAAATTTTCAAGCTCAGTGAGAGTGTTCTGGATTTCTCCCATCTACCGCAATTGCTGAGAGAACTCAGCTCTCTGTGATCTGACCCAGGAGATCTTGGCCAAGTGTGATAAACCAGGCCCTCTCTGGCTCCTGGATTATGTTCTTTTGGTAAAAAAGAGACACATTATGCTCATTATATTTCAGGCTTGCCCAGGACCTCTGGTTTGGGAGTCACTCTGTGTCTAGTCAGATCCCTCTGGCACTGTTCCTTTTGCTTTGAGAAATGTTGGAATGTAGCAAATGACCAATAAATGTTAGCTGTTGTTGTTGTTGCTGTTGTTATAGGGGCTGGCTGTGTCCACTTAGGTTAAGAAGATTCAGAAGGCTGTACACTCGAGTTTCCAAGTAGAAATCTAAAATATAGTAGCTGCAGGTTATAATTTGTAATGTGTCATGGGCAGCCTTGCTGCAGAGCAGGCAAATGGTCCAGAGATCTCAGTATTCTTTCTGTGACATCCTCCCCTTTATAGTTAAGACTGTATTCATTTCCTTTACCAATTTCTGGCTTGACTTTGCTATTGTACAGTGTTTTTGTAACCTTTAAGCTTCTCATGTAAAGCAAAAAGAATCTATAAGAGATCAGACAGTTCACTGACAGCCAGAGGAGATGGCATGACCTTGCAGGTGCTCTCCTTTGAGGGGCCTGGTCAGCCTACCAGACCACAGAGGAGACAGGTCAGAGTAAGAAAGAGGCAGCTGTCCAGTTCGGAGGCATGAACTTCTCCTGGTATTAGGGCAGGATCTAAGAAAGTATCTACTAGGCTTATTCATAAAATAGAGTCCTATTGTCTGCAGATGGCCTTTCTCTCCCAGCATGCTAACGTTCTTCCATGAAAGATCTGGAAGGATGAACCAAATGTTCCTGTAAAGAACTTTAGTCATCAGTGTCTCTAATGGATAGTATTGTTTCTTCTGGATTGCTTTGATATGTAATAGATAGTTTTTTTTTTTTTGAAGAGAGGGACGTGTTTAATATTTGAAAGAATAAAACATTAAACAGTTTGTATATAACAACCCAATCATATAGAGCATCAACTAAGGCAAAATGTTTTGCTGTCCCTGAGTTTTTTTTTCAGTGCCAGAATATCTCCTCTGTTGAGCAGCATTGTGATACTGGGGCAGGGTGACCCGTAAGAGGCAGGCCTGGCTGTGGCAAGGAGGGAGATTAGGACAAGGCCAGTAGTCCATAAGATTTTTCTCTCTTATCATTCACTTTGAATTAGTTTTGATTCGTTGAGTGAGAACTCAGCTCCCTGTGATCTGACCTAGGAGACAGGGGCCACACTTCACTAAGCAGAAGGTCGTTTCTTGACTGTAGTGCTTTTGAGACTTAACTGAGAAAAACGCTTAAAGTCCAAAAACATCTAAGTAAGCTAAATGCTAGGAGCTTTAAAAATTTTCCTAAAAATCAAGTAGAAAACTCTCATTTAAAAAAGTCGGTTATTGTAATATACAGCATGGTAACTATAGTTAATAAAACTGTATTGTATATTTGAAAGTTGGTAAGAGAGAAATCGTAAAAGCTCTCATCAGAAGAAAAAAGTTTTCTAACTATGTCTGATGATGGATGTTAAAAAAACAAAAAGTCGGTTATGTTTCCATCCTGTAGGCCGTTTCCAACAGGTGGTGTTTTAAAATGGTTAAAATTTCTAGGTGAATTTTGTGAAGAATATTCTTTATCTGAAATAATTTCTGAAAGCTTGTAAAGTTCTTCTGAAGTCCTTAAAATTTTAATTTGTATTATATTTACTTAAAAAACTTGTAGATATACAGTGAAAAAAATTTTCTTTCAGAATTCTGTCCTCCAGCTTCATGATTCCCATTCTGTTCTCTGCATTCCATATACTTTAGAATAAGAGAGAGAAAAACAAAAAACAAGTGAAGACAGGGCCAGACCTGGTGGCCTAGTGGTTAAGTTTGGTGCACTCCGCTTCAGCGGCCTGGGTTCGGTTCCCAGGAACAGACCTACACACTCGTCATCGGTGGCCACACTGTAATGGCGGCTTACATACAAAATTGAGGAAGATTGGCAATAGATGTTAGCTCAGGGTGGATCTTCCTCAGCAAAAACAAAAAAAACCCCAAGCAAACACAAGAAGTTCAAAAACAAACACACAGAAAAGACCATTGGTGATGAAAGAACACCAATATGTGTTTGTCACTTTTGGCAAGTGATTTGTAAAATAAATTTAATTCCACACTATTAAATTATAACAAGAGTTGGTTATGAAACCTAAATTCTTAGTAGAAAAGAGCATCAAAACAGATAATCTGAACTTCAAGGTAGATTGTTGGTTCTTCCCCATAGGTGTTTTAGGGAACCAGGAAGTGTAAAGAGTGAGAGGCTGGGAGCAAGAAGAGCTGAGTCCTTCTTCTCTCTTTTTTTTTTTGAGGAAGATTAGCCGTGAGCTAAGTACCGCCAGTCCTCCTCTTTTCGCTGAGGAAGACTGGCCTTGAGCTAACATCTATGCCCATCTTCCTCTACTTTCTATGTGGGACGCCTACCACAGCATGGTGTGCCAAGCGGTGCCATGTCCGCACCTGGGATCCAAACCAGTGAATCCTGGCCCTCCAAGAAGCGGAACGTGCAAACTTAACCGCTGCGCCACCGGGCCACCCCGAGCTGAGTCCTTATGTTCAGTCAAACGCAGGTTTATGGGGGCCTGGCCTGTGTAAGGTGGGCTTTAGATGTTTGGGATTCAGAGACCATAAAAGTTGCTTAGGTCTTAAGAGCCTTGACTCTGTTTTCAGTAAATCAAACATAACTTATTGGTGGAGAACAGTAAGTGGCAAACACAAACAAATATAATAAAACGAAAGAGGAAATGGCCAGGCAGACAATAGTTCCAAGTTGAGAAAGCAAGTAGACAAGTGTCAGCACCATTGACAGTGACCTTGAAGCTTTAGATAACTTCAGTGTATTAACTTGATTAAGCTGAACTGAATAAAATATTATACATTTTTGTTGTTTATTTCATAGGCGTATTTTAGTCAGCCTGTGAGGAAATAAGGACTTTGGTAATGAGGCCCTCTATGTAGCAAACACTTACTTTTCAAAGTTCAATGAAGAAGGGCAATGCCATTTTCAGAGCTTGTGATTCTTTGTCATCGAAGAATTGCCTGGCCTGGCTGGGAGGGTCTCCGGGCTCGGGCTCGGTGCAGGGATACGTACGCACAGCTACGTTCTCTGTGGTTGCATGTTAAAGCCAGAATGTTGCAGTTTCATCTTAGCATAGACTTCAGTTGGAAGAGTTTCTTTTCCTTGTAGAAAATATCAGAGGAAAGAAGGTATGTAGTTGAACTCTGTTGACATTTTTACAGGGGCTCTAAAAGTCGAGACTCTGTGAGCTGTGGTCAATGTGTGAGGTATAAAAAGCTGCTATTTTATAGTCGGTATGAATTTATAGACAGATGTTTAAATGTGCTTATGTGCCTGTATCTTGAAAACCATTTGTCAAAATACTATAACTATTTTGAAATATGAGAACATTGAGCAGATTTCATTGAGCTGTATCTGTGTTCTCATTGTTTTATATTTATTTGTATTTTGATTAATAATTTGATTTCATTTTAACGGATCTTTTTATTTGTACACTTCTTTTCATGTTTAGCATGTATTCAACATACCATGTTGCTTATTTTGGGTTTAGCTGAATACTTGAGCATGCAGCATATTGCCTGGCATATAGCAGGTGCTTAATAACTGTTTGAATCCATGAATTTAACATATGACTGTTGTATTAAGATGTTTGCTGATATAATCCTTTTGATAGTTTAGCTTTTCCCATTAACCATTTATTTTCAGATAATTAAAAAGAGATCACTATAGAATATTCTAGAAAGAAAATGTTACTATTTCTGCTCTGGTTAATATATTAATAATTTATATATTGTATTATAATTTAGCTAATATATTTAAAAACTTTAGAGAGGAAAATAGACTGGTTGACATTTAAAAACAAACTATAAAATGAGAAGTCTAGATAACTTTTCTGGGAGTGGGGATGGTATGTAAGGAATGAAAAAGGGTGAATAGATTTGACTTATAAGATGAAGAGTAAATCTTCAAAAATGGCTCCTGCTACTAGAGATGCCAATAATTTAAGTATTTCCCACTGTATCAGTCTCCTTTCTTGGAGGAAAACATATTTGTTACATCGTCAATTCTTACATCCTGATTGGGCTGGAAAAAATCTGAGCTAGTGACCCTCCACCCTCCAAATGCTCGTGTCCAAATGTCATAGAAATTAAAGTTGAAAGTTGTTAAATTTAACTGATTGTGACATTTCTTTGGAAGAGATGATGTTTATCTTCTGTACATTTCAACATTGTCTCTGTGGTTACGCTTACTGTTTCTACTCCTTCTTTCTAGTCATACAGTTTATCAAGAAAGAAAATAGTGCACTACACCTGTTTTGATCAACGGAAAAGAGCCAATGCAGCATTTTTGATAGGTGCTTATGCTGTAAGTACTTTTTTCATGATTTATTTTATAATCAAGCCGGTGGAGTGCTAACACTGTCAGATAAAACCTGGGCCACTTTTTCAGTGGAACTGGGAGATGCGAAGATGATTAGCAGCTTGGGAAATGATGTGGAATAGAAAATGTGGACTAGCGTCGATGGGCTTTTTTCTCTGGACTTTATTTACTCGAGGCTAATGAGAGAATCTTGGAACTGCAATGTGTAGCTTGGATTCCACAGTCGTATAGATGTTTTAATAAAAAGAATACCCAGAAAAGATATTTCCAGGAAAAAAAATTATGTATAATGGGAGATTTTTAAAGACTGTTGAGTAGTTCCTTTTTTGGGATAAGAGGAAATCCTAGATTGCACGGGGTGGGGGAGGCTATTGTTATTATTTTTATCAATTCATTCATTTATCTATACAAGTGTTTGTAGTAGGCAAACTGAATATAAATTCTGTGTATATTACAACTTCCCTCATAACTAGAGAAGATTTTTCAAAAATAATTTTGATTAGAAATTTTGTTTTCTGTAAGCACTAGAATGTAAATGTGAGTTCAACGTGAATGTGCTACAGAATGTTGGTGTGAGGATTTCTAGAATTTTCTATATATACTGGGATTGAGCAAAAACTTGGAAGGCAGAAGCCATCGAGGCTAAAATGCATTTGCAATCTATAATAGCTTGTTAGGGACATGTGTGATATCCAGTTAGGAATATGCTGGTTTAAGGGCAGGGCAGAGGGATGCCATTGGGATGTCATTGCCCCTCCTCCTTGGGGAGGGTCTGGGCTTCTCTGAAGCCTGGAAGCACACTGCTGCATGACCTTTCAGGGGCCTCATTCTAAAGATCTTGACAGAAGGAGGCACCAGCTACTAGACATCAAACTCTGTCACATCAAACCAAAAGCTCTGGGGGAACAAACCCGGTGGTGTTGTTGGAAAGACTCAGCTGTTGCTGGGAGTAGGCAGAGAACAGTGGCAGGCTAACGGCCACACTACGCTCCAGAGCCTTGTTTCCAGGCCTCAGATGCCCAACCCTGCCCACTTTTTCTCCACCTTATGTGGCTGCAGTAAAGCCTTCTGCCATCCCTTGTGGAACTCTTCTTTCTCGCTCTGTAGGCAGCATGGTATAGTACAAGGAATCATGACTAAGAATCAGAAACACATTTTTTCATCATGAAGTGGCTCTGTGATGATGGCTAAGCCACTTTATCTCTCTTAGCTTTATTTAGTTTCCTTATCTGTAAAATGAGAGGGTTGGATATAATGACCTCTAAGTTTCCTTCCAATTCTGAGGATACTAGGATTATTTGTTGCCACAGCCAGTCTATTGCTTTTATTTTAAGAGCATCCTTGAAAAGCTGGTTGTTGGCAGGGAGGATAGTGAAGTGCTGATCAGCTGAATGCAGGCATGCATATTTTTCACTTTATATTGATAATTACTACTTACTTGAAACTGATAATTGACACTGTGTTTACAATATGAAAAGCGTGTAATAATCTCTGGATTCAAGCCACATAAACAAGCGTGTCTTTCCTGAGGGGTTTTGTGATGCTGTGTGAGCATGTTATTCATGGGTCTTTTGTCATAAGGGATTGCCATCAGGAAAAGATCACCTGCTGCTCTTCTGCCTTTCCCCTGCCTTCCTCCCTCGCCCCTTCTCTCTCTTCTTTACTTTTTAACACCTGTCTGTCCTGTTTTTAGTGTCATCCTTAATTTCAGTGTGGCAATTCTAGAATTTGGAAAGGAACTTTCATTATAATAGATGCATTGAGCCTGGGAGAAAATGTGTCTTCTAAGGCAGACGTTTCCGCCACTTTAAAGTAACCAAATGAAGGAAAAGCAGTCCCGGCGTGGGGACGGGGGGGGGGGGGGGGGGGGGGGCGGGAAGAAGTGCTTAGGGCAGCGTGCGCTTGTCTTACACGCTAGTCCCAGTCCTGAGAAGCCGTGTAAAGTACTTATTCTTGTATTGGTCATTTCCCAGTTGATTTTCCTTGCTAATTTTGGAAATGCGTTCCCCAGAAAGTTTTTTGACACAACACTTAGTAAAAATAAAAACCAAGAATTGTAATCTTTCCTTAAGGAGAATTTTGTGGCTTACTTCATATCATGTGTGTGCATTTAATTGTTCACGCAAGTCTTCTAAGAAGATAGTCAGTAATGTGCGTTATACATCCGTCTCAGTTGTTTCGCATGTATTAAATGTTGCTGTTTGGATAAGTCATAATCTCCTGGAGGAGTCTTCTTGGATGGGAAGGACTTTTATCTTTGGAGCGGCCGCACAGCCTATATGGGGCAAGCTATGGAGGTGTGTTTCTTCAGAGAGAATTCCTTAACAGTGAAGGTGTTCCTCTTTTTTAAATGTGGAATCAGCTATCAAGTGGCATTGACTAATAGAAAATATTTTGTTCTAAGACAAGTCTTTTTCTCTGAGCCTTAGTTTTCTCATTTGTAAAATTTGGATAATACTAGGATTTTCTGGTGTACCTCACTGGATTGGTATCAAGATTGAAATTCCAAAGCCTGTTTGATAGCTCCACATTATGTATCTAAATGATATCTCATATTAATTGTGGCAAGACAGAACTTTTTATTCCTTCTCTCCACAAATCTATTTATTCCCTCAGTCATTGCCTTTTTTTATCTATGAACTACCATCAGTGACTTGCTGAATCAAAGGATACTAGTCATTTTGATTTCTCTTGTTTCCTCTTCCCACATTATCCTCATCAGTAAGTTTGGTCAGCTCTACTTCTAAAACATATATTGAGTCAGAATACTTCTTTCCATCTCTATTGCTATCGCTTAGCCCAAGCCACTATCATTATTCACCCGGATGACCACCACAGCTTCACACATTGTCTCCTTTTTACACTCTTGCCTCCCTTGGATCCAGTTGCCACACAATTGTCGGAGTAATCTTTTAAAAATATAAATTAGATCATGTCATTGCCCTGTATCAAATCTGTCTAATGATTGCTCACTGTTCTTGGCATAAAATTCAACCTCCTTACCAATGCCATTAAGATACTCCCTGATCTGGCCCTGCCTACCACTGTGATCTCCTTGCTCTAGATGTTCCCATCACACTGGGCTTCTAACCATGAAAATCCCAAACTTGTTCCCACCAGAAGGCCTTGATACTTCGTTCTCTCTATCTGGAATGTTTTTACCTCAGAACTTTGCATTCCTGGTTCCTTGTGATGTCACCTCCTCAGAGAGACTTTCAAGTTTTGCCATCCTCCACCTGCTCCCAGTCACCCTCTAGCCCTTTACTGTTTTATTTTCTTTACAGCACTCTACTATTTGAAATTATCTGATTCATTTATGTATTTACTTGTTTTTTGTCTCTTTCCTAGACTAGAAGGTAGGGACCTTGTCTGTTTCATTCATTGCTGTGTCTATGAGGTGATCAAATATTTAACAAAAGGTTAGGCCCAGGCATTCACCAGTTGAACTGGAAGCTGGCCACAGTGGAACCTTCCTGCCTTGCTGAATCATGGGGAAGTCCGGGGGGGAGGGTGACCCAGGGAAGAGATGAGGTGGCCACTGTGGAGGGGGTTGGGGTGCTGTGGGCAGCAGCTGTTGATGACAAAATATGAAAGAAAGAAGGAAGGTAACTTCTTTTAGGTAACTTAAGAGGGAAACTCTGAAAACGATCAAATTGGACATAAAGTGTAAAGTGGTGTCTTCCTCATCGCCCCAGGATATTTGTGGTAATGATGAGCCCACTGTGGTGTTTGAGATGCAGAATCAAAGCAGAGATCATAGACCAAGGGCAGTACTGGTAGACAAAGTCACATCATGACCTTGTGTTTTTTTTTTGATAAACTTTTTTTTCCAATTTTTTTTACTGTGGTAAAATATACATAAAATAAAATTTACTGTCCACCATTTTTTCTTTCTTTTTTACTATTTTTTCTACTGAGGTATAATTGACTTAACATTATATTAGTTTCAGATGTACAACATAGTGATTCAATATTTGCATATATTACAAAATGATCACTAAGTCCACTTAACATCTGTCACCATACGTAGTTTCAAAAAAAATATTTTTTCTTGTGATGAGTCTTAACCATTTATAAGTGTGTAGTTCAGTGGTATTAGGTACATCCATCTTGTTGTGCAACTATCATACCTTGCTTTTGAGTGTGACATTTTGCGGCAGACATTGTGTACCTGCAGAGTCAGGGCTTTGCTTGTGGCTTCTCTGTTAGATCATGCCTTTAAGTATGTCAGAGAAGCTTTTGTGTTTCTATTTCCTTATCTCTAAGTGGAGGAGAGGCTTTTTATGTTTTATCTGGGAGAGCTGTTTGAGTATCAAAAATACTCCTGTAGAACACAGAACATCATAAAATATAGAACATCGTGTTCAGTAAGAAATCCACAAACCCCTCTCTGTGGGTGATCCTAAAGCCAGGGTTGCTGGGATGATGTGGCCACTGGAGATCACAGTGCCCCTTAACAGATGACAGACACCCGTTTCAGGGAAGTCCCTGCTCACGAAGCATCTCTTTATTCCTGAGCTGTGATGGTGTGCTCCCTGAGGTGGACGGCTCAGAGTTTAAGATGATCAACTTTGCTGGAAAGGTATTTCCCTTTCAGCACAATACTCAGTGCAATGTTAGAGTTAGGAAATAGAATGCTTGGACCATCAGAACAACCAAAATACTCTCATATGAATTTGAAGAAGATGACTTTAAAAAATAAGCATGAATTAATTAAGTTCTTGCCGTGTGATTAAAGACCAAATCTTCACTAGTTACTGTATCGTTTTGAGTTCACAGAACTTATGATAAAGAGGTCACGGAGAATTTGGATCGGGCCATGATGACTGAAGGATTGGAAAATAATATGTATGAGGAGAAATTAAAATAAGTGTGATGGTTTAACTTAGAAAATTAAATTCAGAGTTAAAGAATTAAGAATTTTTTTCAGATGTGTGGAGGATGCTTCCACAGAGGTGGTAACCATGTTGTATTTTCCTTAACCCACTTGTTAAGTACTCGAATTGCTAAATAAGGGGTCTAATTATGGATTAACTGGGACTGGTCTGAACCAGATGTCATGTCTGGATTAGAGATGACAAGGCTAAGGTGTGTAGACTTTGTAATCATGTCTGTGTCTGCTATTTATTCTGCAGACTGCCCTTAAGGCCTTAGTAGTTATATTCCACCTCTAAGTCTACTACTAATTGCAAAGAGGCCATTCTCTATCTGGAGCAGTGGCTGAGAGCAACCACTTTGGCAGAACCACAGGCTTGGCCTTGAAACCACTTGGTATTTGTATGTCTTGAGCAAGTTACTTAACTCATCCAAACTCCTGTGTTTTTCATCTTTAAAACGGAGATAATAACACCCCGCCTAACATAGTTGTGGTGAGGACTGAAGGAGGTCATGCTTATGAGGGTGTTGAGGCAGCGCCTGGCATTTTAAGCGCTTAGGAATGGCTGGTGGCTCCATGCAGGGAAGTTGTGTGGCCTTCCAGAAGGTTCTCAGAGCCATTGTCTTACCTCCTTTGAAGAGTTGAAGGCTGCTCCCCCTGTCTGCTTATGTTCCCTCCTTTCCACCCATTTTACACTGACATCCTTCCTGTATTTAACATGCAGAGGGTTGTTAATCTGACGACTGCTTAAGATAATTTACTGGAAGGTGTGGGTATGAGCTTTTTTTTTTTTTCCCTCCTAGGATGTTATTTGAACTTTAAAGTAAGAACTTGTCTAAACCAAATGAGTTTCTCATTTTTGAGATGTGTGTTCAGACATTTATTAGTTCAGTAAATGTTTATTTAGCTCAGATGAGCTCTACCCAGCACTATAGTGGGCTCTAGGGAATACAAAAATAGAAGAAAAATAGAAAAAAAAGAATGAATGCCTAGCTTAAAATAGAGGACAGTTGAGCAATAAATAATTGGGAAAAGTGTGCAGTGGGTGCCAAATTTGGATAAATATTAATTCACTCAACAAGTGTATTACTAGCCCTTATCATACACACAGCCTTGTTCTAGGAGTAGAGGATGCTAAAGTGAATAACTCCTGCCTTCTGGGGTGGGAGTTGGGGGACCAGAATCAAACCTGGAGGGAGGGTGGGATCAAGGATGGCCACCTCAGCAGGCCAAGTGGTGAGGGAAGATCCGACAGGGGGAATAACTTGGAGGGGAGGATGCTTTTTTTGGGGGGCGAGGAGAGGGGTTGGGAGATGCTTAAATATATTTTAAATATCTAGTTTGAAAAGAGGATGATTTAATTAAAATTAAACTTATTTAAATTAAAAAAGTGGCATAACCACAGTATAGAAGAAAAGTAGGAAAATTCTCCAGCACTCTAAGCCTGAACTATTTACTTACGTGTAATTGCACTGTAGTTTTGTGAACTTTTTTTCAGTTGGCCTATGTATGTTTTGCCTTTTTGCTACTCTGGTGACCAAATAATATTCCATTTAGAGGGCATATCACTATTTAACATTTTAGATTCCTTTAAAAATTTTTTACAATGCAACATACATCTTTTGGCATTATAAATGTTTCTTTTCGTGGATTTTTGATCTTTAGATTGCCAGAAGTAGGATTAACAGAGTTAAAAAAATCAGCATTTTTTAGGCTCTTGGAGCAGGTTGGTATATTTATGCTAGTTCGCACTAAATTTGGTATTATGTGAAGTCTCAAGTTTCATATACTTTTGCATATTAGTTATAAACATTAAAGGTTTAGAAATTTGATTGCTGAAAAATAACTCATTGTTTTACTAATCATTTCTTTGATTATTGAGGATTATTATTCCTATAGTTTTATTTATATGTTTATTGACTTTTTGACTAGTTTGTGTTTTTTAAATTTGTTTCCTGTATTTGAACCATTTAAAAGTTGAAAAGTGGCTATCAGTCTCTTTCCTTTAAAAAAAGGAGTCATTTCCCTGTGTCTAATTTGTATCCAGACATACACCCCTAGAGATCACAGATGGGAAATCATACCTATCAGTCCAGATTTCTTTTTTATTGTTTTATGAGAGTGGATTTTTTTTTTTCTTTTTGTAGGGAAAGATTTGCCCTGTGCTAACATCTGTTGCCAGTCTTCCTGTTTTTTTTAATTTTCCTCCCCAAACCCCCAGTGCATGGTTGTATATCCTAGTTGTAATTCCTTTTAGTTTTTCTGTGTGAGCCGCCACCACAGCATGGCAGCTGACACATGGGTGGTGTGGTTCTGGGACTGGGAGGTGAACCCGGCCGCTGAAGTGGTGAGCACTGAACTTTGACCACTAGGCCATCAGGGCTGGCTCCCATTGGTCCACGTTTTTGTAAGAAATCAGGAAGTCTGTATACCTTAAATTCTGTTTCTCATTGAAATGATGTATTAATAACTACTTCTGAATACCAGAATTCAAAGACGGTTAATTGGAACTGCAGACAATAGACCTGTTGATCATTCAACAATGAGTGATCTACTGAATATACAGAAAATTATCTTCAGAACAGTATTATTTAAAAGTGGTTAGTGTATGTGTATTGAAACCATTGGAAAATGATAAACCAGGCCAACTCACTCTGAATTTGTTTTTGTTGTCATTGTTTGGACCAAGTTTACTTAGTTTCCTTACTCTCAAACTTCCAGTTCATTTGTAAATTGCAGTTTCAGAACTGCTTTATATTGTCATTAATAAACTATAGGTTAAACAAATGTCACTTAAAGTGTAGGTAAAATTATCAAGGAAAATGTTGATTCAAAATAATAAAGGCATTTACATTAAATATTTATGAAAACAGTATTATAGCGGATGTCAGCTACTAGTGTTCTGTCAACCCCCTGTGGTTTCTTGGTAAGTGTGACAGATAGTGTTTGCTTCAGCTTATAGATACTGGGGAGAGGAAGGGAGGAGTGGCACATGGCTGGGGCAGGGCAGTTTCCTGTTTGCAGTTCTTTCCTTTTATAGTTTGATGGGCAAGAATGCTTTTGTGATATTGCCTGTAAATAGGCCAGACAGGCTTTTCTCCTCGTGGGCTTCTGTGTCTGCTGACTTTAAAACAGATCAGGCTCCCTAAAATCGTGCAGAATTTTCAGTTTGAAAGTCCTGTTAGTCTTCTGCATAGGGGTAGAGCAATATTGTCTTTTCTTCAACTCTCCTTGGATGTATCATTCAGCTGTGGGCTAGGAAAATCAGCTGTTTGCTTTTCACTTGTGAAAGGTTTGTTTTTCAAGTTAAACTGAATAAACCTTTCCAGTATTTTTTTTTCTATTGTCCCTTTGGTATCCTGATAACAAGCTTCCTCTGTGCCGTAAATAAGCTCTCAGATTTATATGCACATACTTATCTACACACACACACACATACACTCTCACCCTGTTTTTAGTACCATGTATTTAAGTACTGATACTCTGCGTATGCTGATGCTGTTTACTCACACATTTCTGAATCTCACTAGTAGCCTTGAAATGACATATACTTTCTGTGTGGAAAGCTTATGTCCATTTGTTTCGCTTATATAATGAATTAAGGGAATATATTTTTTTAGTGCTTGGAATTATTTACGTACTTGTTTATTATCTCTCCCTTTAAGGGAGGGAACTTTGTTTTGTTCCCAAAGCCTCAGTATCTAGAACAGTGTCTGACGAATCCTAAGTGCTCAATAAATATTTGTGGAATGAATGACTGAATGTTTAATTTATAAATAAACAATAATAACATTGATAAATACATTAATAATAACATTGCTAAATTAGTGGTTGTATCCATAGTTCTTGAAAGTTTGGTGTGGAGTAATTTAAAAACTGGAGTGCTTAAAAATGAATTATGAAGTCAGTACTAATTGTAAAAATAGCAGCAAGAATGACAGTGTTTTGAGGCATTAATTTATTTTTTTAAAGTTGCTGAATAAAACAAGATGTTTTATATAGATCTCTAAAATTTTGGAATTATTTCCTTTATTTATATTGAAGGATTTTTCCCTCAGTAGGTAAGTAGCTGCTAATGAATGTCAATAATGTTTTTTAACAGCTGTCCTTACAATCTCAGGATAACTTTTAGTAAGAAGCAATCCAAAACCTTGAAAAAAGAATACTAGAAAAATTTGTAATCAGAGTTGAATCTTTAAAAATTTTAACTGTATGCATTTTTATGGAAAAAAATTAGAAAAGAGGCACCGGAAGGCCCGAAGACATTATCTTTCATCAGAGTGTGACTTGAAATGTATTTGCAATGCCTGATGTGGGAGTAGGTCTGCCATCTGGGTTAGTCTACAGTTAACCAGTCCTGTGTATGTCTGCCTGGGCCTCCCCAGGCGCTTGCATGAGTGTGAGCCATCTCTGTTCAATCTTACACAGCCATCTGGACAGAACAGGCTCACATTTACACATGTCCACAGTGCAGAGCTCCAGGCTTCCGAAGCAAGGAGACATTTACTAGAATAGATGCAGAAACCGTAGATAATACTTCCAAGTTTTATGCAAAATGAGGTTATTTGGCTGCCCAGTGATTTCTACCGCAGTAAAATCTGATAGAGGATGCATTTGATTGTGTTTATTACTTTCTCTTAGTTTAAAAATAAACGTATGTTAATTTAAAAAAAAAGACTCACTTTTGCAGAACCATTGATGTATCTCTACAAGAGACTTGATAGGGAAAACCCTGCTCCAGTCCTGTCTTCTCAGGTTTTGCTTGGAGAATCTGAGCCCAGAGAGATCGCCTGCCTTGCCCAAGGTCAAATCCAGATGGTGAAAGAGAGAGACTAGACCAGAGATCCCTAAGTTCCCCATTGGAGCTTTATCCGCTCAGCACGTAACTGAGCAGTGCCGGTCTTGGAATAATACTGCATGTAAACCATAATATTATGCAGAAGATTCAAAACAACATGTAGTGTGGACAAGTAGAATTTTCCAGTTAGAAATCAGTGTTTCAAATACACTAGTCATGCAGTTTCTCTTCCAGGTAGCGTCTGAGATGTAAGTCTAGCTAATGGTGTTAACAACCAAAGTACCTTTGTGTTCCAACCAGGCGAAATGGCCGTTCTCACATTTACTTTGGTGAGGTCCGTGGATGTCTTAGAGGAGGTCTAAGTGTCACCAGTGATAGGGCAATGCGAGAACCAAGGAACGACATGAAGCAGTTTAGGCTGAATCTCACCACAGGGTTTTAAAGCTGTTTTCACTATAATCCACAGTAAGAAACATTTTATACTGCAGCTTAGTACACACGCTCACACGCATGCACACCATTCACATGTATAATTGAAACAAAAGATTCCTGACAATTCTTACCTTAGAATGAATACTGACATTTTCTATTCTATTTTATTTTTAAAAAAGTCTTTACCCATTAAATTGATTTTGCTGCTCACTAGTGGGTAGTTACCTGCAGTTTGCAAAGCGCAGCCACTGGAGGAGCTGCTTCCTGTGCTCAGATCGGAAATGTGTTTCTGTGTTTTTAGGGCATTGCTGTGGCACTGAACGTGTGAGGTGTTGTTTGGCCTGTCTGGGTTAGTCTACAATTAATGTGAACAGCTTAAGGAAGATGGAAAGTGTTCTGAACTCAGAGCCTCTTATCGCTGAATATCAAGATGTGCGGCTGGCTGCCATGTGACCTTGATTCAGCTGATTCTTGATTGTCAGGAAAAGCTGAGTTTGTTTTAAGCCCTCAAATAATACAATTTATCTTATCACGCTTTCCTTTGGATCACTGTTTCCCTCAAACTCCTCTCCTCCACGTCCCCTTCTTCCTGGCAGCCAAAATGTGTATTTATTCATTTGGGGACAAACTTGAATGAGAGAAGCCTGTGCTCGGGTCAGCGTTTGGGGCCCCGAGGAGCCGGTGCGGAGCCTGCCTCTGGTTCTGTTATGTGAGAGCCTCATCCTGTTTAGTTTCTAAATTTACGCCGATGGTTTGTAATGCTCTAGTCACCTCAAGACCATCTCATCTTAAACCTGAGGTTTATAAGGGGTTTTGAATGCATAATTTTAATCTCTGTAAATTTTATTTCAAGAAAGTTTTTTCTATTTGATATAGTAAGACAGTGGCCTTTTCTCTATTATGGACAGTGAATTAATAAATGAAAAGCCCTTTCCACACATACTTTTTGAAATTTGTTTTTGAAATATAGACACCTGAGCTAACATCTGTTGCCAATCTTTTTTTCCTTCTTCTCCCTAAAGCCCCCTAGTATATAGTTGTATATTCTAGTTGTAGGTCCTTCTGGTTGTGCCATGTGGGATGCCTCCTCAGCATGGCTTGATGAGCAGTGCCATGTCTGCACCCAGGATCCAAACCGGTGAAACCCTGGGCCCCCAAAGTGGAGCGGGTGAACTTAATCACTTGGCCACAGGGCCTGCCCCTACTTTCTGAAATTTTAAATAAAGCAGGAGCTAATTGTAGCTCCTGTTGAGGTTGCTGTGCGTTGAGTTATTCCTAAGACTTTTAGTGCCCAAAATATGGTCACCACGGTAATAAACTTGGACCAAGCCCACGTCACCTACCAGGTTCCCATGTTAGCGGCAGCCTGTCTCTGAGTTTTGCTTAGTTCTCTTCTTCATTGCTCTTCTGCCTCCACCTTGCTTCTCCTGTGCCCACCCATCCCCCACCCGTCTCATTCCCCCAGGACAAATGCTTGTAGGGCCTTTGAATTTTCATTATGAAAAACCAAGCTTATATGATGAGCACCTAAAGGCAGGGATGTAGTTAGATAGCAATTCACGGTTAATCAAAGTATGTAAATAGTAGGGCTAGGAAAGGGTAACTTTAGCCTAAAAGAAATGTTCAGAGTTGTGGCAGTGCCTCAGAGAATTAATTTCATAGGGGAGTAACATTTGTGGTTCCTAGTTTCAAATTAATGAGCAGACAGACAAGCCTTTCCATGTGAATCAGACTTTACAGTTCTTTCTCAAGTGGGTGTATGTGAGTCATTTAGTGGGACCTGCTTTGGGAAATTTCTTAGTTAACAAAAAAACCAACATAATTCCTTCTCAGAGAAATCTTTCGTGATGTTTTCTCTGTAGTTTGTCTGCCCACTTCCCACCCCAAGCTGTTTATTTTGTCATTTCTTACAATCTGACCAGAGCATGGCTTAATTATAGCTTTTCTCCCCTTGTCTTGCAATTAATTATGTGTAATATCATCTACTAGAATGAGCTCTTTGTAGTTACTTGCTTTGCCATCTCTCTCTCCTAGAACGAGCTCCTTGGGTAAAGGGATTTACTCATATTTGTATCCCCCGTGCTCAACATAGTGCCTGTCTCTTTTGTTTTAAGAATAAAGAGATGATCGAAATAGGAAACAGCCCCAGAGAGAATTCAGATTTCCCATGGTGGCTGATCTCGTATTAACAGTGTGTAAGAAACGATGCAGACGGACTCCAAGCTCAGGATCTTCATCACATCACCCCTCCCCCCAGGCCCTGCCCTTGGCTTCTGTCACCAGGGCCTCAGCTGCAGTGCCTTCAATTTGAAATTGACTGCTTGTTAGAACCTATAGGAATGGACCCCTCCTGTACAAAGAATTTAGGGCTATGCTGTAACTCTCCTAATAGCATGGTAGGATATTGTCTGTCTTGGAATTGAGGAAGCCCTAAATCCCACTAGTTTGAATGTGGCAAAGTGTTTATGTTCCCTTCAGAAATGTCTGAAATTTTGAGAAAATTCTTAGTGCTGCAAGTGAGTTGTAGTTTTGGGAGCAAGCCATGTATTTTACCCAGAACCAGATTTTAAATTTTAGTCTTTTTCTGGAAACACATCTGTGAAATAATGGAAATAGTGACAAAATGGGGTTAACATTTTAAACCAGTTTCTAAAATCATTCTGTGTTTTTGCCTCCAAGTCAGATGTATGAGTTAAAAAACAACACCACCTAATCCTGGCATGGGACTATCCCATTATTAGCACAAAGTTTAAAAAATATATTAGATGTTAAATTTGATATATGTGTACTGACTGATGACAATATTTTACTTCTGAATTCATGGAAGAGGAAGTCAGATATAAGTTGTTGATTAAGATCCTTCTATTGCAATTAAAATTTTTGAGATTTACCCAGAATGTGGGCCACGGGGCTCCTTCTGTAAAGTCTATTTTACGTTTTTTTTTTAAGGAACATTGGTTGACCAGGACCTCAGGTTAAATCCAAGACTTCAGAATGAGATTAGAGGGTCTGTGGCCTTTACCGTGTCTCCTCTGGCAATCCAGAGGATAATTTCTCCTCTGAAGAGTTGCATCATGGGAGCTGTACACAGTGATTCTTCACTAAGTTACAGAAACAGAGGTTAGAGAGGATCTCTTCTTGCCCTGCCTGCCCACCCCCATCCTTCTCCCCTCCTCCTCCTCACTGTGCTAGGAGACCCAGAGAAATTAAGTAACTTGTCACAAGAGGCAGAAAAGGGAGCGACAAGAACTCCCCTGTATTGTTGGCATTCCAGTCCTTCTTGCTCTCTTTGTCAGCAACCCCTAGTTTATTTAGACACCCATAGTCCAAGTTAACACCATTGTGTGAAATAACCAGTTACCCCTTTTCTCATCCTTTGCTCTCAGCTTTCCTTTATGCCTGTTGCTCATCCAGCAGTCCTGGGCTGTCTCTGTGTAGCCCTCATCTTTGTCTGTGCTTTTTCCCTGGACTACTTCCCCCTCTTTCTCCTTCCTGTGTTTCTGATCGCTTATCTCCTGTTGCTTTATTTCCTTCCTTTCCCCCAGTCCTTCTTTCTTAATTGGCTTGCATATTGGATAGCAGTACTTTAATAATTGGAAGTTTTTGTTGCATGTTACAGAAACTGGCTCTGACTTGCTCAAGCTCACAACTTTGTAGTGAATTTCCTGGTAGCTTAGTCAAAAGGGGGAAGTAGAGGGCTCCATAGCCTTCACTGTTTAATAAAAACTCTTTATTAGTTTTAATAGGAAATAGTCTTTCCCTCTCCCCTTCCATCTGGTTCATTTGTTCATTCTGTCGTTGAAGAGATAATTATTGAGCAGCTGTGCGGGATACTCTTCTAGGCTCTAAAGATACAGCAATGAATGAGAGAAAAATCTCTGTCCTCATAGAGCTTATATTCTACTGGGGGAGACAAACGAATGAAAGGTCAGCGGTAACAGCTGTGTGGCGACGTGCTAGGGACTGGCTGGCTACTTCAGATGGGAAGTTCAGAGAAGCCCTCTTTGAGGTGATGACAGTTAAGCTGATAAAGAGGAGGAACACTGTAGGCGGAGCTATTACCAGGTACAAAGGCTTTAAGGTGGGCATGAACTTGGGTGTGACTGAGGGACCAAGAGAAAGCCGATGTGGCTGGAGCACAGAGGGTGGAGAGGCTAATGTAGGTGATGAGTCTGCGGTCTCTGACAGGGGTTGTATGTAAGGGGAAGAGTTTGGATTTCATTCTACATGACATGGGAAACTGTTAGAGAGTTGAAATGATCTGATTTGCACCTAAAAAGATTTTTTAAACTCATCCTTTAGAACTCAACTGAAAGCTCTCCATGATAGTTATCTGTGTGTTTCAAATTTCTTTTAAACTGTGCCATAATCATCTGATTATTTACATGTCTGCCTTCCCTATCATCTTCATTTATGTATCCCTAAAATGTAACTCAGTGTCTACAAGTAGACACATGCATGGAGAAGTGGATTTGTCACATGGGTTGTCAACGACATTGGCAAAGCCTGTTGTGCCCTTGGAATTTCATTGAGAAGGTGGACCTCTTTTCTTATATCAGCTATCACTTAAAGCTAAGAAAATAATGTATATTTGTAGTTCTGTGATATAATTCAGATATTTAGCCTTCTGACTTCTGTAAGGATAATATTTATGACATTGGTTCTCAACCTAATTATGTATTAGAAATACCCATGGGCCAGACCTCTCATATCTGGTGAATCAGAATCTCAGGGGGGAGAAGTCAGGATATCTATATCTTAAATAGCTTTAAAGGTTTTTCTGAGGAATATTTTAAGTTGGGATTGCCTGACTTGGAAGATCTGAAGTTACATACAAGGGATGCTCTATGGGATCAGGAAGATATTTGCCTTGTTCTTGATATTATCCATGGTGCCTGGTACCATTCACTCTGCTGAATGAGGAAATGAATCACCAATGTGTAGAATTGGCAAATTCTTTGCTCATCTCCTTCTTTTCCTTTCTTCTTCCTCTTCCTCATTTTCCTTGCTACGACGAGTAAATCTGCAATGCAAGCCTTGCTGCTGATCAAAAGATGAGGGTGAGTGGCCAGCCCAGTGGTGCAGCAGTTAAGTTCACACGTTCTGCTTCGGCAGCCCAGGGTTGGCTGGTTCGGATCCCGGGTGTGGACCGACGCACCGCTTACTGAGCCGTGCTGTAGCAGGCGTCCTACATATAAAATAGAGGAAGATGGACACGGATGTTAACTCAAAGCCAATCTTCCTCAGCAAAAAGAGGAGGATTGATGGCAGATGTTAGCTCAGGGCTAATCTTCCTCAAAAAAAAAAAAAAAAAAGATAAGGGTGAGAAATCGCTGACCAACAGTGAAGGGGAGGTGTTTTCTCTGGAAGTAGTGGGTTCTGCCTAGAGGGGTGAGCCAGAAGGGGAGGGAAATTCCCAGTAGCTGCAGGGAAGGTGGACAGACTTCTTGTATATTATATATGTTGGGCCTGTGCACAATAGAGCTGTTGGTTGGATTTAGTTGCTTTAAATTAAAGTTGCCTTCACTTGTTTCAATTCCACTGTTTGTGAAATTAGTAAACTCAAATATTTGGGGAACATGCTTACTTCTTAAAAAAATGTACACACATTTAAGAGTGATTAATTCTATTATGTTCTTGAAGGACAGTTCTGTCACGTGGCATGTATTTGAGCAGTTTGGGCTAATGCACAGTAAAATTGCCACAGAATCTTTTCTGCAAACACCTGACGGATGGGCAGAGCTCTTGTTTCTTTTGCTTTCTCTAAGCAACAACACTTTGTGAATACTGGAAGAGAACAGCCAGTGCCTTGTTTGTGTTCATTGTTAGTTTTCTATTCTTGAGTCAATTCAAAGAACACTAGCTTACAAGTCACTGTGAGAATCTAGATCTGAGATTTAGTTCACGTGTTGTGTGGCTTCTGTCTTAGAAATTTGGATAACACCTCACCTACTAACTTCTTCAATTTGAACAAGAATACGATGACTACATTGGAAAAGGCTTTGTTTGTTTGTTTGTTTGTTGTCCCTCAGTTGTATGCTCTAGTTACTAAAATGAATACAATTGATTGTCTGGTCTACCTCCCTCCCTCCTTCTAGGAGATCTTAGGCTGCCATAAGTTACCATAAGTCCACGGGGAAAAAAGCACGCTTTGATCTCAGTGCGCTTGCACCCTGGTTGAGTTCCATCCCTGGCAAGTTTGGCAGTCTTCCTCCTGTGCATGTCCAGGAAGTTTTTGATCTTTCTTGTTCACTTTTCTCCCCAATTATTTCCCTCTGGTTACGTCAAGAAAATCTTTCCCCTCTAATATTTGCCCTGACTGCCATTGCCTCAGATTTTTAAATCATCCTAATCATAATGCCAAATATTGAAGAAGGCTATGCATTTCCAAGTGGAATTAGATATAACAAAGTACCAATCAAAACATTTGAAATAATCCAGAGTTCACTTTAGAGTCATAAACATGTGCATTGGGTTCCTCATGTTTTGCTAATCCAGCCTTTCCTCAAGTGTTAGTGTTGAGGGAAGATAATTTAAAAAGTAAACACACTTATTTAGTTGAATTATTTTGTTTTAGTTTTGAAATGTTTTCTCCCAAGTTTTATTTTAGATATATAATTTTAATTGTAATATGGAATATATTATCATTTTTGGACCAGCCTTGGAAACTAACAACAGTAAGTTTTTATCTTTGGGGAACTCTTTCCAGAGATCTAAATATTAGCCTTAACAAATAAGCTTTTAGAATATAATTCATGTACAAGTTAAGGACTTTCTGTAATTCATAATAGGTGTTAAAAGGATTTAAACACTGGTTCTTGGTCTATTGTAGTGGATCTCTCATCTACATCTTCATCATAAATGAAATTATGGTTCTTTGCCTTCTAAGCTTGATCAACTTCAGTCCTTGGTTTAAAGAACATGTTCTTCCCACTTTTTTTCACTTTTCTTTAACTTGAAAGGTTTTATGAAATACAACTCATACTACTCAGAAGTACGCAGTGAAATTCAGCTCGAGGAGTTTTTAACATGAAACCATTCCGTTTGAGAGTGTGTGTTATTCAAGTGATCTTCTGGAGCCAGTCTGTTTTTGTGTTTTATACAGAGGCCGCCTCTGAAAGATAGATGATATACAGTGTTGTGTTTACCTGTGTGTTGTAACATAGCAGCCCTGTACTCAGCTTGTGTGAGACTAGGCGCTCACGTTTTCTTGGGACCAAATATTTTCTCCTTTTCTGCTTTAAAGGGTCCTTTTAAACTGCTGTGTGCTGAGAACATTGGCTTAGTGTTTCCTTGGTTTGCTTAATAAGGGGCTGGGCTAGTTCAATGAGATACAACCAGCTTAGCCATGTCTGTTTTGGAACATGAGCTCTCCTCAGGCTCGAGAAGGCTGTAAGTGTTACTGAGACTCTGCTAGCAAGAGACATATATTTGTCCTGGCTGTGGCTGTCAGTTCTGGAAGGAGATCTTTTCAGGCTGATTATGAAGATTCTGGTTCCCATCAGATTAGTTGGGAAGACACACATGGCTGACGTTGTCTGCAGTTCTTCTAAATTGCCCTTCAAAGAGCTCCCACTGGTTTTACTGTAATTACGCCCATGAGAGTGGTGGAGAGAGTATTTCTATTCTGAACTAATTCTCTAATATATGGGATAAAGTTCCCTGCTTGTTCACTGTATATCGTATCTCAAATTCAAATTAAAGTGTTAAGAGATGTCACATAAGAGTATTTCCGAGCAAACATCACCTCAACCAAAAAGCATAATCATTTCTAGACCTTGTTCTCATAAGGATTGTTAAGTATTTTTAGGGCAGAGACAAGGGATGGAGATAAAGACTCAACATCACATTCTGCCTTACTTCTGTAATTAGTGTTGCCTCCACATTTGTTAAGTACTGTCTTATACTTTGCAGGCCTCATAATCCATGATTTATAATAGACTCAAAACTTGAAGAACAGGAAGAATGACTTACCTTCTTTCACAATGTGTTCAAAGACTGTAGAAGACAAGATGCATTCATTCTTGTTCTAATTAGACTATTAGTACAATAGATTTAAAATAGACTGAATAAAATAAGATTGTTTTAAATATACAGTTGCATTTCTGGTTTGTAATCAGATTTACCTATCTGATTTGTAAGTGATTGTTTCACACTGAATATTTTTATTTCCGTAAGCAATTAGAACAAAAGTAGAATAAGTTGTGCATTTGAGAAATATTTGCCTTTTTCCTTTTTTTTGTTTTAATTTTAAAGTTGAATGCAGATATTGTTTTCTCAGTCACTGGTTATAATGGGAGGAAATGATTAAGAAAAAAATGTTGCTAAAAATAATAAAATTAGACGTTTTGTTTGTGCTTGCATATGACAATTAAGACTTAATGCTGTCTTCCGGAAAAAGCGGTTTATAAATTAAGTGCCTTGACATTTAAGAAGTCTGAGAAACAAAATCTTGGGAGCCAAGAAGGAGACTTTAAAAGTTTTATGTTTCAAATCTTTGCAGAGTTTCTCACCTGATGGTGTGTTTTTTATTTTTTGTTTTACTAGTATTTTTTGTGTGTGAGGAAGATTCGCCCTGAGCTGACGTCCGTTGCCAATCCTCCTCCTTTTTTGCTTAAGGAAGATTCACTCTGAGCTAACATCTGTGCCAGTCTTCCTCTACTTTGCATGTGGGTTGCCTCCATAGCATGGCTGATGAGTGGAATAGGTCCATGCTCAGGATCCGAACCCTCGAACCTGGGCTGCCAAAGTGGAGCGTGTGGAACTTTAACCACTAGGCCACAGGGCTGGCCCCCCATCATCTGAGAGGGTGTTTTTTCAGATGTTCACCCCGTGGACTTCTGTGATTCATTCTTTGCAGGTAGCTGGTAATTGCTTTCCTCTCCTAAAAACAAACCCAGCCTGGTAATCTTACTCTTCTGTTCATGAGAAGTTCACATAAGAAAAAATGAGTGCAGCGTCAACTCCCTCCTGCTTCCATGTACTTTGTTGGAGAGAGATGTGGGCCACCTTGGGATCTTCTGATATTTTGACCACAGATTGATAAAACAGGAGCCAGGGCATTTATTTTATGGTTGTTGATGTTAAGTCACCAGGAGACTCAGGAGACTATTGGAAGAGGCGGAACTGAGACGAGGATCAATGTCTATACTTTTAAAATGAGAAGGTTGTACTAAATGATGCTCTATATGGTCTATATGTTATGGTTTTGGTGTATGGCAATCATGAGGGATCTTTACAACCTCATGTTTTGATGTTTGTACGCATAGACAGGCTTTAGGGCTAAGGTGTCAGAAATAATACAGTTGTGGGTCCAGATTCACAAGGATACAGGTGGTGAAAAGGAGAAAAAAAAATATTTTGGGGCCAAAGTTTTATCTCCTTTCTCTGGTCCCTTGCTAGGGAGAGAGCAATGTGCTAGATCAAATTCTGAGTACTTTACGTATATTATTAATTCATTTGATCTTCCCAACAAACAGCCTTATGAGGCAGCTACAGTTGTGATCCCCACTTCATAAGTAAGGAAATGGAAGCACGTAGAGTTAATGTAATACAGGTCATAAGTAAAAGAGCCTGGATTTGAACCCAGGCAGCTTGGCTGCAGACTTGGGGTGCCTGACCACTACACTCTGTCACCTAGGCTCTAGTTGATGACCCATGTTCTGTGACTGTGTCACACTTGTTCTCACATAAAATGCTGTCTTTCTCTCCATCATTTGTTCATGCAGTTGTCAGACATTTTTTGAGTGTGTGCTATGCACAGTGTTGAGTCCTGCAGATACAGAATAGACAGAAATCTTGTTCTCTGACTTACAGCCTAGACAGGAAAAGGCAGACTAAAATAACCACAGAAACATGTGATGACAAACCGGGGGAAGAGTTTGGAGAAGGGCAGGGAGCTTTGAGAACATAAGATAGGGGCCTGATCTCATCGAGTGGCGAAGAAGTCTGCCTTACCAAAGTGACTTAGAGCTGTGGTCCCAAGGCAGAGGAGAGGTGGCCGTCTAAATGCTACCAGCATGCAAGGAAGGCTCCGGTGAGTCTGGTCCCTTCGTGGACCATTCCCCAGGCCCCTTTAGAGCCCTTGTTGTCAATAACTTTAAGCTCTGTAATGAGATTGCAGACTTTCCCTCTGTCCACATATATACGTATGGGATCTTGTGCTAATTGTAAGCATTAAGTAAATACACCTTGATCTTTGGTGACTTGTGTTCTGTTCCACTTCCTGCTTCCTGCCTTTTTTAAGGTTTTGAGAGTGGCTGAGTGTAGCTTCAGAACAGACACAGGGGAAGTAGGAGAATGAATGTCTGGGTCAGGTAGTATGCCTTGCTCTTGAAATGCTTTCTATAAGCTAATACAGATCATTTGAGTGAGAGCTCTTATTTTTAAAATCATCTTTTTCTTACTTTCTTTTTTTTGCAAATCATTGAGGAATTGACTATACCTAATTTGATGCTCTCATACAACTGGGCTCAAAAAGTTAATTTCACTAGCTCCCCTGGGCATTACAACTGAAGTTGTAGTGACATATTTTAAAAATCTCACTCACTAATTATTAATTAAACTGCATTAACTCTCTAGGGTCGATACACTCTCAGTACCTTACAAGTTTAAAGCTGTCATTCACTAAACATGTATTTACTGAGCATCTGTCTGACAGGAGGCATTGTAATGCTTATAGAAGTATGGAAAACTTGGTTACTGAGCCCAAGGAGCTTTCCACATTAGTATAAAGGAAGTTAATCACAACAGAGCTGTAAGGGGCCCATCAGGAAGTGTTTAGGAGCACGGATGGGGAGCCAGACTGCCTGACTCCGCCACACCCTAGCAGTGTGACCTTGAGTAACTGATTCTCAGCATTTCATGTGTAAAATGGAAATGGGGATTAATGGAACCCATCTCAGGGTGATTATGAGGATTAATGAGCCAAATTACGTAAAGTGCTTGGAATAGTGCCTGGCATATAGTATGCACTATATAACTTTTTGTATTTATCATCATCTTTATCGTGGTCATTATCTCTCTTAGAATTGAGTCTAAAGAGTGAGGGGAAGGGTTTCTGAGCTGAAGAAGAAATCCATTGTGGAGGCAGTATTTGAGTTAGGTCTAATGAAATAGGAAGAATTTGAATAGGCAGAGATGGCGTGGAGAGTGTTCCAGAAAAAAACCTCAGATGCCAGAAGGTGTCAAGTATGTTTAGGGAATGGTGAGGTGCAGTGATAAGGGTTTGAAATAAGGTGATAATGATAATCATGAAGGTCAAGTGCAGATTCACTGGGAAGCTAATGAAACTTAAGATTTGGGGCCCCTCACTTGCCTGGGCCCCTCTTTCAAGGCTGTTGGAGGGACCTTAGTGATATTTTTGTAAAGTTAGAAAAGATATTTGTATCTTTTTGCTGGTCACCCCAAATGATATGTTTCAGTCCCTCAATCCTGGATCTACCTCATAGTTGAAAGAGTCTGTGGGGGAAAGAATCAGTCTGAGTATTGATGTGACATGAGTGGGTGCAGTGAAGGAATGGCCAGTCAAAGATGACTTTTGAAATTTTGAGTGTGGCTGACTGGGAGGAACCCCTGATGGGAAAGGGGGACGATGGGAGAAGCCAGTTAAGGAGCAGTGGTTTCAGACCAAGCCAGTGCTCTATACTAGTTAGCTTTACCAGGGAAAGAAACATTTCTTTGTTAACCTCTGCCCCTCCCCATCCTTAACTCTTGTCTTACAAGCATAATAATTTTAAGTGATATGGGGCTGGGCAAAGGAGCACAAGCATGACTGCTAATTAATGGACTAGAACCCAGAGCACATACCATAGGGACATCTTTATAATGTCCGCATTTAGAACTCTGTACATATGCTAAACCTAGTTGTCTGAAACTTTTAAAGAGTCTCTCCTTTTTGATGTAAGTCTTCTATATTTGGTAAATCTTAGTGCTTCTAGGCTGTTTTTAAGTTATAACATCTGTTTTCTGGAAACTTCTATTTCGAAGAAATTTAATTGACTCAGAAATGATTGGAATGCTGATTTCACAGCTAACATGTCAGCGTTCTGCTGGTAGTACCTGACTGGGAAAGGCTGTTCTCAGCATTTGTTTCCTCTTTTATAAACAAATAAAATATTAAACAAATTACAGGAAATTAAATGCCAGAACTCGAGAATATTCTCTTGGATGGCCAAATCAAATCCTCAAGAGTATTTCCACTTTCCAGATCGTAAAATATAGATATAATTAACCTAGCAGCACAGGTTTCATTTTTAAATATTAGGGATATGTGTGTGTGTGTGTGTTGCTCTTTGCAGTGAGCCTTTTTTTGGGGGAAGTAATAGCACCTAAAAATAAAACTAAAAACATAGTAAGATCTGAGGCTGACGTCCCCAGGGAAAGACCGTTAGCAAATTCGTGACTCGAAGTCTGGTTTAGACTACTATATTAAGCCATTTGTTGTTTTAAGAATTACCCCTTGTGTATCAGAGAGATTAAGTTAACTGAGTAGAGAAATATAATTGTAAATTCCAAAATGCTTCTGAAATTCACATATATTATTTTTTGACGGGCTTTAAGGATTTAACAACCATAGTATTTAGTTTAAAGAAATGATTTAGAAGTATTTGCAGATTAATTCTAAGAGGATTTTATTTAACTTACTAGGTTGATCTGCTGTTCTTCTATAAAATTAGTCCAAACTTGATATTTATTACATTCTTTCTCAGTGAGTGGTGTGCACAAGCATTTTTAAATTTTAAGATTATATATTTTAATATTCATTTATGTGTAGCCTCTATGGCAAGTGACATGATTTTCCATTGGTAGCAATGATGTAAAACACTTTAGAATAAGTTGATTTAAGTTAAAAGAGTATGTATGTCTCTTTAAAGAGAAGTGGTAGTATGTGGTGCTACATGTGGTGGCAGAAGTGGGAAAGTTGATGCACGATTAATTGAAGTTTGGCAAACGTTGGTTTATTGGGAAACAACATATATTATGCTAGCTTGTAGTACTGTAATTTTAATTATGCTGTTAAATAAAAACCTCATAGCTATTGGTTATATATATATAAGTTAGAATGCTGGCTTTTTAAGAATCTTTTCTTAGAGAAATTGACTTATTTGGGTCTTTGGTATCTGGCATCAAAGTTAATTAAGCAGAAAAAAATCACTTTGGTTGACTCCTAGACAATTAAAAATAAGAAAGTATATATCAAATGCTTTTCTATTGAGAAGGTTTCTAAGACTTCCTGGCAAGAATAGTGCAATTTTATAAAAGTAATGCATGTACTCACTATTCCAGGGATAAATTGGCATGGTACACCAAGCACTATGCACGGGGCTTTGTTACATTTTATCAATCAAAGTTTGGGAAGATTCTTTTGGTTTGGGTTCATATGTGCTAATATCTAGTGAGAAAAGTAGCGTATTTTTTTTCCCCTGAGAATCAGAAAAGGGAAATCAGGATATTTAGAAGATGCTTTGAAGTTAATTTTATTTAGAAAATATTTTTAGAAATATTAGAATATATAGTAATACATTTTTGAGTATTAATTAAATATAGATTTTATTTTTGGAAAGAGTACACATTTAATATTTCATAACTGATTTAGTTACTCCACATTTGAAAAACAAATTACGAGGCTGGCTTGGTGGCATAATGGTTAAGTTCGGTGTACTCTGCTTTGGTGGCCTGGGTTCACGGGTTCAGGTCCCCTGGTGTGAGCCTCCGTCACTCGTCAACCATGCTGTGGCAGCGACCCACGTGTAAAGTGGAGGAAAATTGGCGCAGATGTTAGCTCAGGGCTAATCTTCCTCAAAAAAACAAATTAATACACATCTTTACAAAATACAGGAAATGTAGAGAGAGTAGAAAATATAATTAGTACTCTTTCCTCCCTTTAACAGTTTGAAGTCACTTAATTTTATTTTTTTTAAAGATTTTATTTTTTTTTCCTTTTTCTCCCCAAAGCCACCCCAGTACATAGTTGTATATTCTTCCTTGTGGGTCCTTCTAGTTGTGGCATGTGGGACGCTGCCTCAGCATGGTTTGATGAGCAGTGCCATGTCCACGCCCAGGATTGGAACCAACGAAACACTGGGCCACGTACAGGGGAGCGCACAAACTTAACCACTCGGCCATGGGGCCAGCCCTGAAGTCACTTAATTTTAAAAGTCAAGTGTAATGGGATTTAGGAATTTGGAGGAGTAGGAATCTTTTTTTCCAGATTGTGCTGCTTTTGCCCGCATTTATATTTTTAAGCAGATGTGATGTATGGAATTAGTGTGGGCTAATCCTGTCACAGAGCAGCAATGTGAGTTTGGAAAGTTCTCTACCTTTCTGAGCTTTGGATTGCTCAGCAGTAAATAAATATTGTTTTCCTTCTGAGCTTTAATCAGACCTAGTTTCTCTCTCTCTTTTTAATAGGAGACATATCTAAAAAGATCTATCATAAGAATTCATGACATATTTTCTCCTAGAAAAATGGAACATATTTTAATGACCTTAGCGTGCATGCGTTCAGTAACACACTCATTTATTACATTTCACCACTCTACAAGTGCCTGACATGAGGTTGTGAAAGGTCATTGCGTTTACCTGCTCCTGGAATCTTCCTGGGAATTTAGATGGCTTTGTTGGGTTTCACTTTGCACTTATTAATAATTTAGCACTGGGATAAAAATAAAAACAAAGACTCTCATCTTACAGTGTGAGAACATGGGTCATGTGTGCTAAGTCATGCAGGTAAGATGAGTAGCAAACCCCGTGGGGTAGGCAGTCTAAAGAAGTATTTGATGTGGCCTGTTGCCTCCCTCATGCAGAATGACTGCCTCAGCATTACAGGGAATTAATGTAATTGCTCCTGAGAAGGGAAATGTATTTTTGCTTTTCAAAGGTTGTTGTATAAGCTTTAATTATCTAATCCAAACTCAGAAGCTTTCTCCAAGCAGCTTTCCCTTTTAGCAGCCATAGTCAACTTTCAAATACTGCTACATTTTTAGGCTTGAGAAATCACTGCATTATAAGCAACTCTGTTTATATTATATAACCTACTCATTAGGGTGCAGCAAAATCCTGTTTTAATATTGGTTACTGATAATGGTCTTTCAAGCTAGGGTTGGTTTAAATGGATTTTTTTAATTGTTTGAGCTGCAACTAGGGTCATGATTCTCCATTTGTAGAATGAGTGCTTCATGTCTAGAGCATTCTTTCACAGTGGTTTCATTTTCTGTGCTGTTTTTGTTTCATGTTCAGTTCGCTTTGGTTGGTTGGTTTATCAGACCTTTATGTTGACTTGTCAAATGAATATGAGCCTTTCTTATTAAAGTTAGTAGTATCTTTTGTGTATTTATTTTAGTTTTCTTTCTTTAGAGAATTTAGAATCGAGGTGTTTTCTAGACTTGAAATTTTAAATAATTAAATGCAATATATTGCTAGTGGAAAAGCGTAATGCTCAAAGAAACTTTGTAAGTAGAGAGGAAGACTACTTTTTAAGAACTGAGACTCTCATTCTTGTCATTGAAAAGCATAGTGTTTTGATGTTGGGACATATTAAGAAAATAATGCCACTAATTCTAGGTAGAGAGGGTTTAGGAATCAAATTCGATTCAAACTATAGAGGAAAAGGACCAGTGCCCTTGGCTCAAAATTAAAATAGTAAATTGTACTTGGAATAAAACCAAACTCCATGGTTTGTGTTGCTCTTCACAATCTGGCCACTGCCTGGCTCTCCCTCTCTCTCCTGTTCTAGTGACACCGATCTCCTCTCTGTCCAACTCACCAGGCTCTCTATCCCCAGCAAAAACTGGCGCTTGTTCTTCCTACTGCCTAGAAAGCCCTTCCTCTTTCCCTCAGCTCTTCCCACGGCTCTCACTGTTTGCATCTTGATACCCTAAAGGCTCCCAGAGACCCCTCCATGGCTACCTTGCCTTAAGCAGCCGTTCTATTCTTTTTCCAGGAATTTACATTCCCATAAGAATGTAAATTCTAAGATAGGTACCAGTACCTGATAGAACCCGGGCACATATTATATAGTCAATAAGTTGATTCACTAGAAGTTTACTAGTTTTAAGAGCTCTTTTTTTTGTTTATTTCTTTGTTTAACATTAGTTTATCATGCTGGACTGGAGGAATTATAAGTATCCTTGATAGCAAGAGCCAAGCCACTGTGTGTTCCAACGCCCTCACCTGCAGGCGTTTCCGCTCATTTCCTTGGGATTATTGAGTGGGCTTTCCTCAGGGCGGAGGGAGCGCTCGTAGACCCTCCCTGGGTATTGTCATCACCCTGCGATGTCTCTTTCAAAGTTCACCAGGCACAGAATTACCTCTGGCAGATCTTCTGTGTAGGACAGGGAGGACTCTTGATCTTTGTTGAGCACAGAGTACAGTAATGGAGGTATGATTGTTCTGTTCCCAGAAGGGAAAACCCTGCCATTGTATCTGTGCAGTGTGCCTTGTCGACAGCCCTGGGCGGCCTCTTGATGGCTCTGCCCTCTGTCTTTAAGCTCTTACCCATGCTTAAGTCAAAGGCTGCTGCTCAGCTTCAAGCTGAAAAGGAAATTTTGGCAGCTCGGTTGCCGTCTAAAGATCAACATTATCGCCATGACAGTTGACACTCAAAGTGGAAGACGTGAAATGCAAACTTGGTGAGTAATTAAATTAGTTTTGCGTCATTTTTTGCTGGTGTTCTAAATGTTGTTGTTTATCTGTCTTAGGTAATCTATTTAAAGAAGACACCAGAAGAAGCCTACAGAGCACTGCTATCTGGCTCAACCGCCCCTTATCTTCCGTTCAGGTATAACTGCTTTTGAGACTTGGGCTATAGCCCTCTGCGGGACAGCTCGCGACTTTAGAGTTGGATTATTGTTTTTTTAAATTGTCTTAACACTGTGACCATTATGTTATATGGGATGAAATGAGATGGTAGTTTTTATTATTTCCTTTTTGCAGAGTTTTTTTCCCCCTATCTAGTAAGAATAAAGTAGCTTTCTCCTTTTAGGAATTAATTTTTTCCTTGAATCCTTTCTATATCTTGACAACTTAAGCACAAACAGTGCCTGATTTATGAGCAAACAACCCTGTCAAGATTCGTTGGATTTCAGTAATGTACATCACTGATTCATCCATTCATTCTTTCATTTCATGAGCACTGATTGAGCTCTGACTGAATATCAGGGGCTAGGTATATAGAATAAGACCCTCCAAGTACCTTCCTTCCAGGAGCACATCCTTAGTGGGGACCCTAAATCATCTGTTTAGCGCACAAAACCAGCTTTCATCCTGAGGAAGCCTGTCTTTATTACAACGTTGGGAAAGAATATTTTCTAAGTATCACCGGAAAAAGGTCTTTAAAAATTTTGAGTAAACTTGAACTTGTTTAAAAAATAGAAGGGAATATACGTCAAAACTCCGACAACAGTCATCTCTGATAGAATTGTAGATGATTCTAATATTTTTGCCTTTTTGCTTATTTGTGTGTCGAAATCTCCAAGCATTTGGATTGGTTGTTATTACTAATACCATAATTACCAACAACAGTGAAAGAAAGGACCGGGAAGGATTGAGGAGGCCTCCTTGCTTGTCTGTTTTCCTTCCTCTCCTGTAAGAGGGCAGGTCACAGTGCCTGATACTTAAAAGTGCTTTTAGGCACCGGCCCGGTGGTACAGCGGTTAAGTTCGCACGCTCTGCTTCAGTGGCCCTGGGTTTGCTGGCTCGGATCCCGGGTGCGGACATGGCACTGCTTGGCAAGCCGTGCTGTGGCCGGCGTCCCACATACAAAGTAGAGGAAGATGGGTACGAATGTGAGCTCAGGGCCAGTCTTCCTCAGCAAAAAAAAAGGAGGATTGGTGGCAGATGTTAGCTCAGGGCTAATCTTCCTCAAAAAAAAGTAAATAAATAAAAAAGTGTTTTTAGTAAATATTTGAATGAATAAGTTAAGACTAAATCCCTTAAGATCCAGGGGATTCCCACCTCTGTTTCTCAGACCACAGGAGGGAGCATTATGAGGCACAGGGTGGGTGTCAAGGTGGGGAGGAGGAATGGGGCAGATGACACCCGGTGTGCTCGATCTCTCAATGAAATCGAGGAGTGAAGCAGTGAGAGGAAAGTGCCCTCAAGCAGTCTAGAGTTGAGCTAATTAGCTATTGAAGGGCAGATTAAAAAGTGACAGATTATGTATAGGAGAGTTTTAATGATGAAAACAAAGCTTTTAATTTTTTTCTTCCGCTTCTAATGGCTTCTATAATTTGAAAGCTTTTGGTAAAACACAGTTGTATTTTTTAGAAATGGGTAATTGTTTTAGTCAGTCTGGTCTGCTCTAACACAGTACCACAGACTGAGTGCTTATAAACAGCAGAAATATATTTCTCACGGTTCTGGAGGCTGGCCCAGGGTCCAGCCTGGTCAGGTTCTGGCGAGGGCCCTCTTTCGGGGTGCAGACTGCTGACTTCTCCTTGTGTCCTCACATAGTGGAAGGAGGGCAAGAAAGATCTCTGGGGTCTGTTTTATAAGGGCACTAATTCCATTCATGAGTGCTCAACCCTCATGATCTGTTACCTCCAAAGGCCCCACCTCCTACTACGTCACACTGGGGTTAGGATTTCAATATATGAATTTTAGGAGAACAGCAACCTTCAGTCTATTGTGCTGCTGATGATAATAGTAATCATTCTGCCTAAGCTCTGAGCAAAGTGGTTGAGTATATGCCTTGGAGGCAGAGACACTGGGTTTGAAGGCTCATTCTGCTCCTTACTGTCTATAGCAAGCGTAGTAACTTGGACAAGTTACTTCTCCTTGAACCTCAGTTTCCTTTTCTGTAAAATGGCTTTAGGGCTCTCTTGAGGATTAAATGAGGTAATGCGTTTATCACTGTGCCTGGTGTAGTACCTGGTTTTTGTTTTTCTCAGTGTTGTTAGTACTGTTACTAATAAGAAACAAGAATTATCCACAAGGATATGCTAAATATGAATAGGAAGTATTTCTTCTAATGGTCACATATTTAGTAGGAGTGAGTAGCTCTACAGGTACATAATAAGCTATAAAAATAGAAGAAAAGATTCTGACAGAGATTTGGGAAAGTATCAGACATTTAAACTGAGCTTTTAAACATAGATAAGGGTTTGGGAATGGAGGAGGGGAGGTTAGGCACAGATATACCCTACGGAAAGCCCTGGAAAGGATGCCGTATCTAAAATAACTTTAGAAGTTCTCTGTGGTAGGAGCACAGTGTCTGTGGTGAGAGAGGGGCCAGTAACGGTGATGGGATTACTGAGGCACTTTTCCTGGAGACACTGAGGGCTCATTAAATTTCTTTTCTAAATAAGAAAAGTGTTTGCAGGGCCAAGCCCCATGGCCGAGTGGTTCAGTTCACACGCTCCGCTTCGGCAGCCCAGGGTTTCGCAGGCTCGGATCCTGGGCGCGGACATGGCACAACTCATCAAGCTATGCTGAGGTGGCGTCCCACATGGCAGAACTGGAAGGACCTACAACTAGAATATACAGCTATGTACTGGGGGACCTTGGGAAGAAGAAGAAGAAGAAGAAAAAAGGTTGGCAACAGATGTTAGCTCAGGGCCAATTTAAAAAAAAAGTGTCTGCAATTTTTTTTTGTTATTTTGAAAAATACCACACGCACCTGGAAATTGTAATGCTCTAACATTTGTAGAATTGTAGTGCCAGTCAGTAAGTCCAATGGAGGATATAACTATTTAAGCAGTTTAAGTGAAAAATGTATATTAATTTTTATGCTTGTGATATCCATTCAGAAGTCAAGGGAGATGTATTTCCATTTCACTACACAGATGACCCTTGTTGTCCTTGTCAATTTAGATGAAAATGTTGGAAAAGGAGGAAAGAATAAATTCTTCCTTTAAGCAAAATTATATTTCTAGCTTATAATGGCCTGGGTAATTAATTTGTTTCCTGAGAACTAGAATTTTTAAATAATTAAGATTAGAATGGAAGGAAAGATAGTAAGAAAGTTATTATTACTTAACATAGAATTAAATCAAAGTTATTAAAGTTATAGCTTGTTTTTCCAGATTGTTTTTATTTAAATATTTGAAAACATAAATATGTTAACATGGTTTAAAAATTTTAAAAATATATAAGAAGGTTTACAGTGAAAATGCCCTTTCCCATCCTTATCCTCATCTCTCTAGTCCTTTCTGAATAACTTCTAGTATTCCAATAACTTCTGTTTATTCCATATCCTTCTAGAATTTCTTTTTTTTTAAGAAGCATTTTATTGTATTTAATTTTTTAAAAAAGATTGGCCCTGAGCTAACATCTGTTGCCAATCTTTTTTTTTTCTTCTCCCCAAAGCCCCCGAGTACATAGTTGTATATTCTAGTTGTAGGTGCTTCTGGTTCTGCTGCGTGGGACGCTGCCTCAGCATGGCTTGATGAGCAGTGCTAGGTCTGTGCCCCGGATCCGAAGCGTGAAACCCTGGGCTGCCAAAGCAGAGCACATGAACTTAACCACTTGACCATGGGGCTGGCCCCTAGAATTTCTTTATGCACATATAAAAAATAAAGATACACGTTTTTATTTTTCCTATTTTTATCACAAAATAGCTTAGTATATATGCTATTCTGCACGTTAATTTTTTTCACTTACCTCATCTTAGGTATCTTTTTCTATCAGTACATAGAGAGCTTCCTTCCTCATTCTGTCTTATTTCTGTGTAATGTACAAGAATGCATTTAACTGGCCTCTACCAAGTAGAAATTTAGATTGTTTCCTATCATTTTAATTGCAGTTTTTTAATTCATATGGTCTCAAGTGTGTTTTAGAGGAAAGAAACTGAGACAATACTATGGGAAAATTATAGTATTGTTGTTAGAGATAAAGAGATTTTAGTAATCCGTTTGCATAAAGATACTCATTATATGAAACAAAATGCTAAGTGCAAGTATGAGGCATTTGTTCCTTGCTTTGGGAATCTATTTCCTACTAAAAGTTTGACCTTGAGTGTAACTCTGAGTTGTGTCTTTCTGATAACTCAAGACATCAAAGAGTTTTGTTTACATTAAGTTGCATTTCTAAATCCAGACTTTTCATAAGCTATGCATTTGAAGCAAAAAATATCACAAATTAGTGTGTATAATTTAGTGAAAAACTTAGTTGAATACCACTAGTTGGCTGGAATTTGACTAAAGAAACTGAATTTTTTTCCCCAACGCTAGGATCAGATGTGAGTTGATTTTAGTCCACAGCCCAGGCCGACTAAGGCTAATGCAGTAGCGTCAAGAATCATCTTCATCCTGGTTCTGGTCAGCCCTCACTGCCTTGGCCTTCACTTAGAATCTGGATTCTGTCATCCACTGGGTTTTTTACGCCGTTTGCTGTTAAATGACACCTTTATTTTTGTTGTCTAGATTTTTATTTAATCTGCTGCTGCATTAACACTTTTATTTAAAAAACAGGAAGCCTTAAAGGAACTTCCTTTTAAGTGTAATTGTTTTTTGGTTTAAAATTTTTTAAAAATGAAGACTATTTTGAAGGCTGTTGAGGTGTGGTTGGCATCTTTATGTACTATCTTCACTGAAATGCCCATGTTCCCTTTTGTGCTATATATTTTTAGTGTGTTTCTAATAAGGGAGTTTTAAGGCTACTATGAATTTAAATAATGCTGTTCTTCAAGATTTATTCATTCAACAAACATTTATCTGAGCAGTCTCTTCTGGAAAGCCTTTCCTCATTTTTCCAGAGAGGCTTAGCAGGTCCTTTGCCTAGAATTCCCTGTTACATTTTGTGTATTACGTTTTGTTCATACACCATTACATTTGCTATGTATACCATTAAAGCATATGTCTTCTATTGTAATTATGTGTTTGAACGGCTGACTTACCACCAAGTATGTCTGACTCTTCTCTTGAAGGCCGAGATTGGGCTCTTTTCTTGTGTGCCAGGGAATACATACATTAATTTATTTATTGCTTTTTCTGTGCCAGTCACTGTAAAAGTCTTAGGGATCTAAAGATGATTTAGGACAACTAGGTACCTGCTCCAGGGAACTCACTATATGACTTGTAAATGCGTAGGTACGTAAAACAACTATACTGCTTTATTAGAGTTAGGAGATTGGTATTTTAGGAGTACTGAGGAAAGAGGTTTAACCGGGGGGAACTGCGAATTGGAGGAGATGTTAGAGGTAGGCCCCGTGAATGCATTTCATGTTAGGATGAAAACTGGAGAATAGCAATCCAGGTGCTGATATTAGGTGCTGTGAGTTTTCATTTGTTTGGTACAGATTGTCTTTTATAATGGTAGCTTCGGTAGAATGCTGTATAATACAGTGTTTGCAGTGTAGGTACATTATTATAACCAAAAAAGATATCTGATTAAGTTTTTCTATTTGGATTCATCTTAAAAAAATTTTTAATTATAGTTTTCTATTAACCTAGTTAAACATTCTCTAAAGATGAGGCAAATTAAAAGAAAAAGAGTTGGGTAGCTTTATTTCCTTTTCTTCTTTTCTTCCAGTTTTATTGAAATATAACTGACATACAACACAGGTTTAAAGTGTACAGCACAGTGCCTTGACACATACATTGCGAAATGATTACCACAGTAAGTTTAGTTAGCATCTGTCACCTCATATAGTTAGAAAAAATTTTTTGTTTTCCTTATGATGTGAACTTTTAGGATCTACTCTTCTATCCTCTTTCAGATGCATCTTACGGCAGTGTTAACTGAGTCATCATGTTGTGCATTACATCCTAGTACTTATTTCTCTGATAACTGGAAGTTTGTCCATTTTGACCACTTCCACCCAATTCCCCCACCCCCTGCTCTCATTTACTGACTATCCTGGATTACATTAGGTATAGTAGACTTTAGAGAGAGTTGAATTTCTGGCTTGGTGTGACACTCAAGAAGTGTTTGTTCTGATGTTACTGTTTGTAAGTCAGTATTAGGGTGTTCCGATTTAATTGTAAAGTAGCGTCAAAAACTATACTTTTTACTTGTACTAAGGATAGCCGGCGTGTTTATCAAGAATGACTTTAGCTGAAAACTAGAGGAATAGGGTGTTTTTCACCTACTTTAATTCTTTGAGTCCATCTATCTTTAGTGGTGGCTTAGCAGTTGGCCTTCAAGGAACAAGGGGCCTTTCAGTTCTGGGGTCAGAGTCAGCAGCATTTGAATTGGCAAGCCTGGTACGAATCTTTTTAGATTCTCTTCCTTTCAGTGTACTAGTAAATTTATAGTCTATACTATTGGCCAATCATTCTACAAAGTCCTATTAATCACAGCTGTCTAAGGCCCCATAAGACCACCAACCCTGAGTGGAATTCCCAGACAGTTTTCTTGGCAGTCAACGGCAGTGGTTTTCAAATGTACATTCTTGGGTGTTCATAAAAACAGCATTTGTGAAAACTATAAGTCTCACAAAACATTGCAAAGGTAATCAAGCTAAATAGCACAAATCTTTTAGGTCTCTTTTGTGCTTTTTAATTTCATTTTGCGCTTACTTTTTTGTTTATCAATCCACATGTATCAGTTTGGTAAGTTTTTTGTATTGATGATGATTCATAAATGTGCTCAAAGCATATTTTTCAATGACATATAAAATTAAATGCAGAATAAAACTATACAGAAAATAAATAATATCCAGGGTCCCAGTTTTGAAGACAGAAAGCTTGACATGAAAAATAGTGACTGGGTGCAGAGGTGAGGTGAGGGTAGCGGGCTGCGCTGACATCCAGTGGATAACGCTGGATGAGCTGGATGTCTTATCTTCAGTTGTTAGTTTAGGGTTATTTTTTTGGTGGGTCTCTTCCTGGATAGGTCCATGAATGCGTTTTTGTGTAGCTATTTTATTTTAGCTTGGAGAAGAGGCTAGAACTCAGATCAGTGTTTCCCAAAGTTATGTTGGTTCTCAAACTTGGTTTTAAAAAGTCTGGGAAGCTTTAAAAAATATTGATGCCTGGGTTCTACTCCTGGAAATTCTGATATGATGGGTCTGGGGTGAAATCTGGGTATTGGGATTTATAAAAACTACCGACTTGATTACAATATGCTGCCAAGGTTGAGAGCTACTGCTCTATAATATCTACCATGGCATAAAAAAAAGATTCAGTGATCAAATACATTTAGAACTCTCAGGAGATTTGTAAAGTACATTCTCATTTTAAAGATTCTGAATGGTTCTTAGTCACAAAATAACCTGTTTAACTTGGTTTAACCCAGAATTTTCCCAAGTACTTCATCGCAAATCCTTTCCCACTCCCCTCAATTTCTATGAACACCCGGCAGAACTCATGTTCTCAAACACTCTAGAGCACGTTTCCTGATCCACACATGTGTGGGACAAAATAGATCTCTTGGGATTAGAATAATATGCTGCCATTTGTGGAACTGTTTTTGTGCTGTTTCCTGAGAGTCTTGGAAATAAATGGCTTATCAAATAGTGCTATTTTATCTAATAGGAACAGGAATATGCAAGTTTTCTTTCGGAACAGATATGAGGGCAGAAAACCTTCCTTAAGAGAGGACCTATAAACCTCCCACTGGCCTTCCTTTAACGACACTTGTCATTAAAATGAATCCATACTGTTTGTATTAAGGGAGGGGTTTGTTGTGTTTGGGGGATGACCCTTAGTGATATCCCCGTTGCTGAGCTGTGTCTTAATGGGAAATCTGTGAAGCAGTTGCTCTGGATCATCTGGGCATGCCCGAACTTGTAGAGCTCTTAACAAAGGCTCAGAGGGGTCAACCACTTAGAACTTGGCATTAATCTTCCTTCCTTCTTCTTAAGCAAAGTAAACATGTGCTGTGGATGTTAGATGTAATTATAAAGTATATCTCTTTACATAAAACATTGAACCGGTATTTGTTAGTTTAAATATGATATTATGATTTTTGTCAAAGTTTATTTAGCAGTTAACTTTGTACTTCAAAGGGAAAGTTCTCCTTACTGTTTTTCTCTTGAGTATCAAAAATATAGAAGCAGAACTTATTTTATGCTCTCTTAAGACTTCCCTTTCATTCGCAGCTTTTCTTTGTGATGGTACCTCTCTGCTTCCCATGGATCTTTAATAAACCTTTGCTTTCGATGCCTGGTATGATGGGAAAGAATCTGTGTTAGTTTTGAATAGTGAGGATGTGCCAGTTCCCTGAGCGTTGAAAACAGATGGACATAGATAGCTTATCCAGTCCAAACGTTGACTCCATTCGCAACAGCTGGAGCATATTGAGTAACATGGACCACCATGAAAAGCAGACGCTTTATCAGCTTTCTCTTGTTAAAGCGGTAAATAAGCGCCACTATACAGGATCTGAGAACAGAAACAACTGTCAGGGTCTTTATACCCATTAAATATGTGTGAGGAGGTGAGTTACATCTGTTCTTTTTTTGGAACATGGCATTGCTTAAGTGGTTTGAGTTGTGAAAATTGGCTCAGACTACTTTTTTGGTTATTCCTATTTTTACGGTCCCAGATCAGTATTACCAAACTTTTTGTACTCTTTATAGTACATTTCCAATAGCCAGCCTTAGGTGATAAAGGTGGTTTGGAATAAGAGACAGTCATTTACATTAACGAACATAGTTATTTTGTGGAATGCCTATTAGGTGAAGCTCTTATTTTCAATACCTGAGTCAAAGACAATTTACTATTATTTTTATCTTTATAGCAAAACTAATGTGATTAAATGAGTAGCACTTAGGTGCTGATAAAAGGCTCAGAACACAGCCCTTGGTCTTAATTCTGGTGCCTGTTACTGCTGGTTCTAGACAGATTCCATTCTGCTGACTTTATGTGACCTTTTAAACCATGACTTAGAAATGAATTTTCACATATCTCTGTTTCTTTAGATGAGCAAAGTGATTAGTGTATCGCTTTATGTTCAGTCTGAAGAGCAGGTGATCCCGTGTTCCATTTTTTGTTAAGTACTGGTTGTGCTCAGCTTTTGGTCCTACCCATGAAGCCAGCTGATTTTGCTCTTTCATGAGTGGGAGAGAGCTCTGTTCTCCCCACTAATTCTTCTCTTGTAGACCTCGATGATGTAAGCAGTCAGCTCTTTCTTTTCCCTGGATCTGGTACATATATGGCATGGATGTGTTCAGATTCTGGAAGCCAGGCGTACTTTGGACAATTGTGTAAAGTATTTTGGGGCATTGTCTAGTTCCCAGGTATCCAAACAATATAGTCTAGGACTGAACTGTCTTATATAGTAGCTATTAGCTACATGTGCTGTTGAGCACTTGAAATTTGTTTAGTGTAAACTTAAATAGACCGTAACTTTAAAATACACATTGGATTTCAAAGATTTATTTAAGAAAAAAGGTAAAGTATCTTATTTATAACTATGTTGATTGCATGCTGAAATGATACTATTTCAGATAGAGTGGACTAAACAAAATATATTATTAAAATTAATGTAATTTCCTTTTACTTTATTTCAGTATGGTTATTTGAAAATTTAAAATTATACTTGGCTCTCTTCTGTGGCTGGCATTATATTTCCATTGGACAGCAATGATCTAGATTATATTTTTGTTACTGTACATAGTTTATGATTAAAGATTGTTTTATGTAACTTTTGCTTTCAAAGGTCAGTAGTTCCCAGCCATTAGAGTTGTTCAGGCTAAAGTCAAATGATCTCCTGGTAACGATCATTTATTCATTCATTCATTCATTCAACATCTACAACGTAGTGATATACCCAAAACTGTACTAGACTCTGGACATCCAGATGTAAAGGACACATTCGCTGTCCTTAAGAAGCTCATGATCTTGTGGTGCTTGTGTAGATGGGATTCAGTTCAGTGCTTAGAAGGTGCTTAGATGACCTTTCAGATCCTTTCCAATCCATGCTTTGCAGATATTTGCATACCTCCTAACTACTTGCTATCCAGAGAATTTACAGAGAATCATCTATGTAGATCATAGTCCTTCCCAATATTTCTTAGTCCATTTACCTTTGGCTCTTTTTTCTTCTTTAATGTGGTCTCCACATTGTAAACACTGGCTGTGCCTCCGTTCTTCTTTCTTTTCTCATTTCGAACAACTTCATTACCAGAAATGCTTTCTTATTGTTTTGTGTAAATATGTTCTTTCATCTCTGGTTTCATCTTCTCATTATTAGTGTTTACAAGGTTGCTTCATTCTGAGTGATTTCTTAGATTCTTAGGTTACAAACAGTGGTGTGTTGGTAAACTGGCTCTCTTAAGTAAAAAGTGTTTATTGATTTCTGTGGTGTAAAGTTTCCCACCAATGCTGATTTGGGATCCCAAAATTTCTGAATATTTAACAATTGACTCTTGAGAGCCTGTAGAAAGACAGCTCTAGGACAACAGTGAATCAAGCCCTTTCTCTTTGTATCTAATTGAGGATGTTGATTCTAGTTTTCTTAATTTTTCTTCTGCTGCATCTCTGCAAAATAAATGCAAAAGCATAAAAATAAACAAAAAAAACCCATCTGTTCCATCTACTTAAATATTCATTCATTTAGTTTTTCGTTCAACAAATATTTATTGAGTTCTAATCCCTCCCAGGGACTTGGAATAGTTATATGGATTTTTATAATCACTTCATAATAGCTTTATGGATCAGTTGCCTTTATGCCGCAAGTCACATTTAGAAAGAATTATCAGGATGGATGCAGTTTAGATGGTCAAGCATGGGGTTGAGCTCAGTTTGTGTTTAGATGTCTATAGACAGCTGTCGGCTGTAACGTTAGTCTTCTGTATTGGGGGTTAGGGACACATTATTTATTCTTCAGCAGAGATGAATGATTAGAAACCTTGGGTGTTTGGGGTGTTACCTTATCTCCTGAATGAAGAGCAGCCTTGTCTTTACCTGTTTAGGAGAGGAATGCAATCCATGGTAAAACCATCATGACAGATAAGAGTAAGAGCTGTAGTTTTCCCAGGCAAGCCAGGGGTGTGCAAACGTTTTCCTTCTGTTGAAGTCTATGGGATTTCAGTGGTCCTCTATGAGGGAGGTGGAAAAATACATGTCCTCTTAGTCAACTCAGTACATATTTGGCTGGATAAATATGAATGAATGAATGAATGCATGGATCAATGAGTGAAAAAGCAAACCAGGAGTTAAGTAAACAACTGGGAACTGTAACTGCAATAAAAACTGTGGGAGTTTAAAACTTTGTAGCACATTGCTATAGTGATTTAAATTCCGAAAGCTCTTTGTAGCCTCTCGAAAAGGTGTTAGAATAAAAAATGATGTTTAATACCACTTGACAAAGGAAGAGAAAACTACTTTGAGCTTTTAGCTCTATTCAATTAGTACTCTGGGAAAGAGAGCAAAAGAAAATGGTCTTAAATGGACAGAAGGAATTTTGGGTTAATGCAAAGAAAGCTTTTCTTGCTAGTGAGGATTGAGGTGTTAGGTTACTGAGTTAACAAAAGTGGCCACAGAATATTATAGAAAATTTTCTTGAGATGAGCTCCTAAGCTCCTTTAGTTAATTTGAATGTTTGCTTACAAACGTTTATTGAGTATCTATTTTGTGCCAGGCACTGTATTAGATATTAGGGACACAATGATGAGTGAAAAATGTATAGATCCTGCCTTCTTCCAGACTATTCCAGAGAGGCAGGCAGAGAATCAAATAAGCACACCAGGATATAATGTCAAACTGTGGTTAAGTCCAATGGAAAAAAAAAGTTAGGGAGCTGGTCTAGCCAGGGTGGAGATAGAGGTTTTTCCTCTGAGACGAGTGATCTTTGAGCTGAGATCTGAAGCGTGAGTAGGGTAACCCAGGCTAAGGTGAGCAGGAGAACATGTGACCAGCAGGAGCAAAGGTTCTGTGGTGAGAGCAGAGTGCCCCATCTGAGCAGCTCAGAGCAGGCCGTTGTGATTTGCCTTTTGAAAATACCACTGGCTTCCGTGAGGAAAACTGATTAGGAAGGCTAGGAGTGGATGTGGGAAGGCTGCTGCAGTAGTCTACGTGATAGGGAGCACTGGAAGTGGAGAGGAGTGAATGCATTCAAGAGACATTTGAGAGGGAAAAACAATGGGACGTAGTGTCAGATGGATAAGGGGAATGAGAGAGGTGGAGGGACTTCCGGGTTCTAGCTTGAGCAATTGTGGAAGCTGTGACTTTTACCCAGATAGGGAGTGCTGGAGGCAGATTATTGTTGTTGTTTTGGGGTGGTGGCAGGTTCAAGAGATTCTTACACAGTGAGTTTGTGATGCCTTAAGACGCCCAAGTGGAAATGTCATGCATGTGGTTGGCTATACCATTTTTGAATTTTTAGGAGTTTGTGCTAGAGTGATAAATTTGAGGGTCATTGGCAGATGGATGGTAATTTATATAAATGGGATTGTGTAAGGCAGTGATTCTCAAAAATGTGCTTCCTCCTACCAGCAGCATCAACACCACCTGGGAACTTATTAGAAACACAGATTCTCAGGCCGGGCCCCAGACCTGTTGAATCAGAAACTTGGGTGGGGCCCAGCCTTGTGTATTTTAAGGAACCATCCAGGTGATGCTGGTGCGTGCTAGAGTTTGAGAACCCTGGTCTAGGAGAGTGTGGAGTGAGAAGAATTGGAGTCTGGAATTAAACTTTGGGGGGCTCTAACTTTTAAAGATCGGGCGGTGAAGGATGACTTTGCAAAGGAGACTGGGAAGGGGAGTGTTTAGAGAGGTAGAAGAAGAATCCAGGAAGCAGGTGAAGAGAGTATTCAAAGGAGGGAGTTACTTGCTGCTGACATAGTAAATAAAATGATGGTTGCGAAATGTTGCCTGGGCTTAGAATAAGCAAATCCAGAGAGACAGAAAATAGATTCGTGATTGCCAGGGCCTGAGGGTAGGGTGGGGAAGGGAAAATGGGGCGTTACTGCAAATAAGTATAGAGTTTCTTTTGGGGGTGATAAAAATGTTTTGGAATCAGTGGTGATGTGAATTGTGAATGTACTAAAAATCACAACATCGTGAATATAGGAAAATCACTGAATTGTACACTTCAAAAAGGCTAAAATGGTGAATTTTCTCTCATTTAAGAAAACGTCCCCTGGGCTTAGCACAGTGGAGATCGTTGGTGACCTTGGTGAGGAGTGCTCATGGCATGGATGAGGGTGGAAACAGAAGAGAGGAGGTTAAGATGTGAGAGGAGAGAAAATGGAAGCAGGAAGATGAGTAATTCTTTAGCGAAGTCTTGTTTTAAAGAGGAGGCCAAAGAGAGGGTGGTGATTGAAGGCAGTTGTAGAGTCAAGAACGTTTTGGATGGTTTTCTTTAAAATAGATGGTAGAGACCTGAAAATGTTTAAATTCTGCTGGGAAGGACCCAGGAGAGAGATATGGAGAGGAAAGAGATCATCAATTGTACTGAATAATATAATTTCAGAGTGGGAAGGGATTTTTATTTTTTTATTTTTTTATTTTTTCCTTTTTCTCCCCAAAGCCCCCCGGTACATAGTTGTATATTCTTCGTCGTGGGTCCTTCTAGTTGTGGTATGTGGGACGCTGCCTCAGCGTGGTTTGATGAGCAGTGTCATGTCCGCGCCCAGGATTCGAACCAACAAAACACTGGGCCGCCTGCAGCGGAGCGTGCGAACTTAACCACTCGGCCACGGGGCCAGCCCCCAGTGGGAAGGGATTTTTGAGGTGTTTTCCTAACCTTGACTTCCGTTTCATGTAACAATGCAGGTGAAAAATATTCCTCACAAGCCATCATTCAATTCAAACATTGTATGGGGTAGGTATCTTGCTGCCTTCCAGGGCCAACCATTCCATTTTCTGATGGTTCTAACAATATTGGGTGGTTGAGGAAAATCACTTGGGAAAACTTATTTATAAAATGGGAGGTAATGTTACTTTTAGAGAGTAAAATATCTCAGCTTCTTTTTTGGGGGGGGGGAAATTGGCCCTGAGCTAACATCTGTGCCCATCTTCCTCCACTTTATATGTGGGTCACCTGCCATAGCATGGCTTGATAAGCGGTGTGTAGGTCTGCGCCCGGGATCCGAACTGCCCAACCCCGGGCCACCAAAGCAGAGCGTGCAAATTGAACTGCTCTGCCGCTGGGCCAGCCCCTCTCAGCTTCTTAAATGGACTTTCAGTCTCATTTTGGTCATTTCCTCACTCTCACGTCCAGAAGAACCCAGTGCAGTCAATAACTGATCCTTTTGAGAATTATCTGGTGTTAATTGTGTAGTCTCTGATTTTTTTCACTGTCAGCTTTGTATTCAGTTTTCTTGGTCTTCTAACTTTTTTGCTGCTTATCTATCTGATTTCCAGCTTTCAGAATTTTATTGCTATTGTCTTCTCTCTCATTCTCCCTGACCTTGTTGGATTCCATTTTTAGAAAGCCTTTTAAAGTTCTCTTTTTAGTGGGGTTTTGGTAGATGAACGGGTTCAGTCTGCCACCTTTACTTTCTTTCTCTTTTTTTTTCCTCCTAAAGAGTATATTACATGTTTTTGGGTTCCTTCACTTTTACAGTTACTCTCTTGTGACTGTGTATGAGCCACATGCAGTAAGCCATTTGTCTCTTGCCCACTGTGGGGCAGGTTTGGGGAACCTGTTGGCTTCACGTGGATGTCATGAGGATTAAATGCACCAATGCATCGAAATTGCCCGGCCTAGTAGGTGTTCAAAAAGGTGTGGGATCTTCTTTCTTCGGTCCTGAGGATGTGACTTAATTTTATTCCATGCCTTGTTATATTTCAATTTGTAAACTTCTGCCTGACTTCCCAGCTTGCTGTGACTGCTTTGTGCCCAAATCCTGTCAGATGGCATGTTAATTCTCCCTCGAAGATCTTCCGGTCTTCAGCGTTGGTCACCAAGTCACCACAGCTGTCTTTTCAGTCATTGGTAAAAATTTTGGCTATAGGAGGAGATATCACGACAGTCTCACTATACTTAGCAGATGGTCAGAAAGACTGGGTCTGGAGCTTTCCTGATAACTTGTATCTGTGAATTTGTTTAGCTGAGTCTAGGTGTGGGAAGATACACTTGGGGGAATAAAGAGCACTTCCAATTCTTATGTTTTTTTACTCTTTTTAAATACAAAGATGGGTTTTTTCTTTTCCTTTTTTGTTTTTTACTAAAGCAGCAGTTTTTAATCTAGGGTCTGTAGAATGAAATTTGGATGACAAAAATTATATCTTTATTTTCACTAACCTTATAATTTATGAGATAGTATTCAATTATAAGGGTTGTAAATAAACTATTAGAAGTATTAGTAATATAAATGACTTTGTCACAGTAGAAATCATAGAGATTTTTATATCCCATTACAGTTGTTTCCTATATCTTATTATTTATGTTCATTCCTTCTTCAAAATTATAGTAATTATCAGACCTCCTACTAGATATTGTTATATAAATAAAAACTGCATAATAAGGTATTATAAATTTGCTTTTTTAATAATTTGATAACTTTACTTAAATTTAATGGAATAGGTCTTCTATTATTCCTGTGTATTCTATTTTATGCATTTAAAAACATTATTCTGAGAAAAAGGGTTCATAGGCTTCACCAGATTGTTTGCAGGGGTCCAGGGCACACAAAAGATTCTGAACCCTTGTCCCAAAAAGACCAGTGCCTACAAAGGCATGTGTAGTGATTTATATAAACTGATATTTTGTCTTAGCTCCCCAGCTGCTCCTTTCTCTGGGTTAGTCCATTGAAATTTGCTTCTTCATATGTGGTTTACATCTTTACAAGATATTTGAAAAAGGAGCTATTTTGTTTTTCACTGACCCGTGAGTTCAGATGGCATTAAAAGAAGAACTCTTGAAATCAGACTTAAATATCTAGACTAACTCTTCCTATTTATATAGGGCAACTTTGAAGTTTCAGGACTTAAGAAACATTTCTGTTAAGCTGCTTTGCTAACTTACTATTTTTATATTAGCTTATCAGGATGCTGAAACTCAGTGACGTTGATGTTACCTTTTTAATTCATGGCTTTGCAGCCGTAGTTCAACTTACCTTGGACAGTTATGATATAAAACTTGGTTTCATGTTAGTTATACGTTAAAGGCCTTAAAAGTCGTTTTCTCCCCATGGAACGTCTTCTGGCACCCTCCCCCAAGCTGTCCCTGGACCGACTTGGTGTGGTGCATTGGACTTTGTCATTGGCAGGTGCCTGACAGCTCTGGGCCTTTGGTTCAGCAGTGGGGCCTCTGCAGGGAGACTGAGAGCCTTGAGGTCAAGTTTCTTGCCTTGGCCACCTTGGAACATTGCTAGTGTTAGAGCTCCAGTGCCAGTTCTTGCTTAACTGACCTGAACTTGATACTCTAGTTTTAAGTTGCCTAAAGCAGGTCTGCTAAGTTGTTCTAAAAACTTAAATAAAGTATGAAGCACTCAATTTTCAGTGCAGTAGGTTCCCACTCCTTTGGTAGAACACTTCATGGTGTGTTGGAAGCTCTTATGGATCCTGAGGAGATTGGAAGCATGACTGCATTTTTCTTAGTTTGTTGGGGGGAGGGGTATGGGAGTGGTGGCATTTAATCCATGAAAATAACTGCTGGTTTCTGTTGACCTGCATACCTTGTCCCACTTTTCTTTTACGCTTCTGTTTACCATATTCCTCTGTCAGAATACCTTTCTTGATGATGAATGTTTTACTTAATGAAACAGCTCGGTTCACTGTTAATTAATAATAATAATAATAAAATATTAATGAGTCATAATATTTATTAAGTGCTTCCTATGTGCTGGGCACTACATGAAGGACTTGACATATTTTTTAATGACTCTGACAACAATCCTATGAATGTTAGCTACTATCAGTAATTTCATTTCCCAGATGAGGAAACCGACTTGTAGAGGGAAAGAAAATAACTTGCTCCAGGTCCCAGCCAGTATGTGGCAGAGGTGGACTTTGAACCAAGGCAGCCTCACTGCAGAGTTCAGGCTCTTAAATCTGCTTTCTTATTAATTCTGCCTGTTGGATTAAAGCAACTTCAGAAGTGCTTCAGTTAAGCTGCAGGAGTAGTTAACGAGTAGGAGCTGATATGTTACATCAGTTTACCGTGTTGACAGCTGTGAAGCCAAACTGGCATGTCTCCCTCTGACTTGGGTATTTTATTATTTGGATATTCTAGATGCAAGTTTTTAATGTGAAGTTTTTTCTGTTTGTAGGGATGCTTCCTTTGGAAATTGCTCTTACAACCTCACCATCCTCGACTGTTTGCAGGGAATCAGAAAGGTAATACAGTTCTCCTTGCTGTAGCTGACACACTAGTTTAAAAATATGAAAAAGAAATAATATCAACATCTTGTTTGTTGCTGGAAAAAAGAGAGGGGAGCCAGTAAGCAGAAGGCTTTCCACTTCTTGAACAATGATGGATCTATAGAATACAAACTACAGGGCAAACGGGGAGAGGGTAGGAGGGTAACTCTGTAACTCCTTATAGGGTGGAAGGGGCCTCCCTTTCTGTTTAAACTATCTGTGTTCTGGGGCAGATTTATCACTTCCATCTACTGCTGTGCCTGTGGTATTGCTTTGTCAGCCATTCAGCCTCATTATCAAACTAGATCTTGGCGTGGGAGAGACAGGAAGTTGCCTAAGCCACTGGTCTCCTCTGTTAGTGTGGAGGAGACATTTCCACATTGGTTTTCTCATTGAATATTATGACACGCCCATGAAGTAGTAAGTAGGCCAGTTATTATTATCTCCTTTTGACAGAGGAGGAAACCACTCCACAGAGGTTAAGTCACTCTCAGGGTCACAGAGTTATTAGGAGGACTAATTTTAACTCACATTTCCCTGTCAATCCAGAGTTCTTTCTCATAGCCTCTCAGGGTATGTCGTAAATCAACAGTTGTCAAAGTGTGAGAACTGGTTGGAGAGGCAAATTCTCAGTCCTCATCCAAGACCGGCAGAATCATAAACTCTGGGAGTGGGGCCTTGAAGTTTGTGTTTGAACAGTCGCTCCAGGTGATTTGATGCACACTAAAGTTCAGAGTCAGAGTTATTTATATATATAAAACGCAGAAGTTAATCTAGAAGATTCTTGAGAACTATTGGGACATGTTAAACATTGGTTTACAATCTGAGAAGTCATGCAAGCTATACTGTGAATTCTAATGAATGTTCAAAGTACAACATTCCACCTTGAACATATAGCCATGATTTATCAGTCAGGAATGTACGTATGACACAGCCCATTGGCAAGGGTCATCGTGGACTGTAAGTATAGTATTAGCAGCAATTCTAGCTCCAGTTTCTGTTCTCTGAGGTAATGTAAAACTGATTTCATTGTGTTTTGAGTTGAGAAAATTGGTATGCTAAATATGCTATCTGTTTTATGTATGTTTGTTTTTGACATTTCATTTAAAAATGCATGTAAACTCTGTACAACTTTAAAATAGTTTTCAAATATTTTTCTGTTCACTTAAAAACTATCAAGAGACTCTAGCCCACCCCCTGCAAATAATACCACCAACAAGCACTTCCAGTATCACCAGTTAAGGACCCTTATGGAGATGGTACCCAACATAGAATCCACGATTACAGCCTTTGAAAAATACCCCTGAGGGAAAAGAAGTAATTTATTTATTGTCACTGTTATTGTTGTTTTGCCTATCCTGCCATCTGGTAGTGGTTATTTCTTTTCTAACGCTTAGTAAATTCAGAAAGAGTTCACACTGGAGTATCATTATTATCCTGCCCATTATTATAGTGAATGGTAACTTGATACAGAAACTTATGACATCCTCTGTGTTGTAGAGGAAAGGTCTGCCTTTGTTCATGAAGAGGGTCGTCTGTAAACTCATTTTGTTAGGTGTTGCAGTGTATTTTACCCAAATGTAGAGGAGGTTTCCGGGGATCTGGTAGATTTTTCACCATGTCTTTAAACACCGAGACACATTGCCCTCTGTACACTCTCTTACATAGGGCTCGAATGTTCTGGGCCATTTTTGTGACAAGTACCATACCTCCTAAGAATGTAGACAGACTATAGCCACATTTTGCCTTATTTTAGGAAGCGCATCTTTTTGATTTTGATGTATTGACATCATCAGCAGCATAGTTTATGTGTGTGTGAACGTCTGCATACAGAGGCATACACAAACACACACTTTAAAGAAAGGGAAAGTGGCTAGTTCAGGGTATATTTTTCTCACTGTTTTCTCTGGAATGGTGCATATGGATGAACTAGATTGCTTTCTTTAAAGGTGAAATAATTTAAATAAGTTGTTCGGCTTATTCTGTAGAGGTTGTCTAATCCAGTCTTGTCAGAGTTGAGCATTTATAAGAATCACCTAGGAAGACATGTTAAAAATGCTGACCCCGCCCCCAAAGAATCTGATTTAATACTTCTAGGATGGGGCCGAGGAATCTGTATTTTAAATATAAATTACTTAAGTGCTTCTGTTACAGGTGGTCCATGTTCTACGTTTTGAAAAACGTTGGTCTGTAAAGTGTTTTCAAAGATAGATGTACTCGAGCTTGACTTAATGGTTTCTTCTATTTTTAATGACTCGATCATGTAACTTTTCCAAGTAACTGGTTTTGTATTCTGTTGTAATCTGTTTAGCTTCACGGCTTATAACGTAAAAGGCTCTGTCCTCTTTAAGATATTACATCTGAGCAAGCCAGATAGTTTTGAAAAGTTCTAAGTCATTAGTTACAAAAAGCAGCATGAAGTTTTTCTTTGTGTTGTTAAAAATATCAGTCTTCCTTCTAAACTGTAACAGCAGTCAGTTACACTTTTACTCTGTCGGAAACTATCACGACATAAAAGAAGTTCTCCCGAAGTAGAATTTTAGGAACAAATTAAGTAAGCCTACTAAGTAAAAATGCCATTTTTGCTAAATATCTCGTTAATGGTAAAAGGAAAACAAGTCTCCTGGGAATAATTGATTTTGCTGCTATCTGAGAAGTTAATCACTATTATATATTCTGTCACAGTTAAATATGAATTAATTGCATAGGTTTTAACTATAAGGTTGCTAATATGTTCCATTTTATATATATAATTAATTTTATGTGCAAAACAAATGTAAATTAGAATTCAAGAGGCATATTTTGTGGGACATATTTTCCTGTTTTTCTAAGTGCCTAGTCCTATATGTACGACGGTCTTAAAATTAAGAATGTTAGAAGATGTTATGCATTAAAAATCAAAGATTTCAGGCTTTCTCTCCAGGTTAGTGAGGATGATTTTGTGAGCAGGAATTCTGGGAATGGCTAGAAGACTTTGTCAATTTAGTGTGGAAAAACTAATTCAAATTCTGCTTTTAGGGATTACAACATGGATTTTTTGACTTTGAAACATTTGATGTGGATGAATATGAACATTATGAGGTTTGTACATTTTAATTGTTTGCAAGATATAATTTCGTGTTGATTACCCCCCCAACACTCAGGAATTGCAAATTGAATGGGTGCTAAATAAAAGCATTCTGGAGTTTTCTATAGGTGTCAGTTTTCTTCTTTTATCTTTGGTTATTACCTTTGAACCAGGAGTCACCAAAATTTTAGCTTGGTAAAATCCTATATCTGTATATATTCTTTTATCAAACCTTGATTCACAATTACTTTGCGTCTTTAGCTTATGATAAAAAATAATTTTAAAGTATAATTTGGTAGCAAAATTATAAATTATCTTTATTTTAAAATTCAAATTTCATTTAAAACAAAACTAGATTTGTGCCTTGTAATATTTTCGACTGCGTAAATTTTATTTTGAAATATGGCTGAATTTACTTATTTCTAAGAGTTGGCTGATTTTTTTTCCTATGGCACCATCACAAAGCTTTCAAATAATGCCTTGCCTGCTCAGTGTTGTAGATTTTAGGCAAAGGCTGTCCAAGCTAGGTCACTTTATAAGGAGGCATTGAAGAAGAGCACTTTCTGAGTAGAAGGAGGAATCTAGGAGTTAACTTTTCCTGAAAGATGAGAAGCCTGTAGACCATGAGTAGGCTCAAGGTTCTAAGAAAGTGGGCTCATCTGTTGGGGTTCTCCAGAGGAGTTAGAAAATTTATCACTATCCTTAGCTGGACAAGGGCAGCCCTCACATTTTGGGCTCTAGTTCAGGACATGTCTATTTGGGTATCCTGCTTACATGTTAGACTTAACATATCTGAAAAGAAACTGATCATCTTTCGCCCAAACATGGGCTTCTGCATTGTTCATCAGTATTAATGGCGTCACCATCCTACCGTTCACCCAGACTCAAGGCCAGAAACATTTCTCTTTGTCTCCCTAATCTAACAAGTATTTGAATTCCTGTTGCCAGTGTCCCAGGATGTGTTTCCTCCCTCCTTCCCTTTGTGTTCTCCCTGGCTCAGGTCTCACATCCTCTCTCGTGGACTATTATAACCACTGTCTAAGGGAGCCCTCACCCTTCTCCTCTTGGTCTTTCACCCACTTGCCTGAGAGATCTTAAAACAGAGCTCTTATCTTGGCTTGTCTTGGCCCCAAACTGGCTGTTGCTCCCATTCCTCCCCTGCAGAAGTAAGGAGAAGCTCCCCTGTCCCGGCATTCTTAGCATGGCTGCTCTCCAGCTCACCTAGCTGCCTCAGCTTGTTTCCTCAGTCATCCCTGCTGAGCTGTGTACTTACTGTTTCTTGAATGTCTCTGTGCCCTGGCTGAGCTTCCTTTCTCTTAGGCGCCCATCTTCTTTAACCTTTCCTCTCCTCTATTTAGTGTGTGTCAAATCCTACACTGGTCAGCTCTCACTCTCTAGAGTATTCTTTCTCCCTCAATTTCACGTGTTAGAATTTGTACTTTCCATTTTTCTTATCTTACATCATAGCTATTGGTATACAAGCTTTATTTTCCCTATAAGATTGCAGATTCCTTGTGGATGGGACATGACTAAATGGAAAAATACATACCAAGTTCTCAGATAGAAAGGTTTAACATTATAAAACTGCCTCTTCTCCAAAATTAATAAATTGGGTGAAATTTGTTAAAGACCTCAAATTTTTTTTTAACCATAAAAACATTGTTATCATGGCATCTTTAGTAGTGCCAAAAAAAAAAAAGTACAACCCCCTAAAAAATTCCCAAAAAACTAGAGACGAAGAGGCTATGTACTTGTAAGGGGGAAGGCTGAATAACCTGTAGTACCTTAGAATGTTATGTCGTCATTTAGAAAAATGAATTTGAGCTATATCACTTGTCTTGGAGTGATTTCTATAATACGTTGTTGAGAAGAAAAGATATAGCAGAGTGCTTACAATATAATCCCCCCTTTTTAATAAAACAAACAATAACAAGATCCACCTCCACCCCATATACATATATGTATATCTGTATTATATGACCAGAAGTGATTTCCTGTGAAGCTAATGAAGCCTAAACTTTAGAGACCCTCAATCGCATGGGCACCTTTTAAAGTCCTATACCTAATTTTGTGTTTGTAATTTTGTATTCTTAAAGTGGGCCTCCAAAGTAGATGTTTCAGGCACCCCCCAAAACCTGGATTTCTGCCCCATGTATATGAGCATGGAGAAAATTATGTGGCAGAACACTAAAGCCGTTTCAGTTAAAGGAGATAGTGGGGTGGGGGTTAGAGAGGGAGAGGAAGGAACAAATACCACACTACAGAGAAAAGACTAGTTGACATTTTACTTATCCCCTCCCTTTTTAAAAAAATTTTAATGATGATGTTGAGAGTTAGTTGAAAAAGCTATTGAGAAACCTGAAACGGACAATGCAATTTCATTCTTGCAAACCAACCAACCAAACAAAAATCTGCTAAGAATGTGGTCATACCTTCACCCGAATCAACCACCACCATCACCACCACTCAGGTAATGGGAGGGGAGGAGGCAGTTGGCGAACATTTGGAAAGTTTTCTGTCAAATTACTTTCTTTTTGAGAATGACACGTCCACTTTATCAAAAAGCCTAGAAAATAGAAAATCACAAGTAGAAGTGTGATTGGCAGGTAGTAAGCATTTCATAAATGTTGCTTAATGAATAAGTGGCTAAATAAAGGAACTCTCTTCCTGACAATCTGTGGGCCCAGTCATTTTTGTCATAACTTCTGTCTCTGTTCCCTCACCTGCTTTATGAGTCTGGACATTTGGAGAACTTGTGGAAGAGCTAAATTTACATGTTTCGTTAGCTCCAACGAAGTCAGTATTCCCAGGAAGACATAGTTTTCAAAGTAAAATTTTATCATTGACAGCATATTATGAGAATGTAAGTCGTGGATGATTGGGGGATGTTCAAGGTGAAGCTTTTGAAAGGCACGTCTTGACTAAACTACATTTAATGTATAATACGGCGGCTCAAGAAAAAGCCTAAATTAATGGCACTGCATCTCTCTGTGACATTAAAAGGGGGAGGCTTATGATAAGAATGTCATTTATAAATGCTATTAATGACAGGGGCAGCAGAACATGGGAAGTACTTGTTTTATAAAGTCTGCAGATAAACCTCTGCTCATTGTGCAAAAGGTTATCTCCATCTTCTTCCTGTAATTCATGGGTCTAGAGCAGCACTGTCCAATAGAAATATAGTGAGAATCGTGTATGTTTATATATTTTAAACATTCTAGTAGCCACATTTAGAAAAAGCAAAAAGAAATGATGAAATGAATTTTAATTATATATTTTATTTAATGCAATATCATTTCAACATGTAATCAATATAAAAATTATTAATGAGGTATTTTACCTTTTTATTTTTGAACTAAGCCTGCAAGACCCAGCGTGTAGTTGACACTGCAGCACATCTCAGTTTGGACTGGCCACGTTTCAAGTGCCCAGTAGCCCCATGTAGCTAGAGTGCAAATTCTGCAAGGACAGCCTTGACAGAGAACTATCATAGTCCCTCAGTATGGCATGAAGCCTAGATAAGCAGAACAGGGTCTGCCTGCTTTCTGAGGCGATTTAATTGTTCACTTAAGTGTTGATTTCAAGGCCCTGTCATATTTAGAAGGCTTGGGATAAGTATCTCAGGCTCTTGCTTTATTTTTGTGTAACTTACAAATGGCCCATTGTATTAAGTATTGATAAACAAAAGTATCTTCTAAAATGTGGCCTCTCAGGTCCTTTGCCAAGCTGTTGTGGAGTTGTGGCTTCCTCACATTTGCACTGATCAAACAGACATCATTCTGGCACTATGCGATGACGGTCTGATGAAGAAATTGTGCAGGATGGTGGTCCAAAAGCTTCTCCTAGGAATCAGTGTCAAACATTCATACTTTCCCAGCAGGTTTCTTATGGTATTCTCAAAGATCTAAGAGCGCGGCCACTCCTTTGATATCTAGCCACGGATCAGTTCACTTGAAAAATAGAAACAGACTTTTTGCCCTAGGGAAAAACAATGGAGATGAAAAAGCTTGAGTATTCTATCAAGTGATGCACTTGCAGGTATGTGAGGACCTGTAGCCTCACATACCTCTATAGAGTTAATGCTCATGTAGGTTAATATTCTGCTTTTAAAAGACTCAGAAAGTAGCACCCATAGAAAGAGTCTGCCTTCAGTCAACTTCTCTTCTTTTTGAGTGAACTATCCTTACCAAATAAGACCTTGTCTGAACACCACCTATCATTAATGACGCTGCTCTTAAGTAGTCATTATTCATCAAAGAGAATTTGAAGTTGTATTTTTAGTTTATTTGGTTTTCCCTAAGGGGCTTTCCACTGTTTACTAGTAGGCTTGCCATTTTTGATCATGCCCCTGTGCTGGCCATACACAGATGAACTCGCAGAACAACAGCGAGCAAGAGTTATCCAGTATCAGTACCCTGTTCCTGCTTAGGGGGAGGGAAAAGAGAGAGAAATGCAAAAAAACAGAGCTTCAGTGGCATCCTTTGGGGGTGCCTCATCGCTGTGGCTTACATTTATTCCCCATCCAGAATGTGGCCCATGCAATTTCAAAGCGCTGCCTTAAATATCCTTTAGGGGATTAGATGGAGCTTAAAGTTCATGGAGAGCCCACTTCAAAAATGAAAAAATTGTTTTGACTTCTTTCTTTGAGCTATTTTCTATCTGCCATCATCTTTTCCTCACCATAAAATTCCTTTTTTGAGAAAAAAATGCATTCTGTGAAGTAGTTTTGTCAGTATGAGGATATTTCCCAGAATATCAAGCTATTATTGACTTGACCCTGTGCTTTTATATGCTGACGAACCCCAGCCACTTCTTTGCCATTGGTTACTCGATGGAAGTGGTTAGAGCTGTGCTTGGCTGCTGCAGGCCTGGTGACAGACAAGCTGGTTACTGCCTCCTTGAGAGTGGAGTCACTGCACAGGGCTTCCTTTTGTTTCTCTTGTCATGGCACACGTGGAGAATGATAATATTTGCTCAGCACCCTGTGATCATAGCTCACAGCTGTTGGCGACTGGGCTGGGGACTCTGGCTGCTCCAGTCCCTGCCCAGGCAACTCCATTCTGTTAGACTGGTTGGGAAGCTTTGTTCTACAGAAATAATGGTGTACAGATAAACTTTTGTTATATGAGAGTCAAGAAGCCGCATTACAGTCTTAATGGCTTCAATTTGATAACTTTTCAATTCGTTTATTGAACGTTTATTATGTGCTTCCTATTTGCTCAGTGTATTTGCTAGGAATAGTATTCTTTTTTTAGGAGGATCCTGTAATTTCATCTCTTCATGTGTGGGATTAGAGCCTTTGCTCTTGTCGCCTGCTATCATAGACTCCGTATATTCTTGTGTAGAAGTTATGTTTGACTTTTGCCGCAAGCCCCGATCTTCGTGTTTAACAAATTAGTTCTCTACACAGAATTTCTCATTGATCTGGGACAGGCTGAGTGTGGGAAATTTGGCTCCTGAGATAGTCTAGCAATTCTTAAGTCATTATTATTGCTATCTTCACAAAGGATATTCTTTGTGGAAAAGAGCATTGCTCTTCTAAAAGATGATTTCACATTATCTTAGCCACGTTACAATGCGGCCCGTCTGAGAACTGTTTATTAGAAAGTGTTGGTTGATTCTGGATGCCTAGGATTGGGTCTTTCTGGAATCTTGGGCCTCTTCCATCAAGTCTTCATATTACTGTCAGTGTATGTTTCAGAAGTTGTCTGATTGTATCACTCTCCTGCTGCTTTAAGTCCTTCATGGACTCCACGCTGACTGAAAGCGGGGAAGAATTGCAAACCCCTTAATGCGGCGCAGAAGGCCCTTCTTGACTGAGCTCTTCCTTCCTCTCCACGGTTATCTCTTTCCCCTCCCTCCTCATACCCAAGTCTATGCAGCTTCCCAGATGGCAGTGCTTCTTCATGCTTTTGTGCCTTTGGGCATACTCTTGGCCCTCCTCCTGTCTGTGATCCCTTCTCACCTGCCCGTCATATTTATGTGGCTGACTGCTAAGTCATTCTCAGCTCTGTGGGAGCTCTTCTCACACAGTGTTGCTTGAAACTCTGTTTACACATCTGTGTCTTCTCTGTGCTTTGGGTCCTTGAGGACAGGAACTGTGTCTTATTCATCTTTGGATGAATAAGTAATCCAGTAGCATAGTATACTCATAGTGGACTGTCATTAATTGTTTGTAGAATGAAAGAACTAAGGAATAAATAAGTGAATACTAAAAACAGGAGTAGAGCACATTCCAAGATATTTTATATAATTTATTAAATGTAACTACTTTTCAATGGAAAGTGATCAAGACGTCTTAATTAAGAATCCACTCTGGGAGTCAGCCCAGTGGCATAGTGGTTAAGTTTGCACACTCTGCTTCGGCAGCCCAGGGTTTGTGGGTTCAGATTGCAGGTGCAAACCTACACACTGCTCAACAAACCATACAGTGGTGGTGTCCCACACATAAAATAGAGGAGGATTGGCACAGATATTAACTCAGGGACAGTCTTCCTTAAGCAAAAAGAGGAGGATTGGCAACAGGTGTTAGCTCAAGGTCAATCTTCCTCACCAAAAACAAATAAATAAATAGATAAAATCCATTCTGATTTTGCAGTAACACTCCAGGGAAAAATTTACTGACTGTAATAGACAACTTCTTGTAATGATATTTCTGTCTTTCATCACCAACCAATCTATGCTGCAAGAGTGAGTTTTTGAATTATTTGCAACACAGGTTGCTAGATATTGTAACCTTGGATCAGGGCTTGCATGTAATGTCAGTTTAGTTTAATATTTGAACGGAGACTGTCTCCAGGTTGACTGTGTCATCCTTCATTACAGTTAGTAAGTAAATTGTCAAACTGACCAGGTGGTGTAGACTCCCGAGGTTGCCCTTTTGCATGTACCTTGAGAATTAATAATGTTTGTTAGGTCTCCCAGCTCTTGATGTGTCATCCCAGGTCAGCAGCGGGAGTCATTGTTGTTGAAGACCTAAGGTATGATGTTTCGAGGCTTTGCTTTGGATTAGAATTTGTACAGGAAACTAAAATGTAATCTGGACATTGCTTGATCTGCTGTCTTTGCTTGTTCATGGATTATAGAACTGGAAAAATGTGAATTTCTGCCACTGTAATTGTGAATTCCTGCCATAGGACTGGGGTCAGGCGAGTTCCAGAATGGAGGTATATGGGTATGTCCTCACCACCTGGAGGAACTATGGAGGTGTGTCTGCCAAGGTGATTTGACTACTCAAAGAACTATTAGAAGCATTTCCCTGGAGCCATCCCGTGGTGTTGATTGCACCACTCAAAGGTCACCAGTTTAAGGAAGCAAAGTTGCTTCCCAGACACTGCAGCTGCTAGAGTGGAGGGACCCAGTGCTTCCACATCAGCTAATGCGGGTGTGGTTCAAAGATCATGTTGGTTAAATCTATAAAATGTTTTGAGGTCTACCTTATCCTGAGAAATTTCTCATGGTCTTTTCTTCCTCTTTAATTATTGTTTGGTCTCTGTTCCTTTTTTTTTTACCTCCAAATGTCTTAAGAGAGCAGTCTTGAGTCTGTTTTTACTCAGCCAGTCATCTGATGATGGCCTGGCCTCTACCTTTGTGACTCTACTGAAATTGGTCCTGCTAACACAAGAGTTCGCACCAGCAAATAGTTGTGTGTGGTCTTGTTCCTACTGGATTGACTCAGTGGCCATTCTCTAATTCTGAAAAGTCACTTTCCTCCCCTAACTTCTAAGGTTCTGTCTCCTGCATTTCTCCTCCTTCCATCTCTGGTCATCTTTCTCAGTCCCCTTATAAGTCCTTTCTCTTCCTTTTCCCACCTGAAATGCTGCTGCTCTCCAGGGCCTTATGATTTCTCGTTATGCACGCTCTCTGTGAGTGAGAGCACCTGTTTCCAAGTTTCAGTAACCACCTAGTCCTGATAGCCTCAGATCTTCATGTCTTGAGCACTGGAATGGCACTCTGCAACTGGCAGATGCATTCCCTGGTCTGGGCTGTTGGAGCAGTACCCTGGATGTTTTTTCCCACCAGCATCTCCCCACCCCCACTGTTGCTAGTGGAGGTGAAGCGATCATCCACATGGGTCACTCCTCTTTCCCTCCGCCACACTGTCTCTCTCAAAAGCAAATCTAAATTAATAATCTAGAGTTGGATTATTATTTAAGCCATGTGGCATGGTAACAATTTAAACCAAATAACTCAAATATTTACTTTGCTTTAAGCTCATAAAGTGCCAATCACTACAGCATGTTTGCATTTATGTAATACAATTATTCTGTCAACTCTATTTTATTGTTTTAGAAGTTAGGAAAACATAAACAAGGCACTTTCCTAATGAATCAAAAAGAACTTTGTAGTTCTGTCTTTTTGATTTTTACAATAGTCTTCGTGCCACCATTAAACCTCTTGTATACTTCTGTTATAGCACTTATCAAGGCTGAATGCAACTTTTCCTTTAATGGGTGTCTTAGTTTGGGCAGCTATGACAAAAATACCATAGACTGTGTGCTTAAACAACAAACAGTTATTTCTCACAGTTCTGGAGGCTTGATCAAGATCAAGTTGCCAGCAGATTTGGTGTCTGGTGATGGCCATTTTCCTGGTTCATAGATGGCCATATTCTCCTTGTGTCTTCACGTGGTGAAAGGAGCAAGGGAACTCTCTGGGGTCTCTCTTACAAGGACACTAATCCCATTCGTGAGGGCTCTATCCTCATGACCTAATCACCTCCTGAAGGCCCCACCTCCAAATACCATCACATTGGGGATTAGGTTTCAACATATGAATTTTGGGGAACACAAACATTCAGACCATAGCAATGGGTAAAATGGAGATGATAATAGCACCTGCATTCATAGGGTTCCTGTAGGGATTAAATGAGTTGCATGTAATAGAGTAGTTCGTAGCACAGAGTCAGTGATTTGCTGCTATTATTATTACAGTTGTTTGTCACTCCCACTTGCTTTCAGACTCCTTTAGAGCACAGAGGGAAGGCTTTTTAATTTTTTTTGTATGACACCAAGTTATAATCCTCGATGTATAATAAAGGCTCAGCACATGGTTCAATGAGTATTGAATTGTGCTTGAAACCTGTTTAGCCATGTTATCTTAGAAAACATATGTTGATAAAGGGAATAATCCTGTAACTGTCAACTTCAAGGTCTATCTTTTCTATCTTACTGTCTGTTTATTACAATGGTAATAAGGCCAAACGTTTTTCAGTGTTTGGTCTGAAAAATATGTTTGTAACCATTACAACAGAGGTATGCCTTACTGGCACAGATGTATTTCTTAGAAGTTATAAAAATTTATGTTTTCAAGTCAATTATATTTTATTTTAAAACTGTTAATTACTTTGTAAGCAACTGTGATTTTTTTTTTCAATTATATTTTAAATGCACCAGGACAGTTAGCTATTCCAAAGAAATCTGGTAAATCTTTTGTAGACTGAAGAATCCTGGTAAAGTGAATAGTAACACCTAAATGTGTCAGTTTCAGGAATTCAGATTTTTATTTTGGGGTTTTCATAGAGTGAGGAACATCCTAAGTTTGTCTACATAGTACGTGGTAGGTAGTAGGCTTTAGATTGGAAGAGGTGAAATACCTTCTTATCTTATCCTTGCTTAGATGTTTGTTTATAAAATGTGGTAGGCTTGGGAAAGTACCTCAAGTTCCCGTCTGATCTAGATTCTTTGAACTGTGTGTGTGTGTGTGTGCATTTAATTAGAAAAACAAATTTTTCATCTTAAATATTCTATTATTGATAAATATTGACATTCTTATAAAACACTATGAAAGAAGGCACAGATATTAATTTTGGAAGCTTACCAAAGTAAGCTTATATTAGTCGGTTAAAAGCTATGACTTTACTAACTTCTTTTTGGATTTGAATCAAAGTCCTAAATCTTTTTGTTTACTCCATCAACCTTATCTAAGCTACTGAATATGGATGAATAATATCTAATGTTTATCTTTTTGGGTGGGCAGATTTGCAAACATTCTTTTTGTCTGTGAGTGAATGTGTCCTAGAGAGTCCACTGCCTGTCTCCATGTCATTGATGATGAAAGGTTACTGTTTAACCCAATGCATGTCTATCATCCGAATAAACAGGCATAAGACAATTTATTTGTTTAGGCCTCCTTAGTGGTCAAAGATACAGAAATAGTGAACGTAGAAACCTGTTTTCTTCGACTGTTCACAAAGAATTGGTTTTAGCCTTTTGATGGTTAGAGCATGCTTTTATATTTGAATTTTAAATAATGTTTTAAGCTTAATAATTACTTAAGAGGGATTTTGGACTGTTAATTTGAGACTGCTTTATTTAACCAAGAAAATGTTTAATTATCATAAAGAGTTTAGATTCTATATTCATATTGTTATAAATAATTATGCTTGAGATTTAATTTGGCGTGTGTGCTCATAACACTCATAGTATCTCTAAGATTTTATTTAGGGCATTGTGGAGATATCATGTTTATTACAATTAGATTAATGCAATTCAGACATTTATAGGGTGTCATATAAAGTTTCATTTATAACCTTTTATAACTGGTAAGAAACATCTGCATTTTAAACATGAAAATTGTACAGCTAAGTTTTGATTATCGTGGACCTGATAATGTGTAGTATAAGTAATTAAAGTGGAGGCTCCAGTTTTCCTTTATGACATTACTCCAGTTTATTTAACGAGTACTTGCTGAGCTCTCACACCAGAGCGCGGACTCTGTATTTGACTCAGATTGCTACCATTGAGGTCTGTGCCACGTAGCAGAAGAGAGAGCCTTTTGTGTGCACAGCCTTAGCCCAGGAAAGAGAACTGCCTTCCTTCCCTGCCTGGGAACTATCCATGCAGAGCTATGAGAGCCCTGAGGGGGCACTTGGAGACTTGAGCTGTGCCTTGTGGTGGGGATGGGGGTGGGCTAAAGATGGCTTACATGAAGAGGTGAAACATATATTTTGTGATGCATTGTACAAATGTCTCCCAATTACCTGCAAGATCTCAGGTACCCTCAGCCCTGCCCCAGTGTTCCATGGGTTCACGGAGACTTGGGGAAGGGAAGGAGATGGAGGAGGTGATGGAGCAGTGGGAGGATGCTCAGCCCCTTCCCTGGTCTTCAAGCCTTTCTGAGGATTCCTTAGAGTGTGTAGACGAGGCCGACAATTGGTAATCCGTCAGCCTGCAGGTGTGTTTTATTTGATTTCATGGTATTTAAAAACTTAATTTAAAAACAGTCAACATTTCACATATAGAGAGATTTCACATGAAAATCCAATTGAAAGATCGGCCACAATCAGTCTGCTTTCTTGCAAGGTGACTGACTGGCCGGAGCTGAAGAGTACCTGCCCTTATTTATGTCTCTGCCTGATCTTGTCACTCTTTGGGTTTGCAGCCCCTGTGGTAGAACGTGGCTGTCTCTGGTTTGTGGTCTACCTGGAGGGTTTGCTGAGCCTCTGTCCCTCACTCCTGCCTCCTTCCATTTCCCAGTCTAAAAATCAGCATTGACAACAGATATCAATCTATAAAAACACAGAAACACCTGGAAGTGTGTTCATCACGACCCTGATATTTATAGATTTTTTTCTTTGTTTAAAGTACGTTTACCATGTTCGTGGAAAGTGCTTATGTTTTCCATTTTCTCTTATTTCCCTTTTATTTTTTGCTGGGACAAAAAGCAATGTTTATTTTCATTTCATTTCATTGCAGAGTAGCCAAGAGACAAAATTATTTTAAGCTAAGTCCCTCCACTTTAAATAAAGTTTTCTAAACTTTTCATATAGCCTAGATAAAAATTTTTCTGAAGCAGATTGAATTCATAAATATTATTTTGAGAATCAGATGCGTATTTTTATTTTAAGCTAAATTACTTTGCCTTCATGTATGTCCAGTTAGTCTAATACGAATAGAGTAAAAAGCAGTTTTATTTGTAAGGGTTTTGTAAATTGTATAAGAATTATAAAATATTTTTCTTTTCTTTTCTCACAAAATTCTTCCAGCGAGTTGAAAATGGTGACTTCAACTGGATTGTTCCAGGAAAATTTTTAGCATTTAGTGGACCACATCCAAAAAGCAAAATTGAAAATGGTAGGTTTTTCTTTATTTTACCATCCAAAAATTTATTTCAGTTCATTTTCTTTAATTTCTTTATTTCCTCAGATAATCCTTTCTTTTGGTAATATTTGCCAAAGAATATTTATTCCTAATTTAAAAAATTGAACAGTAGTAATGAGTGTGTTAAATATTTTAGTTTAGTAGGTAGAGCTATAATCACTTTTAAAACTAGCAAATTTTTAGGTTGCCCTAAATAGGATGCTCACTTTACTTGACCCAATTATCAAAGAAAAATCTGAGAAAGAAACTGGTCCATCAATAAGCAGATTGCTGAATCCTATCATTGGTTCTCACATGTGTTTGGTGGTAGAGTGCTACACATCAAGGTCTTTGGGGAACACCATGTTGCATAATGACGATAATGATGACAATAGCTGTCTTTTATTGAGTAGTAACCAGGTGCTAGTTACTAGCTAATCACAGCGTTATCTCATTTAATGCATACATGACTCTGTGAGGTGTAGGTACTATTCTTTCCCTTTTACTGAGGGTTATGAAGAGGGAATTTGCCCAAGCTTCCTAAACATTGCCACTGCACTGATACTGAGTTCCATCATGACAACTTGGAACAGTTTTCTAGCTGACAGTGATTAAATTATGTATTTGCAGTATATGGATAGCCATGGGCATACATAATCAGGAAAAATAAATAAAAGCAAAACAAAAAATAATTCTCTTGAATGAAACGTGATCAGCTATATGAGTTCTCCCATTCGTATTTATTTTCTACTTTATTATTTTTTTCCATTTGGTAACACTCCCTAGAAGATGAGTAATGATAGGTACCAAGGGTTTAAGAATAATTTATGAGAGAAGTTCTTAAAATTGAAAACTATTACCCATGAACATATAGCTTCTTTTTTTGTTCTTATCTGCTTGCAGAGCTGAAACACTAGTACCCTGAGGGAACGTAATTTGAAACCCCTAGTCTAGATTTATTCTTCTTTCATCATCATCATCATCATAAGTATTTATTCTAAAGTCTAGTTTCATTGTATATTGTTACTCATGCATTTAGATTTGATAATTTGTTTGAGTTTCCGCAGATGTGCTTATCATTTCCCCAACTATTACGTATGGACCAGGGAACTCTGCTGGAGTCATGGTTTCCTCTGTGGATGGGCAATCCAGGTCTAGAGAGTTAAGCTGACAAATAGAAAGCCTCTAGACTGAAGCCAGAATTAGATCTTCTCATTCACAAATTTGCTGATGAATCTCTTTTGCTCCAGACATTGATAATTAACCTCTGTCATGTTGGGTTGTTGGGAACAACACGTTGAGTGCCTCAGGAAGCTGCCTTCTGACAGTTGGTCTTTGAAGACAGGATTGATTAAATCCAGCTTTGGCCTTCTGTGCAAAATGATCTGACTCAGAAAATCTTAGTAGGTGTATGGTTGTAGTAGTGCCTTTGTTGTTGGGTGTTCATCTGGCAACACTGAAAGATTTTTGCCATTTGGGAGTCATGTGTTTTATGAAATTTTCTGGAAGAGGAGATGAGAGACATAATTAAAAAATCATTTAAAATATTTTTATAGAGGTAATACATGATTTTTTTAAGAAAAGAAAATGCAGACAAACTATTGAAAGAGCATAAAAATGACCTATAATTCTACCCAAGTTTTCTGGGTTTATATTTGGTGATGGGATTATTGGGGATTTTAATTTTCTCCCATCTGCTTCTCTGTATTTTTTATTTGCACATATTTTTTTTCTCTCTCAATGAATACACACACATTTATAAAAAAAATTTTTATAAGCATGGGATCATTACATAATTATTAGCTTATAGCAGCTTTTTTGACTTAACATATCACAGACTTCTTTCCGTGGCAGTAAGTGTAGAGCTACATTATAAATTTCCATGGCACATTGTATACTATTCAATGACTGTGCCATAATTTTCCCAATTAATTAATTAATTTTTTGAATGAGATCTAAGTTGTTTACAGGTTTTCATTTTATAAAAACTGTTGTTGTTGGCCTACATGTTTATACATCCTTTTTGCAGCTCCAGTTTCTTCTCTAAATTCTTGGAAGTAGAATCACTAGATAAAAGGATATGAATATTTTGTGTGATAGTTCTTAATTGTCAAAAATCTTAAAAAATTCTTTTTGGTCCCATAATGCAATATAGAGAAATAATTAGAGCTGCCATTTGCTTATATGCCAGGAATGGTGCTAAATAGACACACATCATCTATTCACTGATCAGAACTGCCCTCTGGGGTAGGTGACAGCGAGATGGAGGGTTAGAGGAGTTGGTTTACGTGCCCAGGTTCACACAGCCGGAATGTGGCAGCGTGTGGATTCAAACACAGGTCTCTGATTCCAAATTCTGTGTTCTTTTTTATTTTATTACATGTTAGGGGAAGTACATGTTCAAGAAGAAAATTCAAGCAATGTAGATAAAAAGTCACCTGTAATTATATAATCTAGAAATAACTGCTATTAAGTTAAGCACCCTGACAGTGCTGCTTACCTAATATTTATCTGTTTTTATGATGTCTAGAACAATTTCATTTAAGGCTGTCATTAGTGAAATAGTGATGTTTTACTGGAATCACCATTTTAAGATCTGATATTCACTAGAAGGTTCATCATATTTTTCTGTAAAGGGCTTTAACTTTGTAAATCTTTTTTGAACTTAAAAAATAATTTTGTGGGGCCAGCCTGGTGGTATAGTTGTTAAGTTCACACGCTCCGCTTCAGCAGCCTGGGGTTCACCAGTTCGGATCCTGGGCGTGGACCTACACACCGCTCATCAAGCCATGCTGTGACGGCATCCCACATAGAAGAACTAGAATGACCTATGACTGGGATATACAACTGTGTACTGGGGCTTTGGGGAGGAAAAAAAAAGAGGAATATTGGCAACAAATATTGGCTCAGAGCCAATCTTCCTCACCCCAAAAAATGGTAATAATAATAATTTTGTGATGGAATTAGTAAACTTGATCCAATTACAGTGAAATCTTGGCATATATATGTGTAGGTACACATATTTATTTATTTACTGAGGAGGATTTGCCCTGAGCTAACATCCGCTGCCAGTCTTCCTCTATTTTGTATGTGGGATGCTGCCACAGCATGGCTGACAAGTGGTGTAGGTCCACGCCTGGGATCCGAACCTGGGCCACCAAAGCAGAGCATGTGGAACTTTAACCACCAGGCCACAAGGCTGGCCTCTCTCTATTTTTTTTGAATTGGGAAAGCCTGTGTTTCCTGAGGAGGCTGAAAGTCATTTTGGGGGTTAGTAGAAAAGGTAGATTTTCAAGGAATTAACACTCAAATAGCTGTTGCTAGGATGTAGCAAAAAGAGGGGCTAAAATCTTGATGTCGGGGCAGAATGCATTATAAGAGTCTTAAGTGTGTGTTTGTGTCAACAAAGCAGCTAGGAGTTTCTTTCAGCCACCCTGGCTCACATTGTTTTAACAGTGGGGAAGAGAAGACCCCTACTTTCTTTTGATTAAACAAGTTTGAATTGATAATAATATAGCAGTAGAATGGAACATATTTTAGATTTCAAAATTTCCAAAAAAACCCCCAAAACTCTCAGGTGGCAATGTCCTTCTCATCTCTGTTTAACAAAAAAAAGAAAGAGGCTTGCCGAGTGGCTAAGTTCGCATGCTTCGCTATGGCGGCCCAGGGTTTTGCTGGTTTGTATCCTGGGCGTGGACATGGCACCCCTCATCAGGCCATGCTGAGGCGGCGTCCCACATGCCACAACTAGAAGGACCCACAACTAGAATATACAACTATGTACTGGTGGCTTTGGGGGAAGAAGAAGAAAAAAGAAGATTGGCAACAGTTGTTAGCTCAGGTGCCAATCTTAGAAAAAAAATAAAAATAAATAAAAATAAAAATTAAGAAAAAAGCACAGAGAAAGACAGCTTGAGCCAGGGAATCCCAGCAATCTGAAGCGTCAGCCTGCTCATCTGGTGAGAGAAGTGAGGTGTGAAGAACCTGGCCGGTTGAAGCCTGGCTCTGCCACTTACTGGCCGTGTGAGCTCTCAACTTCTCTGAGCATCAGTTTCCTTCTATATCAAACGAGGGAGATAGGATAAACATTGCAGGCACCTAGTGAGGATCGGAGATATTAGATGAAGGGCCTTGCACAGTGTCGGGCACATAATAGGTGCTTATTAGGTAGGAGATATTCTGATTACATTTTTATCGTTAATGAGCCTAGTAAATATATTTTATTGTCTTCTACATTTGCCTGCCTATTTTGCAGTTTTTACTTTTAATAATGACTTGGTGGACTATTCATTTGACCCTGCTACCCTTCAGTTTCCTAACTTTAAATGAGGAGCTGGGAAGAGATGAATTTTAAAATCTCTCTTAGTTCTGAAATTCCATTTCTGCGTTTGCTCGGCGCCAGGGTTCTGCCTGTGCTTTACTGATGCTAGGGCACCCTCTAGCGGCCAGATGGAGTAAGGGTCGATGAGTGCTCCGCCTTGCACATTGCTGAAACCAGTCGCCCATCAAAAGCATCCGAATGCACTGATAACACCCACAGACAGTTGTTCAGAGGTCAAAGAATATTGTTACGTTTGTTGGTTATAACTCATTTGAAACAATTTGGAAGATTTTTAAGAAACCTGCTCACCAGCTCTAGAAAGTGCAGCACCTAATGTCATATAATTTTCCCTTATTTGGAAACCCAACAAATAGAATCAAGTTGGATCTTACCCGAAATCAGCCCCAGTACAGGCCCTGGAATCCGGCCACCAGGGTTCTGATGCTGCCCCGTCTCTTGCCAGCTGTGTGTGCAAGGGCCAGTTCACTTTCCAGCCATCAGTCATGGAGTAATTGCAAGGTGTAATCAGTTGATACACACGAAGCACTCAGTTTAGTTCCTGACTTTATAGTAAGCCCTCAATAAATGTGAGGTGCAATTGTTATCATGATTGTAGTTATTTCAATGTCCTATTGCCATGTTTGGTAACTGTCCAGCATTCTTCTCTCAAAAAACGTACAGAGTTGCTCTTAATAGTCGGTTTAGGTGTGTTATCTATAATGCCATTTACTCCTGATGGAAATCCATATGTGAATAGAGAATTTCTTAAATGCTCGGTGGAGGAGGGGAAGGGATAGACACCAAACCAAGCATTAGCCCACTGGCTGACAGGTCCATCGTGGAGGTGCCAGGAATGCTAGGAACCCAGGAGCAGAAGCGCTTGTCAGCCTGACACATGAAGGGAAGGCTTCCCATATGTTCCTGAGCGCTCTCCTTCCCTTTCTCTACATGGTAGGAAAGCTCTTGTTTCCTTATGCCAACTGCAGTTCTTTTTCCCTTTAGGCTGGGAAATACTTTGAGCACATCAACGAACTGAGGAAACAGATTTAATTTTTCCAAGGTGAAAAACATCTGTTTTCTCTAAACGTGTGTGTATAAGTCAGTGTTTCTACACAGAGGATTGTAAATAAGCTCTGTATTACCTGTTTGCTCAAAAGCAGCATGGTCTGTGAACACCATGCATCTGGGCTGCAGATTGGTTAGGCCTGCCTTCCCCTGCTGCCTCCATCCTTTGTGTAACCCTGGCCAAGTGTACCAGGTAGGGCTTTTGGTTGCAGGCAGCAGAACCAATTCTGGTAAATTAAACCAAAAAGAAGAAGGCATCTATTGGAATTATGTTGGGTAGCTCACAGCCTGCAGAGGAAGGCTGGAGAATGAGGCTTAGAAAATGAACAGGATCCAGGGGAGATAAGGCATCGGCAGGGTCCAGGCAGAAATGGAAACCACGCTATTTCAAACAGAGGGAATGTAACACAAGGGATTTGTTAAAGAGAGACCTAAAAAGTAAAAGAACTAGAATATTATGGAGGAAACAGCTACTGCCTTTAAGGCTGGGGGGCCAGAAGGGAAAAAGTGGGGTTCCCAGAACCTAGGAGCTCTGAAGGGCATGCCACACAGCTGGTGTTTGCACTTGGGGGCTGAGGAGTGGAGACTGCGAGCCTGGGCTGCAGGCTGGTGCTGAGAGTGCCAGGCTAAGCTGGGAGCTCCGGCTGCTCCCCTCTTCTGCTGCTGAAGCTCATGCTGGCCCCCAGACAGAAGTGCCTTCTCCCTCCTCTGGCCTCCAGTCGCCCTTCAGTGCCTCCCATTTTTAGAACTGACAGGAAGCCAGCTGGAAAGGCAGTCTGGGAAATGTAATATGCAGACCCCAACCCTAGTATCACTGAGCAGGGCATAGGAGAATGGTCTTGCTGCTGAGAGAAAATAGGAAATGACCAGCATACACAGGGTTCGAGGCCACAGGAAATATGGCCGAGGGCATAGTGCAGAAACAGCTGCTCCCCACGCCTGGAGCCCACCATCATGGATGAGCTCTCAGTGAGATCGTATTGTCTGAAATGCCGGGAGCCCGTAAACCCAGAATGGGTACAGCTGTGATGATCAGTGTGCTGGGAAATTAGCCCCCTTAGCCCCTGGGGCTGCTGGACAAGGCCTATAGTGGCCAAAGCCCCCAGTGTCACCTTGGTTGATTGGCCAAGTCTAGGTCATGTGTCTGTAACCCAGCTGACACCGTAGCTCCTAGGAATACTCACGTGATGCTGAATGCACTCAAAATAGAAGGGGTGTTAGAGGCTGACCACCCGTTCTCCTCAAAAAAGAAAATCTACCACAAAATGACGCAACCTCTTTTAGTTTCTTAATCCGTTAAGTGGGGTTAACTGTTCTTAACAGGCTGTTTTGATAATTAAAAGAAATGGTATGCAGTTGTGACGTGTACATGGCACGTGTCTCGTAATCAGTCTCTTTTGTGGGGGATTGCATTTTACCTTAAAGCTATACTTCTGACCCAAAAGCTTTCACTGTAGTTGAAAAGCATTTGTCAAGTGGAATAAAAATCACGAAGAATCATTGCAGGCCTCCTGTGCACATTTGAGGGCTTCCAGAATGCCTCCGTGTTGGCTCGAGAGGAGTGCTCCAGGATTTGAATTCCAGAGGCTGAGGTTTTGAACTTTCATGAGCGATTCCTGGTAGAGAAGGTCCCCCTCCTCCAGTGTCTTTTACACTTCTTCAGACGGCTGCTTTCAGGAATGTCCTGCCACCTCTTGCTCTCTCCTGAAATGCCTTTTCCTCCTAAGCACAGTTGAGATGGATAAACTTCCTCGAGAAGGTTTTCGTGTCCCCCTGGCTGGGGAAGAGGACACGTGTGCCTTTTGCTGACAGCTCCTTCTTTCCTACAGGCTACCCTCTTCACGCCCCTGAAGCCTACTTTCCTTATTTCAAAAAGAATAACGTGACTGCCATCGTGAGGCTGAACAAAAAGATTTACGAGGCGAAGCGCTTCACAGACGCTGGCTTCGAGCACTACGACCTCTTCTTCATAGACGGCAGCACCCCCAGCGACAACATCGTGCGAAGGTTCCTGAACATCTGTGAGAACACGGAAGGGGCGATCGCGGTTCACTGCAAAGGTGCGTGCGAGGCTGCGGGGGGCACTGTGTTTCTGCAAGTGAGTGAGCCAAAAACCAGCAAGTCGTGTAAAATGAAACCAGCGTCTTAGGAAAAAAATGAGGTTGGTTTGTTTCAGAAAACTGGAACACAAGCCTGTTTAGATCACCGCTTCCTAAAGAAAGATTGCTTGGATGTGGATAGTCGGTGGTGGTGTGGCTTCCTGGACAGGTAGTGTTTCTGGCCTGACCTTAGCAAGTTCATGCCCACCAGTACCAGGGACCACGATGGGGCCACAATTGTTAAGAAGCAGGGGTTGTTGGTTCCCCTTTCTCTTTTTCTTCCAGAATTGCCCATCTCTTTTCCGTCCTCCTCTGGAAAAACCCATCTGATCGTGAATGCCCTCATTTTATGATCCGGCTCTCCGGACCCCCATTTCACCCTCTGCTCCTCCCTTCCCCTACTAGTCTTCTGCACCATGGCACAGCGTGTCTTCCCTGCCCATTGCCAGGGGACAGGTCATTCATTGTCTGGCTTACTTGCCGCAGACATGTTACTGCTTCTTTGAAGGAACTGAAAGACTTCATTATAAAAGTGAATCTCTGGTCTCCAGAGGTGGGTACTTTGGGATAGGGATCGTTCAGATGATAGGAGGCATAAGGTTGCCTGATGTAGCAACTGAAAATATAGGACACCCAGTTAAATTTGAATTTTAGATAAACTATGAATACTTTCTTCGTATGTCTCAAATATAGCACAGAACATTCATTCTGTATTTTATCTGGCAACCTTGAGTCAGCTACTCAGAAAGTATGAAATAACATTTGCTCTAAGCCTAGTCGTTAGACTCTGAGGAAGCTCAAATTCCATGTTAGATTTCCCAGCACGGTGGAAGCTCTTTCGCTGGGTCTTTGGTTTCAGTGAGGAGAAGAGAAATCCCTTTGACCACCCCTGGGGATGAGCCTCTAGTTCCTCACAAGCAGCTCTTTTTCATGCCACTGGGGGGTGCTGTTCTTATGGTTTTGGGTCTGAGAAACGGTTTCTGTCGAGTTTTGTGCTAATTGTCTAGTAGGTGTTGGGGATTGTGCCATTCTTTTCATGTGCCTAGTGCTGCTGAAACTGACTTATTCACACAAACGTGGCTTTGGTTCTGACAGAAATTAAAATACCATTTTGTAGGCCCTTGTTTCTATGTTTAAGATTCGAGTAGGTGGAGGTACTTTGCTGAACATGTGAGCAATAACGGGAAGCTGCGTTTTTCCAGAGACCCAGAGACATGGAGATGAGCTGCACGTGGCCCCGATTTAGATGATGGCTCCTATGTTGGGCTTCATCCACGGTGACATAGACTCCACCTTCCCCTTCCCTGTTTCTTAGCAGGTTGGGGCCCTGACTTGCAGGATTTCCTGCCTTTGGGATGGGGTGGTGGGTCTGTTAGGAAGGTGTCTTTTGTTCCCTCATTGTAACTGCCGCTTTCAGTTCTGTTCAGGTCACAGTGGGGTGTGGTGCATGTGCACCCTAACTTTGCCTTTCCATCCCATTTTGTTCGATTGTCCAGGCCTAACAAAAACCTGCGTTTCGTGTATTTCAAATATCATGGAACTTGAGAATTGGTGGGACGATGGCAGCTACCAACGTTTAGTGGGAGATATTCACATGGTCTCTTTCAAAGTTTTGGTGTCATAAAAATCAGTGTTTTTCCTGTGATTAATTCGGCCTTGTTTCCTTGTCAATTAGTTTTATGATTAAGAAGTCTTATAGTTTATCTGTGTGTCATGTCTTAGATTGACAAATTCAAGGGAGAAGAAACTCAAAGCTTTCATTAAAACTCAGCATCTCTCTTAATTAGCATTCTTCACCTAACAAACATTGTGAAAATAAAACTCTGTGGTGTTAAACATTCTTGTTACAGGTATTCTCTGTGTTACATCCATGACCTGTGAATGTTGATACTTTAAGAAATATATATAGCAGAGGTTTTTACATTTTTTAAATTTAAAATCAGAACCTTTAATATTGAGGTCGGTTCTTGTATAGGAAGGTCACATTTACATGTGGTGACATCTTTTTGAGAGTGTTATTTCATTTGCTTCCACTTGTATACACATGTAGGGTTCTTTTATAAGGATTACACTTTTGATTTAATTACAGCTGGATTGCTTTTAATAGCGTACTTATCTACTATAGGCCTGTTAATTATTTTGACATCTGCCCTAATTAAGTCAGCTTAATTTTCTGGGGAGTCAACCAGCAGTGAGCATTTTAATTGAACTACAAGGAGGAGGGAGAGAGGATTTCATCTTATGTCAAGTGAACTTTGGTAGCTGCTGGAAAGAGAGTGAATATGTCATGTCTCAACATAAAGAGAGTTGTATATATAGAGACAAACTAGAAACTAGTTTGCCAGGAACACGTGAAATCTTGGAATTCAGTATCTGCAGTTTGCCTTCTGGTTGATAAAAGGAATGGCTATGAATTCTTGAAATTTTCCAGCACAAATAATAATTTAAAAGATGGCAACATTGTGACGTCCTGGAATGTGATTGTTGATGTTCTATGGGGATTTCAGAAAATGCCTGGAACTGTGAGGCAATCGGCGTTTAACTTAGTATAAATAGAATACTTTTCAACGTCTTCTCTTGCTGTACCAGGGAGCCCTTTAATTATGAATGCTTTAAAAAATTTGTTAAAGTTTTTATAGAAACTTAGTGAAATGTTCCTATTCTGTTGAATTGTGGTAAGAGCTCCTAACTATTGAGTGCTAAGTAGGTTCTTTTTATAGATCTAAATTATAGACTCTTTTTAAAAGGGAGAAGCAACTTTAGTTTCAGAGAAATTTGAAAATTTTCTGCACCACCTTTTTTTGATCGTGAGTGTGTGTGACCAGGAGCTTAACTGAGGGACCCAGACAGCCCCTGGAACAGAGAGGGGAGCAGAGAGAGAGCGGTAGTGTTGTCTCCACAGAGCCCGTCTTCTCTCCAGACAGAGACCCAAGTTGGTGACTCGAGGGAGGGACCCTGGAAACCAGCTGGGCCCTGGCTCCTGCTGCAGGCTGTCCAGCTGTGTTTTATCAATGTGATCACCTGTGGTCTCGTCAGAGGTCTGGGGAGGTAACAACTTTGCAGAAACAGAAAGTATTCGCCCCGGACGGAAACAGAAAAGCAAATCACTTTTAACTCTTATGTTAAAGAAAAAACCCCACTGAGAGCATAATTAAACTTCCCTCTTTTCTAAAGAATGCTGATGCTTGATCTGGGGCAAAAGGGATTGAGACGAAAACAGCCCCTCCCCCCAACACAGACCTTGTCTAATAAAACAGTGTAAATAGAATTTTTAAAAAGGGAGGGTGAATGGGAAGGGAATGCCTGGCATCTATAAACAGGTGCTTGATTGTAATTTCATTTGCATTTTTCAAAGGTATTCCTCAATCCCAGGTGATATTGCCCACAAGGTGAAAAAACTGCTTTTTGGGGGTAAAAAACATTGTTTTTTGGTGTAAAGCACAGATTTACATACAGTACATAAACAGATATACAGTATATCTGTGGCAGTAAGATCTCATGGGGGATGATTAAGGGAAAAAAAGTCTAAAGAGGCTCTTGGAGGAGGCGGTAATGAAAAAAAGGTTGAGAAACACTGATTTAGAGACAGCTCTTTCACATTTTCATGTTCATGAAACTAGGATGGACCTTAAAATTGATAGCTTGTCATGGTTTAATTTTTTCTTCCTTAGTGAAACTTATTGGTGTATGACACCATTAGACGACTTGATGCCGTCTTAGATTTGCTGACGTACTGTGTGTTTCAAAGCACCGAGCAGGTTAGAGATGATTCTCTGTATCATTTCACTAAGGAAAGCTGACAGAAGGACCCCTCCTTTGCGGGGAAGATTCTTAAACATATGAAAAATAAAACCATCAACTTTCCCCTATTTTTTTCTACCTAAATGTTTTCCCAGATGAAATTGACATTGTACTAGTTTTCCAGGCCAAAACTATCAGTCATCTTAACTTTCCCTGTGACCCAATCAAAGCGTCTTTCTAATTCAGCTCTCCCTTTTTATTACCGCTGTCCACCCCTCCTCTCCTGCCCAGCCTTCCAGCTCCTCTCTCTGGCTCCTGGCTCGGCCTTTTCCAATCCAGAGGTATGCTGCTCCCAGATCCATCTGCTTTTATCATCTCGCTTTCTTGCCCCCCAAATATATCGTGCTTTTTTTTTGCCCTTTCCATTGGTTAAAGGGAAAATAACAGATTTTATATGATAGCAGTTGTATGTTTATTAGCTGTTGATAATATCATGAATTCTGTAATACTTTTTAAATGAGTTGAATTTTGTTGCTCGAAGCATCATCTACATACATTTGAGGAGTTATAACACATATATGCAGGCGCTGTGACTTAGTCAGCGCTCAGAGCACCGTGCGTCTGGAACTGGGGACTCCCGATAATGCGTTAGCAATCCTCATTGTCTTTGGCCCACGATTGGTAACCTGCTTCTCCTAAGTACAGGCTCCTCCACTTGACTCAGAGGCGCTCTTTAATCTGGCCCCTCCCCACCCTTATTTTCCTTATTTTCCACTCGACACACACTGACGCATTCCCCAGACCAGCCAGGCTTTCACTCATTAGACCCTTTGCCCAAAATGTTTTGTGACTTTCCTATTCTTTAGTCTGCTACGAAGTCCTTGTCATCCATGACACATTCTTGGAAGACACCAGCAGCTCACAGAGTCCCTCCTCCTTTCTCTGGGAGCCCAGTTTCAGTTTAAATTTCTTTGCTTATTGTTTCTTGGTTAATATTCTTGTGTCTACAACCACTGTGATAACTCATTGTGGTCAAACATATCCTTGCTTATATCTTTATCTTGTGAGCGGAGCCCTGTCTTGCATATCTTGTAGGCAATGAATAAACATTTGACTAGCTAAATCTAGTGTTTAACACTAGAGACAGCCCTGATGGCCTAATGGTTAAAGTTTGGCATTCTCACCCCTCTGGCAGCCCAGGTTCGGTTCCCGGTTGTGGAACCACACCATCCATCTCAGAAGCCGTGCTGTGGGGGCGGCTCACATATGAGAACTAGAAGGACTTACAACTATGATATACAACCATGCACTGGGGCTTTGGGAGGAAAAAAGAAGAAGAAAAAAGAGGAAGATGGCAACAGATGTTAGCTCAGAGCAAATCTTTCCCTACAAAAAAAAAAAGACAGAGCCTCTTTGTCTTTCTATAAGAAAAGTGTATACGATGGGAACAGATTTTAAGTAGTAGAAAAATAACTCAGCACAGTGCCTTGCTCATGGGTGGTACTTAAAAGTTTATAGTACTGAATTTACTTTCAAGAATCCAGATATGGAAAGATTTAGAAAATGCCTGTAAATAAGCATTATTGGCTCAGCACTATAAACCTCACGAGGGCAGGCATCTGCTTGTCTTCATATTTCTATCCCCAGCATCTCTCATGGTGCTTCACACACAGTTGGTCCTAGTCAATACTTGTGGAATGTTTGTAGAATGAGTAAGTGAACGGATGAGCCAAGAGTGGAAAGAATCTGGGATGAGAAACAGGACACTTGGGGGATCTATGTCCTGAATTCCACATTCACTTGTTATACTAATATGAGTCAATGGGTTAGTATCTTTGGGCATCAGCTGTTCTGGTATATGGACAAGAATCACTATATTTGAAAACCTACAGTTTGATCAAGTTTTTGAGTATTTTTGGGAAAGGAGGTCACTAGTGTGTGTGTGTGTGTGTGTGTGTGTGTGTGTATTTTTTTTTTTTAAAGATTGGCTAAAATGTAAAGTTCTATCGCTTTTATTTCTCTGGAGACAGGAAAAAAATATAACAATTTGTAAAAACACTTTGAAGAAATCAGAGTTCATGTTAGTAACCAAAACTTCTTTGAAAATCATTTCTAATTGCATTACTTTATCCTACGTAACAGAAATTGGGTTCAACATAAAGAAAATACACTGACACAAAAGTTACTTAAAAATGCAGGAGCTTCAGGAAGTGAAACTGGAGCACTTCTGTTTGCTTCGTTCTTTCTCAGTGGGCTGTGTGCTTCCACAAGGGCAGGGACCATGGCTGTTCTGTTTGGCCCTGAATCCCCAGCTCCTGGCACAGTACCTGGCAGGTGGTAGGTGCTCCATCAATACCTGTTGATGGAGGAAATAATGAAATCCTGGTCTCTGATTGACTTCAATAGAGGTTAGATTTGCCGCCTGATAGAGATAGTATTGAAACCATCGTGGGTGAGGTAATTGATGGGGCTTGATGATGTCTGTGGTGTCTTCTAACTTTGATTCTATGATCCTTTATTGGAAAATAAGTTAAAAAAACTAACCATTTAAATAGGTTAAAAACCATGGCCATGATAATATAATCAGTTATACTACTGACTCAGGGGTCACACACACAGGCTGTTAACCGTAGGTTCATCTACAGCCTGGGCTGGGGCCAAGGATGAGGATCATGGAGACAATGGACAGGGGACCTTTATAAGGGCTTGTCATGGAACCAGCCTTGTCTTAACAATACTCACAATGACAGTCATTCCCAAAGCCCCTCAGGGGTTGAACTCCATGGATTTTCAAGACCCTTGCTCTGATTTTTATATTTTCTTATATATGTTTATTTTAATCATGGGATCTATCTGTTAAAGATTTCTTAAGGTAGAATTATCTTTTAACCTTTTTAACATCGTGTAAAAAGCATTACGTTATTGTCTGGGTTCAAAAGTCTTCCATTCTGCTTGAAACCACTGCAGTTGCCGGACAGTGTTTGATTTCAGTGTTTTTGTGGGTGCATCTGTTGTATTTTGTATTTCTTGTTCTGTCTCCCTCTCTTACAGCTGGTCTTGGAAGAACAGGGACGATGATAGCCTGTTATGTCATGAAACACTACAGGTTTACACACGCTGAAATAATTGCTTGGATCAGAATCTGCCGGCCAGGCTCCATTATAGGACCCCAGCAGCACTTCCTGGAAGAGTAAGTATATTGTCTTCATCATCACATTCCGTCCTTGCTCCCGATCAGGGCCACCTCTTTTCCTCCGGTTGTGGCCTGTGTCAAGCGTGTGGTTATAAAATGGCTGCATTGTTCGAGGAGTCTGTGCTTCTAATGGAATATTGTTGATTTGACAGCTAATGCATTTTAACTTCGAACTTTTGTATCTTTTAGATCAGGTGAGAGAGAGAGGAAAATCACAGAGCCATCTCTGCCTACCTTTTTTCTGTCATTTTCTATGTGTGATCTGGCTACGGTGCAATTTTCTTGTGTCATCCCACTTGGCGCTTTTCATTCTTTTCTTTTGTTTGCGTGTCTAAAAGCGGAATGAAAAAAAACCCCACAACTAAGGTCAGTGAGTGATTTCCGTGACATTGCTGCTCTCCTGAGAACTAACTAAACTGCTAATGGAGCTGCAACTTACGAGTTACCAAGGAAAGAAAAAAGTAACTGGGTTTTAGTCCTGGCCCTGCCACTAGCTTTGTGACCGTTTCTTAGAAGGATACTTATAAATTAATTAGTTAATTCCATCAGTCATTCATTCACAATTTGTCAAACCTCAGCCTACAAGGGGGAGTGCTTTAACTTGTAAGGGCACAACCCTTTCTAGTTTCCCCTTAAAAATGCTAGAAATCTCCATCAATTTACCCATTAATAAAATGAGGAGGTGAAATTAGCACTAGCTCGTTTAGGTCCAGCTCTGAAATGTTATCAGTTACTGATATCTTACATTGAAATTTCATTGTTTTTCTTTTTATGCTGGGATGACTCTACTTTGAATTGCATTCTTTTCCGTATAATTAATTCCTTTCCCCTTTAAATCATCTTATGTTGGTGAGAAACAAATGCTCAAGAATTTCACAGAAGGATGCCATATGTAAGCCATGTAAGTCTCTGAAATGATAAAAGGCTTTGAGCCTGCTGAGGAATTACTTTAGTTGCCAATCCCAGAGGGAATAACAGATAAGAAAATAAGTGCTGAAAGTGGGCAGTTAAACTTTAGCTTCAAAGAATGAGGCAGAAGTCAGATGAATACAGAAGAAAAAATACCTAAGCACAGGATCATTAAGAAGACAGAAGTTCCTAGGTTTTTGCCTATGAGATACAAATAAAATAATTCTGTGATTCGAGAGCTGTGTGCTTTATAAGATCCTCCGCCACCCTCTGTTTTGCATTGTGCGCCTGCAGCGGGAGCTTTGAGCTGTGTCCCCTGCGGGTGCTTGTTGTACTAATTGTTTGAATAAATGCTGAATAAATATCTTTAGAATTAGAAAACCAAAACCAAAACATTCCTAATCCTGGTTCTTAAACCGCTTAATCAGCCTTTTAATGTCATTGTTTGGAAGAATGTCCATTCATTAGGTGCCTACTGAATCCTCACCTTGCACTTGGCGCTCTGTTAGGTGCAGCTCACAAGATGGGGAGACCACGGTCAAGTTCACTTAGTTTTCTCAGGGCGTGCGAACCACTTCCTGCCTGCACGCTCCTCCTTCCTCCCTCCCTACTCTGCCTCTTCTCTCTGCCTCATCTTAGAATAACAGAAGAAATGAGGCTTATGAGGCAGGGGCACACTAGGCTGAAGAAAGTTTTTTTTTTTCATTTATAGATACGTAAACTATAAAACTTAAGATATTTCCTTAGGTGTGTCCATATTAGAGTTTTCCAGATATTTTTCTATAAAAACTGAGGTGCAGAAATGACTTCCTTGTATAGCTGAAGTATGAAAATCATTCATTGCTAATTCCTAGCTTGGAAGCTTCCTGAAGGTAGGTTCTTTGTCTGAGGCACTGTGCCTTCTCTATTTTGCGGTATTTCTTACAGCACCAATGTGGAAAAATGTCTGCATTATTCACGGGCTTCCCCAGGCTTCGTTTAGACGGCCTCCTTCCGGGTGGCGGTCTATGGCCTAATCTGCTTTATGCCTCTCAGTGGCACCAGAGGTAGTATTTTGCCTTCCTTGACTGTGTACATTTCTTTTGTTCTCTCCTTTTCTCACTTTTTTCCTTTCTAAGCCTGTGTCTTGACTTACTCCTTGGTAGAAGACCTACTTGCATTGGTGACGTTCATTCATTCACCAGATGTTCATTAGGTGCACACTCTGTCAGATGGTGCTCCTGGTCCTGGGGATGCAGCAGTGAACATGACCGACAAGGTCTTTTAATCCCAGGTTGCCAGTATTGCTAGTGGAAGGAGCACACAATAAATGAGTGTGTGAGTTTATGTGCCAGGTGATTTCTGATGGTGACATGACGATAGAGACTAACGCAGTGGCGGGGGATGATTGATGGGGGGGGGGAGCCCTTTGGGTTGAGTGGGCAAGGAAGACTTCTTTAAGCAGAGCCAGAACCTTGAGGGTGAGAAGAAGCCAGTGCTGTCACAGTCTGAGTCGCGTCCTGGGCAGCAGGCACACAAAGGTCCTCAGATGGGGGCAAACTTCCCGCTTTTGAAGCCCAGAAAGAGGCTAGTGTGGATGGAGTATAATGAGCTGGTGGGTGGTTGAGAGCTAGGCTCAGTAAATATTCACAAAGTGGACGTACCCATGTGACCTCCCTCTGGATCAGGAAAGAGAACATTTGCCAGTATCCGGCAGCCCCGTTTGTGCTCCTTCCATTCACTACCCAGTTCTTCTGCCCAAGCATCCATCATTCTTACTTCTAACACCATCGATGAAGTTTGCCTGATTTGGAACCTCATATAAATGGAACCAGACAGTATGTTTGTTTGGCTTCTTTCACTCAGCGTTGTCTTTATTGTTATGTGTAGTAATACTGTGTTCATTCTCATTGCTGGATAAAATTCCGTTGTTCAAATATGTGACATATAAGCTCTTCTGTTGATGGATGTTTAGGTGGTTTCCGGTTTTTGGCTATTTTCTATTATTTGGAAATGATATAAAAAATGAAATCCAACACCTATCTGTTGGATGTATACCTATAAGTGGAACATTCAGCCATAGCGGATTTTGCTAAAGAGTTTTCCAAAGTAGGTGTGTGGATTTACACTCCCATCAGCAGTGTGTGCGAGTTCCAGTCTTCACGTACTTGCTCATGCTTGGTATTGTCAGTCTTTTAAATTCAAGCCATTATGTTTTGTTTGTTTGTAGTAGTAATTTGTTTGGTAGTTTTAATTTGCTTTTTTCCCTTATGACTAGTGAGGTTGAATATCTTTTCATATATTTATTGGCCATTTGTATGTTCTGTTTTATGAAATATCTTTTCATGTCCCTTACCCATCTTTCTGTCAGACTGTTTGTCTTTTTCTTGTTGATTTGTAGGAGTCGAATATTCTGGATACAAGCACAGTATCCATTCCATGTAATGCAGATATAGTCTCCTAGTCTTGAGATTTGCTGTTTCATTCTCGCAGTAGTGCTTTTTGAAGAACTGAATTTCTTAATTTCGGTGCAGTCTGGTTTTATTAATCTTTTCCTTTATAGGAATGCTTTTTGTATTCTATTTAAGACATCTTTGTCAACCCCAACGTATGAATATATTCTTTTGTGTTATCTTCCAGAAGCTCTATTGATTTTCCCATTGTATTTAGATTGACAATTCATCAAGAATTGCTTTTTAAAAAAATATGCTGTGAGTTAGGAGCCAAGGTTCTCTCTCCCTCCCATATGGATGTCTATCTGACCCAGCAGAATTTATTGGAAAGATCACCCTTTTCCCATTGTTCTAAAGTGTCACTTTTATTATAAACCAAGTGCTTGTACATGTGTGGGTTTGTTTCTGGACTCCATATTCCATTCTCTTTGTTAATTTGTCTCTCTTGACACTAATACCTCAATGTCACAATTGCTGCAGTTTTAAAATGAGTCTTAGTGTCTGGGAATGTGAGTCCTCCAGCTTTGATCTTGTTCAAGATTGTCTTTATCCTTCCATAATTTGGGTCTTCTTTAATTTCTCTCAATTTTTAAAATATTTCTAGTTCTCTGTGTTGAGGTGTTGCACATCTTTTGCATATTTTTTCCTAGATGTTTGAGTTATTGAATGCACTATAAAAGGTATCATTTTTTAGGTTTTCTTTTCTACTTGTTTAAAGCTGGCATTTAGCAATTTGATTGATTTTTTCCTACAAAGTATATATTCACATAGGCTTTTAAATTGAGGTATAATATGCATACAATAAAATGTAAAGGTCTTAGTTCATGAGTTTTCACACTTGTGTACACCCTTGTCACCACAGCCCAAGGCAAGATATAGAACATTTTCAACACCCAGGAAATTCTCTTGTGTTCCTTTTTCAGTTTCCCCTGGCACACTCCAGAAGCAATCACTTTCTGATTTCTAACACCATAGATTAGTTTTGCCTGTTCTTGAACTTTATATGTACAGTAGTCCCCCTTATCTGTGGGGGATAAACTCCAAGACCCCCAGTTGGTGTCTCAAGCCACGGTAGTACTGAACCCTACGTATACTATGTTTTTTCCTTTGCATACATACCTATGATAAAGTTTATCTTATAAATTAGATAAATAGGATAGTAACAACAGTAATTAATAATGAAATAAGACAATTATAACAATATGCTGTAATAAAAGTTACCACAGATCTTAGCAACCTCAGCATACGATTTTTTTTCTTTCCTTCTTAAGTTGGGAACTTTCATTTTTTTACTTAAGAGAAGCACTTTTCGGGTTCTTTTTGGCATGTCTGAATTGCTAGCATCACTCCTCTTGGCTTGGGGGCCATTATTAGATAAAATAAGGGTTACTTGAACTCAAGCACTGCCGTACTGCAACAGTTGGTCTGATGATCAGGATGGCCACTAAGTGACCAGTGGGTGGGGAGTGTGTACAGCGTGGATCTGCTGGACAAAGGGATGATCCAGCCGAATGGTGCGAGATTTCATCACACTAGCATAATTTAAAACTTATGAATTGTTTATTTCTGAAATTTTCCATTTAATATTTTTGGACTGCTGTTGACCATGGGCAACTGAAACCATGGAAAGCAAAACCTCAGGAAGAGGGAGACTACTGTACAATATGTATTCTTTTGTGTCTGGCTTTCTTTTTCTTCTCAGAACAATGTTTTTGATATTCATCTAGGTTGAGTATGTCAGTAGTTTCTTTTCTTTTCATTATTGAGTGTTCCATTGTATGACTATATCATGATGTATTTATCCATACAACTGTTGATGGGTATTTGGGTGATGTTTAGTTTCTGGCGATTTTGAATAAAGCTGCTATAAATATTCTTCTACAAGTCCTTTTGTGGACATATGTTTTAATTTCCCTTATTTAAATACCTAGGAATGAAATTGCTGGATCATATGGGTTACATGTAGTTTAACTTTACGAGAAATTGCCACACAGTTTTCCAGAGTGGTTGAATCATTTTATATGCTAGTTGGTAATGTATGAGAGTTCTAGTTGCTCCACATCTTTGCTACTATTTTGTATTGTAAACCTTTTTTTCTTTTGGTGGGGGGGAAGCCATTCTGGTTGGTGTGAAATAATATCTCCATTTGTATTTTCCTGATGGCTCATGATGTTGAACACCTTTTCATACACATATACATCTTTTGTGAGGTGTTTGGCCAAGTCTTTTGCCCATTAAAAAAATTAATTTTTTAAAATTGTTGATTTGTAGTAGTTCTTTATATATTTTAGATATCAGTCCTTTGTCATATATATATGTATATATATGTATATAGTATGTTTTTTAATAAGCAGAATTTAAAATTTTGCTGAAATTGATTTTTTTTATTAAGATTATGATAGTTTACAACCTTGTGAAATTTCAGTTGTACATTATTGTTAGTCATGCTGTGGGTACACCACTTCACCCTTTGTGCCCTCCCGCCACCCCCCCCCTTTCCCCTGGTAACCACCTATCAGTTCTCTTTGTCTATGTGTTAACTTCCACCTATGAGTGGAGTTGTACAGAGTTCGTCTTTCTCTGTCTGGCTTATTTCGCTTAACATAATACCCTCAAGGTCCATCCGTGTTGTTGTGAATGGGACAATTTTGTCATTTGTTATGGCTGAGTAGTATTCCATTGTATATATATACCATATCTTCTTTATCCAATCATCAGTTGCTGGGCACTTAGGTTGGTTCCATGTCTTGGCTATTGTAAATAATGCTGCGATGAACATAGGGGTGCATGGGACTTTTTGAATTGCTGATTTCAGGTTCTTAGGATAGATACCCAGCAGTGGGATGGCTGGGTCATAAGGTATTTCTATTTTTAACTTTTTGAGAAATCTCCATACTGTTTTCCATAGTGGCTGCACCAGTTTGCATTCCCACCAACAGTGTATGAGGGTTCCTTTTTCTCCACAATCTCTCCAACATTTGTCACTCTTGGTTTTGGATATTTTTGTCATTCTAACAGGTGCAAGGTGATATCTTAGTGTAGTTTTGATTTGCATTTTCCTGATGATTAATGATGATGAGCATCTTTTCATGTGCCTATTGGCCATCCTTATATCTTCTTTGGAGAAATGTCTGTTCATGTCCCCTGCCCATTTTTTGATTGGGTTGTTTGATTTATTGTTGTTGAGCTGTGTGAGTTCTTTATATATTATGGAGATTAACCCTTTGTTGGATAAATAACTTGTAAATATTTTTTCCCAATTAGTGGGCTGTTTTTTTGTTTCAATCCTGTTTTCCCTTGCCTTGAAGAAGCTCTTTAGTCTGATGAAAATTAACCTTGTCTCCTGCAAGCTAACTGACTTTACTTATTAGCTCTTGTAGTTTTTCTCTTTTTTTCCTTATAACTAAGATTTCCAGTACCGCGTTAGAGGTGGTGAAAATGGACATCCTTGTCTTGTTATTGATCTTAAGGGGAAAGCATTCAGTCTTTCATCATTAAATATGGTGTTAGCTGTGGGGTTTTCATAGATGGCTTTTATCTGAATGAGGAAATTTCCTTCTATTTCTAGTTTGTTGAGAGTTTTTATTAATAATAGGTATTGAATTTTGTCAGTTTTTTCTATATCTATCAAGATGATTATATAGTTTTTTCTCCTTTATTTTGCTAATGTGAATTACATTGATTTTCAAATGTGGAGCCATGATGGTCATGATATGCTGTTATTTTTTCATATGGCTGGATTTGATATGCTAATATTTGTTAAAGATTTCTGTGTCTGTGTCCATGAAGGATATTAATGTATAATTTTCTTGTAATACTTTTGTTAAGTTTTGGTATCTGGGTTATGCTGACTTCATAGGATGAGTTGTGAAGCATTTCCTTCTCTATATTCTAAAAAGGATATGTTATAAGATGGATTTGAGGGGTGGGGTGGGAAATTAGGGACGTAAGTGTCATCTGGAGATAAGGGTCTAATTGATACATCAGTTGGATGACCTGGAAGAGTTGGTCGTGTGGTGTGACGGAGGTAAACCAGGATGTGAGCCATGATGGGTTTGGTTTGAATGTCTCTTAGAGCCTGGTGGGTCATCAGTAGAGGCCACAGGGTATAGGGCATCAAGTGACTTTCTATCCAGCAACTCCTAGGGGAATGGTGATCAAGGGGATGAGCAAGCTTTCTACTGAGACCACTTGGTTAGGTGGGTAGAGAGGGGAACGTGAGGTCCAAGGTAATCTCTGCTCTGCTGCCAGTGCTGTGGCCCCCTGGGCGAGGTGCTGGCTCACAGGGAGCCTGAGGTGCTGTGGTGGCGAAGCAATTCTGTTCATTTCCTTCCCTGACTATTTCTAACCATCCTGCCTGGAAAGTTTATTTCACATGTGTTTCTCTAACCTTTCTAAACACAACCTCAAGCCTTCTCCTAAGCTACATTTTATGCCAATAATGTTTTTTTCTTGCTTTTCCCATGTTCCTCCTTTTAGCTGATAAAAGTCTACTTCCTCTGTTACATGTGAACCATTTAGAAGAGAGGGAAAGATTTCATCTCTGGTCTTTCAGAGATCTTTTTTTAAACGTGTCCCTAAGCTTCTAATGATAAAACTTTAAAATAATTTCCCATATTGAATTTTGCTGTTACAGGTATCTGTAGGTTTTACGTTTTTCCCAGTGGTCTTTAATATATCTGTCCATATCACTCTTGTCACAGGTCACAGGGGTCCCTCCTTTCTTCCCTCCCTCATATCCTTCCACAAATATTTGTTGAAAGCCACTATGTGTTATAGGCACCTGGGAAGTTGAAGTAAAATATTCATTTCTGACCTATGGAGATCACATGAGAGAGAGAGAGAGAGAGAGAGAGAGAGAGAGAGAGATTGGTTGATTGTGTGGTTAATAGACAAATACATAAATTGTATAGTTTCTCTGATGATAATAGGTTCTATGCAGAAAAATAAAGCAGGGAAGAATAGGGAATGGAAGAGAAGGCAGTTTTAAATAGGGTGGTGGTGGGGTGCTTACTGAAAAGACTTTTGAGCAAAGATCTTGAGGAAGTGGGAGAATAAATCGTGTGGGTATTTTGGAGAAGAGGTTTCACGCTGAGGGAAGAACAGGGGCTGAAGCTCTGAATGGGATGTGCCTGAGCCCACTATGGCTGAAGGGAGAGCAATGGGACATGAGGCAAGGACGTGAAGGGGTCAGATCACTCATTCTTCTTGGCCTTCTTTGAGGACTTTGCTTTTCTTTGAGTGAGATGATAAGTCAACAGAGGGTTTTTGAGCAGAGGAGTGATGTGATCCGATATGTACACATACACACACATATTTTTAATTAAAGTCTTTATTTTGGGTTAATTGTAGATTAACACACAGTTGTGAGAAATAACAGAGGAGAGGGAGTACTTACTTTCCCCTAGTGCTGACATCTTGCAAAATTGTAATGTAATATCACAATCAGGATACTGACATCGATTCAGTTAAGATACACATTTCCACCAACACGAGAATCCCTCACATTGCCTCTTTATAGCCATGCTCACTTCCTTCCTGCCCTTCTCCCCTCCTTAACTCCTGACCACTGCTAATCGGTTCTCCCTTTATATATTTTGTCATTTCAAGAATGTTATATATGTGGAATCGTAGAGTATGTAACCTTTTGGGCTGGTGTTTTTCACTCGGTGTAATTGTCTGGAGATTCATCCAGGTTGTTGCATGTATCAATAATTCATCCCTTTTTATGGCTGAGTAGTATTCCAAGGTAGAAATATACACACTGTTTGTTAACCATTCACCTGTTGAAGGACATCTGGGCTGTTTACAGTTTTGGGCCATTATGAATAAAGATGCTATAAATGTGTGCAGGTTTTTGTGTGACTATGAGTTTTCATTTCTCTGGGATAAGTGCCCAAGAGTGCAATTGCTGAGTTGTAAGCTACATGGTTAGTTTCATAAGAAACTGTCAAACTATTTTCCAGAGTGGCTGTACCATTTTGCATTCTCACCAGCAATGTGTGAGTGATCGAGCTGCTCTTTGTGTTTGCCAGCATTTGGCCGTGTCGCTGTTTTTTATTTTAGCCATTCTGATAGTTGTGTAATGATATATCATTGTGGTTTTAACTTGCATTTCCCTAGTAAGTAACAATTAGCAACTTTTCGTGTACTTATTTGCTACTCATATTTCTTTTTGGTGAAGTGTCTGTTCAAATCTTTTGTCCTGTTTTTACTGAGTTGTTTGTTTTCTTACTATTGAGTTTTGAGAGTTCTTTATATGTTCTAGCTACTAGTCTTTTGTCTGATAAATAGCTTGCAAATATTTTCTCTCAGTGTATAACTTGTCTTCATCTTCTTAATAGGGTCTTTTGCAGAGCAAAAGTTTTAAATTTTGATGAAGTCCAATTTATCATTTTTTCCTTTTTAGATCATGCTATTAGTATCAAATCTAAGAACTCTTTGCTTAGTCCTCAATCCCCATAATTTCTCATACGTTTTTTCTAAAAGGTTTATTGTTATATGTGTACATTAAGTCTGTGATTCATTTTGAGTTAATTTTTGTATAAGATATGAGACTTAGGTCAAGGTTCTTTTTTTTTGCCTATGAATGTCTAGTTGCTCTGGCACATTTGTTGAAAAGTTTATCTTTTCTCCATTGAATTGCTTTTGTGTCTTTGTCAAAAATAGGATGGTCTTCTTTGTGTGGATCTATTTACTTTGTTCTTTATCCTGTTACATTATCTCTGTGTCTATCCTTCCTCCAATACCACGCTCTCTTGGTTTCTGAGTCTATGTAGTGAACCTTAAAATTAGAAGAATGATTCCTTTCATTTTCTCCATCTGTAACAAAATTGTCTTAGCAACGCCAGTTCCTTTTCTTTTCTTTTCTTTTTTTTTCCTGAGGAAGATTCACCCTGAGCTAACACCTGTTACCAGTTTTCCTCTATTTTCTATGTGAGTCACTGAAAAACATGGCCACTGACAGACAAGTGGTGTAGGTCTGTGCCTGGGAAGCAAACCCAGGCCACCGAAACAGAGCGTGCCAAACTTTACCACTAGGCCACCAGGACTCACCCTCCTTTTCTTTTCTATGTGAATTTTAGAATAATCTAGTCCATATCTGCAAAAAATCTTGGTGCAATTTTGATAGGAATGTGCTAAACCTCTATATCAGTTTGGGGAGAATTGACATCTTTACTATTGTTGAGTCTTATAATCCATAAATACAATGTGTCTCTTCGCTTATTTAGATCTTCCTTGATTTCTTTCATCAGCATTTTGTAACTTTCAGCATACAAGTCCTGTTTTGTTAGATTCACTCCTGAGTATTTATTTGCTTTTGAGGGATTATAAATGGTATTATATTTTTAATTTCCATATCCATGTGTTCATTGCTAGTATGTAGCCCTACAACTGGCTTTTCTATATATGTTTATTTTGTATCCTGAAATTTAGGACCGTGTGTGTATGAATTCCTGGGGATTTATGCACAGACAATCATGTTGTCTACAAATAGGGTCAGTTTTACTTCCTTTCCAATCTGTATGTCTTTTATTTCCTTTTCTTTCCTCATTGCACAGGCTAGAAGTTCCAGCACTATGACGAAGAAGAGTGGTGAGAGCAGACGTCCTAGCCATGTTCCCAGTCTTGGGAGGGGAAAGCATCTGGGCATTCACCATTAAGTATAATGTTAATTGGAGGTTTGCTTTAGATGTACTTTATCAAGTAGAGAAAGTTCCCCTCTATTTCTGTTTTTCTGAGAGTTCTTATCATGAATGGGAGTTGAATTTTGTCAAATACTTTTTCTGCATTGATTGATATGATCATGTGATTTTCTTCTTTAGCCTGTTACTAAGGCAGATTCCATTGATATTTTTTCCCTTAATTTTGAATGAGCTTTGTATCCCTGGAATAAACCCCACTTGATATATTATAAATGGGGACTTTGCAAATGTGATCAAGTTAAGGATCTTGAAGAGATTATCTTGGATTATTCTGGTAGGTTCCATGTAATCACAGGGACACAGGAGGAGTCAGTTAGAGGAGAAGGTGATATGATGATGGAAACAGAGATGGACTAATGTGCTTTGAAGCTGGAGGAGGGGGCCAGACACCAAGGAAAACAGGGAGTCACTGGCAGCTGAAAAGGGAAGGACACAGATTCTTTCCTCAAAGCCTCCAGAAAAAAACAACCCTTCACTACCTTGACTTTAGCTCAGTGAAACTGATATTGGACTTCTGACCTCCAGAACTGTGCGAAAGGAAATAATGTGTTCTTCTGAGCCACTGAGTTAGTGGTAATTTGTTACAGCAGCTTTATGTAGACAGGAAACTAATACATCTGTGTAGAATGTCAGTATATATTTATAGTAATATATGCATAGTTGAACTTTTCTCTTATTCATCATATTTCTCCTTTGGAGTGTTTGATATGGGAGAGCCCTGTGATCCACATGTTGTTTAGGGAAGACTGGGCTGCAGCAATGTGTAAGATGAATGGGATGGAGGGAGATTGGAGTCCGAGAGGCTAAAAAGGAGACTTGTAATCCAGATGGGGTTGGGGACTTGCTGAAGGGGCTGGAAGTTGGACTGAAGAGTTAGAGATGGGTCCCAGGGACAGTTCAAGGAAATAAATCTCAGGCTTCGAAGACTGACTAATGATAGGAGAGATGAAGAGCTTTGAAGACTGACTAATGATAGGAGAGATGAAGAGAGTGACGTCAATGATGGCGCAAAAGCATGAATAAGTAACAGGTTCATTAGGAAAGAAATAAAAGGATTAAAAAGTTTTCTGATAGGTTTTCATCTCTCAAAAATGACTGAACAAGTTAGAGGGATTGTATTCTTTTGGAGGTGAAAAATCCACTCAGTGCTTTTTAGGTAATGTTAATTCTAAATCTATGACACTAGGAAAGCGGTTTTGTCACATCCTGCTAGTCTTTGAACACCAAAACATGTCCAGGTATTTGGTTTCTGTGTCTTGAGGAAACCTTCCTCTGTGTCACCAGCAGCAAGAGAAATGTTTGTTAGCATCCTTGTGAATTTATGTGTTGGCAGATCAAGACCTCTCCTTTGTTATAGTCTGAAATTTTAGATTTAAATTTTTTTTCTAGGATATAAATAAAGTTGTTTGCAAAACAACCATCAAGTCTTTTTCTATGTTTAAAGCTGATGTTTTTAAGCTAAAAATACCATTCTGAACCCAAAATATGTCTTTTACCAAACATCCCCAAAGTTCTTAAAATGATGCACAAGGCATCTCCTTTATTCTTGAGCAAGTCTAAACTCACCCTTCTCAGAGACAGCCTGTAGAAGTCTAAAGATGGGATCAGGCTGCTTTTATGATCTGTTGAATTCTATTTATTGAACATTCACTGTGTGGCACTGTGCTGACCTCTGGATCATGATCCATTAAAGCTTTCATTCATTAGAACGGGATCCTTGAAGGCCTGGGATCGGGTTCCTGTGGAGACTTTCAGCTCACAGTGATCCTTTACTTATGGGACCTGCTATGATCTTGTTGTTTTTATTTTTAGATTTCCTCCTGTGACAGAGAGAACTCACATGAAGCCAAAACTTGGCCCTGCAGGGAGTTCTGTCTTTGCGAAGTAGAGCTTCCATTTTGAATGAAGTTATCTTTAAGGAAATGACAATTTTGTGGTTGAACTCTTTTTCATTCCTAAATCCATAAATCAAAGATTTCCCCATTCTGCTTTATCATCATGGATCGGCTTGCAGTCATTTGGATATTGTTCGGTATTCTAATTTAGTTGTAACCCTTCACTTGTCTGCAGTTCTCAAATGTTGAAGTGTGTTAGGAATCATTTGGAGATCTTGTTAAATGCAGTTTCTGGTTCAGTGGGTCTGGAGTGAGACCTGAGATTCTGCGTTTCTAACAAGCTCCCAGATGCGATGCTACTGGTCTGCCAACCACATTGTATATTAAGGGTTTGTGGTTATCAGCTTATGCCACATTCAATTTGGTGCTTACAGCATTTGGTAAGTTTCACAGTTGGATTGAGCAACCATAGAAATTAATAGTTCAACCATTGCGTTATATTTCAGGAAATTACCAAAAATAAGATGAAGAAAACTTGTTCGAGAAAAATGCTTGACTATGTCTAACAATAGCGGCTTGAATTTTTGATTATAATTAATTCTTACTATTTTCTTTTTTATTGTCATTTTGAGATACATGTAATAGGTCAAGGAATGTGGATTTTTTTTTTAATAATCTATTTTAGAGATTTAAGAACTTTCTTTTCCTAAAATATAGAAATTAAAATCTGAAATGCTTTAAACAGAAGAATTTAAAATAATCGTAGATAATATTGTGGTTTATTTATTAGAATAAAAAGTACATTGCATAGGTTTGAGTTGCACTACTTATTTGACAGTCACATTTTTTCAGTAACACTGTTATAAAAACTTCTGAATTGCTTTTCAGTATTTACTGTTAAATCACTTGATCCATTTATTGACTGTCAGTTGGCATCGAATCTATTAGCTAAGCAAAAATAAAATCCTAGTATGGGTTCAAATATTAAGGATAAAGTATGTATAAGGATTTTTGGCAATGGTAGCATCAGAAATTTATCTTGAAATACTCATGCCAATTACTGAAGATAATCTTGAAGATGGAATCATTTTTTTGTTTCCTGTGTAAAAAGGGTTAGAGTGGAAAAAAAAAGTAAGCAATTATGCGTTAGTTTTAGTTGTCAAGTTTGTATTTTAGCATGATATGCATGATCCAGCCCCTGATTGTGGGGTTCTATACCTAAACCAGAATTAGCTAGTTGAATCTTTTTTAGGAATTCCCCAGCTCAGTTCTCCTCTTCTAGCTGCATTTTCTTGTATGTGTTTCAGAATCGAGAGCCTTCCCCAATACCCTCATAAATTTTCTTTCTAAACATCTTGCTATGAAATCTTCCATTTGTGCCAAAGTGCACGTACAACTCCTTGAATGCCTGTCTCGCCTCCACCTCCTGAATCTTGGGTACTGCTTTCTGGTCTGTCTTCTCTTGATATCAAGTTAGACCATTTCATTAGCCTAATTCTTTAAAACAGGAACTACTTCAGTTTCCGTAATAGTCTTGGGGTTGTGGTGTAGGAGTTACTCAGGGCAGATTGCTGCTCAAGTCACAGCTAGAGTAGGTCCAGGTTGAGCCGGAAAGTGGGTTGGTTCTCTGTACAAAGTGAACAGATGGTGGCTGTGGTTGGACACTAGGGTCAGGGTCGGGGCGTACTGGAAAAATATGTGTCCAGGATGAAGAAATGATAAAGAGTGAGGATGGTGTGGAAGTAGGATTAGGTAGCATTCAAGGAAGTGAGGGAGAAGGGGTCAGCTACAAACAGAAGAAGCTGCGCGATGACTGTCATTGTGTTCTGAATTCACAACCAGAAATATCTATAACAATACTACTGACTTGACATTCTTTAGAGGAATTTTAAAATCAGATTTTTAAAAAGACTCATGAAGCCTCTTTATAAGAATTAACAATGACTTGGCTCATAATACTTAGTTATTTTCTTATGTTCTGGCCTGGCTAGCCCCAAACCTGACTAACTCAGGGCAAGGACGTGGCCAAAAACAGTGACCCCAATACTGGCTCTCTATGCAAGTCAAGACAGATCTCTTCCTGTCATTTCGAAGCACACGTTCTTTTGGTAAAGTGTCAATAATGCCACTCTCTTAGAAAATGCACTGCATTACTGGAGGATTTACTTTGAGCGAATGTGTTAGCTTCATAGGATTTGATTTGTAAATGCTAAATACTTAAAAATACATGTTTTACTTTTTCTGTTTGAGATGAGGCTTTTAAGGAGTAATAGACACCACAATAAAAGCTAGCGTGGTTTCCACTGTCAATAAAAAAGGTATTTGCAGGAAGTGCTGCTTTTTCTTAAGAAGCACTTGCGTACAGCATCGCTTAGCAACACACAAATCAACTTTGACACCTTATTCATCTTTAATATTCAGGTTCAAGTCAAGTCTTTCCTGTGACGGGACAGATTGAGTCTTTTAAACTGCGCAAGTGAAAGGTGTCACTTTGTAATTTTCATCTTTAGGTTGGCAGCAGCATCAGAGTTTTTATTTTATAGCATTTTGGAATTGGAATTTTTTTCAATTTAGCCTCTTAGGTCCTCCAACTTCTCTGCCTCTGTTTCCACTTCATGTTTTTTATTCCTAAAGACCCTTACAGAGTCTTCCCTTCAGTTTTGAGATCAAATTCAAATTCCTTAGCATGGCATGCAGGGCCCATCCATGAGCTGGTTCCCACCCCGTTCTCCTCTCAAATCCTCTGCTTCAGACAACCCGGTTTCTAAAACATATTGTATGCTTTGATACCACTGTTTCTTCCAGCCCACATTGTTTTCTTTGCTTTGGGAATACTCTTATCTGGCTAAGTCATGCTCATCTTTCTAGATACTTCTGGATTCTCAGAGAACTTCTCTCTGATTCTTTCAGATTGAGTTAGGGGCCCTTTCTCCTAGAGTCCTAAGTAAATCTTGGTCATAGGGCTCTAATATTGGATTTCAGTTGTTGACTTTTCTCATAGTAAACTGGGGATTTCTTGAGAGACAGGAATTCTGTCTTATCTGCATATCCCTATCTTTTGTGTGTGTGTTTCTTCTAACTGAACTTTTCACTATCTGCCAGAGCTGAGTCTTTTCTCCCTGTGAAGTAGTAGTTCTTTGTTAGTGGGAATTTTGACCAGAGGCCCAAGACATTCATTTATGAATTTAATAGTTATTTTTTTAACTGTTCAGACTCTATCAAGGACTGTGCTATTTGTTTCCTAGTATTGGAAGGATATAAGACTCAAGCATCAGATAAAGGGTTATGCTAAATATAACATTAATTGGAAAAAGTCTGGAGGAATAAAAACACAAATGCAAGAATTTTTAAAGATGCAAAGTATCAGGAAGGCTGTTCCATGGTTTTATGGAGATTTCTACAAGGGAAGAAAAAATTAAGAAAATTTGTTTTGAATACATATTTTTACAGCTGGTATCGAAAAATGAAACATGACTTGGTGGTTATGCCAGTCTCATCGGTTTACGTGTCATAAGCTGAGAAAATACTCCTCAGTGGTTTGCTTTCAGTAAGCAAAAAAATCTGCCACAATGGAAGGTAAATCCTGCCACACTCCCTATTGAATTGGTGTGTATAGGTTCCTATTGTATAGATTCCTGGAGTTGTAATTTTATTCATGTATTTAAAAATTCACCAGATTTTTGTTTTTAAATTTAATCTATTTAGAAACATCCTGGGAGTTTTTAAAGGTGATTTAAGCTAGTTTTGATTTTAGAACAATGTTATAAGTGGTAAGTTAGTCTTATATTGGGACAGCATATTTTATATCTCGAGCCTCTATGCTGGTGTCTCAGAAATCGGATCTAAAGGTATTTCTCTTTTTCTTTTGCCTTATTTGGAAAATATTGAGAAATGAGCAAAAAGTAAAACCTCTTGTTTGAAAGTAAGTTATGATATTATATTGAAAAAGAGAAAGCCCCTGAGCCATCCAGTCCCACGCCACGCTGTTAACATTTTGGCACTTATTCTCCTGACTTGTAAAGATACTTATGAAGAATGTTAAAACAATGCAGTGATGTGCTGCCTGCTGTCTTTTGTGATATCAACTTTCAAGGTTCCTCTTCATACTTACTCTAGCTTTATTCTGCTTTGATCTCTATTTTTGTTCATTAATTTTCAGATCACTTATTTTTTACAAAAGCAAATGAGGCACACTGTTTTAAAAAAGTCAGACAACGTAGACATTATGCAGTAGAAAGCCAAAGTTTCCCTTGTCACTATTCTTCGGGGTAACTAGTTAATATTTTGGGGTATATTCTTCTAGATAATTGTGAACTTTTCGTTAACATTGTAACATTTTCCCTCTTTTTTTGTTGTTTGTTTAAATGGGATCACACTTCCCGCACTCTGTCACTTATATTTTTCATTCACTAATGCTTTATATCATGGCCACTCTTCCCTGTCACCCCGTGTAGGTCCATCCCAGGCTTTTTACTGACTACATAATATTTCACAGAATGGATCTACTATAATTTAATAAGCTGGTTGTCCATTAGGGTGTCTGCAATATTTTGCTGTTACAAATAATGCTGCAACAAGCGTTTTTGTCTCTTGTATACAAGTGTGTATTTCTATAGGATGATACCTAGATGTGGATTTGCTTGGTGGAAGGGATTGCACATGTAACATTTTGCTGTAATTTAAAAGTTAATCTTTTCTTCAAGACTTTCAACAGTGTTTAACCATACACAATAAAGTTCTGATTTGAGAGTAAACTTTGTTTAAAAGGAAAGATGGATTTCCTTTTATTGTCCCACAGAGACAATACAGTTCAGGGAGGGTTTTTTGTTGTTGTTTTTTCTCCTCAAGTTTTAACCTGAATTTTATGTGATATGTGGAACCTTTGAGAGAAGGTATTACTCAGTCTTCCTTTTGTCTTAAAAAATAAAGCTATGTTCTTCTTGGTGGCATCTCCTTGACAATGCTATTATTTCATTGGATGTTGATATCCCTTATGATGAATCACAATGTGTTTAGTTTAATTCTATTCCGTACAGTGTGGCATAGAAAAGAATGAAAACTTCTACAGGGTCATATATCTTACCAGAAATGTATAAAGGTGACTCCACCAACCAAAAATAAAAGCCCCAGTACGTCATTTTATTTACAGATTTTAAGTTCTTTTCTTATAACCTTGAAAACAGTTGCATTATGCCTTATTGAAAGAAAGAAAACTTACAAATGAACTTTAAACATGTTTTCTTTTTCTCAAAGGATAATCTAACTGAGATTATAAGTCTTGCTTTTAGATTCTCAGCGTGGGTTTCTAAAGTTATGTGTTTAGTGTCTTTCATTGTGCCACACATAATTAGCTGTTGAGTACTTTTCAGGTAATATATCTGTCTAACTCAAGTTCCTTCTCGTATATCTTTGAGTTCAATTTATTCTAGCTGTTTTTATAAACATATCAAATTGCTATTTGAGAGATGCCTTACAGATTTCAAATTCATATTTAAAAGGCAAATAGGCTCACAGTCTTTATTGCTGCGGAATTTGTTCTAAGCATTTGAGAACATTAGTAGTCAACCCATGGATGGCTGTAGAGAGATAGACTGGGAGATGGGTATTTGTGTTTAATATAGAACTGTAATAAAATTTATTTTGGCTTTCAGAAAGTAACTATTTTTCTTTATTCTAAAATTTCATAATTCTCTGGTCTGATTTGTAAATGTTTATCCACTAATCTTTTTATCTATAAGATATCATGCTGCTGAGATGATAGTAATTTATTTTACAGATTATTTTGTTTTCTCTCCTTTTCACAGAAAACAGGCATCATTATGGGTCCAAGGAGACATTTTCCGATCTAAACTGAAAAATAGACCATCCAGTGATGGAAGTATTAATAAAATTCTTTCTAGCTTGGATGATATGTGTATTGGTGGAAACTTATCTAAAATACAAAACGTGGAAAGATTTGGAGAGGTGAGTTTTCCCCAGGAAGATTTTGTGTCTCCGTTCTGCATTTCTTTGTTTCCCAGTTGAACACATATAACGTAGCAGTATCTCTTCTCTGAGATGCTGAGAGTACCAAATTGTTAGGTGTAGAATCATTCACCTATAAAGCAAGAATCAGAGCAAAGAAAGCAATTATCCTTAAAAAGGAAAAGCTGTAATTTAAGGAGTACAGTTTTAAAGGAGGCCACTCTGGTTTGGAGAATATTTCCAAAAGGAAATAGAAAAGCAAACTTTCTATTTGAAAATGGAGAATAGATATCAAGAAGAAAAATTTTAATCTGACAATTAAAGAAAGAGTGTATACTGCATGAGTGGGACCCTGAAAGCCTCAAATTCATGTTGATTTCTAAAGCAAGTCCAGGGTTGAAAACATAACTAGGGGCAACTCTTTTTTATTGGGTCTCTCTTATAAACAAACCACTGTTAAACAGTTGACGTACGTTGTCTGATTTGATTCTGTAATTACTTGGTGAGTTAGGCAATATTATCTCTATTTTACAGTAAGGAAATTGAATATCAGAGAAGTCCTAACCTCAGTGATTCCAATCTGTCTGTCTAATTCCAAATCTGTGTTTTTTCTATTCTACTCTGCTACTTCCAAATATAAGTGGAAGTGATTTACTAAGAGTTAGGATCATGGGCATTTTTGGAGCTAGAAGCAACCTTGGAATCATTTGTTTTTGTTCCCTTCTTGTGCAGGTCAGAAACCAAGGTCTCACAAAATTCGTTGCTTGTCCAACGTCACAGAGTTGATTTAGTCGTAGAACCACCTTGAGGCTGGGGGGTCTAACTGTTAGTTTAGCTCTTCTACCACAGTGTGCCTGAGGTGAAGCTAAGCACCTGATTTATATTTATATTTTTATGTCCCTAAAGGAGCAAAGAAAAGCTGTTAAAAAGATTTATTAAGGAGCAAGTATAGATTTACATTCTCTTAGGCAGTGACCCATTAGACCCGCCCTCAGGGAACGCAGAATGGAAGGAATGCATCACGGCTCTCTTAAATCAGCAATCCCCAACAGGGTTCTTTCACCAAGAAAGATAACCGGAGGGCTTGGAGATAGGGGCAGGACAAAGGATGGTGACTGCTGAAAGAACTGATTTTTCAGCCCCTGTGGTATATTTTCCAGGACAGCCCCTGATGAAGTGGCTGAGTTTACTTGTTTGAGTCATCTGTCCTGAGCAAATATAAATCTTAGCCAAGGTCATGTTGATGTTCAGAGTCTTTGTTGACATATTCTTGTCTCTGTGTTGTAGGCTGGCCTATTCAAAGCAAACAAAAGGGATCTGAACTGACAGTTTTATGTGATAATACAGCTAAGTGGGAACATTTTTCTTGCCCTGGTCAGCATTTCCTTCCCGGGTTAAGGTCAAGTAAATAGGGCTTTGAGTTATGACCTCTGAAAAGACGCTCAGAATTTATCCATCTATTTGAGAAATATTTATCTCGTAGGAACATAATGCCTTCTATATCATAATCTGTATTAAATTCACATCTGGTAGTTAGAATAGTTCATTCTCATACTGTTTTAGATCCCAATTTGTTGAATTTAAGAATAATTAACATTTTTTAATCACTGAAAGGGTAAGGAATGCAATAGGATTGAAATTTACAATTTAGATGTTGGCTGTTTTACCTCCTCTTCTCTATTCCCTGCACCCCCCAAAATAGTGATTTTAGCTCTAGCCATTCAGAAGTGCTGTTGCTTTAGAAATTAGAGGACAGAAATGAACGGATTCAGAAATACCAGAGAACGATGGTGTGTTGAGATTTTAGACAGGGACATATATACGGGTTTCGGACCACTCTATAGTTAGATGATGCTTTGTGCAGGTAACTCCTCTAAGCCCATTTCTGGCCATGCTTATCTGGTGCCAGCTCCAGAACACTACATGAATTTGGGGAGTTAGTTTGCTCAAAAGTGAATGTAATAGAGTGAGTGATTATCTTCATCGTTCTTGTGAATTCCAAGTGGGAAAATAAGTTGAGGATGCTGTGAGGATTTTAGTATATTTCAAGTTCCATACCTGTGTTCAGAACAAGCCCATGGAAAGTGTGGGTTTATTTAGTTTGTACATAAAGAAAGTACAAAAGGGCAGTATTCCTCTAGAGGTTTCTTTTTTCTTTTTTTTTTTTTTGTTAAGTCAGATTGAAAGCAAAGATATTAAATAATTTTTTGATTTCTAGGCCCACAGGAACTTTCCAGGGATTGATTATTAGGAAGCTCTGTCGTTACCTGATTTGGGAATTTGAATATATACTTTTTCAGTACTTAGGAGGTGGGTGAAAGGAAAATAACCAAAAGTATCGACCAGAATGAGTCAGGCCATAGTAAGGGGCTAGGCTGTGGCTTTAATGGATTCTCTTAGCCCACTTAGTAGAGTTCAAAAACGGAGGCTTTACCTTTATTGAACCTGGTCCTCAGCGCTGGGATAGGCACTGTGACTACACACAGCCCAGCCCGTGGGTCTAGGTCGGGCTCCCTGCTCCGAGCTCCTGCCTTGCCTGTCCTCGTCCTCCGTGGTCCTCCCCTCTCTTTCCCTGCTCGGTGAGGTGTTCCATAAATACCACAGCTTCTGTCTGCCCTGTCGTGAGTCCATTCCCAACCCACAGGGCCTTCGTGAATATCACTGGAGTATATGGCGAAGGTTTACAGTTTCATAGAAAAACAAGAACACAGGCCTAGAATTGGTAATAATCTAGGCTATCCAAAGGTAGCATATGCTGAAACACAAAACAGCACCAGCAGTAAGTGCTCATTTTGACGTTCAGGGGTCTAAGGGTCTGTTACAGATTGGGGTTATAAAAAAAGTGCTTTAAGAAGATGGAATTTAAAGCACTTTGTTTAAGGTGTAGATATTTAAGGAGTTAAATGAGGAGCTTAGAGTGTAACAACAATGTAAATAGCACCCACTATGTGCAGGCGCTGATCTAAGCCTTTACGTGGATTAGCCCTTTTACTCCTTACAACAGCTATGTGAAATAGTCACTATTACTAAGCCCGTTTTACAGCTGATGTAACTGAGGTAAATCAAGCCATCAGTCCAAGATCACAAAATATGAGGTGGAGTTGTCATTTGAACCCAGGCTCTCTGGCTCCAGAGTCCGTACTCAGCCACCCGACCTTGAGCCTCTCCCTGTGCCCTACGCCTCTCCGTGAGGTCCTCAGTGTGGCTGTATGTCACATGCAGTCATTTTGAACATAACCTTAGCCAGCCTGTCTTAATACATTTCTCCTGGAATTGCAATTGTTTTTACCTTTTCTTTTCTTACATGGGCAGCAGTCCAATGTTAGCGCACCAATCAGTAGATGCTCTTGACTTAGAGTTATTAATTAGATACAGATGCTGCTAATGTTCAGCAGAGTTCACATAAATTGACAATTAGGTAAATAAAAATGCAGTGTTTTAAATACATCTTTGAGATACTGTAACTTATAAAATCCTTCGCCCTTTTACGTCAAATGCTCACGAGAAGGGTGAATCTTAGGAAAAAATCTAGGAAGTAAAAATTAAGTCTCTAAGGTTCTACTTTTGAGCACCTCCCTTTCCACTCTGAGGACCACTAAGGCATTCCAGTTCCAATCTGAATGCCTCTGGGATCCGCCAGAGGCTGTTAGATGGGAGTGACCGCACACAGGTTCACGGTTGGGGAGATCACTGTGGCTGTGGTGTGGAATGTGTGCTGGAGTCTGTGTGCAGCTGCGGGGGAAGGCCAGGGAGGTGGTGATGGGGCAGTGGTGCGGGTAATAAAGTTCTGAACCAGTGGCAGCAAGGAGAGAGAGAAGATGGACTTGGGGGCGGAGGGGAGGGGCTCTAGTAAATCGAAACTTTTTATTGATCAGAAGCAGCTTGTTATGAACATGACGTCTCTGCCTTTCACCAACTTTTACATTCCTGGTTCAACATCTGAGAGCTGAAAAGAATTTTAGAAATGACACAGCCACCTTTCCTAGCCAAATCATTTAAATCTACTAAAAATTCCATTTTCGTCTTTTTCTTCCAGTCCTTTGACTTCTATTTTTACTCATATCTATTTCAAACTCTCCTTTTATGTCATTTTTCTATTATAACTCTTCAATCTTTATTCCCTAGTGTGCTGTATTTTATCCAATAGATCTTTTCTTAATGGCACACACCAGGGCCTCCCTGGTAGCTGACTTTATCACCATTTATTAATGTGTTGGTAAGTAGTAGGTAATTACTTTATCCAGCTGAAATCTGTGGACACGTTTTATTTTGGTTTTCATCTTGTCTATACATAGAGAACAACTGGTAGAATAAGACAAATCTTCATTCTTTACGCTATTATTTGTTCTTTAGCTAGATCATTGTCTGTAAATAAGTATACCTTTTTTTGATTTTTTAAGATTTTATTTTATTTATTTTTATTTTATTTTATTTTTTGGTGAGGAAGATGGGCCCTGAGCTAATATCTGTGTCAGTCTTCCTCTGTTTGTATGTGGGACACTGCCACAGCATGGCTTGATGAGCGCTGTGTAGGTCCATGCCCGAGATCCCAACCCACGAACCCCACAAATCCTGGGCCGCCAAAACGGAGCGCGTGAACTTAACCACAATGCTGCTGGGCCAGCCCAGTATATCTTTAAAAATGGTCCTTCTTTATGTATTTTAGTTTGCTCTCATTTGCTTGCCTTAATGTAGGGCAGGCTGGTATCCAAAAGAAGGAGTGCTGATGCTCAGACCCTCCAGAGGGCAATGGGGAGTCTGAGAACAGGCCCCTCTCCTTGGGGAGCAAAGATATGAGGGTCTTACCTGGACTAGGCTCCTTCACTGTTGCTCACCAGCAGCCATGTGGCTTTGTTTCAGGGAATCTGCTGCTCCCTGAGCAGCCTAGGGCGAGAGAGGAACTGCACTGGGACTCTGGGGAGAGGGGCTGGAGCCCCAGGGTGTAAGGGAGGCCCGGGTTAGGTTTTCTGCATTCATCATTTATGACTGTGTTCATTATGAGGAATGAGTTTAGTATAAAAAACACTTGATGAGTAGTCCTCAAACTGCGCCAAGTCCACCAATTCTTGGGATTGATTCATGACTCCTGATATGTGGAACTGTTTTTTCTAATATACACCCCCACCCCCCAGGTGCTTATGACCTAGTATATGTTATAGGGCCCCTAATAAATGCAGGGCTTAGTTATATTCATGTTTGTGTATCACATTCAAGATTCCTGGGGCCAGCCCCGTTGGCCTAGTGGTTAAGTTTGGCATACTCCTCTTCAGTGGCCTGGGTTCAGTTCCCAGACGTGGACCTACACCACTTGTCAGTGGCTGCTCACATGCAAAATAGAGGAAGATTGGCACAGATGTTAGTTCAGGGTGAATCTTCCTCAGCAAGAAAAAAAAAAAAAGATTCTTGGAGGCCAAAGTCCTCTTTCTTGTAGCTTTTTAGTTTTTTAATTCTGTAGTTTAGTTTAAATGTGCTTTGAATAACATTAATTACTGAGAGTTTAATTTAAATGTTTTGAATAACACTAAGTAGCATTAATTACTGAGAATTTTATAGCTTATGTGTTCTATACTTCTTAGTCCTAAAAATGCCCCAAACTTCATATAATAGTCACAGAAATAAAATAAAGGAAGACAAAAATAATGTGATTTATATTTAGTAGGTTTCTTTAGACCTGCATGTCTAGATCTTCCTTCCCCTGCCACCCAGACCTGCCTTCTAAGCAGCATCGAATACCCTAATCTGATCCATCCTCTCTCCCCAGACCCCTGCAGTAGCCACTTACCTGTGCTTCCCCCCTCCTCCTGCTCCACTCTCTTGACCTTCTCCAATTCATTCTCCTCACGGTAATCAACGGGGAGGAAAATTTGCAACATATTCAAATTAAGGTTTTTTGGTGTAAAGAACTCTAAAAAATCAATGTGAAAATGCCATGTACCCAAATTTCAAAAAATGGGAATCTTCATGGCTGGTAAACATAAAAAAAAAGTTCTACTTCCCTAGAAATGAAGGAATCAAAATTTTAAATGATGAGATGCTATTTATGCCTATCAAGTTGTATGAGATTAAATAAGTGTACGCAGCATTAGCAAGAGTTTGGGGAATAAAAAGCTCTTACATGTTGCTAATTGGAGTTTAAAATGGTACAGCTTTTCTGGAGGGCAATTTGATAATATGTAGCAGAGGACTTAAAATGAATTTAGCAATTCCACTTCTATGAATTTATCTTAAGGCAGTCATAGGACAGTGCTCAAAACCCATGTGTGTATAGGAGGATATTTGTTGGAGCTGTTTATAGTGATGAAAGAAAACGGTAAAATAAATGAAATTTGGTATTTCTAGACAGTGGAATTTTATGGAACCATAAAGAATGATAATGTAGAGGGTGTTTTACTTTACCCTGAAACACTTCCACAATATATATATATTTTTTTTGATTTTATTTTTTTCCTTTTTCTCCCCAAAGCCCCCCAGTACATAGTTGTATATTCTTCGTTGTGGGTCCTTCTAGTTGTGGCATGTGGGACGCTGCCTCATCGTGGTTTGATGAGCAGTGCCGTGTCCGCGCCCAGGATTCGAACCAACGAAACACTGGGCCGCCTGCAGCGGAACGTGCAAACTTAACCACTTGGCCACGGGGCCAGGCCCTCCACAATATATTTTTTAAGTGAGAAAGTAAGTCACAAAGCAGCATGTATAATTCAGCCTCTTTTTGTAAGGAAGAAATATGTGAAGGGGCTATGGATAGCAGAGGGAAAGTTCTGGAAGACTATATGCTAGAATGCTAATGTGCGTTGCTTTTGACAGTAAGGATATAGGTGGTTTTAATATTTTTTTCACTCTTGTCTGTATTTTGTCATTACCTATGACAAACAAGTATTATATGGTAAATTATATGTATTTTTCTTTAGAAAAGACATGGTGTTCATCTGCGGAGGTTGAGAGCTAGGACTTTGTGTGTGATGTTTTCTTTTTTCCTTGAGAGCAGAATACTTAAGTGAACTCCTTAAGAGAAGGAGCTTAAAAAAATATGTAAGGGGGCCGGCCTTGTGGCCGAGTGGTTCAAGTTCCACGCGATCTACTTCTGCGGCCTGGGGTTTGCAGGTTCGGATCCCTGGTGTGGACATACTCCACTCACCAGCCATGCTGTGAAGGCATCCCACATACAAAGTAGAAGAAGATTGGCACAGATGTTAGCTCAAGGCCAGTCTTCCTCAAGCAAAAAAAGAGGAGGATCGGCAATGGATGTTAGCTCAGGGTAAATCCTCTAAAAAAAAAAAAAGAAAAAGTAAAATCTGGCTAGTTGGATGCATGGCCATTGCAGTATTTTTGTCATTTTCCTCATGTTTGAATTGTATTATAATTAAAAAAGAAGACTTGACCTTCAAGATTCACAATAGAGTGGGAGACAAAAACACATGTAAAGTAACTATAATGTAAAATATACTGTTAATTTTTTTGTTTAACTGTAGATCTTTTTAAATTAGTATTTATTTTTTCAAATAATACATGACTACACTTTTAGAAATATCAAAAGTATTGAATTCTAATTAAAAAATGCCAGTCCCCTATCCCACCTTTCTGTACCCCTAGACCCACTCCCAAAGTGGGGAAACTCTAAGCAAATTATACTAATATTTTCACTGTCATATTTCTAAATATTTTGCTTATAATGTTATTTTAGAAAAATTTATTAATTTTGGACATTTTTCTATTGCCTCCTGGTTATGGTAGATGGCATTTAGCTCTCCTACCTTACTGTCACCTTACTCCCCCTAGCTTCCCAGTATAGCTATATCATAAGTTTTGGTTAAACCCAATAATGTGTACATTATTACTATGTAAATGTTGTTCACTGTTAAGCTTAGTTGTCCACTAGGACTGTTTTCTTTGTTGAACTCTCTTTGTTTTTCCTAGCGTTAATTGCCCTTTTTATTTGCATAGTTTTCTATGTATTTGGGAAAAGATAATGCTACTCTCATCCCACCCTCCGCCTCCCCCCCCAACAAATTGTGCCAAGCAATTTAAAATTTTTTCAAAATCTCAACACAGCGAAAAATCTTACCAAGTCCTGTCTTTTCCTGAAGACACTTCTTTCCTGCCTGGCCTGGTTGTTCTCTGGCCTGAGTATGTTGTTCTGACCCGCAGCCTTCTCTTCACGCTCTCCAGTTGAACCCATTATTTTCCTGGCCCTCGTGTTGTCTTCTTTCCTTTTGCCTGAAGCACATTCTGTAAGAGTTTTCTTAGAAAGATTGTGTAGGATGTAAATTTTTGTACCTTTGTTCTACTTTTATACTTGACTGATAGGTTGAATTTTAGAATTCTAGATTGAGGATCACTTTTCCTTAGAATTTTGAAGGCATTTCAGAGCTGGGAACACAAAGACCCTTCCAGTTGGATGGACAAACCAGCTTTCCTGGCTTTCCCACAAAGGCGCCCGTTAGGCAATGAAACTGACTGCTTGGAATGAGGATCCTGTCACATCCTTCAGGAAGCTTTCCTTGCGTATCTCATCATTGCTTGTATACGTCTTGGCCTCGCTCTATATTCTGGAGACTCTGGCTATGTGCTGGTCCTTCCATCAGGTACAAGCACCAGGTAACAACCCAGAATATTGAGGGGTGGGTGCAGCTAAGCTCACCTTCTCCGGTGTACCATCCCGCTAGCAAGCCTAGCCTTCAGGCCTTCCTGGTTTCTATTCCTGCAGGCTTCCTTGGGTGGAAATGGATTCCTCCCCCACTGGGATTGTATGGACAGAGATGAATGATATAACCTATTCCTGGAGACTTTGTGGACAGGCAACTTAGAACTCTAAGAAAATCCTCTGACGTTAAGGTTTCATGATCTTGTGACTGTTGAACTGGTGTTTCTTGCCAGGATGACTCTTGCTGTGATCTTAGCCTGCTTCACTGGTACTCATTCTTTAAGACTCAGCTAAGGGATTGGCCTCCTCTAGGAAACTCTCATCTTCATCATTCTCATTTCTTCTTCTTTCCTGTTGGCTGTGTGCTTTTTACGTCTTTTTTAAACTCAGAGCTGTAGTAGTGAGGTGTGGTCTTTTTACCCAGGGCATGCATACTGAGCCCCACAGGTATCCATGGAACCCAACATAGGTGGCAGAGAATGGAGAGGTATTTTGATCCAGGAATGGCTGTCAGAAATGACTAGAATGTGACAGAAGGAAGTATATTTTTGTGTATTCTTCATGAAATTAGAGTTCTAGCTTTGAAGAGGAGAGGGGACTATTATGGCTAGAAGGGATCTTAGCAAATTCAAGCCCTTTGATATTTTCAGGTGAGGAAATGGGCAAAATACATCCTTTACTGGTGCAATGTTAGTGTGCTGTGGCAGATATTTTAGAAAGAACATTGCATCTGGGGGCAAGAAATCTGATTTTAAAATCATAGCTCTGTCATGAAGAGTTTGGGGGAACTTGGGCAATATTTTTAACTTCCATAAGCACCTCCTTTTTTTTCATCTTTAAATTAAGGTTAACAGTACCTTCCCCGCTGGTTGTGAGAATTAAATGTGTGCTGGCATGCAAAAAGACCTAGCATGGTACTTATATTTTTCAAACTCTAAGACTTTTTTCAGCAGGAAACACACTTTCCCAATTAGTAAGCTTTAACTCTTTCTGGAAATGTCTTGAGTGCTTTTACGAGTGTTAATAAGTTTCGGTATAGATACCCTAAATTGTTTTATCTTTCTTTTTTTTTAACAAGTTATGAATTTGAGTGCTGGATCCCGGTAGTATCTGGAAGCGTATTTGTACTGTGTCTCTTGAGCTAGCCTATGTCTGAGTTATATTCCAAAGCATGATTTTATCTGTGTGAAAGTCTCTTCGGTTGTGGTCCATGTAGCAAACAGCTCCTTTTAAATTTTACCACATTCACATCTGTGCTTCACTGATTTGCAGTTTTACTCGTATATTTAATTGGCGAATAGTCGAGCATTCTTTAGTGTATAAGTGGACACTGCTGAATTCATAGTGCACTAAAGCTATTTAAAATAATCTATATTAAGATAATCTATATAAAATATATCTATATGAGATACTCTATGATCTATTAAGAAATCTATATAAAACAAAATTATTCATAATGACCTTTCTATGGAACATGCATTTTTTTTTTTCCAGAATAATTTTGAAGAGGATGAAGATGTGGAAATGAAAAATAGTATAACCCAGGGAGACAAACTACGTGCCTTAAAAAGTCAGAGACAACCACGCTCCTCACCATCCTGTGCTTTTAGGTAGATCCATTTTAAACTCTTTTTTATGCTTGAGGAAGATTGTCTCTGAACTAACATCTGTGCCAATCTTCCTCTATTTAACGTGGGATGGCTGCCACAGCATGGCTTGACAAGCGGTGCTAGGTCTGTGCCTGGGATCCGAACCTGCGAACCCCCAGCTGCCGAAGCAGAGCACATCAACTCAACCTCTATACCACTGAGCCGGCGTCTTAAACTCTTAAATTTATATTGTCCTTTCATTTGTGGATAGAATATTTAATCCTCTCTTTTGAATGTCATTCTATGAGTACCCCGTTTACGTCTCGTTTTTTGGTTTATCACCATTTTGAATTGTGTATTGTTTTATCACTGTGGTGAGTAGCTAAGTTTTAGGAGCTTATTGAAAGCAACGGCTGCATCTCAGTCTCTGGACTTCTGCATTAAACTGCTAAGCAGTTGGTTGTATCTGGGACTCTGTTTCAAGTTCCATTTGGAATTCCCTTTCCCGTGAGTGGGGTTCCTGTCTTGTGATGAATCCTCACAGGTGTGCTGAGACTTTTTTGTTAAATCTAGAGTGTGCAGAAAAGTACTGTATGCCAAGCTTTGGTGTATCCTGACTCCTTAGCCTTACCTTCTATTTTTAAGAATTGAATAAGCATTTCCTATCTGTACTTGTAAAGTTATAAACCATCTTCATTTCGAGGTGTGAAATTACTCATTGGAATCAATTGATGGGACTTGACTTCTAACCACAACATTTGAAACCTACTGATAGTTCAGATTAGGTTAAAAAAAAAGGTTTCAGAATCAATGTAGGTACAAAAATCTGTAGATATTATTAAGATTCCTTATTGTAATGAAAGAAGTAGCAAGTCCACAAATGAATATAATTGGAAATAGCTACTTTTCTTTGACTTTTAAGTGAGAGACAAGCATACCAGGAAGAATGTTTCGCCAGTATGACAAATGTCAAACAGACTCACAGGGAATTTAATTTCCGTGTGTTATTTGGGAGCATTATAGCACTTAAGTCAGATTGGGTCTGGTCACACCATTGCCTGGGCCTTGAGTCCTGGTTTCCTGACTTGAGAAATAAAGGTTCATACAGCTCAGAGTGGAGTTAATCATTTTCTATAGTAAGATGAGAAGATGGGATAGCAAGCCTGGTGCTTCCTAATAACCACCAGCTGCCACTAGAAAATGCAAGAGACGTACCATTTGCTGAGTGGCAGCTATGGGCCAGGAGCCATGTTAGGTGCTTAGTTTGGATATGAGGATTAACTGAGATAACGCAAAAGCTGTGCATCGTCACCCACGTTTGAGTGGGTTGCTAGGAGTTAGAGAGGTTAAATCCTTCCCAGTGGAGTGGAGTTAGAATGAGCTGATATTCAAACCCAGCACTGTTCAAAGTCTGTGCTCTTTTCACTGTGTATATGACCTAAGTCAGTGGAAGGGTCTTCAAGATCGATTTACATTGCCAGTCTCTTTTATTCACCATTTACTTCTTTGAAATTCCAAGAAATTACTTTATATTGATTAAAATTAGTTTCAAACAGATTTATATTTGATTCTTTTCTCTTTTTTTTTGGTGAGGAAGATTCACCCTGAGCTAACATCTGTGCCAGTCTTCCTCTGTTTTGTGTGTGGGGTGCCTCCAAAGCATGGCTGATGAGTAGAGTAGGTCCACGCCCAGGATCTGAACCTGTGAACCCAGGCGGCTAAAGTGGAGTACGTGGAAGGTTAACCACGTGGTCACAGGGCCAGCCCTTCTTTGATTCTTAAGAAATCATAAGGGGGAGGCAGGGATAAGTTAGAGTATAACTCGGCAAATAAATAGGCTAAAAAAGTGAGAGAATCTCCACAACACAAATTTTAGAAGGCTCGTTCCAGTATGGTTTTTCTATTTTCTTTGTCTTCTCAGAAAGTTTCTTACTTTTTTGGAATGTAGTTTTTCTTAACAGCATCATGGTACCATCACCAAACATTTTTCACCCTGAGTGGATGCAATACCACCTTCTGCTTAAAAAGCCATTTGCTGTAAATGAAATGCAAGATGAAACAGAATAACTAATAGGGATTTCCTGCTGTTTCTAGGGTTTATTTTATAAAGTGAATAAGTACTCATATCTATTTGCAAGGTTTTTCCCTTTTGCCAATTTAATATTTTTAGTCATCTGACTCCGTATGGTGTCCCTTTTGGTCTTCGCTTAACTGTGTGAACCTGGTGATGTTTGAGCACTTGTGTTTGATTTCCGCAGGTTGGATGATATGAAAGGGCCCCCAAGAGCGGTGTCCCAGCCTTTCAGGTACTGTTAATGAGGTTGAATTTCTAGTGGCTTGTAAATAAATGCTATCTTTTAGATACATTTCCCAACCCTTAAACTGATAAAAACAGAAGGCACACAGCTTTTCGCTTTTTAAATTCTTTCCTTTCTGTTCCAGATCGTTATGATACCCTTTATTTTTAACGCTCACCGTGGAAAGGATTTTTGTTTTACCGAAGTGCCCACAGGGCTGTGTGTCTGTGGTAGTGATGTCAGTGTCCTCTGGGCTCCCAGCACGTGGTGGGACCTCTAATAAACTACAGTTGCTCTGCAACATGCCTTTCAATCTCATGATAGATTTTGCCTTGAGTTTTTAACATTTCTGTTAGTCCTCTTTCCTCCTATTTTGCATGAATTTGTTCCCCTCCTTTATTTTCTAGTTTTATGTCCTTCCCTGTCCTTCATTTGAGGAGGAAACATTAGTGTCTTTCTCTAGAAAAATGTCGCCGAACACTCCCTGGGTGGTATCAGGGTACCAGTGGTACCAGGAGCCAGTGGAGGGCTTGGTGAGGCCAGTAGAAACATTTGGCCCAAACTGTTGATGACATAGAGGAAAAAAGCTGACCCATTCCTCACCTCTGGTTCTTATTCACCCTTAGGTTTTAGGGTTGTTTAGTGCAGGTACTTCTGAGAGAGGCCAGACTTCTCCAGAAGCTTGAGCTGTTTTCCTTGTACAACTTTTCCCATCACTGTTTTAGAGGCAAACTATGTCATAAGCTGCTGTTTGCAGGAGGATGATGAAGGAAAGAGTCTATAAGTAATTAAGCTTTTCTATAGCAGATAGAAAAACAAGGTCCAGCTCCATTAAATGACTTGTCCAGGATAAAATGGATTTGGTATTAAAACCATGACCAGGCCCTGGCTGTCGAGATTTGAATCAAGTTTTCCTTTTTGTGCACTCAGCAAACGTTTATTGAACAGCCACTCTGAGTCTGGCACTGTGCTGGCCACTAAGAATGGAAATGAGAGACAGTTCTTTGCCCTTGATGGAGCTTATATGAAGGGAAATAGACAAATATCCGACAGTGGAATAGGTTGAAGAGCTGTGATTTATTATGAGAGTAGTATGATGAAACAGGATGCTTAAGCCTGGGAATTCAGTGAAGGCCTCCTGTAAGAGGTGCCAGCTAATTGGACCATTAAAGGATGAGCAATAGGAGTGCGTCAGATGGAGGTGGAAGAGAAGAGGTGGAGGGGAGGTAAGGAGAGGAGAAGATGCCCTGGCAGGAAAAATAGCACATGCCAACTGGACAAAGATATGAATGTGGTCCATTCAGGAGCTCTGGTCATTTTGTGTAGCTGGAGTACAGGTGTCTCATGGGAAAGTGTAGACAGAAAGACTTGTTCAGAGAGGCTAATGCCCGATTTGGGAGGGTTTTATAAGCCAAGTCAAGGAGTTTTGCCTTTCTGGGCACCGAGGAAAGATTAAATGGCTTAAACAGTGAAGCAACACCATTAAATATTTTGGATTCCCTGGAAGCTATTCAGAATTTGAATTTTAAAAAATAAGATTAAAAGATGCTACTCTAGTAGTCAGGGATAAGAATAATAATAGCCTCCCCGAGGGCAGTTGCAGAGTGGAAGGGAGAGGATAGACTTAAAATATAAAGATGTAGTAAATCTAAGGACATGGGAGGAATGAATGCCGCGGCAAGGAAGGAAAGTGACCCGGCATGGCCGGATTGTGCTAAAGGGCAGACCCGGGATCCTGGATTTGAATCCCAGCTCTGCCACTCGCTCCCTGAGTGACTTTGGATGAAGAGCTTTTCCTCTGGGCCTCCGTTTCCTCCCTTGCAGAGCGGTATAGCATCTTAGCTGCAGAGGGATGTCGTGAGGATGAGCTGAGGTAAGTAAGGTCTGTAAGGTGCTCAGTACAAGGCCTGGCACATAGTGAGGGCTCTGTCAGTGTTGGCTGCTGCTGCTATCACCATTTTTAGGACCTGCCATGATGATTTTAATGTTTATTAGTTTATCTTGTTCTAGTTGATTGCTGAATGTTAAGATGATACAGCTTTTGTGTGACACTTGGCCCATTTTTCTCCACAAAGATCGAGTTCTTCTCCACAAGGATCTGCGTCTACCTTGAAGACCTCAAAAGTGGCTTTGTCTCCTTCAGCGACAGCCAAGAGGATAAGCAGAGGCTCTTTGTCCTCAGGTGCTGGCGTCAGAAGGTAATTTCTCTCTCTCTCTCTTCTGAGGTACTAGCGGGGAGTAAAGGAATTCTGCAGCAAACAATGAGTTTGGCTGAAGTTTGTCAGAGGAGGGGACCACGGAGAAGGGGAGAAACCACAACAGGCTCTGTGACCATCTGGGGCTTCTGTTCCTGTGTCAAATTGCAAGGGACAAGGCTGTGGAGGGAATACTGTATAGCATCCCTTTCTGTGGTAGGTCTCCAGCTTGTCTAACATGATCCAGAAAACAGAGTTCAGTTGCACATACTAATGATGTATGGTGTTGTCATTTCTCCCCTGCTGTGTATGGACGGAAGTAAAATGGGTGGGGACGTTTGGTAGAGTCGTGTGAAGGAATATATATAAGTTAAATCTTGTACTTAGTCTGCTTTTACTCTCCCATTATGTACCCCTTTTCATTTACCTCCTGCTTTGGATGAATAGGACGCCCAGATGTTCTATTTCAAGATCTCTGGTCAAAGTGGTTTAGCCAGCTCCTTGGGTCTTAATTAACTGCTTTTGATGGAGGAAATTGACATGTGTAATGAAAGGCTGTATAGAATATTGCCACAAGCGATAAAGAAGCCTTTCTGTCACCATTTGCCTTGATCAGCGCTGTCTTCATCACATTCCCCTGGTGTCATCATTCTGTGTTTAGAAGCGTGAGTTCTGCGTGAGGGTCCATTGCTGTCTCTGTTTTGCCCCTCACCTGTGTTTTCCATTCAGCTTTTCCATAAACTCCCGGCTGGCCAGTTCTCTTGGGAACTTGAACGCTGCCATAGATGATCCAGAGAACAAGCAGACCTGCTCGACCTCGAAGTTGGGTTTCGTAGCCAACCCCTTCACCAACCTCTTGAATGGCAGCTCCCAGGCGCCCGCCAGAAATTGCCCCGAGCTCAACAACAACCAGTACAGCCAGAGCAGCAGCAGCAGTGGGAGCCCCCTGAGCACCCAGCCGAGCACCCAGGGCTCCAAGACCGAGGAGCACGCCACCGCCCTCCGGCCCTCCTACACCGGCCTGTCTTCTTCCTCAGCAAGATTCCTGAGCCGCTCAATCCCAGTAAGTTCGCAGACACCACCTCTTGGCCCTCAGAACCCTGAACGCAACTTTTGTGCCTTGCCCTCCCAGCCGAGGCTGCCACCCAAGAAATTTAATAGCGCCAAGGAAGCCTTCTGATAGATGCCTTCCCTCTGTGCTGTGCAACTGTCCATGCACGTCCATTCTGCTGGCTCCTCTTCAAGTAAATGCCAAGTTCCAACCGGGTTTCTTTCTTCCTTCTTTTTCTTCTCCTCCCCTTGCTCCTTTTTAAGTGGTTTCTTTTAGAGAGGAAATAGCTTTCATTCCCTTCATCAAGAACACTGTTGAGTTAAGTTAATTTTTAGTTAAGTTTTCAAATCACTGTGACTATCTGGTGCAAAGCCAGGAGCTGATTCGTGTGATAGACAGTATTTGCTTTGGCTGTGGTGGCGGTCGGAATCATGGCTTTTTCTGTATCGTGTATTAATGAATGCATTTTGGAATATTTAAATGGGGAAGGTGCTGAATGAACAGTATCTTCTCAGGACTACCCATTTGCCCCTTGAATATCTCACCTCCTGCAGAGAACTGAGCCAGAATTAATTAAATGGCAAGTGGAAGGTGTTTCTAAGGAACGCTTATAGATAGGCACCTGGGATGTAGGGGAGGGGAAGGCAGAGGACCAGGATGGAAGCTCTCCAAACACATTTTACCCATCTGCTCTTTATTTAGGTTACCAAGCCCCCTTTTCAACCAGTAACCCCTGTTAGGGTATAATCTGTTGGTTTACCCCCTGCTAGGAATCACTTTAGTCACTTATTTTGATTGCCTCAAAGGGAATTGAGATCTATGGGAATCCATGGGATCTATGAGTTTTGGTCTGAGAGAACAAGGACAAAATGTAAAGCAGAAATAGATCCCACAGATGAAGGAAATGTGAATCAGTGTCAGAATGCATCGTTGATTCCACCCGGGGCACATGCAAGCTCCGGGTGTCCTGGGAAGGCTGCGTTCTGGCACCCTTCATGCCCACTGTTCTGGAACATTTCCTCAGCCATTATCTAGGGAGAGGCTGATTTCTGCAGGGGAGAAGAAGGGCTGAGGAGAAGCCGGTGGCAGTGGCCTCTCCTGGCCCACTCAGCAAAGCAGTAGCCCCAAGGCAAGAGTTAATAGGACCCACTTTCCTTAAAATGGCAGTTTAGAAACCACTTTTCTAACATGAGGATGCAGTGTGCATGTGTGTGTATGCGTGTGTGTGTGTGTTTGTTGGACTCATTACCACTCCCATCCCTGCCTCAGGCCTCTTTTCAAAGTTTTTTTCTATCCACACACAGTCCTTTCTGGCATTTATACTTTTCCTCATCTGATTTTATTCTGAGTGATGTTTTTCAACATTATTTTGGATTCCTGTGTAAATTAGGGCCCCAGCCTACCTCACCTCTTAATTTGACACTAATCCCACTATGTTATGAGTATATATGTGTCAGTTAAACTGGAATCCTTATAACTGGGGTTAGATGGAAAATGCTAGTGTGTTTACATTTTCCTAACTAGGTTTACAAGTCATAGACTTCACAGCAGGTGTTGAGTTCAGTCAATATTTTCACAGACTGATTGTGGGTCAGCCTCTTTTTCAGACCTGGGTATAGGTCTTTCCATTTTCAGAAAAAAGTGTAATACTTATGGATATATGGATAATTATATAAATATCTTGCAGATTTCACGGCTAAAGGTTTTGTGTAATCCACATTTATAGCTGAATACCAGAAGCACTGGTAGTTTGACAAGAATAACATTCTACTTTTTCTGGCTCTCTGAATTCCTCTTTGCTAGTGCGAGCTTGCTTTAGATGATCATTGATACCCCTCCCATGTTTATATAACTTAATTTTGGTTTCGTCCCATATTTTGTTATTTTTCTTCACCTCTCCTCCTTCTCCTCCTCCACCTTCTGGCCCGAATAGAATGACTTTCCAATAATTAAATTTAAAGTAATAGTCTGTGTGGGCGGCTGCTGCGATTCCCCTCTTCTCCCTCTTAAATTTGTCATCTTATTGTAAAGAAAAGCATTTATAAATACAATTGCCAGCATGACAACATCTTCCTCCCTCTCACCCTCCTGAGAAGTCAGAAGGAGCAGGTCTCCCGTAGCTGACTTTCCTTCCTTTGTCTTTGCCTAGAAAACCTCTGGAGGAAGGAGGGCTCCAAGTCCTACCCCTGCTGGCTTGCTGGCAGAAAGTCTAATTAAGATGGAAATTCCCATTTCATGTGGAATAAGAGTAGGAGGTTGTGAGTTTTTTTCATTCATCAGTCCAATGCAGCTTTTCTCATTGCTGTGGGCTTCTTGTCCTTCTTTCCAGTGCTTCTGAAGATGTGGGACATGTGACCCTTGAAGAACTAGGAATAAATCACTCAACAAAAATGTTTTTAAGTCCTTAAGTAGGAAATGAAGTCTATTTGGCAATATCCTCTCAATACCTTTAAGAAAGACCCAGAGACTCCTAGGGGATGGGGTGGCGGGTGTTTAGAGGGTGTCTAATATTTTAAAAGCTACAATTAGCATCTCTTTTGAAAGCTGCAATTGCTCTCTCACTTTATGCAGCAATTCAGCCCCCAGAAAAATGTAAAAGTGATTTCCGTGTTCTGTCATTAAATGCTTTAACACAGAAAACAAGAACAGATTTTAAGGAATCCTTATGGTTGTGACAGAATGTTGAGAAACAGTCAGATCTTATTTGTATTTATTTGGCCTCTTCTGTTAGTCTTGAGGTTTCTGCTGCCCAGTGCAATGTGCAAGGTTTCGTTTTGGTTGACCCACTTACTGTGAAAAATCAGTTTTTCCTCTCTGACGTTCAGAGGAGTTTTGAAATACTTAAGAAATGAGGGACGTGTGATTATGGTGTGGGTGGGGTGGAAGTATTTTATTAAATCGAAATTACTTGAGGTATCTGTCTTGAATATTTGCTCTGATTTATTTCTAAGAGCCTTTCCAGTGAATTGCTCTTCATCTACGTTGTCCTTACGTGACCCTGCAAGTCTATGTTAGGTCATGCTGCTTCCACCATAAGCTTGTCTTGTACCCAGCCTTGGTCTTCATTGCGATACTCATCTCACTCTGCATTTTAATCATCTGCTCATTTGTCTGTATCCTCCACTGGACTGTAAGCTCTGTGAGGGCAGGCATTGTACCTCTGTTTTTTATAGTTATATGTCTGTCCCTAGCATATAGTAGACACTCTAAGTATTTCTTGAATAGATATATGGATGGTTGGATGTTTAAATGAATGAATGTGGTAAGAATTATTGCTTCTATTTTAAAGATAAATAACTTGAGGGTTTGAGAGGTTAAATGTTTTGCCCCAGATTGTGCCACAAATATGTAGCAGGGCCATAATTTGAACCTAGGTCAGTTAGACTCCAAAAAGCATATTCTTTTGATTATATGCTGTCGTGTATATACTGTGGTAGGTGTTTGAAATATCTAAATGATATCTCATTTTGCCATGAAGGATCAGGGAAAGCTGTGAAGAAGGGGTAGCATTTTAGTTAGGCTTTTGGAGGGTGATTAGGAGTCTGCTAGTAATCTAGTGCTGAAAATAGGAAAAGGAGGAAAGGCCATTTCAGGCAATTGGAACAGCAAGAACAGGGCACATCCTTAGTATTGTAGTTAAGTTCTTAGATTCTGAAAACAGGTAGACCTGAGTCAAATCCTATTTCTGCCGCTTCCTCCTGGTGAGTACTTTAGCAAGTTATTTAACCTCTCTAAGCCTCCGTAAAATGGGGATAATAATCAGGGGCAGATCTAGGTTTTGTGCACCTTGATACTTATACAATTTGGTGGGACCTGTTTAAGATAAAGAATACAAAATATTTATTTTGTAAATTTTTATACAAACATATGACTACGTACTTTGAAAGGGGTTTGTGTGACTGTGGACCTTGAAGCTTATGTGGTAAGGAACGAATGGTGTGGCTGTGTTCCAGTAAAACTTCATTTCCAAATGAGGTGGTGGGCTGGATTTGGCCCGTGGGCGGTAGTTTGCCCATCCCACTTTAAAGCATTTCCAGGTAATAGATACTGATCCTATCATCTTACTCTCCAGTTCAAAAGTGACCAGTGACCCCCTAATGCTAGAACATGAATCCCGAATTCCTTTGCTGAGCTTTCAGGACCTCTGTACTCTGTTCCTCTTATTGTATCTTTGTACATTACTTACCCTGCTTGTCCCTGAATGGGTTTTCCCTGATCCTCTTCCCCAACTATGTTCTCGCCTATGTCCTGTCCTTTGGGAAGCCCTTTCTTGGAAGCTCCCTGCCCTCTTCACCAATTTCTCATCTTTGAAGACATATATTACCATCTACTCTCTGACTCTTTCCTCAAAAAGTTGAACCCACCCAACGTTTTCCTTTTTAACCTCTGTTCCCATTCGTGATGAAAATTTAGTGCTTTATTTTATCCATATATGACATAGCTGTTTACTTACATGAGCATCTGTATTTGTTTATGTATTGTCCTTATATACAAGACTTGTCTCCAAATTTTAAACTTTCTTTGTGCAGACATTTCATAAAGTTCTTATTTATATTTCATGGTTTCTAACACAGTGCTAGACACAGAAGGAAATCAAAAATACTTATTTGGTTTAAAGTTGAAAATAAAATTGAAATGAAATATTGTGTACTTACTGCTTTGCCTTGGCATTCTCCTTGTGACACAGTTGACGTTGGCTCCAATGCAGTTCCCGGTCCCAGTGGTCAAAGCTGTTTTTTTCGAGAGGGAGGAAGATTAGCCCTGAGCTAACATCTGCTGCCAATCCTTCTCTTCTTGCTGAGGAAGACTGGCTCTGAGCTAGCATCCGTGCCCATCTTCCTCTACTTTATATGTGGGACGCCTACCACAGCATGGCTTGCCAAGCAGTGCCATGTCTGCACCCGGGATCCAAACCGGAGAAACCCGGGCCGCTGGGCCGCCGAAGCAGAACGTGCGCACTTAACCACTGCGCCACCGGGCCGGCTCCCAAAGCTGTTTCTATACCCAGCTTGTTAGTCTGCTCTTTGGGTTTGAAGACTCTGGATGAGTTCTCCCTCTCAGATTTGACGAGTGTCAGAACAACCTTGGTAGCCTACCAATAGAGAAAGTCTTTCTGTTTTCTAGCAGCAGGTGGAATATGTTTTTTTAAAGGAATTATTGTTCCTTAAAGCAGGACTTGGAATAAGATAAAAATATTAGATCTAGCTTGGTAAAATAACCAGTTTGATGAAAATCTCCTGAGTCATTGGCACACGGTTCATTTTTACCTGGGAGTAATGTTAGTGTGACAGTGATGACCTGTTTACTGATTGTCTGAACTTCCATTCCCAATAAAATGCTCCTACTGTCCAGTGGTATGTAATAGCTTTCTTTGATTTAAACTTGATGTCTTTTCCCTCTGCCTGTTCTCCATGTTAAAAACGGTCATCCTGTCCTGATTTTATTTTATTGTATTTATTTTAATTTTTTTGAGGAAGATTAGCCCTGAGCTAACTGCTGCCAATCCTCCTCTTTTTGCTGAGCAAGACTGGCCCTGAGCTCACATCCGTGTCCGTCTTCCTCTGCTTTATATGTGGGACGCCTACCACAGCATGGCGTGCCAAGTGGTGCCATGTCTGCACCAGAGATCCGAGCTGGTGAACCCCGGGCCACTGAAGTGGAACATGCGCACTTAACCGCTGCGCCACCAGGCTGCCCCCTCCCTGTCCTGATTTTAAATATAATGTTTAATCACAAAGATTAAACATTATATTTAATTAAATATAATGTTTAATCACAAAGATTAAACATTATATTTAATTAAATATTAAGCATTATATTTAATATTGAAGATTAGTACTACCTTTCTAAGCTGCTGTGGTTTTTCCATCTCTCCTCTTTGTTGTGGCATTGCCTTAAATTTAATGCCATTTTTCAGCTAAGGGATGCTAATAATACCAAGAAAAGAACATGAGGTCAATTTCAGTATTGTACAACATCTTTCTTATTCATTCAGCATTGGTATTCCCAAGGGGACTTGGGAATGTTACTTGACAATTAAAGCATCAAATTATTTTGAGGTCAGCATAGTTCAGATAGTGCCTTTAAATTTGCATATAAGCTATTTAGGTACACACAGTGTTTGCAGATAGAGCTAAGGGTAATTTAGGTTTCCACTGTTAAATAGTGGTCTACATTACTTTGCTGTGTAAAGCCTGTCTGCTCTCTTTGACTTTCCATTTGAAAGAACTCTTTCAAACACGGAACTTGCTTTAATCTCAAATACGTTGGAGTTATTTATTGCCTTGGTTGTTCAACTTTGACACCTTCTTTCTTATATCTTATCAATAATACTGCTAAGTCAATATAAAAGAGTCTTATTTTAATCTTTATTTATTTTGGCCAAGAGTAAAAATGAGTAAGTGTTTTTCATATATGTATAAAGGCTTATCCACTTTTTAAAAATTTATCTAATATTTATATGAGTGTTCACCATGAGTGCTGTACTGTTTTCATGGAGGAAGGTAAGAAAGAGTATAAGCCATTGTCTTCCACTGGATTGAAAGCTCTGTGAGGGTATCTTCTCACTTAATTGATCTTCTACCCTCATTTTTCTGGTCCCTTCTACCTGTCTTTGCACTGCCGCTAAAATCTGCCTAAAATACCAGTTTCTAAATGTCATCCTTTGCTTAAAAAGCTTCTGTGATTGAAGAATAAAAACAATTATTATAAGATTTTTCTCTTTTTCCTTGAATTTCTGCAGTTTCATCATAATATGTCTAGATATGGATTTGTTATAGTTTATCCTTTTTGGCCTCAGTGTGTGCTTTCAATCTCAGAGTGAATGGCTTTTTCAATTCTGGAAAATTCTCAGCCATTATCTTTTTCGATATTACTTTTCTGTCTTTTCCCCTACTCTCTCCTTCTGCATTACCCCCTAGACTTACATTGGAGCCTTTTAATGTGTCCTCAGTATTTCTCACCTTCTATTTTATATTTTTAAATTACTATTGCTCTAGCTGTGTTCTGATTGAGTCCTTCCTATTATTTTCCAGTCCACTAATTCTCTTTCAACTGTGTCTGTTCTGGAATGTATCCCCAACCTACTGCGTTTTGATTTCAATGGCTGTATCTTTCATTTCCAGCATTTATAATTCGTTCTTTATGATAGCCATCTGTTTTTTATTTGGACCTGCCTATTTTTGTCTCATAATTTCTTTTTCTTTTTTTGGGTATTCTTCATTTTTCCACCTCGAGGATCTCAGACGATAGGTCATTTTGAGATTGCTTTTTTATTTGCATTTCAGCCTGTGAGAATTCATCTCTTGGTTGCAGGCTTTGTCAGTTCTCTTGATGTTCATATTCCTTGTGTGTTTTGGAATTTTCTTTTGTAGGTTCACACCGAATGGGAGTTTTCTCTTTCTCTGCCCTCTCTCTGTGTTTTTCCCTCCTCATCTACTGGCTTTCTTCTTGGCTCTACTTGGCCCCTGGGTCTTCCAGTCTAGAAACAGATCTTAATCACCGAGGTTCTTTTCCCGGGGTGAGCTTGGCAGGCTGGCTTCTCAGGCAGGGCTGCATAAACCCTGGCCCGAGGGCAGTGGTTGCAGCTTCCTCAGCCTCTTTCATGGGTGGGAGAGCCTGACCCCAGTCCCAGTTTCAGGCTTGACCCCAGCTCCAGTTTCATTCCTTGGCCTGTGTACCCCGAGGAATGGACAACCCAGTCACCTCTGCCAGCTTCCAGCTCTGTAGCCAGTGGCTTGCCACTGTGCCTTGGTTTGTTTCTGGGCCATAAAAATGTTGCTTTTACTTTTGCATCTGGGCCTTGGATCCCCACTGAGTTGGCTGATAAACTTGAGGTTAGAAACATGATGTTCGAAAACATAGTCTCTTATTTTTATCTTCATGGCATCTAGCATTGGACTCTGCTTATGTAGGCTTATGATTATTGGTTTATTTATTCCATACTGTCACCTTTTCTAATACTGAGTAGGTCATTTATTTCTTTCCAAAACTTGAAATTTACTGTGTGTATGTGTAAGATGTTTAACCCAGAAAGGCATATTTTTATTGCAACCTGCTCCTCCATACAGGCACACGTTCATGTGAGTGTGCATGCATGTGCAAACAAGCATAGATGCCACATGCACCTACTTGTAAGATCATTGGATTTGCCCCTACTGGAAGTCTTTGGTAAATGACACAGGCTCTGTTTGATGGCGACTGTCTAAGCTCAGATGGCTAATATGTGTGAGTGAGAAGTGTCTTATCTGTAGAAGCAGATGTTTCCCTCTCTTGGTCAGACCATTGTGAGCCCCTCAGCTTTCTGTGATATTATAGAGGTCATCTTCTACGTGGGCTCCACAGGTGCTTCAGCATCCTCAGGTTCAGTCTCTGATTGAAAGTGATTGGAATGGGAAGGAAGGATATAAAAAAAGCAGTATCTTAAGGAGCTTGGCTGCTATAACAAAATACCATAGACTGGGTGGCTTATAAACAACAGAAATTTATTTCTCACAGCTCTGGAGGCTGGAAAGTCAGAGCTCAGGTACCAGCATAATCGCGTTCTGGTGAGGGCCTTCTGGTGGGTTGCAGACTGCCATCTTCTTGTATCCTCACACGGATATAAGAGGGCGAGAGAGCTCTCTGGGGTCCCTTTTATAAGAACACGAATCCCATTCAAGTCTCCACTCTTATGACCTAATTACCTCCCAAAGGCTTCACCTCCTAATACCATCATATTGAGGGTTAGGATTCCAAGAGATGAATTTTGAGGGGATACAAACATTAAGTCCATTGCAGGCAGTACACCAAAAGAGGAAGTCCAGAAGTCTCTATTTGAAAGTGAGCAAAAAAAGGTTGTCGCATTCCAACCTGATTCCCCTTATTGACCCCTTAAATGCAAATTGCTTACTGTCTGGTAACTCCCAAATCTTTATAGTGAAGAGGTAAAGGCTGTGTTCTGACTTCTTAGACACCTCGTTTCAACACTCTCCTCTCCTTTGAAAACACCATCCAATGATGTTCTGTACCTTTTATCCTCATCACTGTCATTTACTCATCTTCATTCCTTGAGGACTTTGGCTTTACTTTTAGCTACCAGGCCACTGCCAACATTCTCAACAACTGTAACATTTTTCTAATCATTATCATTATCATCGCCATCACCATCAATGATTTATTGAGTACCTCCTATGTGCCAGGCATTGTGTTAGGTGCTTTATGTAGACATTATGTTGCTTATTTAACCCACAGTTTACAGATGAGGAAATACTCAGAGAGGCAGTGACTTGCCCAAAGTCTCTTCGCAAAGTCACTTTATCGCTAGCCTCCAAAATGAGATCAATTCAACTATCTTGTATCTGTTCTTAGGCTTTCTCTTCTAAGCATTGTTAGAGAAACTCCTATTACTCTGCCAATTGGCTCCATTTCAAATAAATTTCTAATTTACCTGGCCCTTTAGTGCTCATGATTCGTTTACGGAGCCCATTTTGGCTCACTTTCTCTTCCCCATACTAGCTGTTCTAAAACTTCTTAACATTCTTCATCAGCATTACCCCTCCAACCTCCAGGGCTGGTTCACCTTGCCTTGAGTTCTGCCAAGAACATAGAATTTATCAGGAGTAATTTCCCTTAACTGTCCTCTTCTCTACCTCAAAGTTTATCTACATCTGGACTTATCCTTTTTTTCTTCCCTTTTAGATGAAAAGAAACCCTACTGTTTTCCAATGGTAACTCCACCTACCTGTACTATTCTTTCCAGACTCTTTTAGGGAGTTGCCCCATCCTCTCCCTCCCTCTCTTATATTTTCAGTCTCTTCCCCTCCATTTGCCTGTCTCCTCACCTGCAAACAAGTATATCCGAATTGGTCAGCGTGTCTTGCCAATTACTTCCCTCGGTCCTGTCACCTCTCACAATGTCTCCTTTATGGCCAAGCTTGCAACAAGAGAGGTGACCCCCATTCTGGTGAGAGTCTCTCCCAGAGGCTGCCACTGACTTGTTTAAGGCCAGATCCCATGGTCTCTTGTGAGTCCTCATTCTTCTTCTTCTTTCTGCAGCGTTTGACAATATTGACCACCCTTGTTTCCTATTTTTTTGTTTCCTTTCAGTTTTGCAATATTATTTTCCCATTTCTCCTTTCCTCCCCTTAAATCATTACCTGTTTGTCTTCCTTTGCCTGTCCTTAATGATTTTTCCCAAGGCTCTGACCTTGGCCCATTTCTCTCTCTGGGTAATCATCTCATGAGCTTTAGACCTACATTTCTAAATTCCTGTGGGCATTACCTGGGAGAGAAAACAGGCTCCTTCAATTGCCTGCTCCTCCTTTAGTTTCCTAGCTTAGTAATTGTGTCTTTATGCATCCAATCATCCAAGCTAGAAACTCGCAATCATTTTGACACCACTTCTGCCTTTCCTTCTGTCATGTCTAGCCACTAAGTCCTATCAGTTCTCGCTCTGAAATGTTGGTTTTTTGTTCCTCCATTCTTATCACTCAAGCCTTAATTGAGGTCTTCGTGGACTATTGTAAGTCTGAAGTGTCTGTTTTTGTCCCTCCATTCTTATCACTGCTGCCCTAATTGAGGTCTTCATGGACTATTGGATTAGCCCTTTAAATTTTCTCCCTGCCTTCAGTATCTCTTGCCTTTAATCTTTCCTCAGTTTTGCTGCCAGTGTTAGATTTCTAAGACACAGCTGATTAAAGCATTTCTGTGTTTAGAATCTTCACCGTCTCCGCTTTGCCTACAGGGTCCAGTCTGGACTCCTTGGCTTGCCACTCAGGGCCCTTCCCTGTCGCACGATGCGCTTCCCCACTGTGTCCCCTCCATCAGCTCTACCGGATCCTGACTGGCATTCTGCAAGAGTGCCACACTCTGCTTCATGTCCAAACCCTAGCACATGTGGTTCACTCTGCTTTTCCTCTTGTTTCTGTAGGTTTTATAGTTCCTGGCCTGGCTCAATAGTTATCTTTTTGATGAAGCATTCGTGACCCATCTGTGCTTTTTCCTTCTCATGGGACTTTGTTCATGCCTCCTGGTTGCTCTCGTGTTGTAGTCAGCTGTACCTGATTCTCTCTCTCCTCCGCTGGCTTTTAAGCTTCTCAGAGGCATCTTTGTTTTCTCAGGTTCCAAAGTATAGTAAGCACCTAATAAATACTTAATGAACTAACAGTTGGATAAGATATCCAGGTTCCTGAATGTTAAGCAAAGAGCTCGATGCTTAAGAGCCCCTTATCATTGTTAGCAAAGGAAGCATCAACAAAAAGCAAAACAAGTTTTCAGCTTTAGCTTTAATATACAGTAATCTGAGAGTTTTATTTTTTTTCTAGAAACGTGGCTTTACTAAAATAAGAGAAAATAAATTTTAACGGAGTTTGCATCAGTATAATTTTGGTGTTCAGATGAACTGAAAACACTCATGTAATGGTTGACTGAGTCAAGTTGGGTGTCAACAATCTGTCATCTAACAATTGAGCTCTTTGTGATTGTTGAAAAGCACAGATTAAATTCCCACAGATAAAAAGAATCTATTAAAAGTCATGTAGGAAGGTGAAAGAATATTTTATATAGCATTTTAATTAACCACAATTGGCTTGTTAAATCTTAGGGTCCCTGAAATGCTTAGAGAACGCTATAGAAAAATGTATACACATCTTTCAAATCTGATTTTATCACAAACCTTAGTCTTTTTGTGTTAATATGATGTCAATGAGATGTTATCCAGCTACATTTCTACTAGTGTTATCGGAGGAATATTATTATGTTAGCAAAGGCAAGTACTTTCAGGATTGTGAAACCACATTTGTGGAAATATGGATTAATGCACACATTTTACGTATTAACTTACCAGCAATACAAAAACTGGAAATTGTATTGCAAAGCCGTGAAAGGCCCAGGAGTATAGACGCATTTAGAGATAAACTGATTTTTCCCCAGTGTTTATTTTTCCCCAGTTGTTCTTTAACACTCAAAACACTAGAGTTATATATAAAATAAGATACCATATTGCCAAATGTGTTTTTATTTTTAAATTAGCTATGCCATTGAAACCACTTATTAAGGTAGTTTTTGCCTCTGTAGTTAGAACTCAAACCAAGGATAACTAGTGGACTATTTTTTCTTCCTTAAGGAACTTGGGAAAATGAGGATATGCAGGAAAGAAAAAGTCAGTGTGGCAAAAGCACATGGTGATTTTGAGGCAGGGCTTTGACCTAGTAAGACGCTAACATATAGGGTCCTTTGGTCCAAATCATTTGCACGTTAAGACATTGTTTTATTCATTTGCTGGCAAAGACCTTAATCTTTCATTATGCTTTACAGTTTGCTGTTTTTGATAGCTTATAATTTTATTTGTTAACCATCTGTACAGTATTTATATCAATAATTATGAGACATTTTTCTACCACGATTAGGTAACTGGGCTGTTTAAAAAAGAGACACCTCCAGAATACCTAAATTTTTAAAGTCACTACCTACATCTGCCAAAACAGATTAGTAGCAGATTTCTAGAACAGAACAAATTGTCTTGATCTCCTTACCTAACACTTTGTTTTATGTCAAATCTAACTGCTTTCAGGGAATGAGACTTCTTGATGGAAGCTTGTATTTTGACATAAAAATTTTGGGGGCTGCATGTGTAAGGTAATTTTATCCTTATTTTGCAGGCTGAATATTGCTATATTATTAGTTTTATGGTATTCGTACCATATATTCACGATAAACTTGATCTGTTCTTTACTCACTGTAATCTTGTTAAACTTACTGGCCACATGAATTTGAATATTGTATTTGAGAGATTAAAATCCATTGGTTATATAAATAAATGCTACCTTGTAAAATAATATTAACACCCCAGGTTTCACTTCCCTCGTAACCATATCCATTGTCATTGCTGAGGGAGTTTTTTTTTAATGTTTTGGGTGCATTAGGCATTAATTCTTGTGATAGTGATAAAAATAATATTGGTCAAGCAAGATTAAAAGTTTCATCAGAATACTTAAGCATGGGTGTTCTTATAAAGAGAATTTCTTTTTGGAATATTCCTTTTTATTTTTTTTTGGAGGAAGATTAGCCCTGAGCTAACATCTGCCACCAATCCTCCTCTTTTTGCTGAGGAAGACTGGCCCTGAGCTAGCATCCATGCCCATCTTCCTCTACTTTATAAAGGAAAGTATACTTTCCTATACTTTATATGTGGGACGCCTGCCACAGCATGGCGTGACAAGTGGTGCGTAGGTCCGCACCCGGGATCCGAACTGGTGAACCCCGGGCCACCGAAGAAGAGCGTGTGAACTTAACCACTGCGCCACTGGGCTGGCCCCACTTTTTGGAATATTCTTGAAAATTCTTTTGGATTCAGTCCTATTGAAAATCACTTTAAAATGTATGTCTCTTTTACACTAATAAATATTACATTCTTTTTTGAAATTTAATATTTCTTGCCTCCCTCAGGATCATCCTTTGCCTCAGGTTGTTATTTGTCTGTGTCAGGGTGAGAGAATATTCGACTAAATTTGCAGTGATCACAGAACAAATGCTAGAAGTGTCTTGAGGCTTATTATGGTGACTAAAAGTTTGGGCTTTACAGCCAGACTGCTGGAGTTCAAATTCCAGCTCTGCCACTTCCTAGTTGCGTGATCTTGGTCAACCTACTTCACTGCTTTGTGCCTCAGTTTCCTCATCTGTAAAATGAGTTGTCTGGAGCATTTAATGACTTAGTACATCTAAAGTGTGCCTGGTGTATAGAAAGTACTCAATAAGTATCTATCGCCGAATAATTGACTTGTTAAGTAATGTATCTGATTTATTAAGAATTCCAGATAGTTGTGCTTCAATTAATCTATTTTTGAATAATGATATTATTTATGGAGTACAAAATACATTTGAATTTTTACTATAAAAATTAAAAATGGTAATAACTGGCTATTGTGTTTTCTGGGACTAGTTACTTTAGAATATCTGTACATTTGGAAAAAAATGAACCAGAGACCCTCAATACAACTGCATCATGCGGTGCTTGAAATTGAAATGCTACCATCATCCCACGCTATTGCTTTTCCAGTGAAAAGGCCTTGAAATATTAGTTATGATTTTTTAAAGCGGGTAGATCTTGTAGAATTTAACTTTTAATTCTTTCTTCCCTAAGTCCACTTCCATTAAGATTTTTGTTTTAGATTGAAAATGAAAGGAAGATAATTTGTTGCAAAATACTGATAGAATAATTTGGTAAACCTTTCTTAGTGATCTCTCGTTTGCTTTAACTTTCTTTACACCATATAAAGAAACCATGTAATTTGTTTTGTTTTGAGAACTTGGGTATTGTACTTTTATACCCCAGTGCCTACTGTATACTACTGATGTTCAATAATGTTTGTTGAATGAATTAACTGGCGTGACAGAAGGTCCTTTGGCCAAATCATGTCTTCATTTGTTTACAGAGGTCTGCAGAGCCACTCAGGCAGCATAAGTGAGCAGATTGGGTGAGGGACTGTGGTAAATGGTATCTGAAGACAGGATTACATACCAGCCAGAGTTTACGGCCTCTGCTGTGTGTAAGGAAAGGCTTCTGCCAGAAGACTAATGAGTATATGCTTTGTATGAATGATAGAAATCTTTAAAGTTATTCTAGGCTATTTCTGTTTTCCTGTTCAGTAGGTGTCATGATTCTATACAATAAATAAATGTATGTACACACACATATTTACCCCCTACATGTTGATGTGTGTATAAAATACTTTGCCCTGGAAGAAAGTTAGTTGAACAAAGGTCACTTACCTAGTATCTGTTCATTTGCTCTATCTCTGTTTATTGAGAATTGATGGAACTTTAGAGGTGCTTGCAGAACCATTTTGTTCTAAATTTAAAGCAATCTGAGGAGTTTTATAATTTCTGTTAGTGATAACACAAGTAACTTTTCTAATTAGAACAAAAGGAAAGGTTAAATATTTCCAAGAAAGCATTGACCGATGTACAGCGTGCACGTGTGGCATTCTTGCAGCCGGGGAGACCACCTGGCTCTGCCTTCTTTGCCTGCTTCCCAGACCAGAGAAGAAACTGGGAAGAAGCAGCTAGAAAAATGATAGTCTGCTTTTAAGCTCTAATTGCCAGGATGGCACCTGATGTCCTGCGAGTTGAATGTGTATGGGCTTCAAGGCACTGGACCAGTTTCACTGGACTGGCTCAGAGTCTTACCTCGTTTATTCTGTCTGAGTTCTGGTATATTTTTATTATAGTGCCCTTATTCTTGATCATCTCTCCTGTTTTGAAGCATAAACCACATCCTGTAGCGAGAAAGTCAACTTGCCAAACCTTTTCCATTCTTCCTAGCAGTTCTTGACATCTACCCTCTCCCTTGAAACCTGCAGCCTTGAGACCTCCCTGTGCAGACCTGCCCTCATCCTTTTGCCTAATCCTTTGCTTGTGCACAACGTTACTCTTACCCTGCGTATATTATTATTTAATGTTGATACGTTTGTCTTTTCGTTTTGTGTCTGTAAGACAGTGTGGTCTTTTGCCCTTTCAGGGCGGGGACCATAAATTTTTGACTCATGGTGTTGATAGAGACTTACTTAATACATGGCTGTTGATAGAGTTTAAAATTCACTGGGGTTTTGAAACTGAAAAAAGATAGTTTGAATCCTTTTGTAAATTATTTGTGAAATAGACAGATTCTTTTTTTTTTTTTGCTGGGAAAGATTCACCTTGAGCTAACATCTGTTGCCAGTCTTCCTCTCTTTTTTTTATTTTCTCCTCCCCAAATCCCTAGTACATAGTTGTATATTCTAGTTGTAAGTCCTTCTAGTTCTTCCGTGTGAGCTGCCACCACAGCATGGCTACTGACAGAGGAGTGGTGTGGTTCTGCAACTGGGAACTGAACCCGGGACACTGAAGCAGAGTGCACTGAACTTTCACCACTAGGCCATCAGGGCTGGCTCTGGATAGATTCTTTTTTAGTGTTGCCTATCCCATCAACAAAATGAACCAGTCTCAGAATTACTAGGACCTATTAATGAAATGCTGCAGGTCAATTTGAAAAATAATTATTGAGGGAGGACAAAAGGGCATTTGGTAGCAAATCAAGTAAACTTTGTTGATCTGAAGTATTTGATTAGAAGAATTGTGTGAAAAATTTTTCAGTGTTTAGACTTACTTTATATTCCCTCTTTCTAACTACTGTTTACTGCTCAAAAATAACTGTTTGGCAGATTTTCTGTACCTCTCTTTTTCTTTTCCTTGTTTATGTCTATTATCAATGCATTCTGATTACATATCCCAATCATGCTCCTTTTATATGTTATTATCTAATATGATGTGGGAGGAACTTGCATTGTTTGCTTTTCTTGAAGGTTGTCCATGGTTTATTATGTTATGACTGCAAGTTTCTCCTGCACAAATGCTTTTGGGTCTTAAGATCAGATTTCAAGGCTAGTAGTGCTTTGTGTCACCCTAAATGGAAAAGATTTGTAAGGTATTGATTAAATTCAAACATTCCTAAGGAAATTTTTTAAATGACTGCTAATTCTACTGCATTAGAAGCATTAACATTTGTTTGATATGTATTGCATTAAATAAAAAAGTACGTCTTCTCAAAGTGTACTCTAATAATCTTCAGTTTAGTTACAAGTGTCATTTAATACTTTTGAGTAAAACTCAATATTATTGCACGAAAGCTTAGAAGTTAGTTCAGTGCAATTTTCAATTAATATTTAATTTTTAATCACTGTTAATAAACTAGTAAGCCTTTTAAAATAGAAAGTTTTCTTGTAATCACTTTACATAATTGAATATCTCATTTTTAGCAGATGGTTTGTTTCCCTCATCTTTTTCTGTTTTTCTCTTAGTGTATTTCATTTATCTTTTATATAATAGACCCAAACTGCCTTGTGTGAAGGAAGGAGCTGCATGATGTGCTGGATGTTTTGTATGTGATGGAATTTAACCTCGGTTTGTATCTCTCCCCGCACAGTCCCTTCAGTCTGAGTATGTTCATTACTAAGGCCTTGCCACTCCAGCGAGAGCTGTTCCGCCCTTAGACACAATTTCTTCATCTGGACGAGCAATGTCGAGGGAGAGCAGCTGCTTGCTGGAAGAATACCTCTGCCTTCTTACCTTTAATTAAAGAGAGCGCTAAGATAAGACCTTCAAGAGACTTGAAATCAGAAAACTCGGGCTAATGACTACTATAAATGCACTGAAACTGTGTTTATGGAGACGTCAACACTTTTTAAGATAGTTTCAATGTTGAATTTGGTATTTCGAAAGGTTATTTTTAATGTATTTCTGTAATACTTTGTTATTACATGTACAGTGTTACATTATGTATGTATTGTGAACTTTAAAAGACTATTTTGATAAATTTATAAATATATAAAATTATGTAAAAACTAGACTATATTTTGACTTAGATTTTCTTGCCGTTTGCTACCAAAAAATTTGTATTTTGAATTTGTTTAGTATGGTTTTGTCTACAATGAATAAATAATTCCTCTTTATTAAGAAAAAGTAAGGGAGAATGTGTTTAGAAAGTGATTTTTATGTTCCCACTATGAGTATGGCAGATCTGTTCATTCTTTTGGGAAGTCAGTCTAATTTAACGAGTTTATCCAAATTTATCTCTAGCAAGAGTATAATGATTTGATTCGGTGTATTTAGACCATTTCCTTTCCCTTTGTTTTTGCTTCTGAGCCAGTTAGTTTGGCATCCTTGGGGCTCTAACAAAATTTCACATCCGGTTGAAGATCAGAATTCGTTGGGTGTTTCCCTCAAAAGCATAGTTTTTCTCTATGAAATGACTCAACATTCCAAATGTTTTTATTTCTTTCCTCCTCTCAAAAGAGCTCTTAACTCAATTAGAATATTCTGCTTTTGGTACAAGGTGGTTGTTGCCTGTAATCACACATGGTCTGGCACCAGTTTTAAATCAATGAAGAGATAAAACTGAAAAAGATGCTGCTAAGGAGTTCTCTGTATTAAAGGAGTTATGTTTAAAACGATTGCAAACCCCTGACGCACAAGCTAGCGTGTCAAAAACCTAACATGAAAATGAAGGGACTCCTTGTAGGTACTCGCAGCCCTTCCGTGCAAGTGTTAGCTTGTATGTAGACTCCAGAAGCCCGTAGGCTTCATTTCTGTGGGGAGTTGGGGAGCCTTTGACTCCAATTCTCTTCCGTGCTGCTTGCGAATGGACTACTCAGAGACAGTTAAATGGATTCACATGAAGTGCTTTTCTCTCAACCATTGAGTTATTTATAATGTATTTATTAGGAGGGCTACCTTGAGACTATTGTACGTGCTTCAGCAAAACATCTTATTCATGTTTTACATTTTAAAAAAGGCATTTGAATGAATGTTTGACTCAGGTTTGTTGACTTCAATAACTACAGTACCAAATAATTGCACTAAACTGATGAAAAATGAATTGTACGTTTTAAGAATCAAAAACGAAAATAAGTGGAATTAAATTGTGTACCTTTTCTAAAGCTGAAATAGCAAAATATTTTATTATGAGTTATTGTAAAAATAGATTGGTTAATTGTATAGGAAGATGATAGTATTTTTTAAAAAAATTATCCGTGAAAAGTAATTCAGATGACATTTAAGAAGTGGGGGAAAGGGAACCATATTGACAGTTTTAGTTCTGTGAACACTAATTTGTGTGCAGCTATTAAATGATCGTAAAATTGACTACTGTAAATTTTCCACAATTATGTGTGTATATTAGTCATATGTATCTACATGTGTATGTCTTAAAATTATTTATACACATGTGCATACATAGACAAACCAAGAAATGTATGTATATAATATAGAAAGTATAGCATAGTAATTCTACTCCAATAATAAAAATTGTTTGACACATATTTTGTTATGAATAGTTTACCTTCCAAAAGATATTTTGTTCTATTTTAAAGTGTAGAAGAATACACTGCTAATAAATAATAAAAGTTTTGTGCAATTTACGTTTTCCTTGGCTTTTATAATTTGGATTTTCAGTTATCAATGTACTGGAGTCTGTCTCTAATTTTATAGATGATTCAATCTGGTTGGTGCCTTTTGAGTTTCTCAAGATCTCTGTTTTGAACTTTTAGTTTATCTTTTATTGACTTTCCAGGTTGTGGCCATTTCTTGAAATACTCGACACTGAGCACAAAGAAATCTTTTACTTCAAATTTCATAAAAGTCAGATAATGTCAGCCTCTTGCTGTCTTTCTCTCTCTGTAGTTTTCCTTTCTGTTAATACAACATGATGATGATCAGTGTTTTGGGTCCTGCTTGGTCATTTATGACTATTGTATGATACACTGGTTATCGGTTCCTTTCGAGAAAGAATGGCTGTATTTTTTTAAAGGAGAAATTACAGAAATAAATCAGATGGAACAGACCTCACCTCTGTTGGATCTATGCCCTGACGTACCAACCTGGAAGAAACTGCACTATTTATTGGAAATATTTTTATGCATTAAACTGGATCTCTTTGGGTTGTGATGTTTCTGAGCTTTTTCCCTTCTCTTTTGTCTTGTAAATTTTTTCAGAACACAGAGGAGAGGTGGTGGGTGGGAAGGTCCTTTCACTTCTTGAGTTGAGAATGAGCCAATGAGCTGTCCTCACGACACTGCATGAGACAGCTGGGGTACCTTGGCTGTCATGGGGCCACATCTTAGAGAAGGAGATTTCTCATGAATTCATGAACCTGTCTAGAAGGGCAGAAAATCTTTTTCTACAAATTTAGTTCTTATGAAAAAAATCAATTAACTAGTTCAACAAATTTTCTCACCTACTGGTCATTGAGTTCACATGGTTTTGTTACCCTTAGATGTCGAATGATTTATAAATCTCAAAACACACCTGGAGAAGCTACCGAATGTGTATGTATTCAGCTGTGATTCAGGTAACAGCAGGAACATGAGTTTACCAACGATAAGCTACACAAAAATATTTTCAAAATTATTTTCATTTGTATGCTTTCCTTGGTGACATGTTAAACCATCAATATGTTAAAAGTTTCTACTTAAATCAATTGTTGGTATATAAGCTGAACTGTCCTCTGTGATGTTTCCTGTCATAGAAGAAGTCTGTGCTCTTTCCCAAAGTGCCCTTGTAAGGCAGAGTTAATGGTGCCCACAAAAGCCTTGCAGTTCTCTTTGCGACACTCAGCAAAGCAAGAATTGGTCACTGCATGTCTCCTCAGAAGATTAATCAGGAAGATTTCCAATTACAGCAAGATATAATTTACAGCATAAGAGGAACCTCTTCTATTTACACATAGGTTGCATAGGGGTGGCACCCATGGCAGGGAAAGGAAAGTAGAAAATAATTGTATTAAGTTATTTTGAGCGGCATTGAAATGTTAATATATTCCCACCCAGTTTCTTCTCTATGGATTGAATTATGATAATCATATCAAGAAGGAGAAAAATAGCTTTTCCAGAGAGTTTCAAACTCTTTTTGGTAGGTGCAAGGAGAAACTTCTATTGAAAGACTACTTTTTTTTTTGAGGAAGATTAGCCCTGAGCTAACTGCTGCCAATCCTCCTTTTTTTGCTGAGGAAGACTGGCCCTGGGCTAACATCCATCCATGCCCAACTTCCTCTACTTTACATGTGGGACGCCTACCACAGCATGTTGTGCCAAGCAGTGCCATGTCCGCACTCAGGATCCAAACCGGCGAACCCTGGGCTGCCAAGAAGCGGAACGCGCGAACTTAACCGCTGCTCCACAGGGCCGGCCCCACAATACATTGTTATTAACTACAGGCTGTATGCTATATAGTAGATCTCTAGGACTTGTTCATCTTGCATAACTGAAACTTGGTACCCTTTGACTAATTTGCTAAAAGGGTAAATCTTATGTTCAGTCTTCTTACCACAAAATAATAATGTTACAAAAAATAAAGAGGATAGGAGGAAACTTTTGGAGGTGATGGATGTTTATGGCATAGATCGTGGTGATGGTTTCACATATGTATACTTTCCTCCAAACTCAATAAGTTACACACATTAAATATGCACAGCTTTTTGTATGCCAGTCATGCCTCAATAGAGTGGTTTTAAAAATGTTTAAATAAGAGATTCTCTCCAGGTGAGGTTGTCAATCTTGACATTCAGATCCCCAAAAGTGACTATGTCAGGTACAGGGAATAGAGTTCAAAAGACAAATTGAAACCAGAGATCGGAATAGGATAATGGTAGTTTATGTAAGTATTTATCTATTTATTTCTCTATCCATCCATCCATCTGGTAATAGATCTGGCCTTTACTGAGAACTAACGGAGACTAAGCTGTAAAGTATAACATATGACTTTTTGTACTGAAAAGAAAACTTGGAAGAAACAGGGGTCCATTATGGGAGATTAAGGGAACCAGTCCATTCTTGTCTTTGTTAAAAAAAAAAAAAGGGTAAAACTCTGGAGGAGATGGAGGCATTTTTAAAAATCTAGGTTTCTTGCAGACAGACTTTTAATGCCACACTGCACATTCTAAGAGATATACCATACCCCAGGATGCATGTTCCAGGCAGTTTTTTAAATTCCAGAAAGTCGTAACCATTTGGCTTCCCATGTAGCTTGGGTTGTAAAGTAATATGACAGCTGCTGAGCATGCCCAGCACAGTCAGATAGGCCTAGTTTTTCCTCATTTGAGGAAATATGTAATATTCATTTCCTCTTTCTCCCTTGGCCACTATTCATACCAATTTCTTTCACAAGTATAACAGCCAATCCCAGACTTTTCCTGCTGCTTAAGAGCTAGCCAATAGCTTACCTTACCACTTATATCACATGCCTTCAAAGACCAAGGAATAAATGGCCAGGGGCCACATTAAATGACAACACAGCAGAAACCATAAAACAGAGCAGAGACATGGGTGGCCGAATCACTGGGCTCAGATTCTCATGTCCCATCACCACAGAGCCAGCCTTGGAGTCCTCTGTCTCAGATATTGCCCCAGAGACTGAAAGGGACGCTGGCCCCGAGATGGCTATCCTGGCATGACAAGAAGTGGGACTGCTGAGAGAGACCTTGATAATCAACCAAGCTAACAAACTGAGACTGCAGAATATCTTGATCTATTTTAAAGTCAAATCTGTTGGGATAATCAACCCTAATTAAGGATTCCTGTTTAAGTGACAGGTGGTTAGGATTGCTAATTTTTGAGGTAAACCAAAAGAGGAAAAGTTCACTCATCTGGTCGGGAGGAGAGAGAAAAGTCAATTACTAAGTCAGGAACTAATTACTTTTCACGCAGTCGAGAGATAGGAGAAGCACTGTTTGTCAGCATCCCCAAGGTCACCCCCAAGTTCAGTGATTTGCTGGAAGGACTCGCAGAGTCAGCATATGGTTGCACTCACAGCTAACATTTATTACGGTGAAAGGAGACCCAGCCAAATCCGCAAAGGGAAAAGGTGCCCGGAGTGAGGTCTGGAGGAAACCAGGTGCAAGCTTTCGGGAGTCCTCTCCCAGTGGAGTCAGATGGAATGTGCTCAATTCTCCAGCAACCAGTGGTGACGGCACATTAGAGACTAAGCACCCAAGGTTTTTTATCAGAGGAAGGTCAGGTAAGCACCCTCTGCCCAGCGCAAAGCGAAATCCCAGACTCTCAGGAGGAAAGCAGGAGTTCCGCATAAACCTTTGCGCGGTCTAGGCGCAACGAACCACCCTTCCCACTAGGGGGAGTTTGACGTTGGTGTAGGGAGCTGTTTACCAGCAGGCTCCCAAGTGTAAGCCAAGGCCAAACTTGAAAGCAGGCCTTTCTGAGGACACCCGTCTCAGGCCTGCTGTGTAACCTTTTGTACACTCTGTATCCTAGCCAATTTTGTAGTAACTAAAGCCTGCTTAAATTAATGTGCAGTTTTACCTTACGAAGTTGACCCAAAGTCCCTGTTTTCAGAAGACTTCTTTGTGGAGGGAAGGCGTTGTGAGCTAGGAGACAGGAGCTCTATCCTTTTGGGTCTGCGGTGCTCCAGATGGGCCAGAATTCTGGTTTCTGTTTTGTTTTTAAATGGATAAATTCAGAAATTGTACAGCCTCCCCTTCGTAAACACTCTACTGGTCATAGGACACATGCCACGACCCCAGGTCTCCAATATGCCAAACCCTTTCAGAGCAAACTAATGTTACCGAACCTGAAGTGAGTTCGCTCACCCGCTGCGCAGCAAGCCAATCTCTGACACCGGGTGTGGTGGAAGAAAGTAGGAACTTTATTTTTGCACAGCACTGAGCAAGGAGAGAGGGCAGCTAAGGCTCAAATCTCAAACTCCCCGAAAAGCTAAAAGGAAGGGTTTTTATTTGGGGCTTTAGGTAGATGAGGGGGAGCATATGGCCTTGCTGGTCGGAGCTTTCCCACCAGCCTGTATCTGTGGGGAGGAGATAGTCCAGGTGCTTGTCCTTGACGTTGTCTCTCTCCATGGAGGATAGTGGATTCTGGAGCCAGGAAGCCAGAGAGTAAGCAGGGAATGAGTGTTTTGGTTTTAACCCCATATATGCTGGGTTTAATGTGGGGAAACTAACACCAGGGTTGGTATCACTAAGAGTAGGAAAGGTTCCCAGAATCTTCTTTCCTTTAAGAGATGAACTAGTTAAAAATTTTTGTTCTATTGTTTCCCCATTATTTAATAAGCAAAAGAAATAAAAATATGGGTTAATAGTTTTTAATATAATTTCAAAAATATTAAAGTAAAAACATATAGAGAAAATTAAAGCTAAAAAAATGATTACAGTAAAAATAAAGTCAGCACTGAGGCTTTTAAAAAGATATACTTTAAACAATAAAGATGTAAATTAAAATATTTATGTAAGTTGATAAACTGCTTAAAATAATATAAAAGGCAAATCTAAAGAATAAAATGCAGTGAAATAATACCACTAAGGAATTCAAGATTTAAAGGAATGAGGTAGAATAATCTGAAATAAATTAAGAATAAATCAAAAAAGACCTGGACTTTTAAAAATAAAAAAATTAAAACATAAGACATAAAGACAAGATTAAAACACTGTTTCACACAGCAACAGAGCTGCTTGAACAGAGAAAGTTACAGATGCCCCAGGCCTCCCATTTGGCCTGAATCCCAAGGTTGAGCTTCCCGGACAGGCCTTATGATAGTCAAAATCCCCAGGGAGAATATTCTAAGGAAAGGACCTATGAGCAAGACATTTTGTCAGCTCTAATTATTCCAAGTAGATTTTCAGCCTGGCATCTGCAGACCTGCAAAAGCTATTCAGCCTTTGGGCAATGTTAATAAGACTGTTTTTTTTTTTGAGTGATTGCTGTAAGCCAGACTATGTGCTAAGTGACATGAACCTATGAGTAAATCTATAAGCTATCTACTTGTATCATCTTAAGAGGTTTTCGGTGGAGGAAACAGAAGTGGAGAAGCAACGTGACTTACCCAAGGTCATACAGCTAGCAAGTGGTACAGCCCAGATTTAAACACAGCCTTAACGCTCAAGCCCATCTCCTAATTTTTTGCTGTATTACATGTAGCCAGTCTGTTAAATACGGCCTGATTGCTGTGAAAGAGCACATCAAAATATAATGCCAGAAACACCTCAAGCAAGACGGTTCTCAGCATTTTAAAACTTTGGGTTGGAGCACACCTTGGTAAGCCTGGAAAAAGTTTGGTCAAAAGCTATTATTGCTTTGAAAGTAGAGCATGTTTCGAAGCAAGGTGTCTTAGAGATACGTGTGTAAGGAATAATCTCTTGCTGATTCTCAGCTGGCGTGAAAAACCTAAGAAGGCCAAGAATTCATACACTGGGACCCGAGGGAAGAAAATGAAATTCTTGAAATTTTAAAAAATTGTTTTAATACTGTGTTGAAAAGATTTGTTGGCCAGAAGGCAGAGTTCACGTTTGAAGTTTCCAGAGCAACATGCCTGGGTGCTTTTTTGACACGAACCAGTAAAGGCTTCTCTTTTTGTGCTCACACAGCAATGAGTAACATCTAATAAACAAACCAGTGGAGGACTTTTTAATATAAGTTTTAACATAGTCCTAATAATAAATCTGGGACAGTTCTTTTCCAAAGTGTACTGTTCTCTTGGTTTTAATAGCTTCAGATGCTGTGCATGAATATACATGACTATATGATAATTAGAATCCTATTTAATAAAATTTTTTATTGAGACTACATATTATGGTTTTTAGTCAACGTAGTATTTTTATTCTAAAAAGTAATATACTTCTTGTAAAAAATCAGAGATGTATGAGAGCAAAAGCTTCAAATCTTCCTTTTCCTCAAATCTGCTAACCTGAAGTAACTGTACTAACAGATTATACTTCCGGATTTTTTTCTAAAGCATGTTCTGTACTTAAATAATGACTCTATCTGAACACCTGAAATATTATGTGTTTCCTTGTTCCTGCACAAATATGCTCAGTGTTCCAAATGATGTGCTGGATAAAAATAGGCTCTGTCCTCTCTTGTGAATTACACTCTGAGGCTCCTTCTCACATATTTTACGTGCCACATATAGTCGATCCTTTTAGTGGTCAGCTTGCTTTCCACCTTCTTCGGGAAGCCGTTTCCTCTTTCGGGTTTGGTGAAGTGTAATTATTTCCCCTCACTAAGTTGTAACATCCTGAATCAAGGTTGTACGCCTTTTGTTGCTGTAGCCTGAGGAACCTGACTCATAATAGATATAGGTGGGACCCTTTATTTCACTTTTATTTTTTTCATATCTTCTCTGAGTTCTTCAGAAATTAAGTGTGACATAGATTTCATTTTCTTGGGGAGGCCCTCAGCCATTAGATCTAAAAGTCTGAGTGAGATCTGGTTTGGGACCACTTCCTGCTGGGAGCAGAACTTTGAAGAGGCTTTATCAGAAAGTAGTGGGGAAAGTTTAATGGGCTGCTCTCTCTGGTGACTCTGCTGGTCTAGAAAGAATGGAGACAATAAGAAAGAAACTTACTCATATTGACCCATAGAGACTGGAAAGTCGACTGTGGGTTGATATTTCATTCATTCATTCAACAAAGTTTATTGAGAGGCTACTAGGGAGCTACAGATATAAAGCTAAAATTGCTGTGCTCGAGTTCATACAGACACTTAAACAATGACCATCCAGTCTGATGACACGCTTTTCCTGGGTCCTGAGGAGAGAGCGTGGATAAAATTTGTGGAGCGTGTGGTGAGAGGAGCTTCACAGAGGAACGAGCACTCGTTGAGATGGCTTGGAAGGCGTGGGAGGTGAAGGAGTAGGTGTTGATGTCTTTCTCCTAATTAAAAAGCTAATGTGTTCACCCAGCAAGGAATTAGAAGAAACAACAGTCCTCAGAGCAGTGGAGCCATCTGGTGCTGAGGCTTCCACCTGCTCTCTGCCCCAGCAGGGTCCATCCTTTCCAAACTTAAAGGTGGGCCCAAGAGGAGAAGAGCTGGTTCGCAAGATGGAATGAACTGCCTGCTGGATCCTTACTCCTTTTCCATAAATGGACAAAATTGACTAAGGGAGTGGGGCAGCTTTGCAGGCTGGAGGGGGTCATATGGACCTGACAGAGGCATGAAAACACTTTAACTTGGGGCTGGCCTCTTGGCATAGTAGTTGGATTCAGCATGCTGGGGTTCACAGGTTCAGATCCTGGGTGCAGACCTACACCACCCGTCAGCCATGCTGTGGTGGCAACCCCCATATAAAAAAAAAAAATGAAGGAAGATTGGCACAGATTAACATCTCAAGGCTAATCTTCCTCAGGAAAAAAAAAATTTAACTTTCCTGACTGTCATTTTCCCTGACTGGCTGTGTTTAAGGGATGTATTTAAATTTAACATTAAAACAATTGTAAAGTGAAATTCATATGAAGCTATAATTCTTAATTCTGGCTGCATTAAAATCACCTGGGGAGCATTTTTTTTTTAAAAAAAAGTAGTGCCAAGGCCCTACGCCAGACCAGTTAAAGCAGAATGTGGATTCCGGCCTGAGATTGCCTTTTTTTTTTTTTTAAGCTTCTCAAGTAATGCCTGGTGCACTGTACGGTTAAGAAATTGGGGGAAGAAAGCCAAACTTTCAACCACTTAACACTGTCTTTCTAAAGTAACATTTTTAATTCTTCAAGATGGCTGTTAAATTTGAGATTTAGATGAGAAATAACAGACTAAATAGTCCTCCTTATCTACCCATTAACAAATATGTTGCTCAAGCGATTGCGCTAGGAACTGAGGGGAAGTAAAAAGTAGGGTGATAAGGATGAGAAGGTGTCTTCTCCATGACTTCATCCATGTCTTCAGAGTTCACCGTCCAGTTGGGGAAATTATATAATCAGGTATTGGTTGGTCTTTTTTGATTGTGAGAGATACTCAACTTTAACTAGCTCAGGAAACAAGAGGCTTTTAGAACCCAAGGACTGGGAAGTGGCTGGACTTTCAGATACAGCTGGAACTAGGAGCTCAAAACCAGCAGAAACGCTCTATTTTTCTCTCTGCACGGCAGAAAGCATGGCTACTGACAGCTGCCGCATGCTGCAACTTATGCTTCAGGCACCTGGAGAGATACTGGCCTGGCTCTCAGTCCCAAGTCCACACCCCGGAAGGGACTCACATTTACTTCTGGACTGATAAACCATATCTGAGTGGGTTGGGGAGATTGGACTCACACAAGAACAGGGCACTACGCTTTGAAATCAAGTGGAAGATAGTAGTTTTCTGAACAATAGGTGTTCTAGTCCCAAAAAAGTGTGTGGAGGCAGGGGTTTGCTGGGCAAACAAAAAAAGTGTCCACTACATTTGTATAGCAAGATAAAGATGTTACAGGACAGAACTGGAGAACAGTGTGGTGCAGAAGTAACGACCAAAGGAATGGTACAGAATATTGCCGTAGCCCACCCAAATAAAAGCTGGGCCTGTGGAGCTGGCTTTCCACAGAGTTTAGGTTCCCCACCACATGTGGAGGTGGTTAGGAAGAAATGAGGTGGTGCATACAGGGTGTTTACTACCCGAGAAGCACCGCCTGCCTCACACCTCAACAAGAGGAAAGTGTGGGAGGTTGGTTGTATCTATGGTGTTTGAGGTACATCTAAGCGGAGATGTCTGACACGCAGTCAGAAATAGGGTGGTGTCCTCAACTCTTAAATTCCACAACGGAGAAGCTTCTAACGTATATTTGACAGTTGCTTCCACTGAGGCTCAGAGGACTGTGCCCAACATCCAGAGAAGGTTTTCAAGGATTAAAAATAAAGGAATATGCTGAGCAAAGGGCTTCTGGAAATAGTGCCAATTTGCTTCCTAAGCAGGAAGCAGGCATCTAACTTCTGAGATGAGGAAAATAGAATATATTGGTTTTTCTAACCACCAATGATTACCTCCATGAAGTAGAAACAGGATAGCAGGTCCCAGTTGTCTTGTTTCCTAATCTAATTTAGACTTTAAAATTACGTGAATTACCATTGCTTAGATTTTTCTTAAATTATTCCTTTGTGATCTTGCCAATCCTGCTGAACTCTAATTAAGGATGATAATAATTGTGGCCCAGCACCTAAAAGTGTATGATCTTTTTCCCCATCAGTGATATGTGAGAAAGCGCGTGTGCGCGCACACACACACACACACACACAGAGCACTCTTTTGAAGTAATTTGACCTCATCGTTTAAATTACCTAAAATAATCCCTAAATGCTTGAAAATACAAAACTGGATGTTCTCTATCCAGTTCCTATCTCCATCAGATAGAAATATTTTTTAAGCAGATTTTAAAAAATAAACTATATTGAACCCCTTACTGGAAAAAAAGTCACTTCTGGACAGAGACCAAGCCAAAGCAATTTTAGTTCAAATTGATTTTCCTGGAAAAGCGGAAAATGTAGTTCAGAAAAGAAATGCCTTGGCAACTTTACAAATCAACACTCAAAAACTAGCAAGATCAGTCTACATATCTTCTGCTTCGATGATTCTCAAATACTAATGTGGAAAAGAATTGCCTGGGGAGCTTGTTAAAAATGCAGCTTCCTTGGCCCAGACAGTAGCTCTGACCCAGACCTAGTGGATTTCCTACAGATCTGAAGATCCCAGCTGAATTAACTCTGATTTCACAGTTCAATTAATTCCTCATTGTAGAGATATATAAATTGATAGGATTACAATGAGAAATTGCATTTGTGTTCATTATATTTTGTTATGTGTTTATAAATTGTATTTATCTCGTAGTCCTCTTCAGTGTGGCCACCTGTATTAGGGTCTTGGGACAATATGGTTCAAGGCATAGATCCATCACTGTATGGGTGACATTGGGTAAGTCATTCACTGTCTTGGGGTTTCAATTTTCTTTTCTGTAAAATGAGATTGGATGACGTCAATGGTTCTTAACTTTTTTGAGATTATAGACTCCTTTCAGAAGCTAACAAAATTCTTTAATCTTTTCTCCAGACAATGCACAAATACACAATAGATTTTTGCACACAAATTTAGGCAGGGTCACAATTTCCTTAAACGCTTCCAGGGACTTCCTGTGGCAGTGACTCTCAGAGCTGGAGAATTGGTTTATCTAAATTTATGTTTCGTAAGCCCCCCCCACCATTATTCAGATTTATTCCATTGAAGGGTGTGTCCCTTTACATCCTCTACTCCCGGTCCCCTGCTGGGAGTCACCACCGTCACTAATATGTGTGGCACACTTATTGTATGCTGGCCACTTTGTGAAGCTGTTTGCATAAGTTTAATCATTATAAGACCCCCTCAGAGGCAGGTGACCTCTTCATTTTACAAATGAGAAAACAGGTTTGTAAAGGTGAAATGACCTGCCTGAGGTCATATGCTAATACAAATAGGCCCTGGATTTGAGCCTGAGGTCTTAACCGCTCTGGTAGGGCTTCTCAGTCTGGGCACCACTGATGTCTTGTGCTGGGTAGTTCTTGGTTGTGGGGTCTGTCCTGTGCATGTTTAGCAGCTCCCTGGCCTCTACCCATTAGATGCCAATAACACCCCCCACTTAAGTTGTGACAACCAAAAATGCCTCCAGACATTGCTAAATGTACCTGGGGGGCAAAACAGCCCCCACTTGAGAATCACGCCCCATGGTCCTCTCCCCTGACAGCACTACTGTAATGAGTCGCTGTCGCTGAGGCAAGGCCGGGGAATCCCTCGCGTCTGATAGGGCAGGAGAAAGGTTGGGAGCCATCATTACAAGGTCTCATGTACCCCAGGTAAAGGGCTTCAGGAAAGAACAAACTACAGGTCATTTCCAGCTCCATCATTCTCTAAATTCATAATTGCTAAAACCTCTACCACTGAGCTTTAAATGCTCACATGCAGTCGAATTACTCCTAAATTTGGCTATAAAACAACATAGTGCTGTTGTTCCTTTGAAAAACCTCGTCCACGGTCCAAACAGGCCCATACCAACAGGTTTCTCAGTTGTGTTACTTCTGAGAGACCAAGATCTCAGGAAATACAGCTGGGATTTGAAATGGGATTTGAGACAGTCTCGTGTGCTTGGTGAGGTTGCTCTGCGGCTTGGCTAACAGCAGACAGGAAGGGCGACAGGAAGCGAGCAATTTTTTACTGCTGCCACTCACCCTTTGGTTTCCCAAGGATGTGAGACAGTCGCTTGACTATGTTTGGTGGATTATGAAATTGAGTACTAGGAAAGTCCACACTGGATCCTCTCAGGGATGTGTGTGTGTGTCGGGGGGGCTTGTTATCTATTTAAAAATAATTTCTCCTTTCTCCTGCCCTTCCTGCATTTTAGCAGGGCATGCAAGCAGTCAGCCAGAGTGGCCTCAGCTTCTATTGCAGTAAGGAGCAGCCATGTGACTGAAGTTTTGAGTGTGTGAGGTGTGTGCAGAAGTGATAAGTGAAATTTTCAGTTCACATCCTTAAAAAGGAAGCTGGTTGCCCCTCTTTCTTTTTTCCCCACCTCTGCCAGCTGGAATGTGAACGAAGTAGTGGTGAAACAATGTCGGCCACATAGACAAATATAACATCCTAGGGCAGTGGTTCTCGAACTTTAGGATGCATTAGAGTCACCCGGAGGGCTAGTTAAAACACAGCTCACTGGGCCCCATCACCAGAAATTCTGATTCATTGGGTCTGAATAATGTCTAACAAGTTTCCAAATGATGCTGCTGCTGCTGGTCAGAGACCACACTTTGAATACTATTGTCCTAAGGGACGGTGGAACACTAAGAAGGTACCTTGGTTTCTGGATTACCTTGTGGAGTAGATCTGCCTTCCACCTGGACTGCTTGTTCACCTCCATGAGAAAGAAATCAATTATTTATTTTTTTGAACATCTATCATTTTGCATCTCCTTGTTACATCAGCTTAATCCATAGTGGCTCATCCATGTCAAGGAAATTAAACTTTACTAAGGGAGGCAGTACAGTGTAGTGGTTGAGTATGGTGTAATGGGTTTGAATCCTAGTTACGCCTAGCTGTATGATCTTGGGCAGGTTGTTTAACCTCTTTGTGACTCAGTTTTCTCATCTATTAAATGGAGCCAAGGGGACAAGGTCACTTAGAGCTCACATCCCCTTTCTAGACCATGTTCACTACCAGGACCCCAGAATTCCCTGCCCAGTGGCCATGAACACACTTCCATGATCTGCATGGATCTCTTCTCTGGCTTTGTCCTTCTGATGGCTGACTATGCCTTCTAGGTACCACCCCAGGTCTGAGATGATACCAAGGGGTGGCTGCATGACAGGGGGGTAGATGACACTTGGATGGGCAGGCTGGAGTGTCCTATGTTAAACATGAGGCCCCTCTGGCATGTGATGAGAGAGCACAGTGTAGGGAGATGGACTGTGGGCCAGAGGCAAGCTCCCGGAGTTGTCACATTCCTGTGGCATGAAACAATCTAGGAATCTGAGAATTCTAAACTGGAACCCAGCCTTCTGGTTGTCATGAAAGTATATTTGTCAAGTTAGGAGAATAGAACATATTTTATTTAACAGTTTGATAGCTTGATTTATGATTTTAAAATATTAAGACATACGACCTGTAGACTTCCCTCTGGACTGCCTGGCCTACAAATTTAGGGCTGAGCCTGGCTACCTTGTAGGCCTGCCATGAGGACTGAATGAAACAGTAGATGAAAAATACTCAAAATAATGCTTGGTGCACGTGGAATGTCCTCAGTGACATTACCAATGACGATGCTTATGATTCTCCTGAAGGCAGTAGGGACCTAATGAAAGATTTTAAGCATAATAGTAACATTTGCTCACTATTTTTTCGGACAAATATTAAGGGTCTATTATGTGTCCAGCATTGTTCTGGGAGCTGCCAATAATAGTAGTAATCAAAACAAACTCCTATTTCCAAGTAATGTACATTAGAGTGCAGAGAGGGGAAACAGATAAAAGTAAAAATATTTGACATGTCAAGTGATGTCTTTTGGTTTTAGAAAGATCATTTTGGCTGGAGAGAGATAAGATTGCTATTTTAGTAGAGGTCAGTTGGGAGCTTGTTGGGATAATTTAGACAAGAGATGATGGTTGTCTGATGCCGACAGCAGCAGAGTCAATAGAGATAAGTATACAGATTTAAAAAACATTAATGTGGTGGAATGATGACACCTGGTGACTGGTGGCTATAGGGAGTTAGTGAGAAAAGAAGGAATCAGGCATGACAGCTGGGCTTCTGACTAAGGCACCAGGAAATGATAATGCCAGTCGGTCACTGAGATTTGGAACGTAGGAGAAGGAGGCACTGGTTTGGAAAGAAGATGAGGAGATTGGTTTTGGACATTTAGGGTTTGAGATGCCCACGGAACACCAAAGTGGAGCTGTCCAGTAGGCAATTTTATATATGGGTGGGCCTTTGGCCAGTTGGAAAGTGTCTCGGGGGTAACTGCCAAAAGCAGCATGGGGTGGGCATTCGGGGAGGAAAGGAAGTAGAAGCAGAAACTGGAGCACTTCCTCCAGGAAAGAGAGTGAACTACATGAGGCAGCTAGAGAAGGAGGGGGAGGTGCGGGGAAAGTTTTTATTAGGTTGTGGTGAAATCAGCATTTTTGTAAGGCCAAGGGAGAGCAAGCAGTGGAGAGCAGAGCGACTGGAGATGCATCCGAAGGGGTGGTTGATGGAGCAAGTTCCTGATGGGGGAAGGAGGGAAGTGGTGCTAAGCAAAATCACTGTTTCACCATGGAAAAAAACAAATGAAATCATTTACACAGCCATCTATTCATTGATTTAACAAATATTTATTGAGTTTCTTCTACGTGCCAGGCACTCTTCTGGTGTTGGGAGCAAGATAGAAAAACCCTTACCCTATATTATGTAAGTTCAGTAGCTTAAAACAAAAACACAATTAAATCCTAAACAAAAACAAACCAAAACCAAACAAAAATTTGGCCGCTGCCAGGCCAAGGCTAAAGAGGGCATGGTCTTGGCAGGAGTGTGTGTGACTACAAGGCACTGGGGTCCCTCAGCAGGGACTCTGCTCTTTCCTACAGGCAACACACAAGGCGGCAGCTGGAACCAAGGACCTGGAACTCGAATACCTCCTGATGTGAGAGGAAAATTTTTATTTTAACAAGTTTTAACTACAAATCATTAAAGGAATCTCTTGCAGCCTTGCTGTGCTTGATGGATTCAAAGCCTCAGTACAGACAAATGACAGCAGGCAAAGGACGATGGCAAGTCTCCTTAACATCAATAAACTTGCTATCTGACCCTCAGTCCTCTGAAGAGCAAATTTCTGGTTCTTCCTTTTCATGTCCCAACTTGACTAATTCTGTTTAGATACTGCCTAAGTGGACCTTAGTCCAGCAAGTGATGCTTAGCCCTACCTCCAGTAGAGGTCTTCACGGTCATTAACAAAAACTATTTTTGAAAGAGAGAGAGGAAAGCAGAGGACGTGCATTTTGCACTTCATCCTGAGATGTCACCCTTAGGGACAGACTGGACAGGACTCCCGCCATATGACCCAGGACTACATTACACATTAGATAGTGTAGGTATATTCAAGGGGCAGCACTCGGGAAGAGAAATGTTACATTTATGTGTGGGGATGCATAGACAGCTTGAACAGAAAGGGCCTTGGATGTCACTGAGTGGAAACTTCTTATTTGACAAGATGAGAATGATCCATCATAAGGCCAGTTGGTGGATGCTCAGCTGAGAACCCAAGTGTCCTGAAACCCCACCTAGCATTCTTCCCTTTATGCCCTGTTACCATACCATATTGAGTTAACATTTCAAAGAACTGATTTTTCTAGTGAAAAATGATTTATTGGGGAGGTGACTTTATGAAAAGTTTCCCATGTGGAATGGACAAATGAATGCTTGCACCAAAGCAGATTCCAACATTAGACTGCAAATTGCTATCTAAGAAAGACCACAAGATCGAGTTCTGAAGGGAAGAGCTATCTTTGTTGTTTACACTGTGGATAATGCATGTCCTTTGCTTCCTTCCTGACACTCGCTTTTCACATTCTGACCATTTTGTTTGTACCCTCTGACCATTTCATTACTGAAACACAAGCCAAACTCTGGAAAGGAGTTTGGTGATAAGAAAAAATAGAAATTATGATTTAAATTGAGATTTGGGGATTTTCTGTGGATAATTACTCATGTCCCACCTTACCAAAAAAAAGATGAATATCAATTAGAATATAAATTAATTCTCTGTGAAAATGTGGGATGAAAGAGATCAGTCCGGGGTATTGGGAGCATATCATCCCTCAGAAAAATCTTGCCTCCAGAATGCATTTGACTGGAATGAAATACATTGGGACTATATTAAATTTTATTCTAATGTTGATAGGAGGAAAAAAAGGAAGGAAAGAAAAATGAAGCAGGGTGAAAATAAGGTGATTGAAAGAAAGAGAAAAAGAGGAGAGAGAAACTTGTTAATTACAGGATTTTCTGAGCAAGATATTTTTCTTCCTTTCACAAGTTAGAAGCTATTGAATAATTCATGCCAAGCCTGGAAAGGCTGCCTTTTCCCTGGGTGATGTATAACTGAGCAGGAGAGAGCTTCGAGTGGGTTCACCACATCAGCCACCACTCTTGCTTCTGAGCACAGGGTGCTCTCCTCTGGAGCTCAGCTTCTGCTTTTGCAGCCGAGCATCCTTGCTGCTGCTGCTGCCTGCCTGCCTGCCTGCCTGCCCACCCGTCTGGGGCTTGCAGCCCGCCACTTTACTTTCCCCAGCCTTGCTGCCAGCTGAGAAGTCTCCCTGCAGCTGCTGGTTTGTGCCTAGGACCATGTGTGCGGATGCTGCTGGGGAGAAGCAGGCACTTGCTCCTGGCACCGATCCCAGCTGAGTTTCTCCTGTTGATTTCGGGACCACTGATGCTGCTGCTGAGGAGGTATTTCCTGGCATCCCACCCTCTGCTACCGCCAGCTACGGACCAGCCCCAAAGTAAGGTTCCCCCAACCCCTTTCCCCTGGGATTTTTCCCAAGTGGGACATCTCTGCTTTTTCCTGGAAACTAGGGGCTCCATCTGGCAATATTTCAACTGTGTGTATATTTGTGTGTGTCGGGGGAGAAGAGGAGACTGTTCTTGACATTGCTCTGTCCTAGGGCTTCCTTGGTGCCTGCTGAAGGCAAAGAGGCCTTTCCCCTGGCACTAGAGACATTTCCGAGGCAAGCACCTGTCATCTGCCACCCCCGTTGTTCTCCTCGAGCTCCCTCTCCCCCCTCCCCCAGCCCATTATTCTACTTTTGTGTCGGTGGCAGAAGGCTGAAGGGATGTCTTTGCCCTCTTTGCAGGCGGGTGTCAGGATGGGCCGCGCTTCGAGAAGCCGTCGCTAGCGAGCGAGGTGTGAAGAGTTGGCCAGAATGACCAACTCCTCCTCCACGTCCACCTCCTCCACCACCGGGGGATCGCTGCTGCTGCTTTGCGAGGAAGAGGAGTCGTGGGCGGGCCGGCGCATTCCCGTGTCTCTCCTGTACTCGGGTCTGGCCATCGGGGGCACGCTGGCCAACGGCATGGTCATCTATCTAGTGTCGTCCTTCCGAAAGCTGCAGACCACCAGCAACGCCTTTATTGTGAACGGCTGCGCCGCCGACCTCAGCGTCTGCGCCCTTTGGATGCCGCAGGAGGCGGTGCTCGGGCTCCTGCCTGCCGGCTCCGCGGAGCCCCCCGGGGACTGGGACGGCGCGGGGGGCAGCTATCGCCTCCTGCGCGGCGGGCTGCTAGGCCTTGGGCTCACCGTGTCCCTCCTGTCCCACTGCCTGGTGGCTCTGAACCGCTACCTGCTCATCACCCGGGCGCCCGCCACCTACCAGGCGCTGTACCAGCGGCGCCACACGGCGGGCATGCTGGCGCTGTCCTGGGCGCTCGCCTTGGGCCTCGTGCTGCTGCTCCCGCCCTGGGCCCCGCGCCCCGGCGCCGCGCCCCCGCGCGTCCACTACCCGGCGCTGCTGGCAGCCGCGGCGCTGCTGGCGCAGACGGCGCTGCTGCTGCACTGCTACCTGGGCATCGTGCGCCGCGTGCGCGTCAGTGTCAAGCGGGTCAGCGTCCTCAACTTCCACCTGCTGCACCAGCTGCCCGGCTGCGCAGCCGCCGCCGCCGCCTTCCCCGGGGCTCCGCACGCGCCGGGCCCCGGGGGCGCGGCGCACCAGGCGCAGGCCCAGCCCCTGCCGCCCGCGCTGCACCCGCGGCGGGCGCAGCGGCGGCTCAGCGGCCTGTCGGTGCTGCTGCTCTGTTGCGTCTTCCTGCTGGCCACGCAGCCGCTGGTGTGGGTGAGCCTGGCCAGCGGCTTCTCCCTGCCCGTGCCCTGGGGCGTGCAGGCGGCCAGCTGGCTCCTGTGCTGCGCCCTGTCGGCGCTCAACCCGCTGCTCTACACGTGGAGGAACGAGGAATTCCGCCGCTCCGTGCGCTCTGTCCTGCCCGGCGTCGGTGACGCGGCGGCTGCCGCCGCTGCCGCCACTGCTGTGCCCGCCGTGTCCCAGGCGCAACTGGGCACCCGCGCCGCCGGCCAGCACTGGTGACCCGGCCAGGGCCCGAGGGAAGCGGAGGTTCCGGATTCAGCGTCCTTGGTCACCTCGCCTCCAGCCCTGGCGGAGCATTCCCTGCCCAAACGAAGACTCCTGCGGCGGAGACCGGGAAATTGGTGCGAAGATTTCGCCTTCGACCCCATGGGATGCCTGAACCAAGGTCTCTCCCTAAATGGGGTCCTTGAAGTCATTTTTGGCCGGTTGACTTTTACTCTTTGTTTCTGTGTTTTAGAGAAACCCTAAAGTCAAAACACCGGTCAAATCCTAAAGTCAAACTTCAAGAACTTGCCAACTGACACAAAAAAACCCGGTTAATTTATTTCAACTCTGTTTTTGAAAGAGCTTTGATAACGTATTACCATTCTCACCTTCATCGTCTTATGATATATATGAAGCGCCTTGAGTGTGCATGAGCCAAAAGAAATACTATTGATGAAAGAAATAATATTTAAGTATTTTAGAAAGTAACCTATCTTTGATGATGCTTCTGTTATAGTTAGCTTTTGTATATTAACCTAAAGAATGAAGCCACAGATGTGCGCACCAGTATGAGTTGCCATTAAGACCTCAAGCCCCTTATTCTTAAAAGGATGTTGATAAAGCAAAATCATTCCCGAATGAGATAGAACCTTAGCCAGTGGGGGGGGAGGGGGGAACCAGATTTATTATTTTACACTCCTTTTTGCACTTCTAAGACTGAAAATTGGCATTGAGTGTTAAAATGAAAAATTTCCATTGTGGTGATTGATGGTCTGAGCCAGCAATGGAACTTTGAAAACAAATAGGAGGGTTATCTATTTTAGGTACCAGTTTCACGTTTTATATAGCATGCCAACTTGTTGCTACCCTCATTTTGTAATCAATTTACTTGCCTTATGAGTGCGATCATAGCTGTGAACATTCTGTACTATATTGGTTGCTAAGAAGAATAAATCCTTCTGTTTTCTCTTTAACATTTAAAATATCTCAATGCACATGATATAATTAAACACTAACAATACCATGACTGCATAGCTACTATTAGCTGCTATTGCATGCTCCTAGATGCTAGAACTTACTGGGCATGTGGTATACTAAAGCAATACCCATTAGACAAGGGCGTTTTACTTCTTCCAGACACCAGAAGAAGTGGCCTGCAATTATTTGAAAAGAGACACAGAGACACCTCTGGCTACCTAGAGTTCTTCTTGTCTTGACCCAATTTATGAGAAAACTCCCAGTTGGGACTTTATCTTGCAAATGGAGCCACAGTCAAGATGGATCAATAATATTGTTTGGCTCTGCAAAGCCATCTGTGCTCTTTTAGGGTTTAGACAAGCCACATGTTAGAAAGCAACACTGTTTTTTATGTAGTTCGTATATATTACCGTGACACAACATTAATATGGTGTCTGTTAAAAGAGGTGTAACAAACTTGGTTATATATATCTAACAGTTCAAATGGGAGTCTGTTCTAAAATGTCTGATTTGAGGTTTGTCCTTTCTGTCTTTGGTTTACTCAATTTATTTAGAAATAGTTGAAATACACAATCGTGTGAAATCACTTTATAAATTAAGATGGGAAGAAAGTAATTTTCAATAATCATCTATCATCAGTGTGATTGCTAACTACATCAAATCTTGCTAACCACCCAGCCTCAATTAACTGTGTAATTGCTTTGTTGCCCTCCTGGACCTTGTAGGCCAGGAGAGTGGCAACACTTATGCATTTGAATAATTATGGAAGCTGCAGGAAACTTCAACATGTTTGTAGTAAAACAAAACAAAGCAAATATGTTCATCACAAGTAATGGATCAGCAGTCATTTTATTAATCTATCCCCTTTGCGCATGCATAATTTCTCTCTTACTAGGGTTTCATCTGTTCCCATTTTCCTTGATTCAAATATTTAATTAAAGTTCAGACAACCATTCTTCTGAGTGTTTTTCTTCCGTCTCTGGTCTTTGTGCATACCTCCTTGAGAACACTATAACGAAGACACTGTGTTCCAAAGCGCTAGTGATGAAAGTAACTTCTTTCTTCTGGCTTTGTTTAATTTCATTTTTGGTTTCTAAAATTATTTCTATGTTGTATATTTAAATAGGGTCCATATGCCAGCATTAAAAAGAAATAGGGACAATTTCCTTTCTGTAAGCATAATTAATTGGGGAATAAGGTGCAACAACAACAGAGAGCTGAGGAGTTTCCTTTTTTGGGGTGGGGAGATGCCGGGGCTCTTTTCTAAATGTCTATCAAAAAGGTCTTGTAATTAGACCTTTATCCTTGTTCTCATTGTGGATGCTGCAAACGATTCATCTGTCATTCCTATAAACATTTGCCACATGTGTAAACTTAGTTTTTCAAGTACCTGATTTCTTGCAATGTTTCTGGCTGACACCGAGAACCATCTTATGCTGGCTCAGTGCCATGTGGGAGACCTATTTTAGGTTATATTTACTGGTAATTAACTCCACAGGAATGATTCACTTTTAATTTCGAATTAGCAATGATGCGTCTAAAAATGCCTTACGAGGGCACTAGCTGGGAGTGCTGGAGTTAGTGCTTCTACAAATTAAGTTAATGGAGATTGTGTTCTTATTTAAATGAAACCACATATTATCCACTCAGGGATAAAAAACCTTAATTGCTGTCGTGGGCTGCCCTACATTGCCTTTTCTACTTTTTTTCTTTAGGTATATGCCTTTAAAACATGCCCCTCCCCCCCTTACACTTTAATGGCTAAGTTCTAGGATGTAATAGGTATTGTTCCTAGCACTCCTCTCCTTCCAAAATGAAGTATGGGCATAAACAAGAATTCTGTTTTGTACAGAGGCCTCCATAGCTGGTTTTTGTTTTAAACACTTTAGGGAGATTTCCAAGGTCGGACAAGTTCCCTTGTGTCTGAGAATTAGGGAGAAAGATTTCTTTCGTGGAGGTATTGTTCTTTTTAGGAGGACCCGGTGGGAGGATGGGGTGGAGCAGAGGAAGGGGCTAGAGACTTACTTTAATACTCTGATAGAGATAGCCCTTGAAGAGATCTGCTTACCAGGGGAATGTTGGTCTGCTTTGGCCTTGTGATTCAGCGCAACCCTGTTCTTCTGATGACAACTGTACTGGCCAACATCGTTGTCTGAAGTGTAGCTTTTGTTCTGTTCTCCCAGGAACTCAAACAGTGCTCGTCTGGCTCGTTAGCAGTCCTGTGAACTAACCTGACTACGGGCATCAATGACACAAATTAAAATTCAAGAACACTGAGAAATACCATGGCTGTCCCTCACTTTTAGCCGTTTTTTAATGTTTGTGTGTTGTACGGCAAGAATGGAGCTCCAGATGGGAAGTCTTGTTCTGCAGAACAAGGAGGGGGCCTTTCTTTCCACTACTACTCTCCCTTTCAGCTTTTTTTTTTTTTTTTGAGGAAGATTAGCCCTGAGCTAACATCTGCTGCCAATCTTCCTCTTTTTGCTGAGGAAGACTGGCCCTGAGCTAACATCCGTGCCCATCTTCCTCTACTTTATATGTGGGATGCCTACCACAGGATGCAGGATGGCTTGCCAAGTGGTGCCATGTCTGTACCCAGGATCCAAAACAGCCAGTCCCGGGCCGCCGAAGCAGAATGTGTGAACTTAACCGCTGTGCCACTGAGCCGGCCCCCTTTTCAGCTCTTTGAGGGGCCTTACATACACGTGTGTAGACTCAAACCCCGGGTCCAAGTTCTGCTCACATCTCGCTCTCAGCCAGCCACCTTGCCCACCTCTAGGAACTAGCAGCAAACACACAGAGGTCAGAGTATGGCCTGGAAGTGGCCTCAAGCCATTTGGGCAGGGAATTCCTAGGTTCCAGGTACCAGTGCCTATTGAAGGAGGCATAAGCTCCAGGTGGGCACATTTCCTTGGGACTCCTCTCCCTGTGGGAAGGGGAGTGGCCAGAGGAGGGTGGGAGCAGGCCCTTTAAAGCATGAGACCCAGGTTGAGATCCCAGTGTCTCGCGTCGGGCCAGACCACTTTCACGTAGGTCCTTCTCAGGCATCCTTTCTTAGCTCCTCCCACCTGCAGGGACTCCTTAAACAGGTGCCACACATAGGGTTTCCCCAGATACTGAGTCCCATCAGGCCTAATGCAACAGGTAAGGAGGACGGTGAGGAGGGAGTGGGAAGGGTGTGGATGAAACAAGGTAGGTCAGAGGTTGAAGGTTGTTGAAGGAGAGTGGTGATGGGTACATGGGATGTATGGCCCAGTTCTCTTTACTGGTGTGTATCTTTGAGAATCTTCATGATGAAAAGTTAAAAAAAAAGTGAAGCCACACTGAGGGGGGAAAAAAAAAGAAAGGAAGAAAGGAAGGAAGAAAAAAAGCAAATAAAGGAAAGTAATCAACGTGCCTTAAGTCATGCAGCAATTAAAGTTCACGCTGCTGTTAAATGGAGGAGCTGGGATTTTGTCTGACTTTAGAGCGTGAGGTGGAAACGACCATGCTGTAGGATAAAATCAGTATTTTTTAGTTGCGTGGAATTCCCTTTAGAAGGTGACCATTCCCAGTTCCCTAATCTCTCTCCCCTACATGCATCTTTCGCTATAGCTTAGTTGGTCCGCACGCTGCCTTCTAAACATGGCCCATGTTCTGTGTCTGAGCCGTGTTCATTCAAGGACCTTCCTGGAGTGTCCTCGCATCTTATCGCCTGCCCAACCTCCATCCGTCCTTCCAGGAAGGCTCACTTAATTTCTATCTCCTCATTAGAGCCCTTCCTCCCCGCAAACGTAAAGCTCTGCCTCCACGGAGCTCCTGCGCCACTCGATCTTACCGCATATTCTCTTCTTGTATTATCTCTGTCTTAATGTGTGCGTCAGCTTCAAAACTAGATAGGAAAGGTTTTTGGTTTATTTTTCAATCCTTTGATTTTTTTTTATGTCAAATAATGTCTTTCTTTTAGTAGCCAGTTACCTGAAATATATTAGATAATTAATATATGTTTATAGTTAAAGAATGTAATTTTGAAAGAAAGAAGATTTGGTCCTTTCCCTTGCATGTTTATTTTTCTCTTAATGAAATAGACCCGAGAATAAATCCTACTTCCCAACTCGTATTTTGCCAGAGGATATCCCAGAATAATGATGTATGGGATTATGAGCCATGTGCATAAATCACATGCTGTCGTTGCTGTCATTTGGGGGAGATTTATGCTCCTGTTATCCAAGCTCTGTTCACACTAACAAAAGTAACAATAAGAAGTTTCAGTCCTAATTACTCCTTTAAATTCAAGGTCAAATTACTGCGTACGTGCAATTATTTCTCAGGGCCTTGCCTAGAAAAGCTGTGTATTTTTGATATGTAAAAGCATTAAACATTGCTAACTGATGGCCAGGTAGTTTTGGTAGAACCCTGAGAGAAATGTCTGTGGGAATGTCTTTACCTCTCCTTGTCAGTTCACCGGATGGTAGACCTGGAGATTATCCAGCCTAATTCCCTGCTGTTTTTGTTTGACAGAAAGTACTTTGATTTTTAATTTTTCTTGGTATTAACTAGGCCCATTTCCAATTTTCCTATTTTCGGGGAGTAGAAAATTATGTAGCATCCTTTGTATAGTAATGCTGTAACAGATACTCTGCTTTTAGCCAAATGAAAGTTCTGTGAGATATTGGCATGGTTGAATTCCTCTATTACTACAAAAATTTGTCCTTATGGAAATTTTATTTCTTGAAAATACAGTTTATTTTTTCCATCTGAAGATTAGTGTCTTTCTTCACAGAAAATTTGTAACATGCAGAATATAGAAGAAATTATATCATCCATATTTCCCCTTCCCAAAGATTGCCACTCTTAACATTTCACTGTACTCATCGCCTCCTTTTTTCTCTCTTCCTATATATATTGAATTCTACATAATTATAGCATAAATTATATACCGTCGTATATTTTTACGTGTGTGTGTGTGTGTTTGTACAGTTATCTATACAAAAAAAAGGATAAGCAGAAGAAAAATGTTATAAAGAGAGGCCTAGAGACAGACAGTATTTGCTGCTAGAGCTTTTAGGATATGTTTAACTATAAGTAACAGAGTATTTAACTAAAAATGCCTTAAACAACGATGACATTTAATCATCACACAAATGAGAAGTCTGCAGGTAGGTGCTTCCAGAATTGTTCAGCAGCATCAGGATGTCATCAAGCACCCAGTTACTTTGTATCCTTCTGCTCCCCCAACCTCAAGGTTGTTGCTTCACAGATCCAAGATGACTGCTCTGATCACACGACAGCACCCAAAACAGAAGAGGGGAAAAAGCCTCTCTTTGCTTGTCTCTGTTTTTCATAAGAGAGGAAACTCAAAGAAGCTTCCCCAAAAGACTTCTCATCTCATTGGCCAGAGTAGGTCACATGACCACCCCTAAAGGAGCTGGGCTGTGAATATCTGGCATAAAAAACGTTATCATGAGAAATCTATTCAGTGCTTGTCAACATAAATGATTTATGGTTTGCCATTTGTGCTGCTCTCTGTCTACCCAGTGGAGTTTGTCTCTTTTTCAGAACTTACAGCTGGCCTGCAGGTTAAAATAAGTAGGCCCTTGTGCAATTTCCAGTGTCTCGAAGTTGTTTATTTTAAGTCTGTTGCGTTAAAATAGGATCTTCCCTGGCCCCTATTACTTAGTTTTTGATAGTGAACAGATGGAGCATGTGGAAAACTGCAACCAGCCAGGCCTCTTTCTGCTTCTACCCTTCTCATAGCTGTGTTCTGACTGATTGCAGAAAGAGAGCTCCTGCTGGGGGTGGAGCAGGCGGAAGCCGAGCGCAGCTCTGGGGCTCCCTCAGACGTCAGCACTCATGCAGGACGGTTGTTTCCAGGTTATGGTCAGAACATATTGGGGTCTGGACGTGGCCAGTGAATAGCACTCCTTTTCACTTTCTGAGTTTTGAATCATGTGATAAAGAAGAACATGTAGTGTGCAAATGGTGAAGCACAATATCACCTCTGTATTGATAAAGGTGAGGTTAGAGGATGTAACTTAGGGTGAATGTCAAAATGGGCTTCCTAACTCCCTCCCTACCAGTCCAGTCCTTGGAATAAGCAGGTCAACTAGCTCTCACTGATCCAGGAAGAAAGGGAAGGAGAATGAGATTGCATCTCTTGGGCTCGAGACCTTGTTAAATTAGTTCCACTCTAATATGCAACATGGCTGTGGCTATCGCCTATCCACCAGATAACTCGCTTCGCCTCCAAAGGGTAGAATAAAAGATGGGGCAAGAGTCCAGGAGCGTCTATCAAAAATCCCTTCTCATGGAGACCAGACGAATGAGGAAAGGCATTCTCCTCTGAAAGTATAGACCCTGAGATACTGAACCAGGGCACAGTCAGGAGGGACGGCCAGGCTGATGGTGTAGTCACTCAGATAAGCCCTGGGCCTGTTTTCCTACCCAGTTTTATCAATTAGAGAGAATGCCTCCCAGTTTCTGTAAACAGGTAAACTGCCAGTTGTATCAGGGAGTGCCAGCCAGGCATCATTTAAACTAGACCCCAAATGCAAACCTAAGCTGTAAACAAGTGTAATCCAGCTCCGGGAAAGAATATTTTTGCCATATTCTGAAGTATGATTGAAGAAGGAGATGCTTGGTTTGCAGAAAAGAAGGCTCTATGGAAAGATAAAGTTGTTTTTAAATATCTGAAAGGCCAGAATAAAATAAATGATAATAAAAAAATAATAAATGAGAAAATAAAAGCAGAATAATAATGCCAGCTTCCATTTATTGATAACATATTATGTCAGACGCTGTGCTATGCACTTTATACATGTTACTTTTCCTGATTTTTACAATGACCCAAAAGGCGGGTATTACGACTGCAGTTTTATAGCTGAAAATGCTGATCCTTTGAGAGGCAGACGTGCCCAAGTACACACAGCTGGCAAGGGAACTCAAGTCGGGCTGACTTCAAAGCCTGGACTTGTAAACACAACACCCAATTCAGGGGAGGGAGAAAACGTGTGCGGGGTGCGGTTCTAGAAGCAAAATTTGGCTCAGTGGGTGGGAGATAGATTTCAGTTTAATATGAAAAAGAACTCTGTCCCAATTATAAATTCTCAAAATAGTATGGGCTGTCTCAGGAAACTGTGACTTTCCTAACACTTGAGGAATTCAAGCAGGGTGTGGAGGACAAACTCTGGAAAGGATGTCTGTATTATGTGGGAAGTTTTATCAGATCAGCTCTGAGATGCTTTTCAAGTCAAATTTCTAGGATTATATAATATTTCTTCCTCTGCATAGAAGTCACATGTTTCTTGCCCTGGGCTTATAATATTTCAAATGATTAGTCAGAAAGAACGTGTTTGGCAAAAACCTTACCCACACTGTCCAATAGAGAAACAAGCCTCGGTGACTAGGGATGTCCCTCCCTGGGCACAGGGACATGAATATTCCACATTGTTGGTGACTTTGTCCCATTTCTGCTGCTCTCTGTTCATCTCCTTTTTGTTCTCACCTTATTCCTAAACACTTTTAAGGAAAATAGGCTGGACGAAGTGCATTATACTTAAAATTTCTCCAGCTAAATATTAGGGCCTTAGATACTATTTAATTCACGTAAGAACTTTTATAAGCACAACACTTTTAAATACTTTGTTGGGAGTTGAACAGATTTTAGAGAACGGCATTTGGATGAGAAATAATCTATTGTTGGCTCCTATGTAAGAGCTACCTTTGATGAAAATTCCTGGTTAAGTTTTCCTCACTTGACAAAGTCCCAAGTAGATTTAACCCAAAATCCACTTGTATGTTCAGAAATGGCAGAGCACAGTGACAATCTGGCTCCTCCCAATGTTTCGACACAATGGGAGATAGATTGAAATACTAAAAATTGGGGCCGGTCCCCTGGCTGAGTGGTTAAGTTTGTGCGCTCTGCTTTGGCAGCCCAGGGATTTGCTGGTTCAGATCCTGGTCACGGGCATGGCACTGCTCATTAGGCCGTGTTGAGGCGGTGACCCACATGCCACAACTAGAAGGACCCACAACTAAAATATACAACTATGTACTGGGGGGGATTTGGGGAGAAAAAGTAGAAAAAAAAAGATTGGCAACAGTTGTTAGCTCAGGTGCCAATCATAAAACAAAAAGAAATACTAAAAGTTACCAATACAAAGCTTAATACAGAGTCATTTTGAATTTGTTGGAGACCAATAATAGACTCTAGTGTATGTAAACCTGAAACCGTTAGACATTGAACTTTCCAATTTACTTGAACAAAATTTTAAAACTCTTCAATTTATAAGCATTGAAATGTCTGGTATTAGGATATGAAAATGATGCCACTGATCTTCTTGTTTTACTAGGAGTGAATATGGCTTTCTTTATTATTTTTATCATCGTTATTGTCATTATCATCATCATTGTCATCGTCATCGTGAGCGTCATTGAAAATTATTCACCAAAAGTTGAACGCACAGCATTGAGTTATACATATGTTAGATTCTGCTGTTTAACAAACTACCCCGAAACAGTGATTTAAAACAACAGTCATTGATCAGCTCACATTTCTGCAGGTTAGAAATTTGGATGGGGTCATTTGGGTGGGTCTTCCGCTGGTCTCAGCTGAACCCATCTTGAATCTTCAGTCAGCTGGTAGTATATCGTGCACACACCTGTCTGTGCTGCTGGCTGGGATGGCAGCTGGATGGCTGGGCCCGCCCAGGCTCATTCACACGATGGTGGTCTCAGAGTCAAATTTTTGCTTCTGCTATATTTGCTAATCTATACTGATCAAAGCAAGCTATAGAACCAACCCAGAGTCAAGGGGTGGAGGAATATAGTCCATCTTTTGATGGGAATATCTTCAAAGTCACATTGCAAGAGTGTGGATACAGGGAGAGAAAGGATTTGTGGCCATTTTTGCAATGGACTACAGTTATTAGCACATCATCTTTGTTCTTAAGGGTCTTAAAAATCTCATTATGGAGATAGAACAAATAACTAGCTGCCCTAAGTATACGTGCCCCAAAAAAGTAGAAAAGAGTAGCGAGAGATCAGTGAAGTCAGGATGGCTTCACCCAGGGTGTGGGATTTGGAAGAATGTAGGAGAGTGAAGGTCATTGCAAACACAGAGAAAGGCAGAAGCAAAGACATTGTGTTAGTTTTCTATGGTTGCCATAATAAATTGCCAGAAACTTTGTGGCTAAAAATAACACAAATTTA